>NC_030808.1:102782593-104032593 GCF_001704415.2 Capra hircus
TTTTTAGGATTGCACATATATCCAGTATCATATGATTTGTCTTTCTCTGACTTATTACACAAGACAGCACTCTACACATGGACATCACCAGATGGTCAACACCGAGATCAGATTGATTATATTCTCTGCAGCAAAAGATGGAGAAGCTCTATACAGTCAACGAAAACAAGACCAGAAGGTGACTGTGGCTCAGATCATGAACTCCTTATTATCAAATTCAGACTTAAATTGAAGAAAGTAGGGAAAACCGCTAGATCATTCAGGTATGACCTAAATCAGATCCCTTATGATTATACAGCGGAAGTGAGAAATAGATTTCAGGGCCTAGATCTGATACATACAGTGCCTGATGAACTATGGAATGAGGTTTGTGACATTGTGCAAGAAACAGGGATTAAGATCATCCGTTTGGAAAGGGAATGCAAAAAAGTAAAATGGCTGCCTGAGGAGGCATTAAAAATAGACGTGAAAAGAAAGGAAGCAAAAAGCAAAGGAGAAAAGGAAAGATATAAGCATCTGAATGCAGAGTTCCAAAGAATAGCAAGAAGAGATAAGAAAGAATTCTTCAGCGATCAGTGCAAAGAAATAGAGGAAAACAAAAGAATGGGAAAGACTAGAGATCCCTTCAAGAAAATTAGAGATACCAAGGGAACATTTCATGCAAAGATGGGCTCGATAAAGGACAGAAACGGTCTGGACCTAGCAGAAGCAGAAGATATTAAGAAGAGGTGGCAAGAATACACAGAAGAACTATACAAAAAAAAAAAAAAATCTTCATGACCCAGATAATCACGATGGTGTGATCACTCATCTAGAGCCAGACAACCTGGAATGTGAAGTCAAGTGGGCCTTAGGAAGCATCACTAAGAACAAAGCTAGTGGAGGTGATGGAATTCCAGTCGAACTATTTCAAGTCCTGAAAGATAATGCTGTGAAAGTTCTGCACTCAATATGCCAGCAAATTTGGAAAACTCAGCAGTGGCCACAGGACTGGAAAAGGTCAGTTTTCATTCCAATCCCAAAGAAAGGCAATGCCAAAGAATGCTCAAACCACTGCCCAATTGCACTCATCTCACATGCTAGTAAAGTAATGCTCAAAATTCTCCAAGCCATGCTTCAGCAATATGTGAACCGTGAACTTTCTGATGTTCAAGCTGCTTTTAGCAAAGGCAGAGGAACCAGAGATCAAATTGCCGACATCCGCTGGATCATGGAAAAAGCAAGAGATTTTCAGAAAAACATCTATTTCTGCTTTCTTGACTATGCCAAAGCCTTTGACTGTGTGGCTCACAGTAAACTGTGGAAAATTCTGAGAGAGATGGAAATACCAAGCCACTTACCCTGCCTCTTGAGAAATCTATATGCAGGTCAGGAAGCAACAGTTAGAACTGGACATGGAACAACAGACTGGCTCCAAATAGGAAAGGAGTAAGTCAAAGCTGTATATTGTCACCCTGCTTGTTTAACTTATATGCAGAGTACATCATGAGAAACGCTGGACTGGAAGAAACACAAGCTGGAATCAAGATTGTGGGAGAAGTATCAATAACCTCAGATATGAAGATGACACCACCCTTATGGCAGGAAGTGAAGAGGAGCTAAAAGCTTCTTGATGAAACTGAAAGAGGAGAGTGAAAAAGTTGGCTTAAACTCAACATTCAGAAAACGAAGATCATGGCATCTGGTCCCATCCCTTCATGGGAAATAGTTGGGGAAACAGTGTCAGACTTTATTTCTTTGGGCTCCAAAATCCCTGCAGATGGTGACTGCAGCCATGAAATTAAAGGACACTTACTCCTTGGAAGAAAAACTATGACCAAGCTATACAGCAGATTCAAAAGCAGAGACATTACTCTGCCGACTAAGGTGCGTCTAGTCAAGACTATGGTTTTTTCTGTGGTCATGTATGGATGTGAGTTGGACGGTGAAGAAGGCTCAGTGCCAAAGAATTGATGCTTTTGAACTGTGGTGTTGGAGAAGACTCTTGAGAGTCCCTGGGACTGCAAGGAGATCCAACCAGTCCATTCTGAAAGAGATCAGCCCTGGGATTTCTTTGGAAGGAATGATGCTAAAGCTGAAGCTCCAGTACTTTGGCCACCTCATGCGAAGAGTTGACTCATTGGAAAAGACTCTGATGCTGGGAGGGATTGGGGGCAGGAGGAGAAGGGGATGACAGAGGATGAGATGGTTGGATGGTATCACTGACTCGATGGACGTGAGTCTGAGTGAACTCTGGGAGTTGGTGATGGACAGGGAGGCCTGGAGTGCTGCGATTCATGGGGTCGCAAAGAGTTGGACACAACTGAGTGGCTGAACTGAACTGAACTGATGACAATTTCTAGGTCCATCTATGTTAGTGCCAAATGCCATTGTTTCTTTTTTATGACTGAGTAATAGTCCATTGTATGGGCTTCTCTGGTGCCTCAAATGGTAAAGAATCTGCCTTCAATGCAGGAGATCTGGTTTCATCCCAGGGTCAGTAAGATCCCCTAGAGAAGTGAATGGCAACCCATCCTAGTATCCTTTCTTCCCTGAAGAATTCTATGGACAGAAGAGCCTGGAAGGCTACATATAGTTCATGGGGTCTCAAAGTTGGACATAATTGAGGGATTAACACACACACAATATCCCATTGTATATCTGTGTCACATCTTATTATACATTCCTCTGTTGATGGTCATTTAGTTTACTTTCAAGTCTGGGCTATTGCAAACAGTGCTGCCTTCAACATATACCCAGGAGTGGAATTGCTTGATCATATGATAGCTAATTTTTAGTAATCAGCATACTATTTTCCATAATGGTTGTAATGATTTACATTACCACTAATAGTGTAGGAGGGTTCCTTTTGCTCCTCACCCTCTCTAGCACTCATTATTTATAGAATTTTTGATGATAGCCATTTTTAACACTATGAGGTGATGCTTCATTGTAGTTTGATTTGCATTTCTCTAATAATTATATTATTTGCAGCCAGAGATGGAGAAGCTCTATACAGTCAGCAAAAATAAGACCAGGATCTGATTGTGGCTCAGATCATGAACACCTTATTGCCAAATTCAGACTAAAATTGAAGAAGGTAGGGAAAATCACTAGACCATTCAGGTATGACCTAAATCAAATCACTTACAATAATTCAGTGGAAGTACAAATAGATTCAAGGGATTAGAACTGATAGACAGAGTGCCTGAAGAACTATGGATGGAGGTTCATGACATCGTACAGGAGGCAGTGACCAAGACCATTCCCAAGAAATGAAATGCAAAAGGCAAATTGGCTGTCTGACAAGGCCTTACAAATAGCTTTGAAAAGAAGAAAAGCTAAAGGCAAAGGAGAAAAGGAAAGATATACCCATTTGAATGCAGAGTACCAAAGAATAGCAATGAGAGATAAGAAAGCCTTCCCCAGTAAACAATCCAATGAAATAGAGGAAAATAATAGAATGGGAAAGACTAGATATCTCTTCAAGAAAATTAGAGATACTAAGGGAAAATTTCATGCATAGATGAGTACAATAAAGGACAGAGATGGTATAGACCTAACAAAAGTAGAAGATATTAAAAAAAGGTGGCAACAATGTACAGAAGAACTATACCAAAAAGATCTTCATGACCTAGATAACCACGATGGTGTGATCACTCACCTAGAACCAGACATCCTATAATGCGAACTCAAGTGGGCCTTAGGAAGAATCACTATGAACAAAGCTAGTGGAAGTGATGGGATTCCAGTTAAGCTATTTCAAATCCTGAAAGATGATGCTGTGAAAGTGCTGTACTCAATATGCCAGCCAATCTCTAAAGTGAAGCAGTGGTCACAGGACTGGAAAAAGTTAGTTTTCATTCCAATCCGACAAAAAGGCAATGCCAAAGAATACTCAAACAACCACACAATTTCACTCATATCACAAGCTAGCAACGTGATGTACAAATTTCTCCAAGCCAGGCTTCAACAGCACATGAACTGTGACCATCCAGATGTTCAAGCAGGATTTAGAAAAGGCAGAGGAACCAGAGATCAAATTGCCAATGTCTGCTGGATTATTGAAAAAGGAAGAGAGTTCCAGAAAAACATTTACTTTTGCTTTATCGACTATGCCTAAGCCTTTGACTGTGTGGATCACAACAAACTCTGGAAAATTCTTAAAGAGATGGGAATACCAGATGACCTGACTTGCCTCCTGAGAAATTTGTATGCACATCAAGAAGCAACAGTTAGAACTGTACACGGAACGACAGACTGGTTCCAAATAGGAAAAGGAGTACATCAAGCTGTGTATTGTCACCCTGCTTATTTAAATTTTATGTAGAGTACATCATGAGAAATGCTGGGGTGGATGAAGCACAGGCTGGAATCAAGATTGCTGGGAGAAATATCAATAACCTCAGATATGCAGATGACACCACGCTTATGGCAGAAAGCCAAGAAGAATGAAAGAGCCTCTTGATGAAAGTGAAAGAGGAGAGTGAAAAACTTGGCTTAGAGCTCAACATTCAGAAAACTAAGATTATGGGATCTGGTCCCATCACTTCATGGCAAACAGATGGGGAAACAGTGACAGACTTTATTTTTTTGGACTCCAAAATCACAGCAGATGGTGACTGCAGCCATGAAATTAAAAGAAGCTTGCTCCTTGGAAGAAAAGCTATGACCAAACTAGACAGCATATTAGAAAGCAAAGACATTACTTTTCCAACAAAAGTCCATCTAGTCAAAGCTCTGGTTTTTCCAGTTGTCACATATGGATGTGAGAGTTTTACTATAAAGAAAGCTGAGGGCAGAAGAATTGATGCTTTTGAACTGTGGTGTTGGAGAAGACTCTTGAGAGTCCCTTGGACTGCAAGGAGATCCAACCAGTCCATCCGAAAGGAAATCAGTACTGAATGTCAGGACTGATATTGAAGCTGAAACTCCAATACTTTGGCCACCTGATGTGAAGAAATGACTCATTTGAAAAGACCCTGATGCTAGGAAAAATTGAAGGCAGAATGAGAAGGCAGTGACAGAGGATGACATGGTTGGATGGCATCACCGACATAATGGACATTAATTTGAGTAGGCTCCAGTAGTTGGTGATGGACAGGGAGGCCTGGCATACTGCAGTCCCTGGGGTTGGAAAATCTAACACAAATGAGTGACTGAAATGAACTGATTAATTAGTGATGTTGAGCATATTCTTGTACCTTTAGACCATCTGTATGTCTTTTTTGAGAAACGTCTATTTTGATCTTCTGTTCATTTTTTTATTGGGTTTTGGTTATTTGCATTTTGATACTGAGCTTATTGAGTTATTTATACTTTTTTGGAGATTAATTCCTTGTTATTCACACCATTGGCAAATATTTTCTCCCATTTCGTAGGCTGTCTTTTCATTTTTATTATGGTTTCCATCGATTTGCAAAAAGTTTTAAGTTCAATGAGCTACCATCTGTTTATTTTTGTTTCCATTATTTTAGGAGATGGTTCAAAAAAGATATTACAGTGACTTATGTCAGGGTGTTCAGCATAAGATTACCTCTAGGAACTTTATAATACCAGACCTTTATAATATCTTACATTTAAGTATTTAATCCAGTTTGAGTTTATTTGTGTGTGTGTTGTTAGATAACATCTAATTACATTCTTTTACATGGCGCTGTCCAGATTTCTGAAGATGACTTATTGGAGAAACCATCTTTTCTGCATTTGTATAGTCTTGATTTCTTTGTCATGCATTAATTGAACATATGGGCATAATTGTATGTCTTTGCTTTCTATCCTAGCCTTTTGATCGATATGTTTATTTTTGTGCAAGTACTTTACTGTTTTGATCTATATTTCTGGTTTTGTATGTGTACCATACTGTTTTGATGATTGTTACTTTGCAGTATAGTCTGAAGTCAGGAAGCATGATTCCTCTAGCTCCGTTTTTCTTTCTCAACAATTGTTTTGGCTATTTGGGGTCTTTTGTGTCACCATACAATTTTCACAATTTTGTGTTCCAGGGCTGTGAAAAATGCTATTGGCAATTTGATAAAGATTGCATTGACTCTAGATTCCCTTGGGCACTATGGCCATTTTGACAATAATTTCAAATCCAAGAAAATCACATATCTTTCCATCTGTTTCTGTCATATATTTCTTTCAGCAGTCTCAAAGTTTTCAAAGTACAAATCTTTCGCTTCCTTAAGTAGATTTATGCCTAGGTATTTTACCCTTTTTTAATGTGATGATAAATGAGATTGTTAAATTTTCCTTTGGGCTTTCTAGGTGGTGCTAGTGGTAAAGAAACCGCCTGCCAATGCAGTGTAAGAGACTTACATGCAAGTTCAATCTCTGGGTTGGGAAGATCTCTTGGAGGAGGGCATGGTAGCTCATTCCCGTATTCTTGCCTGGAGAATCTCATGGACAGAGGAGTCTGGTGGGCTACAGTCCATAGGGTTGCAAGAGTTGGACATTACTGAAGTGAATTGTTATTGAATGCAAATGCAAGTAATTTCTTTGTATTAATTTTATATCTTGGAACTTTACAAAATGTGTTGATGAGGCCTAGCATTTTTCTGGTAATGTGTTTAGGAATTTATATGAATAGTATCCTGTCATCTGCAAGCAATAGCAATTTTAATACTTCTTTTCCAATTTGGATTTCTTTCTTTTTTTTTTTTTTTCCTTATCTGATTATTGTGACTAGGACCAAAACTATATTGTATATAAAAGTGACAAGAATGGACATCCTTGCCTCGTTCCTGATCTTAGAGGAAATGCTTTCACCTTTTCACCATTGAATATGATGTTAGCTGTGGGTTTGTCATATATGGCCTTTATTACATTGAGGTATGTTCCCTCTGTGCCAACTTTCTAGAAAGTTTTTATCATAAATGGATATTGCAATTTATCCACAGCTTTTTCTTCATCTATTGAAATATTCATATAATTTTTAGTCTTCAGTTTATTAATGTGGTATATTGCACTGATTGATTTGCAAATATTGAAATCTCTTTTCATTCCTGGGATAAATCCCACTTGATTATGGTGGACTGTCTTTTTAATATATCATTGGATTTGGTTGCTAGTATTTTGTTGCACACTTTTATGTTTGTGTTAAGTGATATTGCCTGTAGTTTTCTTTTTTTGTGTGGTATCTTTGATGTCAGGTTAATGGAGGCCTCATAAAATTAGCTTGGAAGTGTTCCTGCCTCTACAGTTTTTTGGAACAGTTTTAGAAATATATATGTTAAACTCTCTTCTAAATGTTTAATAGAATTCAAACATTCAAACCTGTGACGCCATCTGGTTCTGGACTTTTATTTGTTGTGAGTTTTTTTAATCACAGATTCAATTTCAGTATTTTTCATTGTTTTCTTCATATTTTCTCTTTCTTCTAGCTTCAGTCTTGTGAGATTATACCTTTTTAACAATTTGTTTATTTCTTCTAAGTTGTCCATTGTGTTGGCACATAGTTTTTTATAATAGTCTCTAATGAGGCTTTGTGTTTCTGTGATGTCTGTTGTAACTCCTTTTTCATTTCTAATTTTATTGATATATGCTCTCTCCCTTTTCTCTTCATGTACTTTGCTGAAGGTTTATTAATTTTGTTTATCTTTTCACAGGACCAGCTTTTAGCTTCATTGATCTTTTCTGTTGTTTTCTTTGTCTTTACTTCATTTATTTCTGCTCTGATCATCACAATTTCTTGCCTTCTAATAACTTTTAATTTTGTTTTTTTTTCTTCTCTAGTTGCTTTAGGAGTAAGTTTAGGTTGTTTGAGATTTTTCTTATTTCTTGATATAAGCTTGTATCACTGTAAATGTTTTTCAGCCTTCCATGATACCTCCTTAATTTTACAAATATTGTGACCAAGTTTGCCTGATCTGGTGTCCAGAACTTAGTGGCACTGGTATTACTAAGAATTTGACAGGTTTTCCACCTATGTCCATCGTTAGCCAGGGCTCAAGAGGGGTCAGTTGGAGTGCCAGCTTAGGAACCCCCTGACCCCTAATTCTTCATTTATTTTGGAGGATCTGCTTTGAGGATAACGGCCAGGATCTGCCATTTCTCTCCTGCTTATGGGGGCAGTGAGAGCATTTTCTCATCGTGTTCACCCTGTTTACATTTGGCACACTGGCGCTGCTTGGGTCCTAGTTTCCTTGGTTTGCTATCCAATAGTGTGGCAGGGGTCACTCGTGATAGTCATTTTGGCACACCTGGTGCCTTTTTCTGAACTCAGGTCAAAGTTCCTTGTTCTGTTTGGACAGGCAGTACTTATTACATGGAGCTTTTTCTGATCTTACCTCTTCGCTCACTGGGTTGGCCACTTTCCTTTATCAAACTGAAAGTGATGATTGGAGGATGCTACTCTTGACCTCTGGAGGTGGACAAGAAGGGAAAAGAAAAACCCTGGTGCACCCACTGTTGTCCTTGTACAGGGGTCAAGAGGACAGTACTACTGGGAGACAGTAGCAAGACTACCATGACTCCCTGTCACCCACAGGTCCCCATTGTTACTTGGTATCTGGCCCCATAAGGGGCAGTGGGCAGATACATGCAAGTTTTAGTCTTTGATCCCCAACAGTGTGATCCCCTCAAGTCATCACAGTTCATATCACTCTAGGGGCTATACTGTGTTTGCACCACAACCACATATTGGGTTGCTGGGCAGAGTCTCTCTAAATTTAGCTGTAGGTTGTTGCCATTCTGCCACATCAGCATGAACTCATAGAACAGTTAGTCATCCAAACTTGAACTTCCCAACCTTTTGCTGTCTCCTCCCACTGAAGTCAGGGTGAACCTGGAACCTAGTGGATGGCTGCAGGCACAAAGGCCACTGTCTGTCCCACCTTTGATGCTGAAATATTATTTCTGAATTTCCTGAATTGGTCTCCAATAAAGACGTCCTGCCCAGGATCATTTGAGGCTGTAAAACAAGACCAAGTTTGGTTCAGAAGCAAAGAAACCTTGGTATGAGCTTGTGTTCTAGATTACACACTGTCCTTGACAGGTCTCCAGTGAAGCAGTCCTTACTGTACTGCTAGGAAGACAAAGAGGCAGAGTTCTTACTGGTCAGGCACAGTACCTATTCACATGTCCTGCCACCACTATCCTGAATTGTGTCATATATGGTACTTCTGCATATGGACCACTGAGCTGAGGTATTGAGTGCAGCTGCTTTGCAATGGGGACTCTAGTCTGAAGTACTGGGTGCAAGGCTTCCGCAGGCTGAACCCTATGAGGAAGTGAAACTAAACAAAGTACAAAGATAAAGAAAAACATTTAGATTTTACTTTATCTCCAGATTCTATTTTTATTTTCTAAGAATTATTAATGGGTTTTGACAGTAACAAGAGGAGTGCTACTGGGAAGAGACTTATCTTTTTATCTGTGGTCCCAAAATGAGATCTAAGACTAGACTTGTGTATCACATAACTAAATATATACATTATTTTACTTATTTTCTAGAGATTCTGAATATTGTGGTAGTTGTTTTGAGACATAAATCTGAAATTTTCAATTTAAAAATGGCTTATAGTTTTATGATCTTTTATGTTTTGATGATACACTGACAGATAAAGAAACCACTTCCTAAACATTGTCAAATACAGAACAGTAACACAGACAGACTGTATATTACCTTAAGCATAGTATCTGTATTTTTTTATTTATATAGAATAATATGAGCTTTCACCTCCACAAACATTACTAGAGCAATCACATCTCTAAATGTTATTTTCAATTTTATAGATTGACTTTACTATAAAATTAGATTATACTATGACTCGAAATCATTATATAATATTGTAACTTCATTGAGTCATTATATAAATTGAGCCAATGTATATAAGTATGTTTATAATAAATGTTCTCTTGAGACTTTTATCTTCAATTTTCTAATCCTATATAATATTTAAGATATTTTCAATAATCAGTTTTTAGAATTCTCCTTTTGTGTCCCTCAAACTTAATTTTACTTTCAACTGTAATTAGCTTTTTTATCTATTTTTGGCCATGCTGGGTCTTCATTGCTGCATGTGGGCTTTTTCTCTAGTTGTGGCAAACAGGGGCTACCCTCTAGTTGTGGTGTGAGAGCTTCTCATTGTGGTAGTTTCTCTTGTCAAGGAGCATGGCATGTGGGCTCAACAGTTGAATTTCTAGAGCACAGGCTCAGTAGTTGTGGCCCACGGGCTTAGTTGCTCTGCGGTATGTGGGATCTTTCCAGATCAGAGATCGAACCTGTGTCTCCTGCATTGGCAGGTGGATTCTTTACCACTGAGCCATGAGGCAAGCCCTCATAATTAGTTTTAAGTTCTATATAAACTATGCTTTTCCTTCACCTTAAACTAACTAAAAAAATTTAAAGTTTGAATTGCTACACTATTTGTTTCACTTTAATTTTCAATATCATTTGTTAAAAATAATGCAGAATGTCAGGCTTTAGGCAAGGCAGTAAAGAGAATCTTAAAAAAAATAACATTTGAACATGGGTTCTTTACATGAGACTTCCGTGGTTTAACTGGAATGAGAGGGAGCAAACCCTTGAAATGATGGGGTATATTTCTCCCCAAAGCTTGGCTAAAGGCCATGGGATGGCACCTCTAACTGCTTAATGGTAGCAAAAGTGGCTTCCTGGAGGAGACAGTGTTTAATCTGTAACATGTAGGCTGAGGAGAAATAAGTTTAGAAAAAGCAAAGAAGAATATCACATGCAAAAGAAAAAGTAATAAAGCATGGCTCTTTTTTTGAAATCACAATTTGGGTATAGTGTAACACAAGAAACTTTGTGAAGAAATAGAGTTTAAAAAGCTATAATAATTATAATAATATAGCAAGAAGGGTCATGTGAAGATTTTTCCTTACATTTATATGGAAATATTAATATGTTTAGTCAAGACAGACTTTAGATTTGATTTTTGTTCCTGTGAGGTAAGTAACATTTTTATAAACATAATCAACAATGTTAGGTTACATATTTTCAAACCTTATTTTTTCATAGGAAGAGTAATCTAGTCAGAGCCATTGTGCTAGTCTTTTAAGGAAAAACAGCCTGTACTTTCATGCATAATAAATTAAAATTATGGTAATTTTTGTAATTGTTTTTTATATGGCTTATTTTCCTTATGACAGATTTCTTGCCAGGATTTTTCAAGTTTCACCCAAATGCATCAGATCAGTGTAGCCTAAAATGCAATAAATGTTAACAAAGGACATTAGAAAATTGATAGGATAGGATGAAATAATAAAAAAAAATCTAGTTTTTATTCTCATTACATATTCAGCAACCAAAGGGAAGTAATTTTAATCTTGGGATATAGGAAAATTGGTCATTTTGATATTCAAATCTTTATAAATCTTAGTAAAGTGTTTATATTTATTAAACCATACATATTTTCATACCCATGCAAAATTAATAAAACAAAATTGTTAACATATTAGCTATTCATTGACTATTAGTTTTAGGGTAGAAATTACCTCCAAATATATAATGTCAAAATAGGTATCATTAATATGCAAGAAGCAATTAATGAAAATCTTACTTATGTAGCAGTTAATTCTAAAATATGAAATTATGTTTAAATATTTCTAATAAGCAAATCTAGGGAAACTAATACCATATTTGAAGTCTATAAACATAACAACTCATCTACAATGACATATATAGTACTACTGGTGAGCCTATAATATGGAAAAAAAAATAGGGAAAATGTACTGACTGGTAATCAATAATTCAACCCCAAACAAATGAAACTTCTTTATACAATAATTATTCAATGAAAGGGAACATGTGAAACAATTTAATTGGGCTTTCTAACTATAATATATTCCCCCAGTCCATGGCTTTGTGTGCATGCTTGTATGTGAAAACTCTTTCAAATGGTAAGTGTGAACACAGACTATTCTCCATATCAGTAAAGAAAGGATGCATGATCATCAAGCCTTCAGTCACTGTAGCCTCCCCTGATTGTGTACCCTGAGAGGACTCAGAATGAAGAAAAACAGGATACTGGCCTTAGATAGGCTGCATATCAAAGGAGTGACTTCACTCAGCCCAGACTCTTGCATCTTCCCATACATAGAAAAGCACTAAATTCATTAAGTTTAGCCATGTGGTTGTCTTTAATTGACAGGAGTCTTTCAATATTCCACTACCTAGTTTTCATTGCAAAACTTCTCTATATCCTGGTTCCTCCATTATCACTTTGGGACAGTCCCTCAGAGTCATCTGAGAAGCTGTCTTCCTAGGTGAAGTCATCAGCAAGTTTGCTAAATAAAACATAATTCTTAACTTTTAAGTTGTGCTTTTATTTTTTAAGTTAACATTTTTGGCGAATGTGAAGAAGTCCAGATCTGAATTCCCTCTTTTTCCTAGAATCTATGAGGATTTGGAGCCTAGTACCATCAGAGGCCTCTTATGTCCATACACCTCCTTGAGAGTCCAGACAAATTTTGGTGAGTCTCTCCTAGTTCTCAGATCAACCAATTACTGGTTGATGATCTTGAGTTTTATTTCAGTTCAGTTCAGTTCAGTTCAGTCGCTCAGTTGAGTCTGACTCTTTGCAACCCCATGAATCGCAGCACACCAGGCCTCCCTGTCCATCACTATCTCCTGGAGTTCACTCAAACTCATGTCCATCGAATTGGTGATGCCATCAAGCCATCTCATCCTCTGTTGCCCCTTTTCCTCCTGCCCCCAATCCCTCCCAACATCAGAGTATTTTCCAATGAGTCAACTCTTCCATGAGGTGGCCAAAGCACTGGAGTTTCAGCTTTAGCATCATTCCTTCCAAAGAACACCCAGGTCTGACCTCCTTTAGAATGGACTGGTTGGATCTCTTTGTAGTCCAAGGGACTCTCAAGAGTCTTCTCCAACACCACAGTTCAAAAGCATAAATTCTTCAGCACTCAGCTTTCTTCACAGTCCAACTCTTGCATCCATACATATTTGGCAGTATATAATAGGCCCAGTTGAAAGATACAGCCACATCAGGCTCCCCAGCCCAGGAGTCCTGCATCAGTAAGATGAGCCCCCAGAACACCTGGCTTCGAAGGCCAGCAGGGCTTAATGTTGGAAGCTGCACTGGACTGGAGGTAATAGTCTTCACTGTTACATCTGCTGCTGCTGCTAAGTCGCTTCAGTTGTGTCCGACTCTGTGCAACCACATAGAAGGCAGCCCACCAGGCTCCCCTGTCCCTGGGATTTTCCAGGCAAGAACACTGAAGTGGGTTGCCATTTCCTTCTCCAATGCCTGAAAGTGAAAAGTGAAAGTGAAGTCGCTCAGTTATGTCCGACTCTTAGCAACCCCATGGACTGTAGCCTACCAGGCTCCTCCGCCCACGTGATTTGCCAGGCAAGAGTACTGGAGTGGGGTGCCATTGCCTTCTCCGTCACTATTAAAGGGTACATATACAATTTCACATTCATCAGGACTTAGGGCAAAGGCAGAAACTTGATAGTAGATTGGATCAGACTTACCTGCGGCTCTTGGAGAGTCTACCATTGAGTAAGGGGGCAGCTGTTGCTCACCCTGGGGATATAGACCCCGGTGGCAGCCATATTTGGGAATATTCTACCTTGTGGCATTGCTGCTGTAAGCTGCCAAAGTGGGATCCTTCCTCTAGGTCATTAGCACCAAAACCTGTTCTCCCACCCCAGTAGCCAGAGGAACCTACTGGGGAGGCCACAGGCCAAACAACTAACTTGGAGGGAAGACAGCCCACCCATCAGCAGACAGGCTACTTAAAGACTTCGTGAGCCAACAGCCACCCTTGGCATGGCCCTGCCCACCAGAAGGCCAAGACTCAGCTCTAACCACCAGTGGGCAGGTTTCCTTTCCTCCAGGAAACCTGCACTTAGCCACAGTAACAGTCTCCCCTACTGGGGAGAAGACACCAGATGCAAGAAAACCATGATCTTACAGCCTCCAAACACAGCCAGATGCTTCCCTGGAACCATCAGGTCCTCAACTTGTCCAATAGAAGGCCAGTGAAGCTTTAGAACACCCTGGACTCCATAGCCAAAGCATCAGGAACCAACCCCCACTGCAGAAAATCTGAAGAGAGAGAGAGAGAAAAAAAAAAAAAAAACAACTCTGGAATCACTAGGTCTTGCAGTCAGACTCCAGGAACTGGTTCTGCCTGAAAGTCCAGCAAGCAGCAACCACCAAGGCAGGGCCTAACAACCAACCAGGTTAGGGTCTGACCAAGCCTACTAGACCAGTTACCCCAACACAACAGAGGACACATGCAACCCACTTAGGAGGAACCCCTGAAACATATGATTTGTATGACAAGAGGAGACACTGCTGGGAAGTATGAGCCGTCACCTACAGAAGGCATTTCTCCAAGGTTAATAAAATGTAACTAACCTACCACATACATAAAAGCACAAATAACAACATAGACAGAATGAGGTGGCCTAGGAACATGTTCCAGACAAAGGAACAGGATGAAAGCCCCAGAAGAATAACGAAGTGAAGTGTAGATAGGGAGCTTACCTATGAAAGAGTTAAGAGTCATGATTGTAAAGATGATCCAAGAACTTGGGAGAGGAATAATAGATGCCAAGAGCAAGAAGTTCAGAGCTTTTAACAAAAAGTTAGAAAATAAAAAAGCAATAGAACAAAGATAAAAGAATACAATAATTGAAATGAAAAATACACTAGAAGGAATTAGAAGTACACTGTATAGACTAAATGATTAATTCTGTATCAGTGAGCTGGAAGACAGAATAGTGGAACTCACTGTTACAGAACAGAAAAAAAAAAAAAAAAAAAAACAAGGACAGTTTAAGAGACCTCTGAAACACAATCATGTTTATTAATATTTGCATTATAGGAGTCTCAGAATCAGAAGAGAGAAAAGACCTAAGAAAATGTTTGAAGACAAAATAGCTGGAAACTCCCCTACCCTAGGGAAGGAAACAGCCTTCTGTCAACTAAAGATATACAACTTGAGAGTTGTGAGTTAAGTTTTATTTTTTATTTTTATTTATTTATTTTTTTATTTTTTACTTTATGATATTGTATTGGTTTTCCCATACATCAACATGAATCCGCCACGGGTGTACACGTTTTCCCAATCCTGAACCCCTCTCCCACCTCCCTCCTCGATGAGTTAAGTTTTATTTGGGGCAAAATGAGGACTGCAGCCTGGGAGGGAGCATCTCAGATAGCTCCGAGAGACTGTTCCAAAGTGGCAGTTGGGGAAAATCAATATATAAGGTTTTGGTGAAGATGGAGTTCAATACCATGAGGCACTTATTTTACAAAAGGTGTTTTGTTAGTCATGAGGAACTGATGTCTCATGAAGGGATTTAGTGCTTCACTAGATATGAGGAGATGCAAGGATTGAGATCATAAAATCTGTTCCTAAAAATATCCAACTATCTAAAGACCTGTCCCAACAGATTCCCCGCAGCACACAGTGCCTCACTCCACCCTGAACTCCCTCAGGTGTTGCTGAAGGTCAACAGTTATAGCAGCGTGGGGTTCAGTCTCTGTAGAGGCAGACAGCAAAGGCCT
Organism: Capra hircus; assembly: GCF_001704415.2. NCBI lineage: Eukaryota > Metazoa > Chordata > Mammalia > Artiodactyla > Bovidae > Capra > Capra hircus. Next base: position 102,798,085 of record NC_030808.1, read on the forward strand.
TTGTTGTTCAGTCATTGGCGATGCTCTTGTTAAGTGCCAATTTGTAGTTGACACTTCCAAGTCCAGGAAGTACAGAGATTCCCACACAGGATTAACCCAAAGAATATACTAAGACACATTATAATGAAAATGAGAAAAATTAAAAGAGAGAATATCAAAAGCAGTAAAGAAAAAGCAATAAGTTGCATACAAGATAACTCCTATGATTTTATCAGCTGATTCAACAACAGAAACTCTACACAAAGGGAGTGACATGACATATTTAAAGTAATGAAAGGGACAAAATTACAACTAAGAATACTTTCTCTTGCAAGGGTCTTATTCAGACTTGACAGTTGAATTTAAAATTTTACAGAAAAGCAAACACTAAAAGAATTTAGCAACACCAAAAAAGCTTTACTACAAAAAAAAAAAAAAAAAAAAAAAAAGGAACTTCTCTAGGGGAGAAAAAGAAGAGGCCAGAGCTAGAAACTTTAAAAGCTGAAATAAAAAAGGTCACTGGTAAAGGCAGACATACAGTAAAGGTAGAAAATCATCCATACACAAAGCTAGTAGTGAGGTTAAAGACAAAAGTAGTAAAATAATCTGTATCTGACTTTTTTCTAGAAACAGGATAGTGAAGTAGAAGGATGTGAGGTCACTTCTTCCACGGAAACACCAAAATCTCAACTAACTGCTGAAGAACGAGCAACAAAAAAAAAATGCTAGAATTTACCAAACAGATATCCTACATCCAGAGATGAAGAAACCACTATAGATGGTAGGAAGGGTGCAATCACAGTAAAATCAAATCCCATAACCACAACAACCCACAAACTGGAAAATAATTATATTACAGAGGTTCTCCCACAGAAGCAAGAGTTCTGACCCCTTTGTCAGGCTTCTCATCCTGGGGGTCAGGTAACAAGAGGGAAAGTCCCCGGGCATCAGGCTTTGAAGGCCAGTGGGTTTTGATCACAGGAATTCCACTATAGGATGGCACACACAAACACACCAGGATCCTGGGAAAAGCAGTAACCTCACAAGAGCCTGGGCCAGACAATACCTGCTGGTATTGGAGGGCCTGTAGAGGCAGGGGGCAGCTGTGACTCACAATAGGGACATGAGCTCTCCTGAAGGCCATGATTTTCTCACCAAGATCTGGCACTACCCAACAGCCTATGTGACCCCGTTCTGAGACACCTACGGCCAAAAAATGAACAGGGCAGGAACACAGCCCCACTCATCATTTGACAGGCTGCCAAAGTCTCCCTGAAACCACAGTTTCCTATTAAATACATCCCTTGACATGACCCTGCCCGCCAGAGGGACAAAACCTGTGACACAAACACGTTGTGTGCAGCATCCTCCCAGACCCAATCTTACCTTCCCCTAAAGGGCAAAGTAAAAGGTAAAGGGCAAAGTAAAAGGTAAAGGGCAAGGTAAGTGGAAAGAATCTGCCTACAATGCAGGAGACCTGGATTTGATTCCTGGGTCTGGAAGGTCCCCTGGAAAAGGAAATGGCAACCCACTCCAGTATTCTTGCCTGGAGAATCCCATGGACAGAGAAGACTGATGGGCTACAGTCTGTAAGGTCGCAAGGGTCATACACAACTTAGCGACTAAACCACCAACAAAGGACTTGAAAGGTAGTAAGAAACAGTGTGGATGTGTTGCCTGCTGTGATGAAAATAATTATTTGCCTTTGTCCCAGTAGCCTCATATGTTTTGCTAGTATCTGTGAAATAGGAGCAGGCAAACTTGTGAAGTAAAATTTCAGACCCTTCATTTTTCTTGACATGACTAAGTTTAAGTCTTCATTGGTCTCAAGTGGGAATTTTGCATGTTTAGTAGAGTCCCTCTTACTGAACTCCAGTATTTATCCTCTTAGCAATGTTAGACTGCAAAAATTTTGCTCTGCTTTTCATTGACTTTTTATTTAGCCTCTGACCCTGAGCATCTTAAGAAATCAGCTAACACTTTGAGGGGAGAAACCTGTTGAGGAAAGGTTCCTCTCTTCTCTCTGGGTCTTGTTCCCTCAAGCCTGCTCCCTGATATCTAGTAAATCCAAATTTTTATTCTATCACTGAGAATGTTCTCAAAGTTCCCTGGGCTTTTCTATCTTTAAAGTGTAACCTTCTGTCTTGAGTTTTCCATTTTGAGCCTTACCCAAAATTCAGCATAGTCCCTGAGGTTAAAAGTTATCCACAGAAAGTTGTGCTTCCTTCTCTCAGGGCTCTAGGATCTTCAAGTCCTGGTTGCCTTAGCAGCTATGAGGTGCCTTCAAAATAAGGTTTATTACTTTTCTTCTTTGCACTTTCCTTCACTTCTTTTATTCTTTCTCTTTCTTGCCTGACTTCCCTCCCTTCTTCTTTATGCCTTACTACTTTTCATCTGGTTATCACTAGGAGTGTTGTTCTTCCACTGAACTCCAGCAACTGACCAGCTATATAATACTAATCTATCTTATAGATGTTTTAATCAAAATCATATTAAGTGAGCATTTGAAGTACTTTTATCAGTGCTCCTTTGAAAAGCTAATTTCCTATGTCAATAACATAGGCAGAATTTAATACCAATAGACTGTTTCTACTACATAAATACTTCTTTGTTAAACATGTGAAGTAGATTTGAGATTTTATAGACTATAATAGTGCATGTAGCACTATACACTATGAAATTTTATAAAATTCTTCTCAGTTTATCAACCCCATTTCTGATGCTTACAGAAATTTGATCTTGTTAATTCGAGGCAATCAATCATTTCAGCTTTAAGATTTAGATTTCGGAATGGCTAAAAGCTTAGTTCCATGTCCAGTTCTAACTGTTGCTTCCTGACCTACAAACAGATTTCTCAAGAGGCAGGTCAGGTGGTCTGGTATGCCCATCTCTCCTAGAATTTTCCACAGTTTATCGTGATCCACACAGTCAAAGGCTTCGGCATAGTCAATAAAACAGAAATAGATGTTTTTCTGGAACTCTCTTGCTTTTTCCATGATCTAGCAGATGTTGGCAATTTGATCTCTGGTTCCTCTGCCTTTTCTAAAACCAACTTGAACATCAGGAAGTTCACGGTTCATGTATTGCTGAAGCCTGGCTTGGAGAATTTTGAGCATTACTTTACTAGCATGTGAGATGAGCGCAATTGTGCAGTAGTTTGAGCATTCTTTGGCATTGGAATGAAAACTGACCTTTTCCAGTCCTGTGGCCACTGCTGAGTTTTCCAAATTTGCTGGTATATTGAGTGCAGCACTTTCACAGCATCATCTTTCAGGATTTGAAATAGCTCAACTGGAATTCCATCACCTTCACTAGCTTTGTTCCTAGTGATTCTTTCTAAGACCCACTTGACTTCACATTCCAGGATGTATGGCTCTAGATGAGTGATCACACCATCATGATTATTTGGGTCATGAAGATCTTTTTGGTACAGTTCTTCTGTGTATTCTTGCCAATGGCATCACTGACTTGATGGATGTGAGTCTGAATGAACTCTGGGAGTTGGTGATGGATAGGGAGGCCTGGTGTGCTGCGATTCATGGGATCGCAAAGAGTTGGACATGACTGAGCGACTGAACTGAACTGAACTGAAAGGCTTAGTTTGGGGAAGGCAATGGCACTCCACCCCAGTACTCTTGCCTGGAAAATCCCATGGATAGAGGAGCCCGGTAGGCTGTAGTCCATGGGGTCGCTAAGAGTCAGACATGACTGAGCAACTTCAATTTCATTTTCAGGTATTGGAGAAGGAAATGGCAACCCACTCCAGTGTTCTTGCCTGGAGAATCCCAGGGACAGGGGGAGCCTGGTGGGCTGCAGTCTTTGGGGTTACACAGAGTCGGACACGACTGAAGCGACTTAGCAGCAGCAGCAGCAGCAAAGGCTTAGTTATGTTCAGATTTCTTTTATTCAGTATTCTTATATTTTCTCAGTATTCACGTATACTGTGCATATATGCACAGACATACATACATACAGCTAGCAGGATGTTCACCACATGGACATAATGTGCTAGTGATGATCATATCTCTTTTTTTAGCACAGTCAATTCATGGTGATAAATCTGGGGAGCTGAGAGTGCCATCCCTGCTAACTGATCCTCCAACCTCAACTCATATTTTCACTGCTGATCTAAGTCGCAGACTTACCATTGATCAGTTCCCACTTAGTCCATCTATTTTTACATTCTCAAATCTAGTGTTTCCTTGCCTTTTGCCCCAACAGCTTAGTAGCTCTCAATTCTAAGCAGTCTTTTATGCCCTGGGATGAATGAATATTTGAGGCATTCAATGAAGTTGGCTATATGATTCTCTCTCTACCTACCTATGATAATAGTGTGATGACCCCATTTTGAATGGGTTATCTAAAATTACCTTCTGCCAGAAACTCAAATTAGTAAAGGGAATACATTTCGCTACCCTCATAGTTTCAGAATTACCTAAAAGCTTTCTCTTTGATCGGTTTTCTAAAACAGAGGCCAGACAGAGGGGGTTATCTCTGTTCTCCTTTCCCAGACGTATTAACTCTCAGGATAGGTTCCTGCTCTGCAACTGTACGGTGGGGAAAAACTCGTATGTCATTATATGTTTTAGTCTGTGTTATATGATATGAGGTTTGTGCTGCAATGTCCTCAAGCTTAGATTTGAATTTGCAAGGACAAGTTTTTCATTGCCAGGTCCCTGTTTCTCTTTCATACTATTGTGTTCTAAAAGAAAAATTGCTTTGATTTTAATCTACAATCCCTGTTAGTAGTTTGAAAAATAATCTCAATATTTAACTGCTTTCTTTTAGACTGTATCTGCCCTCTCTGTAGCAATAAATGCTAATCTGATTTGGCAGTGGACTGTACCAAAATTTATATGCCAGTGGAGGGCTAAGAGAAAACACCACTGACAAAACCTGCCAGAACTGTGCTGGTGAGCTGGGCAATAGCATTATTGGGAGGATTGGTGGTTTCTTTCTGCAGAACATGGCTCATGATAAGTAAGCCCATAAATACTAATGGGCTTGGAGAGGCTCCATGTTAATAGGAAGCAAGTGATAGCATTTAACCATCAGAATGCAGGAAATCATAATTACCATAACCAAATGAACAAGCAAGAGTGCTTGATCCACACTGAGTTGTGGAGCTGGTTAATAGGGCATGGTGTCTTTGAGACAAGAGAGTAGAGCAGGCAAGAGGATTCTGTGGTGATGGTGGAGTAGGAAGTACAGGAAGTAGGAAGTACCAACTCTGTCTACATCACAATTGTTCTGGCAGAATCTGTCTGATACAACTATTTCAGAACTCCGAAGTTTAACAAAAGTGTGTGACATTCAGGGGTAGTATCATACAGTGAATCATAATTGATTTCAGTCAATTCAGCCCTTAGCTCTTTGACAGCTTGTTGTTATGAAGTTGCTAAGACATCCCCGAATCTTTCGTGACCCCATGGATTGTAGCCCACCAGGCTCCTCTGTCTATAGGATATCTCAGGAAGAATACTGGAGTGGGTTTCCATTTCCTGCTCCAGGCGATCTTCCTAATTCAGGGATTGAACCCACATCTCCTGCATTGCCAGGTGGATTCTTTACCACTGAGCCACCTGGGAAGCCTCTCCATCGTAGCTACCCATCTCCAGATACCCAGCTCCCTAGCAGGAAGCCTTGCATACATTCCTGGAGCAGCATGCACTCTGATTATAGGAGCTAGTGGGGCAATAAGAATCCTTTCCTCCAACAATCAGGGATTTATGCTGCAAAGATGCAGACTTAGAAGCAGACAACCGAGTCCTGAATCTGATTAAGTCCACTGTGAACTCTCCAGAGTCTTGGCTAATGTTCAGTCACAATAGGTTTACTGGATCCATGGATCCACACAGTGGTCATTTCCTTATCTCTGAGTATATTTGGTATTTATATACAGTTCATCTGTGTATTCTTGCCACCTCTTTTTAATATCTTCTGCTTCTGTTAGGTCCATACCATTTCTCTCCTTTATCGAGCCCATCTTTGTATGAAATGTTCCCTTGGTATCTCTAATTTTCTTGAATAAGTCTCTGGTCTTTCCCATTTTGTTGTTTTCCTCTATTTGTTTGCATTGATCGCTGAGGAAGGCTTTCTTATCTCTCTTTGATATTCTTTGGAACACTGCATTCAGATGCTTTTATCTTTCCTTTTCTCCTTTGCTTTTTGCTTCTCTTCATTTAACAGCTGTTTGTAAGACCTCCCCAGACAGCCATTTCCCTTTTTTGCATTTCTTTTCCATGGGGATATTCTTGATCCCTGTCTCCTGTACAATGTCACGAACCTCCATCCATAGTTCATCAGGCACTCTATCTATCAGATATAGTCTCTCAAATCTATTTCTCACTTCCACTGTATAATCATAAGGGATTTAAGTCATATCTGAATGGTCTAGTGGCTTTCCCTACTTTCTTCAATTTAAGACTGAATTTGGCAATAAGGAGCTCATGATCTGAGCCACAGTCAGCTCCTGGTCTTATTTTTGCTGCCTGTATAGAGCTTCTCCATCTTTGGCTGCAAAGAATAGAATCAATCTGATTTCGGTGTTGACCATCTGGTGATGTCCATGTGTAGAGTCTTCTCTTGTGTTGTTGGAAGAGGGTGTTTGCTATGACCGGTGCATTCTCTTGGCAAAACTCTATTAGCCTTTGCCATGCTTCATTCCATATTACAAGCTCAAATTTGCCTGTTATTCCAGGTGTTTCTTGACTTTCTACTTTTGCATTCCAGTCCCCTGTAATGAAAAGGACATCTTTTTTTGGGTGGTAGTTATAAAGGCCTTGTAGGTCTAATAGAACCATTCAACATCAGCTTCTTCAGTGTTACTGATTGGCGCATAGGCTTGAATCATCATGATATTGAATGGTTTGCCTTGGAAATGAACAGAGATCATTCTGTCAGTTTTGAGAGTGCATCCAAGGACTGCATTTCAGACTCTTTTGTTGACCATGATGGCTACTCCATTTCATCTAAGGGATTCCTGCCCACAGTAGTAAATATAATGGTCATCTGAGTTAAAATCACCCATCCCAGTCCATTTTAGTTCACTGATTCCTAGAATGTCGATGTTCACCCTTGCCATCTCTTGTTTGACCACTTCCGATTTGCCTTGATTCATGGACCTGACATTCCAGGTTCCTTTGCAAAATTTCTCTTTAGAGCATCAGGCCTTGCTTCTATCACTAGCCACATCCAGAACTGGGTATTGTTTTTGCTTTGGCTCCATCCTTTCATTCTTTCTGGAGTTATTTCTCCACTGATCTCCAGTAGCACATTGGGTACCTACCGACCTGGGGAGTTTCTCTTTCAGTATTCTATCATTTTGCCTTTTCATACTGTCTGTGGGGTTCTCAAGGCAAGAATACTGAAGTGGTTTCCCATTCCTTCTCCAGTGGACCACATTCTGTCAGACCTCTCGACCATTACCCGCCCGTCTTGGTTTGCCCCGCAGGCATGTCTTAGTTTCACTGAATTAGACAAGGCTGTGGTCTGTGTGATCAGAATGGCTAGTTTTCTTTGATTGTGGTTTCAGTGTGTCTTCCCTCTGATGACCTCTCGCAACAGATATCGTCTCATTCAAGAGTGAAAAAGTTGGCTTAAAGCTCAACATTCAGAAAACTAAGATCATGGCATCTGGTCCCATCACTTCATGGGAAATAGATGGGGAAACATTGGAAACAGTGTCAGACTTTATTTTGGGGGGCTCCAAAATCACTGCAGATGGTGATTGCAGCCATGAAATTAGAAGATGCTTATTCCTTGGAAGGAAAGTTATGACCAACATAGACAGCATATTAAAAAATCAGAGACATCACTTTGCCAACAAATGTCCCTCTAGTCAAGGCTATGGTTTTCCCAGTGGTCATGGATGGATGTGAGAGTTGGACTGTGAAGAAAGCTGAGTGATGAAGAATTGATGCTTTTGAACTGTGATGTTGGAGAAGACTCTTGAGAGTCCCTTGGACTGCAAGAAGTTCCAACCAGTCCATCCTAAAGGAGACCAGTCCTGGGTGTTCATTGGAAGGACTGATGCTGAGTCTGAATGTCCCATACTTTGGCCAACTCATGCGAAGGGTTGACTCATTGGAAAAGACCCTGATGCTGAGAGGGATTGGGGGCAGGAGGAGAAGGGGATGACAGATGATGAGATGGCTGGATGGCATCACTGACTCAATGGACATGAGTTTGGGTGAACTCTGGGAGTTGGTGATGGACAGGAAAGCCTGGTGTGCTGTGAATCATGGGGTCGCAAAGACTCCAGCATGACTTAGTGGCTGAACTGAACTGAATGGCTGAGTCATGTTGAGGTTTGACAGAAAAAAAAAAAAAAAAAAACCCGAAATTCTGTAAAGCAATTATCTCTCAATAAAAAAAATAAGTTAAAAAAATATAGAATGCTGAAATGTGTTGCCATACCCCCCTCAGGGGACCTTCCTGATGCAGGATTGAACCCATGTCTCTTATATCTCCTGCACTGGCTTGCAAGTTCTTTACCACTAGTGCCAGTTGAGAAACCCAATCGCTGTCTTTCAGAAGTCAGGAATTAAGAGGTGAGAAAGATATTAGAAGTTACACAACTACATTGCAGAAACCAAGATTCATATATTTGTTTCCTTTTTTTTTTTTTTTTAACTCTTTCACACTAAAACATCCTCAGCCAGTTGGGAAGTCTAGACTGCCTCTCTTGCCAGGAAGTACATGGTAATCTGACATTGACAGGAGCCTCCCAGTTGATTGTCAATCAGACCATATCCCTTATCTTTTACCTGCCTCATTAAACATCGTTTGAATAAAATTCACATCCAATAAGATACATGTCTCAAGTCTAATCTAGATTCGTCTGACTTATACATATCACTATATTATATACTATGGTTTTTCCAGTGGTCATGTATGCATGTGAGAGTTGGACTGTGAAGAAAGCTGAGCGCCAAAGAATTCATACTTTTGAACTGTGGTGTTGGAGAAGACTCTTGAGAGTCCCTTGGACTGCAGGGAGATCCAACCAGTCCAAGCTAAAGGAGATCAGTCCTTCATTGGAAGTACTGATGCTGAAGTTGAAACTCCAATACTTTGGCCACCTCATGTGAAGTCCTGACTCATTGGAAAAGACACTGATGCTGGGAGAGACTGGGGACAGGAGGAGAAGGGGACGACAGAGGATGAGATGTCTGGATGGCATCACCGACTCGATGGACATGAGTAAACTCTGGGAGTTGGTGATGGACAGGGAGGCCTGCCCTGCTGTGATTCATGGGGTCACAAAGAGTCGGACATGACTGAGTGACTGAACTTAACTCATATCATATACCTTAATCAACCCCAGAAAACACTTTATGTATTTTCTTCTAGAATTTTTATCTCTCATTTTAAATATAAGGCTTTATATTCAGGACTTTAGCCCATTTTGAAGTAACCTTTGCATATGATGCAAGGGAGAGATAAAGTTATTTTTTTGTTAAATCAAAGTAATTGTTTCTTGTTCTTTGTTTTCGAAATTTCTGACAAAATTCCACTACAATTCCAGTCACTCCTTTTCATGGGCTTTAATTGTCATTCTTAAAGATATGAGAATACCAGTTCACCTGACATGCCTCTTGAGAAATCTGTATGCAGGTCAAGAAGCAACAGTCAAAACTGGACATGGGACAGCAGAGTGGTTCCTAATTAGGAAAGGAGTATGTGAAGGCTGTATATTATTAATCTGCTTATTTAACTTATGCAGAGTAAATCATGAGAAACGCTAGGCTGGATGAAGCACAGGCTGGATTCAAGACTGCTGGGAAGAATATCAATAACCACAGATATGTAGATGATAGCACCCTTATGGCAGAAAGCAAAGAAGAACTAAAGAGTCTCTTGATGAAAGTGAAAGAGGAGAGTGAAAAAGTAGGCTTAAATCTCAACATTTAGAAAGCAAAGACTGTGGCATCTGGTCCCATCACTTCATGGTAAATAGATGGGGATACAATGGAAACAGTGACAGACTTTATTTTTTTGAGCTCCAAAATCACTGCAGATGATGAGTGCAGCCATGAAATTAAAAGATTATTGCTTCTTGGAAGAAAAGTTATGAGCAACCTGGACAGGATACTGAAAAGCAGACATTACTTTGCTAACAAATGTCCGTCTAGTCAAAGCTATGTTTTTTCCCAGTAATCATACATAGTTATGAGAGTTGAAGTATAAAGAAAGCTGAGCACCTTAGAATTGATGCTTTTAAACTGTGGTGTTGGAGAAGACTCTTGACAGTCCCTTGGACAGCAAGGAGATCCAATCAATCCATCCTAAAGGAACTTAACTCTGAATATTTATTGGAAGGACTGCTACTGAAGCTGAACTTGCAATACTTTGGCTACCTGATGTGAAGAACTGACTCATTTGAAAAAACCCTGATACTGGGAAAGATTGAAGTCATGAGGAGAAGGGGACAACAGAGGATGCAATGGTTGGATGCCATCACCAACTCAATGGACATGAGTTTCAGCAAACTCTGGGAGTTGGTGATGGACAGGGAGGCTTGGCATTCTGCAGTCCATGGGGTTGCAAAAAGTCAGACACAACTGAGCAACTAAACTGAACTGAGTTGTCATTTTATTATCTCTCTCTACATATAATTTTGTAATTTATGCATATTGTATATACTTGTATAGAATTAAATAATTTTATATAAACAAATAATTATATAATCATATCTATTCAATTATGATAATATATATGTTGATATACATGTAATTGTTTGCACTATATATAATTATGTAAGTATTAATACATGTATATAAGCTTTTCAAGTTTTTTAACTTTTCAACCAGGAACTATCAACATTTTTTTTTCTGTTCCAATTTTTTCCCTTTTCTTCTTCAATCACAGGTCTATCACTTGATATATTCCCATAAATCACTGCATAGCATATTTATGATAAGCTCTAAAGCTCCAGTCTGCAAATTGGGACCTATTCTTTTGGTTAAACCTAGGCTTCTTCTCCCCAGAGTTTAGTGACTTCAAGATAACTTTGTCCTCCTTGTGTTTTATTAGCTTTTGTCCTCTAGTATATCTCATGGCACTGTCACTACCTAAATTTATAACTCTCCCAGTTTCAAATGACATAGGCTGTTGACAATATTGTGGAAATGTCATCTTTGGGCTGAAAGGATTTGACTGAGAAGTAAACTTTTACTTCCCTACAATAAAGAATCTGCCTGAAATGCAGGAGATCTAGATTTAATCCCTGGGTCAGAAATATCTCCTGTAGAAGGGAATGGTAACCCACTCCAGCATGCTTGCCTGGAGAATCCCATGGACAGAGAAGCCTATCAGGCTGCAGCCCATGAGGTCACAAAGATTCGGACATAAGTGAGAGACTAAAAGCACAGACATGCACGCGCACACACACATGATCTCCTGTAGAGCTCCAGGGGAACCTCCTAAAGCCTGATGCTTAGGTAGTTAATACTGATAGTGTATTGCAGTGGTAAACTGGTAAGGTTTCAACCCAAGTTTTTAAGTTACAATAGGGGAGGAGGGACTGGTGTCCCCCAATTATGAACGCCGATTTAGAAGGAATGCATAGCTGGAAGCTAAAGACATGTCCATTAACTTCTGTAAATAACACCAATAGAGGTGTGAATGCTTACCTCCCCTATGCAATTTAAAAGCCCTGCAACTAAAGGGCCAGAATGTCTTTCTTGGATCCCAATGCCTAGTCCTACCAGATCCTGTGCATTGTTGAAGATGTTGAAACACTGCACTTACTTCTGCCACTGTCTTTACTTTCCCCCTGATTAACTTTTGTCCAGACAATCCTCTGTGTAGGCTGTTTGGTCTCTCCCTTGATAAGGATTTTGTTTTTGTTTTTACTATTATAAGTGAAAGTTATTTCATTAGATCAGGCAAATAGCTAGATATGATCAGAGAAAAGGGGACATAGGCTAGATGGCAGGAAATCATACAACTTGAGAACAACAGGAATCCCTAGGCATATAAAGAAAAGCAGGAACCTCTGGCCTGACAGGAAACCATATCTTGGGATGATAAGAGTCCTGAGTGAATGAATGCATGTGTGCTCAGTTGTGTCCAACTCTTTGTGACCATGGACTGTAGGCCACCAGGCTCCTTTATCCATGGAACTTTCCAGTCAAGAATATTGGAGTGGGTGACCATTTCCTATTCCAGGTGATCTTGAAGATCCAGGGATCAAACCCATGTCTCTTCTGTTTCCTGCACTGACAAGCAGATTCCTTACCACTGTGCCACCTGGGTTAGAGTGCTAGAGGCAAATAAAGGTGGAAAAAGACAGGAATCTCTGGTGTCTGAATCTAACCTTTTGTTCTTTATGTCCTCATTATAGTAAAATTAGCCCTCCATCAGTACTTATCATGTACTGATGAATTGACACTTCTGATCAAGACTAAAGAAGGACAAAAATCCCACCTACCCTTTCGAAAGTGGAGCTGGGATAAAAAATCAGGAAATTCCACCTCCAAACCCTCCCTCCTCAATTAACATTCTGTCTACTTTTACTGCTCATATAACCAGCTTGCCAAAGAAATTTGGGGTGGCCACTCACCTGAGTCTGCCCGCTCTCCCCTCCACAGTGTAATGTTGTTTAATAAATCCTCACTTTACTTTATTGATGAAGAATTGATGCTTTTGAACTGTGGTGTTGGAGAAGACTCTTCAGAGTCCCTTGGACTTCAAGGAGATTCAATCAGTCAATCCTAAAGGAAATCAGTCCTGAATATTCATTGGAAGGACTGATGCTGAAGCTGAAACTGACTAACTGGAAAAGACCATGATGCTGGGAAAGATTGAAAGGTGGAGGAGAAGGGGACGACAGAGGAAGACAAGGTCGGATGGTATCACCAATGTGATAGACATGAGTTTGAGTAGGCTCCAGGAGTTGGTGACGGGCAGGGAAGACTGGCATGCTGCAGTCCATGGGGTTTCAAAGAGTCGGACACGACTAAGCGACTGAACTGAACTTACTTTACTGACCTCTGTGTCTTATTACTGATTCTTTTCTGTTACAAGACAAGAATTTACTCTCTGGTAACACCTGGATATTATTCTCAGATATTTAAAGAAAAACTACCCATTTTCAATTGTTTCATTTCCCCTTCCTCCACTCTTACATAATATTGATGTACATGCTTAAGTAAATGGAAACACAGCACAGAGAAATAGAGTGTAATGCAATATTTCAAATAGTCAAGTAACAAACTCACCTTTATAGTCCAAAAGCATCCAATAACATTTACAGGGCACCTACTCTATACATCAGGTGAATCCCCAAGGGAAGCATAGCCATTGTTTGAGAGAAAGTGTTTTAAACAAAATTGTTTTTTTTCCTTTTGTGTGTGTGAAAGAATCATTTCTGATACCTGGCAGTCTGTGGTAACCATTAAATTGTATATCATTGAGTATGATTTTATTACATTTTGAAAGAGTATTTGTGTTGAAGATAGAGACCAATTTTTTCTTCTAATGATCATTTTTGCTTGGAGTTAGTCATCACATTTCCTTAAGGAGAATTACCATTTTGTATTCCCTTTTCACACCATAATGGTTGAAATAAACTGAAATGTCAAGAATATTACAAAAGCACCTCACACTTGTTTTAGTGCAACAGTTAGCTATTTACATTAATATAATTATAACATAAAATCCTCCATATTTCTTATATAAACTCAGTTCAGTTCAGTCGCTCAGTCGTGTCCAAGTCTTTGTGACCCCATGAATCGCAGCATGCCAGGCCTCCCTGTCCATCACTAACTCCTGGAGTTCACTCAGACTCATGTCCATCGAGTCGGTGATGCCATCCAGCCATCTCATCCTCTGTCGTACCCTTCTCCTCCTGCCCCCAATCCCTCCCACCATCAGAGTCTTTTCCAATGAGTCAACACTTTGCATGAGGTGGCCAAAGTATTGGAGTTTCAGCTTCAGCATCAGTCCTTCCAATGAATACCCAGGTCTGATCTCCTTCAGAATGGACTGGTTGGATCTCCTTGCAGTCCAGGGACTCTCAAGAGTCTTCTCCAACACCAACAGTTAAGAGTATCAATTCTTTGGCACTCAGCTTTCTTCACAGTCCAACTCTCACATCCATACATGACCGCTGGAAAAATCATAGCCTTGAGTAGATGGACCTTTGTTGGCAAAGTAATGTATCTGCTTTTTAATATGTTGTCTAGGTTGGTCATAACTTTCCTTCCAAGGAATAAGCATCTTTTAATTTCATGGCTGCACTCACCATCTGCAGTGATTTTGGAGCCCCCCAACATAAACTCAAGTGTGTAGTAAAACTCTTAACAAGTAAGCAGCTTTTCTCTTACAGTGCAGGTTGGAACCCAACCACAAGAATTGTGATTTAATGAGCCTAATAACATAGGTAAAGGTGCATTTTATTTTTACTATGCAATGACTGTGTATCAGAAAACAGTTATAACAATAACAGAGTTATTTTTGTTTTATTTAAGCATGTTTCTCCTCATTAAAAGATGACAAAAACAAGTGGAGACAAACAATAGAAAGCAAAGAATGAGCGTGTAGAACAATTCTGAATAATGAATACAATGCAAGTAACTGTGATAATGAAACAGTTGAATACTTATTAAGTTACTGGTAGCTCAGGTGGGAGGGGGTTCAGGATTGGGAACACGTGTACACCCGTGGCAGGTTCATTTTGATGTATGGCAAAACCAATACAATATTGTAAAGTAATTAGCCTCCAATTAACATAAATGAATTTAAATTGAAAAAATAAATTAAAAAACTAAAAAAAAATAAATAAATAAAATAAGAAGAAGAATCTGCCTGCAATGAAGGAGACCTGTGCTCAATCTCTAGGTCGGAAAAATCCCCTAGAGAGGAATAGCTACCCACTCCAGAATTCTTGCCTGAAGAATTCCATGGACAGAGGAACCTGGCAGGCTACATTCCATGGGGCCCCACAATTGGACATAACTGAGCAACTAATGCTAAGAGATTCTGTATGAAGTATATAAAAAAGTAGAAAAAGAGTAAAACTTGACATGCAAAGGAATTTTTTTTAAGTATTTGTTATCTTCATGTTAAATAGTGTCAAAATATATACATTTTTATGAATTTTGAAAGGAATTTTAAATCACATAACTTTGAGAATTTTGTTCAATGAAACACCAAATTTATTCATACAAATTCTATGCCAGAAATCCCCACTTCTGCTGCTTAGGCTGCAATCACTCCTATATCTACACAGAACTGATTTCTTTTTTAAATCTCCTTTATAAAAACCACAATGTTTCTTTAAAGCAGTAGAAAGAGCTGAACTAAAACGTATTTAATTCAGAATATAAGTGACCTAACTGAAGATGGCACTATCTCAATATCTTATTCTTGGGCATAAGTGGGAACTCTTAACTAAATTTATAATCTATTTCTTTTTCCTACTGACTTCAGTGGGGTTAGCTAGTTTAGAACGTACATGCTGCTGCTGCTGCTAATTTGCTCAGTCGTGTCCGACTCTGTGTGCCCCCATAAACGGCAGCCCACCAGACTACCCTCCCTAGGATTCTCCAGGCAAGAACACTGGAGTGGGTTGCTATTGCCTTCTCCAGAACATACATATATGCAGATATTTGCATTTACCATAGTACTTAAACATCACAAACCACTTAAACTCATAAAGTCTTTCACACTCTTTAAACTGGAAAGCCATTTGCCCTTAGCTGCCTCCTTTAGTCCTAGGGCATTGATTTTAAATTAATGAAGAATTATAATTTACTGGTTAGCTTTTACAATTTTCAAACTCTAAAGTACATATACATATAATCCAAGGCCTTTTAATCTTGATCTTTCTGGGAGCAAAGCTGGTATTTAATTATAGAGTGGGTCTAAAAACTTAGAGTTTAACTTATACTATTTTCTTTTGTACCAGTTTATAGATGATTTGATTTACTAGGTACATTTATTTAAAGATTTTTTTAGATTTCTTTTATTTTATTCATTAAATTATATTCAAAATTTTCTTAAATTTCTAAAGAACCCAATGATGAGATAATAAAATAAAATAGTTTAATATAAACTATCTTTTGATTAGTTATAAATTTAGTTTCACATTTCTTTTTTTAACTGAAAACACTTATAAAATCAATTCAGTTCAGTTACTCAGTTGTGTCTCTTTGCAACCCCATAGACTGCAGCATACCAGGCTTCCCTGTCCATCACCAACTCCCAGAGTTTGTTTAAACCCATGTCCATCGAATTGGTGATGCCATTCAACCACCTCATCCTCTGTCATCTCCTTCTCTTCCTAAACTGGAAAGGCTTTTGCCCTTATAAATCATATTATGTTTAGTTTAATTGTGAACTGGTGTTTAAATATATACAATTCCTAGATACAGTATTCTGAAACTTTTCACAAACATCAAAGATATATAAAACAAGACTTTCAATCTAAACCTCTTCTCTTTTAGTTTTTCACATTTCTGTCAGATTTCTCTTTTTTGAAAGTTACAAACTGAATATTTCTATTGCTTTGAATTCAGTTTTGCCATGGTATAATATAAATATATCTTGGGGCTTCCCTGGAGCTCAGCTAGTAAAGAGTCTGCCTGCAGTTCAGGAGACCCTGGTTTGATCCTGAGTATGGAAGATCCCCTGGAGGAGGACATAGCAACTTACTCTGGTATTCTTGACTAGAGAATCCCCATGGCCAAGAGGAGCCTAGCAGGTTACATGGACTTCTAGTCCATGGGGTTGCAAAGAGTCAGACATAACTGAGCTACTAAGCACACAAAGATGTCTTAGCATGACATGTAATATCTTTATTTACTGTCATTACTCAATTTTATCACATAATTCTTTGCCTTTTTTCCCATAAATAATTTCATAACCTATTTTTTACTTTTTTCATAGTTCTCCTTACTATTCTCCAAATCAACAATACCTGCTTATGCCTCTTTATTTTTTTGTGCTATCTTCCCTTCATGCAATAGACTCTCCCAATTTTCTGGTAGTCAGAATTTTATCTTATTAAAAAGGGAATGGAGTATTACTCAGCCATTAAAAAGAATACATTTGAATCAGTTCTAATGAGGTGGATGAAACTGGAGCTGATTATACAGAGTGAAGTAAGCCAGAAAGAAATACACCAATACAGTATACTAATGCATATATATGGAATTTAGGAAGATGGTAATGATAACCCTGTATGCAAGATAGCAAAAGAGACACAGATGTATAGAACAGTCTTTTGGACTCTGTGGGAGAGGAAGAGGGTAGGATGATTTGGGAGAATGGCATTGAAACATGTATAATATCATATAAGAAATGAGTCGCCAGTCTGGGTTCGATGCAGGACACAGGATGCTTGTGGCTGGTGCACTGGGATGACCCAGAGAGATGATCTGGGGAGGGAGCGGGGAGGGGCATTCAGGATTGGGAACATGTGTACACCCGTGGCAGATTCAAGTTGATGTATGGCAAAACCGATATATTATTGTAAATTAAATTAAAGTAAAATTTAAAAAAGGGGAATTGAAAAAAAATTTAGAAGCTTTCTGTTCTTATCTCTAAAATTATTTACTCTCTCTTCTACTCTTTTTATCTAGACAGCATTTGTCACATTATAATTTCCTAATGCATGCATTTGTCTATTCTTTTACAATATTTTCTGGAAAATGTGATACTATACATACCACTGTCATCTGAATCATTTGATTATGTAACAAATACAGATGTAGAAACCCCACTCCAGAGAACTACCCTCATCCAAAGGTGGTGGTTGGTAATAACTGAATTGTAAGTAATTACTCCAGGTTATTCTTACATGCGTTCAAAACTGGGAACCACTGCCCTAGATATTGTGCTGCATGAGAGCAGAACAATTGTTTGGTTCTTTGTTTACCTCTAAAAATTTACCTCTATAGAGGTAATAACCTAGAGAAAATAGCAATTAGGTTGTATAGGAAAAAACCTCACTCTTTCCCCTGTGTCTCCTTTACTCCCACCCTACAGCTATACTTAACAACACTTTTTCTATTTTTTAAACTGAAGGATAATTTCTTTATAGTATCTTGTGGTCTTCTGTCATATACCAACAAGAATCAGTCATGGGTAAACCCAAGTCCCCTTCTTCCCACCTCCCTCCCCAACATACCCTTCTAGATTTTCACAGAGCCCCTGTTTGAGCTCCCTGAGTCATACAGCAAATTCCCATTGGCTATCTATTTTACATATGGTAATGTAAATGCCCATGCTACTCTCTTCATACATCTCACCCTCTTCCTCCTGCCATCCCCCTGTGCCCATAGGTCTGTTCTCTATGTCCATTTCTCCACTGCTGCCCTGTAAATAAATTCATCAGTACCATCTTTTTAGATTCCTTGTATATTAGTCAGTATATGATATTTATGTTTTTCTTTCTGACTTACTTCACTCTGTATAATAGGCTCTAGGTTCATCTATCTCATTAGAACTAACTCAGACACATTTCTTTTTATGGCTGAGTAGTATTCCATTGTATATGTGTACCACAGCTTCTTTATCCATTCATCTGTCAATGGACATCTAGGTTGCTTCCAGTTCCAGCTATTATAAATAGTGCTGTAATGAATATTGTGGTACATGTGTTTTTTTTTTCAGTTTTTGTTTCCTCAGGGTATATGCCTAAAGGTGGGATTGCTGGGTCATATGGTGGTTTTATTTGTGGTTTTTAAGGAATCTCCATACCATCTTTCGTAGCTGTAACTGATCGTGGCTGTAACAATTTACATTCCCACGAGCAATGTAAGAGTGTTCCCTTTTCTCCACACCCTCTCCAGCTTTTATTGTTCTCACTGCACTTCTGATATCAAATGTGTGTGAGGTTTCACATGCCAAACAATTCTATGACACTAGCTGGGTACTAACAATGTAGCTCATTTCTGACACTATCTACCTGGAGATAGTTTCAGATCCCACAGGTTAAGGGCTCAGGCCCTCAGATTGTTCCACCTCAAACTCAGATGCCAATTGCAATTTCCAGTTGTCAATTATGATTCTCACTTACAGGTGGGAATTCCCATGACCTGCACCTTAGGTTCAATTAATTTGAAAAAGCCACTCTCACAACTCAGGTAAACATTTTTCTGATTGTCTATGATTATATGCAAATGAACATCCATATGGAACAGATGAGTGGGATAAG
Source organism: Capra hircus (assembly GCF_001704415.2). Classification (NCBI taxonomy): domain Eukaryota; kingdom Metazoa; phylum Chordata; class Mammalia; order Artiodactyla; family Bovidae; genus Capra; species Capra hircus. Next base: position 102,817,232 of record NC_030808.1, read on the forward strand.
TTATGTGGGAAGGACTTCACAGTTCCCCTTGCAAACACGAGCTCCTCAGTAACCTGGAAGCTCTCTGATCCCCATACTTTGGGGATTTTTATGGAGGTTTCATATATAAGAATGTTTGAACATTAACTCCACTTCTAGTCCCTCTCCCCTGACTGGATAATAGAAGGTGGGGCTGAAAGTTCCAAACTTCTGGTGACTTGGTCTTTCTGATGACTGGCCCCATTCAGGAGCCTGCCAAGAGTTGCCTCCTTAGAGCAAAGGCACACTCTATTACCCAGGAAATACAAGGGTTTTAGGAGGTCTGTGCCAGGAATTGGGAATATATATAATATATACATAGGTATGATAAACTCTCAATATGTCATCCCTGAATGATTAGGATTATAATACCATAAAAACAATGTCACATACCCTTTTCAGTTCAGTTCAGTTGCTCAGTCATGTCCGACTCTTTGCAACCCCATGAATTGCAGCACGCCAGGCCTTCCTGTCCATCACCAACTCCTGGAGTTCACTCAGACTCATGTCCATCGAGTCAGTGATGCCATCCAGCCATCTCATCCTCTGTTGTCCCCTTCTCCTCCTGCCCCCAATCCTTCCCAGAATCAGAGTCTTTTCCAATGAGTCAGCTCTTCGCATGAGGTGGCCAGAGTACCGGAGTTTTAGCTTTAGCATCATTCCTTCCAAAGAGATCCCAGGGCTGATCTCCTTCAGAATGGACTGGCTGGATCTCCTTGCAGCCCAAGGGACTCTCGAGAATCTTCTCTAACACCACAGTTCAAAAGCAACAATTCTTCAGCGCTCAGCCTTCTTCGCAGTCCAACTCTCACATCCATACATGACTACTGGAAAAACCATAGCCGTGACTAGATGGACCTTAGTCGGCAAAGTAATGTCTCTGCTTTTGAATATGCTATCTAGGTTGGTCATAACGTTTCTTCCAAGGAGTAAGCGTCTTTTAATTCCATGGCTGCAGTCACCATCTGCAGTGATTTTGGAGCCCCAAAAAATAAAGTCTGACACTGTTTCCACTGTTTCCCCATCTATTTCCCATGAAGTGATGGGACCAGATGCCATGATCTTCGTTTTCTGAATGTTGAGCTTTCAGCCAACTTTTTGACTCTCCTCTTTCACTTTAAACAAAAGGCTTTTCTGCCATAAGGTGGTGTGATCTGCATATCTGAGGTTATTGATATTTCTCCCGGCAATCTTGATTCCAGCTTGTGTTTTTTCCAGTCCAGCGTTTCTCATGATGTACTCTGCATAGAAGTTAAATAAGCAGGGTGATAATATACAGTCTTGATGTACTCCTTTTCCTATTTGGAACCAGTCTGTTGTTCCATGTCCAGTTCTAACTCTTGCTTCCTGACCTGCATACAGGTTTCTCAAGAGGCAAGTCAGGTGATCTGGTATTCCCATCTCTTTCAGAATTTTCCACAGTTTACTGTGAGCCACACAGTCAAAGGCTTTGGCATAGTCAATAAAGCAGAAATAGATGTGTTTCTGGAACTCTCTTGCTTTTTCCATGGTCCAGCAGATGTTGGCAATTTGATCTCTGGTTCCTCTGCCTTTTCTAAAACCAGCTTGAACATCAGAAAGTTCACGGTTCACATATTGCTGAAGCTTGGCTTGGAGAATTTTAAGCATTACTTTACTAGCATGTGAGATGATGAGTGCAATTGTATGGTAGTTTGAGCATCTTTTGGCATTGCCTTTCTTTGGTATTGGAATGAAAACTGACCTTTTCCAGTCCTGTGGCCACTGCTGAGTTTTCCAAATTTGCTGGCGTATTGAATGCAGCACTTTCACAGCATCATCTTTCAGGATTTGAAATAGCTCAACTGGAGTTCCATCACCTCCACTAGCTTTGTTCGTAGTGATGCTTTCTAAGGCCCACTTGACTTCACATTCCAGGATGTCTGGCTCTAGATGAGTGATCACACCATTGTGATTATCCGGGTCATGAAGATCTTTTTTGTACAGTTCTTCTGCGTATTCTTGCTAATAAAAGGCATTTAGCAGTAAACTAGGAATTTATTTTTATGTATTCATTATAGCATTCATCAGTGATCTTCAGGTGTCTTTGTTGTTGTGAAGGCCTTTGAATTAAACAGAATTGGAGAACAGATAGATGTTGATTCACTTGGTCAGAACTCTCTTCCTGTTATCCCCCCATGGAACCCCTGGAATACCTTGGAGGCCAAATGAGACATAATACATAGATTCAGATATTAATTGAGAACTCTTGAACAGTAAAGATTTCAGTGAATCATCAAGCTTATGTTTAGTTTACAGACACATTTTATCTGACGAAAATGGAGTAAAAATAATCCAATATTTTTAGACCATGCATTTGAATATTTTTAAAATGTGTTTTTCAGGTTTGAGTGATTATATAACTACAAACAACAGTCTCAGCTTCTTTACTTCCTTCATCCCAGCCTTGTCCCAGTAGTTATTTTTCTTCATTGCAGTCTGGCAACTTTCTAACACTAAGGGGAGCTGTTCCTCCTACTTTCTAAGCACAATTTGACAAGATGAACAAAGATATAAGGAAGGGCATGACCAGTTTACTACTTGACCGTAGTTCATGATTTCCTGTACTTATTTTTTACTTTGATTCTTAAGTTAAAGTCTTGCTCTGACTGCTAGATTTTAGCTCCAAGATAGGAAAACATACCATCTGCCAAGATATTGATTTCTTGTTGTAGCATGGCTTTATAAATTCAAAAGTAAACAAAGTATATTTTTCAAGATTATTGGATTTGGATCCTAAACTCTTAATCATTCAATCTTTTTTTTTTTTTTTTACTTTATTTTAATTTACAGTACTGTGTTGGTTTTGCCATACATGACATGAATCCACCACGGGTGTACATGCGTTCCCAAACATGAACCCCCCTCCCAACTCCCTCCCCATAACATCTCTCTGGGTTGCCATTCAATCTTGAGAACCAAAAACAGTTAAACATAAACTTTGAAACTATGTTATAGTTTTAAGTTAGAGTTTCAGGGAATAAAGTATTGAATCAGTAATTTCAAATACATGTATCTTTTTGTGTGAAGTGTTTAAAATTGATTTTTTTTTTACACATTGGTTTATTCTAGGAATATATAATTCTACTGATCCTGAACACCCTCACAGTAATTGTCTCAGGATACTTCTTCCTATCTTCTTATTTTTTCCCTTAATTTTCCATTTCCCAAAATATGAAATGCAAGGCTGAAATTAGCCAAGGAAGTGTGTGTGGAATTTGGATTTGGTTTTGACTTTAAAAGATGTCTGAAGTGAATGCTAAGATTGGAAAAATAAGTAGGGTGGATGGGAGCTATTCCAAACAAAATGTCAAAAATGAATCTTAGACTTTATTAAGTATGCTAAGAAGGAGGGGACAGTGACCTTCTTTATTAATCAAAACAGGATTTATGTTAAAGAATAGTGAGGCATAAGACATAGATATATGTGGTATAAGATCAGGTAAATTTGGGCATAGAACTTTATATATGGTATGAAAGTGAAAATATAGGCTCTAAAAGAGGTAGGGGTAATTGTTTGATGTAGGTGTGAAGTTGAAAGCTTAGAGTACAAGTATTAAGTCACTTGTCTAAAGATCTGTGATCATCATTTCTGTGCTGCACACTCTCTCCCATGCTACATCATGGGGAAGAAGAGGGATAGAGAGAAGTACCTGCTTGGTTAAACAATCCAGATTTGAACATTCTAGTATTTTAATTTTGGAAGGTCAATATGTCAACTCACAGTTTCCTCAGTAAAAAAGTTTTATGCTCTCCATTCCTATGATAGTCTTGTGATTAGCATTCAAGAATTTATTTCTCAGAGCTAGGTATATAAATAGAATCCTATGATGATAAACTATTGTCCCTGAGAGGTAGATATTCTGCTGTTTTGTCGTATAATATCCTCAACTTTATCTTAGACTTTTGGGTTTCTCACAAAGTCATATATTTATTTATTTCAACCAAAATAGAGTAATTAGTATTATAATATGTGGCATTTTACTTTAATAGGTTCCAGCAATAGCAACTTGTTTGATAGTAAATTTATGATTATAAATGTTTATTCCTCAAATCTGATATTGAACTTGGAAAGCATAAAATCTCAAATATTTTTAAGATAGAAGACATAGTGTTTATATTTGAATCTTTAGAATTTACTATATTTGGTGCTCAGTAAAAAAAAAAATGATGACTGAATGAATGATAGCATGAGTGAAATGATAGTTTGGTTTCGTGCTCTGAATGGTTAGACCTAAAAGGTATGGATAAATCAGAGTAAAAAACTTTGATTTGCTTTCACTATCCTTTTTTGTTTACTTTTTAAGTAAATGAAGTTAATATTATAGCAATCAATGTAATTCACCACATTAACAAATTGAAAAATAAAAACCATATGATTATCTCAATAGATGCAGAGAAGGCCTTTGACAAAATTCAACATCCATTTATGATAAAATCTCTCCAGAAAGCAGGAATAGAAGGAACATACCTCAACATGATAAAAGCAATATATGACAAACCCACAGCAAACATTATCCTCAATGGTGAAAAATTGAAAGCATTTCCCCTAAAGTCAGGAACAAGACAAGGGTGTCCACTTTCACCGCTACTATTCAACATAGTTCTGGAAGTTTTGGCCACAGCAATCAGAGCAGAAAAAGAAATCAAAGGAATCCAAATTGGAAAAGAAGAAGTAAAACTCTCACTGTTTGCAGATGACATGATCCTCTACATGGAAAACCCTAAAGACTCCACCAGAAAATTACTAGAGCTAATCAATGAATATAGTAAAGTTGCAGGATATAAAATCAACACACAGAAATCCCTTGCATTCCTATACACGAATAATGAGAAAGTAGAAAAAGAAATTAAGGAAACAATTCCATTCACCATTGCAACGAAAAGAATAAAATACTTAGGAATATATCTACCTAAAGAAACTAAAGACCTATATATAGAAAACTATAAAACACTGATGAAAGAAATCAAAGAGGACACTAATAGATGGAGAAATATACCATGTTCATGGATCGGAAGAATCAATATAGTGAAAATGAGTATACTACCCAAAGCAATTTACAAATTTAATGCAATCCCTGTCAAGCTACCAGCCACATTTTTCACAGAACTAGAACAAATAATTTCAAGATTTGTATGGAAACACAAAAAACCTCGAATAGCCAAAGCAATCTTGAGAAAGAAGAATGGAACTGGAGGAATCAACTTGCCTGACTTCAGGCTCTACTACAAAGCCACAGTCATCAAGACAGTATGGTACTGGCACAAAGACAGACATATAGATCAATGGAACAAAATAGAAAGCCCAGAGATAAATCCACACACATATGGACACCTTATCTTTGACAAAGGAGGCAAGAATATACAATGGAGTAAAGACAATCTCTTTAACAAGTGGTGCTGGGAAAACTGGTCAACCACTTGTAAAAGAATGAAACTAGATCACTTTCTAACACCGCACATAAAAATAAACTCAAAATGGATTAAAGATCTAAATGTAAGATCAGAAACTATAAAACTCCTAGAGGAGAACATAGGCAAAACACTCTCAGACATAAATCACAGCAGGATCCTCTATGATCCACCTCCCAGAATTCTGGAAATAAAAGCAAAAATAAACAAATGGGATCTAATTAAAATTAAAAGCTTCTGTACAACAAAGGAAACTATAAGCAAGGTGAAAAGACAGCCTTTGGAATGGGAGAAAATAATAACAAATGAAACAACTGACAAACAACTAATCTCAAAAATATACAAGCAACTTCTGCAGCTCAATTCCAGAAAAATAAACGACCCAATCAAAAAATGGGCCAAAGAACTAAATAGACATTTCTCCAAAGAAGACATACGGATGGCTAACAAACACATGAAAAGATGCTCAACATCACTCATTATTAGAGAAATGCAAATCAAAACCACAATGAGGTACCACTTCACACCAGTCAGAATGGCTGCGATCCAAAAATCTGCAAGCAATAAATGCTGGAGAGGGTGTGGAGAAAAGGGAACCCTCCTACACTGTTGGTGGGAATGCAAACTAGTACAGCCACTATGGAGAACAGTGTGGAGATTCCTTAAAAAATTGCAAATAGAACTACCTTATGACCCAGCAATCCCACTTCTGGGCATACACACCGAGGAAACCAGAATTGAAAGAGACACATGCACCCCAATGTTCATCGCAGCACTGTTTATAATAGCCAGGACATGGAAACAACCTAGATGTCCATCAGCAGATGAATGGATAAGAAAGCTGTGGTACATATACACAATGGAGTATTACTCAGCCGTTAAAAAGAATTCATTTGAATCAGTTCTGATGAGATGGATGAAACTGGAGCCAATTATACAGAGTGAAGTAAGCCAGAAAAAAAAACACCAATACAGTATACTAACACATATATATGGAATTTAGGAAGATGGCAATGACGACCCTGTATGCAAGACAGGAAAAAAGACACAGATGTGTATAACGGACTTTTGGACTCAGAGGGAGAGGGAGAGGGTGGGATGATTTGGGAGAATGGGAATTCTAACTTGTATACTGTCATGTAAGAATTGAATCGCCAGTCCATGTCTGACGTAGGGTGCAGCTTGCTTGGGGCAGGTGCATGGGGATGACCCAGAGAGATGTTGTGGGGAGGGAGGTGGGAGGGGGGTTCATGTTTGGGAACGCATGTAAGAATTAAAGATTTTAAAATTTAAAAAAAAATAAAAAAATTTAAAAAAAAATGAATAATTGCAAGCCTTACAAACATCTGAAATTTAATTTGTTCAACACTGAACTCTGGCTTCTAAACTCAACATTATATCTGTTATTCTGTCCATTTTCCACTTGACAGCAAATGGTTTCTCTGTGCGTACTGCTGTTTAAGTCACATCCCTGAATGTTGGACATGGGCAAGGAAGGGGAGTTAGAGATAAATACCAATCGACTTCTAAATTTCGTCAGTTTTATAAAGAAGATATAACTGTCATTTGGTACTTTTCCATTTCCTTTGCTTTATCCCTTAAAAGTCACTCTGGTCCCTACCAGGCTTTCTTGCTGATTCCTCTACTCTCTACATTGCCACCAGATGACCATCATCTTCAATCTGTTTTTCCACACTGATATTTTCAAGTGACAAATCTCATCATGCCACTTATATAGTTAGGTTCTTTCAACTATTTCTCATTGCTGTTATAAAAGGATCCTTGACATATAAGAAATAAGGAAAGAAAGGAAGGGAGAGAGGGAAGGAGGGAGAGAAAAAGAAGGTAAGGATGAAGCAAGGCAGAGAGGATGGAGGGAGGTGAAAAGAAAGAGAGGAAAGAAGCGAGGGAGCTAGGAGAGGGTTTACATGAATTTGACTTTAGTGACCAAAACAATCCCTTCTTCTATACATATCACTTCTCATTATGTCTAAGTTACGTTGGCTTTATATCTAATTTCATCTTCATTATCTTCTAAATTTGAAGGGTTCTTTATTACTCTTCTTTTCAACTGAATTACTTTTACTTTCTCAGAACATTTTGCTTCCTTCGAAAGGTCTACTTACCCTTTCAAATCTTGCTCCTTTATGCAACTTCAAGTATCATAAATACTTATCTTCCACAGCACTTATCACAATTATATTTTAAGTGAAGTGCATGATTATCTGATTAAATGTGTTTCTGACACAAGACTGCAAACTGATATATACACTCCCATGTGTCAAATATATAGCCAGTGGGAAGCTGCCATATAACAGAGAGAATAGTGTTCAGTGATGACCTAGAGGGATGAATGTGGGGAGGGTGGTTGGGAGGGAGGCTCATGTGCGAAGGGATGTATATGTATAATTATGGCTGATTCACACTGTTGTACAGCAGAAACCAACACAACATTGTAAAGCAATTGTCCTTCAATAAATAAAAAATAATTGTAAAAAGATTGAAAACTGTATGAAGACAGACACACTATGCATTTGCCATTCTTTTCTCCAAATTTTTACTGATGCCTCACACATAAGAGCCTTTGAATAAATATAATTATTGTTTTCTTTAGAAAAGGTGTTAGTGATTGCAGCCACAGTGGTTGGCAATAGCAAGGTTAAGGATATAGAAGTAAACTGGAAAAAAGGTAGTAAAGTGGCAGAGATGTCCCGATCCAAGCTTATTTTTCTATCTATAAGTCAAGAGATAATATCAAATGCTGGTATCATTTACTACACAGTAAATTTACCCAAAATATTACCATGCCTTAGAAGTATACACTCTAAAGACAGACTAAGCAATGAGTATTCCTGAAATAAAAATCTTAATATTAAAATATGATATATGCAACATATCATGCCTTATAACAGTGTTTCTTAGATTGTGGTTTCTACCACCTGAAGAAGGACAAACTACAGTTCTTGATAAAATATAGATATGTGTCCTGCCACAAACATACTTGATGGGATGTTCATGGAGGAGAGAGTAAGCACAGTTTTTGGAAGTATCACAGATGATTCTTACATTTGCAATACTTGAGAAAAAGCAGTTGCTTACAATAGTTGAAAACTGACCCATTAGGAAATCTAGCTAACACATTATAAATAACTACTAGTTAATGAAAACTTGAATTCTGAACTCCTTAGTAATTATCCCATAAAAGAATGGAAACAACACAGACTGATTAAAAAAGGAAATTAAAGAATGCCATCATATCATAAATGCAAGCACTGTGGTAGAAAAGTGACTATAAAATATTGATGAACTATTGACCAGTCAAAAAGAGGAAGATAAAAGCAAAGTATCTAAACATGGAGAAGTGCCTGTCTGCGTGTCAAGGAAAAGAGCTTCAATATTGACAACATTAATGAGTTACCATCAACTAAAATGCCTTTTTCTTTTTTACTATATCAAAATTATATTCACTGCAATTTCAGAGACAAGAAACAGGCTTATTTTTCTGCTTTCATAATTATATTTTCTAAAGAGCAAAAAAGTACACTTTAGCAAGGTGATTCTAAATATAGATTTTGTGATCATTAAAGGCTAGGGTACTGTGGCCACCTGCACGAGGCCACCAAAAGTTGAGTTGTTTGGGAACTCACTTGTTTGGGGGTCTGAATTTCATGTCTTTGACGGTTTCCCCACACAACTATTGTTTATGACAAAATAATTCTGGAAACATGTGATATTTCCATTCTAGACTCTTTTACTTGGTAGTTGAGTCTTGCTAGAGAAAATTATACTGGAATGAAAATTGGTGGCATGACAAATTTATGTTTTCCAACTTAAGGTAGAATCCAAGAGTGTTCAGCAATCTATTACCATGGCATTTCACACCATAAAAAGGGAACAACAAGATACATTAAAAAATGAACAAAAAAAAGATGTGTTTATATCCACAACACTTCTCTTAATTAAAGCTTGTTTATCTAATTTCTCTAACCCAAATATATATAGATATATTTTTCTCTCAAGATAAAGCTCAAATAGTGTGTTCAGTGAAATTTATTTTGATTTTTCCACTCTGTCTCCAGGCCTTAAGTTACAAAGCTCAGAAAGTTCAATATCTGACTTAATATCTTTATGGAAAAGAGATTAAGTAAATGTCAATTAAAAATACATTAAATATTCAATATAAGCATACCAAGGCAAGTTTAAGTCATGTTACAGTTGTAAAGAAAATAAAATTGGGTGAGATTAAATAATTATGGACAGCCTGGGTACTTATTATGCTTATACCTTGCATTCACTTCTCTTGTAATTTTCTGATTTAAAACATTCTTGTATCTATGCTGAGGAAGAAGAGTGAAGTCGCTCAGTTGTGTCCGACTCTTTGTGACCCATGGACTGTAGCCTACCAGCCATGAGGCTCCTCCATCCATCTAGGCTGAGGTTTTAATAAGAGAGTGCTATATTGGGGCTTTTTTCAGGAAAATTTCTCTGTCTCTGAAATGAGTATTATCCTAACAGAAAATACATAATTTGACAGATAATTATATCTTAAAGTATATTTATAAAATGCATGCCTGGAAAAAAATCTTAATACTTCTTTATAATAGAATTTGAGAAAAATTATAAAGAAAATGTACATTTTCATCATAATTTCAACTGTGCTTTGCATATGCTTTGTTTAGGGCTTAATTGTGAAAGTGATGAAACTATAATAATAACTTGAATGAAAATCTCCCCCTTAATGGAGCACAGCTTTGTCATGGTGACGAGCCTTGCATAACTCAGTGATGCTATAAGCCATGCCATGGAGGACCATCCAAGACAGATGGGTCATAGTGAAGAGTTCTGACAGAACATGGTCCACTGGAGGAGAGAATGGCAAACACCTATTGAAGAGTCCCCTGGATAGCAAGGAGATCAAACCATTCAGTCCAAACAGAAATCAACCCTGAATATTCATTGGAAGGAGTGATGCTGAAGCTGAAGGTCCAGTACCTTGGCCACCTGATGCAAAGAGCTGACTCATTAACAAAGACCCTGATGCTGGGAAAGATTGAAGGAAAAAGGAGAAGAGGGTTAGCAGAGGATGAGATGGTTACATGGCATCACTGACTCAATGGACATGAATTTCAACAAACTGAAATGGAGATGGTGAAGGACAGAGGAGGTTGGTATTCTGCAGTCAATAGGCTTGGAGAGTCAGACAAGACATGGAAACTGAACAACAACAATAACAATGAAAATTTAATCAGCAGAAAGTATTGGTTAAACAAATTTGTGGCAGGATGTTAAATGTTTAAAAATGAAAATCAATGTTTGTGATTTGTTTACTAGTATTATAAGACAAACGTCCAGAATCATATAATTTACTTTTAAAAATGAAATTTATTAAATCACCTGTGAGAAGAGCAAAATTTTAAAAAAAGAGGGGGGATGGACATACTGCTTTTGACTCCACTTAAATCAACTTAAACATTTTACAGACATATCTGCATAATTTTCCAAAACATGTGATGACATTTATATGATCTATTCTTTAAAATATATGTGTGTTCATAACACACATGCACATACAAAGATGCACACACATATATATTTATAGATAGAATCAGCAATATTTAACAGTATATTTCATTAAATTTTGTCATGTAAATTCCCTAACTCTTCATAAAAATGATCTATTTTGCTTCGGTTGCAGAAGTTTTGGAGCTTTTATTAAGTTACAAATGTGTGTTGGTTATATCCAAACTTATGTATCATTATTTCTGAATAAAAAATGCTAACTTCTATCTCTCTGATAATTTTCTTTGCTTCTCTGGATTGTTTCAAGGCATAACTTATATTCACTTCCAGTATTAGTACCTTTTGTTTTCCCTGATAAAATCCAATATTTTTTTTTGAAATACTTTCTATTTTTATTTTTTATTTGTGTTTTTTTAACTTTTATTTTTACTTTATTTTGGTTTACAATACTGTATTGGTTTTGCCATACATTAACATGAATCAGCTACGGGTGTACATGAGTTCCCAATCCTGAACCCCCCTCCCACCTCCTACCCCATATCATCTCTCTGGATCATCCCCATGATAGATAATTCTCTTTGCTAGTACTTGAGTCAGTTTTAACATTGCAGACTTAGTGGGGTATCTACAGGTGATTGTTACAGAGTGAAAGAATTATATCTTAGATAAGTATAAATATAAGGGAATATGCCCAGCATAGCGACAGCTGTCACTAAACAAAGAGAATGATTATTTTGATTTGATCCATAGATAAACAGATACTAACACAATCAAAATATTTGGCAAGAAATAACTTGGGAACTCCTTTTCAGCTGACTGATTTAGAGAGGGCCCAAGGAAGGGGATTTATAAGCCTGGGGACAAATTGATCAAGGTCTGGATTATTTTGTACTATAGAAGAAAAATACCAGTCAGCTAGGCCTTAATTAGGGAAGACAGTACACAGTACTAGGGGTAAGTACCTAATTTTCATAACTCATCTTCCTTGCCCTGGTCCTATGCTGGTCACCCTATGATTTTGAATCCATGCTGAATTGGATGTATTGATATAAATATAAAACTGCTACACTACTCAAGGAAATTTTTAGGCTCTGTTTATTTTCTACATCCACAGTAGAGAGCAAAATGTATTGCTATTTTAGCAGACTTTTCCCAGTTTCTACCTCTTCATGTCATCTTTGTTATTCAAATCCCCTTTCCCCCTGTATCTACTCCCATTATGGAGATAATTCGTTTACTAATATAACTCTAGCATATGAAAAGCTGCTTGTAATAGCTACTTTATAAACATTGCCATTACTTTATAAAAGTAAAATAAAAGTTACTTTATTAATATTGCTGACTTCATCAACAGTTTTAGCAATAACTTTTACATGAGAATTACAGCTGCCAAAATATACAGTATTTGTTGTGTCTTGTCACCAAAGAAAATTCTTGATGACACTTGCACCTGCTATAAAAGGTATTCTGAAGTACATCATAGTCAGTGAAGCAAATAAGCAAAAGGGGTCAATTACAGTTGTCTCTTAAAATTATATATTTTATAATAATAATATATGTTTTTTTTTTAATTTTACCAGTAGTTAATATTTAAGAAAGGGACTCTCAAGTCTATTATCTTCTTTACTTCCTAGATCCATACACATTCTACTTCTTTAAAAGTCATGTAAGTGGCTAGATCTCCCAGGTAGTTGCCTGGAAAGTTAATGCAGCTAGTTTCCTAGATCACCTCAGCAAATAAGGTGATGAGAAAGAGTCCAACATCCAGAATAGTGAAGGAAACCATCAACAGCAACCAAGAAATTAGTGCACTTTGTGATCATAAAATAGTAAGAGACCCTCAGAGATCATGGGATATGCTAGAAAACAAAATGAGATAAATTAGCATCAGAAGAGAAAAAGATGATTCAGAAAAAAGACTAGAATTAAAGAAAATAAGCTTTCTTTGTGACACTTTAATTTCCAGGGTATGTAATAAGATAGATAAGAGTAATTTGACTTTCCTTTAAGTGCTATATTTTTGGTTCTTCTAATAGTAATGACTTCCTGGGCTGGTTCTATCTTCTAAGTCTCATTTTTTTCCATACTTGCACATTTTTTCTTTTTCTTTTTTCTTTTTCTTTACAACTGTGCTTTAACTTATAGATTATTTCTTAGGTTGCACCTTGTGGTTTTCAATAGATTGCATCCTTCTTTATGTAAGCAATTAGGGTTTTTTTTTAACTTCTAAGAACTCTTTCTGTTCTCTGGTTACTCACATTTTTCATACAGTTTTGTTCTTGGTTTATGCATGAGATATTTATGTTGTTTATATTCTGAAAATTTCTTGGCCTTAATGAAATATGTTTCTCTTATCCAAATGGCTTATATTTTTTCTAGCATTATTTAAAAAAATATCACTTAGCTTGCTTTTATTTAGTTCTCATGTTTCTGATGATCTTGTAATGATTTTATATTAAGGAACTACACAGACTTTCCTAGTTGCTTCATCTATTGTGAGTTTACTCATCTATCAGTTCTATGGTTGCTGTGTCTTTGTCAATCACCTTGTCCTCTGAAGAGGAAATCTGAAAGATTTGTGGCATAGGACATGTGTATTAACTGGCAGGATTTGGTTTAGTATAATTAAGAGATAAAGTGGCTATAAGACCAAGGGATTCTTAACCTATGAAACTGATAAGGGATCTTTGTCAGTCTCACAATGCAGTAGAAATAAAAACAAAGAAACAGGACCTAATCAAACTTACAAACTTTTGCACAGCAAAGGAAGCAATGGAAAAAACTAAAAAGACAATCTACAAAATGGGAGAAAGCATTTTCAAATGATGTGGTAGACTAGGGCTTAATCTCTAAATATACAAACAGCTCATACAACTCAACATCAACAATAAAACAACTCAATCAAAAAATGGGCAAACGACCTTATAACACACTTTTCAAAGAAGACAGGCAGATGGCCAATAGGCACATGAAAAGAAGCTCAACATTGCTAATTATTAGAGAAATGAGAATCAAAACTACAATGAGGTACTAGCTCACATCAGTCAAAATGGCCATCATTAAAAAGTCCACAATAAACGTTACAGAGGGTATAGAGAGAAGGGAAACTTCTTACACTATTGATGGGAATATAAGTTGGTACTGCCACTATGGAAAATGGCATGGAGGTTCCTCAGAAAACTAAAAATAGAATTAACATGTGATCCAGGAATCCAATTCCTGGACATGAACTCAGACAAAAGTGTAATTCAAAAAGATACATGCACCCCTATGTTCATAGCAGCACTGTTCACAATAGTCAAAACATGAAAACTACCTAAATGCCCATCAACAGATGAATGGATAAAGAAATGTGGTACATATATACAGCGGAATACTACTCAGGCATTAAAAAGAACAGAATAAAGACATTTGCAGCAACATGGATGAAACTAGAGATTATCATACTAAGTAAGCCAAAAAGAGAAAGACAAATACCATATGATATTTATATTCCACATTTATATGTGGAATCTACAACATGGCACAAATAAACCTATCTACAAAAGAGAAACAGACTCATAGACATAGAGAACAGACTTGTGGTTGCCAAGGGAGAAGGGAAGGGGGAAGGAGAAGGGTGAACTGGGAGTCTGGGGTTGGTAAGTGCAAACTATTACATTTAGAATGGGTAAATATCTGTACAGCACAGGGAACTATACTTAATATACTGTGATAAACTATAATAGAAAATAATATTTAAGAAGATGTATTTATGTGTATAACTGAGTCATTTTGCTGTACAACAGAGCTTGATACAACATTATAAACCAACTATACCTTAATTTAAAAAAAAGAAAAAAAGACGGGAAATTTGTGCTACTCCATTTTATAACAGACTTGAGTATTCATGGACTGTGGTATTCACAGGTGTCCTAGGACCAATCTCTTATGGTTACTGAGGGAAGATTGTATTTTCTAGTGGCAGAAATTTCTTTCCACTCAGCAATACTCATCAACTTCATTTCTACCCCCAATAAGTCAAATTCACTTTCTCTGGAATTTGGCCTTTGTTCAATCAATAATTTGATTTTTTCTTTATGACTTAACTTCACACTGTATGACACTCTAGGTCCATCCACATTTCTAACACAACATTATGAAGCAACTACACTCCAATTATTAAAAATAATATAATTGGTGCAGCTAACACACAGCAAAATTTTAAAACAAACCCCATCTGATTCTTAATTTCCATTTCAGACCTTGATCTTTGATCCTCTATGAGGTCACACCTGTCACATCATTCAACTCTTTAACTGTAGACTCTGCAATAGCCAGTGAGTATTTTAACTAACTCCACATTCTTAATCTCACAATATATTTCCAGTGCTTCTCCATCTTCCAGAACGCAGCACTAAAACTCCTGTGCTATGAAATCCTATTCTTGTTAGGGCCATAGTTTTGTTCTAATGTTTTAAGATATTTGTGTGGCAGTTTCAGTAAGATAACTGTGAAGGACAGGGAAACCTGGTGTGCTGCAGTTCACGGAGTCACAAATAGTATGACACGACTTTGCAACTGAACAACAACAATAGTGAAAAGGAGAAGCAAACACATATTCTTGGTTCACCAGCATTAGGGGAACTCAGTTATAAAGGGGAACCATTTCTTTCACAACACTTAGATATTTTTACATTAGAATATAAAGACTAAAAATCTATTAAAATCTTGGCTTGATACAAAGAAAAAATTGTCAAAGCAAGTGGAAAGGGGCAGGAACATTTTAAAATTGTACAGTAGAATAAAGCCAATAAGAAATTAACAACATTCAATAATTAACAATAATATTGTAACACTTGTTAATTTTGGTATCATTAATATTGTTAACAATATTAACAATAATAAGAAATTTAAAAATGAAATTAACTATAAGAAAAATGTAAAACAGATATTGTGGTCTAAAGATTCTGCCCCCCCTCTTTTTTTCCCTTAGAAGATTTAAAAGTAAACTTTAGACCTTTATTGGAAAACAGTTTTGTTTCTTGTATATCAATTTATGCTTAAGATTAAACAAATTTTAATTTCTCTCATTCTATGTTTTTAGTATATTTTGTTTGTAACTTCAAGTTCTTGATATCTTTGCCAAGTCTTGAGTTAAATAATTCCTTAGAAACTAGATTTAGATTGACCATATGGATTGAGTGGTTCTTTTCAGAGTATTAAAGATTTTTACTCCTAGTTTGGAAACATAGGTTATAAATATTCTTTATAGAAAATTGTATAAACAGGGATTAGTCCAATCTTGGTAAGTTGCATTTTATCAAAAAATCTTGCAAAATTTCTTGCAAGAGTTTAGCATGTAGTTATCTATTATTAATTAATTATTCCATTCTCATTTTTAGTAAGAGGTTAATAGTTAAGAAAATAAAATTATTCTATGTATATAACATAAACACTCATAATATCTGATTTTTATTAATTTTCACTATCAGTTCAGTTCAGTCACTCAGTTGTGTCCGACTCTTAGCGACCCCATGGACTGCAGTATGCCAGGTTTCCCTGTCCATCACCAACTCCTGGAGCTTGCTTACACTCACGTCCATTGCGTTGGTGATCACATCCAACCATCTCATCCTCTGTTATCCCCTTCTTCTCCTACCTTCAATCTTTCCCAGCAAAACTGCCTCTTTTACAAATGTTTTTAATATATGTAGATTACAAGCTATATTTCATGTTACTTTAAAAGATTTATTAGAGTTGCAGTGTTTGATACTGAATCAAGTAGTCAGCATCAATGCATTAAGAAACGGACTTAATAATCAAATAGATTTTATTAGGTAAGAAATCATAGCAATGAATATAAATTCTCCTTAAAAAGAGTTATAAAATGATACTAGTGTAATAATAAAAGCAAAAATAAGAAGCTCTGAATAGTATGTATTGCTTGGGATTGGCAAGTAATTTAGTATGGCAACTGTATAGAATACATTAAAATTTTAAATGCTTTATAAGTCAGTCTTGAACTACAACAATTTGAAATTAATTCATCTTGAGACTACTTTTTTGCCTAATAGGTAATGTCCATATTCGTCTTCAAGCTTATTTCTCAATATTCAGTCGGCCAACAAATAATCACATATTTATTAATCATCAACTATATGCAATAAAACCTTAAGTGCATGATGCTGAAAAATGTAGTCTAGTGTTTGACACTGAAATGAATCATAACTGTTTTTGTACAACATCTAATGCTCAAAATAAGTAAGTTCAAGATGCTATTAGATGTCCCAGGAAGAGCCCTTCTCAGACTCAGAGAGTTTTTCTGAAGTACCTTCAGAGAACAGGTAAGACCTAAGATGATTTCTGAGTAGTAATTAGGTGCCATCCAATTTAGGATGCATTTGGCTGGGGCTGGAACTACCTGATAGGAGGCAGAGAGATGAGTGAAAGATGACAAACTTTAAATGCATTTATATAAGTTTCATGCTGAAGTATAGTGTATTCCTGAGATTGTAATAGCATGTGAGGAAGAGGGAAATATTAAAAGCTGAATCTAAAGAGGTAAGAAAAAATAAAGAGGATTTTTGTATGTTATATCAATTTTATAGCAGTTCAAGATAGTTTTTCTGAGAGAAATTAAGAGCCCAGTAAGTTTTAAATATGCAGTAATCATATTTAAACAATATTTTTAAACAATGTAGGTGTATTATCAATAAATTTGAAGAGAAACTATACTTGAAGAGCTACCAGTTATGAGACTGTTCCATAAATCAAGTGAGAGAGAATGTCAAACAGAACAAAGATAATGGCAGTGAGATGGGGAAAACAAAAAAAGACAGCCAGGCAGACGAGAAATATCAAAGAAGAAAAATCAATAGGCCCTAATGGTTGATTCAATATGGGGTGGAAGTAGAGGTGATAGTGGTGACTGGATATGAAATACAGAAAAGTCAAAAATATCTGCATTAGCAAAACTGTTCACTAAGGTAAATAGGAGGGTGAAAAGCTGAGTTTGAATAGGTTGAACTGGAACTACCTCTAGGGTTTCTAATTTGAGCGTTCCTCTAGGCAGAAGGAAATGGCACCCCACTCCACTACCCTTGCCTGGAGAATCCCATGGACGGAGAAGCCTGGTGGGCTACAGTCCATGGGGTCACTAAGAGTTGGACACGACTGAGTGAGTTTACTTTCACTTTTCACTTTCATGCATGGGAGAAGGTTACTCCAGTGTTCTTGCCTGGAGAATTCCAGGGACAGCGGATCCTGGTGGGCTGCTATCTATGGGGTTGCACAGAGTTGGACACGACTGAAGCAACTTAGCAGCAGCAGAAGCTAGGCAGTTAATTACATGTGTCTGGAATTTGAGAGTGATCAGAGCTGTAAATATAGATGTGGAGGACAGCAGCACATACATGGTTTTTGAACATATGGGAATTGATGATATTACCTTGGGATAGATAATGAGTAAACTATGTTTGTTAAAAAATCCTGAAGAACACTCACCTTTGTGAGAGAAATGAAGAGAGTGAATCGGAAAAGGAGGCTGAACAGAGGTAGCCAGGTAGGTAGGAGGAAACTCAGGAGGATGCATGTCACAGAAGTCACAAATGAGAGTCATAAACATAATCAATGTTATTATTAGAGGTCAGTTAGGTGATAATAAGGACATCCTTGGTAGCTCAAATGATAAAGAATCTGCCTGAAATACAGGAGACCTGGCTTTGATCCCTGGGTGGGGAAGATCTTCAAGAAGGGAAATGGCAACCCACTCCAATATTCTTGCCTGGAGAATTCCATGGACAGAGGAACCTGGTGGGCTACAGTCCATGGGGTCACAAAGAGTCTGATGTAGCTGAGCAACTAACACTTTCACTTTCAAGTAAAAATAATAAACTGAAAACTGCTCATGCAAGTCAAAGACTTAGGGTTATTATAACAGTGGGATTAAATGCTTACAATAAGATGTTAGAACTCACAGTGAGATATATGGCAGAGGAAATGGAGAAAGAGGGCCAGAGAGGACCAGCTTAATCACCTCTTCGAAGTAAGTGCTGTGGTGGTCTATTGTTCATTATGGAAATTACATTCTTTATGCCACCTGCCTTGCTTGGGGTAGCTAGACTTCATTTACTCTTTGGCATCTTGTAAGAATCAGTTAAGTCCCATAGCCTCTGTAACTTTTCCCTGATTCCTATGCTTATGCTACTATTTCTTTTTTGAAATGCTATATAATTTACCTCTTTGTTTAAAAGCTGAAAGTATAGGGCAAGATTAGTAGTCTTAAACAACAGATTATGACTCTAGCTTATTTGAGCAAGGAAAGGGAATTTATTGAGAGAATATATATGTGAAGACTGGCATATCAGAAAGAGATAAAGGAATAAAAACAAATAGATTAAAGTCAGAAAGCAATGCTGCCAAAAGCCACCAAGAAAAATATTAATATCTGTCTAGCACTAGTGGTCACACTTCCACCAGCACCATTGTGTCTGGATGTTTTTGTTGATGACAGCAGTTCAGGTATCCCTGGAAGCACCACCCTTTCTACCAGAGAAAATTATTTATTCTCCCTTCTTTTGTTCAAGCATTGGTCCAAATTCAAAATTCCTAACATCCTTTCCCATCCCTACCCACTGCCAATGGTTGAGCACAGATCTTATGACAAGGTCATAAATCCTAGGGAAATGAGAAAAGTCTGGTATTTTCAGCTTCTATACTGGGAGGCATGTTCTGCTTCCCACTGAGTCTTAGTTTACATAAAAATCTGTGTAGATAGTCCTCAAAAGAAAGATGAATAACCAAAACAGAAATCACATTTACACAATAATGATTAATTTATCTTTTTTACCCTGCAAGATATTTGTTATCCACCTAAGGAAACTATAAACATTTTTGGCGTATTAACCTTGTCTTCAGTTTGTTATCTTCCCCTTGCTGCTAAGTTGCTTCAGTCGTGTCCGACTCTGTGCTGACCCCATAGACAGTAGCCCACCAGGCTCCCCTATCCCTGCGATTCTCCAGGCAAGAACACTGGAGTGGGTTCCCATTTCTTTCTCTAATGCAGGAAAGTGAAAAGTGAAAGTGAAGTCAGTCAGTCGTGTCTGACTCTTTGACCCCATGGACTGCAGCCTACCAGGCTCCTCCACTCATGGGATTTTCCAGGCAAGAGTACTGGAATGGGGTGCTATTGCCTTCTCCCATCTTCCCCTTAAGTTAGCACAATTCTTAGAACTTGAGCATTTGATAAATACTCAATGTTGGTTGACCACATTATTAAGCTCACCTCTTCACTCCTTCATAATTCCATATTCCTTGTCAAGTGATTTTTAAATTTCTCTCATTAAAAGATAGAGTCTATTTCCCTGGGCTTTGATTTTGGCTTTATCATGTAGTTTATTTAACAAGTGAAGTCAAGTTGAAGTAACTGTGCACAAGCATTAAGCCTGGACTTTAACAAGAGGCCTTGTCCATTTCCCCTTGTGTCTTGTGTTCCTCCCATTGCTGTGAAGTCAATGTACTGGGACTAAACATTGTTCCCCGGTTGGGCAAGAAAACTACAAAGAGAAACTTCAGCAGGCAAACCCCATACATGTCATCAGATCCAAATGAATGTGAACTAAGTATACACTAATTGTCACATGCTGACGAAATTTGGTGGAATTTGTTATGCAGAGATAACTAACTGATACAAATCTTTGGGAGACATTTTTTTTCCGTATTAAGACAAAAGCTGCATAAAAATGGCAATTTCATTTTTTATATTACTTCCACTGAATAAGAGCAAACATATTCCCACATATATATATATATATAACTTTTCAAAGTCTGTTTTTAAATGGCACTTTATCTATATTCAGTATCTCTGTCTCAGTGCCCTTTTATGTAGAAAATTTAAAGAGACTTCCTTTTTAAGTGTTCTTAATCCTAACAAGCTCAATATACCTGTTACATACTCAGTTGTGAAGGTTACAGCTCAAGGTTATCATTGAGTTAATCACATGAAAGGAAAAGAAATCTCCAAGTCAAACTATGTTTGAACTTGCAGTATCTATCCAACTGTGGATGTGAAGAATATTGAACTAAATCACAATCATCTTTTGGTAAAAGTCATATGAGTAAGTCTATACACCTTATAGTCCCTTGGAGTAGGGTATCTCGAGAACTATTGTACCAAGTGACAGAGAAACAATTAAGAAAACAAACGTTTAAATATTTAAATCAAACTGTTATTTTCCTTTTTCCTTATTAAAAACTTGTATGGCATACTGTATGGATTCAGGCACATAGTAATCGCCAACAAATAAGCATATTTCATAATTCAATACCCAAAAAGGCAGAAGTCACATCAAGATAAAATGTGCAAAAATACTATATTAAACAAAAATTAGTAATAAAAAATAGAAATGTCAGAGATAAACGTGAGAAGTACCATTGTTATATGTTCAGTTTATTGTAGGGAGATAATGTGTTTTAAACGCTACATGATACATAATTGGAACTGGAATAGTTATGTAATTAAGATAGCTTGCTGCTTTCTATTATAATCTCCACCCACTAGAGAGATGACAGATGGATAATTTTAAGCTTTTAGCTGCAGAGAGGGAATGGGCTTATTGCTTCATCTGCCAGGTAAGCCATTTTGCAGTCATCTTCAACTTCATTAAAGCTTTCCTATCTTAGAAGAAACACATTTCAATATGGAAAATAGGTTGTTTGGGGATATTTATGCTTCACCTCTCTCATTGCTTCAGCTGTCCTTTGTCACATTTGTACTCAGAACTCTTCTACAAAGTCAATGCTAAATTTGGCAGTATTCCTGCAACCCACAGAAACAAGATAATTAAGGCCGGAACTTCAATTAGCTCACCATATCTAAACATTTTCTTTTCTTTCACGCTGACTATAAACAAAATTCAAATTAATGTTTTTACCCTCTTCCTCCTTTCATTAACTGACAATTAGCTTTCTCTTCTCTAGTATTATATCATATATTGGTTGATTGTGCTATAAGTTTAAGACTAGCACACTGGGCACTGACTGCAATGTCACAGTCCTATCTTTCAGAGGATGACAATTTTACTCAAGTTTAAAGAGTAATTAACTATAAGGCACCATATTTTGTTTTTAACTTCCTTCACACTGGAAAGCACTGACAAAATAGATAATTTCAATACTTTTAAAAAGTCAAGGCATACCATACAGATAAGACAATAATAAATGTAGAACAATATTAGGGTTAAACTAGAGGAGATACTTCTGCAACCATCACATGCCAAAAAGTCCATTTATTCAGTTGGCAAATGGAATAAATCTTATGAAAAGCCCCATGATAGTTTGTTTCTATGTTTAAGAGGAATTAGCTATGGGCCATGCTTACAGTGACCAGTTGTAATAAAAGCAGTCTAGTTAGGTGAGAGTATCTCAGTAAGCACGTTTTATATATTGCTAAACATGGCAAGTAATTATGAAAATCTGTCAGCAAATAGTTTTATGAGAAGTTTCTTGATGTGCTTGCTATTTAATGTATCACAATTTAAAAATTTACCATACATTATTAAAATGATCTAGGGTCTACCTCTTAAATTAAAGTGGACTAACATCTGCTGGATCATGGAAAAAGCAAGAGAGTACCAGAAAAACATCTATTTCTGCTTTATTGACTATGCCAAAGACTTCGACTGTGTGGATCACAATCAACTGTGGAAAATTCTGAGAGAGATGGGAATACCAGACCACCTGACCTGCCTCTTGAGAAATCTGTATGCAGGTCAGGAAGCAACAGTTAGAACTGGATATGGAACAACAGACTGGTTCCAAATAGGAAAAGGAGTACGTCAAGGCTCTATATTGTCACCCTGCTTATTTAACTTCTATGCAGAGTACATCATGAGAAACGCTGGACTGGAAGAAACACAAGCTGGAATCAAGATTGCCAGCAGAAACATCAATAAGCTCAGATATGCAGATGACACCACCCTTATGGCAGAAAGTGAAGAGGAACTAAAAAGCCTCTTAATGAAAGTGAAAGTGGAGAGTGAAAAAATTGGCTTAAAGCTCAACATTCAGAAAACGAAGATCATGGCATTCGGTCCCATCACTTCATGGGAAATAGATGGGGAAACTGTGGAAGCAGTGTCAGACTTTTTTTTTGGGCGGGGGGGGCTCCAAAATCACTGCAGATGGTGACTGTAGCCATGAAATTAAAAGGCGCTTACTCCTTGGAAGAAACGTTATGACTAACCTAGATAGCATATTCAAAAGCAGAGATATTACTTTGCCAACTAAGGTCCGTCTAGTCAAGGCTATGGTTTTTCCAGTAGTCATGTATGGATGTGAGAGTTGGACTGTGAAGGCTGGGCACTGAAGAACTGATGCTTTTGAACTGTGGTGTTGGAGAAGACTCTTGAGAGTCCCTTGGGCTACAAGGAGATCCAACCAGTCCCTTCTGAAGGAGATCAACCCTGGGATTTCCTTGGAAGGAATGATGCTAAAGCTGAAACTCCAGTACTTTGGCCACCTAATGTGAAGAGTTGACTCATTGGCAGAGACTCTGATGCTGGGAGGGATTGGGGGCAGGAGGAGAACGGGACGACAGAGGATGAAATGGCTGGATCGCATCACTGACTCGATGGACGTGAGTTTGAGTGAACTTCGGGAGTTGGTGATGGACAGGGAGGCCTGGCATGCTGCGATTCATGGGGTCACAGACTGAGTTGACTGAGCGACTGAACTGAACAATGTTGTTCCATCTTTTATTTCATTTAGATAAGGTATAACAGGAAGTTCCTACTTTCAATTGCTATTAGAGTATCTGTAAAAACAACCTGCATGTATGCATGTCTGATTGTCCAACTCTTTGCAATCCTATGGAATATAGCCTTCCAGGCTCCTCTGTCCATGGGAATCTCCACGCAAGAAAACTGGACTGGGTAAAAACAACCTAGGCCCACACAAAACCAAAGCTGTTGTTTTTACATTTTTATATGTTTACATTTTTATGTTTGTTTTTACACTTTATGTCAAATCCATATTCTGAACTGTCAGTATTTTTAATCTTAACAATGAAGTGATTATATTTGAATAGATGTGTACCAGAAATGGAATATCCTTAGTAAAAATTATTTATGTGTTTATTTTGTATTCTATTCATATTTTTAGACTAATTTAAATTTTATTATTATAATGTGACTCTGGCATGTCTAACATTTTTTAAAGAGAGCAGATTTTTGGCCTAATTATTAATAAAGTAAAAATAAAAAGCAATGAGTAACAAATTAATCATTATACAAAGGAAATTGCTTTTTTTCTCACAAATGAACTAGAAAGTGGAGATGAAACCAGAAACTTGATAGTATTTCCCTGAATTTAATTTGGTAAAGTGTACTTTGTGTAATAATTAGAAGAAACTTGTTCACTAATTCTCAATTTAAAGAGACACAATACCAAAAAGGACATCCTCCTAATTATTTAATTTATCTTTGATCCATTATATTAAAGAAAACACTGAATTATGATACTGATTACACAGCAAAATTATTATATCTTATTTACTATTCTATTCAGAGAATATGGACTTCCCAGGTGGTGCAGTAGTAAAGAATTTGCCTGCCAACAAAGGAGATGCAGTTTCAATCCCTAGGCTGGGAAGATCCCTTTGAGAAGGAAATGGCAACCCACTCTGGTATTCTTGCCTGAAGAATTCCATAGATGGAGGAGTATAGTGGGCTAGTGTCCATAGGGTCACAAAAATTTGGACACACCTGAGAGAGTGAGCACACATACACATACACACATTCGTAGCAAATACCATAGCTCCTGAAATGAATTGTTTAATTGTGCATAAGAGGTAAAAAAGCTATGGAAACATCAGTATTTTAAAATTATTATGTAATCCTTCACACCAAAAGTAAAAAGAATCACAAAAATTTTTTTCATGTGCTTAAAATATGACCAACCTAGATAGCATATTCAAAAGTAGAGACATTATTTTGTCAACTAAGGTCTGTCTAGTCAAGGCTATGGTTTTTCCTGTGGTCATGTATGGATGTGAGAGTTGCACTGTGAAGAAGGCTAAGTGCTGAAGAACTGATGCTTTTGAACTGTGGTGTTGGAGAAGACTCTTGAGAGTCGCTTGGACTGCAAGGAGATCCAACCAGTCCATTCTGAAGGAGATCAACTCTGGGATTTCTTTGGAAGGACTGATGCTAAAGCTGAAACTCCAGTACTTTGGCCACCTCATGTGAAGAGTTGACTCATTGGAAGAGACTCTGATGCTGGGAGGGATTGGGGGCAGGAGGAGAAGAGGACGACTGCGGATGAGATGGCTGGATGGCATCACTGACTCAATGGACACAAGTCGGAGTGAATTCCGGGAGTTGGTGATGGACAGGGAGGCCTGGCATGCTGCGATTCATGGGGTCGCAAAGAGTCGGACACAACTAAGTGACTGAACCGAACTGAACTGAAAATAGGAAGTGAAGTGAAGTGAATTTGCTCAGTCGTGTCTGACTCTTTGTGACCCCATGGACTGTAGCCTTCCAGGCTCCTCTGTCCATGGGATTTTCCAGGCAATATACTGGAGTGGATTGCCATTTCCTTCTCCAGAGGATCTTCCCAACCCAGGGATTGAATCTGGGTCTCTCGCATTGTAGACAGACACTTTACCATCTGAGCCACCAGAGAAGTAAGGGACTCATCAAATCCCATAACATCAGAAGATAAGGATCAAATGCAGTGTAGTTTGGAACATATCAAGAGAAGGGAGTTGAGGTCACTTACACTAGGCTTATGTGCTGTGTTTACAGTAAGCTATGATAAAGAATAAAGGCAATTAATTTCAAAAGCTCAAAGCATTTATTCATTTTGGAGGAGGAGTGCAAGAGGTGCAGTCAAAATGCAAAAAGAAGGCCAAAGGAAACTAAAAACCCACTTTATCTACTAACAATCCTAAATTTTAGAAGTAGCAGTGACTCATGCAGAGTGAAAAAAAGAAGGAAAATCAAAAAATATATACACATATATGCCTACGCCCATTCTAAGTTGCTTCAGTCCTGTCCGACTCTTTGTGACCTTATGGCATATAGCCTGCCAGGCTCCTCTGTCCATGGGATGCTCTAAGCAAGAATACTGGAGTGGTTAGCCATGCCCTCCTGCAGGGTATTTTCCCAGTCCAGGAATAGAGCCTGCTTCTCTTATGTCTCCTGTTTTTGCAGGAGGGTTCTTTACCACTAGCACCACCTGGGAAGCCCATATACATATATATTTATATATAAATGAAAATATAAGCATATTAATACTTTAGGGCATTTATTTGAAGTATATATTTTATGTTTTATGTACAAATACAGAGTAGATATATATATATATATACCTAATATGTATATATTACGTTACATATATGTTTATAATTACATGTGCACACAGACACACACACACACACACTGTTTCTTTAATTTGTCATACTATTAAGAAAAACAGACCTCTGGAGGATACTGAGACTCAGAAATGAACAAAATAAAAATATTTCAGTTCAGTTCAGTTCAGTTCAGTTCAGCCCCTCAGTCGTGTCCGACTCCTTGTGACCCCATGAATCACGGCACGCCAGGCCTCCCTGTCCATCACCATCTCCCGGAGTTCACTCAGACTCATATCCATCGAGTCCATGATGCCATCCAGCCATGTCATCCTCAGTCATTCCCTTCTCCTCCTGCCCCCAATCTCTCCCAGCATCAGAGTCTTTTCCAATGAGTCAACACTTCACATGAAGTGGCCAAAGTACTAGAGCTTCAGCTTTAGCATCATTCTTTCCAAAGAAATCCCAGGGTTGATCTCCTCAGAATGGACTGGTTGGATCTCCTTACAGTCCACTGAACCATAAACAAAAAGCCCACATATCAGTCTAATAATCAGCAATGGAATAAGATCAAGAAAAATTGTATAGTCTCAAAAACAGCATCTTTTTTCCAATAGAGAAGGCCATATCTTTACAATCTAGTAAACTATAGTAGAGCAGGTATTCAAAGAAGCAAAAGTTTGGAAAACACTTCCAAAATTAGAGGCTCACTGTTAATCTGTATCTATTTTTCTCTGAGAACTAAGGAGATTGATAGAAAAGGTTCTATCATAATTTTCTAAAGAGACTATTTCCTAAGAAAACGGGGAGACAATTCTACTTAAAGTTTATTTTTCATCTCATAGGCACAAATTAGCCATGCAAAGTAAGTAGTAATTTCCTCAGACCCAAGAAAAACTTCTAATGACCAACACTCCTATTAGAAAGAAAAGATATAAGGACGTAAAAGAAAAAGGACATACTTTTAAAAACGCAAATTCATATAAAATCAAGGAAGAGTAAAACTCAATATTATGACAATTATAGAAGAAAAATAAGCAAAACAAAGAATTTAATAAAATAAAAAGTTTAGAAGTTTAAAACTAGCTAAGTTGAAGCAAGAAAAGTTAAATAAGAAAAAACCGTATCACTGGAGAACCTAAAATCAAATAGGTGGAAAAAAAATCAGATTTGGACTTTTCTCATTGCAAATAATTGTTATGGAGCAAGGTATAAGAACTTATGGTTTATGTATGGACATTAAAGTTCAAATTTTATATATTAAAAAAAAAATCCAGCTAGTTAGCACTAAGGATGCTGCAAAAAGTACCTTACAGGACATCCTGTCCTGTCTAAAACATCTACAATATATTTGGCCCCATGCCAAGGGGACCTTAAAATTTGGTCTTATCCAAATATCCATGAGCATATCAGATTGATGACAAGTGATAAGACCTGGATAAGACCTTTTGTGATGAACCACTGTCTCCCTGGATGTTTTGAGTCATAAAAATATGACCAAATATTAAGGACTCTTTGGCATGGAGCAAACATCTTACAGATATTTTGAACAGGACTAAATATCAGGGACATGGGCCTATGGATGTGGACCAAATGTCTTACGAATGTTTGCACAGGACCAAATGTCTGCTCACCCAAAAAGTTCAATCTGCCCTGGACCAGGGATGTTATGTGGGATGAATCTATTCTACTGAAAAGAGCAATAAAATCTGTGTAATACATAGGAATGACCATTTAAAAGAATTTCAGAGACATCAATAGAGGAAACTCTTGAGAGACTACTATTGCAGAGAGAATGAAATCACAAGTGAATATCATCTTATCATAGAATTTTTCCTGAGATCATTTATCAACTCCTACTGTTGTAAAACTCAGACTCCCTTCCTGGCTCAGAGGTTAAAGCGTCTGCCTGGAACACAGGAGACCCGGGTTCAATCCCTGCATCGGGAAGACCTCCTGGAGAAGGAAATGGCAACCACTCCAGTATTCTTGCCTGGAGAATCCCATGGAGGGAGGAGCCTGGTGGGCTACATTCCCACCAGGTCTGTTTGGTGGGGTCACAAAGAGTTGGACACGACTGACTGACTTCACTTTCACTTTCACTGTTGTAAAATAGGACTTGGCAGAATACACAGTCACACTGGACTGAGAAAACAGAAATTGGATGGAAATAGGAAGAAATGTCTGAAGAAAAGAGAAAGTCATGGGAGTAACCACAGAAATCTATAAGTAATCTTTTCAAGCACTTATCTGCTACTAATTTCATCATATACTGGATAAGACTAAAAAGTCTGGCATAAACCTGAAGTAGACAGACTAAAGAGCTAAATTCAGATTTTAGCAGATAGAGTTTAATGCCAGTGCAAAGTGGTTTTGTTGAATACCCTAGGCTTTTAGTTGAGACTCCAGAGGCCATGCAACTAGACATAAAGAAACACAAATAGTGACAAAGCACAAAAAGCAACCTTTTATAGAATTGAGATAATCTGCTTGTATCCTATATTCCTTACATAAGAAAACTTAAACCTCACAGGAGGATGGAAACATAGATTTAAATTTCTACAATTTTAATATGTGATGTCTAATATCCAATTTAAAAAAAAAAGACTTCATAAGGTATCTATCTATAAAGCAAAATCAATTGATTAAAACCAATATTAAAAAGCTCACTATGGAAAATGAAATATAACTTGAATTTTGGCAAATAAGATTGAATTCTTGGACTGAAATATTTTAAATAGCTATGTTAATTATGCTAGAACAAATTAAGCAAAATATGAAAAAAGAAAAAATTTGAATCTTTCAAAAGGAATCTAATGAAAGCACTAAAAGAAGAAAAGAAGAAAGTGGTATAATTGAAATGAATACAGATGTAATTAATAACAGATTAGACACAAAATAAAAGTTATTAGTGAAATACAGAGTAGGTAAGTAGGAAATATCCAGATTGAAGCCAAAACATAAAAGAAAAAAAAAATGTCAAAATACAGAAATGACCATCAAAGACATGTAAAATAGTGCCAAAGTCTAGTATAATTGTGATTTGAGTTCAGGAGGAGAGGAGAGAGCATAAGTTAGAAAAATATAGTAGAAGAAATTTTGGCTAAAATTATTCAAACTGACCAAAGATATTGAACCATATAAATGCTTTTATTATATTAAAAGCTCAGCAAAAGCTGCACAAAAATTGTACAGAAGCCCATACCTAGGTACACTACAGTAAAACTATATTTAAAAAAAAAAAAAAATTAACGGCAACCAGAGAAAGAAAGTGCATTATTTTCTGAGAAGCAACAAAAGTTCAGAATTTTTCCAGAGAAGTCATGGAAACCAAAGGCAAATGAAAGAAAATCTTTAAAATGCTGAAATAAGAAAAGAATGCCAACCCAGAATTCTATGAACAGATAAAATATTCTTCAAAATAGTGGAATAAATTTTAGACATTAGCTGAGAGAGTTCAGAATCAGCAGATCTGCATTAAAAGAACATACCAAATGTGATTGGAAACAAAGAATGAAGAGTAGTAAAGTAAATAATCAAATTGCATATAAATATTCATCATTTAATTATAATGACAATATAAAAATACTGAGTTCAAAAACCATGTAGAAATCACATATATGATGAGCTCAGTGAATGACATTAAATACATATAGTTTTCACATAGTTGTAGAAATGGTAAAAATGCTAATTTAAAGAGAATCATAAAATATTTAGTAATTAAACATACACTTTGAAATAGCCCCAAGTTAAACATAAAAAAGACACAGTGGAAAATATTTCTGAGCTGAAAGTTAACAAAAATGTGACTTAAAATTAGTTCATTGTAACTAAAGCTTAAAGTAGAGGAATATTTACATGTTTAAATGCATGTATTAAAAAAGACAGCGCTTCCCTGGTGACTCAGAGGTTAAAGCGTCTGCCTACGATGTGGGAGAACTGGGTTCAATTCCTGGGTCAGGAAGATCCCCTGGAGAAGGAAATGGCAACCCACTCCACTACTCTTGCCTGGAGAATCTCATGGACGGAGGAGCCTGGTGGGCTACAGTCCACGGGGTCGCAGAGAGTCAGACACGACTGAGCGACTTCACCTCACCTCATTAAAAAAGACAATCAATAATCTAAGGGTCCATGTCAAAATAAGAACAACAAAATAAATCTAAAGACCAAAAAAGATTTCCACCAACAGTGTAGGAGGGTTCCCTTTTCTCCACACCCTCTCCAGCATTTATTGCTTGCAGATTTTTGGATCGCAGCCATTCTGACTGGTGTGAAGTGGTACCTCATTGTGGTTTTGATTTGCATTTCTCTAATAATGAGTGATGTTGAGCATCTTTTCATGTGTTTGTTAGCCATCCGTATGTCTTCTTTGGAGAAATGTCTATTTAGTTCTTTGGCCCATTTTTTGATTGGGTCGTTTATTTTTCTGGAATTGAGCTGCAGAAGTTGCTTGTATATTTTTGAGATTAATTGTTTGTCAGTTGTTTCATTTGCTATTATTTTCTCCCATTCCAAAGGCTGTCTTTTCACCTTGCTTATATTTTCCTTTGTTGTACAGAAGCTTTTAATTTTAATTAGATCCCATTTGTTTATTTTTGCTTTTATTTCCAGAATTCTGGGAGGTGGATCATAGAGGATCCTGCTGTGATTTATGTCTGAGAGTGTTTTGCCTATGTTCTCCTCTAGGAGTTTTATAGTTTCTGATCTTACATTTAGATCTTTAATCCATTTTGAGTTTATTTTTGTGTGCGGTGTTAGAAAGTGATCTAGTTTCATTCTTTTACAAGTGGTTGACCAGTTTCCCAGCACCACTTGTTAAAGAGATTGTCTTTACTCCATTGTATATTCTTGCCTCCTTTGTCAAAGATAAGGTGTCCATATGTGTGTGGATTTATCTCTGGGCTTTCTATTTTGTTCCATTGATCTATATGTCTGTCTTTGTGCCAGTACCATACTGTCTTGATGACTGTGGCTTTGTAGTAGAGCCTGAAGTCAGGCAAGTTGATTCCTCCAGTTCCATTCTTCTTTCTCAAGATTGCTTTGGCTATTC
This sequence comes from Capra hircus, assembly GCF_001704415.2. NCBI lineage: Eukaryota > Metazoa > Chordata > Mammalia > Artiodactyla > Bovidae > Capra > Capra hircus. The sequence continues at coordinate 102,848,584 of NC_030808.1, forward strand.
GAGGTTTTTTGTGTTTCCATACAAATCTTGAAATTATTTGTTCTAGTTCTGTGAAAAATGTGGCTGGTAGCTTGACAGGGATTGCATTAAATTTGTAAATTGCTTTGGGTAGTATACTCATTTTCACTATATTGATTCTTCCGATCCATGAACATGGTATATTTCTCCATCTATTAGTGTCCTCTTTGATTTCTTTCATCAGTGTTTTATAGTTTTCTATATATAGGTCTTTAGTTTCTTTAGGTAGATATATTCCTAAGTATTTTATTCTTTTCGTTGCAATGGTGAATGGAATTGTTTCCTTAATTTCTTTTTCTACTTTCTCATTATTCGTGTATAGGAATGCAAGGGATTTCTGTGTGTTGATTTTATATCCTGCAACTTTACTATATTCATTGATTAGCTCTAGTAATTTTCTGGTGGAGTCTTTAGGGTTTTCCATGTAGAGGATCATGTCATCTGCAAACAGTGAGAGTTTTACTTCTTCTTTTCCAATTTGGATTCCTTTGATTTCTTTTTCTGCTCTGATTGCTGTGGCCAAAACTTCCAGAACTATGTTGAATAGTAGCGGTGAAAGTGGACACTAGTACAGCCACTATGGAGAACAGTGTGGAGATTCCTTAAAAAATTGCAAATAGAACTACCTTATGACCCAGCAATCCCACTTCTGGGCATACACACCGAGGAAACCAGAATTGAAAGAGACACATGTACCCCAATGTTCATCGCAGCACTGTTTATAATAGCCAGGACATGGAAACAACCTAGATGTCCATCAGCAGATGAATGGATAAGAAAGCTGTGGTACATATACACAATGGAGTATTACTCAGCCGTTAAAAAGAATTCATTTGAATCAGTTCTGATGAGATGGATGAAACTGGAGCCAATTATACAGAGTGAAGTAAGCCAGAAAGAAAAACACCAATACAGTATACTAACACATATATATGGAATTTAGGAAGATGGCAATGACGACCCTGTATGCAAGACAGGAAAAAAGACACAGATGTGTATAACGGACTTTTGGACTCAGAGGGAGAGGGAGAGGGTGGGATGATTTGGGAGAATGGGAATTCTAACATGTATACTGTCATGTAAGAATTGAATCGCCAGTCCATGTCTGACGTAGGGTGCAGCTTGCTTGGGGCAGGTGCATGGGGATGACCCAGAGAGATGTTGTGGGGAGGGAGGTGGGAGGGGGGTTCATGTTTGGGAACGCATGTAAGAATTAAAGATTTTAAAATTTAAAAAAAAAATTAAAAAATTAAAAAAAAAAAAATAAAGACCAAAAAAGAAATTAAAATTGAGTGAGATAGCCACACAGTTGGTAAAAGTCAGTAAATTTCCCCAAAGTTGCTTCAAATCAATTACAAATTATAAAGCCTTATCTACTAAAAATAAACTTCATGATGGAAATAAATTTTCTGAGGAAAATAAGATTTTAGATGAAAAGTACATTAAACTTGGAAGATGCTCTACTTGGTAATTATGTGAATTATTATAAATAAGAGAAAATCAGATCATGGGCTTTTGAGGCAGCAGCATGCTATCCTGCTTCACCTGGAAATTGGGTGGGAAAGGGGAGAATAGGTTCTTTTGACTCTACCTACCTCCCAACATAAAGCCAGAGGAGAAGAATGAGAAACACCATCATCAGCCTGCCTCAGCATGCCCACACCAACCCCACAGGAACGGATCCTGACTGGGATCTGGGTATGGAGAACCAGCACTGGCTGCAGCACAGCTTTTTAACAGGGGCCGGCAGGATAGGTGGGGTATGGTAGCAAATCGTGACTCAAATATCAAAGACTTTTGCTTTTGTTACCAACATAATTTAGATTTCCTTAAATGAAACATATCCTATTTGCTGCTGCTGCTGCTACTACTAAGTTGCTCCAGTCGTGTCCAACTCTGGGCGACCCCATAGACGGCAGCCCACCAGGCTCCCCCATCTCTGGGATTCTCCAGGCAAGAACACTGGAGTGGGTTGCCATTTCCTTCTCCAGTGCATAAAAGTGAAAAGTGAAAGTGAAGTCACTTAGTCGTGTCCGACTCCTAGCGACCCCATGGACTGCAGCCTACCAGGCTCCTCCATCCATGGGATTTGTCAGGCAAGAGTACTGGAATGGGTTGCCATTGCCTTCTCCATATATGCCCTTAAAAGAGTTTCCAAATAATTTAAACACTGAAAAATAATAATATTCACCAATTAAACTGTTGTGATCAGGAGAGAACCCACTGAACTTCTTACCCACCTGGAATCCACCTCTTGAAATTTATTATAAGACTTTACTATGACACTTGAACAGTTCAGTTCAATTTGGTTGCTCAGTCATGTCCTACTCTGTGACCCCATGGACTGCAGCACACCAGGCCTCCCTGTCCATCACCAACTCCCGGAGTTTATTCAAACTTATGTCTATTGAGTCAGTGATGTCATCCAACCATCTCATCCTCGGTTGTCCCCTTCTCTTCCTGCCTTCAATCTTTCCCAGCATCAGGGTCTACTCAAATGAATCAGCTCTTCACATCAGGTGGCCAAAGTATTGGAGTTTCACCTTCATCATCAGTCCTTTCAATGAACATTCAGGACTCCTTTGGGATGGGCTGGTTGGATCTCCTTGCAGTCCAAGGGACTCTCAAGAGTCTTATGAAACAATACAGTTTAAAACATCAGTTCTTTGGTGCTCAGCTTTCTTTATAGTCCAGCTCTCACATCCATACATGATTACTGGAAAAACCATAGCTTTGATTAGATGGATCACTGTTAGCAAAGTAATGTATCTGCTTTTAATATGCTGTCTCGGTTGGTCAAAACTTTTCTTTCAAGGAGTAAGTGTCTTTTTATTTCATGGCTGCAGTCACCATCTGCAGTGATTTTGGAGCCCCCAAAATAAAGTCAGACACTGTTTCTCCATCTATTTTCCATGAAGTGATAGGACCAGATATCATGAACTTTGTTTTCTGAATGTTGACCTTTAAGCCAACTTTTTCACTCTCCTGTTTCATTTTCATTAAGAGGTTGTTTAGCTCTTCTTCACTTTCTGCCATAAGGGTGGTGTCATCTGCATATATGAGGTTATTGATATTTCTCCCACAATCTTGATTACAGCGTGTGCTTCCTCCAGCCCAGCATTTCTCATGATGTACTCTGCATATAAGTTAAATAAGTAGAGTGAAAATATACAGCCTTGATGTATCCTTTTTCTTATTTGGAACCAGTCTATTGTTCTATTTCCAGTTCTACCTGTTGCTGCCTGACCTGCATATAGGTTTTTCCAGAGGGAGGTCAAGTGGTCTGGTATTCCCATCTCTTTCAGAATTTTCCAGTTTATTGTGATCCACACAGTCAAAGGCTTTGGCATAGTAAATAAAGCAGAAAGAGATATTTTTCTGGAACTCTCTTGCTTTAGAACTCTATTCCCTTTTGCTTTTTCCCAAAATGACATTTGATACTTCCATTTAAACACTTGACTTAGAAAGACTAATGAACCAAACAGAATAGTCAAATTAAATTAAAAAAAAAATAAGAATTCTGTGTATGATCATGACATTTCAAGTCAGTGAAAATTTAATTATAAAAATTTGATTTTGGTAATAAAAATAAAAACAACTCATTTTTCTTTATCTTACCCACGAACATAAATTCCAGATTAGATATTGGCCCCCTGTGAATTAAGTGACAGTCAATAATGAATTAAAATGAAAACAAACAAAAGTACCATATTGTGAGATGTATGTTGCTTTACATCCATCAATTGATCCAGTGGAGGACTTTGAACTTCTAAGCCAAAGCAGATCCATTGATAGAAGGAGTCTGTGTTTATGGAGGTCTGCATGGACCAGAGTCCTCCAAATACTTATCAAATAACTGTAATGTAAGAGATTAAAAAAAAAAAAAAACTATTGCTGTACTGAGCAAATAACAGAGAAACACAACTTATAATTCACTTCAAAAACATTGATATCTAATATCCATAGGCAATAACTACAGTATCCATGATCATGCCACGTTTGGGTTTGGCTGTGATTCTGACTTTCAGGCATTGCCTTCTCCTGATATTTTTCTGTGAGATTTTTGAGATCATAACCTTCTCTAAGTAAATTTTATTCTAAGTTACACAGAAATGGTTGCTATGGTTTGTATTTAAGAACCTGAACAGCTACATCTTTTTTAATTTAAAAGTATTCTTATAAATTAATGAGGAAGAATAAATGACTTGATAAAACTGTAAAGTATATGTATTAAGTTCCTTTGATGTTCAAAATCTTTCAAAATAGAGTAGAAACAAAAAGAAATGTAAGAGAAACTAGGATAAAAATTAAAAGTAAGAAAATATTATGTCAAATTTCCCCCAGACAAGTGAATTTCAAGAAGAAAGTCATGCTCACACATGATAAAGTTGCAAACACAATAAAGGTGAAACTTTTAAAAATATTATTTGGATTTTGGCAAGAAAGTATCATTAGTAAACATTTGAGATGACTTTATATGAAGTAGATAAAATATTCAGTAAAGAATTAGCTATATATTTGGTTATAATTTTTTAAACATTATCAGTAAATATTAAATTGCAGGGAGATTCATCAAACACAAATCTACTGTAATAGAGATGATTGAAATTTAACATCCATTTCCTATTGGGCTTCCCTGGTGGCTCAGATGGTAAAGAATCCGCCTGCTGTTTCGGAGACCCAGGTTTCATCTCTGGGTGGGGAAGATCCCTGGAGACAGAAATGGCAACCTACCCTAGTATTCTTGGCTAGAGAATTCCATGGACAGAGGAGTTTGGTGGGCTATAGTTCATAAGGTCACAAACACTTGGACATGCCTGAGCAACTTTCATTTTTTTTTTTCATGCTTATATAAGATCTGGTAGCAGATGGACAGGCTCAACATATTTTTGAAGTGTTGAACATATATGTTGGGAGGGAGTTTTTAAAAAATTTTATCATGCAAAGTACTTGCTTTTGAGGACTAGTTCCCTGAGTGTTCTATGAAACCAAATACTTGGGGCATAATTGGAGTGCCTACTCTGGACTGTAATATTAATGGAGTTGTCCTTTGGTAGAAAAACTCTTCCTTCCAGGCAAAACTGATATTAGGATTGGGATAAAAAATCAAGTCAAACCTTTCTTGTGGCTGAATGAAGAATACTAAAGACTGAAGATTTTGTTCTGTGAGGAGACATCTTCATTTTTTCAGTAAATAGGCTGACTGCTTGATTGGTTTTCTGTATTCAGAATCAGTTTAACTCTAGTAGTGAGAGATTTCAGAGAAAACTAATCTATATATGACAATTTAATGTTAGAGTTGTAAGGCCTTCTTGAAAAGTTGATGCCACTGAGAAAGTAGAAGAAAAGCAGGTTAGCCTTCCATACAAACATATTAAAATTTTCTTTTTTTTGAGGGTTACCTGGGTGTAGAGTTCAGTTCAGTTCAGTTCAGTTCAGTCGCTCAGTCGTGTCCAACTCTTCGGGACCCCACGAATCGCAGCACGCCAGGCCTCCCTGTTCATCACCATCTCCCAGAGTTCATTCAGACTCAAGTCCATCAAGTCAGTGATGCCATCCAGCCATTTCATCCTCTGTCGTCCCCTTCTCCTCCTGCCCCCAATCCCTCCCAGCATCAGAGTTGTTTCCAATGAGTAAACTCTTCTCATGAAGTGGCCAAAGTACTGAAGTTTCAGCTTTAGCATGTTTTCTTCCAAAGAAATCCCAGGGTTGATCTCCTGCAGAATGGACTGGTTGGATCTCCTTGCAGTCCAAGGGACTCTCAATAGTCTTCTCCAACATCACAGTCCAAAGCATCAATTCTTCAGCGCTCAGCATTCTTCACAGTCCAACTCTCACATCCGTACATGACCACAGGAAAAACCATAGCCTTGACTAGATGGACCTTAGTCGGCAAAGTAATGTCTGCTTTTGAACATGCTATCTAGTTTGGTCATAACGTTTCTTCCAAAGAGTAAGCATCTTTTAATTTCATGGCTGCAGTCACCATCTACAGTGATTCTGGAGCCCAAAAAAATAAAGTCTGATCACTGTTTCCACTGTTTCCCCATCTATTTCCCATGAAGTGATGGAACCGGATGCCATGATCTTCGTTTTCTGAATGTTGAGCTTTAAGCCAACTTTTTAATCTCCTTTCACTTTCATTAAGAGGCTTTTTAGTTCCTCTTCACTTTCTGCCAAAAGGGTGGTGTCATCTGCATATCTGAGGTTATTGATATTTCTCCTGGCAATCTTGATTCCAGCTTGTGTTTCTTCCAGTCCAGCGTTTCTCATGATGTACTCTGCATATAAGTTAAATAAGCAGGGTGACAATATACAGCCTTGACGTACTCCTTTTCCTATTTGGAAAAGGAGTCTGGTGTCCCATGTCCAGTTCTAACTGTTGCTTCCTGACCTGCATACAGATTTCTCAAGAGGCAGGTCAGGTGGTCTGGTATTACCATCTCTTTCAGAATTTTCCACATTTTATTGTGATCCACACAGTCAAAGGCTTTGGCATAGTCAATAAAGCAGAAATAGATGTTTTTCTGGAACTCTCTTGCTTTTTCCATGATCCAGTGGATGTTGGCAATTTGATCTCTGGTTCCTGTGCCTTTTCTAAAACCAGATTGAACATCTGGGAGTTTACTGTTCACGTATTGCTGAAGCCTGGCTTGGAGAATTTTGAGCATTACTTTACTAGCATGTGAGATGAGTGCAATTGTGCAGTAGTTTGAGCATTCTTTGGCATTGCCTTTCTTTGGGATTGGAATGAAAACTAACCTTTTCCAGTCCTATGGCCACTGCTGAGTTTTCCAAATTTGCTGGCATATTGAGTGTAGCACTTTCACAGCATCATCTTTCAGGATTTGAAGCAGCTCAATTGGAATTCCATCACCTCCGCTAGCTTTGTTCTTAGTGATGCTTTCTAAGGCCCACTTGACTTCACATTCCAAGATGTCTGGTTCTAGGTTAGTGATCACATCATCATGACTATCTGGGTGTAAAGTTCACTGATCAGAAAATATATCAGGAAGTGCCAATAGTAAGCACCATAATTCAAGGAACAACTGCTCACAGAAAAACATTCCTTTATTTAATAATCATCATAAACACTAGTTCTGTACAACTTCTGTGATTCAGAGAGAGGGTACTCACTTAGGTCCAAGGAGAGAAAATGATGTATGAATAATTAACGCCATGGTAGGTAAAGGATCTAGGTTCAAAATTAGGCTTAGCTAAATTTTTATTATTTAGAGTTTTGATTTAGATGATAACATTAAAAGTCAAGCTAATAACCATCTTTGAGAGTAGGAAGAGGGTTTATTTGGTTAAAAAGAGTCCAGGAGCTTTTATGTGTATGGTGATTTCCTGATCTAGACCTGGAGAGTAATTAGGTGGTTGTTCATTTTCTAATTTTTAGATATTTATGGATGTGTCTCTTTTTCTCTGTGTATTCTCTTTGACAACATGAAATTAAAAAAAAATATTTTGGGGACATCATTATGTTGCTATTGCATGGCCACTAAAGGGTTTTACGCAGAGAATAATATTTGTTTTGTGAAAGATCACTCTGGCTGTAGCATAAGGAATAAATAGAAACGGCCAAACATGAAGAAAAGGAGACAATATAACAGTAACAGTGGAGATCCAATTTACAGGAAGATTAGAAAGATATTTTAGAAATGAAATCTGCAGAAGTAATGATTTAATTACTTAGATGTCACAGTGAGAAGTGTCAAGAAAATTTTGAGAACCTAGGTTTAATGTAGGCTTAAACTAGGCACCTAGCTGTTCCTAGAAGAGACAGAAGCATTGTGTCAGGGAAAGAGGATTATGAGTTCGTTTTGACGTGAACTTTATTTGAAATGTTGTGATCTTTTCTGGATGCTCAGTATAGGGTTTGATGAATAGAATAAAAATTTCAGCTAAAAGGTATATTTGGGCAGTGCCCAATATGGCAGTTGAAATAAAAAAGAATAGATGAGATTAACTATATAACATACAAAGAGAATATAAGATAAAAGACTATAATATAAATCACTTTGTATACAGACACTCAAGAAATCTAGATGAAAATGAGACTCCAAAGTTACCTGATGAAAAATATTCAGAGTGATAAGGGGAATATTAGAGAATAGTGGTGACATTCAGGATTACTTTGTGGCATTACCTCACCAAGATATAGTAATGTAAAGAGTAGATAACAGATAGATTGATAGACAGATGTACTTACAGTCACATAGTTATAAAAAGGATTGTGTGCAAACTGAAGAAAATCCTCGTTTATCTTCCAGCTTTTCCAGCTACATTGTCCACTACTCTTACATGTCTTTTAATCTAAGGCTAGCACATCATTTACAGATTTTAAATATCAATCATTTTCTGGGCTTTATGCTGTACCTTTTATCTAAAATATCTTTGTTTATTTCATATCATTAAGTTTTAATTATATTATAAATTTTATCTTAATGGTAAATATTTTCAGAAACATTTTCTGACCCTGCAAAGTGATTTACTTTATTCTGTATTATGTTTCTTGGGATTTATCCATGTTTCTTTCTTATCTTACTGTACTATATACAATGATAGCCTTGTAAAGCCCCTTCAATAAGGAAGTTTTCAGTGTAAAAGTACAGGTCTTCCTTACCTTACTTGCTTTTACATCATTGGGACACACTAGGCATTCAAAAAATATTTATTAATTACTAAATTTTAGCATTTTTAAAAGAAAGATTAAATCCCATATTATTCCTGAAGTTTAGAAATAATATACTTTCAACCAAGGGAAATTACATAGTTTTGGATTTAAATGCTGAATTGAGAATCAAGATGTATATATTTGAGTTTATTATTTTTTTAAATCTATACTTGAACTAAAAATACAAATATCACCAAAACTTAACTACAGATAAAGTTCATAGAAATTTCCGGGAAAACTTTTACTCCGCATTAATTGTAGAATTTATCTTAATTATCTGAATGGATTTCAAAGTTTAGTAGATTATATCTATATTGAAAGGAAATTAATTGACTGTTGTTAAAATATGCATATGCATTAAAGAAAATGCAATTTTAAAACATTTAATAATTTATAGCAAGATTAATACATACCATTTGATCCATTAGTATAATAAAGCTAAAATCAGTATTTGTCCCAATTTGTGTTCAAAAGGTTTTCTTCTATCTATGCAAAATTACTATAATGTAATAATATTTATGCTGCTGCTAAGTTGCTTCAGTCGTGTCCAACTCTGTGTGACCCCATAGACGGCAGCCTACCAGGCTCCCCCATCCCTGGGATTCTCCAGGCAAGAACACAGGTGTGAGAAAGTGAAGTCGTTCAGTCGTGTCTGACTCCTAGGGACCCCAGGGACTGCAGCTCACTAGGCTCCTCTGTCCATGGGATTTTCCAGGCAAGAGGACTGGAGTGGGATGACATTGCCTTCTCCAAATAATATTTATGAGCTATGTACAAGTGGTAATATGTTGTGGTTATTTAGTTATTTGTTCTTGTGGCTGCACATGAAACTAGACAAGAACGAGCCCCCTCTTTCCTGTTATCTGCTTTTCTGAATAGCCACAGGCAAACATCATCAGTTTCAAGACAATGAAAGATTCCACTGAGTGCTAAAGTGATTTGAAATTCAGAAATGTGCAAGTTTCTTGTACCCATCAGTCACTGCTTTACTCACCAAATTGATAGGATCAGCAATTCCACCATACCTATTCTTAACAGTTGAAGATTCCAAAGTCTATACTTTGCCATTTAAAATTAATGATGGCCCCACCCTGGTGAAGACAGAATTATTTTCTAAGTTTTTATTTTTTTTTAAATTTTGGTATTGCTTTCATTGAAAATAAAATATTTTATTTTGCTTTATTCAATGTATAGCATAAAGTTCTAATTTATTGTTATAGTATGATAAATGGAAACAAGTAACTATTATCAATATATTTACTAGTCATTCTCAATATATTTACTAGTCATTCTCAACAATTGAAAGAAAATATACAAAAAGATGTTTGGTGAATATGAAATCAGAAGAAGAAAACTAGTCTGGTTATTTTAATTTTATAACTATAATGTCTTGATGAGAAGTCTTGAGTATGAATCATCTCTTACCTGCTTTCCAAGAATTGGGGCAGAAAACTGGACAAAATGATGTAAATTATTGCTGAGCAGTGATGGCATGCCAAAGTGAGCATGTTGCCTGAAGTGAGAACCATAGCTGATACATAAAACAAGAGAGAAAAGTGTAAGATAAAAGCAGATGTAAACAGGTGAAAATGATGTTTGTCAGAGAATACGGATGTTAATGCATATTGAAAGGTCAGTCCTCATCCCAATTCCCAAGAACGGTAGTACTAAAGAATGTGCTAACCATCGGACAATTGCACTCATATTCATTGCTAGTAAGAAAGTGAAAGTGAAAGTCTCCCAGCCATGTCCAACTCTTTGTGACCCCATGGACTATAAGGTCTGTGGAATTCTCCAGGTCAGAATACTGGAATGGGTAGCCTTTCCCTTTTATAGGGTATCTTCCCAATTCAGGGATTGAAGCCAGGTCTCCAGCATTGTAGGCAGATTCTTTACCAGTTGAGCCACAAGGGAAGCCCATTGCTAGTAAGGACATGCTTAAAATTTTATTTGCTAGGCTTCAGCATTATGTGAACCATGAACTTCTAGATGTCCAAGCTGGGTTTAAAAAAGGAAGAGGTACCAAAGTTCAAATTGCTGACATTTGCTGCATCACAGAGAAAACTAGGAAATTCCAGAAAAATATTTACTTCTATTTCATTGACTATAACAAAGGTTTGACTGTGTGGATCATAATAAACTGTGGAGCTCTGCTGCTGCTGCTGCTGCTAAGTTGCTTCAGTCGTGTCCGACTCTGTGCGACTCCATAGACGGCAGCCTACCAGGCTCCCCCGTCCCTGGGATTCTCCAGGCAAGACTACTGGAGTGGGTTGCCATTTCCTTCTCCAGTGCATGAAAATGAAAAGTGAAAGTGAAATCGCTCAGTCGTGTCCGACTCTTAGCGACCCCATGCACTGCAGCCCACCAGGCTCCTCCATCCATGGGATTTTCCAGGCAAGAGTGCCGGAGTAGGGTGTCATTGCCTTCCCCTGTAGAGCTCTTAAAGAGATGGGAATATGAGACCACCTTGTCTGTCTCCTGAGAAACCTGTATGCGGGTCAAGAAGTAACAGTTAGAAGCCAGTATGGAACGACTGATTGATTCAAGATTGAGAAACGAGTAGGACAGGATTGTCTGCCGTCACCCTATTTGTTTAATCTATACCCTGAGCACATCATGAGAAATGATAGGCTGGATGAGTTATAAGCTGGAATCAAGGTAGGCGGGAGAAACATCAACAATCTCAGATATGCAGAAGATAGAGTCTAATGGCAGAAAGTGAAGAGAAACTAAAGAGCTTGTTTACAAGGGTAAAGAAGGAGAGTGAAATAGCTGGCTTAAAACTATATATAAAAATAAACTAAAATCATGGTATTCAGCCCACTGTATTGTGCTGTGTTTATTCATTCAATCATGTCCAACTCTTTGCAACACCATGGACTATAACCCATCAGGCTACTCTGTCCATGGAGATTCTCCAGGTAAGAATATTGGAGTGGGTTGCCATGCCCTCCTCCAGGAGATCTTCCCAACCCAGGGATTGTACTGAGGTCTCCTGCATGGCAGGTGAATTCTTTACAGTCTGAGCCACCAGAGAAGTCCAATTGCTTCATGGCAAATAGAGAGAGAAAAGGTAGAAGTAATGACAAATTTCCTCTACTTGGGCTCTAAAATTATTGTGGATGGTTACTGCAGTCATGAAGTCAGAATATTTTTGCTTCTTGGCAGGAAAGCTAACTGTGTTGAAAAGCAGAGACATTACTCTGACGACAAAGGTCCATATAGTCAAGGCCAGGGTCTTCCCAGTGATCATGTACAGTTGTGAAAGCAAGACTGTAAAGAAGATAGAGTGCCAAAGAAATAATGCCTTTGAACTGTGATGTTCGAGAAGATTCCTGAGAGTCTCTTGGACAGCAAGATCATCAAACTAGTCAATGTTAAGGGAAATCAACCCTGAATACTGATTGGAAGGACTTATGCTGAACCTCGAATGCCAGTATTTTTTGTCATCTGATGAGAACAACTGACTCATTGGAAGAATCCCTGACTCATTGGAAAAATTTCCAGTGCTGGAAAGATTGAAGGCAGAAGGAGAAGAGGGCCTCAGTAGATGAGATGGCTGGATAGCATCATTGATGCTATGAACATGAACTTGGGAACCTTTGCAAGACTGTGAAGGACAGGGAGGCCTGGTGTGCAGCAATCCATTGAGTTGCAAAGAGTTGTACATGACTGGGCAACAACATCTGAACAATAGCAACAGTGCATCTTAATATAAATAGCACTAAAATGTGGAGAAGGGGATGTTGAAGAATTCTAAATGGATGAAAATGAAACATATTTAGAACATATAAATTGAGATTCTATAATAGATAAAAGCATACCATTCCCTATATCTAATAACCAAGCAATGCCTAATAAGATTTGTTTAAGTCTTGACCAGTTAATTTTTCTAATCCTTTAGTAAATATACAAAGGATTATTTGAGGATGATCAACTTCATCTTAAGAAATGAGAATTATTAATTATGCCACCCACCCACCCCGCAAAAACAAACAAACAAACAAAAAACAAACAAAATTTTCCTTTCTGAGAAAAACTATGAAACTCTTTCCCCAGATAGGGAGTTCAGCATAAGCTTTTCACCTGAGTGATTCCTTTCTTCTTTGTGTAGCCCTAGACCTGCATATATGATTCTCCTGGTCCACTCCTAGTCTGAGCTGGGCAGTTGTTTAGTCTCCCAAACCCAGTCTTCTTACTTTCTCTTTCAAAGACATTTGCAATTTTATCAAGTTATTTCATTGCAATGTGCTGTAGCTCAGGTTCTGTTCTGGTTGAGTCTCAGAGTCAGGTGGAGCTAATGAATAGGCAGTATCAGACTGTGCCTGGGCTTTAATCCTAGTTCCTTTCCTCAGTTGCTTTGTGACTTGGGAAAATTATTTAATCTCTGTAATTCAATGTCCTCATCTAAAACAGGAATAATTACAGTATCTACCTTATGAATTGTTTTAAGGAAAATATGAATTAATGCTTGTACTGTTTCAGAAATATCCTGGCATATAATAAGATATTGTTGGCCATTTCTTGTATATTTCCACATAGCACAATGGTCAACCTATGCAATTATTTACATTAAAAATATGATAATGTATGCCTAAGTTGTCATTAAAGCTTAAATATGCTTTAATGTATAAGCTTTTACAGAAATTGCAACCATTGTATTTAGATAACTATGTGTCAGCTTCATATTTGCTTAAATGTAATGGGACTAAACTTATACTTTGTAAATTTCATAAGGAAAAAAGACTATCACTTCATGAAATTTTATAAATGACAAATTTCAATCCTAATGTTACCAACTCTATCAGTAAGACTCCAAAATCGACATATTTTTAAACATTTGAAATACAAACTATATAAATCAACTCAGGACAGGCAAAGTGACAGTGCCTGTGGAATTCACTGCCTGTCTTCCCTTGGTAATGAGACTGACTGATAATTCTTCTATGCTCTAAATAACTAAACTTCACTAATGTGAACCCAAGTCTGTAAATTATATTTTACACGTAGCTCACTGGTAAGCAAATTTGATTTCATGCAAATATTTTGATGTGGATTAGTTGATGGAGAAGCCACATCTGAATGCTAATAACATCCCTCTATATATACACAGGATGAAAACTTCAATCCAGAGAAAAGTGTCAGCATTAATAAAGCAATGTCATGCTATACCTCCCCCATAGCTGGCCTATATTGACATGAAAAATTATAATGGTAGAAATACAGAATGTTTCAGATATAAATAACCTTACTCTGTTATGAAATTTTTATCAGGAAGGGATAATTTAAGAGAAGGAAAAATCAGCTGCAAAGAATATCATTGCCATCTATTGACAATAAATTTTCTGATTAAAATGGAAAATAAATTTTTGTTATCTAATTTGGATGTCCTATTTATTAACTAATGATACATCAGTGTGCAGAAAAATAATTCTGATTTAGAAGATATAGATTTAGGGATAACAAATGGATATTTATACCATCTCTTTATTAGTTTAAAAGCTCTAGAATGTAATTCTATAGTGACACATATCGTACTTTGACATTTTGCAGCATAAATGATTAAGACTTTTAGAAAGGGGCTGACTTGTTGAAGTTACAGTTCACATCTTTAAACACTATCATAATTCCCTTCTTAGAGTAGTTACTAGGTTGGTAGTAGTATTTTATTAATGTTTATTGACTTTGAAAGATACTTCTCTTTTATAAACTAAATGATTTTATTTTAAGTCAATGTTGTAAATATAAAATATATGTGCAAACATATGTATGATTCTATGTACAGGTGAAGTAATTCTACAAAAAGGATAACAAAAATGTCAACCTTGTAAAGGGTCTTTCAGGGATTGAGACTATTAAAATTAAATGTCTCAATCTACTTAATCTAGCTAAAAATAATCTACTCTATCTAAGAGAAATGTTTTAAAAATGTGCTAAGTCACCTATCTTTGCTTTGGCATGCTCTTACTTTATATTGCATCAGCTCCAGTGCCATCTTCAATTGAACTTTTATTTTTTTACCTACATCATAATATAAATGTACTAAAATATCAGCCTATAAGATACAGACATGCCCATAAACAAAATTATCAGTTCAGTTCAGTCGCTAAGTCATGACCGACTCTTTGCAACCCCATGAATGCAGCACACAAGACCTCCCTATCCATCACCAACTCCCGGATTTCATTCAAACTCATGAGCATCGAATCGGTGATGCCATCCAGCCATCTCATCCTCTGTCATCCCCTTCTTCTCATACTCTCAATCCCTCCCAGCATCAGAGTCTTTTCCAATGTGCCAACTCTTCGCATCAGGTGGCCAAAGCATTGGAGCTTCAGCTTTAGCATCATTCCTTCCAAAGAACACTCGGACTGATCTCCTTTAGAATGGACTGGTTGAATCTCTTTGCAGTCTAAGGGACTCTCAAGAATCTTCTCCAACACCACAGTTCAAAAGCATCAATTCTTCTGCACTCAGCTCTCTTCACAGTCCAACTCTCACATCCACACATGACCACTGGAAAAACCATAGTTTTGACTAGACAGACCTTTGTTGGCAAAGTAATGTCTCTGCTTTTAAATATGCTATCTAGGTTGGTCATAACCTTCCTTCCAAGGAATAAGCATCTTTAAATTTCATGGCTGCAGTCACCATCTGCAGTGATTTTGGAGCCCCCCAAAATAAAGCCTGACACTGTTTAAACTCATCATCAAACATGTATATTACCATATGTAAAATAGATGACAGGTACCAGTTTGATGCATGAAGCAGGGCACTCAAATTTGGAGCTCTGAGACAACCCAGAGGGATGGGGTGGGAGGGAGATGGGAGGGGGATCTCAGGATGAGGTGGACACATGCGCACTCGTGGCTGATTCATGTCGATGTATGGTAAAAACCACCACAATATTGTAAAGCAATTATCCCCCAATTAAAATAAATATATATATATATATTTTTTAATGAGCTGAATAGACCTGAACAGACATTTTTCAAAAGAGGAAATGCAGATGGCCAACAGGCACAGGGAGAGATGATCAACGTTGCTAATTATCAGATAAATGAAAATCAAAACCACAATGAGACATCCCTTCACACTTGTTAGAATGTCTATCATCAAAAAGAGTACAAATAACAAATGCTAGTGAGGATGTGAAAAAAAGGAACCCTCATGCCAATTGTTTGGAATGCAAATTGGTGAGCCATTGTGGAAAAGGATATGGAGATTTCTCAAAAAACTAAAAACAAAACTAACATATGACCCAGCAATTTCACCACTAGATATCTATCAACAACAACAAAAAGAAGAACTAATTTTAAAATATACATGTACCTCAGTGTTCATAGCGGCATTACTTATAATTGCCAAAATATGTAAGCAACCTGTGTCCATCAGCAGATGAATAGATAAAGACCACACACACACACACACACACACACACACACACACATACGCACACACACATATAATGGAATACTACATAGTCATCAAAAGAATGAAATTTTGCTGTTTGCAACAACATGGATGGACTTGGAGGGTATTATGCTAAAGTGAAGTAAGACAGATGAACATTGTATGATATCACTTATATATGGAATCTAAAAAATATGACAAACTAATGAACATTTTAAAAGGGGGGAGTGGATAGGAATTCCCTGGTGGCTCAGTGGATGGGAATCCTCTTGCCAATGCAGAGGCACAGGTTTTATCCCTGGTCTGGGAAACTTCTACATGCCATGAAGCTACTAAGTCTGTGCCCCACAACTACTGAGTGCACACTCTAGAGCCTAGGAGTCACAACTACTGAGCCTGTGTGCCACAGCTGCTGAAGCCTGAGTTCTATAGAGCCCAAAGGCTTCAACCACTGAGCACATATACTGAAATTACTCAAGTTCATGCTCTAGATCCTGTGCTCCACAATAAGAGAAACCACCTCAAATCCACACACTGCAATGAAGAGTAGCCCCTGCTCGCCTCAATTAGACAAAGCCTGCCGAAAATAATGAAGACCCAGCACTGCCAAAAATAAATTATTTAAAAGCAGGGAGTAGATTCACAGATATAGAGAACAAACTAATGATTACCAGTAAAGAGAGGGAAGAGTGAAGGGCAAGATAGGAGTATGGGATTAAGAAGTACAAATTATGTATAAAATGGTCTCTAAGAAAATATTGCATGATATAGGGAATATCAATATTTTATAGTAACTACAAATGTAGTATAACTTTTAAAAATTGTTAATCACTGTATTTTACACCTGTAACATTAACATTGTACATTAACTATACTTTAATTTTAAAAAGTGAAAGAATATAAGCCAAGGCTAAGATACCAATATCTTCACAGAGGGCAAAGAACTTCACTAATGCCCTGTGTAAGTTAATACCAGAATCTTACAATGCATAAGTCTATATATATAATTTTTTATATTGTTCTTCTTGTTTAGTCATTAAGCCATGTCCAACTCTTTTGCAACCTGGTGGACTGTAGCCCACCAGCTTCCTCTCTCCATGCAATTTTTCAGACAGGAATACTGGAGTGGGTTTCCATTTCCTTCTCCAGGGGATCTTCCTGACCTAGGAATTGAACCCAAATCTCCTGCATTGGCTGTCGAATTCTGTACCACTGAGCCACCAGGGAAGCCTATACACACACACACACACACACACACACACACACACACTGGAATATAATTGTTTAACTTTTTCAACAATATATATATTCATATATATATTTTTTCAATATATATATTCATTTTAAGTTTTATTTTGTTTTTAATTTCAAAAATAAGTGTTCACCTCCCAAAATTTGATCAGGATTTCTTTTTTTCATTCTTAGTAAAATTGGGAGTATAGTCAATTTACTATAGTGTTGTGTTAGTTTCAAGCAGAAAGCAAAGTGATTCTGTCATGTAGGTATATATTATTTTCAGATTCTTTCTACATATAAGTTATTGCAGATTATTGAACAGAGTTCCCTGTTCTACATAGTTCAGTTCAGTTGCTCAGTTGTGTCTGATTCTTTGCCACCCTATGGACTACAGCATACCAGGCCTCCCTGTCCATCACCAACTCCCAGAGTTTACTCAAACTCATGTCCATTGAGTCGGTAATGCCATCCAACCATCTCATCCTCTCTTGTCCCCTTCTCCTGCCTTCAATCTTTCCCCGCATCAGGGTCTTTTCAAATGAGTCAGTTCTTTGCATCAGGTGGCCAAATTATTAGAGTTTCAGCTTCAACATCAGTCTTTCCAATGAACACCCAGCTCTGATCTCCTTTAGGATGGACTGGTTGGATCTCCTTACAGTCCAAGGGACTCTCAAGAGTCTTCTCCAACACCACAATTCAAAGGCATCAATTCTTTGGTGCTCAGCTTTCTTAATGTCCAACTCTCATATCCATACATGACTACTGGAAAAACCATAGCCTTGACTAGACAGAACTTGGCTGGCAAAGTAGTGTCCCTGCTTTTTAATATGCTCTGTAGGTTGGTCATAACTTTTCTTGGAAGGAGTAAAAGTCTTTTAATTTCATGGCTGCAGTCACCATCTGCACAGTATGTCTACATAGTAGGTCTGTATTAATTATTTTATATATAGTGGTATATGTATGTTAATTCCAAACTCCTAATTTATCCCCCACTCCCCTACCCTACCTTTCATCTTTAGTAAACGTAAAATTGTTTTCTAAGCTTGTGATCAGGAATTTGAAGGTGAAGTATCTAAACAAAAAGAAACAAAAAATATATAAAGTTATGTTTTTATTTCTCATAAGATAACTTTTATCTGCATAGCTTAAAAAAAAGTGTTTGTTTCTGATCAACCTTAGACCTTTTAACCAAAGATAGATATTGCATTTCTCAGTTTATGGTAGGGAAAAGAAGCAGTATTTTCAGTCAATTGTCTTCAATTACTTTCAAATGAAATTACATTAAATTATATTTTACATACATATATATACAACAGGTGGATCGAATACATCAAATATTTTTTTGTTAAAATCATGTGAATTCTTAGCTGAAACAATGATATTTTTAAGAGACAAATGTCATGTAATAGTCAATTTACTGAGTCTATTTCAGTTAAACAAAGTGCTATTTACTGGGTCCTACTGATTTAGCTGGGGCTTCCCTGTTGGTTCAGCAGCAAGAAGCCACTTCAATGAAGGAGACGCACATTCAATCCCTGAGTCAGGAAGATTCCCTGGAGAAGGAAATTGCAACACACTCTGTATTCTTGCAAAGAAAATCCCATGGACAGAAGAGCCTGGTGGGCTACAGTCCATGGGGTCTCAAGAGCCGGGCATGACTTAGTGACTAAACCACCACCACCACTGAGTTCACTGAGCATGAAAATTCATTTTTAAGTACTTTCAGAGTTTATATCTTAAACCAGAATTTACATTCAAAAGTTGAAAGTTCCCAAACTTTTTGCAACAAAGATTTAAGGCATTCTGACAAATAAGAGTCCCTAGAAAATATGGTTACATATTTTATTTTTGAACAACATAAAATTTTCAAATCACTGCACAATTACCAGTTCCTTCACAAGGAATGGTTTCTGAACGAAGCTTTCCTCTGCAATAGAATTTCTGAAAACCCTGTTTTGAAGTCTACAGAAGACTAAAGATAAAGCTTGGCTTTTTCAATACAGACAGGAAATTTTACTGTTTAGGTGCAAAGTTTTTAAGTAGAAAGTATATTATTTAGTGGTCCTGATATAGAAACATATGAATGTAGTCACCAAGAGCAATAAAAAGTATCAATAGTAAGTGAAGTAATGTAAAAACCGAGGTAGAGACACTATTTCTGAAAGATATCATCAGCAACACAGTTAATGTATTAAAGCTGTGTGGTTAATCCTGGCATTTGGGAATTAGGGTGATGATAATAAACTGTAGTTAGAGGAAGCACTTTGTTTTAAGAATAACATTTTCCAAATTTCTTATTTTAATAAATGTCTTTTCTTCCTTGGGAGGAATAAAACTTCTTTGAAAATTGAGGTTTTGTACCATGCTCTTAGGAAAATACATAATTTACTAGGACAAATAAAAAATATGTTTCTAACAGAAATATAATATGCATTTTTGAGCTGTTTTTGTTTAACTGGGTTCTCCTACCATTAAAAATTATAGCAGTTTCTTATATTACTATGAAAATTTGCAAGTGAGGTCTAAGATTATACCGAAATAGTCAGTAAAGATTTTGCAGGTTTTGTCTCCCAAAAAATTAAAACATGATTTTAAAAAAAGAGATATCAAAAATATACAGAGTAGTTAGGAGACATAGGTTTTTAGATACTTCCCTTTATTCTAAACTAACTTACTCTTTGACCTTCTGCAAATGACTACATTTTTAGAGCAGAGTGTTTTTCATCTTAAATGGGTACACTTAAAAAAAAAAAAAAGAATTGTTTCAAGGGCTGCTCTTGTAGAAATTAAATTATAAGTTAAAGTGATTCTAAATGTTTAATTGTATTTTATTGAATTTTTTTTTACATATTTCCAGATATTACTTGTAATCAAGTTGTCATTTAAAAATAATATCTCTGGAATATCTTTTCCTATTATTCCATCAGACCAATACTTCCATCAAACTTTTGGCAATTCTGCTCCCCCAAAATTCTCTGGTAAACATAAATCACCATTTTGGTTTGTCTCCCACATTACATACAAATTAATTTAAAATTACCACTTAATCATATCAAACTTTTACTTTAAATGTTTGCATGATTCCTTCTTTCACAAAATAAATTGTGGACTGCTTATCCTAGTAGTCAGAGGTTCTAGTGTTTTATTCCAACTTCTACTTCAGTTAGTGCATCTCATTTTTGTCAATGCCAAGATGTGAAAAGAAACTGGTACTGAGGTTACTCACACTGGAGTAAGTAAGTAGGCTTCTCACTCACAAGCGATGCTAATCAATCAAACCTTGAGGCTTTCTTGAAGCCTAATGGTATCAACATCTCTATGTGCTTGAAACACAGGAAGGACCTCCTCCTAAATTCAGTAGGATTATCTGTTAATCTTTTGGGGCTTTGTAATTTCCCTGCTTAGACCTTCTGTCCAAATTGGATTCTACTAGAATGCCCTTTGAATTCTCCCAGTATCAAGAAACAGAAGGGAAGTAAATACGAAAAGTTACATATCCATAAATCATTTCCAAAACCTCCCATTTGGAATTAAGCTTCTTTTTTAAACATTTTATTGCCACTTTGTATTATGGAACTTACTACAGTATTGTTTCACATTCTGAATATACAGTGACTTGTGTGTCTCTTTTATTGTGTTTGTGTGTGTTTGTCACTTATTTGTGTCCGGCTCTTTGTGACCCAATGGACTGTAGCCTGCCAGACTCCTCTGTCTGTGGAATTCTCCAGGCAAGAATACTGGAGTGGATTGCCATTTACTTCTCCAGGAGATCTTCCTGACCCAGGGATTGAACCCAGATCTCCTGCATTGCAGGCAGATTCTTTACCATTTGAGCTATAGTGAAGTCCAAGTTTTCTCATTTATTAAGAGAAATCTAAAGTAGGGCTCATGTTTTATTCATCCTTTGATTTCACACAGTGCCTGGAACTGGGCCACTTTATGACAGACAGGGTATACATTTTGTTTAGTTGTTTGGAAGGCAGGATAACATGCTTTCATACATAATTGCTATGTAGAATTCTGAGGCCAAATTAAGTTTTATACCTTTATAGAAATGACTAACTTGGCTCTTGAAAGTGAAGTCGCTCAGTCGTCTCAGACTCTTTGTGACCCCATGGACTGTAGCCTTCCAGGTTTCTCCATCCATGGGATTTCCCAGGCAAGAGTACTGGAGTGGGTTGCCATTTCCTTCTCCAAACTTAGCTCTTATACTATTTACTTTCCAGTTATGTTTAAAAGTTTCACAATAATGAGAATCATTGTATTTTTTTATGAATTCTTACTGGAAACTAGAAAGAGTTATTTATTTACACATATAAGTGATTTTTAGCTCTTGAACATTTTCTTCCATTAAACTTTGAATTTATTTCTGCTACAGATACTCTGAATTTCTTGAATGCTAATTATTTATATATTTCTTGTCTCTTAAATTCATATCCTTCATGTCCAAATTTTCCAGTGCTGCTGCTTATCATTGGCACCTGGTCAATGCTATCAAATACTGCAATAAATGGAGGATGACTTGTATACAACTAAGACATTTTAAATTTTTTAAAGAAAGAGAATAGTGAATTAAGGAGATAAAAGCTATACCTAAAAATATCTAAATCTGTTTATGATTGCCCCATTGGTGCAATTTTCTCAGAAAAAAAAAGCATGAAATCATTTTAAATGAGTCACCTGTCAAATTATTTAAAACAATAAAATATGCATATTTCTAAAATATCTAACAGTCAAGTGAAAACACTTAATGTTTCTAAAATTGTTCAATTTACATTACCACAATTTGACATGGACACTTATTGGAAAGTATAACAATGTATGGCTCTTAATACTATTAATAAGTTTCTTTAATAAGGTATTCATTCTAATCAAAATTATTAAAGTATTCATAACTATTATCATCAATCAGCTAATGTAGCAGCTAACCTGAAATGAATTTGCTTGTCTCTACTTTGTTACTAGAAGCTAGAAGAACACAGCATCATAAATATTACTATTATTAAAACTCTTACTGGTGGTATCAGCAGGGAGAGTGTGAAGAGGCCAGAGGACTCAGAAAACACACTTTAAGAGAAAGTGCTACTTAGATCATGTAGGCATGTAGACAGATACTAAGCCAAGCAGCTGCTATGATTCATAGCAAAATCTGGTTCCTTATAATTGTTAGTTTGATGTGATGCATTGATAATGCATTCTTAAAGATGATTGAAAACAATATAGATTATGTGATGTGAGTCATTCAGTCATGTCCAACTCTTTGTGAACCCATGGACTGTAACCTGCTAGGCTCCTCTGTCCATGAATTCTCCAGGCCAGAATACTAGAGTAGGTAGCCATTCCCTTCTCCAGGGGATCTTCCCAACCCAGGGATCAAACCCAGGTCTTCCTCATTGCAGGAGGATTCTTTACCTCTGAGCCACCAAGGAAGCCAATATAGGGTGTTATCAATTACCTACTACTGCACAGCAAACCACCCCAAAGCTCAGTGGATTAAAATAAAATTATTTAACTTTCTGTGATTTTGTAGGTCAGAAATTTGGATTGAATTTAGCTGAACAAGTCTTCTGCTGATAATCTCTGTCTGGGGTTACTCACAAGACAGTCACTTAGTGTATTGGTCTCAAGGATCTTAGGAGAACTGCTTTTCTCTATGCTGCATCAGTCCCACCTTCCACTAGTTGAGACTTCCTCAAATAGAGTTGAGGGAACAACAAAGGCTTGCTCCCAATGCATAGATGATAGTCTCAATGGCAATGCAAGTTACATGTTTAAGCCTATAACAAGTCATAAGTGAACTTTTTAGATACCATCTTTTGAAAAAAAATATTTATACTACATTACACAATATTTTTCAGAAGTGAAATTTTTAAAAAAAGCGTTTATATGTAATTTGTAAAATTGAATTCTGTAGATATCTTTAGCAAAAGCACCTTTAAGTATACAAAGAAGTCATTGAATTACATCACAATTTAATCACAATCTTTTGGCAGTTATTGCAAAAGACAGTAAAGATAAGATACACATATTTATAAATAATTGTTTCAAAGATTAATGCATCAACTTCAGTTAAATTTTGTCAAACTTTAAAGAAAGATTATTTAAGAAACTATTTCAACAATAAATTTCAATTAATTTTTCTTTGGGGATATAGCAAGCTATCAAAATGTTAGGTTACAAATTAAATATCTGAAATCAGATATTTGAAATTTGATTAAAAACTGATTTTTAACAGTTTCAAAGTATTCCTCAGGTAAGCTTGGCAGATAAAATACAGGATGTATAATTAAATTTGAATTTCAGATAGAAAAGGAATATTTAATTACATTTCCCCAACACTACTCCTTGGAAGAAAAGCTATGACCAATCTAGATAGCATATTCAAAAGCAGAGACATTACTTTGCTGACTAAGGTCCATCTAGTTAAGGCTATGGTTTTCCTGTGGTCATGTGAGAGTCGGACTGCGAAGAAGGCTGAGCATCGAAGAATTGATGCTTTTGAACTGTGATGTTGGAGAAGACTCTCGAGAGTCCCTTGGACTGCAAGGAGATCCAACCAGTCCATTCTGAAGGAGATCAGCCCTGGGTGTTCTTTGGAGGGAATGATGCTAAAGCCAAAACTCCAGTACTTTGGCCACCTCATGAGAAGAGTTGACTCATTGGAAAAGACTCTGATGCTGGGAGGGATTGGGGGCAGGAGGAGAAGGGGACGACCGAGGATGAGATGGCTGGATGGCATCACTGACTTGATGGAACTGAATCTGAGTGAACTCCGGGAGTTGGTGATGGACAGGGAGGCCTGGCGTGCTGCGATTCATGGGGTCGCAAAGAGTCGGACACGACTGAGGGACTGAACTGAACTGAACATTATAATATTAAGTAAGCATCCTATATTTTGTTAAATCTGGTAAGACTTAGATCAAGGCATTAGTTTCATTAATAAAATGAGTTCATCCTCCTTTAAAGAGATGATGTGAAAGTGAAAAGTCACTCCGTCATGTCCGATTTTGCGTCCACAGAATACTGGAGTGGATAGGCTTTTCCTTCTCCAGGGGATGTTCCCAACCCAAGGGTTAAACTCAGGTTTCCCGCATTGCAGGTGGATTCTTTCCCAGCTGAGCTACCAGGGAAGCCAAGAGATGATGTAATGAAAGTTGTTATTCAGGTGTACTTGATAAAGGAGACTTGGCCATGAGAAAATCAGATATCCTTTTGTATTTCAGAAGTCCATTAATAGTACTTGGCAGGGCCTGAGACCACAAGGCAGACATGTATGGAAATGAGATTCTTTCTGTGTAGTATATTTTTCTAGTCAGGGCTGGTTGTTCATACTACATATGATTTTATTCATAACTGGGGGTAAATACCTCATATTCACTGATAATGTCTTACATATATGGTTATGAAAAATTATCCAGAAAATTTGTAGCATTGTCTCATTTTAAAATTCACATTTACTTGAGATATTTTAAAGTCTTTACTAATCAATTCACATAGCTAAGAAATAGAATATTTGAAATTAAAGTAGCATCATTAAGTATGATTTTTTTTAGGAATGTAGAAACTTCCTATAGTAGATGAATGATCAAAGGAGAGAAGGAAGGAAATACAGAATTAAGTCTATCTCATCAATCAGATTGCAGCTGGAAAGCAATAATTATTTAAAATACTAATCCCAAAATATCTCTCCCTCTCTCTCTTTCCACCCCATATATACATATGCTAGAATATACAATATATTAAACATATATCACCTGTAAATTATTAAATACTAGGTTAGTATAATATAAAGTAAATAATTCCTTAAGATGAGTAGCAACAAGGAAAATTGTATCTAGGTATATTGATGATTATTTTTATAGTACAGGGAAGAGTTATATTTAAATAATAAGCTTATATTAACTTATATAATTTACCTAAAATACCCTCATGTATTAAAGCAAGATAACTTGCAGTGCCCTGTTCCTTAGGCCTATTTCACAGATTCAGAAAAATGCTTCTTAATGAATTTGAAATATATTATAGACACCTTGACTAAAATAAAATGTTTTGAAATATATATTAGTTCAGACTATCATGACAAAATATCATAGACTGTGTGCCTTAAATAATGGAAATTTACGTTTTCATGATTCTTTCAACTGAAAATCTAAGATAAGAGTGTCAACATGGTCATATTTGGGTACAAGCTCTCTTCCTGGTTTGCAGATGGCTAACTTGTTGTGCCATCAAATGGTAGAGAGAACAGGTTCTCACAACAATCTCTACCCTCATTTCCCTACTTGTAAAAGCACTGATCCCATCAGACCAGGGTTTCTGACCCTCATGACCTCATCTAACCCTAATTACCTCCCCAAAGCCCCATCTCTAAATACTATCACACTGGGGATTAGGGCTTCAACCTAAGAATTTTGGCGAGATATAAACATTCAATCCATAATAAAATGCTACATCCTATACAATTCCATTTTATTAAAAAAATGAATACATCTTCATTTATTTCATTCATAGTTTTGAAATCTCTTAACCATTCTATATATATAATACTTTACACAATGAATGTTGGATTTACTTTGTTATATTAGGTTTTTGACTTTGAATTTTGTCCTTAAAAGAAGGAAAAAATAAATTGTGGTAGAATCTATGATGGCTAGAATTGTAGACTTGTTCCTAAAGTGAAACACCTCAGTGGAGAGAAAGCCATTCTTTTCACAAAACCTCAAGAAAAACAGTTGAGATATTGTTTAAATTAGGCCATGTGTCTGAATTTGAACAAATCTGTTTGTTCATAGGACAACTGTGCAGTGATTGTTGAGGACTAAGTCATATAATTACTCTTAATACAAAAAGATGACGTACCTAATTTCCACCTTAAACAAATGGGGGACAACAATTGTATTACCAACAGAAAGTGATAATTGAATGGTTAGAACAGAGACCTCTCACGTATGGGGTAATACCATATGTTTATTTGATCATCTCAAATTTCCCAAATTTTATAAAATTATTGAATTCTCTATATTTTTCTCTCAATAAAAAGAAAAAAAATCTCATATAATATTTCATGTTGAA
The DNA here is from genome assembly GCF_001704415.2 of Capra hircus. Lineage (NCBI taxonomy): Eukaryota > Metazoa > Chordata > Mammalia > Artiodactyla > Bovidae > Capra > Capra hircus. The sequence continues at coordinate 102,875,003 of NC_030808.1, forward strand.
TTTTTAAACTTTTATTTCTAGTATTTTTTTCTTTTTTATATATTTACTGTGAAAATGGGAAAATCAGTAGGCAAAATAAAAATGTGAAGTATTTAAAATTGTCAGAAAACAGAGGAAAAATAACCATTTCTATGTCATTTGATTCATAGTGTTGCAGTAACATGTCCAAAAGCAAAACAAAGCTACTCATGTATTTTTTTTCAACAATATAAAGAGGGTATTTATTTATCTGTATGCCTTAAGACTCAAGTAGGAAATACTTAGAATCTTGCAAAGTTGATATGATTATTTTTAGCATTGGAACTGGAAATAAAAGTTTTAAAATCTTGTTTCTATTAGAAAATGATATCAATTTAAAAAAGACACATTTCCTTTTATATATCAGATTCTTACCTGGAAATGCAATAATTTTAATTTTGCAATCTGGGCTTTCCTTTCTATGGCTAACATTGTATAATTTCAATTCTGGTTTTACTTACTAATCCCAGTGGCAGGATTAGAAAATCTTTACAAACCTGACACTAGCAAGAATTGAGGTAGTAAAGGATTAAGTACTGTGGCTGGATGTTCACTTCACTGGTAAGGTTATATATTATATGCCATGCTAAAGAATTTGATATTCCTGTATGAAATGAGGTAACAATAAAGATTTTACTCATAGGAGTAATTTTGAGTATTAGGAAATAAATCGCTTGACAGTTGTATTGAGAACTGAAGAGTTGGAAAGCACTGATAAATGAGTATAAAGAACAATTTGAATACAGTTGTAGTATCCAAGTATGAAATCTCAGGGACATAATTTTAAACAGTATGGCAAGAAATGGAGCTAAGGGAGGCAGAGTTGATAGTTAATTAAGTTGTTGATGTGTGTTGATGATTGATTAGAAAAGAAATAAGGCATGATATTTTACAAGGATCCTACTTGAGTAACTCTACAAAATGATGGTGCTATTTATTACAGCAGGCAATTAAAGAAAATGTTTATGTCTGGGAGAGAAACTGATGGAACTGTTTTTGTTTTGTTTGGCATGTTAATTGTGAAATGTCCATGATCATCTTACTGGAATTGGTAAGTTTTAATAAGATATTTGAATTTGGAACTCAGGTATGAGATTTAGACAAATATTATAGATTTGTGGGTCATCAGCATATAGCTTATAGTCAACAGATTACACAGAATGAGAAGGGAAGACCAACATGGTCAGACTTTGAAACTTATGCATTGGAATAGTAAAGAAAATAACTAAGAATATTGAGGAAACAGTATCCAGAGGATGATTTTTCATAGAAATCAAGGGACGAAAGAGCTTCACAATAAAGGGAATCATAATCATAAACTATTCCTACCACAAACTAATCAATCACAATCCTTAAAATGACCTGCTTTAACTAAAAAGTTACTTGTTGCTCTCATACAGTGGGCATTTTTAACACAGCTGGAATGATTTTATCAGTTCAGTTCAGTGCAGTTCAGTTCAGTCGCTCACTTGTGTCCGACTCTTTGCGACCCCATGAATCGCAGCACACCAGGTCTCGCTGTCTATCACCATCTCCCAGAGTCCACTCAGACTCACGTCCATCGAGTCCGTGATGCCATCCAGCCAGCTCATCTTCGGTCGTCCCCTTCTCCTCCTGCCCCCAATCCCTCCCAGCATCAGAGTCTTTTCCAATGAGTCAACACTTCACATGAGGTGGCCAAAGTACTGGAGTTTCAGCTTTAGTATCATTCCTTCCAAAGAAATCCCAGGGCTGATCTCCTTCAGAATGGACTGGTTGGATCTCCTTGCAGTCCAAGCGACTCTCAAGAGTCCTCTCCAACACCACAGTCCAAAAGCATCAATTCTTCGATGCTCAGCCTTCTCCACAGTCCAACTCTCACATCCCTACATGACCACAGGAAAAACCATAGCCTTGACTAGGCGGACCTTAGTCGGCAAAGTAATGTCTTTTCTTTGAAGATACTATCTAGGTTGGTCATAAGTTTTCTTCCAAGGAGTAAGCGTCTTTTAATTTCATGGCTGCAGTCACCATCTGCAGTGATTTTGGAGCCCCCCAAAATAAAGTCTGACACTATTTCCACTGTTTCCCCATCTATTTCCCATGAAGTGATGGGACCAGATGTCATGATCTTCGTTTTCTGAATGTTGAGCTTTAAGCCAACTTTTTCACTCTCCTCTTTCACTTTCATCAAGAGGCTTTTTAGTTCCTCTTCACTTTCTGCCATAAGGGTGGTGTCATCTGCATATCTGAGGTTATTAATATTTCTCCCGGCAATCTTGATTCAAGCTTGTGTTTCTTCCAGCCCAGCATTTCTCATGATGTACTCTGCATATAAATTAAATAAGCAGGGTGACAATATACAGCCTTGAAGTACTCCTTTTCCTATTTGGAACCTAAATGGAACCAGTCTGTTGTTTCATGTCCAATTCTAGCTGTTGCTTCCTGACCTGCATACAGATTTCTCAAGAGGCAGGTCAGGTGGTCTGGTATACCCATCTCTTTCAGAATTTTCCACAGTTTATTGTGATCCACACAATCAAAGGGTTTGGCATAGTCAATAAAGCTGAAATGGATGTTTTTCTGGAACTCTCTTGCTTTTTCCATAATCCAGCGGATGTTGGCAATTTAATCTCTGGTTCCTCTGCCTTTTCTAAAACCTGCTTGAACATCTGGGAGTTCACAGTTCACGTGTGGCTGAAGCCTGGCTTGGAGAATTTTGAGCATTACTTTACTAGCATGTGACATGAGTGCAACTGGGTGGTAGTTTGAGCATTCTTTGGCATTGCCTTTCTTTGGGATTGGAATGAAAACTGACCTTTTCCAGTGCTGTGGTCACTGCTGAGTTTTCCAAATTTGCTGGCATATTGAGTGTAGCACTTTCACAGCATCATCTTTCAGGATTTGAAATAGCTCAACTGGAATTCCATCACCTTCACTAGCTTTGTTCGTAGTGATTCTTTCTAAGGCCCACTTGACTTCATATTCCAAGATGTCTGGCTCTACATTAGCGATCACATTATCATGATTATCTGGGTCGTGAAGATCTGTTTTGTACAGTTCTTCTGTGTATTCTTGCCACCTCTTCTTAATATCTTCTGATTCTGTTAGGTCCATAGCATTTCTGTCCTTTATCGAGCCCATCTTTGCATGAAATGTTCCCTTGGTATCTCTAATTTTCTTGAAGAGATCTCTAGTCTTTCCCATTCTGTTCTTTTCCTCTATTTCTTTGCATTGATTATTGAAGAAGGCTTTCTTATCTCTTCTTGCTATTCTTTGGAACTCTTCATTCAGATGCTTATATCTTTCCTTTTCTCCTTGTTTTTGCCTCCCTTCTTTTCACAGCTATTTGTAAGGCCTACCCAGACAGCCATTTTGCTTTTTTGCATTTCTTTTCCATGGGGATGGTCTTGATCCCTGTCTCCTGTACAATGTCACAAAACTCATTCCCTAGTTCATCAGGCACTCTATCTATCAGATCTAGGCCCTTAAATATGTTTCTCACTTCCACTGTGTAATCATAAGGGTTTTTATTTAGGTCATACCTGAATGGTCTAGTGGTTTCCCCTACTTTCTTCAATTTAATTCTGAATTTGGTAATAAGGAGTTCATGATCTGAGCCACAGTCAGCTCCTGGTCTTGTTTTTGTTGACTGTATAGAGTTTCTCCATCTTTGGCTGCAAAGAATAGAATCAATCTGATTTTGGTGTTGACCATCCAGTGATGACCATGTGTAGAGTCTTCTCTTGTGTTGTTGGAAGAGGGTGTTTGCTATGACCAGTGGATTCTCCTAGCAAAACTGTATTAGTCTTTGCCCTGCTTCATTTTCCACTGCATTTCAGACTCTTTTGTTGACCATGGTGGCTGCTCCATTTCTTCTGAAGGATTCCTGCCCGCAGTAGTAGATATAATGATTATCAGAGTTAAATTCACCCATTCCAGTTCATTTTAGTTTGCTGATTCCTAGAATGTCGATATTCACCCTTGCCATCTCTTGTTTGACCACTTCCAATTTGCCTTGATTCATGGACCTGACATTCCAGGTTCCTATGCAATATTGCTCTTTACAGCATCGGATCTTACTTCTATCACCAGTCACATCCACCACTGGGTATTGTTTTTGCTTTGGCTCCATCCCTTCATTCTTTCTGGAGTTATTTCTCCACTGATCTCCAGTAGCATATTGGGTACCTAATGACCTGGGGAGTTCCTCTTTTGGTATCCTATCATTTTGCCTTTTCATACTGTTCATGGGGTTCTCAAGGCAAGAATACTGAAGTGGCTTGCCATTCCCTTCTCCAGTGGACCATATTCTGTCAGACCTCTGGACCATGACCCACCCATCTTGGGTTGCCCCGCAGGCATGTCTTGGTTTCATTGAGTTAGACAAGGCTGTGGTCCTAGTATGATTAGATTGACAAGTTTTCTGTGAGTATGGTTTCAGTGTGTCTGCCCTCTGATGCCCTCTTGCAACACCTACCATCTTACTTGGGTTTCTCTTACCTTGGGCATGGGGTATCTCTTCACACCTGCTCCAGCAAAGCACAGCCGCTGCTCCTTACCTTGGATGAGGGGTATCTCCTTACCGCCACCATTCCTGACCTTCAATGTGGGATAGCTCCTCTAGGCCCTCCTGTGCCTGGGCAGCCACAGCTCTTCAGGCTGCTCCTCCCAGCCACCGGCCCTGGCCATGGGCATGGGTGGCTTCTCCCAGCTGCCGCCCCTGGCCTCGGGCTCGGGTGGCTCCTCAGGGTCACCGCCCCTGGCCTCGGGTGCGAGGTGGCTTCTCCTGGCCGCCCCTGACCTCGGAGGCGGGGGCATCTCCTCCCGGCGGCCACCCCTGACTTTGGATGCAGTGTAGCTCCTCCTGGCCACCACTGACCTTGGACGCAAGGTAGCTCCTCTTGGCCGTTCCTGCGCCGACACAGCTTGGCAGTCTAGGCCGCTGTCCCTGACCTCGGAATTGAGGTAGCCCCTTTCTGCTGCGCTTAGTGCACCGGCTCGCTGCTGCCACCTGTGCTTTGAACCTAATCAAAATTATTTTAGGTTGTATGGAGAGAGTGCAAAACCACTTTTGCAAAAGTTTTTAAGGTCAACAAATGAGATAGAGTGATAACTTAAAGGTAACGAAGGATAAAAGAAGAAAGTTTTGAGGATGAATGAAATGTGCGTAATGCGGTGCTCAATTGAAATGCCAAACATTAGTTATGCTTGGAAAGACCTTAAAGAGCAACTGGATGAGGACATTGATTCAAAGTAAAGGAGATGGTCTTTCTCAAAGGCAAGAAGGTTGTCTGCTTTAATATCCAAACTGCATCAGTAACAGAAGTACAGGAAAAATGGCATGATTCATGGCACTGACGGCTTTCTGTGGCCACGGAGCAAACAGAGCTAGTAGGACCTTGGGAAGTATATGGCAACTTTGGGGAACAGTGGGAAGGCAATCCAGGCTTCAAGGAACAGTGCAGACAAGGTATCAGGAGACAGCAGGAAAGAAGTCGAAGCTTCAGAGCACAGAGATCAAGAAGTGGCAACAAAAGTAACAGATTCTAAAAGGAAAGCCAGAAGCAGAGTTTTAATATTGCATTTGGACTGTAATTTGAAGCAGAGGATTTATGTGGCAAAAAAGAACTATGTTCAGCAACATGGAACTGAACATTATTTTTCATACAAAGTTAAAAGCACAATGTATTTCCTTCCTGACTACTAGCCCAGTCTCCCTCTCTTTGAGAGAGACAAGTGTCATCTAAATTATTTCACCTGATTGATGATGGTCATTTATAACTTTATTTCTGCTTCTGTCTCAGGTGTTCCTTTAGAAAAAGGTATATGGATTTATTACATACTCTAATATATTGTCTATTGATTATAAAGTCAAGCATATATTCTCTGATGCTTTTTAAGTTGATTTGTCTTTATATTTATAAATGTTTCTTAGTAGTAGGATTCCCTGTTGATTCAGAGGGTAAATAATCAGCTTGCAATGCAGGAGACCTGTGTTCAGTCCCTTGGTCTGGAAGATCCCTGGAGAAGGAAATGGCAACTCACTTCAGTATTCTTGCCTGGAGAATTCCATGGACAGTGGAGACTGGCAGGCTCTAGTCCATGGAGTCGCAAAGAGTCAGACATGACTGAGCGACTATCACTCACACTCAGAGTAGAGTTGAGAAAGGGGGTAATTAATATAGTAAATTCCTTGGAGAGAAGGAAGATTAGTCATAAATATTCAGTTACTGAATCTATTGTTTTTTTTAAGGGGATGTCATTTTATTAAATTTAGGAGCAAAGATGAAAAAACCAATAATCTGTACATGTAAAGATTATAAATCAGAACATTTAAGCATGACATAAAAGGTGATTAAATAAGTTTATCTTCAGAGAAGGCAATGGCAACCCACTCCAGTACTCTTGCCTGGAAAATCCCATGAACAGAGGAGGCTGGTAGGCTGTAGTCGATGGGGTCGCGGAGAGTTGGACTCGAAGGAGTGACTTCAGTTTCACTTTTCACTTTCATGCATTGGAGAAGGAAATGGCAACCCACTCCAGTACTCTTGCCTGGAGAATCCCAGGAACAGAGGAGCCTGGTGGGCTGCCATCTATGGGGTTGCACAGAGTCGGACACGACTGAAGTGACTTGGCAGCAGCAGCAACAGCAAATGAGTTTGTCTTTGGTTTAAATCTAAAGGAAACAGACATTGAATCGAGTTTGGAGTACACACCTTTGTAACAAAGTTTTCAACAAAACTTGTGGCAGATTGAAGGGTAGCTTGCTTATGCAGAAGGAGAGGCTGAACTGCAATGAAGTTGCACCAACAGCCTCAGTGGCTGCAACTAGAAACTCCAGAACTCACATGGTCCTTCAAAGTTGACATGAATGGAGGCAGAGGCTGCACTATGGAACAAGGTATTAGACTAAGGCCACCCCAGGGAGAAAGAATAAGCTTGGGTAAGACAGTTTCCTTTCAGAGGAAAATTTCTGGAGAGGGACTCAGTGGTATGCCATCAGCAGGCAATGTTGCTGGTAGCCAACGGAATGTGTCTTATAGTGGAATGGAGTTCTATGTGGCATATAAACTCACTACAAGGATTTAAAATTATTCAAAATTTTCTTGGGCAAGATAGCCATTGACTACCTGAGTTTATTTTTCTCTAGGTCTCATTAAAATGAAGATTAAAAAAATGTTATGAAGAACTGAAACCCATCCCCACTACTATCAAGAAAGAAATAGAAATATATTTGGTGACTCAGACATAAATGTTTGTGAATTCTGCATGGTTCAAAAGACAAAGTGTAGGCCTTTAAAAAATGAATAGCATCATGGTGTTTGTCAGCTTTTAACATAATCTTGCCAGAGTTTCCTTTTTTTTTTTTTTTTTTAAGAATAAGAACAAAGTTATCATATGTCTTCAAGAATCTGTTATACAGGCCAGACTGCGCTACTTAAAGGAAAAAAAAAAAAAATCCTTTCGGCAAACTGTATTTGTCCCCTAGCAACTTAGAAGAAAATAAACTCACTCTCTACAACAGGAAGACTATGAGCTATATTTGAAGCATCATGATGTTTATACACACCTGAGGGGGAAACCTAAAATGAACATGGTATCACTGATAGGCAGAAACACTCTGAAACAGTTAAATTTTCAAGCCATAAGAAGAGAAAATAATATAGGTGCCTTAATGGGCAAGGAAAAAGCTGGAAATGCAAAATTTTAGTGAGCATCCTATGAGACCTAAATTAGATTAAATAAAGTGACTGAGTAAAATAAATAAAAAAGGTGCAAGTCATTTTTCTAAAGGCTAGAAAGATGAAAATTTTAATGCATTTGTTCAAAAAACATGAAAGATATAAAATAATTTTTGAAGTAGCTTTCAACTCAAGAAACTGAGGGAAAATTAAGAGTAAATATTTTATGCTTCAGAGAGTTCAGAAAGATGGCGGAGGAATAGGATGCGAAGACCACTTTCTCCCTCACAAATTCCTCAAAAGAACATTTCAACGCCGAGCAAACTCCACAAAACAACTTCTGTAGGCTGGCAGAGGACATCAGGCAACCAGAAAAGCAGACCATTGTCTTCAAAAACAGGTAGGAAAAAATATAAAAGACGAAAAAGGAGACAAAGGAGGTGGGGAGGGAGATCCGTCCTGGGAAGGGAAGACCGTCCCAGGAAGGGAATTTTAAGAATAGAGGTTTCCAAACACCAGGAAACACTCTCCCTGCCGAGTCTGTGGCAAGCCTTGGAAACACAGAGGGCAACATAACAGGAAGGAAAAATAAATAAATAATTAAAGCCAACAGATTACAAGCCCAACAGTAACTCCCCCAGCGGAAAAGCAGCACAGACGCCTGCATCCGCCACTGGGAAGTGGGGGCAGGGCAGGGACGCGTGGGAGGCGCGGGCTGCAGTGCTTTGCAAGAATCGGGCAGGAACGCCCCACGCGCAACCAGAACGATCTAACTTGGGCTAGCAAACCAGACTGTGGGATAGCTACCACGCGAAAAGCTCGAACATAAGACACCGCCAGGACCGAGCACAGAACAAAGGACGGAACGGAAAAAGCCGGCTGCAGACCATCCCCTGCCGGGGACAGGCAGCCAGAGCCATAAGGACCAGAAAGGGGCAATTGCAGACCCGGAGAGACTTTACTTACTTAACTGCAAGCAGGCTTCTTTGCTAAGACTTCTGGGGGTGCTGGACAGTCGCAATCTGCCTCACGGGGGGCGCCAGCAGTCCACCCAGAAAGCTGAGGAGCAGCGGCAGAAAAGGTGACAAGCCGCGGCGATCGCGCTCACCGAACTCCTGAGCTACTCGGACCTGGGAAGGGCACAAAGTGCAGTCCCAGTCGAATCTGTGCCTCTGAGGGTTGCCTGAGCGTGGAACCTGAACGGCTTGGACCAGGGAAGTGCACGCAGCCTAGGGCCGGCCCCAGACGGTTCCCGGCTGAGCATCGTAGAGCCGGAGCGGTTTATACGCCACCAGAAGGGACAGGTCCAGAGGGGCTGAGACACTGTGTGCACACGACAGTGCTATTTGTTTGCAGCATCCCCCTTCCCCACAGCGCGACTGAACTAGTGAGCCTAAAAAACCAGCAAACAGAAGTTAAACAGAGGGAACGACCTTGGAAGTGATCCCACATGGCCCACAACATCAGAGAAGGGTCAGATATATTTTTACTATTTTTAAAATCATTCCTTTTTTTGTTTGGTTTTTTTTTTGTTGTTTTTTCTAACTTTTTTTTAATTGTTAAGTCTTCTATTTCTCCTCTAATTTTTATTTCTATAACCTACTATTAATATTAAAAAAAAAGACAAAAAAGACTTTTTTTTTTTTTAAGGCAAACACCATATATAGTCTTTGGATGGTTGTTGGTGTTTTTTTTTTTTTTAATAATTCTTGTTTTTTTTTCTTTCTTCCCTTTTCCTTCTGCTTCTTTTCTTTAATAATGTATTCTTGAAAATCCAACCTCTACTCTAGATTTTTAATCTTTGCTCTTAGGTTTTTGTCGTAAATTTTATACATTTAAAAACCCAAACTTCACTACCCAAGTTTACCCGAGAGCAAGATTACTGGCTTGACCACTCTCTCCTCCTTTGGACTCTCCTTTTTCTCCACCAGGTGGCCTCTGTCTCTTTTCTCCCCCATCTCTTCTCTATCCAACTCTGTGAATCTCTGTGTGTTCCAGACGGTGGAGAACACCTAAGGAACTGATTACTGGCAGGATTTGTCTCTCTCCCTCTCATTCCTCTCCTTATCCTTCTGGTCACCTCTGTCTACTTCCTCCCTCTCCTCTTCCCTGAATAACTCTGTAAATACCTCTGAGCGGTCCAGACTATAGAGCGCACATAAGGAAGTGACTACTGGCTAGCTTGCTCTCTCCTCTTTTGATCTCACTGCATCTCATTCCAGTCACCTCTAACTACCCCCTCCATCTTCTCTTCTCCTTGTAACTCAGTGAACCTCTCTGAGTGTCCCTTAATGTGGAGAAACTTTTCATCTTTAATGTAGATGTTTTATCATCAGTGCTGTATAGATGGAGAAGTCTAGAGGCTACTGTAAAAATAAAACTGAAAACCAGAAGCAGGAGGCTTAAATCCAAAGCCTGAAAACATTAGAGAACTCTTGAATTCAGGGAACATTAAGCAATAGAAGCTCATCAAATGCCTTCATACCTACACCGAAACCAAGCTCCACCCAAGGGCCAACAAGTTCCAAAACAAGACATACCACTCAAATTATCCAGCAACACAGGAACACTCCCCTGAGCTTCAATATACAGGCAGCTCAAAATTATTACAAAACCTTTGATGTCTCATAACCCATTATGGGTCACTCCACTGCACTCCAGAGAGAAGAAACCCAGCTCCAGCCACCAGAACTCCAACACAAGCCTCCCTAACCAGGAAACCTTGACAAGCCACTGATAGAACCCCACCCACAGTGAGGAAGCTCCATAATAAAGAGAACTCCAAAAATTACCAGAATATAAAAAGGCCACCCCAAACGCAGCAATATAACCAAGATGAAGAGACAGAGGAATACTCAGCAGGTAAAGGAACAGGAGAGTTGCCCGCCAAACCAAACAAAAGAGGAAGAAGTAGGGAATCTACCGGAGAAGGAATTCCGAATATTGATAGTGAAAATGATCCAAAATCTTGAAATCAAAATGGAAACACAGATAAATAGCCTAGAGACAAGGATTGAGAAGATGCAAGAAAGGTTTAACAAGGACCTAGAAGAAATAAAAAAGAGTCAAAATATAATGAATAATGCAATAAATGAGATCAGAAACACTCTGGAGCCAACAATTAGTAGAATAACGGAGGCAGAAGATAGGATTAGTGAAATAGAAGATAGAATGGTAGAAATAAATGAATCAGAGAGGAAACAAGAAACAACGAATTAAAAGAAATGAGGACAATCTCAGAGACCTCCAGGACAATATGAAACGCTCCAACATTCGAATTATAGGAGTCCCAGAAGAAGAAGACAGAAAGAAAGATCATGAGAAAATCCTTGAGGAGATGAATAGTTGAAAACTTCCCTAAAATGGGGAAGGAAATAATCACCCAAGTCCAAGAAACACAGAGAGTTCCAAATAGGATAAACCCAAGGCGAAACACCCCAAGACACATATTAATCAAATTAACAAAGATCAAACACAAAGAACAAATATTAAAAGCAGCAAGGGAAAAACAACAAATAACACACAAGGGGATTCCCATTAGGATAACAGCTGATCTTTCAATAGAAACTCTTCAGGCCAGGAGGGAATGGCAAGACATACTTAAAGTGATGAAAGACAATAACCTACAGCCCAGATTACTGCACCCAGCAAGGATCTCATTCAAATACGAGAGGAGAAATCAAAAGCTTTACAGACAAGCAAAAGCTGAGAGAATTCAGCACCACCAAACCAGCTCTCCAACAAATTCTAAAGGATATTCTCTAGACAGGAAACACGAAAAGGGTGTATAAACTCGAACCCAAAACAATAAAGTAAATGGTAACGGGATCACACTTATCAATAATTACCTTAAACGTAAATGGGTTGAATGCCCCAACCAAAAGACAGAGACTGGCCGAATGGATACAAAAACAAGACCCCTCTATATGCTGCTTACAAGAGACCCACCTCAAAACAAGGGACACATACAGACTGAAAGTGAAGGGCTGGAAAAAGATATACCACGCAAATAGAGACCAAAAGAAAGCAGGAGTGGCAATACTCATATCCGATAAAATAGACTTTAAAACAAAGGCTGTGAAAAGAGACAAAGAAGGCCACTACATAATGATCAAAGGAACAATCCAAGAAGAAGATATAACAATTATAAATATATATGCCCCCAATATAGGAGCCCCGCAATATGTAAGACAAATGCTAACAAGTATGAAAGGGGAAATCAACAATAACACAATAATAGTGGGAGACTTTAATACCCCACTCACACCTATGGACAGATCAACTAAACAGAAAATTAACAAAGAAACACAAACTTTAAATGATACATTAGATCAGTTAGACCTAATTGATATCTATAGGACATTTCACCCCCAAAACAATGAATTTCACCTTTTCTTTCAAGTGCTCATGGAACCTTCTCCAGGATAGATCACATCCTGGGCCATAAATCTAAACCTTGATAAATTAAAAAAAAATCGAAATCATTCCAAGCATCTTTTCTGACCATAATGCATTAAGATTAGATCTCAATTACAGGAGAAAAACTATTAAAAATTCCAACATATGGAGGTTGAACAACACACTTCTGAATAACCAACAAATCACAGAATAAATCAAAAAAGAAATCAAAATGTGCATAGAAACTAATGAAAATGAAAACACAACAACCCAAAACCTGTGGGACACTATAAAAGCAGTGCTAAGAGGAAAGTTCATAGCAATACAGGCATACCTCAAGAAACAAGAAAAAAGTCAAATAAATAACCTAATTCTACTACTAAAGCAACTAGGAAAGGAAGAATTGGAGAACCCCAGAGTTAGTAGAAGGAAAGAAATCTTAAAAATTGGGGCAGAAATAAATGCAAAAGAAACAACAGAGACCATAGCAAAAATCAACAAAGCCAAAAGCTGGTTCTTTGAAAGGATAAATAAAATTGACAAACCATTAGCCAGACTCATCAAGAAGCAAAGAGAGAAAAATCAAATCAATAAAATTAGAAATGAAAATGGAGAGATCACAACAGACAACACAGAAATACAAAGGATCATAAGAGACTACTATCAGCAGTTGTATGCCAATAAAATGGACAACGTGGAAGAAATGGACAAATTCTTAGAAAAGTACAATTTTCCAAAACTGAACCAGGAAGAAATAGAAAATCTTAACAGACCCATCACAAGCACAGAAATTGAAACTGTAATCAGAAATCTTCCAGCAAACAAAAGCCCAGGTCCAGACGGCTTCACAGCTGAATTCTACCAAAAATTTTGAGAAGAGCTAACAGCTATCCTCCTCAAACTCTTCCAGAAAATTGCAGAGGAAGGTAAACTTCCAAACTCATTCTATGAGGCCACCATCACCCTAATACCAAAACCTGACAAAGATGTCCACAAAAAAAGAAAACTACAGGCCAATATCACTGATGAACATAGATGCAAAAATCCTCAACAAAATTCTAGCAATCAGAATCCAACAACACATTAAAAAGATCATACCCCATGACCAAGTGGGCTTTATCCCAGGGATGCAAGGATTCTTCAATATCCACAAAGCAATCAATGTAATTCACCACATTAACAAATTGAAAAATAAAAACCATATGATTATCTCAATAGATGCAGAGAAGGCCTTTGACAAAATTCAACATCCATTTATGATAAAAACTCTCCAGAAAGCAGGAATAGAAGGGACATTCCTCAACATAATAAAAGCTATATATGACAAACCCACAGCAAACATTATCCTCAATGGTGAAAAATTGAATAAATTTCCCCTAAAGTCAGGAACAAGATGAGGGTGCCCACATTCACCGCTACTATTCAACATAGTTCTGGAAGTTTTGGCCACAGCAATCAGAGCAGAAAAAGAAATAAAAGGAATCCAAATTGGAAAAGAAGAAGTAAAACTCTCACTGTTTGCAGATAACATGATCCTCTACATGGAAAACCCTAAAGACTCCACCAGAAAATTACTAGAGCTAATCAATGAATATAGTAAAGTTGCAGGATATAAAATCAACACACAGAAATCCCTTGCATTCCTATACACTAAAAATGAGAAAGTAGAAAAAGACATTAAGGAAACAATTCCATTCACCATTGCAACGAAAAGAATAAAATAATTAGGAATATATCTACATAAAGAAACTAAAGACCTATATATAGAAAACTATAAAACACTGATGAAAGAAATCAAAGAGGACACTAATAGATGGAGAAATATACCATGTTCATGGATCAGAAGAATCAGTATAGTTAAAATGAGTATATTACCCAAAGCAATTTACAAATTCAATGCAATCCCTATCAAGCTACCAGCCATATTTTTCACAGAAATAGAACAAATAATTTCAAGATTTGTATGGAAATACAAAAAAATCTCGAATTGCCAAAGCAACCTTGAGAAATAAGAATGGAACTGGAGGAATCAACTTGCCTGACTTCAGGCTCTACTACAAAGCCACAGTCATCAAGACAGTATGGTACTGGCACAAAGACAGACATATAAATCAATGGAACAAAATAGAAAGCCCAGAGATAAATTCACACACATATGGACACCTTATCTTTGACAAAGGAGGCAAGAATATACAATGGAGTAAAGACAATCTCTTTAACAAGTAGGTGCTGGGAAAACTGGTCAACCACTTGTAAAAGAATGAAACTAGGTCACTTTCTAACACCACCCACAAAAATAAACTCAAAATGTATTAAAGATCTAAATGTAAGACCAGAAACTATAAAACTCCTAGAGGAGAACATAGGCAAAACACTCTCAGACATAAATCACAGCAGGATCCTCTATGATCCACCTCCCAGAATTCTGGAAATAAAAGCAAAAATAAACAAATGGGATCTAATTAAAATTAAAAGCTTCTGCACAACAAAGGAAAATATAAGCAAGGTGAAAAGACAGCCTTTGGAATGGGAGAAAATAATAGCAAATGAAAGCAACTGACAAACAACTAATCTCAAAAATATACAAGCAACTTATGCAGCTCAATTCCAGAAAAATAAACGACCCAATCAAAAAATGGGCCAAAGAACTAAATAGACATTTCTCCAAAGAAGACATACGGATGGCTAACAAACACATGAAAAGATGCTCAACATCACTCATTATTAGAGAAATGCAAATCAAAACCACAATGAGGTACCACTTCACACCAGTCAGAATGGCTGCGATCCAAAAATCTGCAAGCAATAAATGCTGGAGAGGGTGTGGAGAAAAGGGAACCCTCTTACACTGTTGGTGGGAATGCAAACTAGTATAGCCACTATGGAGAACAGTGTGGAGATTCCTTAAAAATTGCAAATAGAATTACCTTATGACCCAGCAATCCCATTGCTTGGCATACACACCAAGGAAACCAGAATTGAAAGAGACATATGTACCCCAATGTTCATCGCAGCACTGTTTATAATAGCCAAGACATGGAAACAACCTAGATGTCCATCAGCAGATGAATGGATAAGAAAGCAGTGGTACATATACACAATGGAGTATTACTCAGCCATTAAAAAGAATTCATTTGAATCAGTTCTGATGAGATGGATGAAACTGGAGCCGATTTTACAGAGTGAAGTAAGCCAGAAAGAAAAACACCAATACAGTATACTAACACATATATATGGAATTTAGAAAGATGGCAATGATGACCCTGTATGCAAGACAGGAAAAAAGACACATATGTGTATAACGGACTTTTAGACTCAGAGCGAGAGGGAGAGGGTGGGATGATTTGGGAGAATGGCATTCTAACATGTATACTATCATGTAAGAATTGAATCGCCAGTCTATGTCTGACGCAGGATACTGCATGCTTGGGGCTGGTGCATGGGGATGACCCAGAGAGATGTTATGGGGAGGGAGGTGGGAGGGGGGTTCATGTTTGGGAACGAATGTAAGAATTAAAGATTTTAAAATTAAAAAAAAATTATGCTTTAACAAACAACTAATAAAGATAAAACTTGAAATAAAACAGAATAAAATTAAAATATACTTGGCCATTTATTTAACAAAATATTTAACAACACAAATACAGACCCTTCTGGGTAATGAAATTACACAATAAAAAATGTAAAAAAAAACCCTACAGTTTCAAAGATGATAAAGTATTTTAAAGAGATCTTTATGGGGAAATTTATTTTTAGACATGATGGAATATCTAAGACTGGATTTTTTTCCCACTTTAAACAAACCAAAATGTCCAAAGTATATGAAACATATTTTTTCCTCCCAGATGATAAGCATCTCAGGATAGTAATCCTTGAAAGAAAGAAAAATAATATGATTCCTAAGGTTGTCCCAGCTCTATTCTCGGGGGAAACTTCCATGGGGAAATTCAGGGTCAGGCCTTACTCATCTCTCTGAATTGAGGAGACACAGTACAGAATTCAGGAAGATCAGGGTTGCTAAAATTCATCAGGCAGAATTGCAGAGAGGAGAGAGTTACACAGAGAGGGAGTACCAAAAACCTTCAGAGAATTTTCCTCATGACTTCATCTGAATCAATGCTCAGACACACTCATGAGGAATAATCTCATGACTGGAAAAAGATTCCTGGAAATAAATAAGCAGAACAACCACTGGTAATCACACAGAGCTGAAAATAGTTCATGTTCTGAACAACCAGAGTAGGAAGTTCTTCAAATACATGGGACACCAAGTAGATTCCTCAGTAGTGGGTCCAAATTAACCATGGATTAAAGGGTGTTTGGGCTCATCCAACACAGCACAAAGAGAATCAAAAGCATCAAATTGTTTCCAAGTACCTAAACTGAATCATAGAACAAAATCCAAATATATTTCAGAGAACGTAAAAATTCTAAGACAATTATCTAAAATTTACAATGTCTGATATTCTATTAAAAAAAAAACTGGCATGTAAAGAAGCATGGGGATATGAATCTTAATGAGAAAAAAATAAATAGAAACAGATCCATAAATAATATGGAGAATAGAATTATTTAACATTTCAGTTCAGTTCAGTTGCTCAGTCGTGTCTGACTCTTTGCAACCCCATGAATCACAGCAGGCCAGGCCTCCCTGTCCATCACCATCTCCTGGAGTTCACTCAAACTCACGTCCATCAAGTCAGTGATGCCATCCAGCCATCTCATCCTCTGTCATCCCCTCTTCCTCCTGCCTTCAATGTTTCCTAGAATCAGAGTCTTCTCCAATGAGTCAATCCTTCACAAGAAGTGGCCAAAGTACTGGAGTTTTAGCTTTAGCATCATTCCTTCCAAAGAAATCCCAGGGCTGATCTTTAGAATGGGCTAGTTGGATCTCCTTGCAGTCCAAGGAACTCTCAAGAGTCTTCTCAAACACCACAATTCAAAAGCATCAATTCTTCGGCGCTCAGCTTTCTTCACAGTCCAACTCTCACATCCATACATGACCACAGGAATAACCATAGCCTTGACTAGACGGACCTTTGTTGGCAAAGTAATGTCTCTGCTTTTCAATATGCTACCTAGGTTGGTCATAATTTTCCTTTCAAAGAGTAAGCGTCTTTTAATTTCATGGCTGCACTCACCATCTGCAGTGATTTTGGAGCCCCAAAAATAAAGTCTGACACTGTTTCTACTGTTTCCCCATCTATTTCCCATGAAGTGATGGGACCATATGCCTAGTACTAATAAAATAAGAATAATGATGTAGTCTGTTTTCAAATAGTCCTTGTAAAACACAATTATTTGCCCACTTTAAATCCTGTGGAAAACCTAGCCAACAATGCGCAAGTATGGCTGAAATGAGTTTTACTTTCAAGTTCAGTTGACTGAAATGTCTATAGTATTTTGTCATTTAAAGTTACAGAGCTTTTCATTGAGTACTTCCTAATGTAATTTCAGTGTGTGGAAGTAAATAATAGTATTTCACAAGGTCTCTTATCATTCTGATAATATTTAAAGACAGCTAATTTAAAACTTCACTTTTAACTAAATTCAAAATAAGTACCTCAGATATCCAATTAGTACTCTCTAAGGCAAATTAATGAACATCACTGTACTTCAATAATTTTTCAAAATATCCTAAAAAGTACAGTTAACCATATGTAATTGACTGGTACAGTTACACAGCACATATTTATTTGAATAGGAATTTCTATTCACCAGCCCTTTAAGGAAAGCCCCTGGTTTTCAATTTTGACTTTGTCTTTCCAAAATATATCTTGCTTCCTGTGCTAGATTTTAGATCTTCCAATACTTTCTCTAGGTTAACATCTGGAATTAGCCTCCTCAATTCCCATCCCATAAACAGATTATCAAAATGTCAAGATTATCAAGATTAAATTTGAAATTTGGGCATTACTAATGATTTTGGCCTAAGGCCACAACTTATGAATAATAAGTTTAAAAACTTTATGCTTCATTAGAAATGTTATGAATGGTAAGATACAATACTGAAAAGCTAAAAGTCAAACGATTGTCACATTAAAATAATTTAGACTGGAGACAAAAGCACCAGAATATAAGGATGCTCATGGTTATATCAGTGGTTTCTAAATCATCTATGTGGTCAAAAAATGAGTACACACACACAACACATATTCTATCGTACATCCACAGAGTTAAAAAGATGGAATGAAACAGATTAGATGGTTAAGTTTCAGTTCAGTTCAGTTCAGTCGCTCATTCGTGACCGACTCTTTGCGACCCCATGAGTCACAGCACACCAGGCCTCCCTGTCCATCACCAACTCTCGGAGTTCACTCCAGATTCAAGTCCATTGAGTCAGTGATGCCATCCAGCCATCTCATCCTCGGTCGCCCCCTTTTCCTCCTACCCCCAATCCCTCCCAGCATCAGAATCTTTTCCAATGAGTCAACTCTTTGCATGAGGTGGCCAAAGTACTGGAGTTTCAGCTTTAGCATCATTTTGGTTAAGTTTAATTTATATTAAAGTTATAACTTTTTTACAATTTGAATTTCGCCTTTCATTGTGTATACATGCTTATATAACAAAAGCTTTTAGATTAATATTTCCACTTTATTTTTTAAGTATCTGAAGAAGTACTAGAAATATCTAGTTATGAAAGAAAATGATATCTTGGTATCTGACTTAACACCAATTTTAGTTTACTTAAAAATTCTAATACATGTAATTTGGTTCACTTCAAAATTGTCCAATCACTCATCTCATTTGTGTAATTTAAATGGTTCTGTTGAAAACTGAATACACATAATGTGTGAGTTTCAATTGATATATAATCTAAAAGATAATAAAACAGAATTGTAGGTTGAGGGCAGATCATTATGATTAAAAGATAGCATAGTATAATTTAGGCCAGCCATGTATTTTTCAGTTTTAGAAAATGCCTATGTAATTTCAAGATTTGACAAAAGTAATTTTTTTCTAATAAAACAATTGAAATTATTTCCCTTGTAGAAATCACCTATAATATCTTTAAGATAATGAAAAGAACTTTCTAAGAGAAGTAATCACATGATATCAATGCTGTTTAATTTTTTTCAAAAAAAGAAGGCTGCATTTACATTACTGTATAGAATATTCTATATTTGGAGATAGTTGCTATAAATTAGAAAAATTATTTTTATTGCATTTAATGTTTGCTAATCATTTTTAGTACTGAAACTCAGTGTTGAGTCATCTTTTTTCCTCCACTGCAACTCTATCTTTCCTGAGGTCTAACAAACAGCATGGGGCATTGGCAGGTTCTCCTTCCCTAGTCTTACTGACTGTGGGCAACTGACTCCCTATTGTGTGATATTAAAAATGAAATAGAAAATAAAGACTTTCAGGGATAAGATGTTAAAATTTAGTAGCAAAGAGAGTGTGTTTGTCTCCACCAAACAAAAAAAATAACAAACAACAAAACCCACATCAATAGCCACCACCAAATTTTCTTAACCTTTATTTTAATGTTTTCTTAAAATATCTCAACCTACAGACATTAACCTAGATACTAGTATATCTGTATGTGACAATACCCAAAGAGGCCTTTGTGAATAAACTTCAAAAGCCTCAGTTCAGTTCAGTCGCTCAGCTGTGTCCAACTCTTTGCGACACCATGAAACGCAGCACGCCAGGCCCCCCTGTCCATCACCAACTCCCGGAGTTCACTCAGACTCACGTCCATCAAGTCAATGATGCCATCCAGCCATCTCATCCTCTGTCATCCTCTTCTCCTCCTGCCCCCAATCCCTCTCAGTATCAGAGTCTTTTCCAATGAGTCAACTCTTCACATGAGGTGGCCAAAGTACTGGAGTTTCAGCTTTAGCATCATTCCTTCCAAAGAAATCCCAGGGTTGATCTCCTTCAGAATGGACTGGTTGGATCTCCTTGCAGTGCAAGGGACCCTCAAGAGTCTTCTCCAACACCACAGTTCAAAAGCATCAATTCTTCGGTGCTCAGCCTTCTTCACAGCCCAACTCTCACATCCATACATGACCATTGGAAAAACCATAGCCTTGACTAGATGGACCTTAGTCAGCAAAGTAATGTCTCTGCTTTTGAATATACTATCTAGGTTGGTCATAAATTTTCTTCCAAGGAGTAAGCGTCTTTTAATTTCATGGCTGCAGTCACCATCTGCAGTCATTTTGGAGCCCCCCCCCCAAAAAAAAAATAAAGTCTGACACTGTTTCCACTGTTTCTCCATCTATTTCCCATGAAGTGATGGGACCAGATGCCATGATTTTCGTTTTCTGAATGTTGAGCTTTAAGCCAACTTTTCCACTCTCCTCTTTCACTTTCATCAAGAGGTTTCTTAGCTCCTCTTCACTTTCTGCCATAAGGTTGGTGCCATCTGCATATCTGAGCTTATTGATATTTCTCCTGGCAGTCTTGATTCCAGCTTGTGTTTCTTCCAGTCCAGCGTTTCTCATGATGTAGCCTGCATATAAGTTAAATAAGCAGGGTGATAATATACAGCCTTAACATACTCCTTTTCCTATTTGGAACCAGTCTGTTGTTCCATGTCCAGTTCTAACTGTTGCTTCCTGACCTGCATACAGATTTCTCATGAGGCAGGTCAGGTTGTCTGGTATGCCCATCTCTTTCAGAATTTTCCACAGTTGATTGTGATCCACACAGTCAAAGGCTTTGGCATAGTCAATAAAGCAGAAATAGATGTTTTTCTGGAACTCTCTTGCTTTTTCCATGATCCAGCGGATATTGGCAATTTGATCTCTGGTTCCTATGCCTTTTCTAAAACCAGCTTGAACATCAGGGAGTTCACAGTTCATGTATTGCTGAAGTCTTGCTTAGAGAATCTCGAGCATTACTTTACTAGCATGTGAGATGAGTGCAATTGTGCGGTAGTTTGAGCATTCTTCGGCATTGCCTTTCTTTGGGATTGGAATGAAAACTGATCTTTTCCAGTCCTGTGGCCACTGCTGAGTTTTCCAAATTTGCTGGCATGTTGAATGCAGCACTTTCACAGCATCATCTTTCAGGATTTGAAAGAGCTCAACTGGAATTCCATCACCTCAGTTCGTGACATTGTACAGGAGACAAGGATCAATACCATCCCCATGAAAAAGAAATGCAAAAAAGCAAAATGACTCTCTGGGTAGGCCTTACACATAGCTGTGAAAAGAGGAGAGGCAAAAAGTAAAGGAGAAAAGGAAAGATATAAGCATCTGAATGCAGAGTTCCAGAGAATAGCAAGAAGAGATTAGCAAGACTTCTTCAGTGATCAGTGCAAAGAAATAGAGGAAAAGAACAGAATGGTAAAGACTAGAGACCTCTTCAACAAAATTAGAGATACCAAGGGAACATTTCATGCAAAGATGGGCTCAATAAAGGACAGAAATTGTCTGGGCCTAACAGAAGCAGAAGATATTAACAAGAGGTGGCAAGAATACACAGAAGAACTGTACAAAAAAGATCTTCACGGCCCAGATAATCATGATGGTGTGATCACTCATCTGGAGCCAGACATCCTGGAATGTGAAGTCATAAGCCTATTTCTACACAAATCTACCTAGCAACTCTGGAGAAATAGTGGCAACCCACTCCAGTATTCTTGCTTGGAAAATTCCGTGGACAGATGAGCTTGGCGGGCTATAGTCTGTGAGCCTGTGAAGAGTCAGACACAACTGACTAAGCATGCTATGTAGCAAATCAGATATTGCAAGTGGAATTTCTACTACTTGATCAAAGGATAAAAGCTGAGTATTCATGATTAAACACATCTTGATATTGAGCTGAACTGAAGTTTACCTTTCAGACTGATTATTAGTATCAAATATACCTCACCAGGCTAGTTTTGCAGTTTTTAAGTTACTGGGGACTATAAACTTCCTAGAAGGTTTTGTTGTAGCCTTCTCAAATCACAGTTTGCATTACTATTATTCCTATTACTTAAAGTATTTTATTGAGATCATTTTGGAAGTAGACTTTGAACAGTTGAGGGAATTGTTTTGAAGAAGGGGAAGAGAACAAAAGTATTTCAGTCAGGGGCATGATACATGTAAATTGCATGATGAAGTATAGAAAATGCACAAGATGATGTCGTATACCAAGCTAGTGCCTAAACAGCTCTGCTGAGGAGAAATACAGGAAAATTTTAGATGGCTTTCAAACTGTTACTTTTTCCCCTCATGCAAAAGTCTTTGTTCAGCTCCTGTTCAAAACATTAGCTTATTCTCTTCCATTCTCTCTTTTATCCTTTATCCTAAAGAATCCCAGTCCATTCCTTCTAATCTTTGTGGTTTATCTACTGTATCAGAGTTAAGATGATCATATGAGTTATATTCAAAGTAGTAAAATATGAGAGTGAAAGAGAATGTTACTGATAATTATGTCATTATATCAGGTAAAAATCAGGTAGTTCCAGGACATGTTTTTCGTCTTGGATGTCACTGAAACCAGCCCATTAACTTCAACCATACTGTTTCCATATTAGAAGATATATAACAATAGACATACCATGGATCTTACCATCATTCAGAGTAGTCTCACACTTAAAACTTTCATCTCCAATACCTGACTACCACCTGCTATTTATTATATCTGCTCTCTGATTCCCCAGCCACTCATGTAAACACGTTAAACCCAGCAATCCCTATGCCTACTTTCCTTTAATTTATTTCCTCAAAGAGTCATATAGTTCCCGGTTCAGCCACAGCAGGTTATTAGACCTGCAGAAGCTGTCTTATTTCATTTTCCACTTAGATTTCCATGTTTAAAATGCAAACCCTCTATTTTGGCTCATCCCTACCCCTTGATCTCACTGCTGTAACATTTTCACATGCGTTAGGTATATTTTCTTACGATGAACCTTGGATGAATTGACCTCCTTTTCTGTCTTTATATTCTTTACATGTGCCCTGTCTTATGGATTAGATTTTGAGTTCCAAAGCAAGGATAAATATATGTGCTGTATATGTGTGTATATTTATTATATATATAAACTGTTAACATTTATGAACACATGACTATGTGTGTGTATGCATGTTTTTATAAACTTTCGGTTTAGTCCAATACACAGCAAGCGTATTTTAAAAAATAGATTTATAGGGTATTTTAAGCTCTAAAGCAAGCACTAGATATAATGAATAGAAATCTGTTGGTAAAATAAGTATACCTACACTCATGTTAGAAAGTAATAAATATTCTTAAAGATTTCCAATTGATGTCTGTGCATTTGCATTTTAAAATTTTGTTTGTGATTATTCTGTCGATTGAATCACCACTTGAAATGAAAGCCTTAATTTAATCCTGATCCTAGGAAACAAGTCATTTCATGTTCAAATTAACCCACATTTCACCCATTATATTGATTATGTTAGAGTTATTAGAGAATTAAATTGTGTACAATAAAAACAGGTCTATTTAATTATAGCGGTTAATGTATAAGCATTCTAGATGAAAACCTTTAATTGTTCAGTTTAATGTATGATCATCTGTATTGCTTTTGTGTGCATCCAGCTATGTGATTCCTATTGGATCTTTACAGAGAAAATCAGATGGTTCCACACATAATCAAGAGAATAATTTCTAAAAGTTTTAACAATACATTCCTGCCAACTCTATGAGCATTGATTAAACATCTATTCTAACGCCAGCATATCATCAAATCCTGTGTCCTTTATATAAGTGATGTAAGAATAATAAAATAATGTAAAGAAAAACATATAAAAAACAATCAGGTTAGGAACATACTTGTCTATCCATCCATCCACCTACATAAACATGCACACTTGTTTTTCTCTTCTTCAATCCATTCCCTATATACTAACAAGCTCATTACTTGAATTCCTTACATTATTTCCATATTGAAAATTACATAATGTTTTATTACCAGTAAGTTAGTCTATATACAATAAAGTCCATTCAAATTTCAAATTTTAACTCCAATTGCTCTCAGTAACAAAACTTTTATTTCTATTGGTCCTTCGGTTGAATATTAAACACTGCAGTATTATTTTTCTCTTTACATTGCACACACACATAAAATAATCTTAACTATATACTTAAATAAGTGTCAGTTCAGTTCAGTTCAGTTCAGTCACTCAGTCATATCCAACTCTTGTGACACCATGAAACGCAGTACACCAGGCCTCCCTGTCCATCACCAACTCCCGGAGTTCACTCAGATTCACGTCCATCGAGTCCGTGATGCCATCCAGCCATCACATCCTCGGTCATCCCGTCTCCTCCTGCCCTAATCTCTCCCAGCATCAGTCTTTTCCAATGAGTAAACTCTTCGCATGAGGTGGCCAAAATACTGGAGCTTCACTTTAGCATCATTCCTTCCAAAGAAATCCCAGGGTTGATCTCATTCAGAATGGACTGGTTGGATCTCCTTGCAGTCCAAGGGACCCTCAAGAGTCTTCTCCAACACCACAGTTCAAATGCATGAATTTTTCGGCGCTCAGCCTTCTCCACAGTACAACTCTCACATCCATACATGACCATTGGAAAAACCATAGCCTTGACTAGACGGACCTTAGTCGGCAAATTAATGTCTCTGCTTTTGAAGATACTATCTAGGTTGGTCATAACTTTTCTTCCAAGGGGTAAGCATCTTTTAATTTCATGGCTGCAGTCACCATCTGCAGTGATTTTGGAGCCCAAAAGAATAAAGTCTGACACTGTTTCCACTGTTTCCCCATTTATTTCCCATGAACTGATGGGGCCGGATGCCATGATCTTCGTTTTCTGAATGTTGAGCTTTAAGCCAACTTTGCCACTCTCCTCTTTCACTTCCATCAAGAGGCTTTTTAGTTCCTCTTCACTTTCTGCCGTAATGGTGGCGTCATCTGCATATCTGAGGTTAATGATATTTCTCCTGGCAATCTTGATTCCAGCTTGTGCTTCTTCCAGCTCAGCATTTTTCATGATGTACTCTGCATATAAGTTAAATAAGCAGGGTGACAATACACAGCCTTGACTACTCCTTTTCCTATTTGGGACCAGTCTGTTGTTCCATGTCCAGTTCTAACTGTTGCTTCCTGACCTGCATATAGGTTTCTCAAGCGGCAGGTCAGGCAGTCTGGTATTCCCATCTCTTTCAAAATTTTCCACAGGTTCAGTTCAGTTCAGTTCAGTTCAGTCCCTCAGTCCTGTTCGACTCTTTGCGACCCTATGAATCGCAGCACACCAGGCATCCCTGTCCATCACCAACTCCCGGAGTTCACTCAGACTCACGTCCATCAAGTCAGTGATGTCATCCAGCCATCTCATCCTTTGCCGTCCCCTTCTCCTCCTGCCCCCAATCCCTCCCAGCATCAGAGTCTTTTTCAATGAGTCAACTCTTCACATGAGGTGGCCAAATTATTGGAGTTTCAGCTTTAACATCATTCCTTGCAAAGAAATCCCAAGGCTAATCTCCTTTAGAATGGATTGTTTGGATCTCCTTGCAGTCCAAGGGACTCTCAGGAGTCTTCTCCAACACTACAGTTCAAAAGAATCAATTCTTCAGAGCTCAGCTTTCTTCACAGTCCAACTCTCACATCCATACATGTTACATACAAATAAATTTATGTATTTTTTGAGAGAAATCTGAAAATTATTTCTCATGCAAGTCTGTTAAATTTTTCTTTTATTACAAAACATTCACATTTATTTCAATCTAGAATAAAGATAAATTACATTAATAAGGAGAAAGGTTGTATAAAATATAACTATGTTAATATTAATATATTTTCACTACATTACTTCTACCCCAATTTTTTTACACATAATGATTAAGAATGTTGGAATACTTACAGAAAAACTTTAGAGACAGAATTAGAATACTGGAAAATATGACGCCTTTCTACATGTATGAGTTGCCAACATAAGAGAGATTTTCTAGTAACAGATAAACAGAAGGACTGTAATTGTTACTCTTTTTAGGTTTAGATGAAACAGGCACTATTACATAGCATAGACTTGTATTTTGAAGACGCTTTGAATCCTTTTGTCAGTCATCTTCTCTCCCTGTATTATTTCAGATTGCAAGTCTGATTATAGTTTGCCACACACATTTTAAATTTGTCATGTTTTTATGAACTTTGATTGCATGGTGGGTATCATCAGATAAGAGAAAACATTTTAAAATCATAGTAAATCAATTCATATACTCAAAAAATAGGTAAATCATGAAAAAACTTTTAGACTTAAAATCCTTTGTCACGGTAAACATAAAATTGGATGACATATTTCAAAATATAAGGATAAAAGCTGGAGAAGTAAGCTATGGAAAAATAAGTCACAGAGAGTAAATACATGGTGATTGACATCTAATTGTGCATATCCAAAAAAGAAAATTTTAGACAAAGATTCGTAAAGAAATAGTAAATGTTTGAAGAACACATAGAGGAAAACTACTGTGGGCATAGTAAAGGAAAAAAAAAAATCTAGCACATTTCAAGAGTGGATAGAAGATCCAAATTTTCATAAACAGTTCTCTAAAGCCTAATATAAAATAGCCCCATATGTCTAGAAACATAATAGTGAATCTTCCTAACACTAAGAAGAAAGAGATGACCCTAGAATTCTTCAAGAGAAGAAAGAAACATCATCTACCAAACCTGGTTAACTGACATCTTTTAAAAAATCATCTATAAACTCAAGCATAATAAAAAATAAAGAACAGAGAGACTGTATCCAAGTACTGGTCTAATTCTCAAGTAAAAGTTATTTGGCAGTGGTAGAAAGTAAACTGACTAAACTGCACGTGAAATCAGAGCCCTCTGTGAGATAGGTGTTGAGAGGCAGGTCATTTTCTAAGGAAACTGAACGGTACTAGGCAAAAAGAATACAAAAACAAAAGTAAAAGTCAGTAAAATGTGATGTTTAGCTTTCATATTAGTAATTATGACTTGAAAGCCTATTTTAATAATAGATATGAGGACTGGAAGGGATTTTTTGTTGAACTCAATCATCCAAAAAATGTTGATAATTTTTAAGCAAATTAATTCAGAAATAGAGGTGATATAAAACATTTGCACTTGCTGAGATAAACAGAATAAGAAATAATTAGAAAAGTTATCAAAGCGCTTACCTCTAAAAAACAGAGTAAAGAATGGGAAAAAGGGAGGTTTTTTATTTTCCTTCATATTCTTGTAAACTGTGATTTTTTTTTTTTACCATGTACACACATGGCTTTTATAATTTATTTATTCAGAGATATCTAACACTTACTATTTGCAAAATAGCAATATGCATATAGGATATAATAGTAAAACTAAAATAGACAATAGTCTTGTGCATGTGTTTGTGTGTGCTTAAAATGTCATGTTGATATGCACATAAAATAAAAAAAAACAGAATTTTCTGACTTGCAAATTAGTGTTCATTCCATTAAATAAAACAAACAGCGGCCTCAAAGCAACAGAGCCTCTTGCCTTGAACAACTTTGCTAGTCTTCATTGATATTATATGTTATGTGTGTAAGGGCCCATTGAGCATTGGACACAAACTCATACAAGGAAGGAAAGATGTAAAAAGCATCATGAACAGCAAAATTATGTGCAAAGTTGGCTAATGTCATTGTTCTTTCTTTAGAGCCTGAAATATTTCTGATCAGGTCTATAAGAGGGAAGGAGGGTGGGATGAATTGGGAAAGTAACACTGACATATATATACTACCATGTGTAAAATAGTTAGCTGATGGGAAGTTGCTACATAGCACAGGGAGCTCAGCTCTGTGCTCTCTACTGACCTAGAGGGGTGGGAGGCAATATGTACTGTGCTTAGTGGCTCAGTCCTGTCTGACTCTTTGTGACCCCATGGACTGCAGCTGGTCAGGCTTCTCTGTCCATGGGGATTCTCCAGGCAAGAATACTGGAGTGGGTTGCCATGTCCTACTCCAGGAGATCTTCCCAACCCAGGGATCAAACCCAGGTCTCCCACATTGCAGGCAGTTTCCTTACTGCCTGAGGTACCATGGAAGCCCATTAATTATATATAGTTGATTCACATTGTTGCACAGCAGAAATTAATACAACATTGTAAAGTAATTATATTCTAAAAAAAATAATATTTCTGCACACCTATATGTTGTTGGTGTGTGCCTGGGAAGACATATATTCATCCTTTTTTCTGGTAAGCACTTCTCAGGTAAGGACTCTGTGAGAGAGGGAGAGAGTGGGATGATTTGTGAGAATGGCATTGAAATATGTATAATATTATATATGAAACGAATCGTCAGTTCAGGCTTGATGCATGATACTAGATGCTTGGGGCTGGTGCACTGAGATGACCCAGAGGGATGGTACAGGGAGGCAGGAGGGAGCAGGATTCAGGATGGGGAACATGTGTATACCTGTGGCAGATCCATGTTGATGTATGACAAAACCAATACAATATTGTAAAGTAATTAACCTCCAATTAAAATAAATAAATTTCTATTTAAAAAATAATAATAAATTATGACAACTAGAAAAAAAGAAATGAAATTATATAGAGTAATATTCCTCACTTTATCAAGAGAACAGAGTAAGATGAATTATTCCAGGTACTGCAGAAAATGTTTCAGTTAGCTTTTTTCTCCAATGAAAGTAGAATTGAACCTTCCTATATTTAGCTTAAATTTAACAATAATATTTTATTTTATTTGGTAACATCAAGATCTAAAAATCATGGTTGGTGGGCTGCATCTCAGTCACAAGTGATAGGGAGTCTGAGGCAGGAAACTTTCTCTGAGATAGTCAAGTGTGCCACACATCTTAATGTGGTAAATGGTATAAATTTTAAGTGGATGCATAGCATTTTCGGTTTGCTATAAAAGTAAAGATCAGCACATGTTTTCTTAGAGTTTGAGTAACTAGCGGGGTAATGAAAATTGTGTTATTATACACAGTAACTCACATCACATTGAGTTTTCTAACTAGTGAAAGATAAAGACCGACAGTTAAGTTTCTTTAAAAGAAGGCCTGAAAAAAACCTTCGAAATTCTTTTTAAATCTTAGTCTTGTATGTAAAAAGGTTTAAAATATTGTTTTTAACAGGAAAAGCATATATTCATTTTAAGCAAACATGAAATAAGCTTTGATATCAAGTTGACTTTTCAATGTATTCTCTAGTCAACTGGAAACTCATGTCTTCTGAATCACACTGAGTTAATGCAGAAATATTTCCTCAAATATTTCATCAAATACCAGAGTTAATATGAGTTCAAATTTAATATAGTCCTCCAGCAAAAAGTAAAAGAGTCCAAAAACAATGCTGAAACAGAAAGAAGTCTCGCATTTTTTCTTAAACTTCCAGTGTTTTGACAAAAAGTAGAGAATGAAGTAAACATGGACATTCCCTTCATGATGTATTTATTTTATTAGCATGTGACTAACATTGGGATAGATTTAACTTCATTTATTTACAAAACTGTAGTTTCATTTCTGTTCACTTCATTTGCAGAAAAGAATACAATCTTTTTTATGTTTGCCCCATTCCCTTAAAACCTGTAACTTTTCTTTCTGGAGTGATCAGAAAAAGATATAATGGTGATTAACATGGCACAGGCAAAGAGAATGTGCTCCAGTTATGACTGTTTTATGCAGTTCCTGTACACTGGAGTAACAAATGACCCTGCTTTAGCACAATCTGAGATAATCAGACAGCATCTGCCTTCTGTTCTCTAACTCCATTTGTAGAAAAGAAATGTTAATTTTAAAATTATTCACTTTTTGAAGTGCTAACTATTTCTATTCCCTTCAAATCTCCCCTGTTTGTTTCAGTGTTGGTTTTCTTTCCTTTTTTTTTGTTTTTTGAGGTTTCTTGATCTATTGATACTATCAAATTTAACATGATTCTTTATTTGACATTTCTGAATGGACATGCTTTTTAATATTTTTATCCTTAAAAGACTAAGCCAACATTTTCTGCTTAGGGGAAAAAAAAAAAAAAAAAGGTATTCAGCTGAGAAACTGACCAAAAAACAAGCAGTACTAACTGATCCTTTCATCCATCCATAAATTAATTAATTTCTGTTTCAATCCAGACAACTCTTTCCTGCTCTGAAAGCATGGTTACATAATTCATTGTAGACTATTTTCATCATCTGCTATAATGAACCCATCCAAGAACCTGTGGTTCTCCTTTTGCCTGTTTAAGCCAACTGTCCTCATTATGTGTAGGAGGTAGCAGAGAGTGTTCTGTGTGGTAAATCATAAGTATTGGATCTTTACCTATACTCTATAACTTACCTATTATCACAAGAGTATGGTTCTGATCACTTAGGAGGTATTACTATTTTTCATTTCCAAAGCTAATGAGTTGGATGACGTGATATTTGAAGTTTCATAAGGTTCTAACAATCTCTGAAGTCATTTTGAAAAGTTATAATCTGACCCAAAGAAAGGCAATGCCAAAGAATGCTCAAACTGCTGTACAATTGCACTCATTTCACATATTAGTAAAGTAATGCTCAAAATTCTCCAAGGCAAGCTTCAGCAATATGTGAATCATGAACTTCCACATGTTCAGGCTGGTTTTAGAAAAGGCAGAAGAACCAGAAATCAAATTGCCAACATCTGCTGGATCATGGGAAAAAGGAAGAGAGTTCCAAAAAAGTATCTTTTCTGCTTTATTGACTATGCCAAAGCCTTTGACTATGTGGATCGCAATAAACTGGAAAATTCTGAAAGAGATGGCAATACGAGACCACCTGACCTGCTTCTTGGGAAACCTATGTGCAGGTCAGGAAGCAACAGTTAAAACTGGGCATGGAACAACAGACTGGTTCCAAATAGGAAAAGGAGTATGTCAAGGCTGTATATTGTCACCTTGCTTATTTAACTTATATGCAGAGTACATCATGAGAAACACTGGGCTGGAAGAAGCACAAGCTGGAATCAAGGTTTCTGAGAGAAATATTAATTGCCTCAGATATGCAG
This sequence comes from Capra hircus, assembly GCF_001704415.2. Classification (NCBI taxonomy): domain Eukaryota; kingdom Metazoa; phylum Chordata; class Mammalia; order Artiodactyla; family Bovidae; genus Capra; species Capra hircus. The sequence continues at coordinate 102,905,979 of NC_030808.1, forward strand.
ATGACACCACCTTTATGGCAGAAAATGAAGAGGAACTAAAAAGCCTCTTGATGAAAGTGAAAGAGGAGAGTGAAAAAGTTGGCTTAAAGCTCAACATTCAGAAAACGAAGATCATGGCATCTGGTCCCATCACTTCATGGTAAATAGATGGGGAAAGAGTGGAAATAGTGTCAGACTTTATTTTTTTGAGCTCCAAAATCACTACAGATGGTGATTGCAGCCATGAAATTAAAAGACGCTTACTCCTTGGAAGGAAAATTATGACCAATATAGATAGCATATTCAAAAGTAGAAACATTACTTTGCCAACAAAGGTCCATCTAGCCAAGGCTATAGTTTTTCCAATGGTCATGTATGGATGTGAGAGTTGGACTGTGAAGAAAGCTGATCACCAAAGAATTGATGCTTTTGAACTGTGGTTTTGGAGAAGACTCTTGCGAGTTCCTTGAACTGCAAGGAGATCCAACTAGTCCATTCTAAAGGAGATCAGTTCTGGGTGTTCTTTGGAAGGACTGATGCTAAAGTTGGAACTCCAATACTTTGGTCACCTGATGCAAAGAGCTGACTGATTGGAAAAGACTCTGATGCTGGGAGGGATTGGGGGCAGGAGGAGAAGGGGACGACAGAGGATGAAATGGCTGGATGGCATCACCGACTCAATGGACATGATTTTAGTGAACTCCAGGAGCTGGTGATGGACATGGAGGCTTTGAATGCTGTGATTCATGGGATCACAAAGAGTCAAACACGACTGAGCGACTCAACTGTACTAAACTGAATCTGACCTATTCTAAGATCTCTAATACTTACTGATTGACAAGTCAAGCCCTTAATTTGAATCTCTTCCCCAAGAAAGCCTCTCATATCTTTCAAGGGCTCACCTTCTTAGGTCAAATGCATCTGGAATAATCTTTTGACTAACTCAGAGTCAACTGATTATATCTGGAAAATACCTTTGCCATATAAGGGAGTATAATCTTAGGAGTGATACCCATTGATTCAGTGATCTAGTTTACAGACAAAAGAAAGGGGATTGTACGGATCATGTACATTGTCAGGGGAGGGAGAGAGATCTTGAGGTTATCTAATTTTGCCTAAGTGCAAGTTGGAATAAAATAAGTGTCTAAGTAAGACAGATATTAGCTTGATGGAAACTGAATTATGCATATTGTATTTATATAATATATATATAAACATTGAGGAAGAAATGTGATCGAAAAATGGTGAAGCAAGTCTCAAATCATACATTTTCTTTCCAGGTGGTAGATAATGTCCCAGAAAGAAAAACAAAAATAACAACAACAACAACAAAAATATATATGGACCATTCAATGAAAGTCTATAAACTTTGTGCTTGTTTCAGTAGGCAGTGAGAAGCTACTGATATTTAAGAGGGTTGAAAGTGAAGTTGAAAATGAAGTCGCTCAGTCGTGTCTGACTCTTTGAGATCCCATGGACTGTAGCCTACCAGGCTCCTCCTTCCATATAATTTGCCAAGCAAGAATACTGGAGTGGATTGCCGTTTCCTTCTCCAGGAAATCTTCCTGACCCAGGGATTGAATCTGGCCCTCTTGCATTGTAGGCAGACACTTTACTGTCTGAGCCACCAGGAAGTCCATAAAAGGGTTGAACTATCATCAATTTGACTTTCAGATAAACTTTCTGCTCGTCACCCTGGAAGGCCCACCCATGTGAATCACATTCTTAAGATTCCTTGCTTTGAGTTTCCAGTTGGGATTGCCCAACCAGAAGCAGGGGCTTCTCTCTTGGCTCAGACTAAAGAATCTGCTTACAATGTAGGAGATTCAGGTTCACTCCCTGAGTCAGGAAGATCCTCTGGATGACAACATGGCAACCCACTCCAGTATTCTTGCCTGGAGAACTCCATGGACAGAGGAGCCTGGTGGGCTACAGTCCATGGGGTTGCCAACAGTCAGACACAGCTGAGAGACTGACATGAACATGAATATGAACATGAACATGAACCAGAAGTGTTGGCAGGCAGGACATCTGTGGGATGAAATAACCGCTTCATTCTCTCTCATGTTCAAGGACAGTAACGGGCAAAACATTGTTATGTAAATCCCTGGGTATGGTATTATCCCTTGTGTTCTTTCTTCACTCCTCTGACACCTTTCAAATCTCTTTGTTAAACTCTTCAAATTACCAAATTTGAATGAGTCATCTGATTACTGCTGTGACTTGACTGAAATTGGAACTGATGAAAAAAATTTTTTGTGAGTATTAATATGAAAATGATGAATAGATCATGTAGAGAGGAAAGAGACTGACTATGTTAACACAGATAAAAACAGTAATGAAGGCACAAATCATATGGTAAGTTAGAAAATATAGATGATACAAGAAATAATGTAGAGGTAAAATATGGAGTATAATGCTTAGCACTTGACTAAATGGAGGGGATGAAAAGATATTAAAGATAGTTCAAGAATAAAACTTGGTAACTAAGTACATTGTTATTCCATTAATGGAAATATCAATATCAGAAGGAGAAATTAACCTTGTGGTTGTTAAGAATCACACTTTGTTTCTGAAACAGTAAAATAAACATGGTGGACATTCCCGTAGAGAAAACAAGTTAAGTGGCTGGAAAGATGGACTTGGCATCTTAGAGAGCAATTGAAGTTATAATAATGGACTCAAGAACTATATAAAATATATTATAATTGAATTCATAAGAATTATTATGCCTTGAGAAAAATCAAAGGGTAAAGAATATATATATATATGGACTTAAGGCACTTATTCATGGAAAATAAAGAGGCAATTTTAAGAGAAGTATCTCTTTTCTTTCTCTTCAGAGACAAATAAAAATGTATCATAGACTAAAAATAAAATATGTTGCATATGAGGAAAAATAGAGAAGAGCTTTTTAAGAAGCAGAAGTGGTTAGATCAGTGCCAATCACAATACCTACCTGGGCAACAGCCCCAGATAATCAACATAGTCTCATCCATGACCATCAATTCATAGATATTTATCTCTCTTACCAAATGCCATAACATCAACCTGATTCAAGTTGTTTGACCAGGAATAGCCATCTCACCCAAAGGTGATAAATTGAGAGACTAGTTGGTGGTCCATGCACATACTTATGTGATACATTTGGACAAAGAAAGTCTTCTTTCCAATAATTCATACTGGAAAAACCAGGAAGACTGAGTTAGTAAGTAGAACTTACAGCTGACAATGTCTGAGGTATAGTAATATTTCAATAATTAAAATGGATCATGTGCAGGACAAAATGAAGAGACAACAGTAGCAAATAACAACAGCAACAAAAGTCAGCCAACTGGCAGAGGAACAGACATAGGTAAAAATAGGAATCACATCAACACTGTTGGTTATAGATCAGTGACTCACTCTTGAGGCCAAGAAAACTGCACTGACACAAGATCACATTTTACCATACCTTTGAGGACAGACTGGCCTTATTAAAGTTTCTATTCTAAAGTTCATTTTCTTCTCTGCTATACTACTACTACTACTACTAAGTCACTTCAGTTGTGTCCGACTCTGTGTGACCCCATAGATGGCAGCCCACCAGGCTCCACCGTCCCTGGGATTCTCCAGGCAAGAACACTGGAGTGAGTTGTCATTTCCTTCTCCAATGCATGAAAGTGAAAAGTGAAAGGGAAGTTGCTCAGTCGTGTCCGACTCTTTGTGACCCCATGGACTGTACCCTACCAGGCTCCTCCGTCCATGGGATTTTCCAGGCAAGAGTACTGGAGTGGGTCACCAGTGCCTTCTCCAGAGATACTCAATAAAAATCTTTATCTGTGCTAGCCTGAGAGTCTAAATGTGTCTATTTCTAGCAACTAAATAGGCCTGAAAAAAGGAATCCTTAAACTCTTCCTCTGGTATAGACAGATGATAGACAGTTATAGCTATATAATTATATATGACAAATATATATATGCATGTGAGTCTGTATATGTACATACACATACACACACATATATACATGTGAAACCACTAGGAGTGGAAATTAGGAAACCAATATCAGAAGAACACAGATGAAGACAGAAATTGCTTGCATGTTGCTTAGGTGAACTAGGTTTTTGCCTACTCTAGGACAGCAATTAGCAGTTCATCACTGGCAAATTGTTAATAAAGCTGTTCCATGCAAAACAATAATGTTGACAGGTAAGGAATGAAATATACCAAAAACAATAACTCCTGTAAACATCTAATAGCTCTTGAAAATAAAATTAAACCATCTTCAACCCCTGCTTCCCGAATGCTGTGCTTGGTGCCATCTGACTGGCACCTTTCCCTTTAACTAATAAGGTTTATATAACTGACCGAAGAACCCATTTATTGATTAGCAGCCTATAAGTACCTTCTGGGAAAAAGACGAACTGGCCAATCAGATGATCATACCAGGAATTAAAATTAGGAATCAGAGAATCTGATTCAATCAATGAGTAGAAGCTGAGTTTAAAAGACATGAAGCATAATTGGAACCAAAAAGGTCATGGCAGGTCTTGTTTACTATAAATTATATAATGAAGCTTGTCAGTGGCAAAAAGTACAACAGCATAACAAAACAGAAATAGACTATAGTTGTCATATTAGCAATGTAATGTTAAAGAAATACAAATTCCTTCCTCTTATTGAGGTCCTTAAGGATATTTTGAAAATAGTATAATCTTTAAGCTCTAGGTTCAATGATCTTTATCATCATTATAAGACTTCTTTGGGGTTTGCTGACAAAATATCAGACATCTAATCATATTCGTCCCTTATAACTAAATGAGACCCCCCAAAAAAGAGAGAGACAGAGAGAAAGAAAGAAAGAAAACAATTTTGGTGCAAAATGATGAAAGAGTTTGAGGAAGATAAGGTGATGGAAGTATGTTGTACTTGGGACAAAGGAACTCAACGACTTTTGAAAGAGCAATTTCAGTAGAGAGGTAGAGAAAAAGAAGCAATTGTAAGAGATGAAGACTGAAGGCATAAATGGATAATAAGAGATGAAAGAAAAAGGCTTTAGAGAAATATAAATGAAGATAGCTTTTGAAGAGAAGGAAAGAGGTTAGGTCAAAGAACAGCAGGGCACAGTTGAATTAAGAAAAAGGTTCTTTTGCTGTATTGCTTTGCCTTCAAGTATTGCAGAAACTAGAGAATATTTTTAAGCAGTAGAATAAGGTCTGTGGAGGAGATTACTAAATTGTTAACTCTGGATAAGTGATATCTTTTATTGTTCAAATATTTTCTTTATCTGCCCAACTCTTTAAAAATTATATTAAAAGCCTCCAAAAAGGATAAATACTGAATTATCACCTGGATCAATTTTTCATTTGGATTAAAAAAAATCATTCAGTGACCCATATCTTAAGTCAAATGACTGAATTAAATATGCTTTGGAATACTAATGATTCAACTAATAATTTGTCATTTTTGCTTCCCCATTAATTCTGTTTCCAAAATTAATTAGAAATCTTTTTACAATTTGTTACTTTACCTCAAACATAAATGTGAGGATATATAGCAATATAAAGTGTCAAAGATAGATTCTGAGAGAATGTGCTTTGTCTAGATAGTATTATAGATTTGACCATATATTCTAAAGAAATCATAATCTATGTTCTATATATATTAATTAATTTTAATTTAAGTATCTATTGGGAAGATTGATATAAATTTGAGTGCAGTAACTTTTTAGTTTGATTTTACTTTTTATTTTTTAAACTGAAAAAATACACTAGATTGGGTCCAATGACTGTGAAGCATGTGCCCTTCCTAAAAGTGGGGAAGACTAAGAAAGTGTAGACAGAGTTCACAGTAACAGGAGTTACAGATTTTACACCTTTTTACAGATTTGAGGTTACTTGTTCAACTACATTCAGGCCTGGAAATGGTGATCATCAGTGGTGATGATCTGGAGTCTTAAAAAAGACACAAAAATGTCTATAATACAAATAAAGTGATAAAGGTGTGAATCAGGGAAATATTGGGCTCAGTATATAACATGTTAAAGTTTATATTAACTGCTAATATTCAAGTCTGATATTAAAATGTACTGGTCAGTCTATCACGATGGCAGTGAATGCCATATACATGTAACACATTGAATGTGGTAGCAAGAAATGAAATTTTCAAATGAGAGTCATGGAATTCCCTGGCTCTCCAGTGGTTAGGACTCTCCACTCTCACTGCTGAGGGCCTAGGTTCAATCTCTGTTCAGAGAACTAAAAGCCCACAAACAGTGCAGCCAAAAATAAAATAAATAAATAAATAAATAAATAAATAAATAAATAAATGAGAGTCTAGAGGCAACTGAAGGCTATGGTTTTTCCAGTAGTCATGTATGGATGTGAGAGTTGGACCTTGAAGAAGGCTGAGCGCCAAAGAATTGATGCTTTTGAACTGTGGTGTTGGAGAAGACTCTTGAGAGTCCCTTGGACTGCAAGGAGATCCAACCAGTCCTTTCTGAAGGAGATCAACCCTGGGATTTCTTTGGAAGGAATGATGCTAAAGCTGAAACTCCAGTACTTTGGCCACCTCATGAGAAGAGTTTACTCATTGGAAAAGATTCTGATGCTGGGAGGGATTGGGGGCAGGAGGAAAAGGGGATGACCGAGGATGAGATGGCTGGATGGCATCACTGACTCGATGGACGTGAGTCTGAGTGAACTCCGGGAGTTGGTGATGGACAGGGAGGCCTGGCGTGCTGCGATTCATGGGGTCGCAAAGAGTTGGACATGACTGAGCAACTGAACTGAACTGAACTGAGAGGCAACTGAAATGTGAATACATATTTGCTCAAAAATAAGTTTGGAAACAAGCTGATTAATATATATTTAACTATTTTCCCTATAGATATTGTAAGTTAGACATTTTGCAAAGCACTGGAAATTAAAAAATGAACATTTATCTTTATTTGCAAAATATTCCTAGATAACTGAGATTATAAAAATCACATCCCACTACATTATCAAAAACTAATTGGAAATTTAAATTTTAAAGTTCTTCAAATCATCTTATAAGTACTAAATACATAGTTAATACATATAAAAATGTTAAATAATAATTCATTTCTAAAATTGTTTAGTCTATCATTTAATCTATCAATAAAAATATGCCTAAGTGGTTTTTCACAGTAAATTGTAATTTTTATTTTTTTTCATCTTTACTGAGATACACTCAGCATATAACTTTGTGTAACTCTTAAGATGTGCAAAGCATTGACTTGATACACTTATATCCTACAATATGATTACCTCTCCATGGGGTCACAATGAGTTGGATGTGGCTTCATCACTAACTAACAGCAATAACAGTAGCCTTAGGTTAGCTCACACCTCCAGATCACCTCATTTTATATTTTAAATGGCTTTAATGTTATTCTCTTATCTTCCATTGCTATTTCCATAAAAATAATCTTGAACAATTTTTCAAATTACATTTTTAAAGAGTTTAAGTGCATGCATAATCCTTGCTATCTTCTGAAGTGTGGAAGGCTTCCAAAGTTGCATACAGAATGATAGATGGATGAAATATAATAGGTTTATTACCTTAACATTTTACATGAAACTTCTTATGAGATATTGATGATAATCTGGATGAAAATAGTGACCAGTCCATCAAAAACTTGATTTTTAAATATAATTCCATTCAGATTATAGGGAAGAAAAGATTGAAAACAATCTATAATTCATCCTGTTGAGTTTGCACATCAACTTGACATATTTATGTATCTGCATGTTTGTGTGATGAATATTAAACAATAAAACTGAAAAAGTGCTAATATTTTTAAAACACTCATATTCAAACTGATTGAATCTGAATATATTAGAGCAAAAAAGAATAATAAAGGAGGTCGTACTGGTTGATTTTAGCTTAGTTCTTCCCCTTTTTCTCTTGTTCTACCAGTTAAATACTTCCTTCACCTGCATACAATGAGTTCCTAAGATATAATTTGTTATATCGTGGAAGAAAACCATCTGAAGGACATTTTCATAATAAGATAATAGAAGTTATTATATTACTCATTATAGGAATATATGCATTGTATTGAGCAGATAGTATTATGATCCTTGTTAAACATTTGCCTCTGGATTCAGAAAGATATAGATTCAAATCCTGGCTCCATTAGGCACTATGAGCAATTCAGGTAAGCCTATAAGACTGTGTTACCAGTTAAATGGAAATAATAATATTCACTATATAAAACTGATGTAATGAGAAAATATATGCAAAGTACTTAGCATAGTCTCTAGCAAATAATATGTGTTTTATAAATTTGAGTTAAGGATATTTCTAAAATTGAATATATTTTCTGTAGAAACTATATAATAAGCTACATAAAATAAATGCAGGCATTTCTGTAGCTTAATCAACACTCAATACATTCCAGGCATTGTGCTTATGTGTAGAAATAAAGCATTAAATGGGTTCATTTTATCTATAAATGTACTTATCTACGTGTGGGTGACAGTCCCTCTCTGAAAGATAAAGCCAACAATGCCCCCTTCGGTCAGAAGAGCCATTAGGTTTGCAGTCACTTGAGTGGTGCTTCTTGGTTGTATTAGTTTGTAAGAACTGAGGTAATGCAATGAAAAGGAGAGGGAAGGCTCCAATTAGATTTATTTTGGAAGTCAGAAAAACTGAAGGTTTTGATCACTTGCCTTCTTAAAAATCCTACCATTTTTATGGCAATATGGATGGTTCTGCCTGAGTAGAAGTATGGGTTTTCTCTGTCTAAGGGCAATGGGAATGTGTGGGCAAGACTGGCACTGTGCAGGGTAACCCAGAGGCTGTGCAAGGATACCAGAGGGACAGCCATCTTCTTAGCAATAGGAAAGCTGCATTGTGACTGAGGATAGAGTTGTCATCACTGACACCAAGTGGTGATGGCCAAGGTTTAATACTGTGGTTGAATTGCATTTTGCATCTCTCTATATATGTCTAATATTTGGAAGCAGATCTGATACTTTTTCCACCGTAAATCCCCAAATATTCTTGGTCAAATGTGAAAAGGGAAAGACTTGAAAGAAAGGAGCCAGATTTGATGCTAATACAGACAATGATAACTACAGAGACTGTAACAGTTAAAGATGTATTCAGTTCAGTTCAGTTCATTCGCTCAGTAGTGTCCGACTCTTTGCGACCTCATAAATCGCAGCACGCGAGGCCATCACCAACTCCCAGAGTTTACCCAAACTTATGTCCATTGACTCAGTGATGCCATCCAGCCATCTCATCCTCTGTCGTCCTCTTCTCCTCCTTTCCGCAATCCCTCCCAGCATCAGGGTCTTTTCCAATGAGTCAACCCTTTGCATGAGGTGGTCAAAATACTGGAGTTTCAGCTTCAGCATCAGTCCTTCCAATGAACACCCAGGACTGATGTCCTTTCGGATTGACTGGTTGGATCTCCTGGCAGTCCAAGGGACTCTCAAGAGTCTTCTCCAACACCGCAGTTCAAAAGCATCAATTTTTCAGCACTCAGCTTTCTTCACAGTCCAACTCTCACATCTATACATAACCACTGGAAAAAGCATAGCCTTGACTAGATGGACCTTTGTTGGCAAAGTAATGTCTCTGCTCTTGAATCTGCTATCTAGGTTGGTCATAACTTTCCTTCCAAGGAGTAAGTGTCTTTTAATTTCATGACTGCAGTCACCATCTGCAGTATAATTGTAGTTAAATTGTAAGCTCCTGCAGTGGATCAATAGAAGAGTACATACAAATGAATATACATATGTAATTTAAAGAGGGATAAGGTGGATAAATGGTAATTTTACAGAATTCATCAAACACACAATAATTAAATGGTCAAACAGTGGTTCTATGATTCATTTATTCTTTCCAAGCTTATCAGTGTGCTAATACTAGACCTTCTGGTTAGCAAACAAAATGATCCTTATGTAAGAAATGCCTTGAGCATGGAATATATAAGAAATATCATATAAGGGATGAATCTATTGAATTATAATGTTGAGTTGTTTCTTGACTTAACTGGCTATTCCTGTGTAATTGAGGTGACTACACACCTCACTTAGAAGCCTCAGATATTACCTGAGTCTAAGCATATTTAGTTGGAGAAGACGATGGCACCCTACTCCAATACTCTTGCCTGGAAAATCCCATGGACAGAGGAGCCTGGTAGGCTGCAGTCCATGGGATCGTGAAGAGTCGACACAACTGAGCAACTTCCCTTCACTTTTCACTTTCATGCATTAGAGAAGGAAATGGCAACCCACTCCAGTGTTCTTGCCTGGAGAATCCCAGGGACAGAAGAGCCTGGTGGGCTGCCGTCTATGGGGTCACACAGAGTCGGACACAACTGAAGTGACTTAGCAGCAGCAAGCATGTTTAGTATAGGAAGAAAGAATCTGGGATGCCGGGCTGGAGGTCTCAAATTTCTCTTTGCCTTGAAATTATTTATATCTTTGAAATTAGTAATAAATTGAATTTCAGGTACTATTATATATAAAAGATGACCCAGAGAGATGTTGTGGGGAGGGAGATGGGAGGGGGGTTCATGTTTGGGAACGCATGTAAGAATTAAAGATTTTAAAATTTAAAAAATAAAAAATAAAATGGTTACAAAAAAAAAAATAAAGTAAACACTTATTTCAGGAAAAAAAAAAAAAAAAAGCTGGCTTAAAACTCAACACTCCAACATTCAAAAACCAGATCATGTAATCTGGTCCCATCACTTCATGGCATATAGATAGGGAAACAATGGAAAGAGTGACAGACCATTTTAGGGGGCTCCCAAATCACTGCAGATGGTGACTGCAGCCATGAAATTAAGACACTTGCTCCTTGGAAGGAAAGCTATGATAAACATAGACAGTGTATTAAACAGCAGAGACATCACTTTGCCAACAAAGATCTGTATAGTCAAAGCTGTGTTTTTTCCAGTAGTCATATATGAATGTGAGAATTGGACCATGTGAAGACTGAGTGCCGAAGAATTTATGCTTTTAAACTGGGGTGTTGGAAAAGGTTCTTGAGAATCTCTTGAACTGCAAAGAAATCAAACCAGTCAATCCTAAAGGAAATCAATCCTGAATATTCATTGGAAGGATGGAAGCTGAAGCTCCAATACTTTGGCCACCTGATGTGAACAGCCAACTCATTGGAAAAGACCCTGATGCTGGGAAAGATTGAAGGCAAGAGAAGGGGACGACAGAAAACAAGATGGTTGGATGGCATCATCGACTCAAAGCAAATGGGTTTGAGCAAGCTCTGAAGGGAAACCTGGCATGCTGCAGTCCATGGGGTTGCAAAGAGGCTGATATGACTATATGATTGAACAACAACAACAAATATATATAACCTCCAGTACATATAAAAAGTAAGTTATATATACTAATTACATAGCTCTTAGGATCAAAAGTGACCCTTTTTCTTGAGCAATTCAAAGCTCAAAAAAAAAAAAAACATTAACCATCACCATTTATGGAGTCTCAAATATGTGCTGGATATTTTCCATATGTTATTTTATTTAATCTTCAGAAAAAAAAGGGGGGGCACTATTCTCATTTTAATTAAGAAAACAGACCATTACAACTTAAAAACAAAAGATAACATTTTAAACAAATTAGAAAAAAATGTCACCCCCAAAGTTCCAATACTAATTAAAAACTCAAGGTGGTATCTGAACTTCTCAGCAGCTGATTCAAAATGCTCTCTAGGTCATCCCAGTGCACCAGCCCCAAGCATCCTGTATCCTGCATCGAACCTAGACTGGTGATTCATTTCTTATATGATATTATACATGTTTCAATGCCATCCTCCCAAATCATCCCACCCTCTCCCTCTCCCACAGAGTCCAAAAGACTGTTCTATACATCTGTGTCTGTTTTGCTGTCTCATATACAGGGTTATCATTACCATCTTTCTAAATTCCATATATATGTGTTAGTATACTGTATTGGTGTTTTTCTTTCTGGCTTACTTCACTCTGTATTCCCAGAGAGATGGTATGGGGAGGGAAGGGGGAGGGGAGTTCAGGATTGGAAACACATGTACACCCATGGCAGATTCATGTTGATGTATGGCAGAACCAATACAGTATTGTAAAATAAAATAAAACAAAAATAATAAAAAAATAAAAAAAACACACAAAATACTCTCTAAATTATGGTGGGAGGCTATCAAACACAACTATAGATGGAAACAATAAACCTTACAACAGTGGAATGTGGGAGCACAGGTAAGAAAGTTTAAGCCTAGGAATGTTCATAAGGTGATTTGGAAGGGCTTTAAAGAGCAATGGCTTCCCTCATGGCTCAGGTGGCAAAGAAACTGCCTGCAATGCAGGAGACACAGAAGATGCCAGTTTGATCCTCGGGTCAGGAAGATCCCCTGCAGAAGGGCATGGCAACCCATCCCAGGGTTCTTGCCTAGAGAATTCCATGGACAGAGGAGTCTGGTGGGCTACAGTCCATGGGGTTGCAAAGAGTTGGACAACTGAGCAATTAACTCTGCTATTACTTAAAAGAATTAGGAGTTCACAAGCATAGAAATAGAAGTTTGTTAGGGTAGAAAACAGAGAATGGCCTACCAAATTGAAAAACTTTGCAAAAATCTGTATTGATTTATATATCAATGAGGAATGCTCAATAATTAGCATGGGGAATGTGCGTTTCCCAAATATCCTTTAAATTATACTTTGAGCTTCTGCTTATAAGCAAGATTAGAGCCGAGCCTCAGTGTGTTTGAGAAATTGAGATGATTCTGTGAGTATGCTGGAGGTCCAGTCTGTTATTTTGGATCTAGGAGGGGAAAGAGTGCTGGAATAAATCTCTGGAAGGTTTTTAATTTTTTTGAAGTTCTTATGTTGTGAAATATCTTTTCTTGACTTTTAATGTCTATTTTGTTTTTTCAGTCTCCTATTTTCCTTGTGATGTACTTTGGACTCTGTCCAGGGTACTATTTGTGTGTGTGTATGTCTCTCTTTGTGTGTGTATATATGAGAATGCTTGAGACTTTTACAGAAAAAATAGAAATCTTACTGGAGCAATTGTGATTGTCTTTAGGAAACTACAGATTCATTAAAGGACTCAATTGAAGAAAATTAGTGTGAAATACATAACTGAGGACCAATTTTATTGTAAAAATTTAAATATTTAAAATGCCTGTTCTGTTCTTCAGGTTTGCTGAATTTCTGGACAATATTGAAGTTTGCATTGACCTGTTAGTCTGATGAAACCTATCATTTTTTCATGACTGTCAAAGCTAAATATATTTGTTTATCATCAGTTCAGTTCAGTTGCTCAGTTGTGTCCAACTCATTGCGACCCCATGAATTGCAGCACACCAGGCCTCCCTGTCCATCACTAACTCCCAGAGTTTACCCAAACTCATGTCCATCGAGTTGGTGATACCATCCAGCCATCTCATCCTCTGTCATCCCCTTCTTCTGCCTCTAATCCCTCCCAGCATAAGGGTCTTTTCCAATGAGTCAACTCTTCGTTTGAGGTGGCCAAAGTAGTTAGTCATACTTAAATCCTAACTAGATAAAAATACAACTGATAATTTTTCTTAATTAGGTAATATGTCAAAGGATGCTGATATTTTTCAGTGGGTTCTCTAAATTTAGATGAGTAATTCCTTGTGAGGCCTACATGGTGGTTCAGATGGTGTAGAATATGCCTGAAATGTAGGAGATAAGGGTTTTATCCCTGGATTGGGAAGACGTCTGGAAAAGGGAATGGCATCCCACTCCAGTGTTCTTGCCTGTAGAATCCCAAGGACAGAGGAAACTGGTGGGCTACAGTCCATGGAGTCACAAAGAGCTGGACACTGTTGAGTGACTAAAACTTTCACTTTCAAACTTGTGTACAGTGATACTAAAGATGCAGGGGAGATGCAGGTAGCTATAAAATCTGTATTCTAGAATTAAGAAGGTTTTCCCTAGGGTGTGTGGTCAGTTCCTTTAGTCATGTCTGACTCTTTGCAACCCTATGGACTGTAGTCTGCCAGACTCCTCTGTCCATGGGATTCTCCAGGCAAGAACACTGGATTGGGTTGCCATGCCCTCCTCCAGGAGATATTCCCAACAGAGGGATCAAACCTGCATCTCCTGGGTCTGCTGCATTGACAGGTTGATTCTTTACCCACTGAGCCACCTGGGTAGCTTTTCCAAATATGTGGGACAATTGCTACTATTGATATGGAGATGACTTTAGGTATGAAGATATAGCTTTAAATTACATTGGATTGCATAGGGGAGAAAATTATTCCCTTTTCAATTTGGTTTCAATCCTTCTGATTACATCATGAGGGATGTCTCATTTTGGCATGAAGATATACTTAATAATCCCTGACTTATGATAATCCGTTTTTATAAAAGAGAAGTAGGTCTCTTGGCCAAATGTTAGACTTGGCTGGAAATTAGCAATATTATGGCAGTTTCATTGTATTTATTTTAAACCATTTCTTACTGTCAAAATGTTCTTTTCCATTTACCATAGTGATAAAAAGTTTAACTCCATTTGATACATTTTGATTAAGATTACTTGCTAAGAAATGTAAAGAAAAAATTACAACTCTTCTTTTATGATATTAAACTCTTTCTATCAGGCTGTGTCTCTCAAAAAAAAAGTTTTCAAAATTAAAATGCATCAGAAGGCTCTAGACTAGGACTACTTCTGATTAATATAGAATAAACATGGCTCAGGCAGGATGCTTAACAATGGCGGATATAAAAGGTCAAAAACTCCTACATTTCTTATGAGCTAGTCCAACAGTAAACATTGATGGTGTGCCCAAGAGACCAAAATATTGACAACAAAGTCATGTGGGTTTTTCTTTTTTTTAATTAAAAAAAATTCTTTTTTTCTTCCTGGGTTTTTCATTGAACTGGCAAAAATTCTCCCTGAAAGTTTATGAAATTGTTCCCAATGATAAGGTGCTACAGGTACTCCTTAAAGTAATGCATGGTTCTGTTTCCCTCTGACAACTAAACTGTCTGTCACAAATGCAGCATTATTATTTGTAATATATAACTAAGTAAAATACAAGCAAGGGTAAGCAAAGCCTTACTTACCTCACTAATCAGTTCCCTCTTTGTAAATGAGAGTGAACAAATATCCAAAGTCACTCTAGAGGACACTAAAGGTCTCAAGAGATAATATGCTTACAGGATTATCAAATGAAAAAAGGAGTAAAGGGATTTGTTTGAAAGGATTACAGGGAAGGAGAATAAAGGATAGGAAGGCAGCAAAAACAAAGATATGTAAGCTTCAAAGTTTTGAAAAATAATATGAATATAGATTATGCTTTTACAGTATTAAAATTACTCTAAAGAATTATACACAATTTCTGAGTGTTTGGTTGAGAAAGCAATCTGCAGAGGGGCATTAATACTGAGCAGTACAAGGTGGACTTTGAATGGATGTGAAACCAAAGGAAAATGTAGCAGGATGAATGACTTGCTTTTAAAAACTAATGAATACAAAACACTGAATTAGAGGATAATTAAAAGATGAAAAATGGGATAATATAGCTTTATATATAATGCTGTTCTGAAAACAATCTTAGATGCATATGTTCATGGTTATGAGAAAACACTCAGCACATTTAACTTAATAATTATTTAACTTAATAATTATTTGAAATGGAATTAAAGGAAAATAATAAACCTGAGGGAAAATAAAACCAATTGGATAATATATTTTCAATATTTATAAAAATGTATATACTTTTTTATTAGAGGGGAAATACTAAAATATGTGTACTTTCAATGTGACAGACACCTTACATATATCCGTGCTCATGCTTAGTAGTGTCTGACTCTCTGCGACTTCATGGACTGTAGCCCACCAGGCGCCTCTGTATATGGGATTTTCTAGGCTAGAATACTGGAGTCGTCATTCCCTCCACCAGGGGATCTTCCCAACACAGGGATTGATCTCATGTTTCCTGTATTGGCAGGAAGATTCTTTACTACCAGTGCCAGCATTTGCCTGAAATACTTACCCTATTTTATATCTAAATCTGGTAGCAACTCCAAAACATTGGTATTTTGATCTCTACAGATGAGGGGAATAGCATCCATTCAGTTCAGTTCAGTTCAGTTTCTCAGTCGTGTCCGACTCTATGACCTCATGAATCACAGCACGCCAGGTCTCCCTGTCCATCACCAACTCCCGGAATCCACCCAGACCCATGTCCATTGAGTCAGTGATGAGATTCTCACCTTCAACCATCTCATCCTCTGTCATCCACTTCTCCTCCTGCCCCCAATTTTTCCCAGTATCAGGGTCTTTTCCAATGAGTCAGCTCTTCACATCAGGTGGCCAAAGTATTGGACAACATCAGTCCTGCCAATGAACACACAGGACTGATCTCCTTTAGGATGGACTGGTTGAATCTCCTTCCAGTCCAAGGGACTCTCAAAAGTCTTCTCCAACACCACAGTTCAAAGACATCAATTCTTCTGTGCTCAGATTTCTTTATAGTCCAACTCACATCCATATATAATCACTGGAAAAATCATAGCCTTGACTAGACAGATCTTTGTTGATAAAGTAATGTCTTTTTTTTTAATATGCTGTCCAGGTTGGTCATAACTTTCCTCCCAAAGAGTAAGCATCTTTTAATTTCATGGCTGCAATCACCATCTGCAGTGATTTGGGAGCCCAAAAAATAAAGTTAGCCACTGTTTCCACTGTTTCCCCATCTATTTCCCATGAAGTGATGGGACTGGATGCCATGATCTTAGTTTTCTGAATGTTGAGCTTTAAGCCAACCTTTTCACTCTCCTTTTTCACTTTCATCAAGAGGCTCTTTAGTTCTTCATTTTCTGCCATAAGGGTGGTGTCATCTGCATATCTGAAGTTCTTGATATTTCTCCTGGAAATCTTGATTCCAGCTTGTGCTTCCTCCAGCCCAGTGTTTCTCATGATGTACTCTGCATATAAGTTAAATATGCAGGGTGACAATATACAACCTTGACATGCTCCTTTTCTTATTTGGAACCAGTCTGTTGTTCCATGTCCAGTTCTAACTGTTACTTCCTGACCTGCATACAGGTTTCTCAAGAGGCAAGTCAGGTGATCTGGTATTCCCATCTCTTTCAGAATTTTACACAGTTTGTTGTGATCCACACAGTCAAAGGCTTTGGCATAGTCGATAAACCAGATGTTTTTCTGGAACTTTCTTCCTTTTTCCATGATCCAGTGGATGTTGGCAATTTGATCTCTGGTTCCTCTGCCTTTTCTAAAACCAGGTCAACCATCTGGAAGTTCACAGTTCAAGTATTGCTGAAGCCTGGCTTGGAGAATTTTAAGCATCAGTTCACTAGTGTGTGAGATGAGTGCAATTGTACAGCAGTTTGAGCATTCTTTGGCTTTGCCTTTCTTTGAGATTGGAATGAAGACTGATCTTTTCCAGTCCTGTGGCCACTGCTGCATTTTCCAAGTTTGCTGCCCTATTGAGTGCAACACTTTCACAGCATCATCTTTCAGGATTTGAAATTGCTCAACTGGAATTCCATCACCTTCCACTAGCTTGGTTTGTAGTGATGCTTCCTAAGGCCCACTTGACTTCACATTCCTAGCATCCATTAGGATTACATAACTGTCTGCTGCCAAGTCGCTTCAGTCATGTCTGACTCTGTGCAACCCCATAGACGGCAGCCCACCAGGCTTCCCCATCCCTGGGATTCTCCAGGCAAGAACACTGGGGTGGATTGCCATTTCCTTCTCCAATGCATGAAAGTGAAAATTCAAAATGAAGTCGCTCAGTCGTGTCCGACTCTTACCGACCCCATGCACTGCAGTGCACCAGGCTCCTCTGTCCATGGGATTCTCCAGGCAAGAGTACTGGAGTTGGGGTGCCATTGTCTTCTCTAGGTTACAAATAGTTTTCAAGCCTGAGATGATAAGAGATAGAAAACACTCACTCAGTGGTTTTCTCAATAGAGTATTCTCCACTAGACTCCAAAAATACGATTGGATTTTTACTTCCATCTATGAACTGTAACTGGTACCATTCTTACTCTTCTATCTAAAACAATTATTTATAAAACTGGACACACAATATTAGGCAACAGTTTTTAGACACTGATCTATAGCTAGCTCATGACTTTGATCTTTGAAAGAAGGTAAACTGCTTAGGAAGTTATAATGATCCCCTTAGTTTTCTCCCCTGGGACATTTTGCTGAATGAGGATGAAATCCAAGTGGGGTTTTTGTGTCACTGAACAGAGAAAACAAATATTGAAGCTGCAAGTTGCTAATATATAAGACTGGCACAAAGACAGAAATATAGACCAATGCAATGAAATAGAAAGCCCAGAGATAAACCCATGCACCTATGGACACCTTATCTTTGACAAAGGAGGCAAGAATATAGAATGGAGAAAAGACAATCTCTTTAACAAGTGGTGCTGGGAAAACTGGTCAACCACTTGCAAAATAATGAAACTAGAACACTTTCTAACACCATGCACAAAAATAAACTCAAAATGGATTAAAGATCTAAATGTTAAGACCAGAAACTATAAAACTTTTAGAGGAGAACATAGGCAAAACATTCTCCGACATAAATCACAGCAGGATCCTCTATGACCCACCTCCCAGAATATTGGAAATGAAAGGAAAAATAAACAAATGGCACCTAATTAAAATTAAAAGCTTCTGCACAACAAAGGAAACTCTAAGCAAGGTGAAAAGACAGGCTTCAGAATGGGAGAAAATAATAGCAAATGAAGCAACTGACAAAGAACTAATCTCAAAAAATTACAAGCAACTCCTGCAGCTCAATTCAAGAAAAATAAATGACCCAATCAAAAAATGGGCCAAAGAACTAAACAGACATTTCTCCAAAGAAGACATACAGATAGCTAACAAACACATGAAAAGATGCTCAACATCACTCATTATCAGAGAAATGCAAATCAAAACCACAATGAGGTACCTTTTTGCACCAGTCAGAATGGCTGTGATCCAAAAGTCTACAAGCAATAAATGCTGGAGAGGATGTGGAGAAAAGGGAAGCCTCTTATACTGTTGGTGGGAATGCAAACTAGTCAGCCACTATGGAGAACAGTGTAGAGATTCCTTAAAAAACTGGAAATAGAACTGTCTTATGACCCAGCAATCCCAATGCTGGGCATACACACCGAGGAAACCAGAATTGAAAGAGACACATGTACCCCAATATTTATTGCAGCACTGTTTATAATAGCCAGGACATGGAAGCAACCTAGATGTCCATCAGCAGACAAATGGATAAAAAAGCAGTGGTACATATACACAATGGAGTATTACTCAGCCATTAAAAAGAATACATTCAAATCAGTTCTAATGAGGTGGATGAAATTGGAGCCTATTATACAGAATGACGTAAGCTAGAAAGAAAAACACCAACACAGTATACTAAGGCATATATTTGGGATTTAGAAAGATGGTAATGATAACCTTGTATACGAGACAGCAAAAGAGACACAGATGTATAGAACAGTCTTTTGGACTCTGTGGGAGAGGAAGAGGGTGGGACGATTTGGGAGAATGGCACTGAAACATGTATAATATCATATAAGAAACAAATCGCCAGTCCAGGTTCCATACAGGATGCTTGGGGCTGGTGCACTGGGATGACCCTGAGGCATGGTACAGGGAGGGAGGTGGGAAGGGTGTTCAGGATGGGGAACACGTGTACACCCATAGCAGATTCATGTTGATGTGTGGCAGAACCAATACAATATTGAAAGTAATTAGCCTCCAATTAAAATAAATAAATTTAAATTAAAAAAAAGTGCAGCATGCTTGGGGCTGGTGCATGGGGATGATCCAGAGAGATGTTGTGGGGAGGGAGGTGGGAGGGGGGTTCATGTTTGGGAACGCATGTAAGAATTAAAGATTTTAAAATTAAAAAAAAAATAAAAAATAAATAAATTTAAAAAAAAAAGAAATGCAAAAAAAAAAAAAGACATTTTCAAGAAGGGGATTTGAAAAGAAACAATCATATATGAGAAAGGAGTCTGTGTCAGGATCATAAATGCTTCATCAAGGTCTGGGCTACTCATGTTCAAAGTTCAACTCTGAGAGAGGTATTACAAAGATTACCTGCTAGAGGGCTGAAAGATGATTGGAGATAGCAAAGGTCTTGAAGAGCGGTGGACATTAGATTTATGCTGCTGCTACTGCTAAGTTGCTTTCAGTCGTGTCCAACTCTACAACTCCATAGACGGCAGCCCACCAGGCTCCCCCTTCCCTAGGATTCTCCAGGCAAGAATACTGGAGTGGTTTGCCATTTCCTTCTCCAATGCATGAAAGTGAAAAGTCAAAGTGAAGTTGCTCGGTCATGTCCGACTCTTAGCGACCCAACAGACTGCAGCCTACCAGGCTCCTCCCTCCATGGGATTTCCCAGGCAAGAATACTGGAGTGGGGTGCCATTGCCTTTTCCATTAGATTTATGACCCAGCAAGAATAGAGAAACCTCAGTGAGTGCATTGGTGAAATTCAAGAAAGGACAAACTTTGTAATAAGTACCTTGCCATACACTTACTGCCACAAGCTCACACTAATAGATAAACCTGTCCTAACAAAGAACAAAAAGGAGTTCTGACAGAATCAGAAAGATGCAATGGTATTTTTTTTCAGTATATATAAGATATTCACCAAGTTATGCTATATGCTGGATGATGGTCTATAAGTCTCAATAGCTATGAAATTACTGATACCTTAAAGAGTATATTCTTTGACTAAAACTGAAATGAATTTAGATATCAATGAAGAAAGACGTAGAAATTCTTCCAAGTATTTGAAAGTTAAACAACATACCAACTTACTTATCCTTTGAGTAAAAAAATATGAGGAAAACTAGAAAATATTTCAAACCAAACAAGATTGAAAGTACAAGTGCAAATCTGTAAATTCCAAATAAAATATTCATGTGGTAGAAGTTTACAACTTTTAGTGCTTTTATTAAAAAAGTACAACAGTTTAACATAAGTGATTTATTTCTTACATAACAAGAGAAAGAAAAGGGAAAGTTAAAACAAAAAAAAATACAGAAATAAAGAGCTGAACCCTGTGAAATAGAAAATCATTAACAGATAAAATTAATGTAACCTAGGTCAGTTCTTTGAAAAGATCAATAAATATCACTGAAAAGTTAGCAATTTAGCAAAACTTAAGTATAAATTTCTAAAAAAGACTGAACAAGCATGAAAGAAAATATTTCAGATTATAGAAACTAATGAAAGTGTATTGCCACAAACTTTAGATATATTAAAAGACATAGAAACATTAAGGGATATTAAGCAACTTTAATACCCATAAATTCAATTCAAATGACACAGAGGTAGGAAAAAAAAAAGCTTAAGTTATTTCATATCTACATTTTACTTAGCAGCTTCACGAAAGAATGCTAATGACTAAAAGCACATGAAAAAAGACTCAATATTGGGACAATTAAAACTATGAGATACACTTCCTTGTATGATTAAGAAATAATCAACATGAAAAATGGGAGAATAAGTGATGTAACTAATTCTCCATATATTTTCAGTGGTTGTGTAATATGGCAAATTCACTTTGGGAGATATTATAAGAGTTTCTTAAGTTAAATAACTACCAATGGCCCAACAATTCCATCCTAGTTATTCACTGAAGAGGATTAGAATATAGAGCTGCAAAATAATTGTGTAAGGCTATTTGTAACAACTCTGTTCATAATAGCTCAAAATGAGACACAATGAAATATCTATTAATAGGTAAAAAAAAAAAAAATTGGGTTATAATTTCAGAATGATACATCCCTCAGCTGTAATTAAGAGAAGACTACTAAATCAATAGACATGTATCTCGAAAACATTGCGTTGAGTAAAAGAAACCAGGCCCCCCAAATTTCACTCATATGAAATTTTAAAAATAACTAAACTAAAAAAAAAAAAAAATGACTAAATTCATCTGTGCTGAACTGGTTCCTACAAAATGTAGCGAATTGGCATTGACCAGAAATAGTAAAGGGGATTTTCAGGGAAGGTGGAAATGATCTTTGTCTTGATTACATTTAAGCACAGACAATTTTATCAAAACTTCTGAAATTATATACTTAATATCTCTATGTAGATATGCATGCCATTTAAATATACATCGTTTAAAAATACAAATAAAAGGCAAGGATTACAGTTAGAGAGACAACTGTAATAAAAGAAAAAAAAAGTGTTACAGACACAACTCTTTGGCAATTTTCAGTTCTTCAGATCTTAAATGATCAAAGTGACCATCAAGGTAGACAGAATTTCTAGCTCATATTTTTATTTATTAGGAAATAATGTTTGTACATGAACTGCTTTATAAAAACACATTGCACACATAAAAGGATCACTCACAAAAAGTTAGTTTGTTAATGTTCACATTGCTTATCCTTTAAGATTCTTTTGTGTTCAGTTGCTCAGTCATGTCTGACTCTTTGTGACCCCATGAACCGCAGCACGCCAGGCCTCCCTGTCCATCACCAACTACCAGAGTCTACCCAAACCCATGTCCAGTGAGTCGGTGATGCCATCCATCCTCTGTCGTCCCCTTCTCCTGCCCTCAATCTTTCCTGGCATCAGGGTCTTTTCCAGTGAGTCAGCTCTTTGCATCAGGTGGCCAAAATATTAGAGTTTCAGCTTCAACATCAGTCTTGCTAATGAACACCCAGGACTGATCTCCTTTAGGATGGACTGGTTGGATCTCCTTGAAGTCCAAGGGACTCTCAAGAGTCTTCTCCAACACTGCATTTCAAAAGCATCAATTTTCGGTACTCAGCTTTCTTTATAGTCCAACTCTCACATCAATACATGACTATTGGAAAAACCATAGCCTTGCCTACGTGTGTAAGTAAATATCAACCTTAAATTTACAAAAATTTAAATTGGTAAAAATTTTAAAAACAAATTTTTTATGTATTTTTTATTTTTCCTTTAGTTTGTACCTTCCTAAAAAATTTAAACAATTTATTTTTGAGATGTCTATGCAACAAATAAATTAGATTGTTTCCAAAGCCCCTGAAAAACAAGAAAAAAAAAATTTATCCTGAAAAAAAAAATTATCCTGTTGTTATTTGTATAGTAAATATATAGCCCAGTATTAAGTGTTTAAGTTGCATAAATACATTCTTAAAATGCTATTTAAAATCAAATGTATATTCACGATTATATGTATTATATGTATTACATGTATTTTGATGTCTTTCCTGTAGTTGACAAACGTTACTAAAATTTACCACTATGAATAATAGCATTTAAGAACAAAAGAGTGATGTTGAGCATCTTTTCATGTGTTTGTTAGCCATCCACATGTCTTCTTTGGAGAAATGCCTATTTAGTTCTTTGGCCCATTTGTCGATGTATGGCAAAACCAATGCAGTATTGTTAAGTAAAATAAAGTAAAAATTAAAATAATAAAAAAAAAGAACAAAAGATTCCTTAAAAAACTAAAAATAGAACTACCATATAACCCGGAAATCCCACTCCTGGCATATACCCAGAAAAAATGATTATTCTAAGAGATACATGCACCCCAATACTCATTGCAACACTATTTACAATAGCCAGGACATGGAGGTAACCTAAATGCCCATCAACAGAGGGATGGATAAAGAAAATGTAGTACATATACACAATAGAATATTACTCAGAAATAAAAAAAATAGTAGAAAAATAGTGCCATTCACAGCAACATGAATGGACCTAGAAATTGTCATATTAAGTATAGTAAGTCAGGCACAGTAAGAGAAATATCATATGATATCACTTATATGTGGAATCTAAAAAAGGGTATAAATGAACTTATTTACAAAACAGAAATTGAGTCCCAGATGTAGAAAACAAGCTTAAGATTACCAGAGAATAGGAGGGGAGGGATAAATTGGAAGACTGGGATTGACATATACACACTTCTATACGTAAAATAGATAACTAAGTGCCTACTGTATTTAACACAGAGAACACTACTCAATTCTCTGTAATGGACTGTATGAGAAAATGATCTAAAAAAAAAAAAAGTGGTATATATGTATGTGTATAGCTGATTCACTTTGCTGTACACCTGAAACTACCACAATTGTAAATAAACCATATGTAATAATTTAATTATTAACATTTAAATAATCTACCCTCTATATGTGACCTTTTTCTTACATGTTAGGATATTTTAAGAAAAAAGATGCTTTAATAACTCTGAAATCAACTTAAAATTAATGACGTATAGGACTGGCAAAATTAATGAAGTTTCAGCCAAACGTTATGAAATGTAATCAGGTACTATAAAATGATGACACAATTTAAATAATTCTTGAGATATAAGAAGTGTAGGAACAAGATTGATGACAAAGCTAAAGGAAAAGATTAAATAATTCACATATAATACATGTAAGTAAAGTTCATATATAGGTCATATATGTAATTTACAATATACACATAAACTATATATTATGAAATATATACATATGTATAGAAATAACCCATTAATGTAAAATTAAATATATAACCAAATGTTCAGTTCAGTTCAGTGCAGTCGCTCAGTCGTGTCCGACTCTTTGCGTCCCCATGAATCGCAGCACACGAGGCCTCCCTGTACATCACCAACTCTCAGAGATCACTCAGATTCACATCCATTGAGCCAGTGATGCCACCCAGCCATCTCATCTTCTGTCGTCCCCTTCTCCTCCTGCCCCCAATTCCTCCCAGCATCAAAGTCTTTTCCAATGAGTCAACTCTTTGCATGAGGTGGCCAAACCAAATGTGAGTACTAGTTAAATCTGAGTTATGGGTTTTATAGTTTTAGTTTGCCTTTTTTACAGTTATTGTATTTTTTTGTTTTGTTTCATTCGTTTTTAACAGTCATTCATCTTGAGAGTGTTGGTGAACTACAATAAAAAATAAAATCTTAGGACCCTAATCTCATTGTGAGGACCCAGGATGATTCTGTGTGTCCCCACTCCAAAGTCTCTCAACCCAGAAAAACTCTTTCCAAAGGTTGTAGAGAGAAAAAGCATTACTGACTAAGCATGACACCACAATACGATGGCTATCCTGGCAATACACTAAGAAACTGTCAAAACAGAAATTCTATTTTATGCAGTCAAGCAAACACAAGCCATTATAGTACATGTTCTCAAGATAACAATAACTAGTCTTTGCCTCATGTGAAGAGCTGACTCATATGAAAAGACCCTGATGCTGGGAATGATTGGGGGCAGGAGGAGCAGGGAATGACAGAGAATGAGTTGGTTGGATGGCATCACCTGCTCAATGGACATGGGTTTGGGTAGACTCCGGAAGGTGGTGATGAACAGGAAGGCCTGGTGTGCTGCGGTTCATGCGATTGCAAAGAGTCGGACATGACTGAGCAACTGAACTGACTGACTGAGTAACAGAACTTGGTGGTACTGTTTGTCAAATGAAGCTCATATTAGATTTGCAGGGTAATCTGAGTGATCATCTATGTTAGCTCATTGTTTTTTTTTGTTTTTGTTTTTGTTTTTTTTTTTACTTTATTTTACTTTACAATACTGTATTGGTTTTGCCATGCATTGACATGAATCCACCACGGGTGTATACAAGCTCCCAATCCTGAATCCCCCTCCCACCTCCCACCCTATATCATCACTCTGGATCATCCCCATGCACCAGCCCCAAGCATCCTGTATCCTGTATTGAACATTACTCAGCCATTAAAAAGAATACATTTGAATCAGTTCTAATGAGATGGATGAAACTGGAGCCGATTATGCAGAGTGAAGTAAGCCAGAAAGAAAAACACCAATACAGTATACTGACACATATATATGGAATTTAGCTCATTGATTTTAACCGAGGAAAACACAATTCTATCTTTAGAACTAAAGCTGGTGTAGTAACTTGGAGAAAGATGCCCCCTAAAGTTAGTTTCCCATCCTTACACAGAAACTAGGAGAAACAGATGTTACCTTCCTTGAATGTTAACCTTTCTTGATATTTACATATTAAAGAGAGAGGTTCTGTGACCTCCAGAAAGTCATTCCTGAGTCATTTCACTGATTAAAAAACAAAAACAAAAACAAAAACAACTATATGTATTTCAAAGAGAAAAGTACTTGGAAGTTTTCTGCAGTAAACATTCTAAGAGAAAGGGAAGGGAACAAGTCTTCCCCCTTATTTTCAATAAGTAGAATTAAACTTCTTATTTTAAAATTTTTATTTGTCCTTCCAAAAGGCAAAACAGAACCCCTTTTAAGTTTTAATAAAATATGTCACTTGTTAAATACTGACTATATGCAAACAAAATAACCAAGACAATAGGCCCCAAAGGGAACTGTTTATGCTAAGCCTCACATCACCAAACCAAAAGTTAATATACTCTGGTTCTGCTAGAAATGGAATCTTAAACCTGTCAATCAGGAATTGCCTGATCATCAGGCAAGTAGGTAATCTATCATCCCCTACCATTCCCTAAAGGAAAGCAGCCTTGAAATAATGACTCACTTTTTGCCATAGTTTAAGAATCCCGGGGAAGGTGAAGCCTGGTGGGCTGCCATCTGTGGGGAGAAACATTCCTTTTCCTGCTCCTTCTTGCCTATAAAACTCATTTACTTTGTATAGCTCCTCAGAGCTCCTTTCTATCTGCTACATTAAATACTGTCCAATTCCAATCAATTTTTGTTGAAATAAACTAAAAATGTTAATATGCCTCAGTTTGTTTTAATATTGTTTAAAAAAGAGCTTACAGTCTCATAGTGGTGAATGGTATGTTTAAAAAAAAAATGCATCCCCAAATGCACTACCTCTAGGAATATGATTCATTCATCATATCAATGATGGATTATCTCTACTTGATGAGATTTGGGGGGGGGTAAAGTCAAGGAGGTGTTATTAAGTCTTTTCAGGGGAGATATTTAAATCGAGCCCTAAAATATCCGGGAATTTATTATTTGGACATGGAAGAAAATAATTTTTTCAGGTAAACGAAAGACAAAGCACACAGTCACAAAAGTATCATGTGGCTTGATAAGCTACGGCTTTAGCAAAGACAACCTGTGAGTGATAGAACGGGAATTAGGTTGGTAAAAGCCAAGTTAGGAGGTACTTCACAAAACATGCTAAGGTTTGGCGACAGTTTTTTAGAAAAATGACAATCTACTGACTCTATTAAAGCAGGATAGTAACATGATTATATTTGGGTTTCTGGATAACTAGTGAATGTGAGGGATCTCTGGTCAGAAGTGACTCCCAGAGTTTGCATTTTGTCTTAAACCCTCAGGCAAACAACCAGTGTGCAGTACTTAACAGACTCTATTTGCTTTTAAAAAGCATAAATTCATACATTTAAATAAGTTGACTGGCAGTATTCAACATTTATGTTTTGAATCATTGTATAGAAGGCATTTACTTTGCACTATAATTTGACAATGAAATATTTAATTAGAAGTTTTTGAGGAGGAAATTAGTAAAATAAAGCATTCTATTCTGACTATAATTTTGTACATTTCTAGCTTCCTTAGTCCTTCCAAATGTACTCTTTGACTTTCTCAAGGGCTTCTTATGTTTCCTTTTTCTTTTTAAACCCCTTAATATCTTTTTTATCTCAACTACTTTTCTAATTTAGATGAATTTATAAGGTCCATTTTGTTCACCATTATCAAGTCAGAAGCTTCTTTTTTTTTATTTCATTTCCTTCCCATCTGAACTTCTTTGTGGAAAACCTCAGTTCTGTATTAAGCTAATTGTACATTGGTCTGGCTATAAATTAATGGGGCTTCGCTGGTGGCTCAGATGGTAAAGCATCTCCCTGGAATGTAGAGAGACCCAGGTTGAATCTCTGGGTTGGGAAGACCACCCCCCCCCCCCAGAGAATCTGGAACACTAATGTTGAGTAGCAATATTTCAATTAATTGTTTATTCCTGTATTTCCTATCTCAGTGAACTGTATACACTGTTTAGCCTAGAGATCAAGTTAGAAACCTGAAAATGTTTTTCTGTGTGTTTTTGCCCCTTTCCTTTCATAGTTGATTCCTATATAATCTAGCTCTGTGAGAGCTTATACAGCTGTTTCCTCTTTTTCTCTTCTTCATCCCATCTGCTGCAACATAAGTTCAATAGGTCATCATCTTTGCTTTTTAAGAGAGTCTCAACAATTATCTTCCTACCCACTAGGCCTCTTGTACATATACTTATTTTCCAAACAAACCAAAATTATCCTTCTAAATAAAAATTAATGGTTCTTAAGTCTCTATTTCTTAGTGTGATTTTAAGACATTCTAAATTTTTTTTCAGTTTTTGTATCATTTCCTCTGCATACTTTTTCTCCTCTCTTTCCACCAACTTTTCTATTACTTTTATCAGGTAATTCTGAGTAGTCTTTTACTGTGAGAATAGACAGGGCTTCCAAGCCAAGTGCCTCTCTAATCTTTCAGGACTTTCCATGAGCCTGTAACGCCCTGCCTTTACATCATTACACTTGCACTGCCTTGTAACTAACTGAACTTTGTGTTATTCACATAAAGCCCAATGAATTCAGGAAATCCATTTATACTTCATATTCTCAGCATATATTATATCCCTAGTGATGATGACTGTCTGCCTGGAAGAACATAATAAACATGTTAACTTATATTAAATATTTAAGATATTAAATGTTTAAAATAAAGTACTTAGGTTTTTATTTTTCAGCTATTAATATATATCTATAAAGAAAAAAATGAACCCTGGTACATGATAGTTCACTAGCCTATCAGTGGGAGGTAAATAAGGGGAAAACTGGCTTTGAAGCAAGAAGCTTTTTTCTGTCTTTGATGGACAGAAAAAAGTGGCCAAAGGAAAAATAAAATCATTTAAAGAGAAGTGAGTTAGTCACATGTTAAAGATCACAAGATTAAATGAATACTTTTGGAATATAATATGCTTTCTAGGGGCCCATTTTTAACCCCCGCATGTTGCATACTGTTTATCTTGAACTCTCTCAGGTTAATGTAACATCTTCAAAAATAAAGCATGATGGGCAAAACTGGTTAAAAGATTTGGAAACTAAATAGTGACCTTTTGAAATAGAGGGTTTTGTTTTTTTTTTTTTTTTTTTTTTTTTTAATCTCTGTTTTGTGGATGATCAGAGTAAGCTTCAAACAGGGTGAAACACAGGCCCAAGATCACATATTTAGTAGCAACAAAACTTCTCATTCAAATCTAAGTGTTCATTTTATTGTCAGCATCCTTGAATCTCTTCTGAAAAGCAAGCATTATAATACTGCCTTTTATACTCTACAGGCTTCCTGGGTAGCTCAAATGGTGGGAAAGAATCTGCCTCCAATGAGGAAGGCTTGGGTTTGATCCCTGTGTTGGGAAGGTTCCCTGGAGAAGGGCATGGCAACCCACTCCAGTATTATTGCCTGGAGAATTCCACGGACAGAATTCCTGGCAGGCTACAGTCCATGGAATCAAAAAGAGTTGGACATACCTGAGCAACACTATATACTCTACAATTAAAATTTCTTGAAGCAGAGACTTTTAAACAAGAAAGACTTACTGTGTAGACTGTGCTAAACTATATTCAATATTTTGTAATAATCTATAATGGAAAAGAGTCTGGAAAAGACTACATACATATAAATATACATATATATATATACACATATACACAAAATATATATGAGTATGTGTGTATAACCGAATCACTTTGCTGAAACAAAGTGATTCACCTGAAACATTGTAAACCAAATGTACTTCAATAAAAAAATAAAATAACAGACATTTATGTTAAACCTAGAACCTGATCAAATAAGCAAAACTTAAAAAGTGTAAATGCAATGTAATTTTTTGTCCCTTTTTCATTTATGTTTTTTCAAGTGTTTTTTTGCCAAATGATGTGACTACTCCATATAACTCTCAACAGCTTAGCCATAATGATTTCAATGTTATGTTAAGTCACTTCAGTTTTGTCCTACTCTTTGTGGCCCTATGGACTATAGCTTGCCAGGGTCCTCTGTCCATGGGATTCTCCAGGCAAGAATATTGGAGTGGTTGCTGTTTCCTCCTCCAGGGGATCTTCCTAACCCAGGGATCAAACTCATGTCTCTAGGCTCATGTCTCCTGCATTGCCAAGTAGGCTCTTTACTGCTAGTGCCACCTGGGTACTTAGTCATTGATGATAGTATTATTTCTAAACCATTTTAATTTCTTATTTTGTAAGACTTCTAAACAAAGAAACATTCAGTTGCTTTTCCCTTATATCTTTAATATTTTCACAGCAAATTATCATCTGAAAAAAATATTTTCTCTCTTTCTTCTTTAGTACATCTTTTTCTAATCTTTAATTTTTTTCTTTACATTTAAGTATTCATGTATGCTCAGTTGCTCAGTTACATCCAACTCTTTGAGACCCGATGGACTCTAGCCCACCAGGCTCCTCTGTCCTTGGGACTTCCCATGGCAAGAAAACTGGAGTGGGTTTCTATTTCCTCCTCTAGGATATCTTCCCCACCCAGGGATTGAACCTGTGTCTCCTGTGTCTCCTTCATTGGCAGATGGATTCTTTACCACTGAGCCACCAGGGAAGTCACAATTAGGTGTATTTCCCAACAATTCTTAATTGAGCAACTAATTTTTCCCCCTTGTAGTTAATTTGGCAGCGACTTGGCAGAGTGATTTCGTTGTCTTTTTAAGAAGCAAAATATATTGGATTTATTTTAAATAATGCTGTCCCATCATATGTTATAAGCAGAACAGTTGGTAGATTTATTCACTAGTGTAAAATATACATTTCAAGTAATTTTGTCAATCTGACAAAGAAGAGTATAGTAACCAAAACTATTTCTACTATGATAGAATTTATTAGTAAAAGGAACCATATAGATCAATTAAGTAAATACAAATTGTCTAAATAATATTCTTCAGTTTAAAAATTGATCACAATTAGTATTAAATTATCCTTAGTGTTTTTCATTAATTTCCAGGATTTCATAATAATTTTTTTCTGAAGAAAGGAATGATTTTTAATTTTGGAGAGATGATTCATTATATAAATTTTTCAGTTTTCACAGAGAAGTCAATATGACAGCTAGTTAACTGTACAAAAGGACTCCTTGGTGTAAATTTCTTTTTGTCCCAGCTAGGGAGCAGATACACTGTATTTTTTGAGTATTGATATTTTTATTGGTGCTATAATTCACCAATATTTTAATCTTCTTTGAAGAGGTCTAAGGAAGATAAAGCCTGAAGTCTTGTTAATTGAGATCAATGTTCTGGAAAGAGTGAGAACTGATAGTCACATTTGGTATTGCTTTCCTCATATCAAGACTAAAAATCATGTCAAAGTACAACGTCAGACAATTAAATCATAGAGGAAAACATCAAAAAGCAAATTCAATTTCTGAAAAAAATATCAAAACTAGAATTTATAGAAACTATCCATAGATATTTGTTTGAAATAAGATAAGCTTAATTCTTAAAACATTTACTGGCTCAAATAAAATAATAGTCAAACGTGTTTTGACCATCTAAAATGGTGGAGGAAAAGTACTGGTGAATATTAAAATGTCTACTTTTATGTAGCCTGAGCCTTTGAAATGCTGAGAACATGCTTAGCAATTCCCTCACTCTAAATTTTGGACTTTTCAGACAGCAGATCCATTACAATAGATGGCAGCTATCTAATAAAATTTATATGCTTTCAGTAACTTGAAAATTACCATGCTCACTAGCTCCACTGAAATCTAGTTATTACTTCTCCCTACATTCACTCCCTACTCCCATATTCTCAATCTCTCTCCTACACTGAAATAGGCACCAAACTGCTTCTCTCAGATCCTTTCTTTTTCCTTTCTTCTTATGTAAAACTCAGAGTCAGGCTACTATAACCTGTCAGACTTTAAAGTGAATTTCTGTATTAAGTGCTTAATTGAAATCCTGTAGTCCAATCCAGTTAAAAAACAGCCTATTCATTCTCCATACTAAACTTAGGATACGCTTCCTAAATGCCATGACTGCTTAAAACACTTCAGTATCTGGGTTCAGTTTGAAAGCATCTTCAGTTCAGTTCAGTTCGGTTGCTCAGTCATGTCTGACTCTTTGGGACCCCATGAATTGCAGCACGCCAGGCCTCCCTGTCCATCACCAACTCCCGGAGTTCACTCAAACTCATGTCCATCGAGTCGGTGATGCCATCCAGCCATCTCATTCTCTGTGGTCCCCTTCTCCTACGGCCTCCAATCCCTCCCAGCATCAGAGTCTTTCCCAATGAGTCAACACTTTGCATGGGGTGGCCAAAGTATTGGAGTTTTAGCTTCAGCATCAGTCCTTCCAAAGAAATCCCAGGACTGGTCTCCTTTAGGATGGACTGGTTGGATCTCCTTGCAGTCCAAGGGACTCTCAAGAGTCTTCTCCAGCACCACAGTCCAAAAACATCAATTGTTCAGCACTCAGCTTTCTTCACAGTCCAAATCTCACATCCATACAAGACCACAGAAAAAATCATAGCCTTGACTAGATGGACCTTTGTTGGCAAGGTAATATCTCTGCTTTTCAATATGCTATAGGTTGGTCATAACTTTCCGTCCAAGGAGTAAGAGTCTTAATTTCATGGCTTCGATCACCATCTGCAGTGATTTTGGAGCTCAATAAAATAAATTCTTACACTGTTTCCACTGTTACCTCATCTATTTCCCATGAAATGATGGGACCAGATGCCATGATCTTAGTTTTCTGAATGTTGAGTTTTAAGCGAACTTTTTCACTCTCCTCTTTCATTTCATCAAGAGGCTTTTTAGTTCCTCTTCATTTTCAGCCATAAGGGTGGTGTCATCTGCATATTTGAGGTTATTGATATTTCTCCCAGCAATCTTGATTCCAGCTTGTGCTTCAAAATGGCCCCAAATTTTTCTAACAATTCAGTCCCAAAGGATTCATATATATCTGCTTCCCCTCCCACATACACCTTTATGCTCCAGTCATACCAAAATTTGCCTAATTTTTTCAAATAAACAGATTTTGGGGACCATACTCGTTGTGTCTCCAAGTAATTACACTTCTTCCTTTGAAATCGCAAAGATGACATCTCATCTTAGTCTTTATTAAGCAAATCATGACTCATTCAGTTCTCATTTTTTCCTACCCACCCTGTTTTGACCCTGTGAGAACTTTAGAGCACTTCTCTTTAATGCTCCTGTCTGATCTCAGTTTTATTCTGGTCCCAGCACCTTTTCCAAAGAACTATATGCCAAGATTTGATTAAAGACCCTGATTGTTTTCTTGATTGTTTGTTTCTATTTCCTTGTTAATATTTGCTTTTGATGTATTCACTGGACCAAATTCAGACCGTTGAATTAAATTCAGTTCAGTTCAGTTCAGTCACTCAGTCATGTCTGACTCTTTGTGACCCCATGAATCGCAGCACGCCAGGCCTCCCTGTCCATCACCATCTCCCGGAGTTCACTCAGACTCGCGTCCATCAAGTCAATGATGCCATCCAGCCATCTCATCCTCGATCGTCCCCTTCTCCTCCTGCCCCCAATCCCTCCCAGCATCAAAGTCTTTTCCAATGAGTCAACTCTTCACATGAGGTGGTCAAAGTACTGCGGTTTCAGCTTTAGCATCATTTCTTCCAAAGAAATCCCAGGGTTGATCTCCTTCAGAATGGACTGGTTGGATCTCCTTGCAGTCCAAGGGACTCTTAATAGTCTTCTCCAACACCACAGTTCAAAAGCATCCATTCTTCGGTGCTCAGCCTTCTTCACAGTCCAGCTCTCACATCCATACATGACTAATGTTAGAACTCAATAAACATTTATTGAAATAACACTGAGCAACCTTAACCATAAATCACATACAAAGAAGGAGAG
This sequence comes from Capra hircus, assembly GCF_001704415.2. Classification (NCBI taxonomy): domain Eukaryota; kingdom Metazoa; phylum Chordata; class Mammalia; order Artiodactyla; family Bovidae; genus Capra; species Capra hircus. The sequence continues at coordinate 102,939,772 of NC_030808.1, forward strand.
TGACAAAAACTGCTACTTTACGCTGCATTGTTGTCTGATTGAATCCATATATTTTTCTCCTGTAAAAACTCTTAAAAGACATATTTCTTTAACATACATAGAAGGACATATTAAAATAAACAGTTCTGCCCCTGAATGATTTTTTCCAGGCAAGGATAAAGTCAGCAGAGGATTAACTGACCCCATTTCCATTTTATCTAATTCACATAGTACTGATGGTATTTAGGAAGGAATTAGTTTCTACATTTGAGATTGCTCTAATTTTTGTAACACTTTTCAAAGAAAAGGTGATTTCAAAAGGCAATTTCAATAAACTTTCTTTCATCTAATCAGGCTTTAAATTTTTATTTTGCTTTATTTTAAGTAGCTCTTTTGTGGCTAAATGTGTTGACAGTCAATACATACATAATGAGATTTTAACTTTCTTCACAGTAAGAAATATTTCTTAAATTTCTGGTCTACAATCTTAGTTTTATTTTTGAGACTACTTGACAGCTTATTTATTATTGTTGATAAATTCTTCAGTCATATTTCCAAAATTAATCATTCTAGTTAAGGTTCTATCCATTCTTACAGTCCTCCTTCTCAATGTAAAGTGAAAAAAAATGCCTTCTACTTCAAGTAAAAACAAAGCCTATCAAGTGTGAATGATTCAGCATTCTAATTACCTCTTAAAAACAATTTTATTTAAATCAATCTTTGTCTTAATCATTTGGCCCCAAGGAGGGAGAGGTTACTTGTTCTAATCAAATGTAATCCTTCTACATAGACCTCAATTCCTTCTTCACTGCATTTGCTCCAGGACCTTACCCTGTCTATCATCATGTATTTGGTCTATGCTATCACCTTCCCTTCCCTACTGGTATTCCCTCCACTTACCAGAAACCTTGGTGGCCCATAGTAAAGAATCCTACTGTCAGGACAAGAGATACAAGAGACATGGGTTCCATCCCTGAGTTGGGAAGATCCCCTGGAGGAGGAAATGGCAACCCACTCCAGTATTCTTGCTTGGAGAATCCCATGGACAGAGGAGCCTGGTAGGCTGTAGTCCATGGGGTCACAGAGTCAGACATGCTTAGCAACTAAACAACAAGATTTTATCTGGCTCTTTATTCTTATCTGGAAACTGGGTTCCTCTTCCAAGCTCATTGAGAATTCGCTTCCTATTACCTATTGATCAGGCCACTCTCAGCAACCAGAGGCTGCCTTCACTTCTTGTCTTTAAGTCTCTCTACCTTCAAAGCCACAAATAAAAATTTATTTTATGTGGAGATAACTTATTATAACTTTTATTGTCTTTTTAGAAAGAGTCCAGCTTCTTTAAGGCTTCATCTAATTAGGTTAGTTCCATTGAGGATACTCTCCCTATCTTAAAATTAACTGAGTTGGGACTTTAATTCCTTAATTACATCTGCAAACTCTCTTCACAGAAGCACATTAGTGTTGGATTAACTGGGAGAAGTTGTGTATATACTGGGCATGGGAAATCTTAGGGGATATTTTAGGATTCTGCCTACCATATACATTTTGATATTCATGCTTCCTTCATTTTGTTCTTAACCTATTTGTTTACATGCTTTGTTATACAGTTTATGGATTATTGATTGTCCTTCTAGAGTTTGTCTTTTTCCCTGCTTTCAGCAATAGGAATACTATATTTGCTTCTTAACAAAAATGAGGGAAAGCTGAAAAGTGTTTACCTAGATCTATATCCATTGGGGCTTATTCTTTGTCTACATTTTGTCAGGTTTGTGTACATAGGCTGATTAAAAAATGTTTATATTTTTAGTTTTTATTATGTCTATGAAAGAATTTTATAATGCAATATAATTTATTAATTGTTTTTTAAAACAGTTTATTTTAAACAATTGTTCAGATTTAAAATATCACTTTATCATTTAACCATTTTGTGTAATGATATGGTTATATTGGCAACTGAACACCCTAAAAAAGGTATAAATGAATCTTACAATTGTAGGAATTGGATTTATCATACTTAATGTGAAAGTTGCTCAGCCCTATCCAATTCTTTCTGACCCCATGGACTGTTTGGAATTCTCCAGGCCAGAATACTGGAGTTGGTAACTGCTCCCTTCTCCAACCCAGGGATTGAACTCAGGTCTCCCACATTGCGGGCAGATTCTTTACCTGCTGAGCCACAAGGGAAGCCCAAGGATATTGGAGTGGGTAGCCTATCCCTTCTCTTCTAGCAGATCTTCCTGATCCAGGAACTGAACCAGGGTCTCCTATATTGCAGGCAAATTCTTTAACAACTTGCTTCCCTTAACTTAAGCTGCTATAAATATTAACTAAGAACATTTTGAACTATGGATAAATAAGTATTTTTGCTAAAGAATTGACTTGCATACCACTGTAGAGACTTCATTTCTGAATCCCTAGGGCTACAACCAACTGTTCTCAAAGTTACTATAATATTCAAGGAACATCACAAACCAAGTAAATGGAAATGCATTTTTTAATGGCTCCTGTCTCTAGTTGGACTCGTCATCTTGATGTAAGACTGGCCTTAACCTGCTGTGAGAGACACAAAAGATCTTTCTGTGGTGGTTCACTGCCCTGCTGTGATTTCCCCCAAGTCAATAGTTGTCAGCCAGTCTGTTGACTATCATTTGAGATAATAAATCTTGATCTTTACCATAGTAAAAGTCAATATCCACTTAAGTTAAGAAAATCACAGTGTTTTCTTTTATTGTAAAATAGGAATTGCCTAGACCTGGCTTGACCTAATCAACTAATCTATTTCCTGTGGCGAAACCCATTCTGACAGGTCTTGACTGGGTGAAAAGAATACTGGGGACAGTCACTAAAATGTTAAGATTCTGTGATTTACCTCTCAAAAACCTGTTTCAAATTTGGATGTGTGCATTTTTACAATGAAAGTAACTCAGATTTACTGGCTTTACTATTATCTGCCACCTGTGTGAAGTATTGATTTGTTAGTATTTTATCTTAAAATATAATTGTATGTAGACATAACTTTGAATAATTGCTTTGCCACTTATTAGCTATTTTTGCCATGAGCATGATACTTAAAATCTAACCTTTCTGAGGAAAAATTTCATCATTTGCAAATTAGAAGTAATAATCATAATGCTACTGTGAAAATTAAATATTTTGAAATGGTGAAATAATTTTTGGCATAGAATTCTATAGGAGGCATATCAGAAAAATAGTATTTGTGTGTTTGCTTCTTTTAGAAGCTATCTATGGATGGTTGCTGCTACTGCTAAGTCACTTCAATCGTGTCCGACTCTGTGCAACCCCACAGACGGCAGCCCACCAGGCTCCCCTGTCCCTGGGATTCTCCCGGCAAGAACACTGGGGTGGGTTGCCATTTCCTTCTCCAATGCATGAAAGTGAAAAGTGAAAGGGAAGTCGCTCAGTAGTGTCTGACCCTTAGCATGGACTGCAGCCTACCAGGCTCCTCCATCCATGGGATTTTCTAGGCAAGAGTACTGGAGTGGGGTGTTGGAGGACTTCAAAAGGGAAGGATATCTTAGAAGCTCAGAAGTTTGTTTATTTTGTTTTTGGGGGGCTGGATTCTGTGATGTTTAAGATCTTCAATTTCCAACTAGGAATTGAACCCATGCCCCCTGAAGTGGCAGCATAGATTCTTAACCACTGGACCAACAGGGAAGTCCCCCTTATTTTTTTTAATGTAGCTTAAATTCCTCATTCACTTATAGTTGCACAGGTAGAGTTGTGATATGTGATATCCTTTACCTGACATTCCAGGTAGACTTATAACAAGGCTCTCAGATCTTTCCTGCTGTTGCTGCTGCTGCTAAGTTGCTTCAATCATGTCTGAGTCTGTGCGACCCCATAGATGGCAGCCTACCAGGCTCCCCCGTCCCTGGGATTCTCCAGGCAAGAATACTGGACTGGGTTCCCATTTCCTTCTCCAATGCATGAAAGTGAAAAGGGAAAAGTCGCTCAGTCGTGTTCGACTCTTCAGAACCCCATGAACTGCAGCCTACCAGGCTCCTCCGTCCATGGGATTTTCCAGGCAAGAGTACTGGAGTGGGTTGTCGTTGCCTTCTCTGCATATCTTCCCGGGTTCCTCGTATCTTCCCTGGTAGCTCAGCTGGTAAGAAATCTGCCTATAGTGCAAGTGATCTCGGTTTGACCCCTGGGCTGGGAAGATTTCCTGGAGAAGGGAACAGCTATGGACTCCAGTATTCTTGCCTGGCGAATTTCATGGACAGAGGAAATTGGTGGGCTACAGTCCATCCATGGGGTAGCAGAGTTGAACACAACTGAGGAACTTTCACTCACTTATATAAAAATATTTTTATGGTACTCTGTCATCTTGTTACTGCTGCTGCTGCTGCTGCTAAGTCCCTTCAGTAGTGTCTGACTCTTTGCGACCCCATAGGTGGCAGCCTACCAGGCTCCCCCGTCCCTGGGATTCTCAAGGCAAGAACACTGGAGTGGGCTGCCATTTCCTTCTCCAATGCGTCAAAGTGAAATCGCTCAGTCGTATCCGACTCTTCACGACCCCATGGACTGCAGCCTACCAGGCTCTTCTGTCCATGCGATTTTCCAGGCAAGAGCACTGGAGTGGGGTGCAATTGCCTTCTCAGACTCTATAATTTTATTAATCCCTAATTCCAAACCAGGCCATTAGTGATGGATAATTTTTTCCCTCTACTTAAATTATCTCCTTTATACATTTCATATATTCTGAGCACAATTATTTTCTCTATTGTTGTAATATATTCGGAAGCTTACTCTGCTCCAAGGATTCCCTCTCTCTCCATCTTCCATTTCATACGTTAAGGTTCAGCCAGAGCAATAATATAAAAATGAAATCTAGGTTTTCATAGAATAATCTTGACAGCTGATATCCATAGCTCTGCACTCTCAAAAGATATACATATCAAGCAAAGATGGTAAATTAAACTACTCATAGCTTACACCTATTGAGAGTAGGAAAATATCTTAAAATAGCAAAGCATATTCCAGAGACGATTTCAGAGATTGGCTAGGTGGAAATTACATAGAAAATAGGATTGACTGAGCATCATATTATGAATGTTGGGCTTCATATTAAACTATCTACAGAAAAAGAGACTCACATAGTTATAGAAAATGTTCAGAATACGGGTAATATTTACAGATTCAGATATTGTTAACTGTGTAATCAAAAGAAAGGGACTGAGTGTGAAGTGGAGGAAAGGCACTGATTCCAACAAATTGGGTTTACCTGAATAGAAAAGGGGTTTCTTGAAGGTTTGATGTAAAAGAAAAGAAGGAAGCAAAATGCAGAAATAAATCAGGCAGAGAAAAAATAAGATTGCAGAAGTCAGAAGATAGGCAAATTCAACTATTTATAATAGCACAATTGACTAAAGAAACTGAACTACACTTTGCCAACATGAGAAAGCACTTGGACTAAGAAATGTAGTTAGCAATCTTACTAACAATCCTATACATGTTAGTTCAGAAAATACTGCAAGTCTCCAGCATTTGTTAATTCTTCTTTACTTTTTCCTGGAAAAGATGTTTCAGTCTAATTGCATTTTTTTTCTGCCCAAATCTAGGAGTTAACCATTTCTCCCAAGATGAAAATCATCTCTAAAGAGCAAACAAAAGTATGGAAAAACTAAAACAGCATACTGCAACCTAAATTATACCCATTGCATCTTTAAACAACTACTTATAGACATGCAAAATATCTCAAAGTGGAAATATTTATTTATATATAACATATATTTATATATAAATTCTCTTTTAAATTCACCTTGATGAGGGAAATAGTACCAACAATTTGTAGTATTTCTAAAAATAAAGATAATAGAAGTGCTATATAGCAGTATTTTGTGACATAATTAAGGCAATAATCAGACAGAAATACATAACCATCTTTTAGACTTAATTATTGGTAGCAGCTGTTCACATATCCTACCAGATCACCTGACCTGTCTCTTGAGAAACCTGTATTCAAGTCAGGAAGCAACAGTTAGAACTGGACATGGAACAACAGACTGGTTCCAAATAGGAAAAGGAGTATGTCAAGGCTGTATATTGTTACCTTGCTTATTTAACTTATATGCATAGTACATCATGAGAAACGCTGGGCTGGAAGAAGCACAACCTGGAATCAAGATTGCTGGGAGAAATATCAATAACCTCAGATAAGCAGATGACACTACCCTTATGGCAGAAAGTGAAGAACTAAAGAGCCTCTTGATGAAAGTGAAAGTGAAAGCGAAAAAGTTGGCTTAAAGTTCAACATTCAGAAAAATAAGATCATGGCATCTAGTCCCATCACTTCATAGGAAATAGATGGGGAAATAGTAGAAACAGTGTCAGACTTTATTTTGGGGGGCTTCAAAATCACTGAAGATAGTAATTGCAGCATGAAATTAAAAGATGCTTACTTCTTGGAACAAAAGTTATGACCAAACTAGACAGCATATTAAAAAGCAAAGATATTACATTGCCAACAAAGGTCCGTCTAGTAAAGGCTATGGTTTTTCCTGTGGTCATGTATGGATGTGAGAGTTGGATTATAAAGAAAGCTGAGCACCAAAGAATTGATGATTTTAAACTGTGGTGTTGAAGAAGACTCTTGAGAGACCCTTGGACTGCAAGGAGATCGAACAAATCAATCCTAAAGGAGATCAGTCCTGGGTGTTCATTGGAAAGACTGATGTTGGAGCTGAAACTCCAATATTTTGGCCACCTCATGTGAAGTACTGACTCATTTGAAAAAACCCAGGTGCTGGGAAAGAGTGAAGGCAGGAGGAGAAGGGGAACAACAGAGGATGAGATGGTTAGATGACATCATTGACTCAGTGGACATGGGTTTGGGTAAACTCTGGGAGTTGGTGATGGACAGGGAGGCCTGGCACACTGGGGTTCATGGGGTCACAGGGAGTCAGACATGACTGAACAACTGAACTGAACTGAACTGAACTGTATCCACACCCTTTGCCATGTAACTTTATATGGCAAGTCTTCCCATTTTGCGGAAACAATCTATTCTATCCTTTAAGTCTGGGTTTGATCTTATCACTTGTTTTAGATACTGAGATCACAGTCAACATAATGTAAAAAGCAGCTTGAGAAGCACTTTAATCGTGAGCTTGCTTTCCTTCTTGCCTGTTGGCTTCGTCATATATCACACTTATGCTAGGCTGGGTAAGGATGAGGAATACATGGCAAAGAGTCAGTCTAGTTGGACCAGTTACCCCAAGGCTCCTGGAAGAAATGACTGGCTCCTGAGCTTGGAAAGGGAAAACCCAAAATAAATCTTGAATATCTTATTTCATCAGAAATTAAAGAACTTATCAAAACATGATGAAGACATGCGGCATTCTGGACTTGGCTTATACTAACTTGAAATTAATGGAGGAAGGAATTTCCTGGAAAAAGTAGGAAGAAATGGGACAGATCTTATATTCAAGGTTAAATGATAATAAAACACTTCATAGCAAGTGACTGAAAGTATCTTAGAGTTTGAGTTAAAAAGGAGAATTAAAATAAGTCACAGGAAAGAAAGTGTGGGGAAAGTGCACTGTTAAGTGAGTAAAAAGGATGTGAATACGAGTGAGCAGAGACAAGGATTTTTTCCTTCTGAATGTTTAGTCTGAAAACATAAATGATGAGCTGTTTGTTTCAAAGGTCAGGGAAATGATTTAAAAAACAGTCCAATAAACATAAAAGAGTTTGTACCTGACAGTGGATGGTAACTACAGATGTCAGTACCAGAGAACTATATTCTGACTCAGGAGAACTTATCAACAGGAGGAATTTTTTTTGTCTTTTCTAAATATTTGTGCATTTTATACTTTAAATTGCATTTATATATTATCTTATATCAAAACCAGAAATGTGAGGGGGGTGAGCCAGATAAAATATCATTCTTATTTTTAACAGAAGAAATGTGATATATACATGTATCACATTGAAAAAATATGCACACACACACACACACACACATATCACATTTGAAAAGAGTTCTTAGTAGAGAAACAAACTTATATCAAACATTGGCCAGAAAGCCAAGGGAAGGCAAGTCAAGGCCAAGATCACAGTCTAAACATTTAAAACATCAGGGCAAGAGTAAAACTTCACTCAGTGCTATGGACTCACATTTTTGCAAGAAAAGTCATAAAGGAATTATGTAGTATAAGATTTCACATAGAACAGATTGGAAAACTTAGTCTGGGGACAGAAATCCAGATAAGAATAAATGAAGACCTGAAATTGAAATAAACAGTTATGTCAGAGTAGCTACAAAAATAGCGTTTTTGGATTTTCCCTAGTGAATGAACATATACAGTCAAAAGAGACACTATGAAGACTTGATCATATAGGAGAGAAAGTTTATTATTATTACTTCTGCATTTGATATACTGAATTTGAATTTCTTGTGCACTAGATATTAATGATATTGAAGAAAGGAAGAAAGAGTCTTAGGAGAGTCTTCAAAGTTTACACATAGTTTTGAGGTTAACAGTACAGTTTAAGAGTTGGAATTCCAGAGCCAAATTTCCTGGCTCAAATACTAGCACTGTGACTTCAATATTTTGGGAAAGTCTCAGTTTTTTGTGTGCATGTTTCCCTGAATGTATAATGGGAAAATAAAAGTATCTTTTGTTAAATAGTATCTGATACTCAGTTCAGTTCAGTTCATTTCAGTTCAGTCGCTCAGTCGTGTGCGACTCTGCGACTCCATGAATCGCAGCACTCCACGCCTCCCTGTTCATCACCAACTCCCGGTGTTCACTCAAACTCACGTCCATCGAGTCAGTGATGCCATCCAGCCATCTCATCCTCAGTCGTCCCTTTTTCTCCTGCCCCCAATCCCTCTCAGCATCAGGGTCTTTTCCAATGAGTCAACCCTAGCATGTGAGATGAGTGCAACTGTGCGGTAGTTTGAGCATTTTTGGCATTGCCTTTCTTTGGCATTGGAATGAAAACTGACCTTTTCCAGTCCTGTGACCACTGCTGAGTTTTCCAAATTTGCTGGCATATTGAGTGCAGCACTTTCACAGCATCATCTTTCATGATTTGAAATAGCTCAACTGGAATTCCATCACCTCCACTAGCTTTGTTTGTAGTGATGCTTTCTAAGGCCCACTTGACTTCACATTTCAGGATATCTGGCTCTAGATTAGTGAACACACCATCATGCTTATCTGGGTCGTGAGATCTTTTTTGTACAGTTCTTCTGTGTATTCTTGCCACCTCTTCTTAATATCTTCTGCTTCTGTCAGGTCCATACCATTTCTGTCCTTTATCGAGCCCATCATTGCATGAAATATTCCCTTTGTATCCCTAATTTTCTTGAAGAGATCTCTAGTCTTTCCCATTCTGTTCTTTTCCTCTATTTCTTTGCATTGATCGCTGAAGAAGGCTTTCTTATCTCTCCTTGCTATTCTTTGGAACTGTGCATTCAGATGCTTATATCTTTCCTTTTCTCCTTTGCTTTTCCCTTTTCTTCTTTTCACCGTTACTTATAAGGCCTCCTCAGGCAGCCATTTTGCTTTTTTGCATTTCTTTACCATGGGGATGGTCTTGATTCCTGTCCAGTGTCACGAACCTCATTCCATAGTTCATCAGGCACTCTATCTATCAGGTCTAGTCCCTTAAATCTATTTCTCACTTTCACTGTATAATCATAAGGGATTTGATTTAGGTCATACCTGAAAGGTCTAAGAGTTTTCCCTACTGTCTTCAATTTAAATCTGAATTTGGTGATAAGGAGTTCATGATCTGAGCCACAGTCAGCTCCTGGTCTTGTTTTTGTTGACTGTATAGAGCTACTCCATCTCTGGCTGCAAAGAATATAATCTATCCAATTTCGATGTTGACCATCTGGTGATGTCCATGTTTAAAGTTTTCTCTTGTGTTGTTGGAAGAGGGTGTTTGCTATGACCAGTGCATTTTCTTGGCAAAACTCTATTAGTCTTTGCCGTGTTTCATTCCACATTCAAAGGCCAAAATTGCCTGTTACTACAGGTGTTTCTTGATTTCCAGTTTTGCATTCCAGTCCTCTATAAAGAAAAGGACATCTTTTTTGGGTGGTAGTTCCAAAAGGTCTTGTAGGTCTTCATAGAACCATTCAACTTCAGTTTCTTCAGCATTACTGGTTGGGGCATAGACTTGGATAACTGTAATATTGAATGGTTTGCCTTGGAGACGAACAGAAATCATTCTGTCATTTTTGTGTTTGCATCCAAGTACTGCATTTCAGACTCTTTTGTTGACCATGATGGCTACTCCATTTCTTCCGAGGGATTCCTGCCTGGAGTACTAGATATGACGATCATCTGAGTTAAATTCACCCATTCCAGTCCATTTTACTTCGCTGATTCCTAGAATGTCAACGTTCACTCTTGCTATCTCTTGTTTGACCACTTCCAATTTGCCTTGACTCATGGACCTGACATTCCAGGTTCTGGTGCAATATTGCTCTTTACAATATCGGATCTTGCTTCTATCACCAGTCACATCCACCACTGGGTATGGTTTTGCTTTGGCTTCATCCCTTCATTCTTTCTGGAGTTATTTCTCCACTGATCTCCAGTAGCATATTGGGCACCTACTGACCTGGGAGTTCCTCTTTCAGTATCCTATCATTTTGCCTTTTCATACTGTTCATGGGGTTCTCAAGGCAAGAAATCTGAAGTGGTTTGCCATTCCCTTCTCCAGTGGACCACATTCTGTCAGACCTCTCCACCATGACCTGTACGTCTTGGGTTGCCCCACAGGCCTGGCTCAGTTTCACTCAGTTAGACAAGGCTGTGGTCCTAGTGTGATTAGATTGACTAGTTTTCTGTGAGTATGGTTTCAGTGTGTCTTCCTTCTGATGCCCTCTTGCAACACCTACCATCTTACTTGAATTTCTCTTACCTTGGCGTGGGATATCTCTTCATGGCTGCAAAGCGCAGCTGTTGCTCCTTACGTTGGATGAGGGGTATTTCCTCACTGCTGCCCTTCCTGACCTTCAAAGTAGGATGGCTCCTCTAGGCCCTTCTGTGCCTGGGCAGCCACCGCTCCTTGGATGTGGGGTTGCTCCTCCCGGCCACTGCCCCTGGCCTCAGGTGTAGGGTAACTCCTCTTGGCCACTGCCCTTTGGGCATGGGGTCCTCTCTGCTTCTGCCCCTGACCTTGGACATGGGGTAGCTCCTCTCAACTGTGCTTAGTGCGCCGGTCACAGCTGCCTGTGCTGATACTCAGTAAGCGCTAAATAGTGACAAATATTATTTTCTGTTTGATTTTTTTTTTTGTTTGCTCATATATGTATTTAAGCAAATGAAAAGTAAGACTTTGAAAATAAGGATTAATAAGCAAAGGATGTAGAATAAATGTGCAATGATAAGAAAGAAACATTAAATTCAGGCCATTTTTATAGTCTTGTATAAAAGAAAATGAATAATGATTCAGCTTTAAAACTATTAAACTTAACACTGTTAGGGATAACTATAGTTTCAAGCTTGATGGAAAGGAAAGAATGTTGGTATAAAAATGAACCACATCTGTTGAGCAGCCTACTAACAATTAGAGAGTGTTGCATAGAATAAAATAAAAAAAAATATGTCTATGGGTAAAGAAATATGAGAAAAGAAAGGAGCAAGTTATGTGATCATTGATGTGGTAGAAATTACAAGAAACAAGTACAATGCTATCAGCAATCATTACTTAGAGGAGCCTAACCCTCTGAACATTCCTTTGACTCCTGGAGGTGAAGGAGGCAGACATACGGTCCTATGGAGGAAAGCAGGTTCAAGTGTTTCCTCAAAGGCACACTAATAAATCAAAAAGAAGCATGTAAGAATTAAAGATTTTAAAATTTAAAAAAAAATAAAAAAATAAAAAAAAAAAAAGAAGAGAGACATAGGCTTCATAATAAGCATTACTTGGTTTTTCTTTCAATTAAATATAGTTAATGTATTTGAAAGTAATGCCTAAATTAGTCAAAAACCTAATTTTCCAAGCCTGGTAAATTTCAATATAGTATAACATAACTCTGTTTAGTCCTGCTAGAATACCTTCATTAAATGAAAGAAACAACAATGGCAAAGTGAAAAGGAAAACTCCGATTTATGTCTGATATTTGAACCATGAACTTTTTAAGTTTTTACAGCATCAATAGTAATTGTTAAAACATTTTGAAAATTGCATGACCATTAGATTACATTTATTAAGAGCTCTATTTCTTTCAGGTAACCATATGTGCAATAGGGTTCATATTCGGACAATACATACTGTAGTTATTTTCTATATAACTGCTAAATAAAAATTTATGATTAAAACAATATTAAAAACTCCAAGACATCTTGACTATAGGATACAGATGGTAGAAACAGCTCTGGAAAATATGATACAGTTCTGTAACAAGGTAAAAATAAACGTAAAATTTGAGAGCTTGTTTGGAGGTGTTATACTGCTTCTGCTAAGTCACTTCAGTTTTGTCCAACTCTGTGTGACCCCAGAGATGGCAGCCCACCAGGCTCCCCCGTCCCTGGGATTCTCCAGGCAAGAACACTAGAGTGGGTTGCCATTTCCTTCTCCAATGCATGACAGTGAAAAGTGAAAGTGAAGTCACTTAGTTGTGTCCAACTCCTAGCGACCACATGGTCTGCAGCCTACCAGGTTCCTCTGTCCATGGGATTTTCCAGGCAAGAGTCCTGGAGTGGGGTGCCATTGCCTTCTCTGTGGAGGTGTTATAAAATGGACATATCTACTCTTACTCTCTGACTGAATAAGAGCATTTCACTGCCATAGTACCTCCAGGATGAGAATATCCATCTAGCCAGACAAAACAGTCCTAGAAATCAATGAGATAACAAATCGTAGATGAAACACCCACAAATCACAAGGTAACAAGTATAAAGGGTTTCAGGGATTTTCAACTTGATGTGACTACACAGATAAGGATTCAATTGAAGTTATACAATAGTTGGAAGGATTATTATGTTGTCCCATAAAATATTTTTTACAACATTTATTGAGATTCCACTGTGGCAGATATAAATGAAAACTGGCCTGATGTCGGCCACCCTATAGTTTGCAATCAAGATGGAAATTTACTATGGGAGAAGAAGACCAAAGCCAATTAATATACAATAATAATGGACTGTTTAACTAGGATTAAATACAAATAAGATAGATAATAAATATTGAATACTATTATTATGAAAGTTATTTGAATAAATTGAAAGAATGGATATAAGGGAAAGAAAAAAGTACTGCAGGAGGAAAAATTACTTAAATCAAAACTTGAGACAATAAACACATTGAATTAACAAGAAAATGGGAAATGTGGAACCCACATAGAAGAGAAATGAAAAAAGTAAGTAGTTGAAATGGTGAGAATTAAAGCTGTTTTAGAGAAATCAGCATCAGTCTATGAAGTTTAAAATGAATGTATTTGACCTGTGGGAGTTTTTAAATAAAATCAAACAGGAAAAGGTCAATAATGTTTGCTCAATTTATTGCAATATATTTTAGGAGTGTTTCACAAATTTGGTTGGGTTGGTGAATAAAAGTCCAAATAAGAGGAGTATTGGCTAGAATTACAAAGCTTTAAGAAATCAGCTTCATAGTGGCTATAATTATAGCATTTTACCATTGTCTAAAGTTTTAGAGCATTGTTTTAATTCTTTTAAATTAATTAACTTATTAGCCACACCATGAGGTGAGCAGGATCTTAGTTCCCAACCAGTAATCAAACCCATGTTCCCTGTGGAGCATGTAACATTAACCACTGGACCACCAGGAAGTCCTTCAGATTATGTTATTTAATTATATGAAGTGAATTTCAAAAATGAAAATACTTTTATACATACATTATTAATTTTATGCAAATTATTTTATAATAATTTTCAAAATGTAAATGCTATTTTAATACCACTTATTCATATGCCTATTTTATTTTTTCTTATTTTTCTGTTGCTCATACATATCCATCTTATAAATAGGACTAATCATAGAGTAGATCTCTCCCTTTGTAATCTTTCATGTGTTTATGCATGTAGGTATATCAATATTAAAGTCAATGGTGTTAAAATGTATTCAAGATTAATAGTTATGCATATTTAATAGCCTTAACTATATCTTGTCATTTATGTGATAAATTATCCTTTGGTAGTGTCTTTGATCTTTCATGTATTAAACTTTATAATTTTTCAGTGTATGTATGTATGTATTTTAAAATACTTTCAGTTATTTTATTTTGTTAAGTTCCTGTAAGTAAGTTCAACAGGGCCAATAGTAGGGATGTCTCAAAATATCCCAATGTACCTCCATACAGTTTCCTAAAGAATTTCTATCAATTTAAACAATCTCTAGCCATTTTTATTCTTCTGAGCTGCTATTTTCATAAAGAAAAGAAAGGTAGAATTTGCGAATTTAAACAAGACATTTCTATAAGTCTTATTCTTTAACATGAGAATTATAAGAAGAAAACATTGAGCATAGTCCTAAATTTTAAACCTTTTATACTGCTACACAGTTTTAAAGTTATTCTCACACTTGTTAAAAAAAAAAAAAGGAGTACTTTTAAGATAGAGGTCAAAAACACTATCATAAGAAAATCAGATTTAGAGATACACTTATTACTTGTGAAAGAAGTGATTTTGTTTTTTAATGGGTATAGATATGTGTCAGGCTTTTACAATTGGCTTGTTTTATCTCAACAACCATCCTTTGAGTTAGAAGCCATCAATCTTTCTTTTTCTAATATGTGAAGAAGCTAAAGCTTAGAGAGTTTAAATAATTTTTGCTAAGGTCATAGAGTTAATACGCAGCAGAGCTAATATTCAATAAAATTTTAAATTTTACTCACTTCAGTCTCACAATATAATAAGTATACTGCTTGGTTTTTAACTTTCTTATAGTTTTATTATGAAAATATTTTCATTATATCTTCTAAGGTGCTTTTGTTTTTGTAGAGAAAACAGTTAGTTTGTATTATTTTAATCTGCCCTATTTACTGACTCTCATTACTTACACAGTATTTACAATTGCTTCTGTTGAATATTCTAGCTTTTTTTGCAAGAATATGTGGTCTTTTACAAAGATATAATTTAGTAAAAGTATTTGTCATTAGGATTCATACTGTTTGGAGAGAGAAAGAAGTGTGCACGAGAGAGAGAGCGAGAAATTAAAACAAAAAGTTAGAGTCGGATTCTATACCCAGATCTTCTCTATTACAATACAGTGATCCAACACTATGCAGCCCTACTGTTGAGATAGAAAGAATGGAAAAGTGGAGACTGATGGATATCAGTGGAGACTGATGGATAAAAATAGTGAGTGTTATCAAAATTTTTAAATAATAGGAAGGAAAAAATTAGAAAAGTAGAAATGATTCATAGTTATAGAGGAATAAAAAAAGTTATGGTGGTTTTTAAAACACAGGTTTATTATTATTCGAGTGCTATATGTTCACCATTGTGTTACAAGTTACTCTTAATATGTTACATTCTTACTATTTACCATTTTATAAGTGTCACATTACTATGCAAATGAGGAATACAATAGAATTTAATATTTGGATCTACATCAGAAAAGCGATGTTATTGAAGAATCTTTAATTCTCAGTAGATGCTGGTGATGGTCATAACAAAATATTACTCATGTTTTCATCTTTGATTACAAAATTTAAAATTGTACCAAGAATATTAACAGGAGACACACCTCTTGTTGGAGTAAGAAGTACATGTTCTGGGAGGTGGATCATAGAGGATCCTGCTGTGATTTATGTCTGAGAGTGTTTTGCCTATGTTCTCCTCTAGGAGTTTTATAGTTTCTGATCTTACATTTAGATCTTTAATCCATTTTGAGTTTATTTTTGTGTACGGTGATAGAAAGTGATCTAGTTTCATTCTTTTACAAGTGGTTGACCAGTTTTCCCAGCACCACTTGTTAAAGAGATTGTCTTTACTCCATTGTATATTCTTGCCTCCTTTGTCAAAGATAAGGTGTCCATATGTGTGTGGATTTATCTCTGGGGAGAATTCTGGAAATAAAAGCAAAAATAAATAAATGGGATCTAATTAAAATTAAAAGCTTCTGTACAACAAAGGAAAATATAAGCAAGGTGAAAAGACAGCCTTCTGAATGGGAGAAAATAATAGCAAATGAAACAACTGACAAACAACTAATCTCAAAAATATACAAGCAACTTCTGCAGCTCAATTCCAGAAAAATAAACGACCCAATCAAAAAATGGGCCAAAGAACTAAATAGACATTTCTCCAAAGAAGACATATGGATGGCTAACAAACACATGAAAAGATGCTCAACATCACTCATTATCAGAGAAATGCAAATCAAGACCACAATGAGGTACCACTTCACACCAGTCAGAATGGCTGTGATCCAAAAATCTGCAAGCAATAAATGCTGGAGAGGGTGTGGAGAAAAGGGAACCCTCCTACACTGTTGGTGGGAATGCAAACTAGTACAGCCACTATGGAGAACAGTGTGGAGATTCCTTAAAAAATTGCAAATAGAACTACCTTATGACCCAGCAATCCCACTTCTGGGCATACACACCAAGGAAACCAGAATTGAAAGAGACACATGTACCCCAATGTTCATCGCAGCACTGTTTATAATAGCCAGGACATGGAAACAACCTAGATATCCATCAGCAGATGAATGGATAAGAAAGCTGTGGTACATATACACAATGGAGTATTACTCAGCCATTAAAAAGAATTCATTTGAATCAGTTCTGATGAGATGGGTGAAACTGGAGCCAATTATACAGAGTGAAGTAAGCCAGAAAGAAAAACACCAATACAGTATACTAACACATATATATGGAATTTAGGAAGATGGCAATGACGACCCTGTATGCAAGACAGGAAAAAAGACACAGATGTGTATAATGGACTTTTGGACTCAGAGGGAGAGGGAGAGGGTGGGATGATTTGGGAGAATGGGAATTCTAACATGTATACTGTCATGTAAGAATTGAATCGCCAGTCCATGTCTGACGTAGGGTGCAGCTTGCTTGGGGCTGGTGCATGGGGATGACCCAGAGAGATGTTGTTGGGAGGGAGGTGGGAGGGGGGTTCATATTTGGGAACGCATGTAAGAATTAAAGATTTTAAAATTTAAAAAAAATAAAAAATTAAAAAAAAAGAAGTACATGTTCTTTCATAAACCAAAGTGTTTATCTTCATAATATTTATGTTATGAGTAGAATAGAATGGGAACATTAATTCTGGGGATGATTAACCATGAATTAAAATTTGCCACTTAAAATAGAAGGTTTGGATCTCAAATCTGAATGTTTGATTTGCCTCTAAGTAACTTGGAAAAAGTTTTATTATTCATCCTAGAGATAGAAATAAACTGTATATTATAATGATCTCCCCTACACTGTAACATTAGAAGTATTTGTCTTTTGTTCTTTTCCGAAGTCCTTTGTTATGTTATTTCAATGAAACTTCAAACTGTTTCAATTCAAATTTATCTTTGAAAAGGATACTTTTAAAGTCTGAAATACACTTTTAAATTGTGCAATTCAATGATATTATCAGGAATTATTTTTCTGTTTTGTAAAAGAGTCACACTCAGAATAGCAACACACTTTTATAAAATACTATAGATTTTTATTTTCTCCTGGTTTTAAAAGCAAAGTAAAATACTTTAAAATAATATAAGAAAAAGGTTTCCCTAATTTCCCTGTGTTTTAATTGTGTTTCTTTAAGCTGCTTGTTTTTTGCTCAATAGCCATTAGAAAGTTATCAAACAGGCAATACAAGGTGAACATATTCTGTTCAAATGCAGTTTAAGTGCACTGATTCTAGAAAATAACTTCCTTACATAGATAATGAAATAGGGATTTTGCTTCTTAGGTATCACCTAAACTGAGTGCCAGTACTCTTGCCTGGAAAATCCCATGGATGGAGGAGCCTGGTGGGCTGCAGTCCATGGGAACGCACAGAGTCAGACACGACTGAAGTGACTTAGCAGCAGCAGCAGCAAACTGAGTACCACTTAAAATCAATTGATTGGCTAATGATAACCAGGATTAAATTATACATATGTAAAATATAAAAACTTCAAAGTTGTACTATTTTTTTAATGAATGTGTAAACATATCAGGCCCCAATATTGTTTCATAATAAAAATTTGCAAGACATTAATTGAGTTTATAGCTTTGCTTAAGCAGAGGGAAAGTTCAAGGCTTTTTCAAATTGCTCATTAAAGTACTTTTCCTCTGTAAGCCAGAGGCTTGATGATTCATTTATTACTCCAGCCTTCCATTTTCAGAGCTCCCAAAAGAGAAGAATCTCTTTTCACATAAATGTGGGGTTACTTTTGTGGGAGAAGGAACCAATAAATAGAAGATTTCAAACTAGATTGAAAAATGATAACTACCACTGTAAAAACATTTAAGAAAAATAACATGTGTTATTATTTTAAAAGTATTAGTTTCTGATCTAAAGTTGAAGATGAGATCATCTGTACAACAAAATGTTCAATATAATCAATATAATGCTTTAAGATCCCTAGTCTCCAACAAAGCCTATATTGAAGATGATTTAATTATGTTTACATTTTTCAGGACTATCAGCATTAAAAACTGTTATTTTACCAGAGTAAATGTCTTTATTTCCACTAACGAGTAGAATGATGTGCTACTTATTAAATGACCCAAGAAAATGTGCTACCATCTTTTTGATATTGTTTAAAGTTTTTAAAAAGTTCACATAAAATAAAATTGAATTTATATCTGTTTGCATGTGTATAGTTCTACAAATTTTAACATTACTATGGTCAATACAAAAAGGTCTTCAAAACAATTCCATTTGCTATGTCTTTTCAGTCCCACTCTCCCCTCAACCTAGCATCTGGCAAAGAGTAATCTATTCTCCATCACTACAGTTTTGTCTTTTCGAAAATGCCATGCAAACGAAATGATTTGTAAATATATGCCTTTTCAGACAAGCTTGTTTCACTCAGCAAAACACCCTCAAGATTCATTCCAATTTTTCTATGTGTACCAATAGTTTAGTCATTTTTTGGCAGAGTAGTATTTTATTATATGGTGGTTTCACCATTTGGTTTTCAATTTGGGCTTGCTTTGATTCCATTCCTGGGTGATTATGATAAAGTTACTATATAAACGTATATATGAGTTTTCTGAAAATTTAAGTTTTAATTATTCTATAGTAAATACTGAAATATGAAATTCCTGGGGCTTATGATAATTGTCAAAACTCAATTCAATATATTTGTGAGACTCTCCTATTTGACCAATCTTTGTTTTTATCCCTTCTCTAATAGATAACTTAAAATCAAAACTTTCTTTTTCTTTTCTCAAAATTGTTTTTGCTATTCTAATTCCTTTACCTTTTTATACAATTTATAATCACCTTGCCTTGTCTATGAGAGTCTCTACCAGAATTATGATTGAGACAGAACTAAATTTGTAGGTCATTTTAGCCAGAATTGTAACCTTTACCATTTGAGACTTATAATTTAAAAACACAATAATTTCATAGCTTTTAAATCAATTTTTATTTTACTCAGCATGCACAAATATAAGAAATCTATAGAATATGTAAATAATATATTATATACACATATTAACAATTTGATAATAAATTTTGTAGTGGCTTAAAAACACATATGTTTGTAAAATATCAGTGTAAGCTGAAACTTCAGTACTTTGGCCACTTCATGAGAAGAGTTGACTCATTGGAAAAGACTCTGATGCTGGGAGGGATTGGGGGCAGGAGGAGATGGGGACGACAGAGGATGAGATGGCTGGATGGCATCACGGACTCGATGGACGTGAGTCTGAGTGTACTCCGGGAGTTGGTGATGGACAGGGAGGCCTAGCGTGCTGTGATTTATGGGGTCGCAAAGAGTCGGACACGACTGAGCGACTGAACTGAACTGAACTGAACCTACATTCTGTAAATAGTTGAAATTACTCAATAGTTGCTTAGTTTGCATTAAAAAAAAAAAAAAAAAACTGACCAAAGTACTTAAGAGTAAAAATTAGTTTTTAAAAAATAAAATGAAAAAGAAAATTAAAAAAAAAAAAACAAAAAAACAGTAGCTGGATCACATGTAATCATGGCTCCCTCTGTGTGCATGTTTGTGTGTGTCTTTGTGTTGGAAAACTTTAAAGTAGTAAGATTCAGAAGAAATCTTCATGCAAATTTCCTACTTTAAAAGATAACCTGAAAACCAGATAAATTAAACTGCTTAACAAAAATCAATAACAATGCATTGTAAGAGCTAGAACAAACTCACTACTCTCTTATTCTATTTAACCTTACACACACTTCTTTGTATGGAAAGAAGAACTATACATCTAAGAAATATTCTAAATATTCTAAACAAGGTGGATATTATGAAAGTTCACCAAAAAGAGAGCAAGTTCTTTTTAAAGATGGCTTTAAAGATGTTTGGTGACAACTTGAGAATAATAAAATAGTCCTAAATTAATTTGTTGTACAACAAATGGCCTCTCTTTTAAAGTGTTTGGTCTTTATGAAGATAAATGAGACATATTTCTTTAGACTGCCATGGAGCAAAGCAAATTTAAATTTACTTTATAAGAACCAACAGAACTTTTCTATTGTAGAAAAAGTAACTCTGTTTTCATTAGAGTAGTTTTAATCTGTAGTTTATTATTTTCATAGATTTTCTTGCTTAAAGCCATCTCTTAATTTTAAGAAAGAAAAAGAAACCTGAAAGAAAAAAATTAAAGGGCTAGAAAGCAGTATGGAGAAGGCAATGGCAACCCACTCCAATACTCTCACCTGGAAAATCCCATGAACAGAGGAGCCTGGTAGGCTGCAGTCCATGGGGTCACTAAGAGTTGGACACTACTGAACGACTTCCCTTTCACTTTTCACTTTCATGCACTGGAGAAGGAAATGGCAACCCACTCCAGTGTTCTTGCCTGGAGAATCCCAGGGATAGGGGAGCCCGGTCGGCTGCTGTCTATGGGGTCGCACAGAGTCCGACACGACTGAGGCAACTTAGCAGCAGCAGAAAGCAGTAACTATCCAAGCCTTGGTTTATATTCCTAAACACTTTACATATTTTGTGAAAGGTTGGCCAAAATACATATGCTGTTGAATTAACGCTAAGTTGCAATACAAATTGCATTCCAAAGAGGCAAGATTGGTTTTGAAGGGGAAGTTCTGCAGTAACCTTTGGCTATATCATATTTCCACACACCATGTTGGAATCCTTCCATTTACTCACTCTCTTCAGATGCAGGCTCTATTTCTCCCCACCTTGGTCTGTTTTCTGAGAAGTTGTGTATCCTGTAGGCAAGGGATCCTTTGTCCCTGTCTTTTCCTATGATCCAGACAACATGGAGTACCAGAAGACAGAACTGCAGGAGTAAGGTCAGGAGTTTAGTCCTCTATCTTACTTTTGAGAAATTATTGAAGGCTAGCTATGCCTTCCCACTAGTTTAAGGTAATACTCTCCATACAGACCTGTCTCTTGGATGTGGTAACCACTCCTCCTCATGACACCTTTCTGTCTGGAAATGGTAGCCACAATATTACTAATTTGGGAATTGCATTAAAACTTATGGTTTTCCTATAGCCCAAACCTTGTAGACATTGCCTTTATTAAACTGTCTCCAAATTGTACTAATTTAAATGTGTGATCTCTTTCTGTTGCAACCTTGACTAATAAAATATCATTTTCAAATATCATGTAAAATTGGATACAAAAAAAGAAACATATGTAAAAATTATGTTAATAATGATAATTATTGCATGATAATAAAATGACATGAATAGGTGAACTCAATACTCAGCAAAACACTAAAAAATTGTCACTATCATCACACTAATCTACTTATGCCTGTACCTTCTTTCCTGTCTCCACTCAGAGAACAGTTTTATCACAGCATACATGCTATGTGTTTATAAAGAATGAATTATCTTCCTTTGCTTGATTATGAGGTTCCTAAAATCAGTAATCTATTTGCATCATAGAACATAGCTAGTGGAGGTGATGCAATTCCAGCTAAGCTATTTTAAGTTATAAAAGATGATGCTGCTAACATAAAGAATCCAATATGCCAGCAATTGGAAAACTCAGTAGTGGCCACAAGACTGGAAAATGTCAGTTTTCATTCCAATTCCAGAGAAAGGCAATGCCAAAGAATGTTTAAACTGCCGCACAATTGCACTCATTTCACATGCTAGCAAAGTAATACTCAAAATTTTTCAAGCTAGGCTTCAACAGTACATGAACTGAGAATTTCCAGATGTCCAAGCTGGATTTAGAAGAGGCAGAGGAACCAGAGATCAAATTGCCAACATATGTTGGATCATAGGAAAGCAAGATAATTACAGAACAACATCTGCTTTATTGACTATGCTAAAGCCTCTGACTTTTTGGATACCACAAACTGTGGAAAGTTTAAGAGATGGGAATACCAGACCCCCTGACCTGCCTCTTGAGAAACATGTATGCAGGTCAAGAAGCAACAGTTAGAACTGGACATGGAACAACAGACTGGTTCCAAATCAGGAAAAAGAGTACATTAAAGCTGTAAATTGTCATCCTGCTTATTTAAATCATATGCAGAGTACATCATGCAAAATGCTGGGCTGGATGAAGCACAAGCTGGAATCAAGATTGCAGAAGAAATATCAATAACCTCAGTTATTCAGATGACACCGATCTTATGGCAGAAAGTGAAGAGGAACTAAAGAGCCTCTTGATGAAGGTGAAAGAGGAGAGTGAAAAACCTGGCTTAAAAATTACATTCAAAAAACAAAGATTTAGTCCCATCATTTCATGGCAAATAGATGGGGAAATAATGGCAATAGTGACAGACTTTATTTTCTTGGGCTCCATAATCACTGTATACGGAGACTGTAACATGAAACTAAAAGATGCTTGCTCCTTGGAAGAAAAGCTATGGCAAAGCTAGACAGCATATTAAAGTCAGAGACATTGCTTTGAGATTGAGGGCAGAAGAAGAGGGTGTCAGAGGATGAGATGGCTGGATGGCATCACCGAAGCAATGGACATGAACTTGGGCAAACTTCGGGAGATGACAAGGGACAGGGAGGCTGCAGTCCATGTGGTTGTAAAGAGTTCGACAAGACTGGATGGCTGAACATCAACAAGGTTTATTAAACATATGTGTATATATACATATGTAATTAATAACTATATAACATAGAGCATATAATTGTTTCATTGATATTGTATATGACAGTGAGGTTAGCTCTATCTGTCTCATGTTGAATTATTCCAATTACATTTACTATGATAACTAATATATATGAATTTTCTCAGTTGCTCACTTTTTCTTGGGTATTATCTTATTTTTCTGTGGTATTTTTTCTCTCCTTTTTATCCTTTAAAATAATTCAGTGGGGGACATAACTAAATGGGGTCTAATAGACATAAAGTTTTCTGCATAGCAAAAAAAAATTAATAAAACAAAACAAAAAGACAACCTATGGGATGGGAGAAAATAATTGCAAATGATATAACAGATAAGGGGGCGCATGCTAACACATTTCAGTCATGTCCAACTCTTTGAGACCTGATGGACTGTAGCCCGCCAGGCTCCTATGTCCATGGGATTCTCCAGGCAAGAATACTGGAATGGGTAGTCATTTCATTCTCTAGGGGATCTTCCCAACCCAGGAGTTGAACACATGTCTCCTGCATTACAGGCAGATTCTTTACCATTGCTCCACTGGGGAAGCCCCAATAGATATGGGGCCAGTATCCAAAATATATAAATAATTTTATATATAAAAAATATATAAATAATTTTGAATATTTCTCATTCAAAATAATTTAGAATGAGAACTGAATAATTTTTAAATTTTTTTTATTTTTTCAATTTTTATTTTTACTTTATTTTTCTTTACAATACTGTATTGGTTTTGCCATACATTGACATGAATCCACCACGGGTGTACATGCGTTCCCAAACATGAACCCCCTTCCCACCTCCCTCCCCATAACATTTTTCTGGGTCATCACCGTGCACCAGCCCCAAGCATGCTGTATCCTGCGTCGGAAGAGGATATGAAGATGGCTACCAGGCACATGTAAAGATGCTCAATATCACTAATCATCAGGGAAATGCAAATTTAAAAACCAAACTACGCTATTGTGTCATATTTGTCAAAATGGCTATCACTAAAAATAGCACAAATAACAAATATTGGGGAGGATGTGAATAAAAGGGAACCCTTGTATCCTGTTTGTGGTAATGTAAACTAGTGTGACTATAATGGAACAGTATGGAGGTTTCTAAAAAAAAAAAAAAAAGATAGAACTACCATATGACCTAGGAATTCTACTCCTGGGTATATATCTAAAAACAAAACAAAACAAAACAAACAAACAAAAAAAAAACACTGACTTGAAAAGATATGTGCACCTCAATGTTCATATTATTTACAACTGGTGACATAAGGAAGCAACCTAAGTGTCTCTATCAACAGATGAATGGTTAAAGAAGGTATGGGGTGTGTGTGTGTGTGTGTGTGTGTGTGTGTGTGTGTGTGTGTATGTATATGTGTGTGTGTGTGTATAGGCTTCCAAGATGGCTCTAGTGGTAAAGAACCCACCTGCCAATTTAGGAGATGTAAGAGACACAGGTTCAATCCCTGGGTAGGGAAAATCTCCTGGAGGAGGGCAGGGAAACCCACTCCAGTGTTCTTACCTGGAGAATCCCATGGACAGAGGAGCCTGGAGGGCTCTAGTCCATAGGGTTGCACATAGACCCAACTAAAGTAACTAAACTTGCATACATACATGTGTGTGTATATATATATACACACACATACATATATATGTGTGTATGTTTATATGTGTATAACATGATATTCAATTCAGTTCAGTTCAGTCGCTCAGTCGCGTCCCACTCTGCAATCCCATGGATCGCAGCACACCAGGCCTCCTGTTTATCGTCAACTCCCAGAGTTCACTCAAACTCACGTCCATCGAATCAGCGATGCCATCAAGCAATCTCATCCTCTGTCGTCCCCTTCTCCTCCTGCCCCCAATCCCTCCCAGCATCAGTCTTTTCCAATGAGTCAACTCTTCGCATGAGATGGCCAAAGTACTGGAGTTTCAGCTTTAACATCACTCCTTCGAAACAAATCCCAGGGCTGATCTCCTTCACAATTACTAAGCCATAAAAAAGAATGTCATATACAACAACATGGATGGACTTGGTATAATATCACTTGTATGTAGAATCTAATCAATACAACAACCTACTGGATGTTACAAAAAAGAAGAAAACTCTCAGAAATAGAGAAAAATTCTAGTGATTACTGGTGGGGAAAAGGAAGGAGGGAGGGGCATATAAGGGTAGAGATTGAGAGGTACAAACTATTATAAATGAAACAAGCTACAAGAATATATTGTACAATGCTGAGAACATAGGCACTATTTTATAATGACTTTAAATGAAGTATAACTTTTAATAACTGTTAGTCACTATACTGTACACCTGTAACTTCAATACAACATTCAAATAAATTACAAAATAAAATAATAAAAATAATTCAGTGATATTTGTTCACTTGTTTGTTTTTATTCTATCTTTATTTCTCTACTTATTTTGTCATTATACAAACGTATTGACAGTTATTTTTAAATTTATAATAAATACCTTGTAAAATCTATAATTAACTTCCATCTTCCCCAAAGTAAAATGACCTCAAAACATTTTATTTCAAATCCTTTTTCCCAGTTTATATGTGATTCTTGTCTAATATTTAAGCTCTTTTAAAAACATTACACATAATATTATAATTTCTATAAAGTAGTAGTTACAGTAATATCATTATCTAACACATATTGTATTTTCTATTCGTCAAGCATATGCTGTAGTCCATTCACTGATTTAATCTTCACAAAACTCTATAATAAGCTTTTATTAACCTTCATTATACTAGTGAATACGCTGAGACACAGAATAGGTAAATAAGTTTACTCATGTTAATCATTTAATGAGTACCAGAGGTGACTTGAAAATCATACTGTTTAGGCACATAACATGCTTTTAACTGTAACACTGCACAGTAGAAAACAGTGTTTAGATTTAACTCAGTATTTATTATTATTTGTTTACATTTATTATTGAAACTTGAAACTTGCTTCTAGAATCATTTGTGTCTCTTCAAAGACATTTTTTAGAATTTATCCTAGCTTAGAGCTGTTAGTATTAAAAGCTCTCAGGTTTTGTTTACCAGCATATAGTGTTCTTTTCTTCCATTTTTTAAAGATAGTTTTGCAGTTTATCTCAGTGCTTTGAAGATATTACTCCTCTTTTTTCTGACTTCATATTTGCCAGTGAAAATAATGTTGTCAATTTAATTGCTGTTCTCTTTTCACTGGCGAGGTGTAAGATCTTTTCTTTGTTTTTGATACTATTGAGATCATTGATGTTTCAATACAATACATCTGAAGGTAGATATCTTATTTGTGTTCTTGGCAATTTACTGGTCTTAAGTGCACTTGAAGTTTTATTTTTCAAATACTTTGTAAAATTCTGGTTTACTATTGTCTCTTTCTTTACTTTCTCTGTTCTTTCCTGAAAATCTACTATGGTCTCTGTTACACTAGCTTAATCTGCCCCTTTTAATTGTTAATCTCTTTTATCCTTTTCTATATTCTTTTGGGTTTGAGCTGCAGCATCAGCAATTTTTTTCAGCATATCTTCCAATTTAATATTTCTATTTCAGCTGGCTTGAAACTCCGATTTAAATAATCTGTTAGTTTTTAATTTAAATCATTACCTTTAAAAAATTCCATTCAATTCTTTTACAAGTCTGGCTTCCCTGGTGGCTCAGTCGGTAAGGAGTCCGCCTGCAATGCAGGAGACCTGGGTTCCGTTCTTGGGTCAGAAAGATCCTCTAGAAAAGAAGATGGCAACCCACTTCAGAGGAGCCTGGTGGCCTACAATCCAAAAGGGTCTCAAGAGTCAGACACGACTGAGCAACTAAACCTACCTACCTATATTGTTTTATTTTAGTCTTTGCTCCTTGTTCATTTTTGTATGTCTAGTTTTGATTTCTTTAACCATTTCCCACTTGGTGATCTTATATATTGTATATGATAGTGTGTTGATTCTAATTTATGAAATCTTTGAGAGTAATCTTTGCTGTTTATTTATAAGTATTTGTAATTTTTGTCATTCCAGGCTTAGGTATTCTGGATTTTGAACTACTGAAAGTCTAAATTGAGTACCTACATTGAGCATGCTTTCACTAGAAATTTTCCTCTTAATTTTGCTTTTATGAGCACCTGTTATTATGAAGATGCTGGTGTAGTCCAGGTGTTCCAGGGTCAGTTCCAAAACTCTGCAGGGCGCCAGAGTTTACTCTTTCAATTGCAATGATGTAAATATGTGCACTCAAGGCAACCCACTATATTTCTAGTTCCATATATTTACTGAGAGATATACTTTGTTTTCTCTGAATCAAGCTACACAAATATTAGAATGTTATACAAGTGTGGTTGTATTTTAGCATGCAATTTCTTTAGAATATTTAGTTTGCATGCCACCCAACATATACCATTTTGAAGGTATTTAATTTCTAAATACAAATAAATAATCATATTACTTAAAATACTTCTCAGATATTTTTATGATCATTTGTTCTTCTAACATCAGATAGACATTAGGATGTGGAGTAATTATAAAAATGTAAATAAAACAAATATCCCAAGGTAATAAGGAGTTCTTCCTTTATGCTAAGTTTCACCTATTATTTCAGGGAAGATTGCAATTTTATGAAATATAGGTAAGTAGAAACACAACAGAAGATATTACCAACTAATAGGTATAATTGGAGAGTCAAGTAATTTTAGATAATCTAATGGCTATAGATTAGTTGTAATTTTGAGGAAATGGTATTTTTTTCAAATTCCATAGCAAGTGGTGGCAGGTTAGGATTAAAAGATAGAATGCAGGACTCCCAGTAAACAACAAATAACTTTTTCCTAATAAATATGTCCTGGATCCTAAAACAAGCATTTTTTTTTTTTGCTCTTGTTAAATTTCCTTTTAGTTGCTGTTCATGTATTTTTATCTTCTTCATATGACAACATTATTTCTTGAATATGTCATTTTATCCTTGTCAGTGTTAAAATACCTAGTACATATCAAATCTTTATCAATGCTTGTAAAACATATGCTGTATAGGAAGGAAATATATATAATATATTTAAGTAGCAGCTCAGGGGCTTAGAAAGGTACTAGAAATGTAACAGGAGGTCAGGGAGCTTAGAAAATGAAAAGAGGGCCCAGAGTTTTGACAACATAAAATTCATATCTGCCTAAATTAAATGCTATAGAATATTGATCCTGAGAATCAATAAATTCAGAAAACATATCTTAATATCTTTATTATATATATGGATCATCTCAATATTTGTTAAAATATGATTTACATTGAAGAGAAGACAGAGTTGCTTCAGATCTTTATTCCTGAATATATTTTTTCATATACCCTAGACATTTCTATATCTAAGTCACAACATAGGTCTGTAAAATATGCTGGCTCAAAGTAATTTCTGTCTGGATGAGACTTAAAAAAAAACCCATAAGTTAAGAATCCATCTATTTTTATGCCTTTTTTTGCCAAGTTATACATACTTAAATGACCATCTTTCTAGTAAATTATTTTCAGAGCATAGAAAAGCTCATGTTTGAGAAGAGAACCAAAGAAATGTGTGTGAAAATTCACTTAATATATCACAAAACAAAACAGATGTCTTCAGTGTGTGCTGTTGCACTTGATAAAATGAAAATTGGAAATTGTCACTATTGATTGATGGCACTGCTATCAAGCCCCTGGCAGGCTATATCAATGTTAAATATTTTGAACTTTTTCATAGAGTTCTGGAGGTGAAAAGTCAAAAAATGTGTTGCTTTATCCAAGTGCCTTTATAGTCCATGGAATTCTCCAGGCCAGAGTACTGGAGTAGGTAGCCTTTCCCTTCTCCAGGGGATCTTCCCAACCAGGGTTCAAACTCAGGTCTCCTGCATTGCAAGTGAATTCTTTACCAGCTGAGCCACTAGGGAAGCCCAAGAATACTGGAGTGGGTAGCCTATCCTTTTGCCAGGGGATCTTCCTGACTCAGGAATCGAACCAGGGTCTCCTACATTTCAGGAGGATTCTTTACCAATTGAGTTACTAAGGAAGCCCCTAGGATAGATAAGCCTACAAATTTTAAACCTGATGCCTATGGTCATGATAAGAGCTGCAACAAAATATAAGCCCTTTTATATTTCTTTAGAATAATGCTTCTCACACTGTGTATGAGAGATCCTTTTATTTTAACTGGGCCTTACAGAATTGTGAGCCTAGTGTTTGCTGGAAGGTAACTCTCAGTCCCATCACCTTCCCAGAAGCATGTTAGTATTTAGTATAATTCTAGTCTGATATTAATAAATTTAATAACTATTGATTTAGTTTGTAGTTTTTAAGCTACACAATTTCAGGGCTGATTTATATGCTCAGATATTTTTTCATGTGAAAGACATCATATCATTTTTCTTAAAATCATGGCACTCATAGTTTAGACTGGGAAGTGCAAAACTGCTCTCTAGAGTGACAAGGAAACCATAGGAAGGGTCTCATGTCCTCAAAACATGTTTTCAACTTTTTTCTAGTGCAAAGGATTCAACACACCTATTTTTATGATATTGAATAAAAACTTAAAAAGCTGTGATGGCCTTGACATGTGAAGATAGTAGTGAAATTGATAAGCTTTATTAGTGAATCATAATTAATTGGTAACTACTTTCTCATATTATTTCTTGAGAACAGTTTTTAAGTTGAAATGGAAATCAGAACTACTGCAACAAAAAGGTAATTATGGGGGACAGAGGATTAGTAAAAGGTAAGAGACTTCAGACACAAAAAGGAGTCTGGCCAAATTAACAATTCTTATGTAAAATGGCATATCATGTTTTATTTCTTTCCTCATCTCTGCATCATTTCTTCTTATATCTGAACAACAAAATTGTTTGTGCACCCAAATAAAGGGTGACAGAATTCATTCCCTACAGTTCTCATCTAATTTATAAGGCCAATAACCCCAAAACATACCTCAGTTCCAATTCAAACTTTCCAGGAAAAGATTACCAATCTTGAGTAAATGTCCACATTGGGATAATGCTGAAGAGCACGCTGCTGTAACTAAATTGAAGGTATTGAAACGATTTGCAGTGAACAAAGAGCCTAGACAAACTTCTGCTTTTCTCAAGTGCATTTGTCCTTTTACCTATGCAAATGCACACCTGTGCACACAAACACACACACACACTACACATACAACACAAACATACCTATACTCTTTTTCTCTTACATTCAATTTCTACAAAGTCCAATTACTCATCTAAAAGCCAGAAAGACACCTGCCTCTTTTCCAAAGGGAAATAACCTAGAGTGATATCCTAAAGTGATGTGCATGTTGGGATGTCCTGACCAGTTTTCTGAGTCCTCTAACAATGTGAAATTTTACACTTATTGTAGAGAACTGTTTGACAGGATTTACTAAAGCTGGTGGCTCAGTGGTTAAGATTCCACCCACAATGCAGGAGACACAGGTTCAATCCCTGATCCCCTGGAGAAGGAAATGGCAACCCACTCCAGTATTCTTGCCTGGGAAATCCCATGGACAGAGAAGCTTGGCAGGTTACAATCCATAGGGTCACAAAAGAGTTGAATATGACTTAGTAACTAAATAACAAAAACAAAACAAATAAACCTGAACATATGTACATCCAAATACAAGCAAGTATACTTCTAGATATATGTACAACACAAATTAAAACCACAAGACATGTACAAAATGTTTAGAGTAGTATTATTCATAAATACTCAAATTGGAAAGCATCAATTATTCACTAACAGTAGAATGAATAACTATATTTGGCTATATTAATATAATGGAATACTATCTCAAAATGTAAATTGACAAACTTCTGCTATGCACAACAATTATAAATTTCATAAGCATAATATAGGTAAAGTAAATGAGATATGACAGTCAATATGGTATTTACAAATTTGTACATAGTTCAAAAGAGGAAAAATCAATGCAAAATGATAGAAATAGGATATTAGTTTCAATCTGGAGAAGGGGAAAGAACAACAGTCCCAAGGAGTACTCTGCACTTAATTTTGATTAATGACATGTAAGAAAAGGAAAAGCAGCCTTTGACTTACTGGCCAGCCTAGATATTATTAACTTTTACTGTTTAGGTAAAAACAACAACAACAACAACTTGCTATTTCCTCAGCAAAGTTATGCAGAAATAACCAATTTTGAGGGTATATGTGAAGTTCACTTACTCCTTGGAAGAAAAGTTATGACCAACCTAGACAGCATATTCAAAAGCAGAGACATTACTTTGCCAACAAAGGTCCATCTAGTCAAGGCTATGGTTTTTCCTGTGGTCATGTATGGATGTGAGAGTTGCACTGTGAAGAAAGCTGAGGGCCAAAGAATTGATGCTTTTGAACTGTGGTGTTGGAGAAGACTCTTGAGAGTCCCTTGGACAGCAAGGAGATCCAACCAGTCCATTCTAAAGGAGATCAACCCTGGGATTTCTTTGGAGGGAATGATGCTAAAGCAGAAACTCCAGTACTTTGGCCACCTGATGCAAAGAGTTGACTCATTGGAAAAGACTCTGATGCTGGGAGGGGTTGGGGGCAGGAGGAGAAGGGGACGACAAAGGATGAGATGGCTGGATGGCATCATCGATTCGATGGAGGTGAGTTTGAGTAAACTCTGGGAGTTGGTGATGAACAGGGAGGCCTGGCATTCTGTGATTCATGGGGTTGCGAATAGTAAGACATGACTGAGTGACTGAACTGAACTGAACTTATGTGAAATTCAAATAAAAAATAAACCAACTATGTGAATGTTAAGGTAAAATGCATTAGGATATGTCAAGAAACTTGTCAAAATGACACCTTTCTTAATAATCCTTTAATCTATTATTACATTCTAGTGTTATCTTCAGATTAATGTGCATCTACAGGCAAAATCTTCAGTGAGATAAGCTTGCCATCATGACAATTATGTTCAAAAAGAAAATAAACATTTAGTAAATTGTTTAGAGACCTTGGGCTTCCCTAGTGACTCAGATGGCAAAGAATCTGCCTGCCTATACCGGAGATGCCGGAAATTTGTGTTCAATTCCACTGTCAGGAAGATCTCCTGGAGAAGGAAATGGCAACCTTCTCTGGTATTCTTGCCTGGAGAATCCCACTGACAAAGGAGTCTGGCAGGCTACAGTCCATAGTGTAGGAAAACTGACACAACTGAGCACTAAGACAAACAGTGATAGCCTTAGCTCTCAATCACCATTAGCCAAGAATTAGCTCTGCCTTCAACTCCAGTTCAATTTCTTTGTCATGTAAACCTCCAATTTTTTGCTTTAAAAATCTCCTGGTTTTACTCCCTAGAAGGGTGTTCTTTGGATTCCTACCTGAATCTATGTGCACCCCGCAACTTTGATCTGACCCAAATAAATACCATTTGCTAGATTATTGCCTTTTAGGATTGTTTAGGTTGATAGTCCATGAAAGCACCACATTTTCATTTTTTTCCACAGACTTAAGTCATAACAAGTAAATAAACACATTATTCATTTGCTTGGCCAAATAATATCAGTAATTTTGTAAAGTATTTGAGGTAAGTATAGAAAGTTCTTGGAAAAGACATCAGACAGGAAGGAAATCAAGACATGACTGAGTTGCCAGAAGAAGCATTTTCAGCCAAACTAGCAAAAACTCTCCACTCAGAAAGACCATGAGTAGAAATTCTTTAAGCCATTTTCAATGGTGTAAATGAAATAAAATTAAGTTTTTAAAAAACAACCCTGATGGAATATCTACTGCCTTATCATACCCTTGAAGGAAGTAACTCATACTAGAATATTAGGATATAATACAGAGGCAAGGCATTTAGTGGAAAGGGCAGAATAAGCCCTAAGAGATAATACAGCATCATGTCAAAGACTTACCTGATATCTTTAGCATTCATTCACAAAACAAATTATTAAAATAAGCATTAAAGATGCCACAGTCAGAATCCCTCTTCCTCTCTGTTTGAGTAATCTAGGAGAGGAATAAGAATAGAAGTAGAATATTCCAAATTATTTTTGATCTTTACATATTGTGAAGTCTCTCAGTCATGTCTGACTCTTTGAGGTCCCATGGACTATAGTCTACCAGGCTTCTCTGTCCGTGGGATTTTCCAGGCAAGAGTACTGGGGTGGGTTGCCATTTCCTTCTCCAGGGGATCTTCCTGACCCAGGGATCGAACCCAGGTCTCCTTCACTGCAGGCAGACACTTTCCCTCTGAGCCATCAGGGAAGCCCTTACATATTCTAAGAAGCATATACTACTCAAATATTGAAATTAAATTAACTCTGTGAATATTTAGATACTAGTCACAAGTTGAAAACAAAGATTTCTTGACCTAACATATTGGATTAAAATTCATAAAACTCAGCTGATTTACAATGGGGTTATCTTTTTCTGTTAACAAAAATATTAAATATTTAATCTCAATTAAATATAAATTAATGTTAATTACATATGTAAATACTAGAATGCATGTTTTTATATGTAGTGCAAGCTTAATTCTAATAGCACAACTTGAAACTAACATTAATGTTTAACAATAAATATTCACTGAAAGATTAATGGTACAGTTTGCTTGTGGAAACTTAAGTCATTAAGAACAGTTTTGAGAACTACATTTACAGACTCAAAATATTCACAAGTATTTTAAGTACAGAAATGAGGCTATAGAACAAGGTACATTGTAACTCAAAATATATTTATATATATATATATTCATATACAGTGGGAAATACTTCAAACTATTAAACAAAATGTCATATGAGAATAATGTTCTGAAAATTTATAATTTTCTTTTTTTTTAATTTTCATCTCATGTTTTATGCATTTTAAAAAGAATTACATTGAAAGGCAGAGAAACTTTCAGCAACAGTACACTGAAATGAATAATTGCACCAGCAAGATTAGTATTGTTTTCAAAATTCAAATCAATTTTCAAAGGTTAATTATCATGAGAAAGAACTCCATTTCAACTACTTGTGTTCTTTCTCCCAGTAGCTGCTGGGTAGAAGAAGTTATGTAAAATAGATAATAGATGTTTTAATCTAATCTCTCTGATCAAGTTATCAATACCTAAGAATTTTCATGTGTACATGTTCATGCATGCGTTATCTTTTAAGTCCCCCAAACTTCTCAGTGATATAATTACACATTCCTTGCTCAATTCTCATGAAATACTTCTTAAGGACCAGTAGGTAACCTACCGATCATACTGAAAACGGAAGCAACTTAAGTTTCCATAATAGATGAATGGATAAAGAAAATGTGACATATATATCCATTTGTGTGTGTGTGTATATATATATATATATATACACATATACATGTATATGCAATATATGTACACATGTTATAATGTAATATTGCCTGCCACAAAGAATGAAATCTTGCCATTTCCCACAACATAGATGTGTCAGGGGAGTGTGTGTTTTCCTCGGTTCTGTCTCATCACAACAAACACATGAAGCGATGGACATTAAGACCCTCGGAGAGTCACAACTCTCAGAGTTACAGCTCTGTGTTACAGCCTAGTTTTATGTAGATAATAAAGGAAAATACATCCTTGAGGAGTGAGGGAATGCCAACCCAAAAGATGTGAAGAGAAGAGAGAGAGAGCATGAGAGAGAGATCCCTGGACCCTTGGGTCCCCTTTTTATATGTTTTGTTTCCTTCCCCTAGGCCTGCCTTATGTAAATTGGGCTAGCCAGGAGTGCTGTTTATTCTACCTGAGGTCCTCACTCTGGTCTTTGGACCTTCCTTTGTTCTGTTTTCATGGGCTTTTCCCTTTCTTGTCTTTTAGTGCTGGAGTCCAGCTCCAGCAGCCAGGGAATCAGCCTGAAGGGATGAGTGGTGTCGGCAGATAATGATGTAGCCTATGACTCAAGGTGTGGGACTACATGTTTATTTCAAGCTTCAGATTTCCTTTTATACATTAAAAAAAGCATTAGGTCAGAGGTTTGACATTTTCGGTCCCCCACCCCCCAGATTTATTGTCTCCAGAAATCATTGTTGCCCTTCAAACAGAGTTCCTGCTTCACCGATTCTTTCAGAATCGGCTTTACTATCTATTATCTACTTCCTCTTATGTGTCCTGTACTTAACTTGTGATTACATTGTGACTGATGCTTATGTCTGGGCTGCATACCACATTCCTCAGTTTATTTCTTATCTTTCTAAATCCTGTTTGCCCCTAGCATCCTAAGTTCACTATCTCTTAAAAAGGCTTCTAGCTATTCTTAATTATTCCTAAACCCTAAGCTCAGCAAACTTCTTTTGCTGTAAACATTCCGCTCACAAACAGGTCTCAGATAACAATCTTTTCCATGGCCTCAAGCTGTAGCCAACATGCTCATCCTGGAACATTCTTTTTGTAAAGATCCTTGAACAAATGTCAATGGCTACTTTATAGAGTATTTTCTGGGCACAACTGCAGAAGGCTTTGTGCTTTCTCAGGCTTCTCTCAAGAACAATAAGCACCTTAACATTCTTTCCAGACAACTCAACCGAAGTAAGGAAGAAACAAATCAGAATCACAAGACCTAACTGCTTCATCCTGGGACCATGCCTGCGGGACGAGGAGAGGGGGTCGGGGCTGTGCCTCCATTTTCTCAGTAATGCCTAATGCGGCTCCCGACATCTCCCCCTTTCTTACTTTTTACAGCATAAGTATGAAACTCAGTAGTTAAAACAGAAACGCTTCGGTTGAGTATTCTGAAAAGGCACGAGGCTAATACACAAATCAGAACCAAGAGGCATAAGTACATGGCCCTATTAATCATTATTGTAAAAAAAGGATCGATGGGAAAGCTACGCCTCCAGATTTTTAAAAAGGGAATTAGAAAGCCATTGAGAGGAAAAGTCAGACTCTGCCTGCTTCATACTCTCAATATCTTGATGTAGCTTAAAAATATCAATACTAAAATCTGAATGATTCCAGATGCCTAAAATATATGCAGACGACACCACCCTTATGGCAGAAAGTGAAGAGGAGCTAAAAAGCCTCTTGATGAAAGTGAAAGAGGAGAGTGAAAAAGTTGGCTTAAAGCTCAACATTCAGAAAAAATCATGGCATCTGGTCCCATCACTTTCATGGGAAATAGATGGGGAAACTGTGGAAACAGTGTCAGAATTTTTTTTTCTTTTTGGGGGGGGGGGGCTCCAAAATCACTGCAGATGGTGATTGCAGCCATGAAATTAAAAGACACTTACTCCTTGAAAGAAAAGTTATGACCAACCTAGATAGCATATTCAAAAGCAGAGACATTACTTTGCCAACTAAGGTCTGTCTAGTGAAGGCTGTGGTTTTTCCTGTGGTCATGTATGGATGTGAGAGTTGGACTGTGAAGAAGACTGAGTGCTGAAGAATTGATGGTTTTGAACTGTGGTGTTGGAGAAGATTCTTGAGAGTCCCTTGGACTGCAAGGAGATCCAACCAGTCCATTCTGAAGGAGATCAGCCCTGGGATTTATTTGGAAGGAATGATGCTAAAGCTGAAACTCCAATACTTTGGCCACCTGATGCAAAGAGTTGACTCATTGAAAAAAACTCTGATGATGGGAGGGATTGGGGACAGGAGCAGAAGTGGACGACAGAGGATGAGATGGCTGGATGGCATCACTGACTTGATGGAAGTGAGTCTGAGTGAACTCTGGGAGTTGGTTATGGACAGGGAGGCCTGGCGTGCTGTGATTCATGGGGTCGCAAAGAGTCGACACGACTGAGCAACTGAACTGAACTGAACTAATAAATTCCCAAGAGTGTACAGAATCATTCACTTGTGGAGGGGTAATGCACATCCATTTAAATTCAGCATGGCACCTTAAAGACAACTTAATTTTTAAATTTGTAATCTCTTGCCCTATAAGCAGGACTGCTTCTTTTAAAGCATTGACCTTATTTTCTATTTTCCTATCTATAAGTTCCCATGTAGTAAGAGCTACGGAGACATTTTTGGACAGCTGATCCACAAATGAAGCAGTATGCACTTCTTTTGACGGGCAACCACAAAAACCATAACTGAACAATTATGGCAATCAAGGCAGTTATTCCTACAGTCAGAGCTGCAATGAATGTCTTGGGTCGAGAAATTAAGCCATTAAATTCATATAAAACTTTCAATGCATAATCATCAAACCATTGTCTGTCCAATTTTACAGGAATCATCAGATATGCTGGTTGCTTTACAATCATCACACCCTTATAAATACTATAATCATTCCCATCAACACAATTTGATATAAAACAATTCACACATTCAACATTATAAACAGTTTCTCCTTCAAAAATTCCCAAATCATTCCGATTTCTGGCAACAAAAAGGCATAAGGAGAATGTATGCAGGCCCATACAATATATCTTTGTTCTTTTAAAAGTCTATGTAAAGTCAAAGGTGCCATAGCAGCCAATGCTCTCCATAATTCAGGATGCATGGGACCTGTTCCATCGAAACTCACGAAAGGAGGAACCCATTCATTAACATGCCACCTAGTAATTGCTAAAGGATAAGGGATGAATGAATCATTCCATATGGATCTATAAGGTTCTTCAAAAATCAAGTTCAGTCATTGATCCGAAAGATAGGGGCACCCCCATTCAGTCAGAAAATGTCTGATGGCAACAATGGGAATAGATAACTTTAGGGCATACATGCATTCTTTTCAATGAGGAAAGCCAGAAATTCTGCTTATGCTTTCCCCAGGCTTGTAGTCCTTGTTCATCAAAATCTGGAGGAGGGGTGCAGAGCTCAGAAAGTCCTTTAAATAAGGGTCTGCCTGTTTTATGGCATCATATAGTTTTTCTTGCGCCCCCAGCATCAGCAGTTGTAAGGACCAAAAGTCTCTCTTGACATTGCTTCTCTGAGAATCAGTAAGCATGCCTTTCAAGGAACTGCTAACACATCCATTCAAAACTGGAGCTGATCCTTGTAAGGAGGAAGGTATGGCAAAGCAAATAAGTGGATAAACGGACACGCCTGAAAAATTGAAGGGAGTTTTGACTACTGCTTTAACATTATTAGGATAGATGGAAGCCCCGCCCAAAAGATGAGTATCTTTGACAAAAACACAAATGGGCTCAGTCATCCAGTCAACAGGCTGAAATGAAGGTGGATTAGGCAAATAGGCCCAATGAACTTCTGCCCTGGAGGGCCTTGCTGACAACCCAGCACAGCAAGCATAGCCACAAACATTACCATAGGAGTGGCCTCATGTCTCCCGTTTCTATTAATTCTTCAGCCTGTTGAGTGAGTTGCTTCAGCTCGCCCCATGTTGGCACCATGCTGAAGGTAGTTGCTTGAGTACGATGATGGCAACGAGGTGGAGCAGAATACGTTTGGACTCAATCAGCATGTCTCTCCTGAAGCGCCAGGTGCCTGAAGCGATGTACTAACGGTGAAGCCTCAGGTGAAGGGTCATTCGCCCTTTGGCTTCTTCTTGGCTCCCTCAGGTCTGGACTCAATGAGCTTCTGATCTCCCCATCTTCCCTCTGTCCTGGACTCCAGGACTCCAGGGATCTCAGTGACCTCAGGGGTCTTCGTGATCTTGGAGAGCTCATGGGACTGGACATGTCGAATCAGTCTGTCAGGAATTCAAATAGGAGAAGTGGAATCCTGTGGAAACACACAAGCATACCCTTTCCTGCAAGTTAACAGCACATCTGGCCCTTTCCACTGTCTGGTAAGGAAGTCCTTCCACTTGACCAGGGGCCGGGCTGTAGCCCCTTCAGGAATCCAGTGTTTCATCATTGCAGTCTGCCCTTTTGTATGTCCATGTTTAAATGATTAATTACAAACAAAGCATGGTGTAGAACATGATGTGGAGAGGAATACTTAAATTCTCCCTGCCTTAATTTAGCTATCTGATTTTTTAAAGTCTGGTGCACCCTTTCTACTATGGCTTGGCCTTGGGGATTATAAGGTATTCCTATTGAATGTACTATAGGAAAATGTTGACAACATTTTTTAAAAGCAGCTGGGGAATTATAAGCTGGGGAATTATCTGCTTTTATCTGTTCAGGGAGTCCTATTTGGGAAAAACATTGAAACTAGTGCTAAATTACATCTTTTGCTGCTTCACCTGATCTAGCAGAAGCTGTAATAATATGAGAAAAGGTATCCATGGTAACATGCACAAAAGACAGTTTTCCAAAGGCTGGGATATGAGTTACATCCACTTGCCAGAGAGCAGTAGGCCTAAGGCCTCGGGGATTTACTCCTAATGGTAGAGATAGATTAGATGTTGGGCAATTTGGACATAACTTAACTATTTGTCTAGCTGCCTCCCTAGAGATATGAAATTCATACCTTAAACCAACTGCATTTTGACGATGAATTTTGTGAGAATTTTTGGCCTTGTCAATCTTTTCATGTAAGTTTTAAGCAATTACTTAAGTTAATGCATCTGCCAAAGCATTTCCTTTATGAAAAGGGCTGGGCCAGCAGGAATGGGCTCCAATATGTCCCACAAAATATTTCTTTCTATGCTTAATCTCCTTCTGTAAATCAGATAACAAGGAGAGTATGGTAGTCTTATTTTCTGGAATATTAGCAGTCTCAATATGAGGAAACAACCCTACAATATATAGGGAATCAGTCAAAAGATTGAAGGTACGGTCTCTCAAATGTTGAAAAGCCCAAATAACCTCTCTTAACTCAGCTCTCAGGCCAGATGTCTCTTCAGTTACCTGAACATTGGATTTTCTGTTAATAATTGTGACTGCTTTACCATTAGAGGATCCATCTGTGAAAACTAAAATTGCCCCTTCCAAAGGTTGAATAGAAAATTTCCTTGGAAAAATCACAGAATGTGTTTTTAAAAGATGCAAAAGGGGGCTTTAGGGGAAATGAAACAAGATTTTACTCCTGTAATCTATCAGGGAAACTTGCCAATCATCACTATTTTGTAAAAGAAATTGCAGTTGATCATTATTAAATAGAATCACTATATTTACTCCTTCCTTTCCAAAAAGTTCCACATTTCTTTTTCTACCTTTTATAATTAATTGTGCCACCAAGCTGGGATAAGACAAAACTATTTTTCTTGGGGTCACTGGTAGATGGAGACATTCCAATGGGCCTTCTTGCCACAAGCATCCTGTAGGTGTATGTTCCATGGTGAGAATAATTAAATCCCATCCTCTGGTAATATTAATCCTAATTAACTGATCATTTAAAGCCTCATCCACTTTAACAAGAGTCGACTCTGCCTAACAAGTCAATTTTCTCTTAGAAGTAGGATCAGGATCGCCTTTTAA
This sequence comes from Capra hircus, assembly GCF_001704415.2. Classification (NCBI taxonomy): domain Eukaryota; kingdom Metazoa; phylum Chordata; class Mammalia; order Artiodactyla; family Bovidae; genus Capra; species Capra hircus. The sequence goes on from NC_030808.1 coordinate 102,980,163, forward strand.
GCAATCAAACAGAGGCTTTAAATCTGCAGGAGTCAGTCTTACATGTGGGCATATCCAATTAATATCCTTTAATAATTTGTGGAAATCAGTTAAAGTTAGTAATCTATCGCAATCTCTCCACAGCTGCAAAAGGGCATGACTCACAGTATGGGTATTTAACACCCTCCCTGAATAAGAAAAAGGAGGATTTACTTGTATCCTATCTGGAGCTATCTTTAAACCCCAGTCTTCCAAGGCCTCAATCAGTTCAGATAAGATTTGTTGCAACAAGGCTCTATCCTTATGGGCAGCCAAAATGTCATCCATATAATATATTAAATATAGATCTTTATACTTTCCTCTAACATTCTACACAGCTTGATCCACAAATTTCTGACACATGGTGGGGCTATTTTTCATTCCCTGAGGTAAAACTTTCCATTGACACCTTCTATAGGGCTGTTTAAAATTAGCTGAAGGGAGACTGAAAGCAAACCTTTTACAATCCTGAACAGTCAGGGGGATGGTAACGAAACAGTCCTGTACAAATCACATTATATTGAAAGAGCACAGCTACTGGAGAAGGGAGACCCGGCTGAAGGGCACCTATGTCTTCCATAGTTGTGTTTATAGCTCTCAAATCTTGTAACAATCTCCATTTGCCTGATTTCTTCTTAATGACAAAAATAGGAGTATTCCAAGGGCTATTAGAAGGCTCTATATGGCCGGCTGCCAATTGTTCCATAACTAAATCCTCAGCTGCCTGCAGCTTTTCAGCTGTTAAGGGGCATTGCTCCATCTATACTGGATCTTCAGATTTTCAAGTGATAGGGTTGACAGCAAGAACAACAGCCTCTAGGATAAATTTGAATATCCTAAACCTTCTCTATTCTTTTTAGGAACCATTTCTAATGGAGAAACAATTCCCTACTGATCTTTACCAAGCCCCTTGTCAGGATTATAACTCATTTGCAGCATTTGGTTAGTAACCTTTTCATCTGGGCTGTATAAAAGCATTCCCATCTGAGATAATATATCTATCCCCCATAAAGAAAAAGGTAGTGAAGGAATCACATATGACGAAAGGTGCCTTGTGCCCCCTTCTCATCTGACCATGTCAAAATGTGTGAGCTCTTAGTAACCGAGGGCACTGACCCTATTCCTACCAAGCCAGCATTGGTCAGATGTGTCGGCCAGGATGAGGGCCAATCTTTTCCAGCAAAGCAAGAGACATCTGCTCCAGTATCCAACAGCCCTGACATTCTATTTCCTTGAATTAAAAGATCTTTCAAAGGCCTTGAAGGTGTAATTTCCTGCACCCAAAAGGCTAGATCACTAAATTTAAATCCTCTGGGTCCCCTAGCTTGAGAAGTCAAGGTTCTTTTTGTCTGATAATAAAGTAAAAGCAAAAGCTGTGCTATTCTTTGACCTTTACTAATTTGCACAGTTTTGGCAGGAGGTGAGATCAAAACTTTAATTTCCCCAGTATAATCAGAATCTATTACACCAGGCACTACCGAAATTCCTTGAAGGGAAAGCGAGCTACACCCCAGCACAAGTCCTACAGTGCCCTCAGGTAGGGGGCCAGCCATTCCTGTTGGAATCAGAGTAACCAGTACATCAGGGGTTAATATTGTTGTGGTGGCGGAACTGAGGTCCAGTCCTGTGCTACCTGGGGTTGCTCTGAGGAGTTCTGTGACAGAACAAAGAGAATAAAGGGATTCAATGCGACTGCCCCTATTGTTGTCTGGGGCCAGGGCTGCCCCTGCTGCCCATTTCTCTGAAACTAGGAAAAATTAACCCTTGTACTCAGGGGGTGAGTGTAGTCCCATCCTTATGGAATTTAGATCTACAGTCTTTTGCCCAATGATACCCATTCTGGCATCAGGGGCAAGGTGTCTTTGCACAGTTTGTTGTCCCTGCTTGCCAGGACATTGCTGGCAAAAATGCCCCATTTGGCCACAAGAGAAACACATTTTATTTGTAGAATCGTTTCCATTAGGGTTAATCTTTTTTTTCTCATTCCCTGAATAACTTGGGCAGCAGTTTCTCCCCTCAAGGCTGTGGCTAAGGCAACCCCCTGCATAAAGGAAGTTCCTACTTCCTGGCAGGTCTGTACATAAGTTCAAAGACTTCCTTTACTTCTAACAAGTCTAAGCAATGTCTGACAGGTAGAACTGGCATTCTCAGAAGCCAATTGTTTAAGAACTATCTCTTTCTCTGCTGTTTTTCTCTCAAGAATAATAAGCACCTTAACATTCTTTCCAGCCAATTCAACTGAAGAAAGGAAAGAACAAGTCAGAATCACAAGACCTAACTCCTTCATCACAGGACTGTGCCTGTGGGATGAGGAGAGGGGGTTGGCGCCATGCCTCCATTTTCTCAGTAATGCCTAACACAGCTCCCGACATTTTAGGCACCATTCTAGATTCCTTTTTCCTATTCTAACTACCAAACAGTCCCCCCTCAAGAGATGGGAAGCCCGATTCTTTGGAAATAGGGGTGTCAAGGTCCTTCTGGCTACTTTCTGCTGAACTGGGATGGCAAGGGGCATTGGGCCTACCCCTCTTGCTAGTCTCAGGCCTCAGAGTCCTTACAGCGGTGTCCATCTAAGGGAGAGTGATATCTTCCATGGTCAGCTGTAGTTTTACATATCCTTGTTGAACTAGCGCTGCATGTTGTAGCTTGTTGACCTGGGCAGACACAAAATGAATTCAGTTCAGTTCAGTCACTCAGCCATGTCCGACTCTTTGCGACCCCATGAATCACAGCACACCAGGCCTCCCTGTCCATCACCAACTCCCAGAGTTCACTCAAACTCATGTCCATTGAGTCGGTGATGCCATCCAGCCATCTCATCCTCTGACAATTGATAATACATGAAACAATCATAAGCAGCATAAATATGACACAATTAGGACTAGTAGGGGCATTAGCCAACTCCAAATTCCCATTTCCAGGATGGCTCTAGTCCCTCCTTGTTCAGGGATCAGAAGATCTATCCCCTGTCTGTTTTGAAGCACAACCCCTGCCAACCTGTTTTGGCTGTTTAGAGCTGTCCTGAGAAATCTTATCCTCAGAAACTAGATTTTGGGGTGTTCATTAGAATGGCACTCATTTGTAATTCTGGGTAGGTATCTGAGATCTCCCAGGGGCTCACAGATGTATTGAGTGTCCTCTTCTGTTTTCTTTCATGGCTTGACTTGTGAGTAGTGAATCCAGGAGTCATTTCCTGGTACCTTGACTGCTGCGGGGGGTAGAAAGTATTACAGGGTAGGGGCCCTTCCAAGTTGGGTGGAGTTGAGCCTTTAGGGACCCATTTTTCCAGACTTTAATTAATACTTGAGTCCCTGGAGCATATAGTGGTGACTTCTTAGAATATTCTGGGTCCCGGTCCACACCCCACAAGCATATAGCCGGTTGGAAATGACCAATGGCATAAGACTGGAGGGTCTGAAACTGTGGATCTAGGACGAGGTCATTGACATAAATAAAAGGTCTCCCAAATAGCATCTCATAAGGACTAAGGCCACCCTGTTCCTTAGGGGTAATATGGGTGCGAAGGAGAAAGAAAGTGAAAGCGAAGTTGCTCAGTCGTGTCTGACTCTTTGTTACCCCATGGACTGTAGCCTACCAAGCTCCTCTGTCCATGAGATTTTCCAGGCAAGAGTATTGGAGTGGGTTGCCATTTCCTTCCCCAAGGGATCTTCCTGACCCAGGGATCGAACCTGGGTCTCCCCCACTGTAGGCAGACACTTTTACCATCTGAGTCACCAGGGAAGCAATATGGGTGCAGAGGAGAGCTACTGATAAAGCTGCCTTCCATCGCAGGGAGGTCTCCTGGGTTATCTTTTTATTGTTGATTTTAAGAATTGGTTGGCTCTTTTTACTTTTCCTGAAGACTGAGGACCCCAGGCACAATGGAGATAATAAGTAATGCACGAGACTGTGTGGATCACAATAAACTGTGGAAAATTCTGAAAGAGATGGGAATACCAGACAACCTGACCTGCCTCGTGAGAAATCTATGAAGGTCAGGAACCAACAGTTAGAACTGGATATGGAACAACAGACTGGTTCCAAATAGGAAAAGGAGTACGTCAAGGCTGTATAGTGTCACCCTGCTTATTTAACATATATGCAGAGTACATCATGAGAAACACTGGACTGGAAGAAACATAAGCTGCAATCAAGATTGCTGGGAGAAATATCAATAACTTCAGATATGCAGATGACACCACTCTTATGGCAGAAAGTGAAGAGGAGCTAAAAAGCCTCTTGATGAAAGTGAAAGAGGAGAGTGAAAAAGTTGGCTTAAAGCTCGACATTCAGAAAGTGAAGATCATGGCATCGGGTCTCATCACTTCATGGGAAATAGATGGGGAAACTGTGAAAACAGTGTCAGACTTTATTTTTTTGGGGCTCTAAAATCACTGCAGATGGTGATTGCAGCCATGAAATTAAAAGATGCTTACTCCTTGGAAGAAAAGTTATGATCAACCTAGATAGTATATTCAAAAGCAGATACATTTTGCCGACTAAGGTCCATCTAGTCAAGGTTATGGTTTTTCCTGTGGTCATGTATGGATGTGAGAGTTGGACTGTGAATAAGGCTGAGCGCTGAAGAATTGATGGTTTTGAACTGTGGTGTTTGAGAAGACTCTTGTGAGTCCCTTGGAATGCAAGGAGATCCAACCAGTCCATTCTGAAGAAGATCAGCCCTGGGATTTCTTTGGGAAGAATGATGCTAAAGCTGAAACTCCAGTATTTTGGCCACCTCATGTGAAGAGTTGACTCATTGGAAAAGACTCTGATGCTGGGAGGGATTGGGGGCAGGAGGAGAAGGGGGTGACAGAGAATGAGATGGCTGGATGGCATCACTGACTCGATGAAGGTGAATCTGAGTGAACTCCGGGAGTTGGTGATGGACAGGGAGGCCTGGCGCGCTGTGATTCTTGATGTCTCGAAGAGTCAGACACGACTGAGTGACTGAACTGAAGTAAGCTGAAATGAATGCTTTAGTGATCCCTTGGGTGGCCTTAGAAGTAAATGATATTCCATTGTCACTTTGTAATGACCTGAGCAGACCAAATCTTGGAATAATTTCATGGAGCAGTTTTTTAACACCTCCTTAGCCCTGTCAGTCCAGGTGGGAAATCCTTCAATCCATCCTGTGAATGTATCTGTCATGACTAATAGGTATTTATACCCTGGAGAAACTGGCATCTGGGTGGAGTACCTCTGTCAGTCCTTTCTTTGGTAGGTTCCACTTTGTTGAATGGGCTGGGCCAGCTAGGGACTTCGAGCTCCTTGGGGGTTGTTTAATTGGCAAGTGGGACAAGAGGAAATCACTTGCTTTATAGTCATTTGGAGGCCTACTCCTCTGAAGGACCTTTCTAGTAATCTTTGGAGGACCTTTTCCCTAAATCAGTGGTGGCATGTAAGGAGTTAACCAACTTCCATTGGAGGTTCCCAGGCAGAAAAAGGAGTCCCTACTTTTGGAACCACCCTATGTGATCTTCTTGAAAGCCCTCACTCTTAGCTTTAAGAGTGTCACCTTCCTTATATGAAGGAATTTCTGGCAAATTAGTCTGTGAAACTAAGGTGGCAACCCCTATTAGGTCATTGTTCTGTAATGCTACTCTCTTAGCTGCCCGATTAGCTGCTTGGTTCCCTCGTGCCACTTCCATGCTCCCTTGTTGGTGTCCTTTACAGTGGGAGACTAAAACCTCAGGAGGCAGATGGACTGCCTCCAAGAGGCTAAGGATTTGATCACCATATTTGATTGGGGACCCTCAGATAGTCAAGTGGCCTTTCTTTCCAAATAGCAGCATGTGCATGTAGCACCAGAAAGACATACTTGGAGTCAGTGTAAATGGCTACTCTTTTTCCTTTTCCCAGCTCTAAAGCTCAAGTCAGGGCTATGAGCTCAGCTAATTTGGCCGAAGTACCTGGTGGCAAACGTTTAGCTTCTACAGTCTCAAAATTGGAGATTAATGCATATCTGGTTCTTTTTTTTTTTTTTTTTCTTTCATTCAAGACAAAGCTGCCTTCTGATTATCAGTGTACCAGATTTCCTCAGGATTGGTCAGAGGATCTTCCGAAATCCTTCTTGGGGTTTTGTCCAGTGGTCCAAGGTTTCTAGGAAAGAACGAAAGGAAAGAGGGCCCTCGGGGTAGGCAGGAGGGTGGAAGAGTTAAGAACCTTACAAGGGGATATAGTGAGGCCTGGATTTTCCAACAGCACTATTTGATATCTGAGGATTCTTTGATCAGACATCCATAAACGGCCTCTACCATTTAGGAGCTATTTCACTTGGTGGCTGGTAAAAATAGTTTGCTCCCAAAAGAGAGTTTTAAAGCATCTTCTATCAGGACTACAATAGCTGCAAGTTTCCGAAGTGAGGGAGATATTTCTTCCCAATAAGGGAGAACTGTGAGGGACCATTGGAAACTGGTTGGAAAATATTTGTCGGTCCTAGCATCAAAGTGCTCAGGTGAATCTTTTTGTAACTGATTTTTCTATAGCACTCAAAATGGTACAGGTTTGGGAGGAGAGGGCTCTGGAGTAGGAGATCAGGACAGAGTAGGTAGTCCCTGTGTCAACCAATAAATTCTTGGACCTACCTCCCACATCCAGTTGTACCCTTGGCTCCAGCCCTGTGACAGTTATCTGTGACAGGCAGGCTGACTGGAGTGGGCTGCTTCACTCCTGTTAAACCATCCTGAGGGAAGGCTTGGCACTTGACCTTGAGGCTCTTGCATCCTGAGGGCAGAATGCTGCCCAATGTCCCAGTTGATGGCATTTATAGCAAGCTGTTTTAGAAGAATTGTCGTGGTTTGGCCACTCTTTGGCCCAATGCACCGCCTGTCTACAGATTGGGATTTGCCTCATGCCTTGTCTTTCAAGGACTTGGGGGTTGCCATAGGGCTTCCCTGGAAGGTGGCCAGCATCTGGGCATGCCTTGTCTCTTTCCTTTCCTCCCTCTCCTGGGCCTTGGCCTCCTTCCCCTGTTCTCTGTTATAAAAGGTATTTGTGGCTGTCTGGACCATCTCATCTAAAGAAGCAGTAGGGTCCTGCTGCTGCAGCTCTTGTAACTTTATTCTGATATCTATGCACATTGGGACAATAATTTGTCTTTTAAAGTCACCTGTCCCTAGTAAGAGTCTAAGTCCAGACTGGTAAACTTTTGGAGGGCCTCTTTTAGCCTTTCCAGAAAGGCAACAGGGTCTTGTTGGGCTCCTGAGTTATTTCTGAGATGGCCCAATCCCACAAGTAATAGGCTTCCTTCTATTTCCACCAGTGGATTTCCTTAGGGGTGAGTCTTCTGAAGCTGATCCTACCCAGTACTGTTGCAACCTGGGAGCCAGGTGTCCCTGGGTCAGGGTGCAGATCGCCAGGCAAACTGAGGCATGATAGCCTCCTGGAGATTGAATCTCCAGGCAGGTCGAGGCAGGTGGGCCTCCCAAGAACTGGGTCCCTGGGCAGGTTGAAGTGTGATGACCTACTGGGACCCTTGGACTGGTGGATCCCAATGCAGATTGAGGCATGACAAACTTTTGAGGAATAGATCCCTAGGCAGGTCAAGGCAGGTTGACCTCCTGGGACCCCCAGACTGGAGATAGGTGTTCCCAAGAAATCCAGCATGACCAGTGCTGGGTAAGATTAAGGGGTGGTAATTTTAACTCATTGCCAGTTTGTTCACCACAGATAGGAATAGACACCATGATGTAAAGCAATCCAAGCCTGTGCCCTGAGACCGGGAACCTGGTGAAGGAGTCATAAGCCTTATCCTCTTACTGCTTTAAGGGACTGTAAGTCACTTATTTCCTCCTCTAGTCCTCCATAAGAGCAGGATATGGTGTCTCCAATGGTAAACACTTTATTATCATAGACACACTTTAGGTAATAACAGAAGTAATGACAAAGGACTGGGTTATCTGGCCTTGTTACGGGCATTAAAGTATTTTAATAATAGGCTGGGTGGAGCAATGTTGCCTACAAGAGGGCAGGGTCCTGCCTGTAGGAGTTAATAATTGGCTTAAGAACAAATTGGTAAGAGGCAACAGACCAAATGCTCCATAAAAGTGAAGAGGAGATTTGATCCTTGGGTATGATTGTAACCTTAGGAGAAGGGTCATAAGGGTTTGGGCCCAAACGCCCTGCAGGGCCAACTCCCAAAGTGGCAAACATTACCCCTGTAAGCCTGATTGCCTTTGAAGAGATGCCAACTGATGGACTTCTAGTAGGCATTGTGTGTCTCTCTCCCACCCTAGTGGGTTCACTGTGACATGCTAATGTTGCACATGTTGTAGGAAACGTAGAAGATGAAGATCTGAATATTTAGAGGGCCTGAATATGACACAGCATTTCCCTTCTAAGGGCCAGCTATTTTATGGTTGTACCTCTAGAAAACTGTAGAGGCAAAATTGTGGGCCCGGATGGGGCTCAGGAAGTTCAGTTCAGTCCAGTTCAGGCACTCAGTCGTGTCCGACTCTTTTTGACCCCATAAATTGAGCACACCAGGCCTCCCTCTCCATCACCAACTAATGGAGTTCACTCAAACTCATGTCCATCGAGTCAGTGATGCCATCCAGTCATCCCATCCTCAGTTGTCCCCTTATCCTCATGCTCCCAATCCCTCCCAGCATCAGGCTCTTTTCCAATAAGTCAACTCTTCACATGAGGTGGCCAGTACTGGAGTTTCAGCTTTAGCATTATTCCTTCCAAAGAACACCCAGGAATGATCTCCTTTAGAATGGACTGGTTGGACCTCCTTGAGTGCAAGGGACACTCAAAAGTCTTCTCCAACAACACAGTTCAAAAGCATCATTTATTTGGCAATCAGCTTTCTTCACAGTCCAACTCTCACATCCATACATGACCACTGGAAAAACCATAGCCTTGACTAGACAGACCTTTGTTGGCAAAGTAATGTCTCTGCTTTTGAACATGCTATCTAGGTTGGTCATAACTTTCCTTCCGAGGAGTAAGCATCTTTTAATTTCATGGCTGCAATCACCATTTACAGTGATTTTGGAGACCCAAAAAATAAAGTCTGACACTGTTGCCCCATCGATTTCCTATGAAGTAATGGGAATAGATGCCATGATCTTCGTTTTGTGAATGCTGAACTTTAAGCCAACTTTTCACTCTCCCCTTTCACTTTTGCCAAGAGGCTTATTAGTTCCTCTTCTCTTTCTGCTATAAGGGTGGTGTCACCTGTGTATCTGAGGTTATTGATATTTCTCCTGGTAATCTTGATTCCAGCTTGTTCTTCTTCCAGCCCAGCATTTCTCATGATGTACTCTGCACAGAAGTTAAATAATCAGGGTGATAATATACAGCCTTGACGTACTCCTTTTCCTATTTGGAACCAGTCTCTTGTTCCATGTCCAATTCTAACTGTTACTTCCTGACCTGCATACAGATTTCTCAAGAGGCAGGTCAGGTGGTCTGGTATGCCCATCTCCTTCAGAATTTTCCACAGTTTATTGGGATCCACACAGTCAAAGGCTTTGGCATAATCAATAAAGCAGAAATATTGTTTTTCTGGAACTTTCTTGTTTTTGCAATGATCCAGCGGACGTTGGCAATTTGATCTCTGGTTCCTCTGCCTTTTCTAAAACCTGCTTGAACATCAGGGAGTTCACGGTTCACGTATTGCTGAAGCCTGTCTTGGAGAATTTTGAGCATTACTTTACTAGCATGTGAGATGAGTGCAATTGTACGGCAGTTTGAGCATTCTTTGGCATTGCCTTTCTTTGGGATTGGAGTAAAAACTGACCCTTCCCAGTCCTGTGGCCACTGTTGAGTTTTCTGAATTTGCTGGCATATTTTGTGCAGCACTTCCACAGCATCATCTTTCAAGATTTGAAATAGCTCACCTGGAATTCCATTGCTTCAACTAGCTTTGTTTGTAGTGATGCTTTCTAAGGCCCACTTGGCTTCACATTCCAGGATGTCTGGCTCTAGGTGAGGGATCACACCATCGTGATTATCTTGGTAGTGAACATCTTTCTTTGTGCAGTTCATCTGAGTATTCTTGCCACCTCTTCTTAATATTTTCCACTTCTGTTAGGTCCATTCCATTTCTGTCCTTTATCGAGCCCATCTTTGCATGAAATGTTCCCTTGGTATCTCTAATTTTCTTGAAGATATTGCTAGTCTTTCCCATTCTGTTGTTTTCCTCTATTTTTTTGCATTGATCCCTGAGGAAGTCTTTCTTATCTCTTCTTGCTATTCTCTGGAACTCTGCATTCAGATGCTTATATCTTTCCTTTTGTCCTTTGCTTTTCACTTCTCTTCTTTTCACAGCTATTTGTAAGGCCTCCCCAGATGGCCATTTTGCTTTTTTACATTTCTTTTCCATGGGAATGGTCTCAATCCCTGTTTCCTGTACAATGTCACAAACCTCCATCCATAGTTCATCAGGCACTTTATCTATCAGATGTAGTCCGTTAAATCTATTTCTCACTTCTGCTGTATAATCATAAGGGATTTGATTTAAGTCATACCTGAATGGTTTAGCGGTTTTCCCTACTTTCTTCAATTTAAGTCTGAATGTGTTAATAACGAGTTCATGATCTGAGCCGCACTCAGCTCCCCATCTTGTTTTTGCTGACTGTGTAGAGCTTCTCCATCTTTGACTGCAAATAATATAATCAATCTGATTTTGGTGTTGGCCATCTGGTGATGTCCATATGTAGAGTCTTCTCTTGTGTTGTTTGAAGAGGGCGTTTTCTATAACCAGTGTGTTCTCTTGGCAAAACTCTATTAGTATTTGCCCTGCTTCATTCTGTATTCAAAGGCCAAATTTGCCTGTTACTCCCCGTGTTGGCTGCGATGGACTGCGCAGAAGTGTGGCTGAGAGGAGCTACCCCTTACCCAACATCAAGGGTGGCATCTGATAGGATCTATCCCAAGTTCAAGGTCAGGAGGTGTGGCCAGTGAAGAGATACCCCTTCCCCAAGGTAAGGAGCAGTGGCTGCACTTTGCTGGAGAAGCCGTGAAGAGATATCCCACATCCAAGGTAACAGAAACCCAAGAAAGACGGTAGGTGTTGCGAGAGGGCATCAGAGGGCAGACACACTGAAACCATACTCACAGAAAACTAGTCAATCTAATCACATGGACCACAGCCTTGTCTAACTCAATGAAACTCAGCCGTGCCCATGGGGCCACTGAAGATGGGCGGGTCATGGTGGAGAGTGCTGACAGAATGTCGTCCACTGGAGAAGGGAATGGCAAGCCACTTCAGTATTCTTGCCTTGAGGACCCCATGAACAGCATAAAATGGCAAAATGATAGGATACTGAAAGAGGAATTCCCCTGGTTAGTAGGTGCCCAATATGCTACTGGAGATCAGTAATGAAGGGATGGAGCCAAAGCAAAAACAATACCCAGCTGTGGATATGACTGGTGATAGCAAGGTCCGATGCTGTAAAGAGCAATATTGCATAGGAACCTGGAATGTTAGGTCCATGAATCAAGGCAAATTGGAAGTTGTCAAACAGGAGATGGCAAGAGTGAACATCAACATTCTAGGAATCAGCGAACTAAAATGGACTGGAATGGGTGAATTTAACTCAGATTATCATTATATCTACTACTGCAGGCAGGCATCCCTTAGAAGAAATGGAATAGCATTCATGGTCAACAAAAGATTCTGAAATGCAGTACTTGGATGCAATCTCAAAAATGATAGAATGATCTCTGTTTGCTTCCAAGGCAAACTATTCAATATCACAGTAACCCAAGTCTATGCCCCAACCAGTAACGTTCAAGAAGCTGAAGTTGAACAGTTCTATGAAGACCCACAAGACTTTTTAGAACTACCACCCATAAAAAGATGTCCTTTTCATTATAGGGGACTAGAATGCAAAAGTAGGAAGTCAAGAAACACCTGGGGCTCAGGAAAGGAGCATGAAAAAAGAGGAAGGCTCAGGGTACAACTTTTGAAAGAATGAGAGGAGACTACAGAGGATGAGATGGCTGGATGGCATCATTGACTCGATGGACGTGAGTCTGAGTGAACTCTGGGAGTTGGTGATGGACAGGGAGGCCTGGCATGCTGCGATTCATGGGGTCACAAAGAGTTGGACACGACTAAGTGACTGAACTGAACTGAAGGGCATAACATAAACCAATTAAAATCAGTTATGTTTAATGTGACAAGTCAAATTCAAGTAAACATTAATCCCCATTCTGTAAGCTACATGACACTCAGAGGTGGCAGGATAGCTCCAAGGCACTAACAAAAGATGGAGGAGTGAGTGGTTTCCCAATTGTTGGGATGATCCTCCCACTCATTCGCATATAAATTCTGCCAGCTTGCAAAACCTAGCCAGACAGCATTCAATGGCCTAAGTCCATGGCTTAAGTCCGTGGCCTAGAACTTGCCCTCTGCAATGGCCCACATCCTGCAGAGCGTGTTTCTTCTGAATCCTAGCAAATCCACCTCTTATCTATTGCTGTATCTCTCACTGAATTTTTGCAATGAGACATCAGAGCCTGAGCTTCATTAGGTCCCGAAGCCAGGCATCATGTGTTTTTGCAGGACTCAAGTCCCAGGAAAGAGGAGCTGAAGGATGGGAGGAAAAAGCTGTGGGAAAAACGTGCCAAGAAATCCCCTTTATGGCCTGCCGGAAAATCTACTAAAAACCTGACCTGTGCTCACAGTTTTCATTGGCGTGAACCTTGGCACAAAGAAGATTAAGGACAGAAGAACCCCCACAGACTTGGGTAACAGCTACTGGGGCTCAGCAGACAGTGGAGCCTTTGGAACATACCGAGGAGTAGCCTCTCCAGAGTTCCCCAATTGCACCCACTGCCACTCGCCTGTTCATGGGGGGTTCAAGGAAAACAAGAAATAAAAAACTGTAAAGAAATTAAAATTTTGTTAGGCATGTCCCTCCAGCCATAGGAGCGAGGACCTCCTACCTTAACCAGAGGTCTTCTCAAATCTTAAGACTGAGCTGCATGAGCTTTCTACTAAATTCGTTTTTTGCTGTCCCAGTGTCCAGAATGCTGGGATTCTTGTTACTTCTCCTGTGCTGGGTTTTCTTTGCAATCTACTTCCACTGTAGAAGCTTTTGCTGAGTTGGGCTCCTGCTGTGCTTGGTCTCTTCCTTGCAGGGGCCACTCCGAGGTTGTTTCAGCCAGGTTAAATCAGAGTCACGACACCATAGATATCAGGGGAATGTGTAATTTCCTCAGTTTTGTCTCATCACAACAAACATTTGAAGTGATGGATGTTAAAGTCCTTGGCAATTCACAGCTCTCAGACAGTGTTACAGCTCCATGTTACAGCTCAGTTTTATTTAGAAAATAAAGGAAAATATATCCTTGAGGAGTGAGGGCATGCCAATCCAAAAGACACAAAGAGAGAGACAGAGCGTGGGAGAGAGACCCTTGGCCCTTTGGCTCCTCTTTTTATATGTTTTTTTTTTCCTTCCCCTGGGCCTGCTGTAAAAAAAAAAATTGGGCTAGCCAGGAGTTTCTTTGTTCTACCTGAGGTCCTCACTCTGGTCCTCAGACCTTCCTTTGTTCTATTTTCTCGGGTTATTCCCTTTCTTGTCTTTTAGCCACCGCCATTCTGGACTCCTTTCTCCTATTCTAACTACCTAACAGATGGACCTAGAGTGTCATATGCTTAGTGAAATATGTCAGAAAAAGGAGCATATACTGTATGATTTCACTTACATGTGGAATTTAAAAATAAAAACATATGAACAAACATAATCACAGAGAAACAAAGTCACAGATACAGAAAACAGGTGAGCAGCAGAGCGGAAGAAGGTAGAGGAGAAGAGAAATAGATCAGAGAAATTAAGAGGTACAAATTTTCAGTTAAAAAATAAATGAGTCATCGGTATGAAACATAAACAAACAAGCAAATAAACAAGCCCTGGGAGCTGTGTACTGCTCCATTCTCTGAATCTGTGTCTATAGCTATAGTTGTAAACTGATCTACATATATGTACTCTACATATATAAATTTTTCATAATAAGTTCATGTGTATACGCCCCCGCACCGCGGCAGCAGCTGAGAGTGACAGGCTGCGACAGCGCAGGAATGGCCGAGAGGATCTACCCCAGTCTGAGGTCAGGTGCGGTGGCCGGGAGGAGCTACCCTACACCCGAGGCCAATGGCGGTGGCCAGGAGGAGCAACCCCACATCCAAGGAGCTGTGGCTGTGCAGGCACAGGAGGGCCTAGAGGAGGTATTCCACGTTCAACGTCAGGAGGGGTGGTGGTGAGGAGATACCCCTCATCCAAGGTAAGGAGCAGTGGCTGCACTTTGCTGGGGCAGACATGAAGAGATACCCCATGTCTAAGGTAAGAGAAACCCAAGTAAGATGGTAGGTGTTGCAAGAGGGCATCAGAGGGCAGACACACTGAAACCATACTCACAGAAAACTAGTCAATCGAATTACATGGACCACAGCCTTGTCTAACTAGGTGAAACTAAGCCATGCCCATGGGGCCACCAAAGATGGGCAGGTCATGGTGGAGAGGTCAACAACTACCAGAGTTCACTCAGACTCACGTCCATTGAGTCAGTGGTGCCAGGCAGCCATCTCATCCTCTGTCATTCCCTTCTCCTCCTGCCCCCAATCCCTCCCAGCATCAGAGTCTTTTCCAATGAGTCAACTCTTTGTATCATGTGGCCAAAGTACTGGAGTTTTAGCTTTAGCATCAGTCCTTCCAAAGAACACCCAGGACTGATATCCTTTAGAATGGACTGGTTGGATCTCCTTACCATCCAAAGGACTCTAAGGGTCTTCTCCAACATCACAGTTCAAAAGCATCAATTCTTTGGTGCTCAGCTTTCTTCACAGTCCAACTCTCACATCCATACATGACCACTGGAAAAACCACAGTCTTGACTAGATGGACCTTTGTTGGCACAGTAATGTCTCTGCTTTTGAATATGCTATCTAGGTTGGTCATAACTTTCCTTCCAAGAAGTAAGCATCTTTTAATTTCATGGCTGCAATCACCATCTACACTGATTTTTGAAGCCCCCCAAAATAAAGTCTGACACTGTTGTCTCATCTATTTGCCATGAAGTGATGGGACCAGATGCCATGATCTTCGTTTTCTGAATGCTGAGCTTTAAGTCAACCTTTTCACTTTCCTCTTTCACTTGCATCAAGAGGCTCTTTAATTCTTCTTCACTTTACACTCAACTACCTTTTATTATTGCTTCAAAATATATCCTAACATCATTTACGCAAATCCTTCTTCTTCCCGGGTGTTTGGTGATTATTTTTTGGACACTTTATCTAAGAACTTTGTTTTTAGTTGAGAGGCCCAATGCACAATACAATGATCACCTTAACTAGTCTCCTTCTCGTGCAGTGGGTCCATGCAAAAGAGTTCTTGATAAAAAATGTTTGACTGGAAGGACATTGTGGAAGCTGCTCAGTTTTGAGCATATGACTACTGATGAAAATCCCATGAAGGCTAGCATTTTCATTTTGCCACAAGCATAACGTGTAACTATTCAAGATTAATATGTTATCTCAGACATCACATCCTATGAATGCCTTCCCCTCTCTTCGCATGTCCCTCCACTCCCAGAATAGCTCAGCTCCCCCCTCTTATCTATCCATAGTGGCCAAGCACTTTCCTTCATAGACTTTTCACATATACATTGATTATTAACTTGAATTTTCTTCAATATCCATCTTGCACTACATAGTATAATCAACTTAATGATAGCCCCACATTTGTCTGGTATATTATTATACTCACAGCAATAGTATTGTGCTTGGTACATAATAGATAATATATACATACTGAAAATATGAACTGACAATAAGTTCTTCTATATTAAATCTAATCATTAAATACATATTTATCAACTGCCTATTATGCCAAACACTATCTAGGCACTTATATCAATTATCAAAAAAAAAAAAAAAAGAAAAATGAAAAAAAAAATACTTGCCTCATGAAGGTTAAGGTCTAGTTATGTTAAACAAAAAATAAGCTATAATTGTTACCAATTTAAGTTTTGTATTTCATATTGGAAGGTGAAAAATACTTTGGGAAATTAAATTTGGAGCAGAGAAACGGGAATTAAGAGAAATAGGTGGGGATGAGGGCTCTAACTATAAATAGAGAGACTAAAATAACTGTAGATTTAAATAGAGTGTGCCATTTGATCAAAGTCTTGAGAGTTAGCCATGGAGATTTTTAGAGACATTTCAGGCACTAGTATAGCCATTTGACAAATTCCAAAGAGGAAAAAAGCCTTAAATGCTTGAGAAAAAACAAGTAGACCATAGTCACAAGACTTGAGTGAGCTAGTGGTAAAGTGAAAAATGATTACAGAATGATTATACTAAGCATATAGTTGAAGTGGTAAAGTTTGAGAAATTTTTACTTTGAAGTTTGTCAGTTTGGATAAATTTCCCAGAGAACAAGAAATAACTAACATTAGGCTGCTTTCACTGAATTCAGCAATTTTGGAGAACACTTGAACTGAAAAAGTGTAAAAGGCTGAGATTACTAATTCTGTCAAGCTCAAATGTTTCCTGGATCCTGTAAATTTAAATTAGAAGAAAATTAAAATGTAATTGATTTCATATTATTATGTATATTTCAATATCTACTAATAACTTATATGTGATATGTGTTTTGGTGAGGAAATATGTTAATATTTTGCTAAATAAAAATTGCATTTACAAAATAAAAATTATGGTTAATTTATTGAATGAATAATCCAAGTTTTAAAGTATGAAGTCATCTACTATAAAATAAAATAAAATCTTAAAATTAGTAGTAAAACTAAGCAGAAGGTTATATAGTCCACAGTCCACAAGGGAAATAAAGCCAAAAGGTCAATATGATACAGCTGAAGCAAAAATAATTTTTAATAAACTCTATAATATAGAGCTCTTAAATAATACAGAGAAAACATGTTAGAAGAATTTCATATTTCTTTTTATCACAATTTTTTTAGGGTCAAGCAAATATGAACTCTAGCTAGACACAGGAAAAGAAAAAGGAAAAGGAAAACTAATCAATTTAAAGAATATTTATATACTATGGGAATACTTAAATAAATGACATGCTCTTGGTGAGCATTTTTTAAAATGCAATTACAGAGGGTACATGGGGTTGCAAAATGTTGGAGATGGCTGAAGAAATTTAGCAAGCAATTACAGAATAAAAGGAAAAATACATCTTTAACTTGATCTATCTCCTGAATATTGCATGACAGTAGATATTACTATACCAGTTGATACATATTTTTGAGATGTAATTGACATACTATGTTAGTTTTAATATTATATAACAATATATAACCATAACAAAACTGTCACATTATAATTCTTCCAAATGGTGTGGTTTTTTCTTTCAGATTTCACTATTTTAAACGAGACTATGATTATTTGTACAGAACTCCTGGCTAGAAAATTTAAGAGAGAGACCTGTGAAAAGACATTCTGGTTCTGATTTAAGGAGGTCAAATTTTTTCTAGCTATTTTGTTGTATATTCAGATCAGAAAATATATATTTATAATAGCTTTAGAAAATAATTTAATTATTATTTAGTGTCTGTCTACAATGCAGGAGACCCGGGTTCAATCCCTGGGTGGGAAGATTTCCTGGAGAAGGCAATGGCAACCCACTCCAGTACTCTTGCCTGGAAAATCCTAGGGATGGAGGAGCCTGGTAGGCTACAGTCCATGGAGTTGCCAAGAATTGGACACGACTGAGTGACTTCACTCACTCATTCACTATAAGTAAATTGTCATTTTTTTATCTGCTACATTTTTTAATAGATAAATATTTAATTATATTCCAGCTTGTAGATTTTCTCTTTCACACTGTGGCTACAATGTTATAGAATTGCATTTCCAATAAAAGCAAAAATACTTGCAAAAAAACTAACTTCACAGTCCTTAATTATTCCCTGTGTATGTGTGTGTGTGTGTGTGTGTGTGTATGTTTGTGTGTGTTCTCTGCCATATCTGACTCTTTGCGACGCTCTGGACTGTAGCCTGCTAGGCTCCTCTGTCCGTGGAATCTTCCAGGCAAAAATACTGTATTGGGTTGACATTTTCTACTCCTGAGGATCTTCTCAACCAGGAGATTGAACTTGCATCTCTTGCATCTCCTGCATTCTTTGCTACAGCTCAACCTGGGTGTCCCTCTACAGGACACAAATCAACGTAAGTCTCAAGTGTAAGTAATTCTGTATTGAGACGCAATTTGCCATGTGAAAATAAGAATTATTTAAACAGATGATTTCTAAAACTAGCAACAAGAGAGAGAATAATGAGAAAATCTGTGGCAGAAAGGCACACATTAATCTGAAAAAAGTATCTGCATAAGAATGTAGTTGCAGACTTTCATCCTGCAACCATAAAATGTGATTTACTTTTTTTATTTAGTTTTCATGAAATTGAAAGGATTATATTTATCATAATTTTTTGTGGTTGTACATATATATTCTGTATTATTAATTTATAAAAAGATGCCAGTTGTAATATCTTCAGTTCAGTTCAGTCACTCAGCCATGTCTGACTGTGTGACCCCATGGACTGTGGCATACCAGGCTTCCCTGTGCATCATCAAATCCCAGAGCTTGCTCAAATGCATGTCCATTAGTCAGTGATGCCATCTAACCATCTCTTCCTTCAATTTAGTTCAGTTCAGTAGCTCAGTTGTGTCTGACTCTTTGCGATCCCATGAATCGCAGCACGCCAGGCCTCCCTGTCCATCACCAACTCCCAGAGTTTACTCAGACTTACGTCCATCGAGTCAGTGATGCCATCCAGCCATCTCATTCTCTGTCGTCCCCTTTCCCTCTTGCCCCCAATCCCTCCCAGCATCAGAGTCTTTTCCAATGAGTCAACTCTTCGCATGAGGTGGCCAAAGTACTGGAGTTTCAGCTTTAGCATCAGTCCTTCCAAAGAAATCCCAGGGCTGATCTTCATAATGGACTGGTTGGATCTCCTTGCAGTCCAAGGGACTCTCAAGAGTCCTTTTCAACACCACAGTTCAAAAGCATCAATTCTTCGACACTCAGCCTTCTTCACAGTCCAACTCTCACATCCATACATGACCACAGGAAAAACCATAGCCTTGAATAGATGGACCTTATAGTCACCGCCTTTTCCTTCTGCCTTCAATCCTTCCCGTATCAGGATCTTTTCTAATGAGCCAGTTCTTCATATCAGGTGGCCAAAGTATTGGAGTTTCAGCTTCAGCATCAGTCCTTGCAATGAATATTCATGACTGATTTCCTTTAGAATTGACTTGTTTGATGTCCAAGGGACTCTCAAGAGTCTTCTGTAACACCATAGTTCAAAAGCATCAGTTCTATGGCTCTCAGCTTCCTTTATGGTCCAACTCTCACAACCATACATGAATACTGGAAAAACCATAGCTTTGACTAGATGGACCTTTGTTGGCAAAGTAATGTCTGCTTTTTAATATGATGTCTAGGATTCTCAGGGCTTCCCTAATAGCACAGTTGATAAAGAATCCACATGCAACATAGGAGACCGTGATTCAATTCCTGGGTTGTGAAGATCCTTGGCGAAGGGAAAGGTTACACACTCAGTGTTCAGTCAGCCAGTTCAGTCACTCAGTTATGTCTGACTCTTTGCGACTCCATGGACTGAAGCACACCAGGCTTCCCTGTCCATGGCCAACTGCCGGACCCTACTCAACTCATGTCTATCGCGTCAGTGTGCCATCCAACAATTTCATCCTCTGTCATCCCCTTCTCCTCCCACCTTAAAACTTTCCCAGCATAAGGGTCTTTTCCATTGAGTCAGTTCTTTGCATCAGGTGGCCAAAGTATTGGAGTTTCAGCTTCAGCATCAGTCCTGCCAATGACTATTCAGGACTGATTTCCTTTAAGATGGCTAGTTGGAACACCTTGCAGTTCAACGGACTCTCAAGAGTCTTATCCAACACTACAGTTCAAAAACATCAATTCTTTGGCACTCAGTTTTCTTTATAGTCCAACTGTCACATCAATACATGACTATAGGAAAAACCATAGCCTTGACTAGTTGGACCTTTGTTGACAAAATCATGTCTCTGCTTTTTAATATGCTGTCTAGGTTGGTCATAGCTTTTCTTCCAAGGAGTAAACGTCTTTTAATTTCATGGCTGCAGTCACCATCCACAGCGATTTTGGAGCCCAAGAAAATAAAGCCTGTCATTGTTTCCCCATCTATTTCCCATGAAGTGATGGGATGGATGACATGATCTTAGTTTTCTGAAATTGAGTTTTAAGCCAACGTTTTCACTCTCTTCTTTCACTTTCATCAAGAGGCTCTTTAGTTCTTCTTCACTGTCTGCCATAATGGTGGTGTCACCTGTGTATCTGAGGTTATTGGTAATTCTCCCGGCAGTCTTGATTCCAGCTTCTGCTTCTTCCAGCCTGGCATTTTTGCATGATGTACCCTGCACATAAGTTAAATAAACAGGGTGACAATATACAGCCTAGACATACTCCTTTCCCGATTTGGAACCAGCCTGCTGTTCCAGGTCAGTTCTAATTGTTGCTTCTTGACCTGCATACAGATTTCTCAGGAGGCAGATCAGGTGATCTGGTACTCCCATCTCATTAAGAATTTCCCACAGTTTGTTGTGATCCACACAGTCAAAGACTTTGGCATAGTCAATAAAGCAGAAGTTGGTATTTTTCTGGAGCTCTCTGGCTTTTTCAATGATCCAGTGGATGTTGGCAATTTGATCTCTGGTTCCTCTGCCTTCTCTAACTGCAGCTTGAACATCTGAAAGTTCAAGGTTCATGTACTCTTGAAGCCTGACTTGGAGAATTCTGAGCATTAATGTTCCTGCATGTGACATGAGTGCAATTGTATGGTAGTTGAACATTCTTTGGCATTGCCTTTTTTTGGGATTGAAATGAAAACTGACTTTTTCCAGTCCTATGGCCGCTGTTGAATTTTCCTGATTTGCTGGCATATTGACTGCACCATTTTCACAGCATCATCTTTTATGATTTGAAATAGCTCAACTGGAATTCCATCACCTCCGCTAGCTTTGGTCATAGTGATGCTTCCTAAGGCCCACTTGACTTCTCATTCCTGGATGTCTGGCTCTAGGTGAGTGATCACACCATTGTGGTATTCCTCCTGGAGTATTCCACGGACTGAATAGTCCACGGGGTCCCAAAGTATTGGACACAACTGAGCAACTTTCATTTTAACCTTCTAGGTCTGTCATAGCTTTCTTCAAAGGAATAAGCATATTTTAATTTCAAGGCTGCAGTTCCAATCTGGACTGATATTGGAGCCCAAGAAAATAGAGTCTCTCATTGTTTCTGTTGTTTCCTCATTTATTTGCCATGAAGAGAAATATCAATAACTTCATATATGCAGATGAAACCACCCTTATGGCATAAAGTGAAGAGGAACTAAAAAACCTCTTGATGAAAGTGAAAGAGGGGAGTGAAAAAGTTGGCTTAAAGCTCAACCTTCAGAAAACTAAGATTATGGCATCTGGTTCCATCACTTCATGGGAAATAGATAGGGAAACAGTGGAAACAGTGGCAGACTCTATTTTGAGGGGCTCCAAAATCACTGCAGATGGTGATTTCAGCCATGAAATTAAAAGACACTTACTCCTTGGAAGAAAAGTTATGACCAATCTAGATAGCATATTCAAAAGCAGAGACATTACTTTGCCAACAAAGGTCCATCTAGTCAAGGCTATGGTTTTTCCTGTGGTCATGTATAGATGTGAGAGTTGCACTGTGAAGAAAGCTGAGTGCCAAAGAATTGATGATTTTAAAGTGTGTTGTTGGAGAAGACTCTTGAGAGTCCCTTGGACTGCAAGGAGATCCAACCAGTAAATTCTGAAGGAGATCAGCCTTGGGATTTCTTTGGAGGAAATGATGCTGAAGCTGAAACTCTAGTACTTTGGCCACCTGATGTGAAGATTGACTCATTGGAAAAGACTCTGACGCTGGGAGGGATTTGGGGAAGGAGGAGAAGGGAACGACAGAGGATGAGATAGCTGTATGTCATCACTGACTAGATGGATGTGCTCTGAGTGAACTCCGGGAGTTGGTGATGAACAGGGAGGCCTGGCATGCTGCGATTCATGGGGTCGTAAAGAGTCGGATATGACTGAGTGACTGAACTGAACTGAACTGAAGAGACTGAATGCTATGATTTTCGTTTTTCACATGTTGAGTTTTAAGCCAGCTTTTTCACTCTCCTCTTTTTCTTTTCTCAATAGGCATTTTAGTTTTTCCCCACTTTATGCCATAAGGGTGGTGTCATCTGCATATCTGAGGTTATTTCTCTAGGCAATTTGCTTCTAGGTTGTGCTTCATCCAGCTTGGCATTTTATAAGATGTATTCTGCATATTAGTTAAATAAGCAGGATGTCAATATAAAGTGTTTATGTACTCCTTTCCCAATTTGGAACCATTCCTTTGTTCCATGTCTGGTTCTGTTGCTTCTTGACCTGCCCATGTTTCTCAGGAAGCAGGTATGGTGGTCTGGTATTCCCATCACTTGAAGAATTTTTCATACTTTGCTATGATCCAGGAATGAATACTAATCTTTTTCAGTCTTGTGGCCACTGCTGAGTTTTCCAAATTTCCTGGCAAATTGTGTGCAGCACTTTAACAGAAACATGTTTTAGGATTTGAAATAGCTCCATTGGAATTCCATCACCTCAACTATCTTTGTTCATAGTGATGCTTCCTAAGGCCCATTTGGTTTTGCACTAAAGGATATCTGATTCTAAATGAGTAATCACACCATCATGGTTTTCTGGGTTTAATGTCTTATTTGTATTGTTCTTCTATGTATTCTTGCTACTTCTTAATATCTTCTGCTTCCACTAGGTTCATACTATTTTTGTCCTTTTAATGTGCCCATTTTGCATGAAATTTTCCCTTTGTATATCAAATTTTCTTGAAGAGATCTCTAGTTTGTCCCAGTCTATTGTTTTCCTCTATTTCTTTGCATTGATTACTTAAGAAGGGTTTCTTATCTCTCCTTGCTATTTATTGGAAATTTGCTTTCAGATAGGTATATCTTTCCTTTTTGCCTTTGCCTTTAGCTTCTTTTCTCAGTTATTATTAAGGCCTCCCCCTTAAACTATTTTGCCTTTTTTAATTTCTTTATTTTAAGGATAGTTTTCATCACCACCTCCTGTACAATGTTATGAACCTCTTTCCATAGTTCTCCAGACACTCTGTCCATCAGATCTAATTCCTTGAATCTATTTGTCACTTCCACTGTATATTCGTAAGGGATTTGATTTTGGTCAGACCTGAATTGTCTATTCGTATTCCCTACGTTCTTCAATTAAAATCTGAATTGTGCAGAGTTCATGATCTGAGCCACAGTCAGCTCTTGGTCTTGTTTTTACTGACTGTATAGAACTTTTTCATCTTCGACTGCAAAGAATGTAATCAATTTGATTTCGGTATTAACCATCTGGTGATGTACAATTGTAGAGTCATCTTTTGTGTTGTTGGAAAAGGTTATTTGTTATGATCAGTATGCTCTCTTCCAAACCCAATAGCCTTTACCCTACTTCATTTTGTACTACAATGCCAAACTTGCCTGTTATTTCAGGTATCTCTTGACTTTCTATTTTGCATTCCAGTCCCTTATAATGAAAAGGACACCTTTTTTTTTTGGTGCTAGTTCTAGAAGATCTTGTAGGTCATCATAGAATCATTCAACTTCAGCTTCTTTGGCATTAGTCATTGGGATATAGACTTAGAATACTGTGATATTGAATGGTTTGCCTTGGAAATGAACAGAAATCATTCTGTCGTTTTTGAGATTGTACCCAAGTACGGCATTTCAGACTCTTCTGTTGACTATGATGGCCACACCATTTCTTCTAAGGTATTTTTGCCCACAGTAGTAGATATAATGGTCATCTGAATTAAATTCACCCATTGCTGTCCATTTAAGTTCACTGATTCCTAAAATGTCAATGTTCACTCTTGCCATCTCCTGTTTGATCACTTCCAATTTACATTGATTCATGGACCTAACACCCCATGTTCCTATACAATATTATTCTGTACAGCCTTGGACTTTTCTTCCATCACCTGTCACGTACACAACTGGATGTTGTTTTTCTCTTTGTTTTGTCTCTTCATTCTTGCTGGAGTTATTTCTCCACTGATCTCCAGTAGCATATTGGGCACCTACCAACCTGGGGAGTACATCTTTCAGTATCCCATCTTTTTGCCTTTTCATACTGTCCATGGAGTTCTCAAGGCAAGAATACCGAAGTGGTTTGCCATTCCCTTCTCCAGTGCACCACATTTTGTCAGAACTCTCCAGTGTTGCCAGTCCATCTTGGTTGGTCCTACAGGGCATTGCTCATAGTTTAATTGAGTTAGACAAGGCTGTGATTCATGTGATCAGTTTGGTTGGTTTTCTGTGATTGTAGATTTCATTCTGTCTTCCATTTGTTGGATAAGGATAAGAGGCTTGTGGAAGCTTCATGATGGGAGGGACTGGCTTGGGACACTATCACTTCACACTATCACTTATATAAACAATTAATATAACAAAACAGAGACAGACTTACATATATACAGAACAAACTTGTGGTTAGCAGTGGCAGAGGGAAGTGGGAAGGGACAATATAGAAGTAGGGGATTAAGAGATGCAAATTACAATATATAAAATAAATAAGCAACAAGAGTATATTATACAAAGCAAGGATATATAACCATTATTTGATAATGACTTTAAATGCTATATAGTCTAGAAAAAAATACTGAATCACTAAGATGTACAATCACTAAGTTGCACACTTGAAACTAACTAATACCATAATAATAAAGTTAATTATACTCCAATTTAAAAAAATAGAGTGAGAGAGAGAGAGGATTTGATATAATGCCTGCAAAGGAACTTACATAGTATCTCATCTTAATAAATTATGTATCTTTGTTATTATTATTTAGGTACAGATTGCTTTCTATTGGAAAATGGATTTCTAATTTTAAAAGGTGGTTAAAATGAGGCTTTTTAATATTATTTATTTATGAATAGAAAACTACTTCATGATTACTACATCTATCCTCTTTTTTAAATAAGTAGGTGTTTTATATCCTAACCCATTTGTCATGTAAAAATCCAGAGGGATAAATTAATATCACTTAGCATTAATGTGTTTTATTGTTGCTACATCTGACTCTTCCTGATCCAGGGATCAAACACACATCTTCTGCATCTCCTGAGTCTACTAAACTGCAGGTGGATTCTTTAGTGCTGAACCACCACGGGAGCCCTAACAGCAAAATTATAGCTTGCAACAATTAAATAAACATTAAAAAAATATATATGCAGGTTAAAAAGAAATATCTGTTAAATAAAATACTAATAAATAATTTGCCATATTAAACTTGGACATAATCTGGGAAACTAGCAGAAAATACAGTGTGTAGGTAGTAATGAGGAATTTGAAAGCCACCTAGTAACAAATAAGCAATAACTGTTGTCTTTACTGTTACTACTAATTTCATTGAAAATGTTTCTCTTCTTTTCTCAATTGACCCCTTTCCTTGTTGAACCAAACTTTAAATAGAAAGATCTTTGAATTGCAAAGTGAAATGCCAAACTCTATGTTGCTTTACTCTTTGCACTTTAACATCCCATGCTTTTTGTCCAAATAATTTTCTCTAGAGAGAGAGGTCAAACAGGAGATGGCAAGAGTAAATGTCGACATTCTAGGAATCAGCAAACTAAAATGCACTGGAATGGGTGAATTTAACTCAGATGATCATTATATCTACTACTGTGGGCAGGAATCCCTTAGAAGAAATGGATTAGCCATCATGGTCAACAAAAGAGTCCAAAATGCAGTACTTGGATGCAATCTCAAAAATGACAGAATGATCTCTGTTCGTTTCCAAGGCAAACCATTCAATATCACAGTAATCCAAGACTATGGCCCAAGCAATAACATTGAAGAAGCTGAAGTTGAAATGTTCTATGAAGACCTACAAGACCTTTTAGAACTCACACCCAAAAAAGATGTAATTTTCATTAAAGTGGACTCAAATGCAAAAGTAGGTAGTCAAGAAACACCTGGAGTAACAGGCAAATTTGGCCTTGGAATACGAAATGAAGCAGGGCAAAGGCTAATAGACTTTTGCCAAGAGAATGCACTGGTCATAAAAAACACCTTTTTCCAACAACACAAGTGAAGACTATACCCATGGGATCACTAGATGGTCAACACCAAAATCAGACTGATTATATTCTTTGCAGTCGAAGATGGAGAAGCTCTATACAGTCAGCAAAAGCAAGACCGGGAGCTGACTGTTGCTCAGATCATGATCTTATTGCCAAATTCAAAGTTAAATCGAAGAAAGTAAGGAAAACCACTAGACCATTCAGGTATGACCTAAATCATATTTCTTATGATTATACAGTGGAAGTGAGAAATAGTTTTAAGGGACTAGATCTGATAGATAGAGTGCCTGATGAACTATGGACTAAGGTTCGTGACATTGTACAGGAGACAGGGATCAAGAACATCCCCATGGAAAAGAAATGCAAAAAAAGCAAAATGTCTTTCTGAAGAGGTCTTACAAATAGCTGTTAAAAGAAGAGAAGTGAAAAGCAAAGGAGAAAAGGAAAGATATAAGCATTTGAATCCTGAGTTCCAAAGAATAGCAAGAAGAGACAAGAAAGCCTTCCTCAGCAATCAATGCAAAGAAATAGAAGAAAACAACAGAATGGGAAAGACTAGAGATCTCTTCAAGAAAATTAGCGATACCAAGGAAACATGTCACGCAAAGATGGGCTCAATAAAGGACAGAAATGGTATGGACCTAACAGAAGCAGAAGATATTAAGAAGAGTGACAAGAATACACAGAAGAACTGTACAAAAAAAAAAAAAAAAAAAAACCTTCACAATCTAGATAATTACGATGGTTTGATCACTCACATAGATCCGGACTTCCTGGAATGTGAAGTCAAGTGGGCCTTAGAAAGTATAATACGAACAAAGCTAGTGGAGGTGATGGATTTCCACTTGAGCAATTTAAAATTCTGAAAGATGATGCTGTGAAATTGCTGCACTCAATATGCCAGCAAATTTGGAAACTGCAGCAGTGGCCACAGGACTGGAAAAGGTCAGTATTCATTCCAGTGCCAAAAAAAGGCAATGCCAAAGAATGCACAAACTACCAGACAATTGCACTTATCTAGATCAGTTCAGTTCAGTTGCTCAGTCGTGTCCGACTCTTTGCGACCCCATGAATTGCAGTATGCCAGGCCTCCCTGTCCATCACCAACTCCTGGAGTTCACTAAAACTCACATCCATCAAGTCGGTGATGCCACCCAGCCATCTCATTCTCTGTCATTCACTTCTCATCCTAGCCACGATCCCTTCCAGCATCAGAGACTTTTCCAATGAGTCAACTCTTCATATGCAGTGGTCAAGTATTGGAGTTTCAGCTTCAGCATCATTCCTTCCAAAGACCACCAAGGCCTGATCTCCTTTAGAATGGAATGTTTGGATCTCCTTGCAGGCTGAAGGACTCTCAAGAGTCTTCTCCAGCACCACAGTTCAAAAGCATCACTTCTTTTCCACTCAGATTTCTTCACAGTCCAAATCTCACATTCATACATCACCGCTGGAAAAGCCATAGCCTTGACTAGACAGACCTTTCCTGGCAAAGTAATGTCTCTGCTTTTGAATATGCTATCTAGGTTGATTATAACTTTCCTTCCAAAGCGTAAGCATCTTTTATTTTAATGGGTGCTATCACCATCTGCAGTGATTTTGGAGCCCCCAAAAATAAAGTCTGACACTGTTTCCACTGTTTTCCCTTCTATTTCCCATGAAGTAATGGGACCAGATGCGATGATCTTCGTTTTCTGAATGGTGAGCTTTAAGCTAACTTTTTCACTCTCCTCTCTCACTTTCATCAAGAGACTCTTTAGTTCCTCTTCACTTTCTGCCATATGGATGCTGTCTTCTGCATATCTGAGGTTATTGATATTTCTCCTGGCAATCTTGATTCCAGTTTGTGCTTCTTCCAGTCCAGCGTTTCTCATGATGTAGTCTGCATATAAGTTAAATAAGCAGGGTGACAGTATACAGCCTTGACGTACTCTTTTCCTATTTGGAACCAGTCTGTTGTTCCATGTCCAGTTCTAACTGTTGCTTCCTGACTTTCACACAGGTTTCTCAAGAGGCAGGTCCGGTGGTCTGGTATTCCCATCTCTTTCAGAATTTTCCACAGTTTATTGGGATCCATACAGTCAAATGGTTTGGCATAGTCGATAAAGCAGAAATAGATGTTTTTCTGGAACTCTCTTGCTTTTTCCATGATCCAGCGGATGTTGGCAATTTGATCTCTGGTTCCTTTGCCTTTTCTAAAACCAGCTTGAACATCAGGAAGTTCACGGCTCATGTATTGCTGAAGCCTGGCTTGCAGAATTTTGAGCTTTACTTTACTAGCACGTGAGATGAGTGCAATTGTACAGCAGTTTGAACATTCTTTGTCATTGCCTTTCTTTGGGACTTGAATGAAAACTGACCTTTTGCAGTCCTGTGGCCTCTGCTGCATTTTCCAAATTTGTTGGCATATTGAGTGCAGCACTTTCACAGCATCATCTTTCAGGATTTGAAATAGCTCAACTGGAATTCCATCACCTCCACTAGCTTTTTTCGTAGTGATACTTTCTAAGGCCCACTTGACTTCACATTCCAGGATGTCTGGCTCTAGGTGAGGGATCACATGATCATGATTATCTTTGTTGTGAAGATCTTTTTTTGTACAGTTCTTCTGTGTATTCTCACCACTCTTTTTAATAACTGTTGCTTCTGTTGCTTCTGTTGGGTCCTACCATAAATGTATGTCCTTCATCGAGCCCATCTTTGCATGAAATGTTCCCTTGGTATCTCCAATTTTCATGAAGAAATTTCTAATCTTTCCCATTCTGTTGTTTTCCTTTATTTTTTTGCATTGATCACTGAAGAAGGCTTTCTTACCTCTTCTTGCTATTCGTTGGACCTCTATTCAGATGCTTATATCTTTCCTTTT
Source organism: Capra hircus (assembly GCF_001704415.2). Lineage (NCBI taxonomy): Eukaryota > Metazoa > Chordata > Mammalia > Artiodactyla > Bovidae > Capra > Capra hircus. The sequence goes on from NC_030808.1 coordinate 103,009,199, forward strand.
CTCCTTTTTTTTTTTTTATTTCTCTTCTTTTCACAGCTATTTTTAGGCCTCCCCAGACTTCCATTTTGGTGTTTAGGATTTCTTCTCCATGGGGATGGTCTCAATCCATGTCTCCTTTACAATGTTCCAAACCTCGATTCATAGTTCATCAAGCACTCTGTCTATCACATCTAGTCCCTTAAATCTTTTTCACTTACACTTTATAATCATAAGGGATTTGATCTAGATCAAATCTGAATGGTCTAATATTTTTCCCTCCTTTTTTGATTTAACTCTGAATTTTGCAATAAGGAGTTCATGATCTGAGCCACACTCAGCTCCTGATCTTGGTTTTGCCGACTGTATAGAGATTCTCCATCTTTGGCTGCAAAGAATATAACCAGTCTGATTTTGGTGTTGACCGTCTGGTGATGTCCATGTGTAGAGTCTTCTCTTGTTTTGTTTGAAGAGGGTGTTTGCTATGAGCAGTGTGTTCTCTTGACAAAACTCTATTAGCCTTTGCCCTGCTTCATTCTGTATTCCAAGACCAAATTTGCCTGTTACTCCAGGTGTTTCTTGACTTCCTACTTTTGCATTCCAGTCCCCTATAATGAAAAGGACATCTTTTCTGGGTGATAGTTCTTGACAGTCTTGTAGGTCCTCATAGAATCGTTCAAAATTAGCTTCTTTAATGTTACTAGTTGGGGCATAGACTTGGATTATTTTGATATTGCATGGTTTGCCTTGGAAACGAACAGAGATCATTCTGTCGGTTTTGAAATTGCATCCAAGTTCTGCATTTCAGACTCTTTTGTTGACCATGATGGCTACTCCATTTCTTCTAAGGGATTCCTGCCCGCAGTAGTAGATATCATGGTCATCTGAGTTAAATTCATCCATTCCAGTCCATTTTAGTTCAGTGATTCTTAGAATGTCAACGTTCACTCTTGCCATTTCCTGTTTGACTACTTCCAATTTGCCTCGATTCATGGACCTAATATTCCAGGTTCCTATGCAACATTGCTTTTTACAGCATTGGACCTTGCTTCTATTACCAGTCACATCCACAACTGAGTACTGTTTTTGCTTTGGCTCTATCCTTTCATTCTTTCTGGAGTTATATCTCCACTGATCTCCAGTAGCATATTGGGCACCTACCGACCTTGGGAGTTCCTCTTTCAGTATCCTATCATTTTGCCATTTCATGCTATTCATGGGATTCTCAAGGCAAGAATACTGAAGTGCTTTGCCATTCTCTTCTCCCTTGGAACACATTCTTTCAGCATCTCACACGCACTTATCTCACACTCTAGTAAAGTAATGCTCAAAATTTTCCAAGCCAGGATTCAGCAGTAGGTGAACTGTGAAATTCCAGATGTTCAAGCTGGTTTTAGAAAAGGCAAAGGAACCAGAGATCAATTTGTCAACATCCACTGGATCATGGAAAAAGCAAGAGTTCCTGAATAACACCTATTTCTGCTTTATTGACTATGCCAAGCCTTTGACTGTATGGATCACAATTAACTGTGAAAAATTCTGAGAGAGATGGGAATACCAGACCACCTGACCTGCCTCTTGAGAACCGTGTATGCAGGTCAGGAAACAACAGTTTGAACTGGACATGGAACAACACACTGGTTCCAAATAGGCAAAGGATTATGTCAAGGCTGTATATTGTCACCCTGCTTATTTAACTTACATGTAGACTACATCATGAGAAACGCTGGGCTGGAAGAAGCACAAGCTGGAATCAAGATTGCTGGGAGAAATATCAATAACCTCAGACATGAAAATGACACCACCCTTATGGCAGAAAGTGAAGAGGAACTAAAGAGCCTCTTGATGAAAGTGAAAGAGGAGAGTGAAAAAGTTGGCTTAGAGCTCACCATTCAGAAAACGAAGATCATGGCATCTGGTCCCATCACTTCATGGAAATAGAAGGGAAAACAGTGGAAACAGTGTCAGACTTTATTTTTGGGGGCTCCAAAATCACTGCAGATGGTGATTACAGTCGTGAAATTAAAAGACGCTTACTCCTTAGAAGGAAACCTAGACCAACTTCAGTAGCATATTGAAAAGCAGAGATATTACTTTCCCAACAAATGTCCATCTAGTCAAGGCTATGGTTTTTCCAGTGGTGTTGTATGGGTGTGAGACTTGGACTTTGAAGAAAGCTGAGCTCCAAAGAATTGATGCTTTTGAACTGTGGTGTTGGAGAAGACTCTTGAGAGTCCCTCGGACTGCAAGGAGATCCAACCAGTCCATCCTTAAGGAGATCAGTCCTAGGTGTTTATTGGAAGGACTGATGCTGGAGTTGAAACTCCTATACCTGAGTACCTCATGCGAAGAGTTGACTCACTGAAAAAGACACTGATGCTTGGAGGGATTGGGGGCAGGAGAAGAAGGGGACAACAGATGATGAATGGCTGGATTGCATCACCAACTTGATGGACATGAGTTTGAGTGAACTCCAGGAGTTAGTGATGGACAGGGAGGCCTGGCTTGCTGTGATTCACAGGGTTGCAAAGAGTCGGACACGCTGAATGATTTAACTGAAGTGAGAGCGATTTTTATTTGTTTGTTTGTTTTGTTATTCTTCAATTTGACTATGTTGGAACCTCGTCTTGCCCTGGAGACTAGTATAGTTTTAAAAGTTCAAAAACTAGCCATCTAGGAACTAAAACTAAATTTTGCATATCATTGAAAGTCACAGGAAGGAAAATGAAGGAAATGGGCCATACAGGTCAAGGTTTAAAGGAAACAGTGAATCTCAATTTGCCTGTGAAAAAATTGTTCCATAATTGATATAACATTTATTTTAACAAATGGGAATTTCAGATTTAATATGATGCAATACACAATATAGATGATTATTCTTCTGGATTTATACCTGTGGTAAAGAATATCTTTACCCAAAGCAGATGATGTATCAATAATCAGAAATGAAGGCAGAGAAATAGCTATAAATTTTTAGCAGAAATATGATCCCTAATGTTGGCAACAAAGAATTCAGATGAGGTCTGGAATAATTTATTAATTAACTGCTTGAGGCTCTGTTAAGTGATTGACAATTTGGATAGTCATGCCACTGATAAGCCCACCCAGTACATAGGAAATGATTTCATAAGAAGATTTAGAATGATCACAGAATTCTAGTTCATATGGAAATCAGATTTTTTTATTTTTGCTCCATGAAATAGACTCAACTTTTTTTTTCATAAATTAGTTTATAGAGTAGTGGTGCATCCAAATATCAATAACATTTAACCCATGAAAACTAAATAGTCCACAGTGACTACAAATGTATGAATATAAATCAATGTGATGGCCACGGATAACTTATGAACATTTAGTGAGATGTGACTAAAAACATAGGACTGATTCTTATTAAACATATCCAAACTTATAGATCCAAAAAGATGCTTTTTTTTTTTTTTTGCTTGCTAACACTTACAATAGGGGAAATACAAATTTAACAGATGCAGATTCTATCCCTCTGTCAGGAAGAACACTTGGAGAAGATAATGGTAACCTACCCTGGTATTCTTGCCTGGGAAATAACATGGAAAGAAGAGCCTGGTGGGCAACAGACCATGGGGTTGCAAAAGAGTGAGACAACTTAACAGCTAAACAACAAATGATGGGAGACATTTGCAACTTTTCCCAAATACATAAAACTAGGTTTGTTGTCTTAATATATTTAAAGTTCTGTTGAGGTATAGACGCAGAAAGATTAAGTGGAGTTTTCCCCAGATCTAGAATATAAAATGTACAGGGAATCAGGCTATCAATGATCTATTGGTTTTGAGGATAGTTCTAATACATAGGACTAAGTGATTATGGCAGAAAGTGAAGAGGAACTAAAGCCTCTTGATGAAAGTGAAAGAGGAGAGTGAAGAAGTTGGCTTAAAGCTCAACATCCAGGAAATGAAGATCATGGCATCTGGTCCCATCACTTCGTGGGAAATAGATGGGGAAACAGTGGAAACAGTGTCAGACTTTATTTTGGGGGCTCCAAAATCACTGCAGATGGTGACTGCAGCAATGAAATTAAAAGACGCTTACTCCTTGGAAGAAAAGTTATGACCAACCTAGATAGCATATTGAAAAAGCAGAGACATTACTTTGCCAACAAACGTCCATCTAGTCAAGGCGATGGTTTTTCCAGTGGTCATGTATGGATGTGAGAGTTGGACTGTGAAGAAGGCTGAGCGCTGAAGAATTGATGCTTTTGGACTGCGGTGTTGGAGAAGACTCTTGAGAGTCCCTTGGACTGCAAGGAGATCCAAACAGTCCATTCTGAAGGAGATCAACCCTGAGATTTCTTTGGAAGGAATGATGCTAAAGCTGAAGCTCCAGTACTTTGGCCACCTCATGAGAAGAGTTGACTTATTGGAAAAGACTCTGATGCTGGAAGGGATTTGGGGCAGGAGGAAAAGGGGACAACGGAGGATGAGATGGCTGGATGGCATCACTGACTCCATGGTCGTGAGTTTGAGTGAACTCCTGTAGTTGGTGATGGACAGGAAGGTCTGGCGTGCTGCGATTTATGGGGTCTCAAAGATTCGGACACTACTGAGCAACTGAACTGAACTAAACTGAAGCGATTATTGACAAACTTTGTAAACTAAATCTTAGTATCCCATCTCTAATATGGAAATAATCGTTTTCTAGTACTTATTTAATTATATTACTTTGAATGTCAAATATACACGTGAAGTTATTTGCTATCATTGTACAATTTAAAATATCTACACATTTTTAAATGTTCACAAATTAATTTTCTCTTCCAAATATTTAGTAGAATTAAAACAAAATCAAATAAGAATGTGTCAATTTTGCAGTCACTCTATTTTTATTTTGTTTTCCTTAAAGGTAGACAATTGAGGTTTGTCTAAAAATATAATAACCACAAATATACACCTAGACTTTCAATCTACTGGAACAAGAAGGATAATTGGAGCCTACAGGCACAGACAAATTCTTTGTAGGAGTTCAGTTCCAGTGTTCTAAGAAAACAAGCAGGTCTCAAAGATAGGCTACCTTTATAGGTAAAACAACACTTTTAGTTCAGTTCAGTAGCTCAGTCGTGTCCGACTCTTTGCGACCCCATGAATCGCAGCACACAAGGCCTCCCTGTCCATCACCATCTCCCAGAGTTCATTCATCTCACGTCCATCGAGTCCGTGATGCCATCTAGCCATCTCATCCTTGGCCGTCCCCTTCTCCTCCTGCCCCCAATCCCTCCCAGCATCAGAGTCTTTTCCAGTGAGTCAACTCTTCGCATCAGGTGGCCAAAGTACTGGAGTTTCAGCTTTAGCATCATTCTTTCCAAAGAAATCCAAGGCTGATCTCCTTCAGAATGGACTGGTTGGATCTCCTTGCAGTCCAAGGGACTCTCAAGAGTCTTCTCCAACACCACAGTTCAAAAGCATCAATTCTTCGGCACTCAGGCTTCTTCACAGTCCAACTCTCACATCCATACATGACACAGAAAAAACCATACCTTGACTAGATGGACCTTAGTCAACAAAGTAATGTCTCTGCTTTTGAATATGCTATCTAGATTGATCATAAATTTTCTTCCAAGGAGTTAGCGTCTTTTAATTTCATGGCTGCAGTCACCATCTGCAGTGATTTTGGAGCCCCCAAAAATAAAGTCTGACACTGTTTCTACTGTTTCCCCATCTATTTCCCATGAAGTGATGGGACCAGATGCCATGATCTTAGTTTTCTGAATGTTGAGCTTTAAGCCAACTTTGTCACTCTCCTCTTTCACTTTCATCAAGAGACTTTTTAGCTCCTCTTCACTTTCCGCCATAAGGGTGGTGACATCTGCATATCTGAAGTTATTAATATTTCTCCTGGCAATCTTGATTCCAGCTTGTGTTTCTTCCAACTCAGCATTTCTCATGATGTAGTCTGCATATAAGTTAAATAAGCAGGGTGACAATATACAGCCTTAATGTACTCCTTTTCCTATTTGGAACCAGTCTGTTGTTCCATGTCCAGTTCTAACTGTTGCTTCCTGACCTGCATACAGATTTCTCATGAGGCAGGTCAGGTGGTCTGGTATTCCCATCTCTTTCAGAATTTTGAACAGTTGATTGTGATCCACACAGTCAAAGGCTTTGGCATAGTCAATATAGCAGAAGTAGATGTTTTTCTGGAACTCTCTTGCTTTTTTGACGATCCAGTGGATGTTGGAAATTTGACTTCTGGTTCCTCTGCCTTTTCTAAAACCAGCTTGAACATCAGGGAGTTCAAGCTTCACATATTGCTGAAGCCTAGCTTGGAGAATTTTGAGCATTACTTTACTAGCATGTGAGATGAGTGCAATTGTGCGGTAGTTTGAGCAATACTACCAATATTTGTGTGGCATCATGAGAAAGTCTTGATTAGTTATTCTGACACTCAAACGGAGAGAGTTTTATAACTTGAAAGAATATAAACATTGTATTAACTAATTCCCAGTTGAATAATTTTGCTTGTAATATGCTCTAAATTATGTAGCTGAATATTGTGCAAAAGAGACTCATCTCTTTGGAAAGAGACTGTCCAAAATGTTCTTCTCATTTTCCAGATGGTGCTGTTTGTATGAATTAAGTTAAATACTAGGAAAAGTAACCTTTCATGGAACTGCAACATTCATATTCTAATGAGTCTACTTTCATTTATCCAATTTTGTTCATATGCTTAAGGAAAAAATGTACTTTCTGAAATAGAATTATGTCTGTGAAACTATAAAATATATACTACAATAACTGCTATAGGGTATTAATATATTGTTTCAATGCTAATGGGACAAAGTGCTTATTTGGAAGTGTTATGCTTAAAAAGAATGATTTTAAGTATTTTTAAGATTATGTAGCTTGAGGATCTATTATAATATGTCATCTTGTGAAGTCAGTTATTTCCATAACATTTGTACTTAAAAATTCTGAATAATTATTGTGTGAAAAGCTTATATCATTATTATAGAATTTTACTTGCAGTACATGGTTATGAAACACAATGAATGCTACTGCAAATGTGTTATACTCTTAAACATTCAGTGAAAATATCTATTCAATAGTTTAAATTACAAGTATAAATTGTATTCAAATATTTATATATTTATACATTGTATAGTCAGAACATATGTTTAAAGCAACTGAGTTGCTGTTGCTAAGCATTTCTCCCTATTTTTGAAAATGATTTTCTTTGCAAAGGAGAAATGTGAAGCTCAATCTGAGAAAATCTATGCCTTGGGGCATTTCATAATGAATGATTTGACTTTTTGAAAGCACTTATACTATTTTGAGAAATGGGTATACAGTAGGATGGTTACCAGCAGTTTTCTTTGTTGTAATTTCCGAAAAGCAGCTTCCTGTGTTTCAGAGAATAACTGATTTTTTGTAATAGTAATTTCTTAGCTATAGAACTTTTTTCATATAATTTTTTATTACTTTTTCAAAGCAGATGTTCGATTACATATCGCTGCAGTATGCACAGTTGTATTACACAGTTGTATTTTTCACTTTTTAATATTTTTAAACCATAAAGAGAAAATGAAGTATTAATGATGAACATCTTTAGCATAGATTAAGGAAATATCAAGCCAAGTATTTTCAATTGCAATGTTCTATAAAAAAGGTAAATAAATCATACAAAAAGTTGTGTCATAATTACATAAGTTTGGCATCATTACAACATAAAAGGATTTGAATATTTAGCAAATTTAAAACACTAAAGAATATGATATGGAATTTTGAAGAATATTTTTAAGGAAAAATGTTAAATAATAATACTTGAAACCAATTGAAATAGAAGCTCAAATTATTTTTGCATTGTGTTTAATATTATTTAAAATGTCTTTTATTATATACAGATAATAACATCTTCCAAGAGAGAAATTGTGTTGTCTGTGTGTATACATTAGTCATTATTAAAACTACAAAAAGCTACAAAAACTTAAAGGAAAAGTCAGGATGAAAATCCAGATGGATTCCATATTAACCAAAAATACTGTTCAGAAATTTATGGCAATAGATTATGATCTACAGAGTTATAGATACCATATTTCTATTTCTTAGTTATATCCTTCTACAAATATGTATGAATGTTTCCCTGACTTCTACATTAGTTACTGCAAATCAAAGATCTGATTGATAATTCTTCTTGTCATTGCTCCTTCCTTACCTCCTTTTATTCTTTCTTTTTTTGTTCCTATCACTCATATTTAATTGTATGTATTTCCCATTTCCATTTATTTTTCAAACTCTCACTATTTGTTTAAAAGTTAAGTCTTCAAATTCTGGGGAGGTATTTAGAGATGGATAGTATGTGACCAGTATACTCCTTAGATCACTGAATATTGAATGTTAAGGTGCCATATATTTCTGCAATGAAGTTAAAATATATACACACACACATATATATAAGTTCATGCTAAAAATAAAATAAATAAAGACAAATAAATAATAGCTCTCAGGTAAGATTTTAATTATTAATGTTTTCTCCATTGTCCATAAATTCCCCTAAAGACATAAATATTAGACATAATTTTATACATTGATAAATGTATAAGCACTAATGAATCTCAATATATATGTGTTTCTTGAGTAAAAGATAGTAATATATCTTTACTCAGCTAATAAAATGAACATAGTATATAATTTACTCTGATAATTATAAACACAATTTATGTATAAAAATGTTTATATAAATATTAATCATGGCGTAGAAAGCAGATTTCCCTGATGTCCTTCCATAAACTATACAAGTAAAAGAAAAATTTATAGTCTTAAAATATGTTTGATATAAGCATGCTGCAAACACTTTATTGATGTAGGAAACCACAAACCAATCACTTTTTCCTGTAATTTTAATTAAGAGAAAGCATTAATAGCAGCTGTAAGTTGAGTATAATTTTATTAGGTTTAGATTTGGTATGATGATATGAAATGGACTGCCCTCATTGGAGGAAGGTGTAGTTTTAGCCCCTATGTCCAACTAGGTATGTGCTTTTTTAAAGTAATTTACACTTTGGTTGCTTCAATTTCTTCTTCTTTTTTTTTTTTACATGAAATTTAGTTTTTCCAAGAAATATTTATTCAGGTTTTGTGGCAGGTAGAATTCTATGATGACCCCCCAAAATTCCTTCAAATAGGGATCTTAAATAAAGATATTATTCAGGTGAGACTACCCTTTTCACACAAACCTTTTAAAGTGGAGAGTTTTCTCTGGCTGGTGGCAGGAGGGGAAGTCAGAGGTTTGCCATGCCTGTGCTGGCATGAAGATGTAAAGGCACATGGCAAGAACAGGTGGCCTGTAGTATCTGTGAGGTGACCCACCTGACAGCCAGCAAGGAAATACAGACCTCTCAATTTCTTATTTCTTAAAGTGAATGGGATAAGGCAGATGCTGGCTGAAACCCCCTTCAGCTACAAAACTTTGTTAGTGTAAGGGTATACAATATTATATTGTACTATCTATGGCACTCAGGATTCATTTACTAAAGAAGATGCCCAGAACACAAAATGACAGGCCATACAAATCTACAGATTACTGCAGGAAAATGATTTAATATGGCAGAAACATTTAAAGTAAAACTTATGGACTTATGCTTAAGTCCAAATGTGCCACACAGAAGGGATCCAGAGAGGTGCCACTAGGTTGAATTTTCTTTTCTCTAAGAGTTTTACAAGGCTCAGCTGCTGTTTTTTTTTTTTTCCCCTCTCAAGCCAGGCACCACCAACCTATACACAGAACAAGGAGGAATCAAAGAATCAAAAATGCAGACTTAGCCAGAGTCCCTTACACCCTACTGTTCATATAAGTATATATATTGGGTAAATAACAAATCCTGCCAGTGGTCTCACTAAAGACATGTGTCATTCATCAACCTCATTGTCATTCACAAAAAACAGTCCTAAAATTCCTTGGACTCATTAAATTTCATGCCATGACCAGTGGATAGTCCTCAGAGGGTGCGTTTCTTACTTCAGTAAAAGAGTTTAGACCAATTCCAAACCTGCTGCAATGAACTCTCATAGGACACATAGAATCATTGTACACAATGACACTTAAAAGAGTGGGACATCAAAGACATTAATCAAAATAGACACAATTGTGTGTAACAGCAAACACGAGGAAAATAAAGTCATCTCTTACTAGCATAAAGTTATGATACTACACATAATTTAAAATTTATTATAATAGCTTAATAAATATTAAAGAAAATTAAAACTACATTGGCAGAAAAATAAAAGAGGTTTTCTGGATCTACATCATCTATACATAGTACTGTAACCAACTTAGTAAACCTGTATGACAGACCAAAATGTTTCTTTTTGATTAAATTTGTCATGGTGAAACATCAACAATAATACTAGTACTTGAACCCTGAGAAACAAAACAAGCTAGTATTTACTTTGACCTGAAGTTTGGGGCTACACATTTACGCACTTTGCCTAGTAAGATATTGTATCTACCTATGGAGATATTTGAATTAAAGGTGATTGAGAATCAATATCATGTTTTATAGAGATTTGAATTAATTCACAAAATTTTACATAGGTACCAAATGTGCATGCTAACTTGGTTCAGTCATGTGTAATTCTTTGCAACCCTAGGGACTGTAGCCTGCCAGGCTCCACTGTCCATGGGATTCTCCAGGCAGGAATGCTGGAGTGGGTTGCTATTCCCTTTTTCAGGAGATCTTCCTGACTCAGCGAGGAAACCCGGTCTCTATGTCTCTCGCATTGGCAGGTGGGTTCTTTACCATTAGCGCCACCTGGGATATGTCAACCTATTAAATATATCTAATTGCATTCAGATAGATTATACTGAATATAACTTTAACTAGACCTTTAGGCAACACAGGGTTTTACAAAGCTTGATTTAGAAGTTTCTCTCTCTAATAAATGCTATATATGTTCAGAAGACATACAAAATACTATGCAACATTTACCATTTTTCTACATAACATTTCAGATTAAGTATATTGCAAATTATATTTAAGGAAAATAAAGCCTCAAGATCACAAAACACTGTAAGCCAGTTAATTACCCCAATAGAGAGTGCCAGTTTGTATTTCTATAAATTCTGAGAATATAAAAGCTTAGTTTTAGAAAAATATACCGAAAAAGTTTAAAATTTTGGTAAAAAGGAATAGTAAAGTTATAGTCTTTTTCAAATAAAATTAATTAGGAAATTAAGGCATACTTTATACATATAAACAGAGATACCTAGAATTTTTAGGGATAACTAAATTGGTTTTAAGAGAGAAATAAAGTATTTTGACAAAACAGACTCACATAAGCCATGCCATAAAATAATAATAGATATTGTGATCATGGTAGAGAACTCAATTATCTAAAAACATATATGCTGGATCACAGGAAAAATCACAATGAAATTTGGTATATATTTCCTCATTAAATTATGTCCACATTCTTTATTTTTTTTTTGTTTGAATCCTTTAACACTCCAAATCATGCCTAAAGCAGCATCATATATTAGTTCATTTTGTCATGTCCACAGATACAGTTCCTGAAAGTAAATATTTAGGATTTCTGAAAAAAAAAATTTATTTAAATGAACTTATTTTTTAAAATAAGTCTATCATATTTAGCATTTTGAGTAACTTTCAGGCACATATTGACAGGGATCTGTGAATCAAATCCTCAAACCATATGATGTAACCTGGAGAATGATTTACAATTTGCCTTAGTTTCAAACTTGAGATATTCAGATTGGTTCAACATTTTCTTGCTTACAACTTACCTTAGAGTTGTGACAATAATGATAAATTGACTGTATATTTGCATGTGTGTGTTTAGATATACAGCTTAATTTCTGTTCTCGTCACTGCTTGCCTGGATAGTTAAAATAAAACTCCTTTTTTAGTCCACTCATCCAATCACTACTGCCACCCTAAGGCTTGAATAAAGTCAATAAAATAAAAATGTGGGCATATGAAATAGGCTGCTCCCATGTCCCCACTTCCATTTTCTGCTTCAACATGTAAAGAACTTGGAACATGTCACTCCCAAACTTATAATTTAAAAAAGCTGAAAAGCTAAAAGTCAACTCTTCTGACAGCCATCAGAGAATTGAGATGCTGCTACTGCTGATACTCCTAAGTCGCTTCAGTCATGTTTGACTCTCTGTGACCCCACAGATGGCAGCCTACCAGGCTCCCCCATCCCTGGAATTCTCCAGGCAAGAACACTGGAGTGGGTTGCCATTTCCTTCTCCAATGCATGAAAGTGAAAAGTGAAAGTGGAGTCACTCAGTTGTGTCTGACTCTTTGCGACCCCATGGACTGCAGCCCACCAGGCTCCTCTGCCCATGGGATTTTCCAGGCAAGAGTACTGGAGTGGGGTGCCATTGCCTTCTCCGATTGAGATGCTAGGGCAAACTGATTCTCTGAAAAATAGAGAAACACAAATAACAGGAAATCTAGCATATTGGGAGTAAAATCCACTGGAGTCAGTAAGTGGTAAGAACACTTAAACAGTATTGACTGATTTCTTGAGGCTGGGTCTGGACTACCTTGAGAGCTAAAATCTCCTGAGGGAAGAGGCATACAGTTGCTCCCACTTCTTCAGGAGTTTTACATCCAAAATCCCATCAGTTTCTCACAGTGATGATTGTAGAAAAGTTCCCTCTTGCTTTTTTAGTAAGGAGAGGGGAAAAGTAACCATTTTGACAAATCCTCAGAGCATTCTGTTCTTAGTAGAAAAATCCTGCCATCAGGGGAAGCTGTTTTTACCAGAATGTAATATGCCGTAGGGGGAGGGGAGTTATAAAACTTGAGGCTTTTTACCCTCCTTGTCACACACAAGGGGAGGGAAAAAGTGATAAGAAACTCTTCTTAAGTTCACAGCCCAGGGACTCTTGAGTGTTATAGAATGAAGAATTAATCATATAATTATATAATACTTCTTCTTTCCAATATTTTTGTTGTGGTGGTTTTGTCACTAAGTTGTGTCTGACGCCTGTGATCCCATGGACTGTAGCCCACCAGGCTCCTCTGTCCATGGGATTTCCCAGGCAAGAATACTGGAGTGGGTTACCATTTCCTTCTCCAGGGAATCGTCCCAACCCAGGGATAGAACCTGCATCTCTTGCATCTCATACATTGGCAAGTAGATTCTTTACCATGACATCATCTGGGAAAGCTTATTAATAGGACTCCAGTGTAACAGTGGATTAGAATTGAGAGAGCTGTTAGAAACAGACTCTGCTTAAGAAGCTTCTGGAGAATAACAAAGGCAACAGAAGATATATAGAGAGACACTGAAATAAATCAAGGCCTCTGACAACTATAGCTATAGCATATATTAAACAAAGCCTAAATTCTACAAGATAAATATAAAATCTCACACTAAAGATCCATTTGTCTATTTTTCTATTAATCAGTACACCATGCCTAGCTTTCACCAAAAAAAATTACAAGTATGCTAAAATTCAAAGAAAATATGGTCTGAAGACCACACTAATATATGGCAGAGATTTTGCAATTATTTGACATGGAATTTAAAAGAACTATAATAATATGTAATGCTCTCTATTGGAAAAAGTGGTGACTTTCAAAAAGAGGTATGAAGAGCAAGGAAAATTCTGAGAATAAATGAAAATAGAATGCTAGAAATCAAACACAATAGAAGGAGTGAAGAATGTCTTTAATTGGTTCATCAGTAGACTAGACACAGATGAGGAAAAAATCAGTGAGTTAGTTTATATCAATAAAGGCTAACAAATGGAAAGCAAAAATGAAAAGAATAAAAATCAGCATATAGAATATTCAAGAAGCGTGAGACAATGATAAAATGTGTAATGTAAACATAATCATACCAAAAATAGAAGAGAGAACAGTAGCAGAAGTAGTAGTGTATGTGTTTAGTTGTGTCTGACTCCTTATGACTCATTGACTGTAGCCCACCAGGTTCCTCTGTGCATAGGATTTCCCAAGCAAGAATACTGGAGTCTGTTGTCATTTTCTTCTCCAGTGGATCTTCCTGAACCAGGGGTCAAACCATGTCTCTTGCACCTTATGTCTTGGTGGGCAGATTCTTTACCACTGTGCTGTATGGAATAGTAGAAATATTTGCTGTAATAATGGCTGAGAATTGTTCAAAAGTGTTGTGAAACACTAAGCCACAGATCCAGGAATCCAGAGAACACCAAGCATGACTAAGTAACAAAAAATCTACATTTAGACATGTCATAATTAAACTGCCAAAAAAAAAAAAAAAAAGGACAAAGAGAAGTTATTGAAAGAACCAGAAGAGTATAGCAGGAATCTTACCTATAGCGAAGCAAAAAGGATGATAGTTACATTGGAATTTTCTTTGAAAGTCATGCAAGAAAAGAGAGAATGGGATTAGGTATTTAAAATGTTGAAAGGAAAACTCACCAACTTAGAATTCCCTATCTAGTGAAAGTGTCCTTTAGGAGTGAAGAAAAATAGATTTTCACAGATAAATGAGAGAATGTGTTGACAACAGACTTGCAAGAAATGTTAAAATGTTGGTAGAGACAGACAATAATATGTCAGAAACTCAGATCTTTATAAAGAAAGGCAAGCATTAGAGACAGAATAAAGATAAGGTAACATTTTTTCTTATTCTCAATTGCTCTATTAGATAAAAGCTCAAACCAATAATAGCAATAATATATTAGGTGATTGTAGCTTGCAGATAAGTGAAATGAATGAGGTCACTTGAGTAAGAAACTGGAAGAAAGAATGGAGAGCACTCAATTATAAGCTACCTACATTACCTGTGAAGTGATATATTGCTATTTGAAAGAGGATAAATATTAGCTGTTGACATACATTGCAAAATTTGGACAATTGGTAAAAGTATTTTTGAAAGAAGTATAACTGATGTGCTGAGAGGATATAAAAAAGAATGACATAAAATACTCAGTTGAAACAAGACAAAAAGAGAGAAAATCAAAGAAAGAAAATTAAAAGCAAACACATTTAATGAGAAGAAAACAGTTAACAGATCAATAATTTCTTTAAGTGAGAATGGTCTAAATTTACCTGTTAAAAGAGAATGGAAAAAATAAAGACCTGACTATATGTTCTCTGTATGATATGCACTATAACTATAAAGACACACATATGTTGAAAGTGGTAGAGAAATACAACCATTAGCTGTATTAATTTCAGACAAAGCAAGGATATGTCAGAAAAAAATTATCAAGAATAAAGAGAGACATTACATAATCATAAAAGTGTCAATTATTTAAAATATAACAATTTTATATTTATCATATTTATCATATAACAACTTAATGTTTATCATATAACAAATGGAGAAGGAAGTGGCAACCCACTCCAGTATTCTTGCCTGGAGAATCCCATGGACAAAGGAGCCTGGCAGGCTACAGTCCATGAAGTTGTAAAGGGTGAGAGCAATTAATACTTTCACTTTCTAAGGTATAATAATATTAACATGTGGTCATTAATGTATACCCTAATCCAATAAGATGGGTGTCATTATGAAAAGAGGAGAGTAGGACACAGATATACACAGAGGAATTTCACATGGCACAGAGTGAAGACAGCTATCTGCAAACCAGAGACAGAGGCCTGAGAAGAAAAACAAGCTTACTGACACCTTGATCTCAGACTTTTGGCCTCCAGAATTCTTATAAAATAAGTTTATGTTCTTCAAGCCACTCAGTGTGTGGTACTTTTTTATGGTAGCCCTAGCAAACTACCAGGAGAAAGAGCTAAATCCACTCTTGGAAGTTGGAGACTTCAGTGCTTCTCTTTCAGTAACTGACAGACTCAGGAGGCAGAAAATCATTAAAGATACAGTTGAACTGAACAGCATCATCAATCAACTGGATCTAATTGACATTTTTTGAAAATTTCATCCAACATTAACAGAATATACATTATTCTTAAGCTAATATGGAGCATTCACCAAGATGGTCTACATTCTGAGCCTTAAGATGCATCTTAACAAATGAAAAACAAAATAGAAATCATGCTAAAAACATTTTTAGACCACAATAGAATTAAATTAAAAATGAACAGCAGAAAGATATCTGGAATATTCCAAAGTATTTGTCAAATAAGCAACATATTTCTAAATAACATGGACAAAGGAAATGTTAAGAGAAATTAAGTTACAGGCAATCCTAGATCCAAATCATCAGTTTTAGCAAGTGCAGCATACATAATTTGCTTATATTTGTGGATTTTCAGGATCCATCATTATAAATAGAAATGCCATCCTTCCTTCACATTTGTAGAGATAATGAAATTAAGTTAAAATTTGAGTCCTTTTTAGATAGCCAATCAACGGCAGCTCTTATTAATGTAGCACCTTAACACACTGTTACTTACTTTATTACAGATCCGAGAGAGTCATGTGAACTCTTGATTTGTAGCCAAATGGGACAAAAGTGGAAAACCTGGAGATCTGTTAATTATGGTTGGTATCTGATGTAGGAGCTTATCTTTTGGAATGAGCTGCTTACCTATGGGATATGTGCCAATTCCACGTAGTTAGTGCCATGATTGCATTGTAGAACATCTAGTTGGTGTCTGGAGAGTTAAAGGAGTGCTTGCTGTGGAAAACTCTGGGCATCCGAAGTTTATTTAAAACTGAAAAGTTTGAAAAATAATTGTTTCTATTAAATATCACAATGTGAGAATATAGGAAAGTCACTATTAAATTTACCAACCTAATATACACTGTGATAGCTTCATCCATCTTTTCATTCATGTAGTATCTTAGGCACTGGGAGATAGAGCAGTGAACCAAATACTGAAATTCTTGCCTTCATGGAGCATGTATTCTCATGTAGATAAACACATCTAATAAATCCCTAGATGACATAAGGTTAAGTAGTGTCATGGGCTATTTAAATGTTAATACCTTAAGGAATTTTTGCTTGAAACATAGACCAAAGTCCCTATTTTATGCTGTCAAAGAATACAGCCTATGTGAGAAAGATCAAGATGATGGAATAGGAAGATGCGGGGCTCATCTCTCCTCACAAATACACCAAAACTACAATTAAGTATGGAGCAACTCTCACTGAAATTGACCTGGTGACTAGCAGAATAGCTCTTCTACAACCAAGCCTGTAAAGATAAATGCACACAAAGCCTGGTAGGAAGAGAGGAGAAGCAATCTGGTTGGAAGCCATACTTCTAATGGGAGACACAGAAAAGGAGGGCATGCCAAAGGCTGGGAAATCCTCCCTGTGGAGTGAGGGATTTGAATCACATATTAGGCACCCCAGCTCTGGGGTTCAAGACCAGAAAATCAAGACCCTTTAGCTGATCTGAACACCAGTGGAGCTCACCAGAGGGCTATAAGAAACTGAGACTCCTCATGCATAGATTTGCTTATTACCAGTCACAGCACAGAGGCAGTAGCTTTAAAAGTAGTCTGGGGTTTTGGCCATCTTGCCAAGACCATCCAGTATACTCTCCCATCCAACATCAGGTTCCTGCTTCAGCTCTTCTTGCTCTTACTCTGATCCCACTAAGGGGGAAGCTGCTGTTGATAATGTGAATGTGCTTACCTGGAGGGACAGAGCCAGCTTGGATCCCTGCCGTCTTTGAGTGGGCAGAGGCAGCAATTACTAGCTCCAACATCCTTGCACACACTCCAGAGAGAACAAGACAGATGAGGACCGAGACCACTGTGTGCTTCAGGAGCAGCATCCCTGTGCATACCTGTGCACATCTGACAGAGCCAGGTCAGGGGTATCTCTTGACGCTCCCCCTGACAGGGTGGTGATGGCCCTGAGGACAGGAAAAGGGCAGCATGCTCCTGGCTTTGGTTCTAGCCCCTAGGCTCCAGGCCAATCTCCCACTAGGGCAGTGTCTGCCAGTAAAACCCAGAGAGAAAACACAACTTGTGCTCAATTCAGATCCAGCTCACCAATCAGAGCCACTTGGAACATGTAGACTGCATAGGAATGTTCCCCAGAGGGGCCCTCAAGACTGGGGTTGGTAACTGTTTCATCTAATTTCATAGAGACAGAGAAAATTAAATAAAATGAGAAGAGACAAGAATATGTTTCAAATGGAAGAGCAACAACAACAACAAAAAAAACCTTGGAGGGGGGGACTAAGAAAACAGGGATAAACAAGGTACCTGATGTAGAGCTTTCATGGAACCACAAAGATCCTAAATAGTCAAAGCAACTTTGAGAAAAGAAGAACAAAACTGATCCTCACATTCTCTGACTTCAGACTATATTATGCAAAGCTGCAGTAACCCAAACAGCATGGTACTAGCGCAAGAACAGGCACCCAGATCAATGGAAGAGAATAGAGAACCTAGAAATAAACCCATACACTTATAAGCAATTAAGTAACAATAAATGAGGCAAGAATGTATGGAGGAGAAAAAAATAGTCTCTTCAATAACTGGTGCTGGACAGCTACAGGCAAAAGAATGAAACTGGAACATTACATTACACCATACAGGAAATTAAACTTAAAATTGAATAAAGACCTAAATGTAAGACTGGGAAATATGAAGTTCTTAGAAGGAAAAAAAAGAGTCATATACTTCTGAATATAAATATAGTTAATTGTTTCATATCACACAAATTGTTTTAAGAATATCAATTTTAAATCAAATTGTGCCAAACTATATGTCTATATTGGGCTTCCCAGGTGGCACTAGTGGTAAAGAATCCACCTGCCAATACAGGAGACATAAGAAATGAGGGTTCAATCGCTGGGTAGGGAAGATTCCCTGGAGAAGGAAATGGCAACCCACTCCAGTACTCTTGCCTGGAGAACCCCATGGGCAGAGGAGCCTGGTAGGCTGCAGTCCATGGTGTCACTAGGAGTCGGACACGACTGGGTGACTTCACTTTCACTTTTTACTTTCATGCATTGGAGAAGGAAATGGCAACCCACTCCAGCGTTCTTGCCTGGAGAATCCCAGGGACGGGCGAGCCTGGTGGGCTGCCGTCTATGGGGTCGCACAGAGTCAGACGTGACTGAAGCAACCTAGGAGCTGCACCAGCAACATATTTATGGAATATAAAGTGATAGAAATGCAAATATTTTCTCTGAAAGTTTGCAAAGCAGAAAGTATGTTTTTGTTTGTCTCATTTCACCAGAGGATAAAATTACAGAACAATAATATTTTCTGTTTATTCTTCTAGCACTCAGAACAATGTCAAGCACATAGGAGGTGCTAAACAATTTGTTAATATGAAAGAACATTAGATGACTTCCTATAGCTTAGTAACACCAGAAGTAATTTGTATAACCACTATTTTAGCTAAAATAAACAACGATATAATACATTTCTTATAGAATTAAGAAATGGAATTTTGTAAAACCACTTTTTATTTCATAAAAATTGAACGAAACTCTGTTGGCAAGCTGAAATACAAGTATTTAAACCACCTGCTATGTAATGAGGTATGCTGCAAAGGAAACAGCATGAATGTTTATTAACCAAGGAACTAATAAAAAATAGCAATTCTTATACTTTAATTAGATTTAGTTAAAGATATAAAGTGAGAATAAGTTAGAATATGCCCTATTCTTTGTCATGTTAACACATTTTCCTTTTTGAATTTGCTGACAATTCAAAGAACTAAACATCCTGGTTGTCACTGCTTTATAACTGAGCTTGCCTTTGCCCATCTGAAAAGTAACTTTTTTGACTGTTTGAGCATTATGCCTTGAGAAACAACATTTATATAACTGTGAAAAATCATTAAATATGGCTAATGTAAGAAAGAAGGAATCTCATTAAATGTACCTAGTGGAAGAGTTACTGTGAAGCTTGAGGTTCTTCACTTCTGGAGCCCCATCCAAGTTAAAGAGGTTTTCTTACATAAGTTCCAAGCTCGACCAGTTTTGCATCTGTACTTCATTGTTCATATTGTTCTTCACTTCAGACTTAAAACTTAATTTACCAACATTTCCTAAGGTTTATACTTTTAAATTACCTTCCCTCAGAGAGACAAGTTCTTTGTTTGACACATAATGAAAATCCTAGAGCCACTAGTAATGTTTGAGACTTTTGTTTACAATCACTATCTTCTGGTAACATTTTTTACAGCAATTTTGAATTAAATATAAGTGCCTCACAATTTCTTAGGCTAACACAAGTGAATTTCATATTATACAATTTTAAAATTTAAGAATGCCTATAATGACCTATTTATGATCTCTCTTTTTATTACTCTTATTTATGTGCATATAAACAATTATTTTTTGATGATTTTATTTTGCAGATATTAAACATTCATCTTTCTTAGGTGTATGTAATTGATTTAGTGTTGATATCATTGTTAATATTTCCAGAATCAGCTGTTGGTAATATGAGATTTTTGTCTAAACTAGTTGCTGCTGTTCAGTTACTAAGTTGTGTCTGACTCTTTATGACTCCATGGATTGTAGCACTCCAGGCTCCTCTGTCTTTCACTATCTCCCAGAGTTTGCTCAGATTCGTGTTCACTGAGTCAGTGATGACATCCATTTCATCCTCTACCCACTTCTCCTTTTGCCTTCAATCTTTCCCAGCATCAACTCTACCATCTTTGAAAACTAAATGTTCCCTTCTGTTGGAAGGGCACATTAGATACTACTTCACCTGCCCCAGTATTTGGCATATAACATGAGAGTCAGTGTATTTTTTAAGTACTACTTCTTTTCAAGGAAAAGGTAAACTTTCTAACTTGTAGACTGAACATTTTGCTGAAATCACCTAATAACTTCTAGGTGGTAAAAATATTTCCAGTGTTATTTTTTAATCATGTTGCAATTAGCATGAAGAGCCCACTATTTGTAAAATACATAATTCAACTATGCTAGAGAAGGCAATGGCAACCCACTTCAGTACTCTTGCCTGGAAAATCCCATGGATGGAGGGGCCTGGTGGGCTGCAGTCCATGGGGTCGCTAGGAGTCGGACACGACTGAGCGACTTCACTTTCACTTTTCACTTTCATGCATTGGAGAAGGAAATGGCAACCCACTCCAGTGTTCTTGCCTGGAGAATCCCAGGGACAGGGGAGCCTGGCGGGCTGCCATCCATGAGGTCGCACAGAGTCGGACACGACTGAAGTGAGTTAGCAGCAGCAGCAGCAGCAGCAGCAGCACAATAATATGAAAAAGCGGTTACTACATTGTGGAATTCCTGCTTAGTCTATGATTCTGCTTTACAGATAATTACATATTACACACAGAATCATATCCATCTGTGTAGCTTTCTATGAATCTAAGTTGTCTTCCAATATCTTTATTGTAGATCTTGCTTATGTTGTTTCTGGGTGAATACCATACTTTGGGGACTCCTGCCATTTTACATTTGTTCCTCTGACTTTAAGTCAGATTCATATACTTTTCATATTTGAAAATATCTGTACAGTATAATTGCACAGGGTTGGGGTTTCCATTTTTTACAGGATTTTTTTTTTTTCTTTTTTGGGCTATATAGACTCCTTGACAGAGATGAACTTTCTTTTTACCTGTGCTATTACTGAAGGTATTTTGTCTCAAATCACTCTATTCTTCTGAGAGAAAGCCTTCCAGAATACCTGCTTGAAAGAGATTCTCACTTCCATGTTTCTTCTTCATATGAGACATGGTCAGGCTTCTTAAGCTTGTATATGAATGACAATCCTGATATCTCTCTATCAGGGTCTATTTTGGTTGAATTTGCTTTTAGACAACTGATGGACTTCAAATGAGTAATAAAACATAAATGCAAACTTAAAACCACTCTTATGTGGCATAAAAAGTGAAAGTGAAAGTCACTCAGTCGTGTCTGACTCTCTGCAACCCCATGATAGTCCATGGAAATTTCCCGGCAAGAGTACTGAAATGGGTTGCCATTCCCCTCTCCAGTGGATCTTCTCAACCCAGGGATTGAACTCAGGTCTCCTGCATTGCAGGCAGATTTTTTATCAGCTGGGCCACCAGGGAAGCCAGGTGAAAAAAATTTTATAAGTAAAGAATTTTTATTTGGCAAAAATTCTCACCAAATACATATATATGAGATTGTGTGTGTATGTCTGAGATACGTAAATTATTATTACCTCTCATTTTGTATTATCATTCATAGATTGGAGTGTTAATAGCTCAATGCATTAAATATGGTCTGGTCTTTTAAATCCAGAGTACTGATTTTTAGATGAAAGAGATATTTGTATGTGTGTTTGACACATAGTATTTCAATGTAGCATTTAAACATGATCAAAATTTTCAAGGTTTTGAAAATAAAGGGTTGACTTTAGCTTGTTTTGGATCAAAGATTTGATTTGCATTTAACTGTAAGCTCTTTTTCTATCCTTTATGCAAACATAGATTAGACTTTCAAATGAAAGTAGAGAAAAAAAAAGGAATAGAATGCCTAACATTTCTCTCAGTTAAGCAGAAATGCTAGAAAGAAATATCCATTTACTTTTGGTATTGCAAGTAAAAACATCCCTAATGAAATATATTACCATGATTGATTGACCCTAACAGTGTGAAGAGCAGCAGTATTTATGGAATGAAAATAAAGCTTATGTTTTCTTAGCTCCAGTTGCTAACTTCTTGTACCGTTTCCTTTTAAAAATTACTGTTTATTTTCTCATGAAAACAACAATTAGTATCCATTCTTAATGTAGAAGTTTGTGGTATTATTTTATAAGTTAAAATTCATGAAGCTTCCTTAAACTGGGGCTTCCTGTAAAAAAAGCTATTAAAGGGCTGAAAACACAGCAGAGAATCAGAGACTATTTGGAGAAGGATTCTGAGTGTGATAAGTAATTTGTCAAATACCAATCTTCCTTTGCAAAGTAAGAATGAGATCTAGTCTGTCATTCCTTCCTTATTTAAATATTTTCTTATTGGCTTCCCTGTTGATCCATGCTCAGTCTGCCTTTGCACCCTGAATTTCACTGCTAGATTGCCTGCATGCTGAGTCATGTATTGCTCTTTTTATCATCCACCACAATTTGTCCTGTGCCACATTTCTTCAGGCAGTGTTGATAGCAGGCTTCTTAATCTGGTGTTAAAACTTGACCAAATTGCAAAGTTACACTTAGCAAATATGTTATCCAATTATTTTTAAATGACAAACTTCAGGTTTTCACAAAGTAGATGACTTGGGATTTATAAGAAAGGAGTAACAAAATGACAATATCTGAGATGTCAAATTCTGCACATTACATTATATTAGCTTATGAAGAACATTTTGTTCTTCCTTAATTTGTCAGTTCACAATTCTAAGTTACTACATCAGAATTATTTATCTACAAATAACAGAAAATCTCAACTCAGTTCTCTTGAATAATAAATACTTTTCAATATTAGAATGATCAGATATTAAAGAGTTGACTAGTATTTTGACACAAACCTATTTCTAAATCAATCAAGGCAAGGGAATGAGACTAATATAGGTACTTGTCTAGACATGATGCACTTTTTATAGCTATGTTTGTGATCCACCTCATCAGAAGTCCATAACAGAACAAAATTGTGATTCAGTTCAGTTCACTTGCTCAGTTGTGTTCGACTCTTTGCGACCCCATGAATCGCAGCAGGCCAGGCCTCCTTGTTCATCACCAACTACCGGAGTTTACCCAAACTCATGTCTATCGAGTCGGGGATGCCATCCAGCCATCTCATCCTCTGTCATCCCCATCTCCTCCTGCCCGCAATCCCTCTCAGCATCAGAGTCTTTTCCAATGAGTCAACTCTTTGCATGCGGTGGCCAAAGTATTGGAGTTTCAGCTTCAGCATCGGTCCTTCCAAAGAACACTCAGGACTGAGCCCCTTTAGAATGGACTGGTTGAATCTCCTTGCAGTCCAAGGAAATCTCAGGAGTCTTCTCCAACACCACAGTTCAAAAGCATCAATTCTTCAGGGCTCAGCTTTCTTCACAGTCCAACTCTCACATGCATACATGACCACTTAAATAACCATAGCCTTGACTAGACAGACCTTTGTTGGCAAAGTAATGTCTCTGCTTTTCAATATGTTATTTAGGTTGGTCATAATTTTCCTTCCAAGGAGTAAGCGTCTTTTAATTTCATGGCTACAATCACCATCTGCAGTGATTTTGGAGCCCCTCAAAATAAATTCTGCCACTGTTTCCACTGTTTCCCCATCTATTTCCCATGAAGTGATGGGACCAGATGCCATGATCTTAGTTTTCTGAATGTTGAGCTTTAAACCAACTTTTTCACTCCCCTCTTGATTAGCTTACTTAAAAGAATGAAAAATTTATGTCCATTTAAACAGGCGTGTAAGAAAATGTATAAACTCAATCAAATGTGGTTACAGTGATATGGTTATAGAGAGATAATTTCTTTGATTGTAGTTCCATGTTTTATTATATATGTGAAATATAGCCAAGGGATATCATGTGATCCATGATAACATATCTTTCCTACTTTTCTCACTATGATATATATAAAACTTATCCTGAAATTATTAAAGTTAGTACACTTTGATGGTCTTTCATTAATTCAGTTAGTACCCTTTCTTAGTTTAATAAATATCCTATATTTTTTATAAAGTTGGTGGATGAAAGGAGAAGAGTGGTTGAGAGTCTCAGTGGTCTAGACATCGGCTTAGGCAAAAAATAAAGATGGAGATTAGAAGCTTCTCTAACATACATGTAGGTGAAAATGGTAAAGTGATAATGTATCAGAATTAAGTTTACAAAAAGAAAAAAACATAATTAGGTGCAGATTTCTGGATTCAGTAACTGAGGGCATACTGGTGCCATTTGACTGAGCTTTGGGAGCCCTGAAATTAGAAATAAAATGAGGAGTCATATTTACTGAATATGACAGATGGAGAGTTCAATAAAATATCTGCTGCTTAGCCAAATGTAAATGAATTAGCCTTATTTTTCTATGTGATATGTAGTGCCACATGACCAAATTAGATAATTTAGAGGAAAAATGACAAAAGACAAAATTAGAAAGTTAAGAAACAACTTCTAAGTAAATAAACAAGTTTCTAAGGAAAGCCAGTGTATACAGGTTGGATGGACAGTCTGGAAAATGAGCAGCAGATTAAACTTTAGAAGTCAAGAGGAGAGAGTGTTTTAAGGAGTAGAGTGGCCAACTCTGTAAAACATTGTTTTGAAAGTGAAGAAATGAGGGCATAACAATGTAATTAAATTTTTAATAAGACAAAATAAAGAATGAAGGCAATAAATAAAACACAAAAATTCTAAACAGAATAAAACAATAAAATGATTAAAACAATAAATAATATATGGAAAAAGTATAAGGTAATGTATTTGAAAATTAGATAAATTGCATATATTTTTGTAAAAATATAAAATGACAAGAGGTAGTGCAAGAGAAAATAGAAAGCTTAAATAGACCTCTAACTATTCATGAAAATGAAGTGTGTTAGTCCCTCAGTCATGCCTGACTCTGGGATTCCATGGATTTTAAACTGCTAGGCTCCTCTGTCCATGGAAATATCCAGGCAAGAATACTGGTGTGGGTTGGCATTCCCTTCTCCAGGGATCTTCCCTACCCAGGGATCCAACCTGGGTCTCCTGCATGGCAGGAAAATTCTTTAGTGTCTGAGCCAATGGTGAAGCCTATTTTTTCATAAAAATGTAAAATCTATTCAAAGATCTCCATCTCAAATTAATCCAGAGTAAGTTCTACTAGACTTTATATAAATAAAATCCCTATCTTATACGTGTCCATGTCTGCTAAGTCACTTCATTCGTGTCCAATTCTGTGCAACCCTAAAGACTACAACCTGCCAGGCTTCCCTGTCCATGAGATTCTCCAGGCAAAATGCTGGAATGCATTGCCATGCCCTCCTCCAGGGAATCTTCCTGACCAAGAATGGAACCTGCATCTTTTATGTCTAGTTGTACCGGCATGTGGGTTCTTTACCACTAGCTCCACCTGGAAAGCCCATCATAAATGAGTTCTATGTAAAGACAGAAAAACAAGAAAAGTTGTGCAACTCCTTTCAGGAGGTTAAGATAATCAGGGGGTTTCCCAGGTGGTGCAGTGGTAAAGAATCTGTCTGCAAATGCAGGAGACACAGGAGACACAGGTTGGATCCCTGGGTCAGGAAGATTCCCTGGGAGTAGGAAAATGAAACCCATGAAGTGTTCTTATCTGGGAAACCCCATGGACAGAGGAGCCTGGTGGGCTACAGATCATAGGGTTAAAATGAGTTAGATGCAACAGAGTGGCTGAGCATTTCTGTGTGTACATGTATAATATAATCATGATTATAAAATCAATCAAGAGCACTACAAACCAAGATAATTCAGGCTCATTTAATGCATGTATAAAGTTTTAAAAGGGATTCCCAGGTGGTTCAGTGGTAAAGAATCAGCCTCCAATCCAGGAGATATGGGTTCCATCTCTGGGTCAAGAAGATCCCCTGGAGAAGATAATGGTAACCCACTCCAGTATTCTTGCCTGGAAAATCCCATGCACAGAGGAGCCTAGCAAGCTATATTCCATTGGGTCACAAAAGAGGCAGCTATGCCTGATCAACTAAACAGCAACAACAAATAGCTTTAGAAAGCTTAAGAATAGCATTTATCATGTTAAATATTTAAAAAAAATCTATATAATGATTAAGTCAGTTTACACTAAGATGTTAAGGGAAGTTAAACATTACAAAACTGATTATTATGGATTATTCTTCATATTAATAGATTAAAGCAGAAAACAAATTCTCAAGAGGTGTTTGAAAGCATTTAATAACGTTAAGTGGAAATTTACAATTAAGACTTTTAAATAATATGAGGACTGTAAAGCAAAAAGTTATAGAACCTCTTTGGAGAGACTTACAAGTCATGTGCCCCTATTCATCTTTCTTTGTATGTAAGAAATTCATGATTTCTTATTGTCTGGACAATTTTGGAGGTCTTTGATTGCAGCGAGAAATCCTGAGAGTTCAAAATTGGAGAAAATATTTGCAAACGAAGCCACTGATGAGGGACTAATTTCCAGAACATACAAACAGCACATGCAGATCAATATCAATAAAAGAAACAACTCAGTCAAAAAAAGAGAAGACCTAAATAAATAGACAGGTCATATAAATAAATAGACAGGTTAAATAAAGAAGCAGATCAAAGGCTAACAGAATTTTCCAAGAGAATGCATTGGTCATAGCAAACACCCTCTTCCAACAGCAAAAGAGTAGATTCTACACATGGACATCACCAGATGGTCAACACTGAAATCAGATTGATTATATTCTTGGCAGCCAAAGATGGAGAAGTTCTATACAGTCAGCAAAAACAAGACTGGGAGCTGACTATGGCTCAGATCATGAACTTCTTATTGCCAAATTCAGACTTAAATTGAAGAAAGCAGGGAAAACTGCTAGACCATTCAGGCATGACCTAAATCAAATTCCTTATGATTATACAGTGGAAGTGACAAATAGATACAAGGGATTAGATATGATAGACACAGGGTCTGAAGAACTATGAATGGAGATTCATGACATTATATAGGAGGCAGTGATCAAGACCATTCCCAAGAAAAATAAATGCAAACACACAAAATGGTTGTCTGACGAGGGCTTAAAAATAGCTGAGAAAAGAAGAGAAGTGAAAGGCAAAGGAGAAAAGAAAAGATATACTCATTTGAATTCAGAGTTCCAAAGAATAGCAAGGAGAGATGAGAAAGCCTTCCTCACAGATCAATGCAAATAAATAGAGGTAAACAACAGAATGGGAAAGACTAGAGATCTCTTCAAGAAAATTAGAGATACCAAGAGAAATTTTCATGCAAAGATAAGCACAATAAAGGACAGAAATGGTATGAGCCTAACAGAAGCAGAAGATATTAAGAAGAGGTGGCAACAATACCAAGAAGAACTATACAAAAAAGATCTTCATGACCCAGATAATCATGATGGTGTGATCACTCACCTAGAGCCAGACATCCTGGAATACAAAATCAAGTGGGCCTTAGGAATCATCACTACAAACAAGGCTTGTGGAGGGGATGGAAACCAGTTGAGCTATTTCAAATGCTGAAAGATGATGCTGTGAAAATGCTGCAGTCAATATGCCAGCAAATCTGGAAAACTCAGCAGTGGCCACAGGACTGGAGAAGGTCAGTTTTCATTCCAATCCCACAAGAAGGGAATGCCAAAAATGTTCAAACTACTATACAAATGCACTCATCTACATGCTAGCAAAGTAATGCTCAAATTTCTCCAAGACAGGCTTCAAGAGTACATGAACCGTGAAGTTCCAGATGTTCAAGCTGAATTTAGAAAAGATAGAGGAACCAGAGATCAAATTGCCAACATACGTTGAATCACTGAAAAAGCAGGAGAGTTCCAGAAAAACATCTATTTCTGCTTTATTGACTAGGCCAAAGCCTATGACTGTGGATCACAGCAAACTTTGGAAAATTCTTAAAGAGATGGGAATACCAGACCACCTAATCTGCCTCTTGAGAAATCTGTATGCAGGGCAAGAAGCAACAGTTAAAACTGGACATGGAACAACAGGTTGGCTCCAAATCAGGAAAGGGGTACATCAAGGCTATATATTGCCACCCTGTTTATTTAACTTATATGAAGAGTACATCATGCTAAATGCCAGGCTGGATGAAGCATGAGCTAGAATCAAGATTACTGGGAGAAATATCAATAATCTCGGATATGCAGTGATGCTTCCCTTAGGGCAGAAAGTGAAGATAAACTAGAGCCTCTTGATGAAAGTGAAAAAGGAGAGTGAAAACGTTGGCTTAAAACTCAACATTCAGAAAACTAAGATCTTGGAATCCGGTCTCATCACTTCATGGCAAGTAGATGGAGAAATAATGGAAATAGTGAGAGACTTTATTTTTTGAGGCTCCAAAATCACTGCAGATTGCACCATGGTGACTGCACCATGAAATTAAAAAAAAAAAAAAAAAAAAAAAAGATGCTTGCCCCTTGTAAGAAAAGCTGTGACTAACCTAGATAGCATATTAAAAAGCAGAGACATTACTTTGCCAACAAAGGTCCTTCTAGTTAAATCTATGGTTTTTCCAGTAGTCACATATGGCCATGACAGTTGGGCTATAAAGAAACCTGAGCGCCGAAGAATGTATGCTTTTGAACTGTGATGTTGGAGAAGACTCTTGAGAGTCCCTTGGACCACAAGAAGATTGAATCCTAAAGGAAATCAGTCCTGAATATCCACTGGCAAGACTGATGTTAAAGCTTAAACTTCAGTACTTTGGCCACCTGATGCAAAGAACTGACTCATTGTAAAAGACCCTCATGCTGGGAAATATTGATGGTGGAAGGATAAGGGGATGACAGAGATGAGATGATTGGATGGCCTCACCAGTATGATGGACTTGAGTTTGAGTAGGCTCCAGGAGTTGGTGATGTAACAGGGAGGCCTGGCGTGCTGCGATTCATGGGGTCGCAAAGAGTCAGACACAACTGAGCGACTGAACTGAACTGGAACGTGTTTGTGAAGGAAATAGTAACCCACTCCAGTATTCTTACCTGGGAGATCCCATGCACAGAGGAATCTAGCATCTACAGTCCATGGAGTAGCAAAGAGTTGAACACGACTCAATGACTAAACAAAACAGTATGTGTTTGCAAGTAAGTAATTTCATATTTCTGTGATTTAGCTTTCTTACCTGTCAAATGAGGGATTTGGAATATGTTCAATCTAATTTTCCAAGATATATGTAACATTTTATAACATCAGGAAGTGGAAACTCTCTTCAACACTCCAGATGTATAAAGCCATTTGTATATTTATCATTTAAAAATACATAAGTAAACTGATGAATAAACCCATGTAATCTTTAGTTTCTTTAGATTTTGTAGTTAGAGCTATATCATGGCCACATAACTACATGTAAACTAACTCAGTAAGATGCTTTCTTAAACAAGGCTCAGTTTCTCTCTACAGGAGGCAGAGAAACCCCATTTTTTATAGGTTGTTTTAAATTGAAATACCATTGAAATTTAATATTATTTAAGTTTAAGGTGTACCACTTGTTTGTTTTTTACATTCATATGTTGCAAAATGATATCCACCCACCATCTATCACATGTTCCCTGGTGGCTCAGAGGTTAAAGCATCTGCCTGGAATGTTGGAGACACGGGTTCGATCCCTGGGTCGGGAAGATCCCCTGGAGAAGGAAATGGCAACCCACTCCAATACTCTTGCCTGGAGAATCTCATGGAGGGAGGAGCCTGGTAGGCTACAGTCCATGGGGTCGCAAAGAGTCGGACACGACTGAGTGACTTCACTTCACTTCACTTCACTTCATCTACCACATCACATAGTTTTCACTTTTTTTGTGTGGTGAGAACAGTTAAGATCTAGCCTTTAGCAATTTTGAGGTTTATGAGTGTGTGCTCAGTTGCTCAGTCATGTCTGACACTTTGCCAGTCCATGGACTGTAGACCACCAGTCTCCTCTGTTCATGGAATTTTCCAGGCGAGAATACTGAATCAATTTGCCATTTCCTACTATAGAGGATTTTTCTGACCCAGGGATAGAACTCATGTCTGTTGAGTCTCCTGCATTGGCAGGTGGATTCTTTACCACTGTGCCACCTAGGAAGCCCTTGAAGTTTATAGTAGTAGTAGTGTTAGTCATTCCAAAGAAGGCAATGGCACCAAACTCCAGTACTCTTGCCTGGAAAATCCCATGGATGGAGGAGCCTGGTGGGCTGCAGTCCATGGGGTCACTGAAAATTGGACACGACTCAGTGACTTCATTTTCACTTTTACTTTTCACTTTCATGCATTGGAGAAGGAAATGGCAACCCTCTCCTGTGTTCTTGCCTGGAGAATCCCAGGGATGGCAGAGCCTGGTGGGCTGCCGTCAATGGGGTCGCACAGAGTCAGACACGACTGAAGCGACTTAGCAGCAGCAGCAGTGTTAGTCACTCAGCATCCGACTCTTTGCAGTCCCACAGACGGTAGCCTGCCAGGCTCCTCAGTCCATGAGATTCTTCAGGCAAGAATACTGGATTGGGTTGCCATTACCTTTTCCAGAGAATCTTCCCAACCCAGGGGCTGAACCTAGATCTCCTGAACTGCAGGCAGATTCTTTACTATCTGAACAATAGGGAAGCCCCTGAAGTTTATAATTCAATATTATTGACTATAATCACTATTCTGTGCATTAGAACTATAGGATATATTCATATACTAGCTCCCAGTTTGGTACCCTTAAACATCTTCCCATTTCTCATCCAGGTCTTGGTAACCACTATTCTCTTTTTTGCTTTTCTGAGTTCAACATTTTTAGATTTCAAATATAAGAAATATCATATGGCATTTGTCTTTATCTGAGTTATATACATACATACATACATACATATATATATATATAAGATTGTGGATATATGCACAAGTATATATGTGTATATATGATTGCAGATATATACATATATATATATATATATACACACACACACACATTGTTGTTCAGTTGATCAGTAGTGTCGAACTCTTTGTGACTCCATGAACTGCAACATATTACGCTTCCCTATCTTTCAGTATCTCCTGGAGATTGGTCAAATTCGTGTGTATATATACATACACACACACACACATATATATATATATATACACACACACATATATTCTGTATCTTTATCCCTTCATCTGTTGATTGACACTTTGAGTGTTTTCATATCTTGGCTCTTGTGAATAATGCTGCAATGAACATGACAGTAAAGATATCTGTCCGAACTCCTATTTTCACTTCCTTTGGATATATATCCAGAAGTAGAATTCAGGATCCTATTGTAACTTTATTTTAAATATTTTGAACAACTTCCATCCTGTTTTCCATAGTGGCTGAACCAGGGCTCTTTGATTTTTTTTTTTTTTTTTTTGGTCTGCAAAAATGCATAGTCCTATACAGAAATCCTTTTTGTGTATTATCTCACTTGTCCCTAAATCTGACTTCCTTAATTCTTGTAAATCATAGAAAATCTATCTTTAACATTTTCTAGGCTTACTTGCTAATTAATGATTTCTGGTAGGTCTTTGATATAAAAAAAGATAATGGTGTACTCTCTTTTTTTCCAAAGAACTTCTAGTCTTGTAAAGCATCAATTTATCTTTTTGTCACAGCATTCTTCCCTGTAATGGTTACCAGAGTGCAATGAAAAATATTATTTCCAGATATAATGCCATAAATATTTCAGCTTATTACATATGGTTTAGTTCCTTTTGGTTCATTCCCTAAATCAGCAAGGCTCATCTCTTTTTATACAGAAAATTATATTGTTAACATATTAAGCTTTACAAATAGTTATTCATCAGTCTTTATTTTTCAAAGTGTCATCATTTAGTGTATGCTTTGGACTTAAACTAGTACTTGATAGGGTTATTGTTCTGTGGTAGTTTTTCCTCTTATGAAACTCAGGATGACATTTTAATTTCCAATGAGTTCTTTAAGCTTTATTGTTTTTGCTTAGTTGCTAAATCATGCCCAACTCTTTTGCTACCCCATGGAGCCCTCAGGCTCCTCTGTCCATGGGATTTCCTAGGCAAGAATACTGGAATGGGTTGCTGTTTCCTTCTCCAGAGGATCTTCCTGACCTTGGATCAAAACTATGTCTCTTGCATTGGCAGGTGGATTCTTTACCACTGAGTCACCAGGGAAGCTCTTTCAGATTTAGCTCCCTATTATTAAAATTTAGCCCTTCTTTTATGTCTTATGTATTAGTAATCATAAAATACAAAAGATTATTTTAATTTCTTTCAAAACATTTTGAGTTTTCTATCCCTTTTACCATGTTGGATTTCACAAGATAGGGTGGTTATTTGTGTTCTCATAGATAAACTATGTTCTGAACTGTGTTTGAATTTAAACCCTACAAAACATGCTTAAGTCATGTAACTTAAGAAGAAAGAGAAATTTTATTTATTCTTTCTGAAAATATTTGAAAGGATCTGGTCTGCCCATAATAACTCTCAAATAATGTTGCTATGCAAAAATGTATTTTTTACAGATTCTTTCTTAGTAATATATCATCATGCTGTGTTTCTGAACAGTTTCTGAAATGAACTGGGTTAAAAAATGTGCTTCTATTTTGTAGATTTTAATAGTTATAATTTAAAAGGTGATATTATGGATATGCAAAATTAAAACTAAGAACTGACACTGATTGCATATGGAAGTACATTTATCTAATGAAAAAAATCTTTTTTCCTTTACACATATGCACTGTATTGCAATGTGTAGTTTTCACCAACTTTTGGGCTTCAAACAAGTCATCTTGATGCGCATGTGTATCCAAATGATTCTGGTTCACAGTGAGATCATGATTCACTGACCTTATTTTATACACAGCTTATGGATTCCACAGCTCACAGCTTGACTGGTTCTTACAGTTTACTTTTTTTCTGGTGGCTTAGCAACTCACTGATGCAGTTGTTGGCTTGTATTTTATCATCTGCTTAAATATAGAAATCTCAGCCTGTACGTAAAATCTCAGCAAGCATGGGGGCTTTAAATGCAAACATGAGAATGGATTATTTGCAAAGCTTTCAATTTCTGGTAACTGACTTTTTACATCTTTCTGCAAAATATCATTTTAAAATATGTAAAACTGATTCTGAATGGACAGATTCATGCAGCAATGACATCACCACTTAAGACTTGAACAAAATGATCAGAAAAAGCAAAATATGAATTATAATTACTAATAAAAATGTATGCATTCATGTACAAAATTTTTTCACTTACTAGGTTTAAAATCAATAAATCTAGGGAAACAGAAAAAATTCAAAATCAAGTATTATAATTTATTTTTAATGTTCTAGCTCTTAGTATTTCCCATCTGTGGTAGAGACTTATATCACTCTGAATGGCTTTTTATCTTGATAGTGGATAAACCATGAGACAAAAGACTATATAATCAAGGTATAACATTATTCAGAAACTAGGCTACAACAAGGCTTCCCTAGTGGCTCAGATGGTAAAGAATCTGCCTGGAAAGTAGGAGACTTAGGTTTGATCCCTGGGTTGGGAAAATCCTCTCAAGGAGAGTGTGGCAACCCATTCCAGTATTCTTGTCTGGAGAATTCTCATGGACAGTGGAGCCTGGAGGGCTACAGTCTATGGGGTCACAAAGAGTTGGACATGACTGAATGAGTAAGGCTACAACAAGGAACATAATCAAATCTACAGATTTTTTTTGCTGCTTTCTCATTTCCCTGAAGCAATTCAGTTCACTGTGTATCATTAAGTAAAATGGAGCTGAAAAGTCAGAGCAATTACTAGAAAAATGTTAAGACTTAAATGTGTCCTAAAATGAGACTCTGATCCTGATGTTACAATATATGTCAATTTAATGTCTTTGGTTTATCAATTGTCCCTCAGCAAACATAAAATATAAAAGCAACTTGTTTGCCCTTAGATTTCAGCAAAACTCCTGACAATATTTTTGCTTCTTCTGTGTAGAGCTGAAGGGACTTTTACAGTACATATTGGTCCAGAGGCACCTGGAGTTTAATCACATGTATTTTAAACAACTATTATGTAGCTTTAGCATCTAACCTTTTTAAATCAGTAATTGGACTTCACTCCAAGCACCATGATTAACCCTGAAGTCTGAGTGTCATTTCAATTCCCCACATGGGCTCCTATTAAACCAATTTTCTGTATCTGTCTAAAAGTGTGTGTGTATGTACTTTATGAACAGTAAATTGTTCTCAGTGGTTGTGAACAGGGGGTAAGAAATTCAAAGGATAGGACTACTGGGACAGTAGGCTTTAATGGAACTTCAAAGACAATTGCTACTGAAAATTAACTAGGAAAACCAAAGAAAATACTCAGGCTCTTAACTCGTCTTAGCAGTGATCAAGGCAGTTAAGGTCATAGAGAGCCACTCATTTATCTTGTTATTTTTAAAATCTGATTTATATCTGTTAACATTGTTGTCTAGATGTCTAGTTCTAAACCTGGTTATTTATAAATTTCCTTCAGATTGCAACTTGAAGTACAATTATCTGACCCTTATTCCCAAAGATTCTCCTTCAAAATTGGGACACATAACCATGGAACACCACGTAAAGAAGGTGCACAGATTTTATGCATTTTGAACTTTACAAACTAAAATTATCAAATACTTATAATTTATGAAAATGAATTACTCCCTTAAGAGCCATTTTCCATGTGTTAAGTTTGAAAGCTTATATTCATCCTTTAAGTACTAAGCCAAATAATTTTTTTTTTCTAAAAACTATTCCCAACATTTCTATGGCAGACTTACATGTTTCTTTTACTTGAAACACATTGGATTTACAATTTTTAAGCCTTAACATATTACAATATATATGTACTTACGATTACATATGTATTAACAATTACATATGCAATTGCATATGTGCCAATCTCAGGACAAGATCATATGGAAGAGATCCTATTTGCATATGTATGTGTATTTAACAATTCCAGAATCCAGTATTCCACTTGATCAATAACTTTTGACTGATAAATTTGGACTAAATCAATAGCTGATGTCAGGAAAATATTCATTCCACAAATGTGCGCCTCCATTCCCTAAATGCCTATAATCTGACTATACTTATATAAATCATGCCAATTCTATCATGAACTTTGAATAAATATAAAATAAATGTAAGTGAACAGATACTTAGGCAAATACAATGTGACAAGCTATTACTTTTGTATTTGATTAGTTGGAAGTCAGACATACACCTGTGAATACAGCAACCATCACCAGCCATCCTTATGAGTTGAAGACGCCTAGTTGCAATTGCAGTCTGCTTCTTATTACTATAAATATTTTCACAGTAGTTCTATAGGTTAATAAAGTTCATTGGCCACTCTAAAATTCTAGAAGACCTTTTCAATGGCTCTATCTCTTGTTAACCTCCACCTACAGAGCACAGTCATAACATATTTTCAAAATCTGGAGTGAGTCCCACAAGGTGGTTTTAACTTCTTTAAAAAGATGTGCTCTATGATCTCCTGGGGGATATGGACTGGTGTGGGCTCTGGGCTTCACAACACAAAAACAGTTAACACTTTAGCCTGCCATCTCAAGCCTTCTGAATCTTCCTAAATATGCTTCAATGATAGTACAGGAATCTTTACCTCATCTCTTATTGGTGTTCTTTGTTTATAAGCTTCAAGGAAACATTCTCAGATATAGATGAATACTAAGTCCAAAAATTCATGCCACAATTTTGAAACTCTAATCATGAGAGTGGGCTCTCATGTCAATAATTTACATCCTATTTAGCCTTCCATGAATGATCAAAAAAACAAAAAAAACTTGTTAATCAATTCAAAGCATATCCACTAGCTCCTATTGAAATATATTAGCCAACCATTTCAAATGTACTCTCTTCCTCTCAGAGTACAGAGTACAAACTATATTGAGGTCTGACCATTGGCCTGCAGGCAATAAGGGGAAATGAAGGTGAATTTTGAAATAACAAATAAGTAATTTTAGAGAACCGAAAATTCACTTTTATATCCCAATATACATGAAGATTCAGCAAGGTGGCATCTCTAATCACTGGAGCAAAAATTGACTCTAAGAAACTGTTTTAGAAAAATATATGGCCAATTAGGAAAAAAATAAATCTATATCTCACATTATGCACCAGAACAATCTAGATAGATTAGAAAGGTAAGTACAAAATGAATAAATAAATAAATAAAATTGCACAATTACTAGAAAAAACTTTGGGGAGTCTTTATAAGTATGATTCAAATATTTGATGTATTAAGGAAATAAGTGACAATCATAACTAAACTAAGCTAAACTTTTTGACAGGAAACACGAATAATAAAAAGGCAGATTATAAGTCTGATCATAAAGTATTAATATGTTTAAAGTAAAAGAAATAAAACACCTGGTCAAAAAATTATATGAGATGAGTTTAAAACATAAAGATTAGATTCAATGACAAGTGAAATAAAAATATAGTGACACAGATTTTATTTCCCATCAACTAGGGAAAAGTTGAAAATTTGACAGCATACTCTTTTGCAAGACTGTAAATAGAAGATATACACATGCATTAATGAAGAGGATGACAAAGACAGACATGTAATTTTTTTTTTTAAATAAAAGTGAGCTACAGACAGAACTCCAGAATATGTTGTTAAGGGGAAAGATTGTACACTGTAAGCCTTCATTTGTGTAAAAATAAATAACTAAACAAAAAACAGTGTGGTAGTTTTTTAAATGTGTGCATTTCCTTATGCTTTCATAATAAGAATAATCAGAAATGAATGAACATGTTTATCGACCATGGTAGATGGGGCTAGCTTGAAAGAGATAAGACAAGAGATACTGCTTGAAGTATACCAGTCAGTACAGTTTCGGGAATTATGTTTTAAATATATAAAAATATCAATAAACAAAGATGGGGAAAAAAAGAGAAAGCCTCCTTGATATGAAAGTAAAAATATTTGAGTATGATTTCACATAAAATTTTAAATTTACCACAGAGTTTTGAAAAGAACCAATTAAGTCAATTAAATAGTTTTAACACTGTATTTTAATTATATATTCCTAGCAGGATATAATTTGAGGGGAAAAGGAAAAGTATCACAAAGATACTTTGTACTTTAGGAAGTCTGTTTTTAATAGTGTAGAAATTTTGAAAGTATTTCCAGCTTATTACTGGATTGAACAAATGAGCAATATACTGCTGTCTAGTGGAATCAGGTGTTTCCCTATGTGAGAAACAAGATAAAAATGTAAAATGAAAAATATGTTATATTTTTGAGTTGGAATACGAAATGTAATTCTCAACACGCAATGATATCATATGATATAATCTATATCCTAATAGTAAAGAAAAAACTAGCATCAACAGTGGCAGATTCTAGAGTGGTGAAAGGGAAGTATATGGTGAAAGGGCACAATGGAATCATTTTATTGTGACAATAAGTAAGTGATTAAAGTGATGGGAGAGTTCTACAATATATAAAAGCTGGTTTTAAGTGTTTCAACTGGTCAGAATTCCCAAATATGGGTGAAGCTTGTATGGAATGATCATTTTATTGTTAATGAAGACTTTCTGAGTCAAATATTTTAAAATAAAAACACTGAAAACCAGAATCCTAAGTGAATTAATACAATTCATATTTATTGATGGCATGATTTGTCACCATTCTTGTGTATCATAATGAAAGTGAAAGTTGCTCAGTCATGTCAGACTCTTTGCGACCTCATGGACTGACTAGACAGCCCGTGGAATTCTACAGGCCAGAATATGGGAGTGGGTAGCCTTTCCCTTCTCCAGGGGGAATTTTGGACCAGGGACCAAACCTAGGTCTCATGCATTTCAGGTGGATTCTTTACCAGCTGAGCCACAAGGGAAGCCTAGGAAGACTGGAGTGGGTAGCCTATCCCTTCTCCAGGAGGTCTTCCTAACCCAGGAGTTGAACTGGAGTCTCCTGCATCACAGGCAGATTCTTTACCAACTGAGCTATCAGGGAATTAATTACAATTAAAGTGTATATTACTCCATTCTACTGAATTTGTCTCTAATTACATATTTTTCCATTGCCACTTTAGAAATTCTGATGGAATTTTTAGTTCTAAAGTTCTGTTTTTTAAACAAGTCAAATGAGATGAAAACAAACATATAGATACAGAGAACAAAGTGATGATAACCATAGAGCAGAAGGTGCTGGGGAGGGCAAAATGGGTACAGGAGATGTATTTTAGCTGGTCAAAAAATAAATAAATAAGAAAGTTTCAAATTTTGTTCTAGTGTTTGTTCAGTTCAGTTCAGTCACTCAGTTGTGTCCAACTCTTTGCGACGCCATAAATCGCAGCACGCCAGGCCTCCCTGTTCATCACCATCTGCCGGAGTTCACTCAGACTCACGTCCATCGAGTCCGTGATGCTATCCAGCCATCTCATCCTCAGTCGTCCCCTTTTCCTCCTGCCCCCAATCCCTCCCAGCATCAGAGTCTTTTCCAATGAGTCAACTCTTCGCATGAGGTGGCCAAAGTACTGGAGCTTCAGCTTTAGCATCATTCCTTCCAAAGAAATCCCAGGGTTGATCTCCTTCAGAATGGACTGGTTGGATCTCCTTGCAGTCCAAGGGACTCTCAAGAGTCTTCTCCAGCACCACAATTTAAAACCATCAATTCTTTGGCACTCAGCCTTCTTCACAGTCCAACTCTCACATCCATACGTGACCACAGGAAAAACCATAGCCTTGACTAGACGGACCTTAGTTGGCAAAGTATTGTCTCTGCTTTTGAAGATACTATCTAGGTTGGTCATAACTTTTCTTCCAAGGAATAAGCGTCTTTTAATTTCATGGCTGCAATCACCATTTGCAGTGACTTTGGAGCCCCAAAAAATAAAGTCTGACACTGTTTCTACTGTTTCCCCATCTATTTCCCATGAAGTGATGGGACCAGATGCCATGATCTTAGTTTTCTGAATGTTGAGCTTTAAGCAAACTTTTTCGCTCTCCTCTTTCACTTTAATCAAGAGGCTTTTTAGCTCCTCTTCACTTTCTGCCATAAGGGTGGTGTCATCTGCATATCTGAGGTTATTGGTATTTCTCCTGGCAATCTTGATTCCAGCTTGTGTTTCTTCCAGTCCAGCGTTTCTCATGATGTACTCTGCATACAAGTTAAACAAGCAGGGTGACAATATACAGCCTTGACGTACTCTTTTTCCTATTGGGAACCAGTCTGCTGTTCCATGTCCAGTTTTGACTGTTGCTTCCTGACCTGCATATAGGTTTCTCAAGAGGCATGTCAGGTGGTCTGATATTCTCATCTCTTGCATGTCTCTAGTAATTAGCAATATTGAGCACCTTTCCATGTACTTGCTGACCATCTGTCAATATATTTTCTTAAATGTCAAGTTCACTCTCATTGGGTTAGTATAAAATATAATGCACTGCTATAGATTAGCAGTTAAATGTTTTTGGAAAACTTTCTAGAAAATCATTTTATTTACCAGATACCATTCATTAAAACAAAAGTCCCACTGAGATTCTATTAAATCTATTCTCATCAATTGATTTTAAAGGACTTCACAATAATCACAGTTTTCTTTAAAATTCTTATTGTCTGTTATGTTTAAAACAGGTTGCTGATACTATTCTTCTCAAATAATTTAAATTTCCATAATGTTTTACATTTTGAATATATTTATCTGATAAATTTATTGAGTTAGCAAAACAAATATGGAAGGCAGGATTTGGGGGAAAAAAAATCTTTTCTATTTCTTTTGTATAAATAGCATAACTTTCCAGAAAATAAATTACTTTCATATCTTCATATAAGCCTTTATTTCTATAATGATAGAAATAGGTTGCAGCTTTAATTTTATGAAATTATACAAATACTTAACCCACAAGTACTTGATTTTCAAACACTTGCTAGAAAAGAGTTTTGCAAACTACAACAAAATTTCATCATCAGTGGTGAAGACTTCATAGCCATTCAGTTCAGTTCAGTTCAGTCGCTCAGTCGTGTCTGACCCTGCGACCCCATGAATCACAGCACACCAGGCCTCCCTGTCCATCACCAACTCCCAAAGTTTACCCAAACTCGCATACATCGAGTCGGTGATGCCATCCAGCCATCTCATCCTCTGTCATCCCCTTCTCCTCCTCCCAATCCCTCTCAGCATCAGGGTGTTTTCCAATGAGTCAACTCTTCGCATGAGGTGCCCAAATTATTGGAGCTTCAGCTTCAGCATCAGTCCTTCCAATGAACACCCAGGACTGATCTCCTTTAGGATGGACTGGTTGGATCTCCTTGCAGTCCAAGGGAGTCTTCTCCAACATCACAGTTCAAAAGCATCAATTCTTTGACATTCACCTTTCTTCATAGTCCAAATCTCACATGCATACATGACCACTGGAGAAACCATAGCCTTGACTAGATGGACCTTTGCTGGCAAAGTAATGTCTCTGCTTTTTAATATGCTATCTATGTTGGTCATAACTTTCCTTCCAAGGAGTAAGTGTTTTTTAATTTCATGGCTGCAGTCACCATCTGCAGTATTTTTGGAGCCCCCCAAAATAAAGTCAGCCACTGTTTCCACTGTTTCCCCATCTATTTCCCATGAAGTAATGGGACCAGATGTCATGATCTTAGTTTTCTGAATGTTGAGCTTTAAACCAACTTTTTAACTCTCCTCTTTCACTTTCATCAAGAAGCTGCTTAGTTCCTCTTCACTTTCTACTATAAGGGTGGTGTCATAGTCATTAAGACCGGTTTATAAACAACTTTCTCTGAAAAATACAAATGTGCTGTTTCATATTCAAGGTGAGCTTTTTCTTCTCATTGATTTAAATCCTTTGAATGCCATATCTCATATTTGAAATGTCAGGTACTTATCAGATATAATACACCTCAATAAATTGCCTATATTCATATCACTATTTTACCTATTAAATAAATTTAATGAAAAGTAAAAAAAATATATTATTCGCAATGTTCAGTAAGAAGAATCTATATAAAAAGTGTGATCTGGATTCTTTAATTGTGATGTGATGCTTCAGTTCTCTGCTGATCCTTCAATATTTTCCTAATTGTCCTTCATAAGAAACACTACTATAAAAACAAGCTCCAGCTTTTTTTTAAGTTAGTTGTGGACAAAGGTTTATAAGCCTATTTTTGGTTGTCATAAAATGTATTTGAAGGAGTTATATGCTGTGATGTTTGTGATGACAATCCACCTCAGAATAATGTTCCTATGTTATTGACAAGAGAGTGAATATTTATTCAAACTTATACCACATTCTCTTCTCTTAAACCACATTGCTGTCTGTCAGTTTTGTTTCATTTGTCACCTTAGTGTTTACTGAGAGTTTTGTTTTGGAGGAGTGAGAGGTTTCTGTTGTCCTTGCTCTGGTACTGTTTATAGATGCTGAGAGTTAGACATGGCTACCACTCGAACTACTACATTCATACTCCAACTGTCCTTCTATTTCTGAGCAAAAAGTAACTGAAGATACCAATGGACTAAGACTCACATCATGCCTAATCTATCTCTCATGTTCTGCCTTTCTCTCCCAAAGCTTTTCTTTTACCAACCTTACATATACTATACGCTTTAACTTCTTACATTTAGTGTTTGTTGTATGTCTCCTTTTGCCATCTGACTGCTTTCTCATTATAGAAGATGGAATTGATCTTTGTTTACTTCACTTGTAGATGTATCCCAAGCATATAGATGGGTAGAGGCTAAATAAATGTGTGATGAATTAATGTAAGAATGTGTGGTGCAAAAAACTCTAGTCTCAGCTGATATATTCAGATCT
Source organism: Capra hircus (assembly GCF_001704415.2). NCBI lineage: Eukaryota > Metazoa > Chordata > Mammalia > Artiodactyla > Bovidae > Capra > Capra hircus. The sequence goes on from NC_030808.1 coordinate 103,051,410, forward strand.
TCATTATCTTAAATGTCATCAAAACCTAGCAGTATATTTGAATATAAATCATGCACATACTTTGCAGGAGATATGGTGGTGAATATATTTCAAAGAAAAAATTCTTGGCATCTTTATCTTGTTAATTGAACTATAAATATGTTCTCATTAGACGAGGCATAGATTTCATTTTATCTTGCAAGTGGCATATCTGTGCTTCTTAATTGTTCTTTTCTCTTCTTTTTTTTAAGTACACTAAAATGCTGAGGTATGTATTCTTTACCAAACTCAAAGACACGTTCAGGGTAATCTTAAACATTCTCTCCACACTGAGTAGAATGTTATACTCTCAATAGATTTTATAGTTTTCAATTTTCCTTCATAAATCCTAAGTAATCTCCATTTCTCAAACCCTAATGTATTTCAATGTATGCTGAATGTAACTCAATTTCTCCTTCTTCAAAATTGTTGAAGTCTACTTAAATCCCAATATCTTTGCATCTGCTGGAAAATTTTTCTGCAATTTTACTATCTTTTTAAGCCCACAATTTCAACCTAAAAGGATAATATATTTTAGCCAAAATATTATGTGACTTCTGCCACTGTTGTAATTTTGCTTTAGAGTCTGTTTCTTTCCTCCTTTTATTTCTACTTTAATTTTATCAGCTATATAAAGCAGATGAGAGGTGATAGGGAAAAGAAAACTCTTAAATTTGTAAGAGCCTTTAATAAAGCATATTCCTTAATTCTTATGTTTTGATTATAGTTCAGAAAATAAGCCAGATAAAGGAAGAATCCTGAGGGACAGAAACAATGAGAAATTTTAGATTCTCACTGTCTCATGTATTAAAAAATACAATTTTTAACACTTATTAAAGCTATAACTTCAAAGAGACCTTATTATGTATTTTGAATATTGATTTAGCCTGAAATTAAACTTTGTTTTCATAATCTAATAATTTAAGCATAGGGAGAAAATTATTTTTGTGTTTTGTTTTTCTACCTTGTCCTACCTGTGAAACTATTTTGAAGTACTCAGTAAAAATAATGAATACTTTGAGAAGTATCTGATAAGAATTAACAAAAATATTTATTTTTAATATTAAATTATATGAATGCATAATCATAATAAATTATACCAAAAAGCAATGATTAACCCTCACTTGACACTAATTTTCAATAAAATTGAATAAAGCCAGATTTTACAAGATAAACAGCTGTGTGAACTAACATTCTCATTTGGTAATTCACAGTTTTGAAGAAAATCAAGTTCCCTTTATTATACTGTACTCCTTAAAAACAGAACACACATCTCAAACCTCAGCATGACAGCTCAATGAGAATATCAGTGTTGATAATTGAAGGGAATCTGATAGAAAAAAATTACACAGGAAATCAATATTTCTTGGAACTTCTGATTTTATTAAAGTCAGTGCATCCTCTAATATCTATAAAATTGAATTTCTATCAGGAGAAGGTATTGGTGGCTTTAAACAATTATTTAAGCACTATGTCTCTCTACACCACAAATAATATATACTTTGCTTCAAGGTCTTGAACAAATAAGGATTTATTCTGCTTAAATAACAATGTATCAACATAGGAGGTCCCAGCTGATGGGAGGCTTCTCAGGTTATAAATATTGCAATCTCCCACCACCTATCTGTTCCAACATTTTTACCTATGCCATTTATTTCTATGTTATTGGAATAATTCCTGAAGTTTCAGGCTTCTCATTTCAAACAGGTAAAATATAAGAAGTTAAAAGTCTCTTTCCCACTCAGAAAATTAAAACAACAGATTTAAACAACACAAATATCTTAAAAGCTTGCACTTAAAAGCAGCACATATAACCTGCTGGCCAATATTGGGTCATAAAGTCACCACCAAGTGCAAGAGACTCTGGGGAAACAAATAAGAGTAACTGAGAATTGATATGGGCTAGGCAAGGCAGCTAGCAGTGTTTGTCACAAAGGTCACCTTCCTTTTCTTGCTAAGATATATTCTCAAATATTTGAAATAAATTTAATACATAATTATTACATCTATTTTATTGATTGTGTTAGATATCTTATAGCCTTACTTAATTTTTGTTATTGTTCATTTGATTTTTCTTGTACTGAATCACCTGGTGTTAGTGTGTTTCTACATATATGACACTGAATCTTCTGTAGCTTTTACCTTTGAGCAATAATTTCTCATTAGTTTATGAATACTGATGGACATTAAATTTTCATTGTTAATTATGACTTTTGGCATTATTTGTACTTTCCTTGTCTCATATCTTTCTGATTTGGTTTACACTTGATTTTTAAAATATCAAGATTACTAGCCCTACTTGTTCTTAGTTTTCAATATTTTCAAGTATATCTTCAGTCACTCTTCAATTTTTGCATTTCTAACTGACTTTGATTTAAGTGTGCCTCTTATAAAGATTATAATTGTATTTTTATTTGTGAATCTGATTGGAAATATTTTTTGTCATGATTTATGAAAATTTACGTCTGTTGATATGGCTGATAAATGTGGTCTTCACTCCACCATACTATTTTATAATTGTGTGTGTGTTAATCTTTCAGTCATGTTTGACTCTTTGTGATTCCAAGGACTGTTACCCACCAGGTGCTTCTCTTCACGGGATTCTCCAGACAAGGATACTGGAGTGGGTTGCCATTATCTTCTCCAGGGATCTTCTTGACCCAAGGATCAAACTCAAGTCTCTCACATTGCAGGCATCTTTTTTTTTTTTACCATCTGAGCTACCAGGCAAACCTTATTTTATAATTACATATATATATATAAAATATACAAAATGTATCTTATTTATTCTTTTTTGAAAAAAAAAATTAGAGTATAGTTGTGTTAGTTTCAGGTATACAGCAAAGTGAATCAGCCAGACATAAACATACATCTACTCTTTTTTAGATTCTCTTCCCAAATAGGCCATAACAGAGTACCTAGTGGAGCTTTCTATACTATACAGTAGGTCCTTACTAATTATCTATATCATATATAGTATAGTATATACCTTAATCCTAATCTTCCAATTTATTCCTCCCATCATTACTACCTGGTAACCATAAGTGTGTTTTCTATACCTGTAACTCTATTTCTGTTTTGTAGATAAATTCATTTGTAATTTGTTTTATAGTCAACATATAAGCTTTATCATATGATATTTGTCTGTGTCTGACTGCTTTGTTTATTTATCAAATGTGTAATATTTTCTCTTTTGTTAAAATAAAATGATATTTAAGAAGTTTTGTGTTTTTGTCCATTGATTACCTTCATAATTATACCTTAAAACTCTAAATTGTCTGTTTTACTTTTAACTAGTTTGTCACTTTTAAATGATACACTTTAAATCTCACTGATTTATTACATAAAAATTATAAGATTATTCTTTTTCTCTCCGTTTAAAAAATTAAGTGCATTATTTTGTCATAACAATGCATTTATGTCAATTTTATATCATTATAATAATATTCTATGCAGTTTGATATATAATAATATATAAACATTAAGTGCTCACAAGAATTCTTTCACCAAAGTTTTCTCAGTCCTGTTTTGATTGGATAAAGAATATCCTCTAGTAGATTCCTTAAGAAAGACTTATGGGTACTGAAATCCCTATGCCATTTTATGTATAAGATGGTCCCATAATCTTAAATTGGGCAGTTATGTGTAAAAGAAAGAAACTGGAATTAGGATCATTCCATACATAAAAATAAACTCAAAATGGATTAAAGACCTAAATATAAGACTGGAAACTATAAAACTCTTAGAGGAAAACATAGGCAGAACACTCACTGACATAAATCATAGCAACCTCCTCTATGGCCCACCTCCTAGACTAATGGAAACAAAAACAATAATAAACAAATGGGACCTAATTAATATTAAAAGCTTTTGGAAATGAAGGAAATCATAAGCAAATTGAAAAAAGCAGCCCTCAGAATGAAAGAAAATAACAGCAAATGAAAAAACTGGCAAAGGATTAATCTCCAAAACACGCAAGCAGCATATGCAGCACAGTATCAAAAAAACAACCCAATGAAAAAATGGACAGAAGAACTAAGCAGACAGCTTTTCAAAGACATACAGGTGGCTAATAAAAACATGAAAAGATGCCCAACATGGCTCATTATTAGAGAAATGCAAACCAAAACTACAATGTGGTATCATCTCACACCAATCAAAAAGGTTATCATCAAAATTCTACAAACAATAAGTGCTGGAGAGGGTGTGGAGAAAAGGAAACTGGGAATAAAAATGATATAGCCACTATGGAGAACAGTATGGAGATTTATTTAAAAACTAGGAATAAAACTACGATATGACTCAGCAATTCCACTATTGGGCATATACTCTCTGGAAACCATAATTGAAAAAGACACATGTACCCCAGTGTTCATGGCAGCACTATTTACAATTGATAGGATGTGAAAGCAACCTAGATGTTCACTGACAGATAATGGATAAAGAAACTTTAGTACATATACACAATGGAATATTACTCAGCTATAAAAATGAATACATTTGAAATCAGTTCTTATGAGGTGGATGAGAGCCTATTATACAGAGTGAAGTCAGAAAGAGAAAGACAGTTACTGTATATTAACATATGTATATATAGAATCTAGAAAGATGGTACTGATGATCCTATCTGCAGGGCAGCAGAAGAGATGCAGACATGAGAACAGATTTATTATTCCATTGGGCAAGGAAGAATGCAGGATGACTTGAGAGAGTAGTATTGAAATATATACATTACTATATGTAAAATAGACAGCCAGTGGGAATTTGCATTATGATTCAGGGAACCAAAAACTGGTGCTCTGTGACAACCTATAGGGGTGGGACCAGGAGGGAGGAGGAAAGGCAGTTTAAGACGGAGGGGACATAGGTAAATCTATTGCTGATTCATGTAGATGTATGACAGAAACCATCACAATGTCGTAAAGCAATTATCCACCAATCAAAAATAAAATTAAACAAAGCAAAAATGTTTCCAATTCCATATAAGTCTTGAAGTACATCATAGCTAGCTATAAAATATTTGCTATAATTTCTTTTATTGGGTTCTTAAAAATGCTACTCAATTAACTTTATTGATTGATTGGTTTATATATTACATTGGAAAAGTCTGATGTCATTTGAATTATTTTCTCTTTGTACCTTATTTGATTTTTACCTGAAGTTTTGAGAATTTTTCTTTTTATCTTGAAATCTGGTATTTTCTTCTAGGATGTATACTTTAGATGGTTTTTGCAGGATAGCATTCTCAGATGACTCCTGGGTCCTTTCAATATCAAGATTTAAGTCTTTTATTTATGGAATGATTTTTGGATTATAGCTTCAGACATTAGTTAGTCTGTTCCATGGTTTGGAACTACATTGTTTGGAATTGTTTGTACAATTCCAATCATAAATTAGTTCCATTGTTTGAAATATTAGAAATGGAACATTAATTCTGTTCCATTGTTTAATTTTGTCTCACTCACCCTAATCACCCATCCAGGGACACTGATTATACAAAAGTTATTCTCTTTTATTTGCCTTTTTTCCCACTTAATTTTTGGAAATTTTAAATTATTTTGCTCATTTTATTCTCTCTCTTTCTTTCTCTTTTACCTTTATCCAACACTTCTCATAAAACTTAGTTTTTATTTGTTTGTGTTTTTCATTCATTGAGTTCAGTAAACTTTCTTTTGGATTTCCCTGGTGTCTCAGATACTAAAGAATCTGCCTGCAATGCAGGAGACCCGGGTTAGATCCCTGGGTGAGAAAGATCCCTTGGAGAAGTGAATGACAACCAATTCTGGTATTCTAGCCTGGAGAATTCCATGGACAGAGGAGTTTTATGGGCTACAGTCTATGGGGTCACAAAGAGTTGGAAATGACTGAGCCACTAACACTTTCACTTTCAAACTTTCTTTTGTTATGCATGTTTTGTCCCCTTCTATTATATATTTTAAAATAATTTGCACTCATTGATATGTTTATTAATATAAATGTATTAATAACTTTATTAATAAAATAATGTCTTCCTATTTTGCAATGTTTGGAGGAAATATTAGGAAATTTAGTTGTTTTTCTCTTGTATAAATATAAAATTAAATGTGCATATTACTACTCACAGAGAGAGTTATAGTCTTTGACAAAATGCAATTCATTGGTATTGATGAATATAAGGACAACTTTATAAGGATAAAAATAATTAAAATATCAGTGTATATCATAATATGCAGACTAATTTCATGATCATAAAATTTCTCAAAATAAAACACTTGCTACTGCAAGGTTTCTGGATTTTCTGGGCTCTAAGACATAACTCGGAGAAGGCAATGGCAACCCACTCCAGTACTCTTGCCTGGAAAATCCCATGGATGGGTCGCTGAGGATCAGACACAACTGAGCGACTTCACTTTCACTTTTCACTTTCATGCGTTGGAGAAGGAAATGGCAACCCACTCCAGTGTTCTTGCCTGGAGAATCCCCAGGACAGGGGAGCCTAGTGGGCTGCCACCTATGGGGTAGCACAGAGTCGGACACAACTGAAGTGACTTAGTAGTAGTAGTAGGAAATGACTGGTCACTTAACATAATACAACTTTTAGAAGTGTCCTATTATCTTGGCTTATATGTGAACTCAATCTTACAAATTAATTGCTTTCAATTTACAACTGACTTAAAAAAAAAAAAACTCTTATTTTTTTCCCCACATAACAGATTTTTTACTCTTCATCTAACCCCAATCAACCAATCAGTTTATTCACTAACCTCATATATGTGTTATGTTATGGTTAGGAATATCTTTAAATAATTTGCAGTCCACAAGCTGAGAGAAAAACTGTAATGTTAAAACAAGCCCAAAGCACATTACATTAAACTTTATGAGAATAAAAATATTTAAATGAGGAATCAAGTTTCTTGGAAATAAAAGGAAAAAAAAAGTATGTTATAGGCTATACATGTAGGGAAATTAAATATAAAATATGGGAAATGTCTTGATGATGCTAATAATGATAATTGTAATTCTATTATATTGTACTTATATAATCAATTTAGAAACTAAGATTATGGCATCTGGTCCATCACTTCATGGCAAATAGATGGGGAAACAGTGGAAACAGTAACAGACTTTCATTTTGGGGGCTCCAAATTCACTACAGATGGTGTCTGCAGCCATGAAATAAAAAGACCCTTGCTCCTTGGAAGAAAAGTTATGATCAACCTAGACGGCATGTCTAGTCAAAGCTATAGTTTTTCAGTAGTCAAGTATGGATGTGACAGTTGGACTATAAAGAAAGCTGACAGCTGAAGAATTGATGCTTTAGAACTGTGGTGTTGGAGAAGACTCTTGAGAGTCCCTTGGACTGCAGGGAGATTCAACCAGCCCATCCTAAAGGAAATCAGTCCTGAATATTCATTAGAAGGACTGATGCTGAAGCTGAAACTCCAATAGTTTGGCTATCTGATGGAAGAACTGACTATTTGAAAATACCCAGATGCTTGGAAAGATTTAAGGCAGAAGGAGAAGGGGATGACAGAGGATGAGATGGTTGGATGGTATTGCCGACTCAGTGGACATGAGTTTGGTTAAACTCCGGTAGTTGGTGATAAACAGGAAGCGCTGGCATACTGCAGTCCATGGTGTTGCAAAGAGTTGGACATGACTGATTGACTCAACTGAACTGATGCATTATACATCAGAAACTATAACAAGCCTTAATCCTCATAAATACCCTAAGGAACACTGTCATAGTTATGACCAACCTAGATAGCATATTGAAAAGCAGAGACATTACTTTGCCCACTAAGGTCCATCTAGTCAAGGCTATGGTTTTTCCTGTGGTCATGTATGGATGTGAGAGTTGGACTGTGAAGAAGGCTGAGTGCCGAAGAATTGATGCTTTTGAACTGTGGTGCTGGAGAAGACTCTTGAGAGTCCCTCGGACTGCAAGGAGATCCAACCAGTCCATTCTGAAGGAGATCAACCCTGGGATTTCTTTGGAAGGAATGATGCTAAAGCTGAAGCTCCAGTACTTTGGCCACCTCATGTGAAGAGTTGACTCATTGGAAAAGACTCTGATGCTGGGAGGGATTAGGGGCAGGAGGAGAAGGGGATGACAGTGGATGAGATGGCTAGATGGCATCACTGACTCAATGGATGTGAGTCTGAGTAAACTCTGGAAGTTGGTGATGGACAGGGAGGCCTGGCATGTTGTGGTTCATGGGGTCGCAAAGAGTCAGACACGACTGAGCAACTGAACTGAACTGAACTGATAGGTGAACAGATAGATAAGGAAAGATTAAATGTTTCCCTAATTCACACAATTAATAAATGATGGAACAAGATTTTTAACATCTGTTTCTTTATTATCTGGTTGATGCCAAGTTTGTGTGTGTGTATGAGTGTGTTTATTTAGCTGTTGGCTCTGTCATTCTGAATATTCATCTTTGTACTCTATCAGCTACAATTTAGCTCACATTGAAATCAATTGATGTTTTACAGTCTGGTTCCTAGATTATAGACAGTTCAGTGTATTATAATATTAAATACACATCATAAATGTGTCCATGAATTTAGATTTTATGATATGAATACAAAGAGGAAGTTTATTTATAAGGAAAATAGGCATTACAAAATTTCCTCCATGTTAAATTTGCAATGGATCTTATACTGTTAAATACATGTATTATATACTCAACACAATTATAATTTTTTACACTGCTTTTCTAAATATAATATTGTGACTTTTAAAAAGCTTTGCTGAGATCAGTAAGAGGCCATGTCATGGAACATAAAATCACAAGTGAAACTAGCTAGGAAAAATTAACCAGAGTGATTAACCAGAGTATACAGATTTATTTAAGAAGCAGAGATTATGGGGTTATTCATTTTATTATAAAAATGATAAATGTGAAAATTTTCACAGTGAAGAGTGAAATGCTGTGTTCAGTTATTTTATGCTTTTACAATGGGAAAAGATAGTCATGTTAAAGCTTAACAAACAGAGCAATATTGCAGTTTCTAGCTGTACAGGCTGATGTGCAACACTTAGACATGATTTATTACTGTGTAAAATTAGACACTCTTCCAAGATATTATATTCCAATGACTTCAACAAATGTTCCTATTATGTCCCTAAGCTTATGTCAGCATTTTATTTTACTTTAAAATGTTAATATCTTTCAAATTTTCAAACTATCAACTTCTAAAAGCTTCCTATAAAGTCATATTGAATTCATATGTATAAAAACACAATCTATATAATATAGTATAATATGAAAATGTAGCATAATATATTAAAATGTTAAACTATCATTTATCTAATGGATATAAAAAAGTAATAAACATATATAAAATATGTATATATATATGGTATCAGATAAGATCAATCTATAAAACCAACTACTTGTATATCCAAACTCAATCTTCTTAAAAACGTTTTAAAATGCTTACTGTTGTAGGCTGAACAGTGTCCCCCATAAAGATAACCACTTCCAAATTCCCACAAGCAGTCATATTATCTTACATGGCAAAAGTGACTTTGCAGATATAATTAAGTTAAAGATTTCCTGATAGGAAGATTATCCAAGTGGCACAAATGTAATTGCCTGTTATTTATGATGGGAGGGTAAAAGAGTAAAAGTCAGACGAAGAGACAAAGAGGTGTGATTATAGAAGCAAAGAGGAAAAGAGCAGGAGAAAGAGAGGGAATGGAGAGAGAGAGAGAAAGAGGCACAGAGAGATTTGGATTCTCTCCTGGAAGAAGCTATAGCTAAGGAATGCAGGCGGCCTCTAGCAACTGGAAAAGGCAATGAAATTAATTATCTCCGAGAGTCTCTTTGGGAGAAGAAATGGCAATCATTCCAGTATTCTTGCCTGGAGAATCCTGTGGACAGAGGAGCTTGGTGGGCTGCTGTCCATAGGGTCACACAGAGTCGGACACGACTGAAGTGACTTAGCATGCATGCATTGGAGAAGTTAATGGCAACCCACTCCAGTATTCTTGCCTGGGGAATCCCAGGGACAGAGGAGCCTTGTGGGCTGCCATCTATGGGGTCACATAGAGTCGGACAGGACTGAAGCGACTTAGCAGTAGCAGCAGCAGCAGAGTCTCTGGAAGGAATTCTACCAACAATTTGATTTTGACTATCCTCTACAACAGTAAGATAATAAATTTGTGTCTTTTTTTACTAAATTTGTAGTAATTGTTTACAGTAGCAATGGGAAATAAATAAAGTTATTGTCTATTTAAAGATACTTTTTAAAAATGTCTAAGAAGTAATGTAACTAGTCCAATGAATCACAATTGTTGTTTAGTCACTAAGTTCTGTCTGACTCTTTTGCAACCCATGGACTATAGCACACCAGGTTCTTCTGTCCATGGGGTTTTCCAGGCAAGGATATTAGAGTAGGTTGCCATGCCCTCCTCCAGGGGATCTTCCTGATCCAGTGATCAAATCTACTTCTGCATTGGCAAGCAGATTCTTTACCACTGAGACATGTGAGAAGCCTAAATTACAATTAATACATAGTAATGTAGTATTGAAACCTGTGTCTGACATTCCCTGAAGCCTCTTTTCATGAACTCATAATTTTTCAGTATATTTGTTTTGTAAGAACTGGGTTTTAGAACATACTAAAAAGAAAAGGTTCAATAGGAAAGACCATGTTTCATTCATTGTAACTTACTACAATAATAAAAGTGTAGTAAAGTGAGTGAAAGTCACTCGGTCATGTTTGACTCTTTGAGAGCCTATAGTCTGTAGCCTGCCAGGCTCCTCTGTCCATGGTATTATTCAGGCAAGAACACTGGAGTGAGTAGCTATTGCTTTATTCAGGAGATTTTCCCAACCCAGGAATCGAACCAGTGCCTTCTGCATTGCAGGCAGATTCTTTATCATAGAACTTATATAATGAAATAAATGTTAATTTTAGCAATTTAAATGCCATTAGAAAACATCAAATGAAATTAACTATTATTTATGCTAAAATTGCATACAATATAAAATTATGCCATAGCATAAATTTTTAGTCAATTATGAATATAGATTAATGTACTTATATGAGATGTACATATGTCTGAATGAAACCTAGAGCTAATTCTTTTCAGAAAGAACATATAGGAATTTTGCAAATTTAAAATATTTTTATGTAAATATCTCTACAAAGTTATTTTACTTGGGTTCAGGAACATTAGACTTAAATCATTTTGAAAAGTTCACATCTTGAAAATATAAATCTTGAATTACAGCTACATCTGTATTCATATACGGTAAGGGTTCTTACAGTTCTGTGCTGTGCTTAGTCACTCAGTTGTGTCCACTCTTTGCATCCCTATGGACTGTAGCCCACCAAGCTCCGCTATTTATGGGGATTCTCCAGACAAGAATACTGGAGTGGGTTGCTATGCTCTCCTCCAGGAGATCTTCCCAACCCAGGGAATGAACCCAGGTCTCCCACATCGCAGGTGGATTCTTTACCATATGAGCCACCAGGAAAGCCTAAGAATACTGGAGTGGTTAGCCTATCCCTTCTTCAAGGGAACTTCCTAACCCAAGAATCAAACTGGGGTCTCCTGCATTGTAGGTGGATTCTTTACCACCTGAGCTACCCAGGAATCTCTGACAATTCTAGGAAAATGAAATAAAGTTAAGTAAAGTTTGGTTATAAGATGAACAAGAATTAAGGTTTAGGCAATAGTCCTTAAGGTCGCAAAGAGTTGGACACAACTGAGCACAGGTCATGGTAAGAATGATTGCTGATTATGCATAAGCCTAATAACATCTTAAAAGTATAGAAAAATGTTTTAGGAAAACAGGTTTTAGCTCAAGAATGACTAATATTTCTAGCCTTGGGGACAAAGCTAATGTCTGAGTTAAAGAGACAGATTGTAAGTGCAGTTGTCAACACAATCACCCATCTGGACTTGGGTTATTTTTTTCTTGTTTTTCAGTTTTTCTATTAAAAAAAATATCTCTCTTTGTTTAACAAAATGTAAAAGTAACATGCAATCAACATGAATATGCCTCCAGATTATTTTTTTGGCCTTAAAATTGTGTCTGACATTTAAGCATATCACCTAATTAGTCTCTGTGTACATTCATCAACATGTGAAGCAGATTGTAAAGATTTTATATTCCTGATAACAAAATTTTAATGTGCTTAAAGTAAATATTTTTTTGGCATACAATTTCTATAAAATATGTGAGTAAGTGAGCTAAAGGTACCTACATTTGTAAAAGAGTAAATTAATGTGGCAGAGCTATCTTGAAGACACAGAGTCTTAGATTTTTAAAAAAGTTATATCTTAGGCCCAAATATAAATAGTTTGTGAAAGGTGGTTTGATTTATCAATGTATTGTGCTTACTTTACATCAACTCTGTATTTAGTCTCATGTTTTACATAGTAGTATGCAACACACCCATACATACACACAAGATTTAAATGCAGAGATCTCTCCATAATGAAGTTTTGTGATATCATACACATATGATAGTGTAAAATGGAAAATCTCACTCTTCTATGATGTTTATCAATTGAAAGGACTATAATTGAAATGTAGGCAGATTTTTAGTCATTTTTGTTTGAGATCAATCAAGTGGGGACTTGGAAGCTATGAAAAGGAACATGAAGTGGAAAACTGAGCGAGACAAGAAATTTTTATAGGTTAGCTCTCAGGGAATGAAGAAAAAATTGATGTATAATAAATAAAAGGTTTAAAACTCTCTATTGTTAGGGTTTGAAAGTGAGGTGGAAGAGTCCAGTGAGACATTCTAAGAACTAGTTTCTAATATGGGTGGAATTAATGTCATTTGATTCTGTGCTTGGTGGGGAGAGTAAGAAGTATATATCCAGCAATGTACAGGGACTGAACCCTAAAGTTATACCTTTAAAAAATATTTTAAAAACTCTATCCATCCCAAGGGGAAATGTAGAATTAAAAAAAAGAATCAAACTATTGTGTGAAAAATTTTTCATTGAAAAGGATGGAAAAACAAGGTGTTGACCTAAGAAATTCTGTAAGTGAAAAAAGTCTGTAAGGCTAAAGGCAAAAGAAAATGTATTCTGTATTCTAGCTGATGATGTTGTTTCCCACAGGAGTGCAATTTAAATATTCTGAAATAACTGTACACATCTACTGGAATTGAACAATAATATAAGTAGGTGCAGATGGCAGGTGCCAGGTTTCTCCTTATTAAAGTGGGGAGTTACAGAGCAGTAAGAGGAAGAGATTAGAAAGATACACATGACTATGGCTTAGAGTTGGAGACATCAGAATATTTACTACAATATAAATACAGTTGATAACATATATGGATATTTATAGATATGTAAATATGCATGAATTAGTATATACAAATGTATTTTGCTTTGTAATCTCAGAGAGCCTAGAAGCATAGTATCAAATTGCCACACATAGCACCCAAACTTTCCCACTTTCCCAATAAAACGAATCAGGGCTCCTTGGTAAATGGCTGATTCCAAGTTTGGTCAAGATATATACAATAAGTCTGGAGCATCTTGTAGTGCAGGAAAATCAATCTATTATACAGTAACAACAGCAAATCAAAGCAACAAACCCAAAGCACCTAAAGCCAAAACCAAATATAAATCTTCATAATGTGGAGATATAAGAGAAGAACACAAGCGTCAACTGAAAAACTCCCAATGAGGGCAATAAAATAAAGTATAGTTGGATTATAATTCAAAATAAATTCCCATTAGCCCATATTTATATGAATATGAATAGATTTTGATTAAATGAAAAATGGGAGAAATTAGAAAAAAATAACTGTGCAGAAGAATTACAAAGAATTACAGATGATTTACCCTCAAAGATGTGGAACCCAACTCCCCACCCTTCAAGTGAGGGTTGCACATGGTAACATCCTTCTGAAGAGTTCAGTATGGAAAGAGTGAACAAAAAGAGTAACTTTGCATTATTGAAACTGAACAAAAATCACCTTGGCCAGGTGATCAAGGTTAACACCAGCAGTAATAAGTCATTTTGATAATATATATCCTGAAAATGACAAGATGTGGGATGCACTTAACCTCTGTGGTTTTCCTGTTAAAAACACAAAAAGTCAGTCTAATCATTAGAAAAGCATCAGACAAATCTCACTTGAGGGGTATTCTGCAAAATATTTGAACAAGTACACCTCAAAATTGTCATGGTCATCAATAACAAGGAATTTCTGAGAAATTTTCAAAGCCAGAAAAAGCCTAAGGAGGCATGCAGACTAAATGTAATGTGGTATCCAGAATGAGATGCCGAAAAATGATTAAAAAAAAAAAAAAGCTAAAGAGAGTTTAATAAAGTTTGAATTTTGATTAAGCATAATGTATCAGTATTGGTTATTCATTGTGAGAAATATATCTTATTACTGTATGATGTTAAAAATGTAGGGAAACTGGGTCTAGGATATGAGAGAACTTTCTGTACTAAGTTTACAGTTTTCCTATAAATACAAAACTATTCAAAAAGGAAAAAGTTTAAGTTGATTAGAGAGAGGTGGAGATATAAAAGAATGGTACAGATGTTTTGCAATATATGTATTATGTCTGAGAACCATTTATTGGGCAAAGCAACTCTAGCTATCTACCTTGTTACCTTTTATACCTCTTTTATACCTCTCTATATATACTTTTATACCTCTATATTGTGCATGAATACAAACACACACACGTGTACATCAGTTTCCTTTGTAAAAAATGTTTTACTCTAAAATATTCATGACACCAGTCACTTGAAATTGAAGTGCTTTGTGAGCAAGGTGATGTTCTTTTGTATAGCTCTCTGTACTAATTTTTAAACTAAATCTATAACTTTTACCACTAGAATGATGACTATTTTCTTTTCTTTTACTTTCAGAATGATTCTAGGAAGAGATAAAGGAGAATTGTGAGTATTATATTCTGTAAAGTTAAGTATATTACACAATGGGAACATGTTCTGAAACTTGTATATGTAACAACAAAGAAGCAAAAGCTGAGTTTAGGTAAAATTGAGGGCTTGGTGGGGCATGTCATACATAGGAAGGGATGAGAACAACAAGGGATTGCAGTAGACCCTGTCAAGTAAGAGATAAGTTTATATATGAAACAATATGGCAAATTGTTATAACAATCATGGAAATTTCTTGTTATTGATATCAAATAGTCTTCTGTTTATAATGCTCAAGTGGATAGAGAGCATGTTCCAAGCTTCTAGCAAAGAATCATAGTAAGTAGCTACTTGTGCTTGTAAAATAAGAAAGGTCCTGTAGCCGGTGATATTTTTTCCATCTGTCTGATTAGACAATTTAAAATCCATGAACAATGTAGAGACTATCTCAGGCAGATGTAACCTCACAATATATTTTTAAAGCATGTAGAACCCACTGAGTGGGTTCTCACTCACATTTTTTATTGTCAAAAAATTCATATCAAAGATGACAGGGTAGGCCATACAGTAGAATACTAATCAGTATATTTTGGCCAAGCAAATAACTATTTATTTCCCTAAAGAAAAAAGTCCTCTTAATCTTCCTATCAATTTAAATTTCTTTTCCATAAACCCGATTTTTCCGGTTTAGAGTACGCATGTGTGCTTAGTCACTCAGTCGTGTTCATCTCTTTACAGACCCTTGAGCTGTAGCCCACCAGACTCCTCTGTCTATGGAATTTCCAGGCAAGAAAACTGGATGGGTTGCCATTTCCTCCTCCAGGGATTCTTCCCAACTCAGGAATTGAAATTGAGCCTCTTTTGTTTCCTGTATTACAGGCCTATTCTTTACCCACAGAGCCATTTGTATTTTAAAACCATTTTAACATAACCCAATGGTAATAAAGGGATAGCTAAATTCAAACAGCCATAAATGGAAGTTTTTCTCTGTATTTTAAGATTTTGACTATTTAATCTTATTTTTATTTCTGCCAAACAAGTTCATGACCTCACATTAATAAGTAGTAAATAGGCATGGGACGAATTTTGACAGAGGGACATTTTTATTTCAGTAATTAAAGTCATTTAAAAGTTTTAATTAGAAAGTACACTTTATGACCAGTAACAGAGAAAGGAAAATGTCACTTCAAGAGAGATTCTTTTCTACAGTGTCCCTACTGTGTCAGAAAATTACAGTATGCCCATCTTTTAATTTGGCTCAGTAATAATGGATTTCCACCTACACATATAATGTTTTCTCTACTTTTTTAAAAGCTTGATGCTTCACTGGAAATATGTGATATGCTGCTGTGATAGTGTTTTGCTATAAAATAGTATTAAATTGGTATAGAGAAGCCCAGGAAATGTTAGAACAGGAGGAGGCCAGGAAACTGTCTACAGTTCTATTGTAGTTAAGGTAGAGTCAGAGTTGCATGGTGTCAGAGTCTGTCTTTTAACTGCAGAGCTGCCTAATTACCTTTTGAGGTCTGTTTACTCTTGTCTTCCTTACTGTCTGGGTAATTTCAGTGCACTTCAGTTCAGTCACTCAGTCATGTCCGACTTTTTGTGACCCCATGAATTGCAACACGTCAGGCCTCCCTGTCCATCACCAAATCCCGGAGTTCACTCAGACTCATGTCCATCGAGTCTGTGATGCCATCCAGCCGTCTCATCCTCTGTCGTCCCCTTTCCCTCTTGCCCCCAATCCCTCCCAGCATCAGAGACTTTTCCAATGAGTCAATTCTTCGCATGAGGTGGCCAAAGTACTGGAGTTTCAGCTTTAGCATCATTCCTTCCAAAGAACACCCAGGACTGATCTCCAGTTTTGTATTAACTACTTGAGAAGCACATTGCTTTTTTCCCCACATCTGCCTTTCCTTGAATTTCAGATTCTTAGTTATTCTTTGCAGCATCTTAAAAAAATCATGCATGGTAAATTATTTATGTATTGAAAAGCAGAGAGTGATGAAGTGGGTGAGAGAAAACCAAGAAATGTGAAAAATGTTCTTATCTCTTGAGGAGTCAAAAATTGTGAAAATTTTAGATGGTATTCTTAATAGTGGGCTTCCCAGGTGGTGTACTGGTAAAGAATCCACCTATCAATGCAGGAAACACAAGAGATGCAGGTTCTGTCCCTATCTGGGGAGATCCTCTGGAGCAGAAAATGGCAACCCACTCCAGTATTCTTGCCTGGAAAATTCCATGGACAGAAGAGCCTGGTGGGTTACAGTCTATGTGGCCACAAAGAGTCAGACACGACTGAGTGACAACTGTCAATTTCTTAAATCCTCCCTTCTTGCACCCCCCAACTTTTCTTCTGTTTATTCACAACACAGCTCTCAAGGGCAAGCCATTCAAAATAGAATCTAGATTTTCTCAACCCTTTTCTCAGAATCTTGCAGTGGCTTCCCCTTTTACTCAGAGTAAAAGTTAAAGTTGTCACAATTCCCTAAAAGATGCTACCTGATCTAGTTACCTTTTATCCTCTCTCCTGTGTCATCTACTATTTTGCATCTCACTCATTTCTCTAAGTCACATAGGTCTTTCATTTTTTTTTTTTTAATGCCAGTGCTCTTTACTGACAATGCTCACTGTATTTATTCCATCAGCCTGCATCATTTCCTTTCAGATATCTAAGTAGCTAACTGTCTTGCCACTTTGAAGCCTTTGCTTAAATCTCACTTTCTTAGTAAAATGTATCCTCACTGCTATTTAATATTGCTACCACCAGTCACCCTGATAGGGCTGCCAAGTCCTCTTTTCTGGTTTCCTCTGTTCATATTTCCTTTCAGTGCTTATTCTTTACTATTTTTCACTCTGCTAAAATGTAACTCCATAAAGGAGGGACCTTTGCTTTGCTTCCTGTTCTATTCCAAGCAGCCAGAGAGTATCTGTTTAGATTTAGACATTCAACAAATATTTGTTGAGTGAGCATTATGCCTACACATGATGTGCATCTGTAAGACCAGTGTTGTAACCAAAGTGGTATTAGATAAAATGCGGTTATCTCATGGTACCAGGCTAGTAGAATTCTGTAGTTGGCTTGTGATGGTATTTCCAAAAACTATATTATTAGCATGAAATATTCATTTTACACCAAATAAATATTCAGTTTCAGGGACAAAGGGAGGAAAATGTGTTGTTTTAATTTTTTCAGTATTGGTATAAACTCAGTCTCATATTTGATAAACCTGTGTTTAACCTTCTAAGATGTGAGTATTTATAGAACTATAATAACTAGGAAGTTATAATCCCCAAATATCTAAAAAGAATAATATAAAAAAGTACATACAATTAATTTTTTGTTATTCAGTTCTAAAAGGATATTCAATGAATTTTCCCTTTATCCATGTAACTTGCCTTATTACCTTTTCTCTAATACTACGTACTTAGTGATTTTATTATAAACTGTCTGCTTTATCCTCAGATAAAATCTCTTTGAATCAAGATGTTTCAAAATTAGAAATATGGTCTCACAGTTTAAGCTAATTTAAAACTTGGTTTAATGTTGTAGACATCTTTAATATTCTTAAAAAAATTAATTTTAAGTGACTGCTTTCATATAATTTTTTGATTAGCCTTTTATTTTCTGTAAAACATTGAGAATGTTTGAATGTGTATTAAGTATATAGGGGAGATATTAGTTGAGGCTAATATTATACATAATTTTGTAAGTTTCAACTACTTTATAACATGCATATTTAATGGAAAACATATTGATTTCAAATGCCTTAAAAATTATAAATATTTTTCCTTCCCATCATAATTTTATTGAAAAATATGATGGTGTCTTTACTTCCTCCTACTCTGAAAGACTAAATTTATGGTGCTGTGTTGTGTTTAGCTGCTCAGTCATGTCCAACTCTTTGTGACCCCATGGACTGCAGCCTTCCAGGCTCCTCTGTCCATGGGGATTCTCCAGGCAAGAATACTGGAGTGCATTGCCGTGCCCTGCTTCAGAGAATCTTCCCAACCCAGGGATCGAACCCAGGTCTCTCACACTGCAGGTGGATTCTTTACCGTCTGAGCCATAATGGGCCATATTTGAAAAGAGGAATTGTTATCTGCTGGGGTGTACACGGCTCAGCTTTAAAGGCTCAACTTTTAGCCTCATCTGGTAAAGAATCCACCTGCAATGTGGGAGACCTGGGTTTGATCCTTAGGTCAGGAAGATGCCCTGGAGAAGGAAAGGCTACCCACTCCAGTATTCTGGCCTGGAAAATTCCATGGATTGTACAGTCCATGGGGTCACAAAGAGTTAGACATGACTGAGCCACTTCCACTCAGGGGGTACAAGAAAAAGTGGTTAAAAGTATGTATTATAATCAGAAAAGAAGTGTAAATGAGAAACCAAACAGAGATACTCATAGTCCCCCCTGCCTGCCTTTTCTGATCTCATAAGTTACAAAGATTGGGAACACGTGTACACCCGTGGTGGATTCATGTTGATGTATGGCAAAACCAATACAATATTGTAAAGTAATTAGCCTCCAATTAAAATAAATAAATTTTAAAAAAGAGAAATTTTACAGGTAAGGGGGACAGAAAAAAAAAGAAATAGATGAAAAAAAATGTATCAACAACCTCTTAAACCAAAGCTTTCTTTTCTCATTGGTGATAGGCTGCTTGTATTTCTTTACATAGGATCCTACTTTTAATTCAAGTGTACTTTTATTGAAATTCTCTTTTTTACTGTTAATATTATTCATTAATACAATCAGTTTTCTATAAATATGACCACACTTCTTACATTGTTGCTTAAGGATAAATATTTTGAAGCAACTATTTTTAGAAAAGAATCCACACATTTTATTCTTCATGAAGAATATCACATGCTCCCTAGAAAACACTCATTAATTTATAATTCTATGAATAGTATATTAAATGGCTTGGATCCTCAGAAGTAGATTACATATTTTTTCACAGCCCTTTTCAATTTTTATCATATGACTAATCTGATCTTGTTAAAAATTTCAGTAAGTTACATCTATTGAAATACACATGCACACATACACAAAAATCCATGAAACAGCCACAGGTTAAATACAGAATATTTTTAGTACCTTTGAATGCTCTTTTTTTGCTCCTTGCTATTAATTCTTTCCAGAGGTTACAATTTTTATGATTTCAATCAATATCAACTGCTTAAACCTATTTTTGATGTGGTAAAATGGGACTCTGTAATATACCATGTATCAATTTGTATTTGACTTCTTCTGCTCAACACAATTTCCATGAGATTCATTTATATCCTTGTTCACAACAGTAGTTCTTTATCTTCTTTATAAATTGCAGTGAAGTATTCCATTCCAGCAATACTTTATGATGAGTTGTCTATTGTTATATTGGTTATTATTTCATTTCCAGATTTTGTACGACATTAATACATATTCTCATACTTTTTTTTTTTTTTTTTTTTTTAGTTTATACATGCATGGGTGGAATTGCTTGCTTTCTGGCAGTTTGACTCCAATCTTTGAAAGATAATTCAATAATATTTCAAGTGGGTAGTGATTTTTTGTCTTTACTTTCTGGATATTTCACTTGAAATTATTTTAATGATTTCTGTTATCCTTATTATTTTTAAATTTTAATTTTTTGCTTTTTTAATTTATGTTTTTACTAATTTTTTTACATGAAAGTTTAAGTCATT
This sequence comes from Capra hircus, assembly GCF_001704415.2. Classification (NCBI taxonomy): domain Eukaryota; kingdom Metazoa; phylum Chordata; class Mammalia; order Artiodactyla; family Bovidae; genus Capra; species Capra hircus. The sequence goes on from NC_030808.1 coordinate 103,071,984, forward strand.
AATTTTTATCTTTCTTCTTTTAAAAATATATATTCTCTGTTTCCCTCCTAGCAATGTTTTAGGCACATCACACCTTAATCCAATTGTTTAGCTTCAAATTGTGTTTCTTTTCTTTTATATAATTTTAATTTTTTAAACCTATTATATATTTTCTGCATTTATCCCATTGTTTGCCTTTACTACTGTTTATTTTTCCCCTTGCAGTTAATCTTTAATGTATGTAAATCTTCTTCATCTACCTCTTTTTAACTTTACCTATCTATTTTTTGTTTCTTTTCTTTTGTCTCAACAAATTTCTTAGTTTTGTTTTCCTCACTTTATTCCCCACTTGGCACCTTCCGTTAGTTTTGTTTTTTGTTTTTGTTTTTTTTTTTTTTAATTGTGCACTTCATTTCTTTTTTTTTAAACCTGTAGTAATTTTATTTATCTTTAAAAATATAAGTTTATTTATTTTTAATTGGAGGCTAATTACTTCCTTTAGTTTTGTTTTCCAGTTTGTGCTTTCATTAGTTTTATTCTTAACTGGTAAATATAATTTTTGATTTCTTTTGTTCACTGGGTCAATCTACTGTACTTTATATTTGTTGGACTGTTTTGACTTTGCTCATGCGTGTAAATGTATATGTGTGTATTCCATTATTTTAATTATTAATTGCCTGATTTTGTAATTATCATTTGTCTAGTGTTCATCTCTGGTTTCTCGTTTTCAGTATTTGTTTTAATCTCGCCTAATGCCATAACAAACCACTTGTGGAAACTTTTTTCCTGACCAGAACTCAAGCCCTGAGCCTTTGGAGTGGGAGCACTGACTCCAAGACCCTAGACTATGAGAGACTAACTCTCAGTTCAATTCAGTCACTCAGTCATGTCTGACTCTTTGCAACCTCATGAATTGCAGCACGCCAGGCCTCCCTGTCCATCACCAACTCCAGGAGTTCACTCAAATTTACATCCATTGAGTTGGTGATGACATCCAGCCATCTCATCCTCTGTAGTCCACTTCTCCTCCTGCCCCCAATCCCTCCCAGCATCAGAGTCTTTTCCAATGAGTCAACTCTTCACCTGAGGTGGTCAAAGTACTGGAGTTTCAGCTTCAGCATCATTCCTTCCAAAGAAATCCCAGGGCTGATCTCCTTCAGAATGGACTGGTTGGATCTCCTTGCAGTCCAAGGGACTCTCAAGAGTCTTCTCCAACACCACAGTTCAAAAGCATCAATTCTTTGGTGCTCAGCCTTCTTCACAGTCCAACTCTCACATCCATACATGATGACAGGAAAAACCATAGCCTTGACTAGACGGACCTTAGTGGGCAAAGTAATGTCTCTGCTTTGGAATATGCTGTCTAGGTTGGTCACAACTTTTCTTCCAAGGGAATTTCAAATAAAACTCACACAAAGGAAACCACTTGAATACAAGATTGAGCATCACCCAACCACCTGTAGCACTCTGTGAATGATGCCTCATTAAACAACAAATAAAACAAAAATTCAAACCCAATCATCAGCAGACAGGATTACTACCTCACTGAGCCTTGTTCATCAGAGGAAAAACAAACAAACCACAAACAAACAAACAAAAACTCAGCACAAATCTCACCCTATATGCTTCTGCTAAGTCACTTCAATTTTGTCCGACTCTGTGCAACCCCATAGATGGCAGCCCACCAGGCTCCCCCATCCCTGGGATTCTTCAGGCAAGAACACTGGAGTTGGTTGCCATTTCCTTCTCTAATGCATGAAAGTGGAAAGTGAAAACAAAGTGAAATCACTCAGTCATTTCTGATTCTTAGCAACCCCATGGACTGCAGCTTACCAGGCTCCTCCATCCATGGGATTTACCAGGCAAGAGTACTGGAGTGGGGTGCCATTTCCTTCTCCCACACTATATGAAGTTTACACAAATCACTGGACCAATCTTAGGAGAGCAGAAACCAAAAGAAGGAAAGAATTCAATTTTGAAGCCTGGGAAAAGGAGACCTCAAACACAATAAATTAAAAAAAATAATAATAATGAAAAAGCAGAGAAATACTACACAAATGAAGGAACAAACTAGAAACACAGAAGCACAGATAAATTAAGAGGAAATAGGCAAACTACCTGAAAAATAATTCCAAATAATGATAGTAAAGATGATCAAAAATCTTGAAAGCAAATGGAGAAAATGCAAGAATCAATTTAAAAGACCTAGAATAATTAAAGAATAAACATAAAGACACAAACAACACAGTGAATAAAATTAAAAATACTGTAGAAGGAATCAGTAGCAGAATATCTGAAGCAGAAGAATGAATCAGTGAACTGGAAGGTAAAATGGTGGAAATAACTTCTTAAGAGCAAAATAACATAAAAAGAATAAAAAGAGCTGGGGATAATCTCAGAGACCTCTGGGGAAATATCAAACACATCAACATTCAATTTATAGGGGTCCCAGAAAAAGAAAGGAAAAATATAGGGTATGAGAAGATTTTTGAAGAGAATATAGTTGAAAATTTCCCCCAACATGGAATAGGGAATAGTCAGCCAAGTCCAAGAGGCACAAAGAGTCCCATACAGGATAAACCCAAGGAGAAATATGCCAAGACACATACTAATCAAGCTAACAAAGACTAAACACAAAGAAAGAAATTAAAAACAGCAACGGAGAAGTAACAAGGGAAACCCCATATATTTAATAGCTGATCTTTCAGCAGATACTCTGAAGGCCAGAAGGGAATGGCAGGATATATTTAAAGTACTGAAAGGGAAAAATCTACAGCCAAGATTACTGTACCCATAAAGGATCTCATTCAAAATTGATGGAGAAATAAGTGACTTTTCAAACAAGCAAAAGTTAAGAGAATTCAGTACCACCAAACAAGCTTGACAGCACATGTTAAAGGGACTTATATAATCAAGAAATGCAAGAAAAGAAAAAAAGATCTACAAAATCAACTCCAAGCAATTAAGAAAAATGGCAATAGGAACATATATATCAATAATCACTCTAAATGTAAACGGATTAAATATTCCAACCAAAAGACACAGACTGGCTGCATGAATACCAAAACAAGACCCATATATATGCTGTCTACAAGAAACCCACTTCAGACCTCAAGATACATATAGACTGAAAGTGAGAGGATGGAAAAATATATTCCATGCAAATGGGAAGCAAAAGAAAGCAGGAGTAGCAATCCTCATATTGAACAAAATAGAACTTAAAGAAGATTGCAAGAGATAAGGAAGGACACTACATAATGATCAAGGGATCAATCCAAGAGGAAGACATAACAATTGTAAATATCTGTGCACCCAACATACAAGCACCTCAATATGTAAGACAAACACTAATAGACATAAAAGAAGAAATTGACAGTAACACAATAACAGGAGGAGACTTTAACACCCCACTCACACCAATGGCCAGATCATGAAAACAGAAAATTAATAAGGAAACACAAGTCTTAATTGATACATTACATGAGATAAATCTCATTGATATCTTCAGGACATTCCATCCAAATGCAGAAGAATACACATTCTTCCCAAGTGCACATGGAACATTCTCTATGATAGACCACATCTTGGGTCACAGATCAAACCTCAGTAAATTTAAGAAAATTGAAATCATATCAAGAATCTCCTCTGACCACAAGGAAGAGACTAGATATGAGACTATGAAACTAGATATCAATTACAAGAAAAAAAATCTATAATAAACACAACAAATGGAGATTTAAAAACACATTTCTAAAAGCCAACTGGTTACTGCAGAAATAAAAAAATAAATTTAAAAAATTCAAGACACAAATGATGATGAAAACACAACAACTCAAAGCCTATTGGATGTAGCAAGGGCAGTTCTGGGAGAGAAGTTAATAGCAATACAATCCTACCTCAAGAAACAAGAAAATATTCAATAGACAACCTAAATTTACACCTAAAACAACTGGAAAAAGAAGAACAAACCCCCCCAAATTAGTAGAAGAAAGAAATCATAAAGATCCTAACAGAAGTAAGTGAAAAATAAATGAAATAAACAATAGTAAAGATTAATAGAACTAAAAGCTGATTCTTTGAGAGAATAAACAAAATTGACAAACCTTTAGCCAGACTCATCAGGAAAAAAAAAGAGAGAAGAATCAAATCAACAAAATTAGAAATGAAAAAAGAAGGTTACAACAGACAAGTAGAAATTCAAAGGATTATAAGAGACTATCATGTGCAACAGTATGAAAATAAAATGGTTAACCTGGAAGAAATGAACAGATTCTTAGAAAAGTTCAATCTTCCATAACTGAACCAGGAAGAAATAGGAAATATGAATAACCCAATTACAAGCACTGAAATTGAAGCTGTGATCAAACATTTCCCAAAAAACTGAATCCCAGGACCAGATGGCTTCACAGGACTGAGAATTGTATCAAACATCTAGTGAAGACCTAATCCTTCTCCTTCTAAAACTCTTTCAAAAAATTGCAGAGGAAAGAACACTTCCAAGCTCATTCTATGAGGCCACCATCACCCTGATACCAATTCCAGACAAAGACAACAGAAAAAGGAAAACTACAGACCAATATCACTGATGAACATAGATGCAAAAGTTTTCAACAAAATTTTAGCAAACAGAGTTCAGTAACACATCAAAAAACTCATACACCATGCTCAAGTGGGATTTATCCCAGGGATGCAAGTATTCTCCAATATATGCAAATCAATCAATGTGATACACCATACTAACAAATTGAAAGATAAAAATCATATGATAATCTCAATAGATGCAGAGAAAGCCTTTGACAAAATTCAGCATTCATTTATGATTAAAGCTTTTCAAAATATGGGCATAGAAGGAGCCTACCTCAACATGCATGCCAAGTTGCTTCAGTCATGCCTGACTCTGCATGACCCTATGGACAGCAGCCCACCAGGCTCCTCTGTCCCTTGGATTCTCCAGGCAAGAATACTGGAGTGGGTTGGCATTTCTTTCTCCAATGCGTACATGCATACTAAAGCGCTTCAGTTATATCTGACTCTGTGCGACGCCATGGACAGCAGCTCACCTGGCTCCTCTGTCTACAGGATTCTCTAGGCAAGAATACTGGAGTGGATTGCCATTTCCTTCTCCAACCTCAACATAGTAAAGGCCGTGTATGATAAGCCTATAGCTAGCATTATTCTCAATAATGAAAAACTGAAAGCATGCCCCCTAAGATCAGAATCATGACAAGGGTCTCTATTTTCACCACTGTTATTCAACATAGATTTGGAATTCCTAGCTACAGCAATCAGAGAGGGAAAATAAATAAAAGGAATCCAGATTGGAAAAGAAGAAGTTAAGCCCTCACTGTTTGGACATGACATGATACTGTACATACAAAATCCTAAACATAGTATCAGAAAATTACTAGAGATAATCAGTGAATTTATTAAAGTTGCAGGATACAAAATCAATACATAGAAATCACTTGCATTTCTATATACTAACAATGAAAAATCAGAAAAAGAAATTAAGAAATCAACCCCATTCACCGTTGCAACAAAAGGAATCAAATATCTAGGGATAAACTTAACTAAGAAGACAAAAGAACAGTACACAGAAAATTATAAAAAATTAATGAAATAAATCAAAGATGATATATATAGCCAGATGGAGAGATATTTTATATTCCTGGGTAGGAACAATCAATATTGTGAAAATGACTATACTACCAAATGCAATTTACAGATTCAATGAGATCCCTATCTAGTTACCAATGGCATTTTTCACAGAACTAGAATAAAAACATTTCACAATTCATACAGCAACACAAAAGACCCCAAACAAAGCAGTCTTGAGAAAGAAGAATGGAGCTGGAGGAATCAACCTTCCTGAATTCAGATCATACTACAAAGCTATAGCCATCAGGACAGTATGGTATTGGCACAGAAATGGAAATATAGGCCAATGGAACAAGATCAAAATCCAAGAAATAAACCCATTCACCTATGAGCACCTTATTTTTGATGAAGGAGGCAAGAATATACAATGGGGCAAAGATAGCCTCTTCAATAAATGGTGTTTGGAAGACTGGACATTTATATGTAAAAGAATGAATTTAGAACACTTTTTAACACCATACACAAAGATAAACTAAAAATGGATTAAAGACCAAACGTAAGACCAGAAATTATAAAACTCTTAGAGCACAACATAGGCAGAACACTCAGTGACATAAATCAAAGCAAGATCCTCTATGACCCACCTCCTAGAGTAATGAAAATAAAAACAAAAGTTAAAAAGTGGGACCTGATTAAACTTAAGTACAGCAAAGGAAACTATAAATAAGGTGAAAAGACAACCCACAGAATGGGAGAAAAGAATAGCAAATGAAACAACTGACAAAGGATTAATTTCCAAAATATATAAGCAGCTCATAGAACTTAATGCCAGAAAAACAAACAACCCAATCAAAAAGTGGGGAAAAGACCCAAACAGACATTTCTCTGAAGAAGACATACAGATCGCTAACAAACACATGAAAAGATGCTCAACATCACCCATTATTAAAGAAATGCAAATCAAAACAACAATGAGATATCACCTTACAATGGACAGAATGGCCTTCATCAAAAAGTCTACAAACAATAAATGTTTAAACATTCTTTCACTGTTGGTTGGAATGTAAATTGATACAGCCACTATGGGAGACAGTATGGAGATTCCTTAAAAAACTAGGAATAAAGCCATCATATGACCCAGCAATCTCATTCCTAGGCATATGCCCTGAGGAATCAAAAACTGAAAAAGACACATGTATCCCATTGTTCACTGCAGTACTATTTACAATAGTTGGAACATGGAAGCAACCTAGATGTCATCTACAGATGAATGGATAAAGAAGTTGTGGTACATATACAAAATGGAATATTACTCAGCCATAAAAAGGAATGCATTTGAGTCAGTTCTGGATGAACCTAGAACCTATTATACAGAGTGAAATAAGTCAGAAAGATAAAGATAAATATCATATTATAGCACACATATACAGAATCTAGAAGAATGGTACTGAAGAACTTATTTATATGGCACCAATGGAGAAAAAGACATAGAAAGTAGACTTATGGACATGGGGAGAGGGGAGAGGATGACATGTGTGGAAAGAGTTGCATGGAAACTTACATTACCATATGTAAAATACATAGCCATTGGGAAATTGCTGTATGGCTCAAAAAACTCAAACAGGGGCTCTGCATCAACCTAGATAGGTGGGATGTGGAGGGAAATGGGAGGGAGCTTCATAAGGAAGAGATATATATATACCTATTGCTGATTCATGCTGAGATTTGACAGCAAACAAAATTCTGTAAAGCAAGTATCCTTCAATAAAAAAATAAATTAGAAAGAAAAAAATGTGTTTTTTATTTGTCCTTGAGTATGTGCAATTATATTAATATAGAAAAAACAAAGTAGCGTTTATATCCCAAAATATAATACATAGTATTATAAATGTCTCTTTCAGAAGAGATCTGTAAAACAAAAACAAATACATGTTTCTTTGGATCTACTACTCACTTTTACCTTCAGGGGGGAAAAAGCCATATCCAAGTAGAAATAAAAAATTAAGAAGATTGAGAGGAAAACAGAACATTGGAAAAATCTCATTGTGTTCAGTTTCACTAAATATATTTTGATGTAATTATGTGTGTGTCACATACTTAATGAGCATGGAGTGTTAAGTCGTTTCAGTAATTTCTGACTCTGTGCAACCCCATGGACTGTAGCCCACAAGGCTCCTCTGCCCACGGGGTTCTCCAAACAAGAATACTGGAGTGCATTGTCATTTCTTACTTCAGGGGATATTCTTGACCCAGAAATCAAATCTGCATATCTAACATCTTCTGTATTGTCAGGCATGTTATTTATCACCAGCACCAGCATAGTTATTTTTTCCTTCAGTTGGTGAAGGGGTAAAAGATCTGCCTACCAATGCAGGAGACACAACAGGTGTAGCTTTTGATCTCCAGATGAGGAGGATCCCCAGGAGGAGAAAATGACAACCCAATCCATTATTCTTGCCTGGAAAATCCCACGGACAGAGGAACCTGGTGGGCTACAGTTCATGGTGTCACAGAGTCAGATAAAACTGAGTGCATACACACACTGAAAAAACAGAGATTCAGTATTATCACATTGTACACAGTTGAAAATGTAGCATTTGATTTCAGCTCCTCTGAAGTTGAAGATCATAAATTTAAGCCAAATCCCATACATGGCATTTTACAATCATCCCTTTGAGTATGGGCAACACTCTCTAGGTTGACTCACGTTCCTAGTATTCTCAGAGCTAATTTTGAGTCAAGATATTCTTGTGGAACAACAAATAACACTTAAAAAGTATTTCTCATGAATTCCTATTTTTTTTTTAACAGGAGGCAAAGATCTAAGTTAAAGAAATAAAGTTTGGTATGATTTAAGGCAAGAACAGTTGGAAACATTCATTTTGTTAGAGATAATCCCAGAAAGCTATCATTGTACTATAATGACAGGTGCCTATTTTATTACATGAGTAAAGCTATCTTTTGATAGCTATTCCTTTATTTACTAATTCTTATATTTTTAAAATCACATGCTGTTTCATTCAGCTTTAAACATTTATATGCATTTGCAAACATTTATATGTGCAAAACACTAAAAATTATAGAAGGAAAGGTGTCTAATTTTTGTCATAATACACCATCTTCTTGGAGGTTAAAGTTAACAACATAATGTTTAAGAATATGAAAATCTTTTTTCAATTATATTATTTTAACCCTTGATCTAGTCTATGAAGTTCATTAAAAATAATAATGACTAAAATTATGGCATTTATAAATATAATAATAAAACAATAGTATCTTTTAGGTAGCAGAATCCAGGAAAATGCACCCCCTAAAACAGATGTATTTAATATTGCTAGTAGTAGCTCTAGTTACTACTACTCACTAAAAGATGATAGTATGAAAGTGCTGCACCCAATATGTCAGCAAATTTGGAAAATCCAGCAAAAGGACTGGAAAAGATTAGTTTTCATCCCAGTTCCAAAGAAGGTCAGTGTTAAAGGATGTTCAGTTACCAGACAATTTCACTTACTTCCCATGCTAATAAGGTTACATGTAATATCTTTCAAGCTAGGCTTCAGCAATATTTGAATGAGAACTTCCAGACGTACAAGCTGGATTTAGGAAAGGCTGAGGAACCAGAGATCAAATTACCAACATTCTTTGAATCATATAGAAAGCAAAGGAATTTCAAAAAAACATCAAATTCTGTTTCACTGACTACTCAAGGGCCTTTGAATGTGTCGATCACAACAAGCTGTGAAAAATTCTTCAAGAGATGGGAATACCAGACCATCTTACTTGTGTCCTGAGAAACCTGTATTCATGTCAAGAAGCAACAGTTAGAACCTTACATGGAACAACTGGTTCAAAATTGGGAAAGGAATGTGCCAAGGCTGTATATTGTCACTCTGTTTATTTAACATCTATGCACAGTACATCATGCAAAATACCAGGCTGGATGAGTTACAAACTGGAAGCAATATTGCTGGGAGAAATATCAACAACCTCAGATATGCAGACAATACCACTCTAAAGACAGAAAGTGAAGAATAACTAAAGAACCTCTAATGGGTGAGAGAGGAGAGTGAAAAAGCTGGTTTAAAACTCAACATTCAAAAAACTAAGATCATGGCATGTGGTTCCATCACTTCATGGTAAACACAAGGGGAAAAAGTGGAAGCAGTGACAGATATTCTCTTCTTGGGTTCCAAAATCACTACAGATGGTGACTGCAGCCATGAAATTAGAAGCACTTGTTTCTTGGAAGGAAGGCTGTGGCAAACCTAATGTATGTGCTAAGTCCCTTCAATTGTGTCCAGCACTTTGCAACCCACTGGACTATAGCCCACCAGGCTCCTCTCTGTATTGAGTGGGTTTGTGTGCCCTCCTCCAGGTGTTCTTCTCAACCCAAGGATTGAACACAGGGTCTCATATTTCCTGCCTTGTAAGGCAAGATCTTTACCACTAGAGCCACCTAGGAAGCCCATGACAAATCTAGACAGCATACTAAAAAGCAAAGACATCTCTTTGCCGACAAAGATCCATGGAGTCAAAGCTGTGATTTTCCAGTAGTTATGTGTGGTGAGAATCATCATGTGAGAGTTGAACCATAAAGAAGGGTGAACACCGAAGAACTGATGCTTTCAATTTGTGGTGCTGGAGAAGACTCTTAAAAGTCCCTTGGACAACAAGGTACCCAAACCTCAGTCCTAGGGGAAGGCAAGCCTGAATATTCATTAGGAGGACTAATGCTGAAGCTCGAATAATTTGGCCACCTGATGCAAGAGCCAACTCTTTGACAAAGACCCTGATTCTGGGAATGATTGAAGGCAAAAGGAGAAGAGGGTGGCAGAGGATGAAATGGTTGGATGGAATCACCAATTCAATGGATATGAACTTGGGCAAACTCAATTCTAGGAGATGATGAGGGACGGGAAGGCCTGACATGCTGCAGTTCATGGGGTTGCAAAGAGTTGGACGCAACTTAGTGACTGAACAACTAGTAACTCAGGTATATATTTAGGTGTTTAAACTTCTGGAAAGTGCATCTGATCTCATATATATTTTGTTACAAATTCTATTGGTTCATGACAGTCTTCATTTTAATTGCAATAAATCTTCTGCAAATCTATATAACTTTGGAAATTTTATCCAGGCCTGGATAAAATATTATCCAGGAAATTATTATCATGCTAGTTTTATAGAAAATAATGTTCATTTAAAGAAAAAGTGAATTATTACCATTATTTAAAATTTCTCTGAAATTGTTATAGAATTTAAGATATAGAAATTCTTATCAAAGCAAATGGAAACTGTAACTGAATAGTCAGAGTCAATTACTTTCTGAGACATTGGTGATATACAATTGTTCATACTGGTACCTTTGTGGCCTTAAAGAACTAATGTTGCTTCCTGAAGAGCCAGGCTATTTCTTCACAATTTACATTCCTTCCTCCACAAATTTGATTCAAAATCTTTTATCCCACTTTTAATGTAATAAAATGAAAGCATAAATAGTGGAAAATTTGCATCTGTAAAGAACACTAAAAAAGAACATCATTCAGACTTCAGAAAGCTGAAAGGATTTCTTCTAAATGTGATATACAAAGTAAGGAACTAAAGGAAAGCATATAGAATTTCTTATTCTTAAAATGAAGTATATAGTTGAGAAGTAGAAAATACCCTAGTGAAAGAGGGATTATACACCTTAATTCAGCAACCCTCAACTATTTTGGCACCAGGGATCAGTTTCATGGAAGATCATTTTTCCATGGACAGGAGTTGGGAGGAATGGTTTCAGGATGATTCAAGTGCGTTACATTTATTGTGTACCTTATTTCTTTCATTATTACATCAACTCCACTTCAGATCATCAGGCATTAGATCCTGGAAGTTGGTGACCCCAGCCTTAACCTACAGTGATAATGGCTTAAAACAAGGTTGATATACCATGTGCAAGGAATTAAAATATATTTTTATGAAAATAATTATCTCCTTTGGTAATGTACCATAAGAATTCATGTGTCTGGAATGGCTTGAGGTTGAGAATTGATGATAGCATGCATGAAAATATAATATGATTTATTGTGGAAGTAGTACAGATATAAATATGTTAACTAATTCACTTTTGAGATTCAAATAAGATTATGAAACACAATCCTAGTTTTGTAATCCTAGTTTTAGTGACTTTGGCTCTGTCTCTTCATTCTCTATGGAGTTATTTCTCCAGTCATCTCCAGTAATATATTGGACTGGGCACATACCAACCTAGGGAGTTCATCTTTCACTGTCCTATCCTTTTGCCTTTTCATATTGTTCATGGGGTTCTCAAGGCAAGAATATTGAAGTGGTTTGCCATTCCTTTCTCCAGTGGACCACATCGTCAGACCTCTCCATCATGACCCGCCCTTCTTGGGTGGCCCCACACAGCATGGCACATAGTTTCATTTAGTTAGACAAGGCTATGGTCCATGTGATCAGATTGGTTAGTTTTCTGTCGTTGTGGTTTTCAGTCTGTCTGTCCTCTGATGGAGAAGGATAAGAGGCTTATTTTCAGTATCCTATTATTTTGCCTTTTCGTACTGTTTGTGGGGATCTCAAGGCAAGAATACTGACGTGGTTTGCCATTCCCTTCTCCAGTGGACCACATTCTGTCAGACCTCTCCACCATGACCCACCCATCTTGGGTGGCACTACATGGCATGGGTTAGCTTCATTGAGTCAGACAAGGCTGTGTCTAAGAACAGTATGATAAGGCAAAATGATAAGATACTGAAAGAACTCCCCAGGTCAGTAGGTGACCAATATGCTACTGGAGATCAGTGGAGAAATAACTCCAGAGAGAATGAAGGGATGTAACCAAAGCAAAAACAATACCCAGTTGTAGAAGTGACTAGTGATAGAAGCAAAGTCCAATGCTGTAATGAGCAATATTGCATAGGAACCTGGAATGTCAGGTCCATGAATCAAGGCCAATTGGAAGTGGTCAAACAGGAGATGGCACGAGTGAACATTGACATTCTAGGAATCAGCAAACTAAAATGGACTGGAATGGGTGAATTTAACTCAGATGACCATTGTATCTACTACTGTGGGCAGGAATCCTTAGAAGAAATGGGGTAGCCATTATGGTCAACAAGAGTCCGAAAAACGGTACTTGGATGCAATCTCAAAAATGACAGAATGATCTCTGTTCGTTTCCAAGGCAAACCATTAAAATATCACAGTCAGTAATGCAGAAGAAGCTGAAGTTGAACGGTTCTATGAAGACCTACAAGACCATTTAGAACTAACACCCAAAAAAGATGTCCTTTTCATTATACGGGACTGGAACGTAAAAGTAGGAAGTAAAGAAACACCTGGAGTAACAGGCAAATTTGGCCTTGAAATACAGAATGAAGCAGGGCAAAGGCTAATACAGTTTTGCCAAGAGAATGCACTGGTCATAGCAAACACCCTCTTCCAACAACACAAGAGAAGACTCTACACATGGACATCACCAGATGGTCAACACCAAAATCAGATTGATTATATTCTTTGCAGCCAAAGATGGAGAAGCTCTATAGAATCAGCAAAAACAAGACCGGGAGCTGACTGTGGCTCAGATCATGAACTCCTTATAGCCAAATTTAGACTTAAATTGACAAAAGTAGGGAAAACCACTAGACCTTTCAGGTATGACCTAAATCAAATCCCTTATAATAATACAGTAGAAGTGAGAAATAGATTTAAGGGACTAGATCTGATAGAGTACCTGATGAACTATGGACGGAGGTTTGTGGCATTGTACAGGAGACACAGATCAAGACCATGTCCATGGAAAAGAAATGCAACAAAGCAAAATGTCTGTCTGGGGAGGCCTTAAAAATAGCTGTGAAAAAAAAAAAAAAAAGAGAAGTGAAAAGCAAAGGAGAAAAGGAACAATATAAGCATCTGAATGCAGAGTTCCAAAGAATAGCAAGAAGAGATAAGAAAGCCTTCCTCAGTGATCAATGCAAAGAAACAGAGGAAAACAACAGAATCAGAAAGACCACAGATCTCTTCAAGAAAATTAGAGACATCAAGGGAACATTTCATGCAACGATGGGCTTGGTAAAGGACAGAAATGGTATGGACCTAACATAAGCAGAAGATATTAAGAAGAGGTGGCAAAAATACACAGAAGAACTGTACAAAAAAGATCTTCATGACCCAGACAATCATGATGATGTGATCACTAATCTAGAGCCAGACATCCTGGAATGTGAAGTCAAGTGGGCCTTAGAAAGCATCACTACAAAAAAAGCTAGTGGAGGTGATGGAATTCCAGTTGAGCTACTTCAAATCCTGAAAGATGATGCTGTGAAAGTGCTGCATGCATTCAATATGCCAGCAAACTTGGAAAACTCAGCAGTGGGCACAGGACTGGAAAAGTTCAGTTTTCATTGCAATCCCTAAGAAAGACAATGCCAAAGAATGCTCATACTACCGCACAATTGCACTCATCTTACACGCTAGTAAGTAATGCTTAAAATTCTCCAAGCCATGCTTCAGCAATATGTGAACCGTGAACTTTCAGATGCTCAAGTTGGTTTTAGAAAAGGCAGAGGAACCAGAGATCAAATTGCCAACATCCGCTGGATCATGGAAAAACAAGACAGTTCCAGAAAAACATCTATTTCTGCTTTAATGACTAAGCCAAAGCCTTTGACTGTCTGGATCAGAATAAACTGTGGAAAATTCTGAAAGAGATGGGAATACCAGACCACCTGACATGCCTCTTGAGAAACTTATATGCAGGTCAGGAAGCAACAGTTAGAACTGGACATGGAACAACACACTAATTCCAAATAGCAAACAAAGTACGTCAAGGCTGTATACTGTCACCCTGCTTATTTAACTTATGTGCACAGTATATCATGAGAAACGCTGGGCTGCATGAAGTACAAGCTGGAATCAAGATTGCTGGGAGAAATATCAATAACCTCAGATATGCAGAAGACAGCATCCTTATGGCTGAAAGTGAAGAGAAACTAAAAAGCCTCTTGATGAAAGTGAAAGAGGAGAGTGAAAAAGTTGGCTTAGAGGTCAACATTCACAAAACGAAGATCATGGCATCTGGTCACATCACTTCAAGGGAAATAGATGGGAAAACAGTGAAAACAGTGTCAGAGTTTATTTTTGGGGGCTCCAAAATCACTGCAGATGCTGACTAAAGCCATGAAATTAAAAGACGTTTACTCCTTGGAAGGAAAGTTATGACCAACTTTGATAGCATATTGAAAAGCAGAAATATTACTTTGCCAACTAAGGTCCATCTAGTCAAGGCTCTGGTTTTTCCAGTGGTCATGTATGGATGTGAGAGTTGTATTGTGAAGAAAGCTGAGCACCGAAGAATTGATGCTTTTGAACTGTGGTGTTGGAGAAGACTCTTGAGAGTCCCTTGGACTGCAAGGAGATCCAACCAGTCCATTCTGAAGGAGATCAGCCCTGGGATTTCTTTGGAAGGAATGATGCTAAAGCTGAAACTCCAGTACTTTGGCCACCTCATGCGAAGAGTTGACTCATTGGAAAAGACTCTGATGCTTGGAAGGATTGGGGGCAGGAGGAAAAGGAGAATACAGAGGATGAGATGCCTGGATGGCATCACTGACTTGATGGCTGTAAATTTGAGTGAACTCTGGGAGTTAGTGATGGACAGGAAGGCCAGGTGTGCTGCAATTCATGGGGTCGCAAAGAGTCGGACATGACTGAGTGACTGAATTGTACTGAAACTATGGTGGAGGTAATGAACGTATTGGTGACCTTCAAAAGATTGCATGCATGTACTGCTACACTCACTGCCCCCAACCCTGCAGCAGGCCATCACTGACCCATGCCTCCACTGGAAACTCCTAGACACTCCCGGGCAAGTCTGGGTCTGTCTTTTCTTGGGTCATTGCTCTTTTCTCCTGGGTCCTGGTGCAAACAAGTTTCCGTTTGTGCCTCCAAGAGTCTATTTCCCTGTCCTGTGTAAGTTCTGACAATTCTATGGTGGGGTTAATGGCAACCTCCTCCAAGAGGGCTTATGCCATACCCATGTCTGCTGCACCCAGAGCCCCTGTCCCTGCGGCAATCCACTGGTTACCAGTACTTCTACAGGAGATGCTTAAACAGTTCTGTCTCAATCTCTGCGTGGTCCCTGGGTCCTGGTGTGCACAAGGTGTGTTTTGGCCCTCTGAGTGTCCCTGCCAGGAATAGGGTTTGTTTCTAAATTCTTGTTTAACTTATATGCAGAGTATACCATGAGAAATGCTGGGCTAGATAAAGCACGAGCTGGAATCAAGACTTCTGGGAGAAATATCAATAATCTCAGACGTATAGATGAAACCACCCTTATGGCAGAAAACCAAGAAGAACTAAAGATCCTACTGATGAAAGTGAAAGAGGAGAGTGAAAATTTTGGCTTAAAGCTCAACATTCAGAAAACGAAGATCATGCCATCTGGTCCCATCACTTCATGGCAAATAGATGGGGAAACAGTGGAAACAGTGGTTTTACTTTTCTGGGTTCCAAAATCACTGCAGATAGTGACTGCAGCCATGAAATTAAAAGATACTTACTCCTTAGAAGAAAAGCTATGACCAACCTAGACAGCATATTAAAAAGCAGAGACATTACTTTGCCAACAGATGTCCGTCTAGTCAAGGCTATTGTTTTTCCAGTAGTCATGATTGAATACGAGAGTTGGACTATAAAGAAAGAAAGCTGAGCACCGAAAAATTGATGCTTTTGAACTGTGGTGTTGGTGAAGACTCTTGAGAGTCCCTTGGACTGCAAGGAGATCCAACCAGTCCATCCTTGAGCAAATCAGTCCTGAATATTCATTGGAAGGACTGATGTTGAAGCTGAAACTCCACCACTTTGTCCACCTGACGTGAAAAACTGACTCATTTGAAAAGACCATGATGCTGGGAAAGATTCAAGGTGGGAGGAGAAGGGGATGACAGAGGATGAGATGGTTGGATGGCATCACCGACTCAATGGACATGAGTTTGAGTAAACTACAGGAGTTGGTGATGGACAGGAAGGCCTGGTGTGCTGCAGCCCATGGGGTCACAAAGAGTTAGACATGACTGAGTGACTGAACTGAACTAAATTACTAACTTGATTTATTAACAATCAAATCCAGAGTACTCAAATAAGTGACTTCACCTAATATTTAGATAAAATAAATAACCTAAAATTGGGAAGGAAGAAATTAGAAACAGGAAAAGATATTCAATCCCCACTCCTTAGTATAGGAGAACTATTTTATGAGAGGTATGAAAGCAAAGAAATAAAATATAAATTTAAGTTATTTCTTAGGGTGTTGAGGTAAGTTCACTAGATACATGAGAATAATGTGAGGGCACAGATAATGTTTTGTTCTATTTCCCTGGAACTCAGCAAGAGAATTAGGCCCTGAGGACCAGGCGGCAGTGGGCTATAGACAGTGGAATTAGAGCTTATGGGCTTGCTATATGCCAAGTGGAGTAGGATAAGTTGATCTGACAGAAAAAATTGAGAATGAAACCCTGAGCCTATAGTTTTTTGAAAGACATGATACAAGTGTAATAATATTCATCCAGTGGAAGCTAAGGTAATTCACTGAGTGCTGTCTAAACATAAAGATAACAAATATGAAAGCAGAACTGATAAGGACCACAAGAGCTCAGGACAAAAGAACAACTGGTTTCCAAGTCTAGTGTTGGAAATTAGTCTGTCCATATCTAAGGCCAAAACTACGTTTTGACTGATGATGTTTAAAACTCCACTGCATGCTCTTAGAGAGAGAACAACAGAAAAGAAGAATATATGTTTCTTTAATAAAAAAATTAGTTGTACTATTTTTAAAATAATATTACTCTACATTTTTATACAATTAGGAATAAAAATTCACCTTTGTTGGCAAAATAATGTCTCTGCTTTTTAATATGTTGTCTAGGTTGGTCATAACTTTCCATCGAAGGAGTAAGCATCTTTTAATTTCATGGCTGCAATCACCATCTGCAGTGATTTTGGAGCCCCCCCAAATAAGTCTGATATTGTTTCCACTGTTTCTCCCTCTATTTGCCATGAAGTGATGGGACCAGATGGCATGATCTTAGTTTTTTGAATGTTGAGTTTTAAGCCAACAATTTCACTCTCCTTTTTCACTTTCATCAAGAGGCTGTTTAGTTCGCTTTCTGCCATAAGAGTGGTGTCATCTGTGTATCTGAGACTATTGACATTTCTCCCAGAAATCTTGATTCCAGCCTGTACTTCATCAAGCCTGGCATTTCATGTGATATACTCTGCATATAAGTTAAATAAGCAGGGTTAAATATACAGCCTTGATGTACTCCTTTCCCTATTTGGAATCAATTTGCTGTTCCATGTTTGGTTCCACTGCTGCTTCTTGACCTGTCTACAGATTTGTCAGGAGGTAGGCAAGGTGTTCTGTTATTCCCATCTCTTTAAGAATTTTCCCCAGTTGGCTGTGATCAAACAGTTAAAAGCTTTAGCATAGTCAATGAAGCAGAAGTAGATGTTTTCCTGGAACTCTTGTTTTTTGATGATCCAATGGATGTTGGCAATTCGATCTTTGGTGCCTCTCCATTTTCTAAATTCAGCTTGAATATCTGGAAGTTCACAGTCCATGTACTTTTGAAGCCTGGCTTGGAGAATTTTGAGCATTACCTTGCTAGTGTGTGAGATGAGTGCAATTGTGCAGTAGTGTGAACATTCTTTGGCATTGCCTTTCTTTGGGATTGGCAATTCTTTCTTTGGGATTATTCTAGTTAGGTTTAGTTTTTTTGATCCATTTTGGGAATCTCTTTTAAGTGGTTCACTTAGACTAAGTAGTTTCTGATCCAATTGAATTGGTATCATCCATTTTGTTATCATTTTCTATTTGTTGCTTATACTGTTTATTTTTATTCTTGTCTTCTGTTTTGCCTTTTGTGGTTTTAACTCAACATTTCATATGATTCAATTTATTTGCTTTCTTACCATGTTAGTTACACTTCTTTCTCTCTCAGCCTCCCCACCCTCCTCCCCGCCCATTTTTTTTTTTTTTTTTTTGTGATTGCCCTTATGTTTGCAGCATATATTATAGCTAATCCAAGTGTACTTTCAAATAACACTATACCTCTTTACATGTAGGGCAAATACCTTCTGGGGCTTTCCTGGTGGCTCAGCTAATAAAGAATCTTCCTGCAATGTGGGCAACCTAGACTTGATCCCTGCATTGGGAAGATCCCCTTGAGAAGGGAATGGCTACCCTCTCCAGTTTTTTGGCCTGGAGAATTCCATGGACTGTATGTGACCACGGAGTCACAAAGAGTTGGACATGACTGAATGACTTTCATTATAATAACAAAATATTTCTAATTCCTTCTTCCCATCAATTACATCATTTCTGTTATTTTATTCACTTACGCATAAACTATAATTATTGCATACATTGTGCTATTATTTTAAAAAATCTATTAAAGCCAATAAGAAAAATAATAGTTTGCATTTTACTTTCACTATTTAGTCCTTAATGATCTTTCTTTGTCTAAATTTAAGTTTCTGATATGTAGTTTTCCTTTATCTGAAGAAATTTTAACATTTCTTGCAAGGCAGGTCTACTGGAAACAAATTCCTTCAATTACTACTTGAGAAGATATTTATTTATCCTTTATTTTTAAAGGAAAATTTCAGATGACACAGAATTCTAGATTCATTATTCTTTTGGAGAAGGCAATGGTACCCCACTCCAGTACTCTTGCCTAGAAAATCCCATGGATGGAGAAGCCTGGTAGGCTGTAGTCCATGGGGTCGCTAAGAGTCGGACACGACTGAGCGACTTTACTTTCACTTTTCACTTTCATGCATTGGAGAAGGAAATGGCAACCCACTCCAGTGTTCTTGCCTGGAGAGTCCCAGGGATGGAGGAGCCTGGTGGGCTGCCGTCTATGGGGTCACACAGAGTTGGACACGACTGAAGTGACTTAGCAGCAACACTTAAAATATTTCACTCTTCTTCCTTGCATGTTTTCTGAGGAGAAACTGAATTTTTGTCTTTGCTTTTCTATAGATAAGAGACTTACTTCCTCCCTTCAGTTTCTTTCAAGATTTAAAAATAAAAAAAATCTTTATTTTTCTTTTTTTTTGCAATTTGAATAAAATATGCCCAGGTGTAGTTATTTTGAAAGCATCTGCCCGCAATGCAGGAGACCCGGGTTCAATCCCTGGGTTGGGAAGATCCCCTGGAGAAGGAAATGGCAACCCACTCCAGCACTCTTGCCTGGAGAATCCCATGGACGGAGGAGCCTGGTAGGCTACAGTCCATGGGGTCGCAAAGAGTCAGACACGACTGAGTGACTTCACTCATTCACTCACTTATCCTACATGATATTCTTTGAGATACTTGGATATGTGCTTTAGCGTCTGACATTAATTTGGGGAAAATAGTCATTCTTCTTTCAAATATTGCCTCTGTTCCTTTCTTTTTTCTCCTTCTGGTGTTCCCAGAAAGGAATGTATGTTATACTTTCTGTAGCTGTCCCAAAGTTCTGGAATATTCTGTTATTTTGTTGTTGTTCTACTTGCTTTTCAGTTGAAGAATTTCTACTTTTTTGCTTCCTCAAGCTCAGAGATTCTTTCCTTAGCCATGTCCAGTCTACTAATGAGTCCTTCAAAGGCATCCTTCATTTCTATTACAGCATTTTAATATTCAGTATTTCCTCTCAAGTCTTTCTTAAAATTTATATTTCTCTGATTTACACCTTCCATGTGTTCTGTCAGGTTGTCTTATTTTTTTCATTAGAGCCTTCAGCATATTAATGGTAGTTGTTATCATACCTGGGTCTGTTTCTGATGCTTGCTATGTCTCTTCAAATTGTGATTTATGCCTTTTATTATGTCTTATAATTTTTTGTTGAAACATTGATATGATATACTGGCTTAAAGGAACTTCAGTAAATTGACCTTTATTAATGTTGTTATAAGATGTAAGGGGAGAGGAAGTATTCTGTAGTTGTATGAGTAGTTTCTCTGCAATTTGATTAGCCTGTCCCCTGAACTGTGAACTTTACTAGTGCTTCTCAATTTATTATTTTTTTCCCCTCACCACTTTAGATGATACACTCTAGAGGGGCCTAGAGTTTGGTATTTCCTTTTTCCCAGGTTGGTTAGCTCTGATAAAACCTCAGTAAGTTAGGTGTTGATAAGATAGTTTTGCTTGTGGGTAGGCCTTGTTAACAAGAACACAATGCCATGGCATATTTCAAATTGGTTATTTTCTTCTCTCCCTACCAAAAACTGGAGGGATTTTTTTATGATCATCACTATGAGAGCCTGAAAGAGCTCCTACAGATGAACTCAGACAAGTGTAAGAGCACCTCTCTGTCTGGGTTTCACAGGTGTTGTTAACTGTCGAGTTTGACCATTTTGAGCCTCCAGCAATTGCCAATTACAGTTCAGGTTTCCTACTCTGATACTGATTCCTTTGGTGGTTTCTATGTGGGGATTTCTGCTCTCAGTTCAGTTCAGTTCAGTTCAGTTCAGTTCAGTCGCTCAGTCGTGTTTGACTCTTTGCGACCCCATGAATCACAGCACGCCAGGCCTCCCTGTCCATCACCAACTCCCGGAGTTCACTCAGATTCATGTCCATCGATTCACTGATGCCATCCAGCCATCTCATCCTTTGTTGTCCCCTTCTCCTCCTGCCCCCAATCCCTCCCAGCATCAAAGTCTTTTCTAATGAGTCAACTCTTTGCATGAGGTGGCCAAAGTACTGGAGTTTCAGCTTTAGCATCAGTCCTTCCAAAGAAATCCCAGGGCTGATCTTCTTCAGAATGGACTGGTTGGATCTCCTTGCAGTCCAAGGGACTCTCGAGAGTCTTCCCTAACATCACAGTTCAAAAGCATTAATTCTTCAGCACTCAGCCTTCTTTACAGTCCAAGTCTCACATCCATACATGACTACTGGAAAAACCATAGCCTTGACTAGATGGACCTTAGTCGGCAAAGTAATGTCTCTGCTTTTGATTATGCTATCTAGGTTAGTCATACTTTTCTTCCAATGAGTAACTATGTTGTTATTCTTTGTATCTGTGGATCTGTTTCCAACTTGGGGAGCAGTGCTTTGTTCTGTGACCTAAGTTCTTAGCCTTAGGTAAAATGTGTAATGGCACCAGCAAAGTCCATCTTACTGGCTAGTATGTTGAGCTAAATATAATGCTGAAATGAGATGTTTTAATTGCAGCTCAGTGGCTTCAATGAACTGAAATATAGTAGAATTGAAATTGACCTGATATTACTTATAGATCCAAATAATCCGCAGTCTTCTCAACCTATTAGATGCTTGAATGGTTTGTAACATATCAAAAACCAAAAAATGAAATAATCTACCTTAAGATCTGTCAGCACAGTTCTAACTGCAAGTGAGTAAATATTGAGTGGAATCACTTAAGAGCCATTCTGAAAAATATCTTTGAAAGTGAAAGTCACTCAGTTGTGTCTGACTCTTTACCACCCCATGGACTATATAGTGATAGTGAAGTCGCTCAGTCGTGTCTGACTCTTTGTGACCCCATGGACAGTAGCCAACCAGGCTCCTCCATCCATGGGATTTTCCAAGCAAGAATACTGGAGTGGATTGCCATTTCCTTCTCCAGGGGATCTTCCTGACCCAGGGATTGAACCCGGGTCTCCTGCATTGTAGGCAGACACTTTGCCATCTGAGCCACCAGGGAAGTCATTATATAGTCCATGGGATTCTCCAGGCCAGAATACTGGAATGGGTACCCTTTCCCTTCTCCAGGGGATCTTCCCAACCGAGGGATCAAACCCAGGTCTCCCACATTGCAGGCAGATTCTTTACCAGATGTAGGCATCTTTTAAAATAGTTCCAAATTGCACTACTTTCTGATATTAATGCCCTTGTATAATTTCTTCCCCTTGAGTATGGCTAGACATATGTGAAACAGAAGGATAAGTCATTATTTTACCCAAAGAACATTAGACAGACACATATTTAAATCACAGATGAGGCTTTTTGCATCAGCTTTCTGATGAATTGATACCAAATATTTGCTTGATAGCTAAAATGCAGCAGAAATTTTTCAAAAGTGGCTTCCTCTGATTCTGGTCTTTCATGATTTCCTGAGAATTCAATTCCCTTTCTGACATATTCTAATGCTGCTCTAAGCATTTAATTTGCTATATGAAGTCATTTCCAGTTAAAAGATGTCAGTGATCTATATGTATATGATGAAACAGTAACTGATGAACAATATTTTAGCATGATGATGAACAAGAGATTCCCACAAAAATGCTAATCTAAGTAGTGTGAAATATGGAGTTATCTTGCAGTGTTCCCATACTTTGGGCAGAAAACTCTGAAAGTCATTTTTTATCTTTCCCATTTTGTACTCCATGATTTCATAAATCTGATGGTGCCGAAAGATTTTAAACTTGACAAGAAGAGGCTGAGTGTGAGAAATTGAGATGAAAATATTTTAAAAGGCCAGGGAGAGGGGAAGAAGAAATATTCTGTCCAGGGGACTTGTTGAAACAGTAGTGAATAGCCATTTAGGTACCACTGGGATGAAGATTTGAGCCTTTCTGATCATCATAAGCAACTGACAGAAAAGACCATTGTTGAGTAAGTAAGAAGAAACATTTCAAACTGTTCAATATATCTTCTGTAGACAAATGGAAGCTTCAGTAAAGTGTTTTATAAAGTCTTCTTTTTATCATACTTCTGAGAAATGGAATATTTCTGGCCGTATCAGTAAACAAGAATATCACAGTCATCAGCGGTTACAGTCCTCCATTGTGAGCAGGTGAGCCCTAATGAACTCAGGAAGAAGAAAGTCTGCCATCTAGCAGCCATTAGACTACAGCCATTCCCTGCGGTGATCCCTGAGGAAACGCAGGATATGAAAACAGGATGCTGGTCCAGATGACTGAAGTGCATATCAAAACAATGATTTCAGTGAGTCCAGACTCTTGCATCTTCTCATACATAGAAAAAGCAGTAAACTCCTCAACTTGGGATATCTGGTTTTCTTTAATTAACAATAATTTTTGATATTCAGACTATCTACCTTTTGTTGTAAGATTTCTATATAACCTGTCTCCTCCTTTCAGTTTCTCTGAGTATTTCCCCAAGGATCACATGAGAGGCTGCCTCCTGGGTATAAGTTTTAAAATTCCCCATTAATAAAACATAACTCTCAACTTTTAGGTTGTTAATATTTTTCTTCAAGTTGACACCTCCTTAGATAGATAGTTCATTCTTACTAACTGGGGCCCTACTTCAAGATTTGGTTAGGTTTTTGGAGATGATAACCCCACAATGTTGTTTAACCTACTAAAGTTATATATTGGATTTTAGGGATATAGACTTGTTTCACTTAGCTTACTTCTCATTGAAATATGATGACTTTTTGTCCTTATATTTATAGAGACACTATCACTCTGTAATTGATAAGAACTTTTTCTTAAATGCATGCAAAATTTATTTGTAAACTTTAATGCTTCTTATGTACTTTTTTTTACACGATGAACTCTTTAAGGGCAAAACTATTCTAGTATTTGAAGCACTTTTAGTATATACAAAATAAGTATTTGTTAAAGATGTGTTAAATGAATAAATAAATGCTCTGAAAACAGCTCTCTTATGAGAAAATCCTGAGGAGGCAGATTTATATGCTCTTTCACCGTCCAGAGTTTTGGTTTAAAAATTCATTTCTTCTAAAAGCATAGACACATTCTTGCCTTCATAATTAATATTACATTTTCAAATTAAAAGCCATGATATTAGTAGTCCTAGTCCCTTGATGACCATTAAAAGAAGAGCACAAAAATGTATAAGTGCTGCATTTCAAATTGTGTGCAGTGAGATTAGTTTTTTGAATCAGGAAATATAGTCTTTTATGGATGGATTTTATCTTTGTTAATCTAGAACAACTCGCCCATTTGTCTATATACCTCTGTCTATTTTCATTATTAATGCATTCAGAGACATTTATTTAATATATTAGTTCTTAAGAATAAATTTTAATCTTATATTCAAATACACCTTATGTAAAGGAAGGAATGGTTCTGTACTATGTATTCCATCACTTTAAGAATTTTTACAGATAAAAGCAGCACAACTTTTAAAGAAAACAAACTTGCAGACAATTTTTCACAATGATAAGGCATGAAAATCAACCTAATGAAAATAAATCAGATGACTATAATAATAAATGAGCATGGTGAAAATAAATATCTAATGCCACCTAATTTAAATTTAAATATAATAGTCAGTGACATATAGACACAATCCTAAATAATTAACACTTATCAACACAGATACAAATGCCTCATTTAATATCTTCATATATTTAAAAGAGCCATTCTGAAACTGCATCATGTTGAAGCTGGAAAAAAGAGCGATTTTGTACCAAATAACACAAAATGTCTCTTTTTGAGCTCCCCATCAAACATCACATTATCACATTTTAAGCAAGTTGTTTTGAATGCATTGCAATAAATTCAAAAGAAAACTTGAGCTGCTGATTCTGCTAGACATTTGAAGTCTAGGATAAAGTGAACCTAGACTTTTTAGGTAAATAAAAACAAAACAAACAAGAAACACAAGCAAGAAATTTTCCAAGATACCAGTGTATCTTCTTAAATAGGGATATTTGTTTGTTAGCATTGAAGAAATATTAAGTGTCTATCCTGGACAAAGCACTGTGCTAGGCGTCAGAGCAAGGCAGTAATGGTTTTGTTGACTAAATTTTAAAAATCATTTTTGCATATGATGTGAGATATAAAAGATGCTTACTTCTTGGAAAGAAAGTTATGGCCAACCTAGATAGCATATTAAAAAGCAGAGATATTACTTTGTCAACAAAGGTCCATCTAGTCAAGGCTATAGTTTTTCCAGTGGTCATGTATGGATGTGAGAGTTGGACTGTGAAGAAAGCTGAGCGCCAAAGAATTGATGCTTTTGAACTGTGGTGTTGGAGAAGACTCTTGAGAGTCCCTTGGATTGAAAGGAGATCCAACCAGTCCATCCTAAAGGAGATCAGTCCTGGGTGTTCATTGGAAAGACTGATGCTGAGGCTGAAACTCCAATAATTCGGCCACCTCATGCGAAGAGTTGACTCACTGGAAAAGACCCTGATGCTGGGAGGGATTGGGGGCAGGAGAAGAAGGGGACAACAGAGGATGAGACGGCTGGATGGCATCATCGACTCGATGCACATGAGTCTGGGTGAACTCAGGGAGGACAGAGAGGCCTGGCGTGCTGCGATTTCCAGTCGCAAAGAGTTGAAACGACTGAGCAACTGAACTGAACTGAACTGAACTGATAATTCAAAGTTCGTTTTTACTTACATATAGTGGTTCAATTGTTTAGAAAACTTTTGTTGAAAGACTATTTTTTTAACCAATGAATTGTCTTTGCACCCTTGTCCAAAAACAATTTTATGTACAGTGATTTACTGGGATCTCTATTCTGTTCTATTGATATATTTGCCAATATTTATACCAATAACACGCTGAATTGCTATAAAGAGTCATGAACTAAACCTTGAAATAAGGTAAGTGCTCTCTTCTAACTATGTACTTCTTTTGGAATGTTGCTTTGGCTATTCTACTAACAGCTTTTCCATGTGAGTTTTAGAATCAGCTTGCCAATGCTTCTAAAAAATTTAATATTGATTTGAATTGTATTGAATCTATAGGTCAACTAGGGAAAAATTGTATAACTTCTGTGTCAATTCTAAAATCAATCATTTCTCCAAGGACATTTTGTTTCTGTCATTGGAGATAAATATTAGAAACTAAGATGTGGGTGCCAATTTTGTCATTGCTTCTAGGTCCTCTCAGCTGTCAGAGTAAGAAAACATGTATGTGTACTAACTCATGTATGTATATATACATAAATTTTTTGCTTTCTTAAAAATGGTTTATCTTTTTTGTTTTATTTATTTATTTTTATTTTTTACTTTACAATACTGTATTGGTTTTGCATACATTGACATGAATCCACCACGGGTATATCTGAGTTCCCAATCCTGAACCCCTCTCCCACCACCCTCCCCATATCATCTCTCTGGGTCATCCCAGTGCACCAGCCCCAAGCATCCTGTATCCTGTATCGAACCTAGACTGGTGATTCTTTATATTCATCTCCCTTTCTCTTCCTCTCTCTTTCTCCGTATACATTTGTATTTCAAACTTGCCTTCATGTTGATATCTCCAACTGTTTTGTTGTTCAGTCACTAAATCACGTCTGACTCTTTGCAACTTCATGAACTACAGCATGCCAGACTTCCCTGCCCTTCACTATCTCCCAGACTTTGCTCAAACTCATGCCCATTGAGTCAGTGGTGCCATCTAACCATCTCATTCTCTGTCGTCCCCTTTTCCTCTTGCCCATAATCTTCCCAGCATCCAGGTCTAATCCTTACCATATGATTCATTCTGCCTTTTGCTCATTCATTCATCCTTTTGGTAATCTGTAAACGTTCCCATAATAAATCTGGCTCCCATCATCCACTATCTATTTAGTTAATTATTTGTTTCAGTATACAGGTATAGCAGTTTCAGAATTGCTAACTGTACCACCATGGGAAACAATTAAAAAACCTTATCAACTAAAGTACAATATTTATGTCCAGTCCTTTTTACCTTTAATTTTCCAGATTACTTTCATTTCCGGTTACTTAGGTCACAGTCTTTATATCTATTTCTTTCTTACTATTTCATACATTTATGGTTCAATTAGTTTTTTTGTTACAGTTTTCATTGCGTGCTAGGATTTCCCCTTGCTCCTGAAACATTTTATATAATTTGCATATGTTAAGGTTCACTCCTTATGCAATAAAGATCAATGGGATTATCCAAATAAAGAATGTCATGTAACCACAATTAGAGTATCATAGTTTATTTATAGAATACTTTCACTTTCCTGTGCTTCACCATTCAGCCCATCCATAGTAACAGCCCCCCGGCAGACACTGATCTGTTTAACATCTCTATATTTTTGCCTATTCTAGAATGTCATATAATTCAAATCACAGCATACAGTCTTCTCACAATAGCTTTTCAAATAGCAAATAGCATTATGCATTTAATTTTCAAATAGCAATATGCATTTAAGTTTCACCAATGATTTTACATGAATTAATATCTCATTCTTTCTACTGCTCTGTAGTTTTTCATTTTAAGGACACTGACTGTAGTTTGCTTATTCAAAACCCTATTGAAGGTCATAGTAATTCTTCCAAATTGTGGGCATTAAATAGAAATCTGGCGTAAACATTGATTAGTTTAGTGTGCATAACCTGTTAGGGAAATAACGAGTGTTATGATATGACTGGAGAAGGCAATGGCACCCCACTCCAGTACTCTTGCCTGGAAAATCCCATGGATGGAGGGGCCTGATGAGCTGCAGTCCATGGGGTCACTAAGAGTCAGACAGGACTTCACTTTCACTTTTCACTTTCATTCATTGGAGAAGGAAATGGCAAGCTACTCCCGTGTTCTTGCTTGGAGAACCCTAGGGATGGGGAAGCCTGGTGGGCTGCTGTCTATGGGGTCGTGCACAGTCAGACACGACTGAAGTGAATTAGCAGCAGCAGCAGCATGATATGATTATATTTAGTTTCATAAGTGAAAGTGAAAGTGAAGTCACTCAGTCGTGTCCGACTCTTTGTGACCCCATGGACTGTAGCCTACCAAGCTCCTCTGTCCATGGGATTCTCCAGGCAAGAATACTGCAGTGGGTTGCCATTTCCTTCTCCAGGGGATCTTCCCCACCCAGGGATCGAACACGGGTTGTCTTCCGATTATTCATTCCCAGCAGCAATGAATTAGAGATCCTGATATTCTAACATTGATTGACTTTTGAATGTTAAATCAACCTTGCATTCTTGGAATAAATTCTACTTAGTCATGAAGTATTATCTCTTTTGTATAATCTTGCATTTGATTTGTTAAAAATGTTTTAGAGTTATTGTGTGTCTATATGCATAAGGAGTTTTGGATTGATTTCTTTTCTCCCAATGTCCTTGTCTGAATTTGTTTTTATAAACTAATGATTCATAGAATGACTTGAGAAGTAGTCTTTCTTTAATTTTTTAGAAAAAATATATTTAGCATGGGATTTATTTATTTTATAAATGCATGGAAGAATTCACCAGTGAAGCCATCTTAACCTGAAATTTTCTTTATGAAATGATTCTTAACTGTAAGTTCAATATCTTTAATAATGTGCTCATGATTGCCCGTTTCTTACTGTCTGCTGTGTTTTAACCAAATTTTAGTTAGGCTTTATTCCTTCTTCAGTCCAGCTCAGTTCAGTCACTCAGTCGTGTCTGACTCTTTGCGACCCCATGAATCAGCACAAGGCTTGCCTCCTTGTCCATCACCAACTTCCGGAGTTCACTCAGACTCACGTCCATCGAGTCAGTGATGCCATCCAGGCATCTCATCCTCGGTCATCCCCTTCTCCTCCTGCCGCCAATCCCTTCCAGCATCAGAGTCTTTTCCGATGAGTCAACTCTTCGCATGAGGTGGCCAGAGTACTGGAGTTTCAGCTTTAGCATCATTCCTTCCAAAGAAATCCCAGGGCTGATCTCCTTCAGAATGGATTGGTTGGATCTCCTTGCAGTCCAAGGGACTCTCAAGAGTCTTCTCCAGCACCACAGTTCAAAAGCATCAATTCTTTGGCACTCAGCCTTCTTCACAGTCCAACTCTCACATCCATACATGACCACAGGAAAAACCATAGCCTTGACTAGACAGACCTTAGCCGGCAAAGTAATGTCTCTGCTTTTGAATATACTATCTAGGTTGGTCATAATTTTCTTCCAAGGAGTAAGCGTCTTTTAATTTCATGGCTGCAATCACCATCTGCAGTGATTTTGGAGCCCCCAAAAATAAAGTCTGACACTATTTCCTAATTCCTTGTTACCAAACCTGTGTAAGTTATAAAAAATGGAACATACTGCATCATCTACTTATCCCAAGAATCAGCTGATCCCAGTGAGACATGTTTCTTCTCTGACTTCATTAGTCATTTCCTCTTGCTGCCCAACTTTCCTTTAGCACATCCTGCTTGACTTTGATTATACATTCCTACCTATGATAGAAAAGTCTTTTTTCTGTTGATTATGGGATTCTTGAAGTTTTCTGATATTAGTGTATTCCCCCAATTGCAATGGCTTTTTTTGGGGGGGAAAAGACATCTCCCTAAATTCAGATGTATTAACTTGATATTATTGATTTATTCCCATTATTGTTGAGTCACCTTTGAGAATTTATGCCCTTTAAATGTGTTCATTTCATAAAGGCTATAGGATATTTTGTATTATGTATATATTATGAAAATTTATAATTTTCTTATAATATTTCAATATTTTCATTTCAATATCTGTAGTATCTGTAATGATTTCACCTGTCTCATTCCTTGTATTGCTATTTATTGTCATTTCTCTAATTTTTTTAAGTTACTCTTATTTTATTAATTATATTTATCTTTTGAAAACAAATCTTTTGACATTACTGATTTTTTTAAAAATTACTTCTCTGTTTCCCAGATCTGATATTCATTTTTCTTTTGTTCTAGTTGGGGTTTAGTTTTCCCTTTTATAAAAAGTTTTGTTTAGAGAAGCTGACTTCATTGAAGGGCATTCATATTTTCCTGGTTTGCATACTTAGGATTTTTTTTATTGATGCCAAGAATTGTTGATTTTACTTTAAATTATGCTGAATAGTTTGTATTCCTATGAATATTCTTGACTTTTGTTCTGGGAGACAGTTTAGTTACTCGAAAACTGTTTGATATACTTGGATTTTAAGATTTGATAAGATGACATAATCAGATTTTATCAAAGAGCTAATCATTCCACACTGCCAAGAAAAATTTCCAGTAAATACTGCATCCAGTTCCCCATGAATTATCAAAATTTTCCAGTCTGACTTTTGACAGTTGGCACCATTCCTGGTACTATATAGGATATTGGTACTGTTTTCTTTAATACTTTCAGGTATTCTTTTTCCTGGCTTTAGATAATTTCCTGAAATATATGAGTTATCAATATTGTCTGGGTACTTAGGGGTTCTGCCACAGTTGAATGGAGTCTTATCTCTGAGAAGCTCTCTTTCCCTGATACTCTGTCTTGCAAACTCGAGCCTCCCTGCTTCCTCTAGACTCCTAAGTCTTCAACTCAGGGAATCTGACAGGCTCCAACTGATACCTCTGTCTTTGACCCACAGACTGAAATATTTCACAAAGCAATAAGCTGGTACAATCATTGTTTTCCCTTCATTTGATATTTAATTCTACTTTACAATATAAAGAGTATTAATAGAACAATTAAAGCAATAATTATGCAGTGAACATAACTTTGGATAAAGCAATAAGAAAGGTTAGACAAGCTTCATTAAAGTAATCAAATATGATTAAACAAAATGCCTATAGTTAATAAATATATATAAATTAATTTGATTGTATTATTTAAAATTGCTTGGAGAAGGCAATGGCACCCCACTCCAGTACTCTCACCAGGAAAATCCCATGGATGGAGGAGCCTGATAAGCTGCAGTCCATGGGATCGCTAAGAGTCAGACACAACTGAGCAACTTCACTTTCATGCATTGGAGAAGGAAATGGCAACCCACTCCAGTGTTCTTGCTTGGAGAATCCCAGGGATGAGGGAGTCTGGTGGGCTGGCGTCTATGGGGTCAGATAGAGTCAGACGCAACTGAAGCGACTTAGCAGCAGCAGAAGAAATTGCTAAGATGGTGAAAGACCTAGACAGTGGTTAGCAGAATTAGATGGTCTCTATGTATTTAAAATCAGCTTGAGAACAATGTATTATTTCATGAAAATTTTTTCAAGCACAAATTTGATATTTAAAAATCACTGATGAAAAATTTTTCAGTAAATCTTAAAGAATGCATTTGTTTTTCCAAATTAAAATCAAGATCTCAAAAATTAACCACTAGGCCCTTTATATTTTCTAGTCTTCTTTTTTTCCTGTCAACTCACTTAGGATGCTGAGTTAAATAATGTCTTTTTTAAATAACCAGGGCTTCCCTGGTGGCTCAGAGGATAAAGTGTCTGCCTGCAATGCAGAAAACCCGGGTTCAATTCCTGGGTCGGGAAGATCCCCTGGAGAAGGAAATAGCAAGGACTCCAGTACCCTTGCCTGGAAAATCCCATGGATGGAGAAGCCTGGTAGGCTACAGTCAATGGGGTCTCAAGGAGTCGGACACGTCTGAGCAACTTCACTCACTTTTGTAAATAACAAGTAAGTTAAAGCCTATTATCTTTAAGATATTAAATTGTATTTAGTTTTATTTTTTAATTTAAGATTAACTAATTGAGACAATCTACTGATACTCTTTTTTTTCTAGTAGATTTTGGTGAATGTCTGAAAATGTCAAAAAAGAGCCATGGTCAAAAATATCAAAATTTCAGTTGTAAGGAGCAAAGGAAAGGAGATATTTACCAGTATGTAAAATCATTAAAATGTATTTTAAAATGTCAAATAATCCAAGATGTTTCACTTTATTATGAACTATTATTATTATAGTCTCCCTGAAACATTGCTTTTCACTATTCAACATTTGGAAAAGTTAGACCAAAATTATGTTTGTTGGGTAAATGGTCAAATCAATAAAAAATGCAGCTTGGTTGGACTGCATATTTCATCTTAAAGTGCAGTAATACAAACAAAAGTCATAGGACTTATTAAAGTGTCAATAAAATCAAATTATATTTCAAAAGAGGCTTCAGAAATTAATATCATATTATTAAAAATGTATAATTATATATTACAAATACTACATAATAAAAATATAACTAAGAAGAGTATCAATTTTACCTGCTTTTTCAAAACAATAATCATTGCAATTTATTAATAACTGTTATCAGTTACAATTATATGCTATATTCCTTGCTAAATAGGATATTGAAAGAACTTCACAAACCTACCATAAAGCCATTTAACAGATTACTGAATTCTTATCCAATAAGAGTAAAGGAGTGATTTAATATTGCATTACTTCCTTTGAGATAAAACTATGAAAATCACAAGAACACAAGTCAACTTTAATGTAAATGGATATATTTAATCCTATCTCTTCATAAAGACATACACTTCCAAAGGGGAACTCTGCCTATATTTATACCAATAATACACTTTTCTAGGTATATCTCCTAGAAAACAATGTTTACAAGTGTGGTATAGCTTCTGAAGGAAAATGTGATGGTAGTAGTGTTATTATTTTATTGGAATTTTTTGGTCCATAATGTAAATGCTTAGATATATAGCAATACCCAGGGATGGAAATGGGAGTCACTGATTCTGAGAAGCTTAGAAACTTGTGAAAGTGAAAGTGAAGTCGCTCACTAGTGTCTGACTCTTTGCGACTTCGTGGACTGTAGCCTACCAGGCTCCTTCATCCATGGGATTCTCCAGGCAAGAGTACTGGAGTGGGTTGCCATTTCCTTCTCTAGGGAACTTGTAGTAAGTAGTATAAAGAAGAATGTGACAGGCGTGGAATTTGGATACATGCCTGAGACATTGAAACTCACCCAATCATCCACTTATTCAAAGTTCCTTGTCTGTGTTAAAACAAAAATATCTCAGAGACAGGAAAGCTGATTGTTCCAAACCACATCAAAAAGTGCTCAGCTACCTCAGCTGTCACTAATGAAGAGATCTATGAAGTCAGTTGAAATTATTGAAGATAATTTTCTTTCCTGTCATTTCTCCTCACCACCATCTGGTGAAGGTATAAAGAGAAATCCTCACAAATGTTTGGGTGTTTTTATAGGCATTCATATGGAATTTTTTCAAGTTTGCTTTCCACCAACTTTGATTTATACTCAGCTTTAAAACATATTGAGTCTTATTCTCCTCTCACTAGCAGAAGGGAACTGCTGCCATAAATCCTTGATACTGCCACTTACACAAAGAAAAGGACTGTTCTGGATTGCATGGCAGATATAATACCAGCTCAGGGGCAGGAAAAATGTGATGGGAGAATTCTCTAGTGTCCTCTAGGCAAAGGAAAGTATGGAATAGGCCTTTCATTACCAAGGAGAAATTAAGCTAATTCATTTGTAGTGCTAAAATTGTACATTGGAAAAACATTATTTTCAAAGACCTAGCCATAAACAAAACAAATAGAACACTTTTTAAACCAATAGAATTGAAGTACCATCAATTACAGCTGCTCAGAAATAATTACATTTGCAATCGTATTCTACATATTATGATGCATATCAGTTTTTCTCATTTATAACAAAGAAATAGGAGTCTGCATTTTCCAAAGCATTAAATAAACTAAAACAAAACAAAACAAAACAAAACAGAAGGTCTGATGAACATGACTTAGATCATGTTTAAAATTTCAATATGATTTATGAGTAAATACAGAGTACATAGTTTATCACAAAGTACTACATAGATTTTAGGTGCATCTGCTGCTGCTAAGTCTCTTCAGTTGTGTCTGACTCTGGGCGAACCCATAGACGGCAGCCCACCAAGCTCCTCTGTCCCTGGGATTACCCAGGCAAGAACACTGGAGTGGGTTGCCATTTCCTTCTCCAATGCATTAAAGTGAAAAGAGAAAGTGAAGTCGCTCAGTCATGTCCAACTCTTAGCGACCCCATGGACTGCAGCCTACCAGGCTCCTCCGCCCATGGGATTTTCCAAGCAAGAGTACTGGAGTGGGGTGCCATTGCCTTCTCTGTTAGGTGCATCTAATTATTATTAATATTATTATTTAGACTCATTGGAAAACACTCTATGATGAAAAAATTGAATGCAAAAGGAGAAGAGGACAGCAGAGGATGAGATGGTTATACAGCATCACTGACTCAATGGGCATGAACTTGAGCATTATCTGGGGATATAGTGAAAAACAGGGAAGTCTGGCATGCTGCAGTCCATGTAGTTGCAAAGAGTCATACATGATGTAGTGACTGAACAACAGCAAAATTGTCATTTATTCCCTGAGAGGTGGCAAAGATCATATGTATACCAATGTAATTTTGGGTCTGCATGGTTGGCAAGATTATGTGGTTATGAGAAATATATTTTATTTTAGATAGAAAAATGTTAAGATTATTTTATAAAAAATTCACAGATTGTTTCAGCTATAATAAGACATCCTAGAAAATATGCTTATAAAAATATTCCATAATACTCAGTGGTTTATATTTGTAGAAACTGTTTTGGTTTTTTTTTTTTGTTTTTTTTTTAATAGACTCACTTGAAGGCAGTCACTGAGAAAAGTTAAAACTCATACATATATTAAACTTTGCTCTAGTCTCAATTTAAAGTCAGACAAAATAATCAGTATTGAGTAAAGGAAAAATGAAATTCCACTCATTCTTTAGTATTTTCTAGTCTTCTTATTTTTGGTTATGAATTGTAATTTCATCAGGTTTTTAGGCTAATTCTCCAATAACTGACTTAACTGCAATCCTCTCAGGCAAAGATATATGTTTAGAAAGGAAATTTGTAATATAAGTGGAATAAGGTGATTTCTAAGTTAACCTTTACTAGATATCCTGTGAAATCTAGAATATTCATAATGTCATTATATTTTCTAGCAAATATAAATTAGTCATTATAAAAATGCTAATAAAACAATTCATGCTACATGTTTTATTTAAAGAAATCCAAACTGTTCACTTTAATCTGATTTATGGTGGAACTTAATGGCAATAGCTCATAGTGAAAAATATGAAAATAAAGATACTGCATATAAAAACAATAAATAATTTGGGTTTTTTTACATTTCAAAAAAATATACTCTTCATGATCACATAGAATATCAAAATGGAAATAATGCAAGTTCATTTCTTTCATGTTTATAGTTACTGTATGATCACTTTTTTTTTTTTCAAATCTATTGCTTAAATATAGGAATATGTAGCCCCACAGTATTGGAGACAAGGGTCCAAACAATTATAAACTTGCTCTTGGAAAAAAAAAAAAAAAAACATGTAGTTGAGTGTGAGGCTGTGTTGGAGGAATACTATAACTGTTCTCAAATATACTTCCACATAGAATACAATAAATTTATTAACAGAAAAGCAACAAAATGCTCTATTTAAATTATATATATATGTATATAATTATATACATATTTAAATTATATATGTATATAATTTTGCACAATACAAGGTACTTCAGAAAAGCATGCATAATAATTATAGAAGAATGCCTAAGCAGCAGTATGTGCATGAGTTAAGTAGAAGAAACAGAAACCACTTAAGGTAACAAGCATGAATGATTTAATATGTGTTGATATATGTAACATTCATTTTAATATAAAAAGTGTTAATAACTCAGACCAGAAAAGAGTTTGGGGGAACTATATTTTATCTGTTTTTTTAAAAAATTGCTAGTACAAGGCTTAATAAATAGAACACACTTTTGGGGCTTCTCTTGTTATAATTTAAAAGTCATAATAAAACAATGCACATATTTACTACCTACTTGCAAACCAAACAACTCTGTCACTTTACCCTTGTTCCACCACTGCTAACAGATGAATTATACTTTGGTACATGTTTGTGTGATGGAAGTTCAACATTGCAATTATATTTCATTCACGCATTCTCTCTCATTTTATAGCATAGGTATTTATTGACACAACATTTCTAATTAGGATCTTACTTACAAGACCATGCATTAGACCAAATGGCTTCTATTTTTGGATATCACTCAAATGCAAACATACTATGAGCAGATACATGCATCTGATTACTCTGTTTTTCTGTCTAGTGTAGTCATGTCCAAACATTACATACTGTGAAGCATGTCATGATTTGTCTCCTTCAGCTTTCATTCTTTTCCTTTTAGTTTGAAGATATGGCTATATAAAGCCTATATATCATAGGTATCCCCACTTCTGGTTTTCTGGCTGGTGCTAGATTTTGATAACAGTTGCACTCACATGCAGCTCAAAAGAGAGATATTAGACAGAGAACATTTTGTGGCTTTTATGTTTCTTTATGGTGACAAGCATGGTTATACAAATGACAGTTCTTTGCAAAAACATTGATTTCTGCATTACAGTGTTGTTAATGACTAGAAATAATTTGGTGTTGATGATATCTTCTTGATTTTACAATACAATTTTTTTTTTTTATTCTGGGTGACTGATATGTCCATTCTCTACTTTCCCAGGTGATGACAGGAAGCTGTAGCCGTAGCATAGGCAAGGTTGTGTTTGAGTATAATTTCATGGTATTTTAACAGATATACTGTCATCTAATTCAATGTGGTATTGATCTGATGTCTTTCCTGGAATCCCATTCTAGTGTTTTACTTCAAATTTCCAATATCTTTATACACACCAATTCTTAAATCACGTATGCTTAAGTTACCTTAAGTGGTTTATGTTTCTTGCCCTTAATTGTAATTCATTCACATTTGGCTCTTTAAACATTCTGCTAAAATTATTATATATGCTTTTATGAAATGCATTATGTTGCATAAAATCATGCACTGAAAACAGAGCTTTGGAGAAGACTGGGTTAGGAAAAGACCAATAAATGCTGGAGAGGGTGTGGAGAAAAGGGAACCCTCTTACACTGTTGATGGGAATGCAAACTAGTACAGCCACTATCAATAACAGCGTGAAGATTCCTTAAAAAACTGGAAATAGAACTGCCTTATGACACAGCAATCCCACTACTGGGCATACACACTGAGGAAACCAGAACTGAAAGAGACACGTGTACCCCAATGTTCATCGCAGCACTGCTTATAATAGCCAGGACATGGAAGCAATCTAAATGTCCATCAGCAGATGAATGGATAAGAAAGCTGTGGTATATATACACAATGGAGTATTACTCAGCCATTAAAAAGAGTACATTTGACTCAGTTCTAATGAGGTGGATGAAACTGGAGCCTATTATGCAGAGTGAAGTAAGCCAGAAAGAAAAACACCAATACAGTATACTAATGCATATATATGGAATTTAGTAAGATGGTAATGATAACCCTGTATGAGAGACAGCAAAAGAGACACAGATATATAGAACAGTCTTTTGGACTCTGTGGGAGAGGGAGAGGGTGGGATGATTTGGGAGAATGGCATTGAAACATGTATAATATGATATATGAAACAAATCGCCAGTCCAGGTTTGATGCATGATACAGGATGCTTGGGGCTAGTGCACTGGGATGACCCAGAGGGATGGTATGGGGAGGGAAGTGGCAGGGGGGTTCAAAATGGGGAACACATGTACACTCATGGTGGATTCATGTTGATGTATGGCAAAACCAATACAGTATTGTAAATTAGTTAGCCTCCAATTAAAATAAATAAATCTATATTTTAAAAAAAGAAAGAAAGAAGAGAACTAACACTGGCTCCCGAAAAGGAGAAAAGGGAAAGGAAAAATATTTTTTAAATTGTACCGACCCAGAAATGAATGCTCAGTTGTCAACAAGGGACTGTTTACAATAAAATCCTCAGGTTTGCACATGGAAAAAAAAAAAAAAAAAGACCAACCAAAACTTATGCAATTTTGTGACAAGAACACTAACCAAAGCAGTAATAATACTAATAAAACACCATCATGATTTATAACATATATTGTATTTCTAATGAATGCAGATGTACCATAACAAGTAGGAGACTTTACCTTTTATTGAAAAGAGTAAAGGTAGTTTGTTGGAAAGTTTAAGAAGGTCAATGGCATTCAATTATGGAAATGAAGAGCAAGGGTTGTCATCATTGCCAGAAAATTCACATGGAAAAGTAGTTGGAGAATTTTCATTAAATTATCCAATGCACCAGATGGATAACTCTGGTTTGCATTGTGTTAAGCTCATACTGAGTAAGCCAAGTGGAAAACTACAGTGTGATTATTTTGTTCATCACTATGCTCTATGACTTATAGAGAATTCATGTATTTTACATATATTTTCTATTATTTGAAAGAACCAAACTTTAATTTGCTGGGAAAATATATGTTATATAGACTGATAAATATTATTAATCATATCTGAGATAATTTTCATTCTTGCAGAAATGATGTATATCTTTTGATTTCAGTTAATTTTATTTTTTTCATATTTTATTAAAACTACTGATTATTGTACACATGTGTGTAACTGTGGGTATTTTATATACAAATTTTATTCAAGGATTATTGTTATTAAAATATGTATTTCTAATAAGCCAAAAAAGCTGATACTGTATGAGATCTGACATGTTTGAGGTCTTTCTCAAACATCATCGTATCAGAGACAATAGGGATGATTGGCTGCTCTGAATTGTGGTGTCATTTCTCTTTGCGGCCCCCAATGTTTGTGACTTCAGTTATGAGAATATGAAAGGACTCAGGGGATATTTTGCAAAAACTTACCAATTCCTTACTGAGTGTATCATATATTTTCTTTATTTTTTGATTTAGTAGCAAACCAAAGTAAAACTAAATCAAGTTGAATACAAGTCATTATTCTCAATCCAGATCAGACTTTGTACCCAGATGCTGGCTAGACTCACATGCAACTTCCCAGATATTCTAAACATCTGCATAAATCAGGAAGAAACCTAATCTCCTGGGTACTATAATGCACAGCCTCTTCTCAGACTAAAAACAGTTCAACTTAGAAGAGCCAATAAATATTTACCATTTTTGTAACTGATACGCCTACTGTCAACTTTACAGTAAGTAGGTAATGTCTAAACACTGACAGTGACTGAAATCCTTTGGGCTTAAAATTATCCTGTTATGCATTTCAGATTTTCATAGGAGTGGATTTTAAGGCATTTTTTAAAAATCAGTGAATTTTTTCTTATATTACTTATCACATTATGAAAATTTTATTATACAGTTAGAATGAAATATTGCATTTTATTTTCTATCAACACTTACATAAGCAGGCTTTCCTGGTGGCTCAGACAAAAAAGAAGTTGCGTGCAATGCAGGAAACAGTGGTTCGATCCCTGGATTGGGAAGATTCCCTGGCGAAGGGGATGGCATCCTACTCCCATAATTTTGCCTGGAGAATCTCATGGTCAGAAGAGCCTGGCAGGCTAGAGTCTATGAGGTTGCAAAGAGTCAGACACTACTGAGTGACTAACACTAGCGCTGCCTAACTTACCTAGGAAAATAATGCATGCTTATTGATATGTTTGTCCACAGATTTATAATTATAATAATCTCAATGATGAGTTAAAGCTATTTTTAAAAAAGTTCATAAATTCTAAGTGACTAATCAATTTTGCATTATTCCTTAAAATATAAAAGATAGTCTAGTGAAGTGGACAGAAGGTGATCTGTATCATTTCAAACCACAGATAGTGTTTTTTTCCGAAAAGATAACATTACATAAAATTTATGCAGATTATTCATGTGATAGCTCAATGAATAATATCATGGAATATATATGAAGGTCATACTGGTGTTATTACAAGTTTATACATATTTAAGTATTCTCAAATATTAAGTTTCTGAAATTACTACATGCTTTATTTCAGATGCTGATAACATATAGAGGTGTATGTTTCAACTATTAATATGCCAACTATCTTACCTTTTTAACTGTCAGTCATTTAGAATTTTTAAAATTATGTCCTTTCAAAGTCATAGTTAAGCATTATTATTAAGGGTCTAGTATTTACAAGGATTTATAAGTATCAATATTTTATTTTTCTAGAAATTCATTTGAAGTGCTATTAGGGGTTCCTGACATTGTAAAGGAGTCAGGGATCAAGACCATCCCCATGGCAAAGAAATGCAAAAGAGCAAAATGGTCGTCTGAGGAGGGCTTACAAATAGCTGTGAAAAGAAGAGAAGTGAAAAGTAAAGGAGAAAAGGAAAGATATAAGCATCTGAATGCAGAGTTCCAAAGAATGGCAAGGAGAGGTAAGAAAGCCTTCCTTAGCGATTAATGCAAAAAAATAGAGGAAAACAACAGAATGGGAAAGACTAGAGATCTCTTCAAGAAAACTAGAGATACCAAGGGAATATTTCATGCAAAGATGGGCTCGATAAAGGACAGAACTGGTAGGGACCTAACAGAAGCAGAAGATATTAAGAAGAGGTGGCAAGAATACACAGGAGAATTGTACAAAAAACGAACTTCACGACCCAGATAATCACGATTGTGTGCTCACCCACCTGGAGGCAGACATCCTGGAATGTGAAGTTAAGTGGGCCTTAGGAAGCATCACTGCAAACAAAGCTAGTGGAGGTGATGGAATTCCAGCTGAGCTATTTCAAATCCTGAAAGATGATGCTGTGAAAGTGCTGCATTCAATATGCCAGCAAATTTGGAAAATTCAACAGTGGCCACAGGACTGGAAAAGGCCAGTTTTCATTCCAGTCCCTAAGAAAGACAATGCTAGAGAATGCTCAAACTACCACACAATTGCACTCATCTCACACGCTAGTAAAGTAATGCTCAAAATTCTCCAAGCCAGGCTTCAGCAATACATGAACAGTGAACTTCCAGATGTTCAAGCTGGTTTTAGAAAAGGCATAGGAACCAGAGATCAAATTGCCAACATACGCTGGATCATAGAAAAAGCAAGAGAGTTCTAGAAAAACACCTATTTCTGCTTCCTTGACTATGCCAAAGCCTTTGACTGTGTGGATCACAACAAACTGTGGAAAATTCTGAAAGAGATGGGCATACCAGACCACCTGACCTGCCTCTTGAGAAACCTGTATGCAGGTCAGGAAGCAACAGTTTGAACTGCACATGGAACAACAAACTGGTTCCAAATAGGAAAAGGAGTATGTCAAGGCTGTATATTGTCACCCTGCTTGTTTAACTTATATGCAGAGTACATCATGAGAAACATGGGCTGGAGGAAGCACAGGCTGAAATCAAGATTTCAGTAACAATATCAATAACCTCAGATATGCAGATGACACCACCCTTATGGCAGAAAGTGAAGAGGAACTAAAAAGCCTCTTGATGAAAGTGAAACAGGAGAGTGAAAAAGTTGGCCTAAAGCTCAACATTCAGAAAATGAAGACCATGGCATCTGGCCCCATCACTTCATTGGAAATAGATTGGGAAACAATGTCAGACTTTATTTTGGGGGGCTCCAAAATCACCGCAGATGGTAATTGCAACCACGAAATTAAAAGACACTTACTCCTTGGAAGGAAAGTTATGACCAACTTAGACAGCACATTAAAAAAGCAGAGATATTACTTTTTCAACAAAGGTCCATCTAGTCAAGGCTATGGTTTTCCCAGTGGTCATATATGGATGTGAGATTTGGACTGTGAAGAAAGCTGAGCACCAAAGAATTGATGGTTTTGAATTGTGGTGTTGGAGAAAATTCTTGAGAGTCCCTTGGCCTGCAAGGGGGTCTAACTAGCCCATTCTAGGGGAGATCAGTCCTGGCTGTTCATTGGAAGGACTGATGTTAAAGCTGAAACTCCAGTATTTTGGCCACCTCATGTGAAGAGTTGACTCATTGGAAAAGACCCTGATGCTGGGAGGGACTGGGGGCAAGTGGAGAAGGGGACGACAGAGGATGAGATGGCTGGATGTCATCACCGACTCAATGGACATGAGTTTGGGTGAACTCTGGGAGCTGGTGATGGAGAGGGATGCCTGGCGTTCTGTAATTCATGACGTAGCAAAGAGTCAGATACGACTGAGCAACTGAACTGAATTAAACTGACATTGGATATACATTTCTAAATCTTTCCTTAAATTTTTTTTTACATTAATTTTTTTCAATTTATCTATTTAATTGGAGAATTATTACTTACAATAATATGATGATTTTTGCATTACATAAACATGAATCAGTCACAGATATACTTGTATACTTCATCCTGGCACTCGCTCCCATCTTCCTCCCCCCTCCTTCATCTTCTGGGTTGTCCCGTAGCACTGACTTTGAGTGCCCTGCTTCATGCATTGAATTTGCACTGGTCATCTATTTTATATGTGGTAATGTACATGTTTCAATGCTATTCTCTCAAATCATCCCACCTTAGCCTTCTTTGACTAAGTCCCAAAGTCTGTTCTTTACATCTGTGTCTCCTTTGCTGCCCTGCATGCAGGATCATCAGTACTCAATAAATTCCATATATATCTTTCCTTTCCTGAATTTTAATGCCCTAGTCACTCACCATCTCTGACAAAACCTTTGAATTATCCTTTGGTTTATTTGTCTGTCTCCTTTCAGTTCACCTGAACAAATTTTCATATATATATATATGTAGAGAGAGAGAGAGAGCGCTATATGTATGTTCATATATATATATATATATATATATATATATATATATAGAGAGAGAGAGAGAGAGAGAGAGAGCGCTAGTCTTACCAGTGTAACCTGAGTATTTCCATGCCACTCTCCTAAGTGAAATTTCTACCCTAATCACACTCATTTTTCAAACTCCGATCCAATTTTATCTCTTCCATGAATGTATACCCAGTTATAGCTGAGAAGCAAAAGTTCCCCCTCTTTTCGCCTGTATAATTTAATCACTGTTACTTATATAAATCTTTGAATTATAATTATTTGTATACTAACATAATATAAAAATTTGATGTCAGAGGTTTCCTATGCTATCTTTTCACTAAGTACCTACCTTTGGTATGATTTTCTTGTATTAGTACTGAATCAAATTTGCAACAAGAACTACTATGCTGTTGTAGTAATTATGTGTTTTTAAAAGTATATTTTATATTCTATCCTATCTAGGTTTTCATTTATTTGTTAACTTAAATTTTGTATTGCTGGTATTTAAATATTACTAACAGTTACCCTGTGCCCAAGGTCAGGGGCAATGGCTGAGAGGAGCTACCCTGTGTCTGAGGTAAGGAGTAGTGGCTGGCTTTACCGGAGCAGCTGTGAAGAGAGACCCCATGTCCAAGGTAAATGAAACCCAAGTAAGACAGTAGGCACTGAGAGAGGGCATCAGAGGGCAGACAAACTGAAATCACAATCAGAGACAACTAACCAATGTGATCACATAGACCACAGCCTTGTCTAACTCAATAAAACTCAGTCATGCCATATGGAGCCACCCAAGACAGACGGGTAACGGTGGAGAGGTCTGAAAGAATGTGGTCCACTGGAAAAGAGAATGGCAAACCACTTCAGTATTCTTGCCTTGAGAACCCCATGAACAGTATGAAAAGGCAAAAAGATAGGACACTGAAAGATGAACTCCCCAGGTGGGTGAAGTGAAGTTGCTCAGTCGTGTTCAACTCTTGGCAACCCCGTAGACTGTAGCCTACCAGACTCCTAGGTCCATGGGATTTTCCAAGCAAGAATACTGGAGTGGGTTGCCATTTGCTTCTCCAGGGGATCTTCCTGACTCAGGGATCAAACCTAGATCTCCCTCATTGTATGCAGACAATTTACCATTTGAGCTACCAGGTCGGTAGGTGCCCAATATACTACTGGAGATCAGTGCAAAAATAACTCCACAAAAAATGAAGGGATGAAGCCAAAACAACAACAACACCCAGTTGTGAATGGGGACTGGTGATAGAAGCAAGGTTCGATGCTGTAAGAGCAATATTGCATAGGAACCTGAAATGTTAGGTCCATGAATCAAGGCAGATTGAAAGTGATCAAAAAGGAGATGACAAGAGTGAACATCTACATTCTAGGAATCAGTGAACTAAGATGGACTGGAATGGGTGAATTTAACTCAGATGACCATTATATCTACTACTGTGGACAGGAAACCCTTGGAAGAAATGAAGTAGCCATCATAGCAAACAAAAGAGTCCAAAATGCAGTATTTGAATTCAGTCTCAAAAACGATGGAATTATCTCTGTTCATTTCCAAGGCAAACCATTCAGTATCAAAGTAAATCAAGTCTATGCTCTGACCAGTAATGCCAAAAAAGCTTAAGTTGAACAGTTCTATGAAGACCTACAAGACAGTCTAGAACTAACACCCCAAAACGATGTCCTTTTCATTATAGGGGACTGGAATGCGAAAGTAGGAAGTCAAGAAACACCTGGAGTAACATACAAATTTGGCCTTGAAGTACAGAATGAAGTGGAGCAAAGGCTAATAGAGTTCTGCCAAGAGAACGAACTGGTCATAGCAAACACCCTCTTCCAACAATACAAGAGAAGACTCTACACATGGACATCACCAGATGGTCAACACTGAAATCAGATTGATTATATTCTTTGTAGCCAAAGATGGAGAAGCTCTATATTGTCAACAAAAACAAGACCAGGAGCTGACTGTAGATCCGATCATGAACTCCATATTGCCAATTTCAGACTGAAGTTGAAGAAAGTGGAGGAAATCACTAGACCATTCAGATAAGACCTAAATCAAATCCCGTATGACTATACAGTGGAAGTGAGAAGCAGATTTAAGGGACTAGATCTGATAGACAGAGTGCCTGATGAACTATGGATGGAGATTCATGACATTGTACAGGAGACAGTA
This sequence comes from Capra hircus, assembly GCF_001704415.2. Classification (NCBI taxonomy): domain Eukaryota; kingdom Metazoa; phylum Chordata; class Mammalia; order Artiodactyla; family Bovidae; genus Capra; species Capra hircus. The sequence goes on from NC_030808.1 coordinate 103,116,970, forward strand.
ATCAACACCATCCCCAAGAAAAAGAAATGCAAAAAAAGCAAAATGGCTGTCTGAGGAGGCCTTACAAATAGCTGTGAAAAGAAGGGAAGTGAAAAGTAAAGGAGAAAAGAAAAGATATACCCATCTGAATGCATAGTCCTAAAGAATAGCAAGGAGAGATAAGAAAGCCTTCTTCAGCGATCAATGCAAAGAAATAGAGGAAAACAACAGAATGGGAAAAACTAGAGATCTCTTCAAGAAGATTAGAGATACCAAGGGAATATTTCATGCAAAGATAGGCTCAATAAAGGACAGAAATGGTAGGGACCTAACAGAAGTAGAAGATATTAAGAAGAGGTGGCAAGAATACACAGAAGAACGGTCCAAAAAAAGATCTTTATGAACTACATAATAACGATGGTGTGATCACTCACCTAGAGCCAGACATCCTGGAATGTGAAGTCAAGTGGGCCTTAGGAAGCATCACAACGAACAAAGCTACTGGAAGCAATGAAATTCAAGTTGAGCAATTTCAAATCCGGAAAGATGATGCTGTGAAAGTGCCACATTCATTATGCTAGCTAATTTGGAAAACTCAGCAGTGGCCACAGTACTGGAAAAGTTCAGTTTTCATTACAATCCCAAAGAAAGGCGATTCCAAAGACTGCTCAAACTACCACACAGTTGCAGTCATCTCACGTGATAGTAAAGTGATGCTTAAAATACTTCATACCAGGCTTCAGCAATACATGAACAGTGAGCTTCCTGATGTTCAAGCTGGTTTTAGAAAAGGCATAGGAACCAGATATTAAGTTGCCAACATCCGCTGGATCATCGGAAAAGCAAGAGAGTTCCAGAAAAAAATATATATTTCTGCTTTATTGATTATGCCAAAGACTTTGACTGTGTGGATCGCAACAAACTGTGGAAAATTCTGAAAGAGATGGGCATACAAGACCACCTGACCTGCCTCTTGAGAAACCTGTATGCAGGTCAGGAAGCAACAGGACATGGAACAACAGACTGGTTCCAAATAGGAAAAGGAGTATGTCAAGGCTGTATATTGTCACCCTGCTTATTTAATTTATATGCAGAGTACATCATGAGAAATGCTGGGCTGCATGAAGTACAAGCTGGAATCAAGATTGCTGGGAGAAATATCGATAACCTCAGATATGCAGATGACACCACCCTTATGGCAGAAAGTCAAGAGGAACTAGAGAGCCTCTTGATGAAAGTGAAAGAGGAGAGTGAAAAAGTTGGCTTAAAGCTCAACATTCAGAAAACGAAGATCATGACATCTGGTCCCATCACTTCATGGCAAATAGATGGGGAAACAGTGTCTGACTTTATTTTTGGGGCTCCAAAATCACTGCAGATGGTGATTGCAGCCGTGAAATTAAAAGATGCTTACTCTTTGGAAGAAAAGTTATGACCAACCTAAACAGCATATTAAAAAGCAGAGACATTACTTTGTCAACAAAGGTCCATCTAGTCAAGGCTATGGCTTTCCAGTTGTCATGTATGGATGTGAGAGTTGGACTATAAAGAAAGCTAAGTGCCTAAGAATTGATGCTTTTGCACTGTGTTGTTGGAGAAGACTTTTGAGAGTCCCTTGCACTGTAAAGAGATCCAACCAGTCCATCCTAAAGGAGATCAGTCCTGGATGTTCATTGTAAGGACTGATGTTGAAACTGAAACTCCAATTCTTTGGCCACTTGATGTGAAGAGCTGACTGATGTCAGGAGACCCTAATGCTGGGAAAGATTGAGGGCAGGAGGAAAAGGGGACCACAGAGGATGAGATGGTTGGATGACATCACCGACACAATGGACATGGGTTTAGGTGGACTCTGGGAGATGGTGATGGACAGGGAGGCCTGGCGTGCTGAGTTTCATGGAATCACAAAGAGTTGGACAATACTGAGCAACTGAACTGAACTGAACAGTTTTCAAAACAATAATATTGGTTACAACTTGGTTACCTAAGTTAGTTCTAAAGTAACAATAATTTTTGCTTTGTAGAAGAGCAAACAGCCTCAGTTATTTTCCCAGGATCACAGACCTACTATTTGTGAAAATCTGGCCTCAAAATCAAGTTGACTTTTTATAATATACTTTTATCATGGAATTATTCAATTTGAATATTATTTATTTATTAACAATTAAAATGACTAAAATTGCTTCCTCTGTCACTTGCTCTCTTCTTCCAGTGAAATATATATATATATATATATTTATATCAGTTTCTTAAATTATCATCTTATTTTCCCAAATACATATTTAAGTATACTGAATTTAACAAAACAGTGTACTTCTATTTAACAAAGTTAGTGTTCAATTGTTGACATCATGAATGAAAGTGAAGTAAAATTATAACTCAAAATCACTTTTATGGAGTTGAGTAAATTTAAAGTTGCCATCCATTCCAATGAATTCTCCTAATTATTGTTACAATTCTTACATAAATCTAAAAAAAAAAAAACAAAACTCAAAAATCAAAGAAAATATTTTGATGCAGAAATATCATTCAAGAGAAAATAAGCAGAAGTTGAATAGTCACTTCACATAAAGAAGTATGAAAGTAAACAACTAACATAATTAATGTCATTAATCAGAAAAATGTAAGTGTGATAAAATCCAGGAATGGTTAAAATTAAAACAATTAAAAATGAAAAACAAAAACATATATTGATCCAGCCAATTATTATTTCCTGTTTAACCTTCCAATATTGAAACATATGCATATATACTTGTGTGTATATATATATTGTGCACTATATAAATTGTAACTGCTATCTGTGTGACATTAAATTTCTTCATGTACTTTTTGTCTACCTTAAAATAATATATTCTACATCTCATACTTTAAATTTCAGCCATGTGTTTTGTTGATTTATATGCACAATCCTCTATTATAATTAGATTAATATCTCTTGTTCATGAGATTTTATGTTCTTTGAGTTATTCAAGATCTATCTTGCTGTACTCTTGTAGCTTCATTAATACAGTACTTGGCATAAAACATTTGATTAAATTTTGATTGATTGATACTTATCAATGAAAGACTTTTAAAATTTAAAGTACATTTTTTCAGTAAAAGGATTATCAAAAACCCAATGTATGTATATGCACTTTCCCCCTGTCATATCCACCCTTTAAATTTATGGATGAGAAATTAGTAATTTAAAGAGGTTGACATGACTTTGTCTGATATCACTTAGCAAGCTAGTGGCAAAGTTATAACTTGGTACAGGTCCACTGATTTGGGGGAATGCCCTGGTAGCTCAGTTGGTAAAGAATCTGCCTGCAGTGCAGGAGGCCTGCTTTCAATCCCTGGGTTGGGAAGATCCCCTGAAGAAAATGGTAACCCACTCCAGTGTTCTTGCCTGGAAAATCCCATGGAAAGAGGAGCAGGCTGGCTACAAGTTTAGACTTAGCAACTAAACCACCACACCATGCAATTCCACTGTAAATGAGTCAAGAAGCAACAATTAAAATTCTGTATGAACCACAGGGTTTTTGTTGAAACCTATTTTCATTGAAAATTGATGCTTTTGAACTGTGGTGTTGGAGAAGACTCTTGAGAGTTCCTTGGACTGCAAAGAGATCAAACCAGTCAATCCTAAAGAAAAACAGTCCTGAAGATCCATTGGAAGGGCTGATGCTGGAGGTGAAACTCCAATACTTTGGCCACCTGATGCAAAGAACTGATTCACTGGAAAAGACTCTGATGCTGGGATAGATTGAAAGCATGAGGAGAAGGGGATGACAGAGGATAAGCTGGCTGGATGGCATCACTGATTCAGTGGACATGAGTTTGTGCAAGCTCCAGGAGTTGGTGGTGGAGATGGACTGGCATGCTGCAGTCCATTGGGTTGCAAAGAGGTGGACACACTGAGTGACTAAATTGAACTGAACTGCTAGTACAACTGATTGGTTCAATATTGAGAAAGGTGTGCTACAGAGCTGTCTGCTGTCACCCTGTTTGTTTAATCTATACACTGAGTACATCATGAGAAATGCTAGGCTGTATGAGTTACATGCTGGAATCAAGGTAGGCAGGAGAAATATCAACAATCTCAGATATGTGGATAATACCACTCTAATGACAGAATGAAGAGGAGGTAAAAAGCTTCTCGATGAGGTTAAGGAGAGTGAAAGAGCTGGCTTTAAACTAAATATTAAAAATACTAAGATCATGACATCTGGCCCCATTGCTTCATGGCAAGTAGAAGGAACAAAATGGCAGTGACAGATTTCCTCTTCTTGGGCTCTAAAATCATTGCAGATGGTGACTGCAGCCATGAAATCAGAAGACAAGTGCATCTTGGCAGGAATACTATGACAAAGCTAGACAGTGTGTTGAAAAGCAAAGACATTACTCTGCTGACAAAGGTCCATAAATCAAGTCTACTGTCTTCTCAGTGGTCATGCACAGTTGTGAGAGCTGGACCATTAAGAAAGCAGAGTACTAAAGAATTGATGCCTTTGAACTGTGGTGCTGGTGAACACTTCTGAAAGTCCCTTGGACAGCAAGGAGATCAAACCAGTCACTATAAAGGGAAATCAGCATTGAGTACTCAGAAGGACTTATGCTGAAGCTGAAGCTCCAGTATTTTGGTAACCTGATTTGAACAGCTGATTTACTGGAAAAGTCTCTGATGCTGGGAAAGATTGAGGGCAGAAGGAGAAGGGGTGACAGAGGATGAGATGGCTGGATGACATCACCATTGCAATGAACGTGAACTTCGGCAAAATTTGGTAAGGTACAGGGAGGCCTGGCATGCTGTGATCCATGGGATCACAAAGAGCTCGACAACACTAGGTGACTCAGCAACAACAACCATGCAATTAAGGGCTTGCCTGGTGGATCAGACGGTAAAAAAATCCACCTGCAATTTGCGAGAACCAAGTTCGATCCCTGGATCAGAAAGATCCCCTGGAGAAGGGAATAGCTACCCAGTCCACTATTCATGCCTGGAGAATTTCATGGACAGAGAATCCTGGCAGACTACAGTCCATGGGGTCGCAAAGGGCTGGACACAACTAAGGGACTAACACTTTCACACTACTTTTACCATGGACTTCAATGAATACTTTTAATTTAAAAAAAAAAAAAGGATTTTAAAAAAGAAAAAGCAATCTTATTATGACTCCAGGAATCCATTTTTCTTCTCTAGAATGAAAGTTGTTGTTTAATGTCATGTCTATATTCCTATGACATATTGTACTGAAATCTAGTTGAGAAACTTAGTTGTAGAAAAGAGGGCGTAAATAATACGAAGAAAAGTAAAACACAGAAATTGCAATAATTCCCTATGGGATTATACACATGGTAAGAAAACTTTGACAACCAAAAGGATAATAGATATTTTACAGCTATCTGGAATTCCAAATTCAGAATCTACCAAGAAATAAAGGAAAACAAATGGATATTTCTAACTTTTGTGTTGTATTCTCAAGAATCAAAAGAATAACCAAGGACACAATAATCGAGTCTAATAGCAAAATATTGTAGCATACTAGCAAAATATTGTAGGATAAATAAATAATCTAGTCTAATAGCAAAATATTGTAGGATAAATATTGTAGGATGAACCATGGAATATTTTTCTGTGATCAAATAGAATTTATGATTAAGGAGAAATGAAGAAGAACAGAAAAAGAAAGAAAAAACCCCATATAGTATATGACAGAATGGCCAAAAACATTCTTCAATTTTGGTACTAACTTTGCTATTGCTTACTTGACTCATGAGACTGTTTTTTTATTCCTTCAACTATAAACTGCAAAAAATTATTTGCAGAATATCAGGGTTTTGCTAGAGGGACAATTTTATTTTAAATTACTTTTTTTTTAATAGTACATTTCAAATAATGCATATTATTAGTGTTAGTTAGGAAGTTAGGCATGAGCAACGACGGGTGGCCTAGCTGAAAAGGATATAAGCTGATCTCTAAATCCTACCAGAGACACAGCCAGGAGAGCTAACAGATATGTTATGAACATAACCACAGAGATTTCCAACTCCTGCACATACATCCTAGTCACATGTAGATACAACTAACCACAAGGGCTTCCTCAAGTAACCTCAGGCAGCTAAGAGCCTATTCAGTTCAGTTCAGTTCAGTTGCTCAGTCGTGTCCGACTCTTTGTGACCCCATGAATCACAGCACGCTAGGCCTCCCTGTCCATCACCAACTCCCAGAGTTCACTCAGACTCACATCCATCAAGTCGGTGATGTCATCCAGCCATCGCATCCTCTGTCATCCTCTTTTCCTCCTGCCCCCAATCCCTCCCAACATCAGAGCCTTTTGCAATGAGTCAACTCTTCGCATGAAGTGGCCAAAGTATTGGAGTTTCACCTTCAGCATCAGTCCTTCCAAAGAACACCCAGCACCAATCTCCTTTAGAATGGACTAGTTGGATTTCCTTGCAGTCCAAGAGACTCTCAAGAGTCTTCTCCAACACCACAGTTCAAAAGCATCAATTCTTTGGTGCTCAGCTTTCTTCAAAGACCAACTCTCACATCCATACATGACCACTGGAAAAACTATAGCCTTGACTAGACGGACCTTTATTGGCAAAGTAATGCCTCTGCTTTTTAACATGCTGTCTAGGTTGGTCATAACTTTCCTAGCAAGGAGTAAGCATCTTTTAATTTCATGGCTGCAATCAACATCTACAGTGATTTGGGAGCCCAGAAAAATAAAGTCAACCACTGTTTCCACTGTTTCCCCATCTGTTTGCTATTCCCCATCTATTTACCAGATGCCATGATCTTCGTTTTCTAAATGTTGAGCTTTAAGCCAACATTTTTACTCTCCTCTTTCACTTTCATTAAGAGGCTTTTTAGTTCTTCTTTGTTTTTTGCCATAAGGGTGGTGTCATCTGCATATCTGAGGTTATTGATATTTCTCCCAGCAATCTTGTTTCCAGCTTGTGTTTCTTCCAGCCCAGCGTTTCTCATGATGTACCCTGCATATAAGTTAAGTAAGTATGGTAACAATATACAGCCTTGACATACTCCTTTTCTTATTTGGAACCAGTCTGTTGTTCCATGTCCAGTTCTAACTGTTGCTTTCTGACCTGCATACAGGTTTCTCAAAAGGCAGGTCAGATGGTCTGATATTCCCATCGCTTTCAGAATTTTCCACAGCTTCTTGTGATCCACACAGCCAAAGGCTTTGGCATAGTCAATAAAGCAGAAATAGATGTTTTCTGGAACTCTCTTGCTTTTTCAATCATCCAGCGTATGTTGGCAATTTGATCTCTGGTTCCTATGCCTTTTCTAAAACCAGCTTGAACATCTGGAAGTTCATAGTTCAAGTATTGCTGAAGCCTGGCTTGGAGAATTTTAAGCATTACTTTACTAGCCTGTGAAATGAGTGCTTGTGAATTAGTACTACATAAGATAATCCCGCAAAAAACTAGTGGTGGTTTGGGCAATTGAGATAGACGAGAAAAAGAAATAAACAAAAAACGTTTTATTAAATGGTGGGCTCTTTGTACTGCTAGAACAAGGGGAGACAGTGGAGAACACACATTATATTTTCATAAGGAAAAAGTATAGGTGAAATAGTTAGCTGTCACATTAAGGAGGTTATTACTTGGAAATATGCTTGAATTTTTAATCATATTTTACCCAAATTAATATTCCAATATTATATGGTATATTTTTTTTCAAATTCAGAAGTTTAAAGAACATTTTTATTTTCTATACTATGGATTTGCTGTTTATACATAGGTTTGTGCAAACAAATATAACCTGACCACACACCAAGACATAAGTTAAATGTAATTTATTTCTATACAGAATCAATACGTATGTTTTTATTTCTTCTTTTCTGCTTCACTTGTGTTTGTAATCAATAAACCATACAAAAGTGCTCACAAAAGGTCAGAGGAATGCTGTGGAATGACCTATATGGGTTCCTGTGGCTTTCCATTTATTCAAACAGAAAAGACACAGGCCCATTGGGCTCTCATCATAAGGCAACTAAAATGCTCACTGAATGGTACTGAAACCCAAGAGTCAGTAAATATTTTATTTTATTGTTATTAAAAGAGTGCTAGGTAAAGTCTCTGCAATTCAGCAAGATGACAGTTTGAAATATTCAAGGTAATTATAGGCATAAAGCAAACTGGGAAACTCCAAGAAACTACAAACTGCAAACTATAGGACTGTACATGGAACCTCTGAAATATTATGTGAAGCTATAGAATTAGAAACTGCAACTATTATGTTCAGATAGTTCTCCCTATGTGCCAATTACTGAGTTAAGTACCTTTACTATATTGTATAATTTAATTTACAGAAACTTCATATGAGAGACACTGGATCCCAAATTTACAGATAAGAAAATGCACTAAGTAAATTACTTGTCCAAATTTACAATTATTATAGCAGGAAGTCAAATCCAGATTTATATGGTAGTAATGTTCAAGCTGGTTTTAGAAAAGGCAGAGGAACCAGAGATCAAATTGCCAATATCTGCTGGATCATCAAAACATCAAGAGATTTCAGAAAAACATCTATTTCTGCTTTATTAACTATGCCAAAGCCTTTGGCTGTGTGGATCACAATAAACTGTGGAAAATTCTGAAAGAGATGGGAATATCAGACCACCTGACCTGCCTCTTGAGAAACCTGTATGCAGGTCAGGAAGCAACAATTAGAACTGGACATGGAACAACAGACTGGTTCCAAATAGGAAAAGGAGTGCATCAAGGCTGTATATTGTCACCCTGCTTATTTAACTTATATGCAAGGTACATCATGAGAAATGCTGGGCTGGAGGAAAAACAAGCTGGAAACAAGATTGCCGGGAGAAATATCAATAACCTCAGATATGCAGATGACATCACCCTTATGGCAGAAAATGAAGAAGAACTAAAAAGCCTCTTAATGTAAGTTAAAGAGGAGAGTGAAAAAGTTGGCTTAAAGCTCAACATTCGGAAAATGAAGATCATGGCATCTGGTCCCATCACTTCATGGCAAATAGATGGGGAAACAGTGAGAACAGAGGTTGACTTTATTTTTCTGGTCTCCAAAAATCACTTCAGATGGCAATTGCAGTGATGCAATTAAAAGACGCTTACTCCTTGGTAGGAAAGTTATGACCAACTTAGACAGCATATTAAAAACCAGAAACATTACTTGTCCACAATGTTCCATCTAGTCAAGGCTATGGTTTTTCCGGTGGTCATGTATGGATGTGAGAGTTGGACCATAAAGAAAGCTGAGCACAGAAGAATTGATGCTTTTGAACTGTGGTGTTGGAGAAGACTCTTGAGAGTCCCTTGGACTGCAAGGAGATCCATCCAGCTCATCTTAAAGGACATCAGTCCTGGGTGTTTATTGGAAGGACTGATAGTGAAGCTGAAATTCCAATAGTTTGGCCACCTGATGCGAAGAGCTGTCTCACTGGAAAAGACCCTGATGCTGAGAAAGAGAGGGCAGGAGAAGGTGACGACATAGGATGAGATGGTTGGATGGCATCACTGACTCAATGGACATGAGTTTGGATAGACTCCCAGAGTTGGTGATGGACAGGAAGGCCTGTGTGCTGTGGTTCATGGGGTCGCAGGGCGTTGGACACAACTGAGCGATTCAACTGAACTGAATTGAAAGCAGGTATCGCACTGTTTCCATCTCACTTCTATTTTGCTTTTAGGTATTTTAAAAAAGAAATTAGGACATCAGCTAAGGAAATTAACACAAAATATAACATTTTAAACATACTACAGAGATATTCTTATGGTGCATACTATTTAAAATGACAAATCATCCTAGATGAAAGTTTTCAGAAAGGCTTGTGATGAAATTAAGTTCATGATAATAGAACTGCTTTACAGAAAATTAATAATTTTGTATGGCATGGGATCTAACTTTATATTATATAAATGTGACTTTTGCTTTATTTGGTGTTTTGTTCTATTGTGGTTCATGAAATTAGTGGGTCCTTAATTTAATCAAAATTATTTTTTTAACTTGAATTATAGAGGTTTTCTAAACAGGATCTAAAGAAAGTTACCTTAATTTCTTTAGAGAATAAAATTATTCTACTCTGATCCCTAAAATTGGCCCACAATTTTAATTTTTACATAAAATTAAAAACTTCAGCCTTTCTACTCCACAGGCAGGTGAGAAACACAATAATAAACTTTACAGTAATTATAGCAAACTATTTTTGTTTCTGTGACAAACAAATGGGCTTATTTTCCCATTCTTTAAATGTATTTTGTTGCCACAAGAAAAACATATATATGATGAAAAATATGCAATGATAGTAGAAAAATATACAGCAATAGTAGAAAAATATATAGTGATTCACAAGAAATAATCTGATAGTTAAATGCAAATATTATTTTAAATATGGCATTTTGCAAAAACACTGTATTTATAGTACACCTTTTATAACTGTATATTTATGAAAAATGAAATCTCCATGACTATCATTTTTAGTGCTAATGAGAGAGGAAATGCTGTGATTATTAAACTGAGGCAGTCCACACTGACCCTTAAAAATTCTGTTATATTTACATGTAACTTTGTGTGATGAAAAGTTCCTTTTGGAACTTTATAAACTATAAATAGATTAGTGAAATAATGATGATCTAATAAATCAGAGAATCTAGTACAGTAAGTAGAATGCTGACTCAGTGTTCAAAACAGTTATTTTCCATCACTAACACTTCTTCTATGTATAGGATCTGATTTAATCATGTAGACTCTCCAGATTCGTGCCTAACATACAGTTTGGAAACTTAGCAGGCTCATGAGGAGCAACTAACACTACCTAAAGGGGCTTAACTAATTTCACTTCAAAATTTCAGTCTAATCCTTATACTAGCTTAGGTTGTAAAATTTAAAATTGGCTTCACATTATGATAATTTACAGAAATTCAAAACAGAAATAACAAAAAGCCAGTGGCCAGATCTTCCCTGCCCAAGAATCTTTTTTATTTGAAAACCTCATTTAAAATATTTATCATCTATTAGTGTCCTCTTTGATTTCTTTCATCAGTGTTTTATAGTTTTCTATATATAGGTCTTTAGATTCTTTAGGTAGATATATTCCTAAGTATTTTATTCTTTTCGTTGCAATGGTGAATGGCATTGTTTCCTTAATTTCCTTTTCTACTTTCTCATTATTAGTGTATAGGAATGCAAGGGATTTCTGTGTGTTGATTTTATATCCTGCAACTTTACTATATTCATTGATGAGCTCTAGTAATTTTCTGGTGGAGTCTTTAGGGTTTTCCATGTAGAGGATCACGTCATCTGCAAACAGTGAGAGTTTTACTTCTTCTTTTCCAATTTGGATTCCTTTTATTTCTTTTTCTGCTCTGATTGCTGTGGCCAAAACTTCCAGAACTATGTTGAATAGTAGTGGTGAAAGTGGGCACCCTTGTCTTGTTCCTGACTTTAGGGGAAATGCTTTCAATTTTTCACCATTGAGGATAATGTTTGCTGTGGGTTTGTCATATGTAGCTTTTATTATGTTGAGGTATGTTCCTTCTATTCCTGCTTTCTGGAGAGTTTTTATCATAAATGGATGTTGAATTTTGTCAAAGGTCTTCTCTGCATCTATTGAGATAATCATATGGAGAAATATACCATGTTCATGGATCGGAAGAATCAATATAGTGAAAATGAGTATACTAGCCAAAGCAATTTACAAATTCAATGTAATCCCTATCAAGCTACCAGCCATATTTTTCACAGAACTAGAACAAATAACTTCAAGATTTGTATGGAAATACAAAAAACCTCGAATAGCCAAAGCAATCTTGAGAAAGAAGAATGGAACTGGAGGAATCAACTTGCCTGACTTCAGGCTCTACTACAAAGCCGCAGTCATCAAGACAGTATGGTACTGGCACAAAGACAGACATATAGATCAATGGAACAAAATAGAAAGCCCAGAGATAAATCCACACACATATGGACACCTTATCTTTGACAAAGGAGGCAAGAATATACAATGGAGTAAAGACAATCTCTTTAACAAGTGGTGCTGGGAGAAATGGTCAACCACTTGTAAAAGAATGAAACTAGATCACTTTCTAACACCACACACAAAGATAAACTCAAAATGGATTAAAGATCTAAATGTAAGACCAGAAACTATAAAACTCCTAGAGGAGAACATAGGCAAAACACTCTCAGACATAAATCACAGCAGGATCCTCTATGATCCACCTCCCAGAATTCTGGAAATAAAAGCAAAAATAAACAAATGGGATCTAATTAAAATTAAAAGCTTCTGCACAACAAAGGAAAATATAAGCAAGGTGAAAAGAAAGCCTTCTGAATGGGAGAAAATAATAGCAAATGAAGCAACTGACAAACAACTAATCTCAAAAATATACAAACAACTCCTGCAGCTCAATTCCAGAAAAATAAACGACCCAATCAAAAAATGGGCCAAAGAACTAAATAGACATTTCTCCAAAGAAGACATACGGATGGCTAACAAACACATGAAAAGATGCTCAACATCACTCATTATCACAGAAATGCAAATCAAAACCACAATGAGGTACCACTTCACACCAGTCAGAATGGCTGCGATCCAAAAATCTGCAAGCAATAAATGCTGGAGAGGGTGTGGAGAAAAGGGAACCCTCTTACACTGTTGGTGGGAATGCAAACTAGTACAGCCACTATGGAGAACAGTGTGCAGATTCCTTAAAAAATTGCAAATAGAATTACCTTATGACCCAGCAATCCCACTACTGGGCATACACACCGAGGAAACCAGAATTGAAAGAGACACATGTACCCCAATGTTCATCGCAGCACTGTTTATAATAGCCAGGACATGGAAACAACCTAGATGTCCATCAGCAGATGAATGGATAAGAAAGCTGTGGTACATATACACAATGGAGTATTACTCAGCCGTTAAAAAGAATTCATTTGAATCAGTTCTGATGAGATGGATGAAACTGGAGCCGATTATACAGAGTGAAGTAAGCCAGAAAGAAAAACACCAATACAGTATACTAACACATATATGTGGAATTTAGAAAGATGGCAATGACGACCCTGTATGCAAGACAGGAAAAAAGACACAGCTGTGTATAACGGACTTTTGGTCTCAGAAGAAGAGGGAGAGGGTGGTATGATTTGGGAGAATGGCATTCTAACATGTATACTATCATGTAAGAAATGAATCACCAGTCTATGTCTGACGCAGGATACAGCATGCTTGGGGCTGGTGCATGGGGATGACCCAGAGAGATGTTATGGGGAGGGAGGTGGGAGGGGGGTTCATGTTTGGGAACACATGTAAGAATTAAAGATTTTAAAATAAAAAAAATAAAATAATAAAATAAATAAACAAATAAATATGCAAATAAAATAAAATAAAATATTTAACAATAAAAAATTCACTTGATTCTTATGTTGTAAGTACTACTTAGTAAAATGTGAGAAAATGCATCATTTAGTTAATGTTTGAGTTTGAAATACTTCCCTCTTCACCTTGATGAAATGAACATTTTATGGAGAATCCACAGCAAGAACAATGAAAATGTCATCACTCTTCCTACTTTAAGCTAACATCAAGATGAGTTTTCAAATATCCCTTCTATGGCATGCAAGCATCTAGAGCAAAGTGCTCAAGCTGTGCTGTTAGTAGTCTGTTTGTTTGTTCTCCCACTGTGACTTCTGTTGTATCATCATAAAAAGGGTAGAATGGGACTGACATGTCTCTGTCACATCATCCTGCCTCCAACCATCAAACCAGAAATGCCAATGTGGAGCCACTTGACATTTCTTGATTCTATAGGTTACATTTTTTGCTTAAATAAAGGATTTGTCTTTTCTTTAAAAAGTTGATCACTGGCTAGAAGCAAACAAAATAACATAGATCATGAAGATTTGGCTAAGAATATTGATAGTAGATGCTTGTGTGTCTTTATGTGTGTGTTATGACTAGAAGTTGTAAACTTCTATTATGAATTCTTGGAATATTTTGGGATGCATATAGCATAGACATTGGTCATCACCCTCCACAGAAATTGTATGCTTATACATTGGTCTCTTCATTTATTCTGAGGGAAAGCAGAAGGATAAAGCTATCCATGAAAGAAGCTGAGAGGGGAAAAAAAAAAAAGTTGATTGCTTTAATCACAGTATTATTTTGTGAAATTGCCCACTGTACTTATTCTTTCATAAAGCATTTTTTAATGGAAAGCTGACAAGCAACAGTATTGGCATTTGGTAATGGATGCTGCTATGAGTGGTGTATTTATTCTTTGAGAAACATGGTGATGATCTAAACAAGTAGTATTAATTTTCAAAATAGAAAACCAAATTTTGCTGTGGAACTTTGAAATATTTTTGAGTATGTTATTGCGAAAATAATTGAAACTGATTTTGACAACAGATATAAAGTTAATATAAAGTTAGTATTAGTTTGATAGAGAATAGAAAGCTGAAAGTTAAAATTAGCCATATAGATCTTTATATGTTTTGGGGAAAAATAGAACAGTCTATTTTATTTGCCTATAGACAAGCAGTATTTGAATTCAAGAAAAAGAACAGTTTCTTAACTAACACTGCTAAAAGGGGAAAGTTCCCTAAACATTTCTGTTTAAGATTATTACTGATTTTTTTTGATTATAAGATGTACTACAGTCTAATTATGAAAGAGACTTGAAGTCCACATTAATTTTTCATTATCCAGCAGATATGTAATTGCCTTTGTGAAACTAAAAGATCCACCTAGAGGGAAATATTCTTTTGTGATAAAATTAATATAAAAAGACTGGATAAGAGGTGAAATATCATAACTATTCTATACAATAGCATATGTATTGTTACTGAAACTTGGCAAATACAGATCCAGCATTCCCACCTTAAGATATTTGCAAAGGACTCTAAAAGTCATTGATATGTAGTTATTTTTAGCTTTTTATAAGGCTTCCTTGTGAAACTGAACTCTTGGCTAAGAATGTGAACAGCTCAGGTGCTGAGTAGCTGCATTACAATGCATTGCAACATTGTTTCCTCCTTTGTTTCTACCTTTGCTCTATCACTTGTGATTAGACACAGAGATTTTTATTAATGCAAATGTAAAACAAAAATTCAATTGAAGGCCTGGTGTTAATGAAGACGTTTTAGAAGTAGAAAATTTTGTGGAAAGTTGGATAATTTAAAGGGAAATTATATATATATATATATATATACGCTTTTAGATAGTGCCCAGTAAGCATACCATTCTTCTTCAAATCAGTGACAAACAGACGTAAGATGATGGATATGATGGATTCATTCATTTGATGTCAGAAGATATTCATAGGAGACATGAGACTCTCACGGAGATATAGCAATTCTGGGTAAAAATCAAACTTCTGTATATTAATTACATGGAGGAACTAGTACTTAGAGACCATATGTTTGAAATCACTGACATGAATATATGCTTGCTGCTGCTGCTGCTGCTAAGTCGCTTCAGTTGTGTCCAACTCTTTGAGACCCCATAGACAGCAGCCCACCAGGCTCCGCTGTCCCTGGGATTCTCCAGGCAAGAACACTGGAGTGAGTTGCCATTTCCTTTTCCAATGCATGAAAGTGAAAAGTGAAAGTGCAGTCACTCAGTCATGTCCGACTCTTAGCGACCCCATGGACTGCAGCCTAACAGGCTCCTCTGTCCATGGGATTTTCCAGGCAAGAGTACTGGAATATATGCTTATGAGGAGTTAAATCCTTTTGTGTGTAAGGAGGAGCTAAGAGAGGAGGAATAATCTGCTCATTTTTTTTTTTCAAAAGAACGAGTCCAAGATGCTAAAGTATCTCCTAGAAGGAATAAGTGTAATAGAGGAAAATAAAACCTCCCCAAGCATACATATCTAAGGATAAGCATGTCAAGGACAGATCACCTCATCAGCTAATAGGAAATATGACCAACATTTAGATTGAGAGAAGCTTACTATATTATTCTAGAAATTGCAAATCATTAAGGGGTCAAAAAAGGGACCTGTTATATGTTGAATTTCATAAAATAAATATTACATCAAAATATAATAAAATTTCTTTCCTCCTTTTATTGATTGGACATGGAAGTAGAAAAACACTTTTATTCATTCACAAATTGCATACAGATACAGGGTCATCTGTAAGCTATTTATGCATCTTATTGTTGAGATGTTTATTGGTTTGCTGTAACATCACATGGGCTTCCTAGGTAGCACTAATGGCAAAGAACCTGCCTGCCAATGCAGGAGATATAAGAGACTGGGATTCAATCCCTGGGTTGGGAAGATCCCTTGGAGAAAGACATGGGAACCCACTCTAGTATTCTTGCCTGGATTATCCCATGGACAGTGGAGCCTGACAGGGTACAGTCCATGGAGTCACAAAGAGTCACACATGACTGAAACGACTTAGCAAACATGCACTCATAACATCATATACCTTTAGCCTCTTAACTAGGACACACTACATACATTCAACATATTGTACAAGGATTACATTTACTCTTTGAATATACTGAGAATGTTGTATATGAGGAGGTATTGAATGAAAATACATAATAAATAAGTATGTATATCAAATGAGGTGTGCAACACTGAATAATTTTGAAGAGCTCTATGTAAATAAAATTATTCCAAGGAATAACCTCTTAAAAATAAAATATGCTGCTGTTTTTAAGTTAGCAGATGATAAAATTATTGAGTGCAATGCTCAGACCTAATTGAAAGAGCTTATTCAAAGGCAACAAAAGAGAAGCTGTTGGAAGATCTAGGAAATGTAATTGAAACTGTCAAAAAGACAAAATTGCAACATTGAAAAATTAGGAGAAGCTATCTGGGGATCTTTAAAATGTGGTAAACATTTCTAATACACTAAGCTACTAACCAACATATCATTAGTTGTGATCTGCAAAGAAAAATGAGTGCACTAATCTTTGCTATCACATAAATAAATCTCTTCTTTCCATGTCTTTAAATGTTGCTAATCATAATGCTCTGAAAAATAACATTCATGGCTTTGTAAATGGCCATTCTCTTTGATCATTCATAGCCTTCATTTCAATTAACTTCCAAATATTTTTATACCAACTACTTCACTAATTTATTTGCACAGGATGATGCAATCATTTATCAGAAAAATGCATAGAGATTTGCCTCACCCTACTATTTGTCTACTATTTGTTGTAGATTTTCATCAACTTCAGCTGTGTTTAGTGAAAGATTCATAAGAATAGAGTTCATCTATTTTCATCATCAAAGTATCCAAACACAATATCCTAACACAGACTCAAACAGAATAAACATTCAAAGAATATTCTTCAATAAATAAACTCACAGGTATATAAATATGCCTTTAGTGCAACCATTATCCTTTATTTTCTTTATTCCCAATCTTAACATTATTATCAGTTTGATCATCAGCACTAATGGGCTGCAGAAATATGGTTTGTGCCCCTGCAGTTAAGAGTATTACCACTACATTGGGAGATATAAAAGGCTAAGATATATATCCTCAGAAATATGAACTGAATAGCCCCTAGTTTCACATGCAAAATAATAAAACATTTGTATTTTTACCAAAGAATGTGGGTATATATGTGATTGCATGTATACCTATATATGTGTGTGTGTGTGCATATACACAGAGATTGTGAATAATGCTGCTATATACATGGATTGCATACATCTCATTGATATAAACTGTTTTTCATTTCTTTGTGGTAAGTATATATACACTCAGAAGTGAGATTGTTAGATAATATGGTATGTAAAAATTTCATTATTTTGAAACCTCCATATTGTTTTCCATAGCAATTGAAACAATTTACATTCACTCTGACAATGTATAGGGTTCTTTTTCACCATTTCCAGCATCTGTTATCTCTTGTCTTCTTCCTGATAGCAATTCCTGGATTGCCATTTGCTTATACAACTCTTGCATAGAAGAATTTATTTTGTAATTGTTATATATGAAAGAAAAATTAAAAATGTAATTCCACATTTAGCATGTGTTCTTCTCCATTTTGTCCTGCAATACATATGTGCAAATACCAGTGAGAAAGCATTTGCTCTTTTCAATTCTTTTTCAATTTTGCCTCAGTTATTTTTCCTTGGTTCTGATGTTCTTATGCTGTTTCCAATTTAATGAGGCTAACAAATTCAAAACGCAAACTCAGTTTTGATCTATCTAGTTCAAGATATTCAGTTCAATTCAGTTCAGTTCAGTCACTCAGTCGTGTCTGACTCTTTGCGACCCCATGAATCGCAGTACTCCAGGCCTCCCTGTCCATCACTAACTCCTGGAGTTCACTCAGACTCACGTCCATCGAGTCCGTGATGCCATCCAGCCATCTCATACTCGGTCGTCCCCTTCTTCTCCTGCCCCCAATCCCTTCCAGCATCAGAGTCTTTTCCAATGAGTCAGCTCTTCACATGAGGTGGCCAAAGTACTGGAGTTTCAGCTTTAGCATCATTCCTTCCAAATAAATCCCAACGTTGATCTCCTTCTGAATGGACTGGTTGGATCTCCTTGCAGTCCAAGGGACTCTCAAGAGTCTTCTTAAACACCATAGTTCAAAAGCATCAATTCTTCGGCGCTCAGCCTTCTTCACAGTCCAACTCTCACATCCATACATGACTACTGGAAAAACCATAGCCTTGACTAGATGGGTCTTAGTCGGCAAAGTAATGTCTCTGCTTTTGAATATGCTATCTAGGTTGGTCATAACTTTTCTTCCAAGGAGTAAGCCTCTTTTAATTCCATGGCTGCAATCACCAACTGCAGTGATTTTGGAGCCCCCCAAAATAAAGTCTGACACTGTTTCCACTGTTTCTCCATCTGTTTCCCATGGAGTGATGGGACCGGATGCGATGATCTTTGTTTTCTGAATGTTGAGCTTTAAGCCAACTTTTTCGCTCTCCTCTTTTACTTGCATCAACAGGCTTTTTAGCTCCTCTTCACTTTCTGCCATAAGGGTGGTGTCATCCACATATCTGAGGTTATTGGCATTTCTCCTGGCAATCTTGATTCCAGCTTGTGTTTCTTCCAGTCCAGCATTTCTCATGATGTACTCTGCATATAAGTTAAATAAGCAGGGTGACAATATACAGCCTTGACGTACTTCTTTTCCTATTTGGAACCAGTCTGTTGTTCCATGTCCAGTTCTAACTGTTGCTTCCTGGCCTGCATACAGATTTCTCAAGAGGCAGGTTAAGTGGTCTGGTATTGCCATATTTCAAAACTATCAGATGTTGTTTTGTCAGATGGTGTTTTGAATTTTCAAAATTATTATAAAACTCCTATCTAAAAAGGTATTTCTGTAGTCAGCAATCTATTGTTTGATTACTTTAATCAAAAGATAAAAATAAACGTATTTTTGGTGTTCTGATATTTTGGGAAGCTAATCCCAGTTCATAATGATAAAGAATAACAATAAATGTATGTTTGGAAAAATATCTGAATGGTTCAGCTTCAATTATATATAGATGAATAGCATAAACTGACACACTGAAAATATTGATAGACTTCTATACTTCCATACATATATATATATATATATACACATATAATTTAAAAATCTGCCTTATGTTGTTCTTATTCTAAGGAAGTATATTAAGTAACTTTAAGTAATATATTCCATAATGTTGATTTAGCTTCTTTCCTATGTAATTTGACTTTTTCTATCTAACTCTAAATTATAGAAAGCAAATACAGATAATTTAAAAGCAGAAGTAAAATACTACAATGATAAAAATTGTCAACTCTATTAAGAGTAATCACATCAAAGAATTAACATTTTGTGGGTTATTTATATGTACTACTGAGTCAAATAAAATTATCATGGTTTATCATAAAAAGCCTGCTAGCTATTACTTTCGCTAATTTGTATATGAGATATCATAATTTAATAAAGGATTAAGTTATCCATTGCTTCCCAGGTGGCTCAGATGGTAAAGAATCCACCTGCAATGCAGGAGACCCAGGTTTGTTTCCTGGAGAAGGGAATGGCTACACACTCTAGTCTGCTTGACTGGAGAATTCAATGGACACGGGAGCCTGGCAGGCTGTAGTCATTTGGTCTCAAAGAGTCGGACACGATTGAAGCGACTTAGCAGGTATACAATCTGCCGACAGTCTCAGGGCTTGTAAGACATGGAGTTGGAATTTTAATTCATTTCTGTCAGATCCCAGATCCATATTCTTTCCTACTAATCATGGTGTTAACTTAATTACACAGTGTTTTGATCCTCAGTCATTTCCTTCATGTTTCCATGTAATCAATGCATTAAATAATTCATCAGTTTCATAAAATGAGGACTGGCAGAGAATAAAAAAGTCAATATACCTTAGTACAAATGTTCTCTGTTCAAATCTTGCCTTTTTACCTTTCCTAAGAACTATAAATTTTGAAAGGATTATTTATTAGTGTAAATCATTTGTGAAAGTGTTTGAAAATATGTTTTAAAATTGCCTTTTTGTTTAAAGTGCAAAAAAAGATACATTGCCACCTTCTATAATCTGTCAACAACTCATTCTTCACTATCATTTATTACAAAGAGGGTACCTAATGTTAAATGCATTGTATAAAAATAAATACATTAATCCAAATTTGATATTTTAACTCAAAAGCCAAATCCTGGTTCAAATAAATATAACAAAATATTATTAATAATTTGGGATATGTTATATGGATCCATATTTTAGGTATGAATCAGAATGTAAAACACTGATTAAATATGAAAACATTAATTTCTCAAATCATGCTTATGTCATGAATGCTTGTATCAAAATTATAGTTTAAAATGTTTAAACAAAGTAAAAATTAAGAGAAACTTGTGTGATGTCTTTCAGTACACTGACATGTAAGAAGTAAATGGGCATGAATTCTCTCAATGAGATTTATAACTTAAAAAAAAACTTTGCATTTATTTTAATTTTTGAGTCTTCTAAATGAAATGTGAGCAAACATTAATCTCACATTAGCATTTAACTATTTCCGCAACTTTAAAATATTATAGGAAGACAGGATTATGCACGTTTTGATGTCTATTTAAATCATGCTTTGGTTTAGATTTCTACATAGAAGGAAAATATATCCACACATGGACAAATGTACCAGATTAATTTATCTTCATCTCCATCTGTGTGAGTGTGTATAAAAAAAAAAAAAATTGTTGTTGTTAAAGAGTTTCATTTCTAGAGGTGAAGGTAAAACAAGCATTTCCAGATTGCCACAGAGAGTTATTACAGTAGTTAATTTGTTTCTATTGACTTCCAGCTTTTCCAGAGAAATTTCTTGGCTGATGTTCTTAAAACTGTAGTAATCGTCTTCATCTTTGCTAATTCCTCTGAAGTTAAAATATGACTTTTCATCTCCTTGAGGTTTATCAGTTTGTTACATTTCTCAAAAACACAGAGTATGTTTCATTCAGTACAGTTTAGTTCAGTCGCCCAGTCGTGTCGGACTCTTTGTGACCCCATGAATCGCAGCTCTCCAGGCCTCCCTATCCATCACCAACTCCCGGAGTTCACTCAGACTCACGTCCATTGAGTCAGTGATGCTATCCAGCCAGCTCATCCTCTGTCGCCCCCTTCTCCTCCTGCCCTCAATCCCTCCCAGCATCAGAGTCTTTTCCAATGAGTCAGCTCTTCGCATGAGGTGGTCAAAGTACTGGAGCTTCAGCTTTAGCATCATTCCTTCCAAAGAAATCCCAGGAATGATCTCCTTTAGAATGGACTGGTTGGATCACCTTGCAGTCCAAGGGACTCTCAAGAGTCTTCTCCAAGACCACAGTTCAAAAGCATCAATTTTTCAGCGCTCAGCCATCTTCACAGTCCAACTCTCACATCCATACATGACTACTGGAAAAACCATAGCCTTGACTAGATGGACTTCTGTTGGCAAAGTAATGTCTCTGCTTTTGAATATGCTATCTAGATTGGTCATAACTTTTCTTTCAAGGAGTAAGCGTCTTTTAATTTCATGGCTGCAATCACCATCTGCAGTGATTTTGGAGCCCCCCAAAATAAATCTGACACTTTTCCACTGTTTCCCCATCTTTTTCCACGGAGTGATGGGACCGGATGCCATGATCTTAGTTTTCTGAATGTTGAGCTTTAAGCCAACTTTTTCACTCTCCTCTTTCACTTTCATCAAAATGCTTTTTAGTTCCTCTTCACTTTCTGCCATAAGGGTGGTGTTAAACTCTGAATACATTTTTTTGTTAATTTCCTTGGCCTAAACCCATCCAGGATATTACATATACAACATATACATACACAGGTATATATTTTAAAGTAAATTCAATAATTGTTCATTCATTTTTATTTGCTTCTTTATGAAATATAAAAGGCTCTAGATACAAGAATGTAAAGCCATCATTGCCTTATTTTTGATACCTGATAGCAGATTGCTGCTTATGGCACTGAGAACTACAGCAAATACAGGTGAAGGAAATTGTAACAAAATTAACAGTAGGGGAAAAAAAAAAAAAAAAGAGGCAGCCAAGTAGCCATCTCTTGTTTTAGGTAGATATCCTTCAGTGAAAATAAATTTTGCAAAATTCTCAAAAGCAAACATTTGAAAATCAAATTCATTTTTTTCTCACATATTTATTTATTTTATTTTTATTATTATTATTATTTACTTTACAATACTGTATTGCTTTTGCCATACATTGACATGAATCCACCACAGGTGTACATGAGTTCCCAACCCTGAACCCCCCTCCCACCACCCTCCCCATATCATCTCTCTGGGTCATCCCAGTGTACCAGCCCCAATTATCCTGTATCCTTTATCAAACCTAGACTAGCGATTTGTTTCTTACATGATAGTATACATGTTTCAATGCCATTCTCCCAAATCATCCCACCCTCTCCCTCTCCCACAGAGTTCAAAAGTCTGTTCTTTACATCTGTGTCTCTTTTGCTGTCTTGCATACAGGGTTATCATTACCATCTGTCTAAATTCCATATATATACATTAGTATACTGTATTGGTGTTTTTCTTTCTGGCTTACTTCACTCTGTATAATCAGCTCCAGTTTCATTCACCTCATTAGAACTAATTCAAATGTATTCTTTTTAATGGCTGAGTAATACTCCATTGTGAATATGTACCACCACTTTCTTATCCATTCATCTACTGATGGACATCTAGGTTGCTTCCATGCCCTGGCTATTATAAACAGTGCTGGGATGAACATTGGGGTACACGTGTCTCTTTCAATTCTGGTTTCCTCAGTGTGTATGCCCAGCAGTGGGATTACTGCATCATAAGGCAGTTCTATTTGAAGTTTTTTAAGGATGTTTTATTTTATAGGCAAACGATCACAAAACAAATTAGAACAGAGCACTACTTAGATTATAGTGCTGTCTCTTCCCAGTAGATTGAATTTTGGAATAGATTGTATAAGATATATGATTACAGAATGTAGATTTTAACAGAATATCACCTATTACTAAAAAATCATTATAGTTCCCTCTCTTTTAATTTTAGTAGTAGCAATGCTAAAATTAATAGGAGAGGCTTATGCTTTTGTGAATATAGAGTAGATGTAATTTTCCCTATTTTGAAGGAATAAGTACAACAAAACAAAACTGAAAATGTTCTAACAAGGAATCAGGGCTCTGAGCTGACTGAGGGCTCTGACTCAGGGCTCTGGAGACCCAAGGAATGACTTAGAGGTGAGTTCCTTGGTTATCTTTTTGCTTCATATTTATCTTAGACTAGCAGCTGAAGAATCCAGCAATCTGAAAATAGAAGTGAAGGCAGACAAAAATATGCCTCCCCAAAGCCTACTCATTTATGAACCAGGGAAGGTGAAACTTACCATGAAAGAAAATATTTATAAAATAACACTTCTTCTCCAATACTGATAAATTGCATAATTTTGGAATGAATTTTAAAATCCTATTTACAGTTGTTAACTACCTAATTACAAGTAATATTTCCCTTTACAACCACATAATTATTTTAGCTAGATTGACCATTTTACCTAGTAACAAGATATTAATTTTTCAAAGGCAGTATAAATTATAATAAATAACTTCTTGAGTCACTCCATTTTAATGTTTCTGTTTGGGTGACAGATTTCTCTGCTGCTGACAGTTCATTTCTCCAGGATCAACACTTTGTAGAAAAAAAAAAAAAAAGATATTATTCTCTTTGCACTATCAGGTGCATAAGTAAGATGTCAAATGCAGTGAACACCTCTCTACCCTCAATGTGCTTTTAAAAATTTGAATGTTAAGTCAAATAAATATTCCTTTTGACTGCCAACAGTATCTCTCAATATTACACTTAGTTTATGAACTCTGTATAAATATTATGGAAGTAGATTATTTGGAAAGTATTTCAGTTGGTCCATAGTCCTTTTGGGTAACTGATTTGGCAATATATACTAGACATGATATATAAAAATGATATATCAAAAATGCAAGCCTAAATTTATTTTTGTTCATTCATTTTTAACATATCTGGAATTTATGTGAAGCTCAGTAATTGAGGAGAATTAACAAAAACTGTTAAACGCAAGCAAATGATTGTTGGATGACTTTTCTGTTGGATGACTAATCTGCTCTTGTTATGAATTTTAAAAGTTTTCCAAAATATTTAAGGTAGAAAGAAGGCTTCATCCCAACACTAATATCCAATAGTTAACATTCTGTCATACTTGTTGGTTTATCCTTTGCTTTTGTTCCTCCTTTCTTCCTTCTCTTTTGTTTTGATTACAGACGGCTACATAATCTTCCTAACTTCTTAGCAAGCATTTTCCAATCTAATTTTGCAACTGCTCCCATCAAGTGGTGGAACACGTTTCTTTACACCTTGAATCTGAGCTGGGCCAGTGCTTTGCTTTGCATCATAATACATTTAGGAAACATAACTGAAGAACAGTCTTTAAGAGAGTTTGCATAATTGATATCTGTTTTCTTTTGCTATATTTGGAACCCTGAGAAAGCTTGTGAACAAAACTGAGCTAGAATCATGGAAGTAGAAATCTAAGTGCAGGAAAATCAGGGGCAAAAGTAAAAAAATCTGACAACTTCTAGAACAATTGAAACCATTCTATATTCCAGACATCAGCTAAAATAAAAACATACAAGAGGGCCCAGTAAACATAAGCTGAGTTAGTCCCGTCAGAAACAGCAGGGCTTATCTACAAAATTGTAAACAAAATCAACAAGCTGCCATTTTAAGCTATCAAACTATTATCCTTCTTTTTTTCTTCCTTATGTCTTCTCTTCTGTATGAAAAGTGAAGTGAAGTGAAGTCGTTCAGTCGTGTCCGGCTCTTTGCGACCCCATGGACTGTAGCCTACCAGGCTCCTCTGTCCATGGGATTTTCCAGGCAATAGTACTGGAGTGGATTGCCATTTCCTTCTCCAGGGAATCTTCCTGACACAGGGATCGAACTTGGGTCTCCCGCATTGTAGACAGACGCTTTACTGTCTAAGCCACCAGGGAAGTCCTGCATATCTTCCTCAAATTGTTTTTTTCTTTTCTTAGTCATTTCCTTTCTTTTTATATTGTAAAATATTATTTTAAAAGCTCTTACAACCCTGTTATCTTTCTCAAAAGTGCTTCTGTACGTAGCTTAATCAATGAGGGCATTTTGAATTGTTAAGGCATTTTGTTAATACTATTTAGTGAGATCAGAATAACATTATCTCACTAAATAGTATTAACAAAATGCCTTAATAATTAATATTCAATTGTTAATATTTATTATTAAAGTTAACAGTTAATATTTAAAGTTCTTCAGTTGTCTCAAAATAAAATTATATTGTTTTTATTTTATGAATAAATTATGAGATAGTGTTTAAAACTATATGTAGTGAAAGTCATTCAGTCATGTCTGACTCTTTGCGACTCCACGGATTATACAGTCCTTGGAATTCTCTAGACCAGAATACTGGAGTGAGTAGCCTTTCCCTTCCACAGGGGATCTTCCCAAACCAGGAACTGTACCTAGGTCTCCCATGTTGCAGGTGGATTCTTTACCAACTGAACTATCAGGGGCTCTCCAAACTATATATATATATATATATATATATATATATATGGGTGAGTAGTAGTGCTGTGCTCAATTGTGTCTGACTCTTTGTGACCCCATAAACTGTAGTCCACCAGCCTCCTCTGTTCTTGGCATTTCCCATCAAGAATACTGAAATGGGTTGCCATTTCCTTCTCCAGGGAATCATCCTGACTAGGGATTAAACCAATGTTTCCTCAATCTCTTACACTACAGATTCTTAACTGCTAAGCCATTTTAATTTATGGATGTATATATGCACATACATACATATTAGCCTTTGTAGCTAGCTAGGTCAGAACACCATGCTTCTCCCATACTGTTCACCTCTGAAATCTTTGTTCATTTCCTACCTGCCAGAAGTTGTTCTATTATTCCTTTTAGAGTCTGTTGTTATTCATGTGCAGTTAAGAATTCAGGCAAACTGAAGGAACCCCTAAGAAGATTACTGAGGCTCTTTTTCTGCCATTCTGTCATCTCTCTGCCTTGCCCAGAAACTCTAGCTTTCTTAGCAAGTCAGTTTGTCTCCATATGGCCTCCATTTACTTACATATCAATTTTGAAACTTCTCCTTGGAAGGATGAACCATGGAATCTGTCTGTGCTCACAAATGATATTATAGACTCTCTTCAAAGTTTTTCGTTCTGTGTTTTACTACTAAATATCTAGGTCAAAACCATACATTGTTTACTGTGTTTATAATGAGACAATATTTCCTCACTTGTAATTGCCGTGTCAGCCAGGGAGTTTCATTTATGCCAGATTAGGCCATTTGTGTTGGAGAAGGAAATGGCAACCCACTCCAGCACTCTTGCCTGGAAAATCCCAGGGACGGGGGAGCCTAGTGGGCTGCCATCTATGGGGTCACACAGAGTTAGACACGACTGAAGTGACTTAGCAGCAGCAGCAGCAGCAGGCTATTTGTGTAGTCATATCTGGCCAAGGTCTATAATTCATTTTACATGCATATATATATATACATATATATATATACATATATATATACACACACACAGAATTTTCATTTATAAAAAATATTTGTTTTAATTGTGTTAGATTAATGGTGGCCTCATTAGTTGACAATGGATTAGTTTAGAGTCAGGGTGAATTATAATATTCAAAGTACACATATAAAAATTATTTTTGCTATTGTATGAGAGCCAGAATCAATATAATCCACTGTAGAAAATTAATGCAAATGAATGAATTGTTATTCTGGGATCTTAGCTATGGACATGCAGATTAGTGTGGGCTGGAAACTTTTATAAATAAAACCATAGACTAATAATTTTCATACTCTGATGTAGGGTAGGTTGATCCACTTTATCTTTCAGTTTTATATTTATCATTAATATTTTCTAAATTAAATTGATGCACTTGGAGAAAATTATTTTTGAAACAGTTTAATAAAAATCCACAGGTTAATTCAAAACATTAAGCAGTGTTAAATATATTTCAAACTTTTCCATTTTATTTTAAAAAAGTAATCCACTTACGTAGAGTGAATTCTCAATTATTTATAGAATTAAAATTTGAGAGAAAGAGAAGAATGCTGAAAGATTGTGATTGGTAGGCCAAATTTCAGATGTTTAGTGCTATATAAAATTGTACCTGGATTTCTATTTTTAAATATAGTTTTACAGTTAAAATTAATATTATTTTGAAATCCTATGTGAAATTAGCTAATGCCAATGTTAAATATCCTTATGTGATGCTGGAAAATCAGAGTACAAAGAGTAAACCAATTTCCTTAACATTATTGGTCAAATGTTAAATAAACAAATAATTCACAATTTCCACTTAATATATCATTATGAAAAACACAACACATTCTTACCTACTATATCTTCTAGCACAGGTTTAATTGTGTGCCCCCTAAACTCATCTGTTGAAGTCCTAATCTTCAATACATTAAAATATGACTGTTCAAAGATTTGGCCCTTCAAAATGTAATTACTTTACTATAAGGATGTTAGGGCCTAAATCTAATCTGACTAGTGTTTTTATAAGAAAAACAGATTAGGACATGGAGGGTGAAACACTAGGGATACCTGTACACAGAGGGATGACCTGTGAAAAAGATAGCAAGATTGCAGTCATCTGTAAGTCAAAAAGAGAGGCCTCAGAGGAAACCAGTGCTGCCATTACCTGGAACGTAAAGTCAAGTGAGCCTTAGGAAGCACCACCACAAACAACGTTAGCGGAGGTGATGGAATTGGAGCTAAGCTATTTCAAACCCTAAATGATGATACTGTTAGCTGCTGCACTCAATATGCCAGAAAATCTGGAAAACTCAACAGTGGCCACAGGGCTGAAAAAGGTCAGTTTTCATTCCAATCCCAAAGGAAAGCAATGACAAAGACTGTTCAAACTATCACACAATTGCACTCATCCCACACGCTAGCAAAATAATGCTCGAAATTCTCCAAGCCAGGCTTCAACAGTATTTAACCGTGAAATTTCATATGTTCAAGCTGGATTTAGAAAAGGCAGAGGAACCAAAGATCAAATTGCCAATGTCAATTGGATCATAGAAAAAGCAAGAGAGTTACAGAAAAATATCTGCTTTTTGATTATGCCAAAGCTTTTGACTGTGTAGATCACAACGATCTTTGGAAAATTCTGCAATAGATGGAGATACCAGACGACCTTACCTGCCTCTTTAGAAATCTGTATGCAGGTCAAGAAGCAACAGTTAGAACTGGACATGGAAAGACAGAATGTTTCCAAATGGGGAAAGATGTTCTTCAAGGTTGTATATTGTCACCCTGCTTATTTAATTTATATGCAGAGCACATCATGCGAAATGCTGGGCTGGATGAAGCACAAGCTGGAATCAAGATTGCCGGGACAAATATCAATAACCTCAGATATGCAGATGACACCACCATTATGGCAGAAAGCACAGAACTAAAAATGCTTTTGATGAAAGTGAAAGAGGAGAGTGAAAAAGTTGCCTTAAAACTCAACATTCAGAAAACTAAGGTCATGGCATCTGATCCCATCACTTCATGGAAAATAGATAGGGAAACATTGGAAATAGTGACAGACTTTTATTTGGGGGGGATCCAAAATAACTGCCA
The DNA here is from genome assembly GCF_001704415.2 of Capra hircus. Taxonomy (NCBI): domain Eukaryota; kingdom Metazoa; phylum Chordata; class Mammalia; order Artiodactyla; family Bovidae; genus Capra; species Capra hircus. Next base: position 103,146,065 of record NC_030808.1, read on the forward strand.
ATGCTGAATGCAGCCAAGAAATTAAAAGATGCTTCCTCTTTGGAAGCAAAGTTATGACCAACCTAGACAGCATATTAAAAAACAGAGACATTAATTTGCCAACAAAGGTCCGTCCAGTCAAAGCTTTGGTTTTTCCAGTAGTCATGTATGGATGTGCGAGTTGGACTGTAAAGAGAGCTGAGCAATGAAGAATTGATGCTTTTGAACTGTGGTGTTGGAGAAGGCTCTTGAGAATTGCTTAGATCGCAAGGAGATCAAACCAGTCCATCCTAAAGGAAATCGGTCCTAAATATTCATTGAAAGGGCTGATGCTGAAGCTGAATTTTGAATACTTTGGCCACCTGATGTGAAGAACTGACTCAGCTGAAAAGACCCTGTTGCTGGGGAAGATTGAAGGCAGGAGGAGAAGGGATGACAGAGGATGAGATGGTTGAATAGCATCACCGACTCGGTGGACATGAGTTTGGGCAAACTCTGGGAGTTGGTGATGGACAGGGAAGCCTGATGTGCTGCAGTCGATGAGGTCTCAAAGAGTTGGACATGACTGAGCGACCGAACTGAACTGAATCAAACTAATAGATCTCCTTATATAATTATTGTGTTTGGTTGTCTAGGAAGAAGCATTTGTAATTCTCAAAATAACAGAAAGGTGGAAATAGCTGTAAATTAGGCTGTATTAAAGATGGAGATGGACTTCCTTGGTAGTCCAGGTGGTAAAGATCTGCCTGTAATTCAGGAGACCTAGGTTTGATCCCTGGTTTGGGAAAATCCCCTGAAGAAGGATATGGCTGCTCATTCCAATATTCTTCCCTGAGAATTCCATGTATGAAAGAGACTAGCAGGCTACAGTCTATGGGGTTACAAACAGTCAGGCACATCTAAGTGACTAACACCCACCCACACACACACCCCCCACACACACACACACACACATACAAATATGGAGATATGAAGACGTTGAAAGAGGTAATACATCTGGAAATAGTGAAATAATTTATAATTCCTTTAAAGTGCTCTGTTATATAGAATGCAGTTCTTCTGAATGTCATCTCCAGGTTTATCAGTTTACTTTAATTAATTTCGCCATTTAGTATCATAAGTCTGCAATGTGAGAACAACATTTCTATCAACTATTCAGTTACTCCAATACAGCTTTAGAAAAACTGTGAAGGGTTTTATTAGATGGATCAATAATAGTTGAATAAAAGCATCTATTTAGGAAATTTAATACTGATATTTGGAAAAAGGGGAAAAAGTCTTAAAAACTTAAACTGTACACTGTATATTGCTTCCTAACTTTGAGTAATAAAATAAAAATTATTTCTTCTGTGAGTTTTGGCCACTTTTAAAATATGCTGTTTAATGATATTATTAAATTTAAAATAAATTATAGATAAATTTCCTTTGCCAGATATATGATATGTCAGATATATGATACAGTCCCATTCTATATCTTATCTTTTTATTATTTTAACAATGTCTTTCACATCAGTTCAGTTCAGTTCAGTTGCTCAGTCATGTCTGACTTTTTGTGATTCCCATGGACTGCAGCACGCCAAGCTTCCCTGTCCATCATCCTGGAGCTTGCTCAAACTCATGTCCATCAAGTCGGTGATGCCATCCAACCATCTCATACTCTGTCGTCCTCTCCTCCTCCTGCCTTCAATCTTTTCCAGCATCAGGATCTTTTCCAAGGAGTCAGTTCTTCACATCAGATGGCCAAAGTTATTGGAGTTTCAGCTTCAGCATCAGTCCTTCCAATGGATAGTCAGGACTGATTTCCTTTAGGATGGACTGGTTGGATCTCCTTGCAGTCCAAAGGACTCTCAAGAGCCTTCTCCAACACCACAGTTCAAAAGCATCAATTTTTCGACTTTCATATATTAAGCATCAATATCAATTAGATATCAATTTCAAAAGCATCAATTCTATGTCTTTCACATATGAAGTGCAAAAATTTTTATGAAGTCTAATTTGTTATTATTTTATTTTCTTTTATTTACTGGCCTATTGGTATCATGTCTAAGAACTCCTTGCCTAACTCCTGACATTATGAGTCAAAGAAGTCAGTTTCAAAAATTTGCCTACTGTATAATTCCATTTATATGACATTCTTAAGATAGAATTTAAGAATGTAACAGAGAAAAGATTAGTGGTTGCCAGAGAAGGGTAATGGTGTGATTATGAAAGAATCGCATGAGGGATTTTATGGGGTGATGGAATTGTTCTGTATGCTGATTGTGATTGTTATTCAACAAATTTGTACATGGTTAAGGTTCATGCATCTGCATGATTCTTCCCAAAATGTCAGCTTTACTGTATCTTAAATTAAAACACAAAAAATAAATGAAAAAAATACAATATATTTTATGGTAATGCATACATGGTAATATATTTTACCCAATATATTTTATGAAATTCTTCAGGCCAGAGTACTGGAGTGTGTAGGCTTGCCCTTCTCCAAGGGATCTTCCTAACTCTGGGATCGAACCCAGGTTTCCCACATTGCAGGCAGATTCTTGACCAGTTGAGCCACAAGGAAAGCCCAAGAATATAGGAAGGGGTAGGATATCCCTTCTGTAGCGGATTTTCCTGACCCAGGAATCAAAGCCTGTCTCCTGCATTGCAGGCAGAGTCTCTACCAACTGAGCTATCAGGGAAGCCCCCATTTTATGGTAGATATTCCTTAAAAATGTATCAACAATTAAGAAGAAGAATGCACAGAGGTAATAAATTAAAATTAAATTGAGTAGGTTATAGACTCACACAAAAGCATTGATTAAGACAGTTTTCATTCTTAGAAATCAACTGTATCTCATTTATTATAAGTTCATTCATAAATTTATGAAATTTACATATATAATGTAAATACTAAACACTTTCTTATTGTCTCACATGTTGCAGCTAATAGAAATATGCATAGAGCAGAGGCAGGACTGGTGTCAGAGTTTCTTGATTATTTTTCTTAAGAAACAACAATAATAACAAATGTGTAAGATTATGAGTAGAAAATAAAAGTAATCCTAAAAAGTGTGAACTGGGATATAATTATCCCTTATGACAGTAATTAAGTGATCAGAACTTTCTCTTCACTTATTTTATAATTGGCTAGAAATCAAAGCTGAGTAAGACCTAAGAGGACCTTGCTTTACAATATGTAGCATATATTGTAGCTGGTTCCAGTGGATTCAGAAACTCACAGATTCTTGGGCATTACACAGTCAACAGTTGTTTGTTTATCTAGATATTTATTTATTCAATACAGATTGAATCAACCATAAACTTGGATTAGACCTAAATTTAATCTTCTTTTTCTTTACTTGTGTTTCAGTTTTAACAGATAATCAAGTCAGTGAATCTCTGCTGACAACTCATAAATGTTAATGAGCATATTTGTTAAGAGTACACGAACACCTATCTTTCAATCTTTTTTTTCCAACTGTTGCTAGGTTGTTGCTATAAATAAGGAAATATTTTTAATGAAGACTCAACTAAATTTTTAAGGTTAAAAAAGGCTACATTCTTAATTACAATGAAAGAAAATAGACAAAATAATCTTTCAAAGATAGAATAATAAAAGGAACACAGAACTGTGTTGGAAGAATGATTAAAAGAAAAATGTGGAATAATGGGTTAGAATAATGACTTTAAAATGTGATTATTTTGAATTTATTGGAGGATAAGCAATGATACAAAAATATGTTGCTAAATAACAAAGTTCAGTTCAGTTCACTCGCTCAGGCTTGTCCGACTCTTTGCGACCCCATGAACCACAACACGCCAGGCCTCCCTGTCCATCACCAACTCCCAGAGTCCACCCAAATCCATGTCCATTGAGTCAGTGATGCCATCCAACAATCTCATCCTCTGTCGCCGCCTTCTCCTCCTGCCCTCAATCTTTCCCAGCATCAGGGTCTTTTCCAATAAATCAGCTTTTCGCATCAGGTGGCCAAAGTATTGTAGTTTCCGCTTCAACATCAGTCCTTCTAATGAACACCCAGGACTAATCATCAAAGAGGGGATTGAAATTAAAAGTTGGTCCAAAATGGCTAAGTTATTAAAACTAGTCATACAATTCATTTCTCAATAATAAAAATGAAAAAAAAAACAGAAAATAATTACAACTTTGCAAAAATTGTTGTTGACAAAACACAGGAAGAAGACTAGAATACTTGAATATGTGAACACACCCAAGTCAGCAATTTGGACAGCCTGTTTCCAAGGGTACAGAGAACATAAGCTTCATAATGTTGCATGTCTTTCTACCAATCAAAGAATCAACAACAATAAAGATGTAAAAATAGTGTCAGAACATTTGTATACAGATATATATATTATATTAATAGATATGTCTTTGAACCATTTTTTTCTCAATTATTTTAGTTTCTAATTTTTATGCAGGATATCTTTTAATATAATATTTTTTTCCAGAAACAAAAGTAAGAAATTTGTCACTTTTGTATTTTCCAGTTTTGTCAAAACTGCAATAATTAAAAGGAAAAATACTTTTTATTTAAAAGGTTGGATGCTAAAGAGAAAATGACAAAAGTTCAAGATTGAAGGATTGAGTATTTGTTTTGGTTTGCTTTCTCCTCTACCAGAATAGCAAGGAACTACTTTCTAGAAGACAATACTTAGTCTGAAGCCTAAAAATGAAAAGGGTCCAATAATATGAGGTATTGCAGTAAGATCATTTCAGAAGAAGAAAACGGTATACCTACACCCCAGGGATGGAAAGCTTTTTTGTTTAAAAATAAAAATAAAAAAAGTCTTTTGGGCTGGATTTTAGTCCCTATGGGTGAGAGTAATAAGAAATGAGGTACATAATTAGGGTTAGATCATGGATGGTCATAATAAGATGTTTGAACAGAAAAATGTGAAGATAAATGTATAATTTATGCATATAATCATCCTTAAAATAATTTCAGGTTATTTTTCCATTGAACGAAACTCAATGACTGAAGAAGTTATATTAACATGAGAGAATGTGTTTTATAAATTAGACAAAATGATGGAAATAGATCAAAAAAATAAAACCCAATGGAAGGAATATATATGAATAACCTAAATCTCTAACAAGTAACATAAACAGACCTTCAGTGAGAAATTAGGTCAGTTTTCTACAATAACTTTTGCCACAAATTCTCATGTACAATCCTCATTTTATATACACCACAATTAATCAATGGTTAATATAAATGTTTTTTCTAATTTATTTGGAACTTAATGTTTGTTTTTAAGATGGCATGATTTTTAAATTTTGTTGTGAGTATTTTGAAGAACTATAAACAAGGAGCTGAATTTGAGCCATCAATCAGCACTAGTAGATTTTATTTCACTCTGAATGAAAAATGCAATTATTTCAGTAGTTCCTGTTTGGAGATAATGTTTATTATTCCACTGTTTCCTTTAATGTCAAGCAGGTTAGGTCAGATACGGTTTAACGAAAGCTGAAACTTTGCTCCAAGGATACTATTTACAGAAATGTAAACTCTGCAAATTTCACAGATACTCAACACACATTAACCCACTCATGAAAAGCTATATATATATTTAATTATGCAGACTATTTTCATATTTCACATATTCAGACATATTTTCATCTATGAAGACTATTTCAGATATACATTTACTCCTCTTATTCAGTCTCATTCCTACAACAAACGCTGTTAACAGTGTTTGGACAACGGAAGACATAATGACAAAAACCTAAACAAGGAGCTGGCAGTCTAAGTTCTTATACCAATACATCTCCCTCTAACATTTGAGCATGAGAAAGTCATTGAGCATTGCCAGGGGCCAGCGTGAGGAACTCCGCCCATGGCAAAGGTCATGAGGAAGGAGACTTGGCATACGCAAAGGCGTGATCAAGCCTCAGGAAACCCCCTGTTCCCGAGCATCTACCCCAAAACCAGAGTCTGTTTTATGCTCTCCCCCATAACCATTTTCCTCGGAGAAGGAGTAAACGTGCAGTTCCAAGGCAATAAAAATCCCTGGGCATGACAAGAGTGTTTCAGCTTACGGACTCCTCTGAGGGTTATCTAGCTCACCTGTATAGGTTCGTCCGGCCACATGTGATTGTTTACAGCCTCCCAACCTGAGAGGCATGAAATGGTTTAGACTTACTAAAGGTAAATTCTTTTGGGGAGTTAGAAATTATTACTATAGTGGGTTGGTTAGGAATTATATTGGTGAAGGGTTTTTCATTTGTTGTGTCAATAATTGCTGCTAATTCCCTGCCCTGGGTGGGACAAGGGTGTCTTAGGTCAAACCTCTCTGCTGACAGACTAGCTTGTGTGACAGGATTATCCATACTGCTGCCACTACCCACATGATTGTTTACTACCTCTCAACCATAAACAGCACAGAGAGTTTTGGAGTATTTTGAGAGTCTTAATTAGCATAGGGCTTTTCTCATTGTTGAGTCAATGATTGCCAACAGGCCTCCATATCCTTAGGCACCTGGGAATATATTAATCAATGTATTTGGAACATAGAAAAGGAAATATAGTAGTTTTTGATGTTAGCAATACTAGACTTTTTGAGTTAATGGATTTTCTCTTTTGTAATAGATCACTGTACTTTGTTATAAATCACTGTGTCCTTGTTATGCAAAAATGTAACTTTATCATTATCTTAAGACTAAATAGATCTTAAGGAGAGCATTGGTGAAAAGATCTTCATTTGTTGGGCTGATGTTTGCTGCTAAATCTCCATGTTCCCTGCCCTTATAATGAATATAACTAACATATAGGAGAAATAAGTATTAACCTTTAAAATTAATCATGTTAACCTCGGGTTAAATAAATTCCTTTCTTGATTGTAACTCACTACACCCTCATCCTATAGGAATGTAACTTTATTTGGAGGGTGGTGCCTGGTTTAAGAAAAAACACCCTTGGAAGAAATAAGTTTTTTGGTTATCAGAAAGAAAGGATCATAAAATGTCAGTAGGTCTTACTCATGGCCCGAAGATGATGTACTATCCCTAAGACCTTTTTTTTTTTATATATATTTATGTGAAGCACCTGATTTTGATAAAGGTCAGGACTGCTGACCCCTGCGTGACTCTGTATTCATCCCTATGTGTAACAAAAGGTATATAAGCAAACCCAAAAATAAAGAAATTAGATCAGTTTCCGGAAAGACTGATACCCCCATGTCATTCTTTCTTGCTCCTCGTTTTTCTGGCTGAATTCCCATCTGGAGCATGGATGCTATTCCACGTAGACCAAGTTATTCAGCCTCTTTTTCTCCACTAATCTTCCTACTACACTATCCGTTTCTAATCTCTCTATATATCTGTAATTAAATATGTATTTTTCCAAGGACGCCGACGCCATCCCCACCTTTGAATTCCCTGGATCCACCGGGGCTGGACCCCGGCAGAGCATCAGAAACTTAATGGATGAAACAAAGATCATCATGTCTTTTCATTTTGCTTAACTATCTCTATCTATTAATTTAGGTGAAGCAGCTACATATTGCTGTTTTGAAGGGGTGTCCATATGAAGGAGCATCTCTATAGAGGCTGCTTGTGCCTTTGGTTAGAAAGCTAGATTTGATGTGGATGCCAGTCACATATTTCCTCAGGGTTTATTGGCCGCTATCACCTAGGTAGGAGGTGAGGCTGGAGATGGAGGGACTGGGCTAGAGCTGAATGTATGGCTGGGCTTTCTCTTGACTCAGTGGCTATGATCACCCTATGTGGGGGGAGGATTGTATCCCTAAGTTGTTGGGGCAGAAATCCAGAGGATCGGGTCTAGGCTGACTCTATTCTCTTTAAGTATTTGCTTTCCTCTCTCCCAGCACTGATACCCTTGTCCCACAGGGGTGCAATACTGAAGCAAGTGGCAAGAGTGTCTTAGCTCATGATGGAACATGGGCCATAGTGATTCACCTTCAGACAGATATTCAAGTTGTCTCCTATGCATGCAGCAGCACTTGTTGCCTTTGCATTGCGCAGATACAGCTTTGAGTCTGAATAATTTTTTTTCTCTTTCAGCTGATCATTTTGCTTCGACTCTGGCTCTCCAACCCTACTGTGGATCCACACTGCAGGGAAGTCAGAATTCACAGGCTGACTTCTCTGGTGTGTCTTGGGGCATTAGCTGTGCTGGATTAGCTCCCATCACAGTTCCAGGCTACGTCTGATGGGTTGAGGGAGTCCATCCCCAAAATGTGCTCCCTCCTTCCCCCAGTTGTTGCTCTAAAAGTGAGTCATCTCTGTGTCCTAGAGCTGACTTGGTCACAACCAGGTAATGCCTTTTCTATTTGAAAGCATGAGATTTTAAAATATATTCATAGAATTTTAAGAAATTCTATTCAATATTTACATTTCTTAAATTAAACATGTTCAGGTTTTAAGAGAGAAACCAAGGAGATGGGAAAAACCAGGAAAAGGAAAGTCTAAGGCAAAGAGAGACAGGAATGGCGGAGCAGGAGGGTGAGGGGAGGAAATTTCAGTGTTATAAATCACTATTAAAATGAGAGACGTAACTCTGTAAAAGAGAGGGAATCAATATAAAAATACGCTTCTGCTCCTTGAGGGCTTTTGATTTTTTTAATGGTTGACTGATGTGGAACCTAAAAGGTTAAAATGTATGTATGAAGGGCATAATTAGCGATTTTTCTATAGTTTTCTTCTTGTATTGATTTTAATTTCTGAACCCTCATTATGAGTGCACAGTGGGTCCAATTATACCAGTGTTAAAGTCCCAAGATTATTTCACAGCAGCTGGCACTGAAAATTGAGATGAAGTGAAATCTATAAAAATTAAAGCTAGAAGTGTCTGAGCTAGATGTGGAGAAACATCTCAGTTTGGTTATACAGAGTCCAAGCTTATAAGCCCTTTGAGTAAACCATGTAGGTAAGAACTTGGAGAAAACTAGAGGTTTCAGACTTACCTTTGTTTAGTCCATCTAGAAATTCTTATTTATGCTATGATGTAGTCTGTGAAATCAAGAACCATCTGACAAGAATAAGAAAGATAAAGAAAAACTTAATTGCTCCAGAAATCAAAAGTCTTTCATCAATGAAGATAGAAGCAGAAATTTTAAGACTGAAATCTAGTTTAACATGTATCACTACATTTAACTACTACATGGATATAATCATCTAGAGAAAATAGTTTCATTTTAAATAATTTTAGAAGGGAAATAAGAATATTTAATATTTTTACAAAGTATGAATCAAGAAATACTGAAAGCAAAAATGAATACATATTATATACAAAATATACTGCTATATACTGAATCAACAGTGCTTGATACCAAGACTCTCTTATGTTTTTTTAAAATTATTTATTTATTATTTATTTTTGGCTCTGCTGGGTCTTTGTTGATGAGCAGGCTTTTCTTTAGTTGGGGCAAACAGGGGCTATTCTCTAGTTGTGGTGCCCAGACTTATTGAGGTGGCTTCTCTTGTTGCAGAGCATGGGTTCTAGGGCATGTGGGCTCAGTAGTTGTGATTTCCCAGTCTCTAGGGCACAGACTCAGTGGTTGTGGTATATGGGCTTTGTTGTTCTGCAGCATGTGGGGTCTTCCCAGACCAGGGATCAAACCCACGTTTCCAGCATTGGCAGTCATATTATTTACCTCTAAGCCACCAGGGAAGCCCCCTCCTATGATTTTTCAAAGCAATGTTTCATTTAATCTCACACAGCCTTATAATCTTATCTCCATCACACAAATATATAAACTAAGCTGTAAAGCTATTTAGAAATGTTGTACCTTTATAAAAATTATAATAGATTGAATACATTTTAATCAGTCAAATATTTTGAGGTATTTGGGAGAGTATTTTGCAGGATTTGAAAGGGATTCTAAATCTGTTTGTAAATACTAGAAAGTCAGCAAACAAACAGTAGTTGTTGTTCTTTAAAAGCAGGTATTATATCACTCTATATGTTTATCATATATATGATATGCTTGAATTTGCAATGTATTTGTGTATATTACATACACAGTAATTCATAAAATGATAATGCAGAAAAATTAGAAATCCTTTTTGATAAAATAATATCACTTTATTTATTTCAGCTCAAAGGATTTTGGTCTTCAATTAAGAAAGTTAAGTCAAGTGTCTGCTGTCTAATGGAACAGTATTTCTACCACCCTGCTTTTTTTCACCTATGATCTCCCTCTTTTGCCCCAGGTGTTAAGGGAGGAAACAGTTTCTTTTCTACCTAAGCAGAGAGATCAGACTACCTCAAGAAATTCATATATTGAATAAGCGGATGATGAAGGATAACTCCCCCCTTTTGATCAGTGAATTTTAAACAGATTTGAAGGGTAAAGTATGAGCACATACTGTATGGTTTATGCCTATATATATTATCACTCAATCTTCAATGCTAATTCTAATGATAGCTGTCTACATTTTACAGTTAAGGAAACTGAGGCTCAGGGAAATAATATTATTGTCTAAAATAATCAAGCCAAAAATAAATAAAGTAAAATAAAATAATCAAGCCACTGAATTGTAGAGTCTGTTCTTAAATGTAAGTCTCTCTGACTCCAAAATTATAGTATGATTATTGATATTATACTGTGGTAACATTTAGCAAGGTGTTCATTGAAACAAAGTCTAAAAATGGAATTAATTGTAAAAACAATTTCTGTTGTCACTAATGATAATCATTTGGCTTAATCTATTTTTCCAATATTTTTAAAGTTGAAGATTTTTTTTGACTTTACTAGAATTCCATCACTAGAAAATATTTGAGTATAATAAGCTGGAAATTACTTCTTGCAATGACATAAGATATTAATATTTATAGATTTTCTCCCCATAACTCACCACAGTGCTGCTTAATGAACAATAGAGAAATTGGATGAGTACATCCAAAATTCAAATGATATCCATTTTTCTGCAGTGGGATCTCTATGGAACTCCAAGACACTATAACTATATATCATTACTGCGTATCAGGCAAAGAAGTTCCAAATTAGCACAGCCAATGCATCAAATGTGCCTTCAGGTCACCTTCTTCTGCAATGGTAGCAGTATGAATCAGGGTGATACTGCCACAGCAGGGAAATACTTGGAAAAAAAATGTTTTTTTTTGTTTTTTTGTTTTTTTTTTTTCTCAAAATTAGTGTTCTTTGCTATGGTACATAGAGTCTTGCTAATAAAGCAGCTTCCAGGCTCTCATTCTCTGTATCTCCTTTATTTTTGTCTTGTTTTTTACTCCAACAATTCATATGACATATAAATATTATATCTTTCTATGTAATGAAATGCCAAGGGAATTCATAATTTATTCTCTCAAATGGAAGTTACAGCAATACTAGCTGTTTCAGAAACCTGGACCTAGGGTTAGGATTGGAAATCTCCAGTAATTATCTTTGATGTTTGAGACAATATAAATTGGGACCTCAGTGACTCAGAATGGTTGAAAATTTAAGCTGAATATATATATATATATATATATTCATATATATATGTATACATATATACATATATATGTATACATATATACATATATATGTATACATATATACATATACATGTATACATATATACATATACATATATACATATATACATATATATGTATACATATATACATATATATGTATACATATATATGTATATATGTATACATATATACATATACATATATACATATACATATATACATATATATATATATGTATAACCAGAATGAGTAACCATCCCTGATTTTTCTGAAAATGAAGGGATTTCCTGAGACTTGTGACTTTCAGTCTGAAAACTGGGACTGTCCTGGGCAAACCTGGATGGTTTGTTACGTTATTACTAGTTAGAAACTATTAACACAATCTTTGATTTGGGAGGCCAAATAAGATGGCAAATATACTATTTTGTGTGTATTTAGCATTTACAAATATTAATTGGTCTGTGTTGGTTTATTGGTTCTGTAGGAGAAGAAGTATCTCCCTAGCTTCTGGGAGGCCAATTGGATTTCTAAACGTAAATAGTTGCTATAATTAGCATTCACACATAGTTTCAAAGACTCCCAACTTCCGTGGGGCTATGATTCTCCTGGGCAGTTTTACAGTTGTGACAGAAATATGGAGTTCAGTAGATTTAACTTCTTACAGCATCCTTCCCCATCTCTTGTAAACTCTTTAGGAAACTTGTTGAATCTACTTTTCATGTGATGTTAATAATAAACAATAATATTGGCTCTGCTGAACTTGTATGCTGAACTTTGGTATGTAATTCATTTCTACAGATGTATTCAAGAATAGTTAATTCATCTGGTTTGTCACTAATACAAATTTAAATGTGATTTGTATCTCTCTCAACCAAAATTACAATGAAACAATACAAAACAAGCAGAGTATAAAATGACAAACTAAACCAATGTCAACCAACCAACCAACCAAAGAAACACAGCTTCCTGACATTGCCCATAAAAATTTCTTTCTTCATAAATGCCCTCTTGTACTTATTTCACTGTCTATATTCTTAAGAAAAATAAAAGAACATTTTAGAACTCAGAGAACTAATTAAGACTTAAACAGGCATTTGTTATAACTTCTCTTGTTAAATTGGAAGTTACTGAGTTTTTTACTTATGATAAATCCAGAACCAGGCAGGACAGTCTTTAACATAAATCATAGCAATATTCTTTTGGGATTGACTCCTAAGGTGAAACAAACAAAAGCAAAAATAAACAGATGGGACCTCATCAAACTTAAAAGCTTTTGTACAGTGAAGGAAACCATCAACACAATGAAAAGAAAATCTGCTGAATGGGAGAAAATATTTGTAAATGATATGACCAATAAGAGGTTAATATCCAAAGTACATGAACAACTCATACAACTCAAATATCAAAAAAAATAAACAAGGTGATTAAGAATGGGCACAAGACCTGAATAGACATTGTTTTCAAACAAGAAAGAGAAATGCAAACAGGCACATAAAAAGATGTTCAACATCACTAATCATCAGAAAAATTCCGATCAAAGCCACAACAAGGTAAAACCTCACACCTGTCAGAACAGCTATCATCAAAATGTCTAAAAATAACAAGTGTTGGCAAGGATGTGGATAAAGAGGAACTCTTGCATGCTATTGGTGGGAAAGTAATTTGTGCAACCACTATGGAAAACAATATGAGCTTCCTCAAACAACTCAAAATAGGACTACTGTCATAATCCAGCAATTCCACTCCTGGGTGTATATCTGAAGAAAATAAAAACACTAATTCAAAAAGATACAGGCACCCTAATGTTAACAGGAGCATTATTTACTATTGCCAAGATATAGAAGCAACCAAAGTGTCCATCAATAGACAAATGAACTAAGAATATGTGGCATATATACACAATGGAGTATTAGTCATAAGAAAAGAATAAAATTCTGTCATTTGTAACAATATGGATGGACCAAGAGGGTATTATGCTTAGTAAAATGTGTCAGACAGAGAAAGACAAATAATCTGTTATCACTAATATATAAAATCTAAAAAGTACAACAAACTAGTAAATATAACAAAAAAGAAACAGACTCACATGCATAGAGAACCAACTAGTAGTTATCAGTGGAGAGAGGGAGAGGGGAGGGGCAAGGTAGGGGTAGAGGATTAAGAGATACAAACTACTGTGTATAAAACAAATAAGAACAAGAATATTGTTCAGCACAGGAAAAATATAGCCCAGTCCATATTCTTGAAAGAACTATCAATATTATTTTGCAAGTAAGTCTTCTAAGCATAAAATGAAGCTTTTTTTTTTTTTTTTAACCTTTACTTGTTATAATCTTTCACTAAGTCTTGGGTTCCAAAATCACTGCAGATGGTGACTGCAGCCATGAAATTAAAAGACACTTACTCCTTGGAAGGAAAGTTATGGCCAACCTAGATAGCACATTAAAAAGCAGAGACATTACTTTGCCTACAAAGGTCCATTTAGTCAAGGCTTTGGTGTTTCCAGTGGTCATGTATGGATGTGAGAGTTGGACTGTGAAGAAAGCTGAGTGCTGAAGAATTGATGCTTTTGAACTGTGGTGCTGGGGAAGACTCTTGAGAGTCCCTTGGACTACAAGGAGATCCAACCAGTCCATTCTAAAGGACATCATGTATGGCAAAACCAAAACAATATTGTAAAGTAATTAACCTCCAATTAAAATAAATAAATTTATATTTTAAAAAATAAATAAATAAAGGAGATCAGTCCTGGGTATTCATTGGAAGGACTGAAGCTAAATCTGAAACTCCAGTACTTTGGCCACCTCATGCGAAGAGTTGACTCATTGGAAAAGACTCTGATGCTGGGAGGGATTGGGAGCAGGAGGAAAAGGGGACGACAGAGGATGAGATGGCTGGATAGCACCACCGACTCAATGGACATGAGTTTTAGTGAACTCCGGGAGTTGGTGATGGACAGGGAGGCCTGGCATGCTGCAATTCATGGGGTCGCAAAGAGTCGGACACGACTGAGCTACTGAACTGAACTGAACTGATCTGAAGTCTCTATCAAAGCTCCAAGAATTTCCTTTCATTGTCAAATTCAGTAATCAGTTAAATTTGAATGAAAGAAGAAAACAGACACCATCAACTAAATTACTCTAAGGTGTGATAACTAATTTAATAAGAATTCCAAATGAAACAAAATTGTTATTTAAGGTGAAGATGGTCAGTCATTAAAGAAAACCTCAAAGGTCCACCTGTAATCAAATGAAAAGAAACCCTCCTTCCAGGGCACTTAAATTTGGAAACACACGTGGAAGAATAATGATGAACTGAAAAGTAGCCTGAAGACAAAATACAATATAGTTGAAAAATTTAATGAGGTGTGCTTCCCTTATTTTGGAAAATCACAATATAAGCAATCAGTGAGTAAGGCAGGTTTGGAAATCCACCTTGTTAGGATTTCCCAAATCTTTCTGAAAGCATTTTCCTGGGAAACAACTTGGATAGCCCCAAAGAAGAGAAATTAATAATAGTGTATTTTAAGTGATTGCAAATATTTTGAGCAAAATAAAACTAAGGAATCAATTTCAAAATTAAAGTCCTTCAGTATTTTCCAAAGCAGTGTCATATACATTGCAGAAAAGAAAGAGAACAAAAATTCAAACCAAGAAAGTTCTAGTTTTGAAGGTAAAATGCACACTATTTTAGAAATAATTGCCCCTAAATATATTAAGTCACTCAGTTGTGTCTAACTGTGACCCCATGGACTGTAGCTCACCAGGCTCCTCTGTCCATGGAAATCTCTAGGCAACAATACTGGAGTGGGTAGCCATTCCCTTCTCCAGGGCATCTTTCCAACCCAATGACAAACCCAGGTCTCTCGCACCTCAGGCAGATTCTTTATCATCTGAGGCACCATGGGAAAAGACGCAGTATCTTCAAATATTTTCTTTGTTCTGATAAAATGGGAGAAAATTCACTGCTTAAAATGAATAAATAAAAAACAGTCACAGAGCACTGAAAGTATCCATATATATTAAACTGAAAAATAAAGTACTGCTTAATCATCAGCCTCTCTTTTGCAATACATGACAACATAGACTTTTCATTTTGGGGGGAAAGTCAGCCCTTTCCTATGATTATGGATAATGATATACCTACTGACTTAATGAGATTCTTGTGGAGTTATTCGAAGGGAGATGTGGTGTATTGCTTCTGCTTCTTACACACACACATACACATGCTTACTGTCCTTTGTCATGAAAATGCTGAAGTGATCTCAGATACTTTAACAGACAGAATGAGAGTCCCTTTAAAATGCTTATGAACTAGTCTCCAGAGACCGAAAATTTTATCTAACATGCCAAAAATTTTTCCAAATGTGATTTAGTGAGGGATCTTGAGGAAATTATCTTAAATCATCTGAGTGGACCCATTGTAATCATAATGGTCTTTGTAAGAGGAAACCAGGATTATCAGAGTCAGAAAAAGTAATTCTGCCAAAGGAAGCAAATTTTGGAATGATGGACCATGATTATAGAGGAAAGCCCATGTGGCAAAGATTACAAGCAGCATCTTAAAGGGTTTCCCAGGTGACAGAGTGGTGAAGAAACTGCCTGCAATGCAAGAGACATGAGTTTGATCCCTGAGTTGGAAGATCCCCTAGAGAAGGAAATGGCAACCCACTCCAGTATTCTTGCCAGGAAAGTCCCATGGACAGAGGAGCCTGGTGGGCTACAGTCCATGGGGTCACAAAAGAGTCAGAGATGAAAAAGACAAGAAAGCAAGACGCTCCACTAGAACCTCCAGAAAAAATACAGCCCTGCCAACAGCTTGATTTTAGCCCCAAAATATTCATCTCTGATTTCTTACCTAAGGCAATTGTAAGGTAATAAATTTGTGTTACTTTAAGTCACTAAATTTATGATAATTTTTTAGAGCAGCAATAGGAAGCTAACACAAATATAAAATAAATAGTATTGTTGAAAAGCAGAACGAAGCAGATTTTTAAAATAGAACTCTAAAGATCATTTTGAGGAAGATTTCTAGTTCCCATTGTTGATAATATTATTTCTGGGGAAAAAAGTTTATTTCTTTTAGTTTTCCTATATCAGTTCTTATATAAACTATGAAAACCATTTGAAGAATTCACTGATAATTTGTACCTACAATATATTTTATTAAACTAATATTTTAAATGACAATAAATTAGCATTAATATTTTATCTTCACAAATATCAATATTTTCTTATTTAAAAGTTCAGATTAAAAAAATTTGAAAGAATTTGCACACAGAAAAATATAATATATAACTTTTATCCTTGTCATCATATGGCTAGTTAAATGTATGTTAAAAATTAACTATTTTAACAAAATGAGAAACAATAAAATTCTAGATTTCTTAGATAAATTTTGATTACTGATACTTTTTATTGTACTTGTTGCCCTGATATTTGCTATTTATTTCTAAAATATTTAAAATTGATGATTACCCAGTTAGCTTTTAATTTACATTAAGGAAGTGGGCTCTGTTTTTTCACATGATGGTTCCTAAAAACTATCTAGAGTCTTCAATAATGATTGTAATTTATGTGCAAGCAAAGCTTTAAAATAATGCCCAAGGAAGAAAATTTGGCATTAAATATGCATACCCTATTCATAAATAGTTCTCACTATGATCTATTGACTCCAGTAACATTGAATATCTAAAACCAGAAGTCCACACAGGTTTTCTAATACTTGGCTGTAAACATCCATTTAAATTTCCACAATAGATTATTTATCACAATATCACTACATTTCATTAAAAACTGGAACAGTTATAGTGGTTATAGTGATAAGGTTGTTCTAGAATGCATTATTAGGATAATTCTCTTTATTCACTGAAGTTGATTTTTTTTACATATTTATTAGAAACAAAGCAGACTTAAAACTTTAAAGATCTCAATTTTACCTATTCCCTTTGAAATGAGAGTCCCTTGGACTTCAAGGAGATCCAACCAGTCCATTCTAAAGGAGATCAGCCCTGGGTGTTCTTTGGAAGGAATGATGCTAAAGCTGAAACTCCAGTACTTTGGCCACCTCATGCGAAGAGTTGACTCATTGGAAAAGATTCTGATGCTGGGAGGGATTGGGGGCAGGAGGAAGAGGGGACGGCAGAGGATGAGATGGCTGGATGGCATCACTGACTTGATGGACGTGAGTTTGAGGAACTCCGGGAGATGGTGATGATCAGGGAGGCCTGGCGTGCTGCGATTCATGGGGTCGCAAAGAGTCGGACACAACTGAGCGTCTGAAATGAACTGAACTGAACTGAACTGAACTGAACTGAACTGATAGACCCTACAATGTAATTTAATCAGGTACCTTAAATCTATTACTTGATCTTGTTTTTCTCAGATCAGCATCTCAGGTACCTTGAATTTGACGTTTCTTTGCTAACTAAATTTAAACTTTCTGGAAATTGACCTTTCCAATAAATACTACATATGTAAAATATATCCCATCCTGACTAGACCATGACAAATTTCTCAGAGTCAGTTTTAATTTGGATTAAATATTTAATCCCAAATATTTAAATAACTTCAAAATATTTCCTTCATATATCTCACAAATCTCAGAAAGCTATTTTAGACCAGTTATATACACTCTACCACCCTGAATGGGCTTCCCAGGTGGCGTTAGTGGTAAAGAAACTATCTGCTAATGGAGGAGACAAACGAAACATGGGTTCGATCCCTGGGTCAGGAAGATCCTCTGAAGGAAGGCATGGCAACCCACTCCAGTATTTTTGCTTGGAGAATCCAATAGACAGAGGAGCCTGGGAGGCTACAGTTCATAGGATTGCAGAGTCAGACACGACTGAAGCGATTTAGCATACATGTGGACACATATCATCCTGAATAATCTGAATGTAACTTTATTCTATCTTCCGATTTAATTTTAAGAAAAATAAAATAACTCATAAAATATTTTGGATTTTGACACATAAAATTAATAATTGCTACTAGAAATAATATATAACACAAAGATAAAATGGATTTCCTTTCTATCAAAATCATATGACCTATTAAAGGAGTAATATTTGACTAAAATGTGATGTTGCATATATATCAGCTGTTTGATAAAGTAGGTAAGCCTGAACACAAGTAATTCAAAAATAGAGAAAAGAGAAGTGATAAAACCCAATGACATCACAAGATCTTCCAAAAAGAGAAGTAGAGGAAATAGGTAAATTGATCAACCAGGAGTTCTTCAAAAGGGTACTCTGTTTAGAATTCCTGGGAAAATATTTCAAAACATAGTAAAATGGTGTGTTCCCCACACATTATGGAACAAATCATCATATTTTATGGGGATGGTTTACACTAATATACACACCAAATTTTTTCAGATAAAATATAATACTCATTAAGTAGACATCTGGGATCTCAAAAATGTAAGGTTTGTAGCAGAATCTGTTGGAAAGGCAAAAAGTCTCCATACAGATTAACAGTCCATCACCCACACAACCTTATCTTTTATCACTCTCCCCTTGCTCACTCAGGTGCTCACATGTGGTCCTCATATATATTCCTAAAATCAACCTGGGAAGATCCTGCTGAAGTGACTTTGCATTTGAGGTTCTCTCTACCTAGAAACTCTTGTCTTAGGGACAGTCATATGACTGTCTATCTCACCTCTTTCAAATCTTTGCACACGTATCCCCTTACAGAAACTTTCTTTTAATATTTTGATGAAATGCTGATTCCCCACACCCATGTACCCTAACACTTTTTTGCTCTTTTAATTTTTTTCTTCAATGAATCTCTCATCTTCTACATACTACATAGTTTATTGATTGGTTTATTTTCTGTCCCCAGCGCTTGAGGCATATAGCAGACATTTTTGTACATTTTTCTTATTGCTGTAACACATGGTAGGTACTTGGTAATTTTTTAAATGAAATGAAGTTCTTCTAACTCAAATCCTATGTACATGATACTTAGACGTATGTTCTAGAAGCCAAGAGAAACTTGACTTCTTTCAGTTTTGTTGCTCTCATGTTTGTTAAGGTGAAAGGAAATGGGTGTCAAGGGTCAGAGTCATGTGCATAGAATCCAGTCTCCCTTGCTATCTGATGGAATCTCGTCACCACACTTAAAAAATCTACTGGGATTCTTCCAATGAACCTTGCACCTGTTCTTCCTGTCTCATACTTTCAACCATCAATTTCTGTTTTAGATATTTTGGTCTCATCTTATACCCCAAATTCTTCTCTATCTTCCTGAAATGAATTGAACTCTTCAATAAGATTTCCTGTAGTGAACTTTAGGAATACAATGAAACTTTTGCATTGTTCTAAATGCACAACTCTCTACTGAAAGTGGCAGAATATGAGTTACAATTTCCTTGGAATGAGGAAAAATATAACACTGAAAGCGAGAAGTCTTTAGTTAGCTCTCATTTTTTATTATAGTAATATACAGAGTGCCACAATTAGTTGCTATTGAAGTCTTAGTTTTAAAAGTGAACATTTTTCTCATTTTCATTAACAGTAGAGCTGAAATTATTTTTCAGATAATCACCTGAAGTTTTAAAATATGTACACACTCTATTGTACCTTACCTTTGTGTATGGAACTATATGCTTCAATGTGGGGTTAGAGACTGCAGTTTCTGAATGAATCTAAACTTGGTCTTATTAGCTCAGCAATTTCATCAACTTAGCTGATTACCCATTAAATCATTTTAATCTTCTTAAACTATATAGAATTAAGCAAAACACAACCAAAGCTAAAAGGTGAAAATCACAAATATATGTATCACTACAAATATTAAAAGAGTAACAACTGCCAATATTCAAGAAATGCCATACAGAATAGCTTAATTTCAGAGGAATATCTACAATCTACATGACAATGATGAAAAATACATGACATTCCTATTTTAGTTTCAAATTTAATTACTTCCATAGAATGCAAAAAAAGAATAAAATAAAAGATTCAAATTCAGTTACATGCTTTGTTCATTGGTTTTATGTTATACTAGATACTTTAACAATAAGAGAATGTTTGAAATCATCATTGCGGTGTCCTACATTCATTTCAGGGTATTGATTATTCAAATAGGAGAGGAAAAGGTAAGGCTTGATCACTCTAGTAGTCTCTTGGTCAACTGACTATTCAGAAATCAAACCACTTAATTATAGGTTATAGAAAAGAGAAAAGTAAGTGACTTTTCCTTCTTGTATTATTTGTTCAAATTTTCCATGAATTTTTGTATTTTTCCCCCCAAAGGACAAAATCTCTGCTTAGCGAATTTTTTTTTTAAGCTCTATCAATAGTTTGGTATATCTAATCTGTGATTCTGACAGGTAAATTACCTTATTTCAAGAGACAAAACAAGTTAAATACTACGGCAAAGATACATTACTTCCATGCAGTTCAGTCATATTATCAAAGTGTTTTCTAAAACAGAAAGCTATAATGGGAGGTAGCGTGGCCGAGTGGTCTAAGGTGCTGGAATAAGAAGGTTAGAAATTGTGACATGCTAGTCCCATTTTCCTCCAGTAGGTTGTCACTACAATTTGAGACCTGTAGTGAAAATAATGTGGCCAAGTAATAAGCGTAATGTAAGGTTGAATCTAGAATCATATTTTAATAAAAAGGAAAGTCAGCCAGGCTAAATTTATAGTTTTACTGGGAAAGGGAAAGTTAACATATTACAGTTCAGTAAAGTTCAGTCTCTCAATCATGTCCAACTCTTTGCAACACCATGAGCCCCAGTATGCCAGGCCTCCCTGTCCATCACCAACTCTCAGAGGCCACCCAAACCCATGTCCATTGAATCGGTAATGCCATCCAATCATCTTATGTTCTGTCGTCCCCTTCTCCTCCTGCTCTCAATCTTTCCCAGCATCATGGTCTTTTCCAATGAGTCAGATCGTTGCATCAGATGGCCAAAGTATTGCAGTTTCAGCTTCACTATTAGTCCTTCCAATGAACACCCAGGACTAATCTCCTTTAGGATGGACTGGTTGGATCTCCTTACAGTCCAAGGGACTCTCAAGAGTCTTCTCCAACACCACAGTTCAAAAGCATCAATTCTTCAGTGCTCAGCTTTCTTCACAGTCCAACTCTCACATCCATACATGACCACTGGAAAAACCATAGCCTTGACTAGGTGAACATTTGTTGAAAAAGTAATGTCTCTTCTTTTGAATATGCTATCTATGTTGGTTATAACTTTTCTTCCAAGGAGTAAGTGTCTTTTAATTTTGTGGCTGCAATCACCATCTGCAGTGATTTTGGAGCCCAGAAAAATAAAGTTAGCCACGTTTTCACTGTTTCCCCATTTATTTGCCATGAAGTGATGGCAGTGGATGCCATGATTTTAGTTTTCTTAATGTTGAGTTTTAAGCCAACTTTTTGCTCTCCTCTTTCACTTTCATCAAGAGTCTCTCTAGTTCTTTTTCATTTTCAGCCATAAGGGTGGTGTCATCTGCATATCTGAGGTTATTGATATTTCTCCCAGCAATCTTGATTTCAGCTTGTGCTTCTTCTAGCCCAGCATTGCTCATGATGTACACTGCATATAAGTTAAATAAGCAGGGTGACAATATACAGCCTTGACATACTTCTTATCCTATTTGGACCCAGTCTGCTGTTCCATGTCCAGTTCTAACTGTGGTTTCCTGAACTGCATACAGGTTTCTCAAGAGACAGGTCAGTTCAATTCAGTTCAGTTCAGTCGCTCAGTTGTGTCCAACTCTTTGCGACCCCAGGAATAGCAGCACTCCAGGCCTCCCTGTCCATCATCAACTCCCGGAGTTCACTCAGACTCATGTCCATCAAGTCAGTGATGCCATCCAGCCATCTCATCCTTGGTCGTCCCCTTCTTCTACTGCCCCCAATCCCTCCCAACATCAGAGTCTTTTCCAATGAGTCAACTCTTCGCATGAGGTGGCCAAAGTAGTGGAGTTTTAGCTTCAGCATCATTCCCTCCAAAGTAATCCCATGGCTGATCTCCTTCAGAATGGACTGGTTGGATCTCCTTGCAGTCCAAGGGACTCTCAAGAGTCTTCTCCAACACCACAGTTCAAAAGCATCAGTTCTTTGTTGCTCAGCTTTCTTCACTGTCCAACTCTCACATCCATACATGACCACTGGAAAAACCAAAACCTTGACTAGATGGACCTTTGTTGGCAAATAATGTCTCTGCTTTTGAATATGCTGTCTAGGTTGGTCATAATTTTCTTTCAAGGAGTAAGTGTCTTTTAATTTCATGGCTGCAGTCACCATTTGCAGTGATTTTGTAGCCCAAAACAATAAAGTCTGACACTGTTTCCACTGTTTCCCCATCTATTTCCCATGAAGTTATGGTCTGGTATTCCCATCTCGTTCCTAATTTTCCACATTTTATTGTGATCCACACAGTCAAAGGATTTGGCATAGTCAATAAAGCAGAAATAAATGTTTTTCGGAACTCTCTTGCTTTTTTGATGATCCAGCGAATGTTGGCAATTTGATCTCTGGTTTCTCTGCCTTTTCTAAAACCAGCTTGAACATCCGGAACTTCACGGATCATGTATTGCTGATTCCTGGCATACAGAATTTTAAGCTTCAATTTATTAGCGTGTGCGATAGGTGCAATTGTGTGGTAGTTTGAGCATTCTTTGGCATTGCCTTTCTTTGGAATTGGAATGAAAACTGACCTTTTCCAGTCCTGTGGCCTCTGCTGAATTTTCCAAATTTGCTGACATATTTAGTGCACCACTTTCACAGTATCATCTTTCAGGATTTGAAATAGCTCAACTGGAATTCCATCACCTCTACCAGCATTGTTCATAATGATGCTTTCTAAAGCCCACTTGGCTTCACATTCCAGGATGTATGGCTCTAGGTGAGTAATCACACCATTGTGATTATTTGGGTCGTGAAGAACTTTTTTGTACATTTCTTCTGTGTATTCTTGCCACCTCTTCTTAATATCTTCTGCTTCTGTTAGGTCCCTACCATTTCTGTCCTTTATTGAGCCCATCTTTGCAGGAAATATTCCCTTGGTATCTCTAATTCTTGAAGAGACCTCTAGTTTTTTTCCATTCTATTGTTTTCCTCTATTTCTTTTCATTGATCTCTAAGGAAGGCTTTCTTATCTCTCCTTGCTATTGTTTGGAACTCTGAATTCAGATGGGTATATCTTTCCTTTTCTCCTTTGCTTTTTCTTTCCTTCTTTTCACAGCTATTTATAAGGCCTCCTCAGACAGCCATTTTGCTTTTTTGCATTTCTTTTTCTGTGGATGGTCTTGATTTCTGTCTCCTGTACAATGTCATAAACCTCCATCCGTAGTTCATCAGGCACTCTGTCTATCAGATCTAGTCCTTTAAATCTATTTCTCATTTCCACTGTGTAGTCATAAGGGGTTTGATTTAGGTCATACCTGAATGGTGTAGTGGTTTTCTCCCCTTTCTTCAATTTCAGTCTAAATTTGGCAGTATGTATTTCATGATCTGAGCCACAGTCAGCTCCCAGTCTTGTTTTTGATGGCTGTATACAGCTTCTCTATCGTTGGCTGCAAAGAATATAATTAATCTGATTTCTTTGTCTACCATCTGGTGATGTCCATGTGTAGATTCTTCTCTTGTGTTATTGGAAGAGTGTGTTTGCTATGACCAGTGTGTTCTCTTGTCCGAACTCTTTTAGCCTTTGCCCTGCTTCATTCTGTACACCAAGAACAAATTTGCCTGTTACTCCAGGTTTTTCTTGAATTCCTACTTTTTCATTCCAGTCCCCTATAATGAAAAGGACATCTTTCTTGGGTGTTAGCTCTAGCAGGTCTTTCAGGTCTTCAGAGAACTGTTCAACTTCAGCTTCTTTAGCATTACTGTTCAGGGCATAGACCTGGATTACAGTGATAATGGATGGTTTGCCTTAGAAACAAACAGAGATCATTTTGTCCTTTTTGAGGTTGCATTCAAGTAACGCATTTCAGATTCTTTTGTTGACTATGATGGCTACTCCATTTCTTCTAAGGGATTCTTGCCCACAGTAGTAAATATAATGGTCATCTGAGTTTAATTCATCCATTCCACTCCATCTTAGTTTGCTGATTCCTAGAATGTCAATGTTCACTCTTGTCATCTCCTATTTGACCACTTCCAATTTTCTTGATTCATGGACCTAACATTCCAGGTTCCTATGCAATATTGCTCTTTATAACATATTTATATTTAGTAAAAAGGTTATCATTAAAAGAAACTTCAAAGGTCTTTGTTAATATTTATAGGGATTTATTTGTAACTATGTATAAATATTTACAGGCACTTGCCTAAGTTTACATCACAAGGAATTAGTGCCTTCCTGGTACATGGCATTAAAGCAGACATATTGCCAACAGGGAAGAATGGATAGCTTAGAAATAAATCTAAGATTCTACAGTTAACTATCCTTTATAAGAGTGCCAAGAACACACAATGGGGAAAAGACAATCTCTTTAATAAATGGTGTTGGGGAGATTGGCATCCACATACATAATAATTAAACTGGGCTTTTATCTCACATCATACATAGAAATCAACTCAACACTGTTAAAGACTTGATTCTAATTCCTGAAGACATATAACTGCCAGAAGAAACTATAGGGAAAAAGTTCTTGATATTGGGAAGTGATGATTTTGAGGGCATGACACCAAAAACACAGGGGGCAAAAGCAGAAATATACAAGTTAATCTACATCAAAGTAAAAGAGGTTCTGCACAGTAAAAGAAATTATGAACAGAGTAAATAGGTACAATGGGAGAAATCTACAGAATGGGAGAAAATATTTGCCAACTATCTCTGATAAAACGTTAATATCTAAAATATACAAAGAGCTCATGTAATTAAATAGCAAACAAAAACAAATAACCAACTTAAAAATAAGGAAAAGATATGCATAGACATTTTCCCAAAGAAGATATATACAAAAGATCAGCATGCATATGAAAACATGCTTAACTTCACTAATTATCAGGGAATTGCAAATCCAAACCACATGAGATACTACCTCATACATGTTAGAACCAAAAAGACAAAAGATAATAAATCTTGGTTAGGACTGGGATTCGAACTCCTGACCTCCGGACCCTAGCCTGCCTGCCTCCCTAATCACTACTCTACCGTGGCTCGCTAAGTGCAGGTGGTGGCAGTGGTGGGCTGGCACACTAAGTGCGGCTGAGAGCTACCCCATGTCTGAAGTCAGGGACAGTGGCCCAGAGTGCCAGGCTGCGAGGGCACAGGAACGGCTGGGAGGAGCCACCCTGCATCCGAGGTCAGGGGCAGCAGCCAAGAGGAGACACCCTGTGTCCGAGGTCAGGGTGGCAGCTGGGAGGAGCTACCCAGCATCCGAGGCCAGTGGGGGCCAGGAGAAGCCACCTCACGCCCAAGGCCAGGGGCGGTGACCCTGAGAAGCCACCCCTAGCCAGAGGCCAGGGGCAGCAGCTGGGAGGAGCCACCCACGCCCGAGTCCAGGGCAGGCGGCTGGGAGGAGCAACCCGAGGAGAGATGGCTGAGCAGACACAGGAGAGCCTACAGGAGCTATCCCACGTTGAAGGTCAGGAATGGTGGCAGTAAGGAGATACCCCTCGTCCAAGGTAAGGAGCAGCGGCTGTGCTTTGCTGGAGCAGCCATGAAGAGATATCCCATGCCCAAGGTAAGAGAAACCCAAGTAAGATGGTAGGTACAGAAAGAGGGCATCAGAGGGCAGACACACTGAAACCATACTCACAGAAAATTAGTCAGTCTAATCACACTAGGACCATAGCCTTGTCTAACTCAATGAAACCAAGCCATGCCTGTGGGGCAACCCAACACGGGTGGCTCATGGTGGACAGGTCTGACAGAGTGTGGTCCACTGGAGAAGGGAATGGCAAGCCACTTTAGTATTCTTGCCTTGAGAACCACATGAACACTATGAAAAGGCAAAATGATAGGATACCGAAAGAGGAACTCCCCAGGTCATCAGGTGCCCATATGCTACTGGAGATCAGTGGAGAAATAACTCCAGAAAGAATGAAGGGATAGAGCCGAAGCAAAAACACTACCCAGTTGTGGATGTGACTGGTGATAGAAGCAAGATCCGATGCTGTAAAGATCAATATTGCATAGGAACCTGGAATGCCAGGTCCATGAATCAAGGCAAATTGGAAGTGGTCAAACAGGAGATGGCAAGGATGAACATCAACATTCTAGGAATCAGGTAACTAAAATGGACGGGAATGGGTGAATTTAACTCAGATGACCAATATATCTACTACTGCGGGCAGGAATCCCTCAGAAGAAATGGAGTAGCCATCATGGTCAACAAAAGAGTCCGAAATGCAGTACTTGGATGCAATCTCAAAAACAACAGAATGATCTCTGTTTGTCTCCGAGGCAATCCATTCAATATCACAGTTATCCAAGTCTATGCTTCAACCAGTAACACTGAAGAAACTGAAGTTGAACGGTTTTATGAAGACCTACAAGACCTTTTAGAACTAACACCCCCAAAAGATGTCCTTTTCATTATAGAGGACTGGAATGCAAAAGTAGGAAGTCAAGAAACATCTGGAGTAACAGGCAAATTTGGCCTTGGAATGCACAATGAGCAGGGCAAAGACTAATAGAGTTTTGCCAAGAAAATGCACTGGTCATAGCAAACACCCTCTTCCAACAACACAAGAGAAGACTCTACACATGGACATCACCAGATGGTCAACACCGAAACCAGACTGATTATATTCTTTGCAGCCAAAGATGGAGAAGCTCTATCCAGTCAACAAAACCAAGACCAGGAGCTGACTGTGGCTCACATCATAAACTCTTATTACCAGATTCAGACTCAAATTGAAGAAAATATGGAAAACTGCTAGACCATTCAGGTATGACCTAAATCAAATCCCTTTTGATTATACAGTGGAAGTGAGAAATAGATTTAAGGGCCTAGATCTGATAGATAGAGTGCCTGATGAACTATGGAATGAGGTTCGTGACATTGTACAGGAGATAGGGATCAAGACCATCCCCATGGAAAAGAAATGCAAAAAAGCAAAATGGTTGTCTGGGAAGGCCATACAAATAGCTGTGAAAAGAAGAGAGGTGAAAAGCAAAGGAGAAAAGGAAAGATAGAAGCATCTGAATGCAGAGTTCCAAAGAATAGCAAGAAGAGATAAGAAAGCCTTCTTCAGCGATCAGTGCAAAGAAATAGAGGAAAACAACAGATTGGGAAAGACTAGAGATCCCTTCAAGAAAATTAGAGATACCAAGGGAACATTTCATGCAAAGATGGGCTCGATAAAGGACAGAAATGGTATGGACCTAACATAAGCAGAAGATATTAAGAAGAGGTGGCAAGAATACACGGAAGAATTGTACAAAAAAGATCTTCACGACCCAGACAATCATGATGATGTGATCACTAATCTAGAGCCAGACATCCTAGAATGTGAAGTCAAGTGGGCCTTAGGAAGCATCACTATGAACAAAGCTAGTGGACATGATGGAATTCCAGTTGAGCTGTTTCAAATCCTGAAAGATGATGCTGTGAAAGTGCTGCACTCCATATGCCAGCAAATTTGGAAAACTCAGCAGTGGCCACAGGACTGTAAATGGTCAGTTTTCATTCCAATTCCAAAGAAAGGCAATGCCAAAGAATGCTCAAACTACCACACAATTGCACTCATCTCACATGCTAGTAAAGTAATCCTCAAAATTCTCCAAGCCAGGCTTCAGCAATAGGTGAACTATGAACTCCCTGATGTTGAAGCTGGTTTTAGAAAAAGCAGAGGAACCAGAGGTCAAATTGCCAACATCTTCTGGATCATCGAAAAAGCAAGAGAGTTCCAGAAAAACATTTATTACTGCTTTATTGACTATGCCAAAGACTTTGACTGTGGGATCACAATGAACTGTGGAAAATTCTGAGAGTGATGGGAATACCAGACCACCTAGCCTGCCTCTTGAGGAATCTGTATGCAGGTCAGGAAGCAACAGTTAGAACTGGACATGGAACAACAGACTGGTTCCAAATAGGAAAAGGAGTATGTCAAGGCTGTATATTGTCACCCTGCTTGTTTAACTTATATGCAGAGTACATCATGAGAAACGCTGGACTGGAAGAAACACAAGCTGGAATCAAGATTGTCGGGAGAAATATCAATAATTTCAGATATGCAGATGACACCACCCTTATGGCAGAAAGTGAAGAGGAACTAAAAAGCCTCCTAATGATAGCGAAAGAGGAGAGTGAAAAAGTTGGCTTAAAGCTCAACATTCAGAAAACTAAGATCATGGCATCTGGTCCCATCACTTCATGGGAAATCAATGGGGAAACAGTGGAAACAGTGTCAGACTTTATTTTTTGGGGTTCCAAAATCACTGCAGATGGTGATTGCAGCCATGAAATTAAAAGACGCTTACTCCTTGGAAGAAAAGTTGTGACCAATCTAGATAGTATATTCAAAAGCAAGACATTACTTTGCCGACTAAGGTCCATCTAGTCAAGGCTATGGTTTTTCCTGTGGTCATGTATGGATGTGAGAATTGGACTGTGAAGAAGGCTGAGCGTCAAAGAATTGATGCTTTTGAACTGTGGTGTTGGAGAAGACTGTTGAGGGTCCCTTGGACTGCAAGGAGATCCAATCAGTCCATTCTGAAGGAGATCAACCCTGGGATTTCTTTGGAAGGAATGATGCTAATACTGAAGCTCCAGTACTTTGGCCACCTCATGTGAAGAATTGACTCATTGGAAAAGACTCTGATGCTGGGAGAGATTGGGGGCAGGAGGAGAAGGGGACGATTCAGGATGAGATGGCTGGATGGCATCACGGACTCGATGGACGTGAGTCTGTGTGAACCCTGGGAGATGTGATGGACAGGGAGGCCTGGCGTGCTGCGATTCATGGGGTCGCAAAGAGTCAGACACAACTGAGCGACTGAACTGAACTGAATAAATCTTGGTAAAAATGTGGAGAAAAGTAAACACCTGTACACAGTTGCTAGGATTATAACTTGCCACAGCCATTATGGAAAACAGCATCGAATATCCTCAATGTTTAGGAATGTAACATTGTCATAGTAATTCCTCTTCTGTGCTTATATTTGAAGTATCTTTAACCAGCATCTTGAAGACATACCTCCTTGTTCATTGTAACATTATTCACAATAATCAAGATATGGAAACAGCCTAAATGTCCATCAAATGAACCTAGAGGACTATATGCTAAATGAAATAAACCAGATGCAGAACGACAACATTGCATGGTTTCACTTATCTGTCAAATCTAAAATAGTCAAAATCATAGATGCTGAGAGTAGAAAGATAGTTGTCAGGGGCTGGGGGAAGAGAGAAATGGGGAGATCTTGGTTCAAGAGGTACAAAATCTCAGTAAAGCAAGATCAAATTCTTGACAACTAGAACTAGATATTTGCTGAGAGGGTGGATCTTAAATGTTTTCACCATATCTCAAAAAAATAAAGGACTTCCCATGGGGCTAAGTGGTAAAAAAAAAAATCTACCTGTCAAGCAGGAGATGTGGATTGGATCTTTGAGCTGGAAACATACCCTGGAGAGTGAAATGACAACACACTCCAATATTCTTGCCTGGAAAATCCCATGGACAGAGGAGTCTGGTGGACTACAGTCCATGACAAGGCAAAGAGTAGGATAGTAGGTTAGTGGTTAGCAATTAACCACTACCATCCCCACACAAAGGAAGAAAAAATAAAATAAAAGATGATGGATATGCTAATTGTAGTGATTATGCTATACATACATATATATATATATATATATAACATCAACTTATGCAACTTAATTATATATAATTTTGTCAGTTACAGTATAGTCCTTGTTGTTTAGTCATTAAGTCATATCTGACTCTTTTGTGACCCCATGGACTGTAATCCACCAGACTCCTCTATCCATGGAATTTCCCAGGCAAGAATACAGGAGTGGATTGCCAATTCCTCCTCCAGGCGATCTTCCAGACCCAGCGATCAAACACACATCTCCTGCATTGACAGGCAGATTCTTTATCACTGTGACACCTGGGAAAACATAGTATGGTTGTTGTTAAGTCGCTAGTAGATAGGCCTAGTTTATATTATAGTCTATTTTTGTACTACTTGTGAGCTAAGTTTTTCATCTTTTTTTAATATTTTTAAAAGGAATAATGTGTCCATAATCAGACCCATTTATATGTGGCCAACTGATTTGACACAACATGCAATAATAATTCCCAAGTTATATTGAAATATATGCTTTATGAAACAATTGATTATTAATACACTGAAAGATAAAACAGTCAAAATTTCTCAATGTAGGCCAAATAACTCAAAATTTATCAGAAAGCCTTACGTAAAACTGAAAAATTTCTCGGAGAAAATGTAAGAGGATATCTTTCTGACTTTGTTTTTAGAAAACTTTCTCAAATCTGACACCAAAGGAATGATTCATATCAGAAAATAAATTGAAATTTATAAAAATCAAGAACTTCTTGCTCTTCAAAACACAATTTTAAAGAAGTGAAAAGGAAAGGTGAATGCTGAGAGAGAAAATATTTGCAAATAATGTATATAATAAATGACTTGATTCAATAATATATTAAAAATCCTCAAAATTCAATAATAAGAAAACAAATAAACCAATACAGATGGGCAACCGATTTGATGAACTTATTACCAAATAGTGGGATGAAACAATCTTTAATTAATCATTAAGGAAATCCAAGTTAAACCACAACTAGATACCAGTACATGTCTTTTAAAAGGTCATGAGAACAAAAATAACAACAAAAAAGAAGCCAAAATACCAATTACTGTCAAAAGTAAACAGTAGAACATGTAAAAAGACTTATTTCTGGCCCCAACCTGAGATGCTAATTCCAAAGGCATAGCTGGTGATTTAGAGTTTGAATTTTTACAAAGCACTCATAAGATAATGGTGCTCCCTTCAATAAGGAAAAGAGTTGGAATGGCATAGAAACACAGTACTTTTTGACCTAACCTTGAGGACTTTTACTGCCTGTAATCATAGTATGAAAATATTATTAAGTAGAAAATTTAACTCAATAACTGAAATACCACCTCTGTAACTATCCTGATAGCTATATATTAATGAAATAGTTTTGAATTTCCTGTGTTATTATGACTTATCTTAGTAATAAACATGATTTTGCACATTTTCATAGTATTTTTGTATCTTTAGTTGCAAATAAATATACTTTATGTGTAGTCTAAGAAAAATTTTGTACCAAGGAAATTTAAATTGCTTTCAGAATCAAAGGAACAGTTTCAAAGATCTAGATCAGCTTGGATGAGTTGGGTCTAGATTTTGACAAATCTCTCACATTGTTTCTCTCTGGCTTTTAGAGACATTTCTACATAATTTTCCATTTTAGTTCAGTTCAGTCGCTTAGTCGTGTCCGACTCTTTGTGACCCCATGAATCGCAGCATGCCAGGCCTCCCTGTCCATCACCATCTCCCAGGGTTCACACAGACTCACGTCCATCGAGTCCGTGATGCTATCCAGCCATCTCATCCTGGATCGTCCCCTTCTCCTCCTGCCCCCAATCTCTCCCAGCATCAGAGTCTTTTCCAATGAGTCAATTCTTCACATGAGGTGGCCAAAGTACTGGAGCTTCAGTATTAGCATCATTCCTTCCAAAGAAATCCCAGGGTTGATCTCCTTCAGAATGGACTGATTGGATCTCCTTACAGTCCAAGGGACCCTCAACAGTCTTCTCCAACACCACAGTTCAAAAGCATCAATTCTTTGACGCTCAGCCTTCTTCACAGTCCAATCCTCACATCCATACATGACCACAGGAAAAACCATAGCCTTGACTAGACGGACCTTAGTCGGCAAAGTAATGTCTCTGCTTTTGAATATACTATCTAGATTGGTCACAACTTTTCTTCCAAGGAGTAAGCGTCTTTTAATTTCATGGCTGCAGTCACCATCTGCAGTGATTTTTGGAACTCAAAAAAATAAAATCTGACACTGTCTCTACTGTTTCCCCATTGATTTCCCATGAAGTGATGGGACCAGATGCCATGATCTTAGTTTTCTGAATGTTGAGCTTTAAGCCAACTTTTCACTCTCCTCTTTCACTTACAACAAGAGGCTTTTAGCTCTTATTCACTTTCTGCCATAAGGGTGGTGTCATCTGCATATCTGTGATTATTGATATTTCTCCCGACAATCTTGATTCCAGCTTGTGTTTCTTCCAGTCCAGCGTTTTTCGTGATGTACTCTGCATATAAGTTAAACAAGCAGGGTGACAATATACAGCCTTGAAATACTCCTTTTCCTATTTGGAACCAGTCTGTTGTTCCTGACCTGCATACAGATTCCTCAAGAGGCAGGTTACGTGGTCTGGTATTCCCATCTCTTTCAGAATTTTCCACAGTTTATTGTGATCCCACAGTCAAAGGCTTTGGCATAGTCGATAAAGCAGAAATAGATGTTTTTCCATGATCCAGAGGATGTTGGCAATTTGATCTCTGGTTCCTCTGCCTTTTCTAAAGCCAGCTTGAACATCAGGGAGTTCACGGTTCACATATTGTTGAAGTCTGGCTTGGAGAATTGTGAGCATTAGGCATTTTTCTCTTTTAAAGTAAAGATATTTTTACACCAGCTGTCATTATAAAGAAATGCCTCAGCTAGAGAGAGTCAACACCAAAAGCACTTCTACAGGAAAGGCCTTATATACATTTTAAAACTGTTTGAAAAGTTTTTAACAGCCCTGACCTATTTATCCCACCTTTGGATATTTCTGCCAGATTATTCCATGCTCACCTCTTCCTGTAGGTTTGACTGAGATCTTCACTGAAATGGTATCACAACTCAGTCTTTCTCTCTGGCTAGTCTTACTTTCTTTTCTTATTTGACAGATGATCCCTGATTTACTTCTCTCATTTGGTGTTTTCCTATGTTTTCAAAATGATTTTCCTCCCAAAGGTATATTTACATCCTAATCATGGGACCCTGTGAATATTACCTTATATGGCAATGTTAAATATTACTTTCTTTGCCAAAAATGTAATTAATATGAAGTTTTTGAGAGGAAGAGTTTATATTGGATTTTCTGGGTAGACCCTAAATGCTATGCATCCTTGTCAGAGATTACTGAAAAATAAAAATTAACTATGTGAGGTGATAGATGTGTTAACTAATGTTATTGTGGTAGCTATTTCAAAATACATGGAAACATAAAATATTTATGTGGTGCCCCTTAAACTTACACAGTGTTGTATGCCAATTATATCTCAGTAAAACTCAGAGACAGAAAGATAGAGGGACTTTTGACTCAGATTCTGTTGGAAGGTGATGTGAAATCAGCAGAGAAAGATGAAGCCACAAGCCAAGGAATGCCAGTGACTACCAAAAGCTGGAAGAGGCAAGGAACTGATTCTCCCTAAGAGTTGCATCTGGAAGGAACACAGCCCTATTTACAGCTAGATTTAAGACCTTTAGCACTCTGAACTACGAGAGAATAAATATCTGTCATTTAAAGCCATATGATTTGTGGTAATTTGTTACAACAGCTACAAAACAGCAGCAAATAAAAATCTAATTCGTTTCAGTGCTAATTTTCGTCATAAAGTTTTCGTCCAGTGAACCCAAACTGTGAAAGATATGGTTGTCAGAAGTTCCAGAGTCACAACTCACATGTTCAGAAATAAAAATAAAATGACCCTTTTCTACTGCTAAGCTAATTTTTAGGAAATTTTTTCTGTTTGTTTTTTTTTTCCCTCCTTTCCTTTATTAGAAAACAAATCCCTGAATTGGATGGATCATTTGCTATATCAGAAGGAATGGGTGTACTTGTGTCAGGTGTCAATTCCTTATATCAGCAGAGGAAATGTTAATAGAAATAGGTCCCATAAAATCATGAGTGAGCAGGATACAAATCAGCCAGATATTACTCAGAGAAGGAGAGAAGAATGTGGGCTGGGTAGACAAAGTGCATATCCCTTGGTTCATCTTCTCCCAACAAATCCCTGTATCATACACCATAAGGTAGCAGTAGGAGTTAATAATTTCTTATAATATGGAGCCTATTTAACATTAGGAAAATCCCAATTTAACTTTTGCCTAAATAACCTGATAAATCTGGTTATTTGTTTTGGACTGAGTTGTGTTCCCCCCTAAAATGCATATGGTGAGCTCCTGACTCCCAGGGCCTAAAAATATGACTTTGTTTTGGAAATAAACACCTTTAAGGGTTTCCTGGTAGCTCAGCTCTTAATTTCTTGGTTGTGATCACCATCTGCAGTGATTTTGGAGCCCAAGAAAATAGTCTATCACTGTTTCCATTGTTTCCTCATCTATTTACCATGAAGAGATGGGACCATATGCCATGGTCTTTGTTTATTGAATGTTGAGTTACAAGCCAGCTTTTTCATTCTCCTCTTTCACTTTCATAAAGAAGCTCCTCAGTTCCTCTTCATTTTCTGCCATAAAGATGGTGTTATCTATATATCTGAGGTTATTGATATTTCTCCCAGCAATCTTGATTCCAGCTTGTGTTTCATCCAGCTCCGCATTTCATATGATGTGCTCTGCATATAAGTTAAATAAGCAGGGTAACATTATACAGTCTTGACACACTCCTTTCCCCATTTGGAACCCGTCCATTGTTTCATGTCCAGTTTTAGTAGTATGCTTCTTGACCTGCATACAGATTTCTCAGGAGGCAGATAAGATCATCTGGTATTCCCATCTCTTGAAGAATTTTCC
The DNA here is from genome assembly GCF_001704415.2 of Capra hircus. Classification (NCBI taxonomy): domain Eukaryota; kingdom Metazoa; phylum Chordata; class Mammalia; order Artiodactyla; family Bovidae; genus Capra; species Capra hircus. The sequence goes on from NC_030808.1 coordinate 103,181,216, forward strand.
AGTTTGTTGTGATCCACACATTCAAAGGCTTTGGCATAGTCAATAAAGCAGAAGTAGGCATTTTACTGGAATTCTCTTGCTTTTTCTATGATACAACAAATGTTGACAATTTGATATCTGGTTCCTCTGCATTTTCTAAATCCAGCTTGAACACCTGGAAGTTCAGGGTTCATGTCCTGTTGAAGCCTGGCTTGGAGAATTTTGAGCATTACTTTGCTAGCGTGTGATATGAGTGCAATCGTGCAGTAGTTTTAATATTCTTTGGCATTGCCTTTGTTTGTGATTGGAATGAAAACTGACCTTTTCCAGTCCAGAAGCCAATGTGAGTTTTCCAAATTTGCTGGCATATTGAGTGCAGCAAATAGGTTGTTAGTTATCTATTAACTAGTAGATTAGTTTTCTATGTATTTGTTATTTGTTTTATATATATAGCACACACAGTGAATATTCAAGGCATTATAATCAGCTACTCTAATAAAACCAACACTCTACATACCACTGCCAGTATTATCTTTTAAAACATATATCAAATCAGATCTCCATTCCAATAGTTTCTATCTCACTCATACTGAAATAGAAAAACTTTACGACTCCTTGTACATTTCACACAAACCAATACTCTATCTCTGTGAATGGTTGTATATTTTTCTAGCTCTGTTCTCTGCTCATATCATACTGATCACCTTCCTGTGTTGTGCTTAGTTGCTCAGTCGTGTCCAACTTTGTGACTGCTTGGACTGTATCCAGCCAAACTACTCTTTTCTGTGGGGATTCTCCAGGCAAGAATACTGGAATGGGTTGTCATGCCCCCCTCCAGGGGATCTTCTCCACCCAGGGATCAAACCCAGGTTTCCCCCATTATAGGCAGATTCTTTACCGTCTGAACTACCAGGGAAGTGGTCACCTTCCTGGTCCTCAAATAAGACAAACATCCTGCTATTTTATAATCTGTGCACTTGCTCTTTCGTCTGCCTAGAACATTCTTCCCTAGATTGTTACATACTCATTTCTTCAGTGTATTTTGGTCTCTCATTAAATGTTATCTAGATAAGGGAATGGCAACCCACTCCAGTATTCGTGCGCCATAGAGAGGACTTCTATGATCAATCTATATAAAATAACTTTGCAATTTGACTTCTTTTCATCCTTGTTTTTTCTTATTTCTCATAACTGTTTATTATTATATAATTGCGTTCAGAAGTTTAGATTACTTCAGTACTACAGACTTCTGTTTCCTCAAGAAGGCAAATGCCCTTATTTGAAATGAGAGTCTAGTTTATCTGTTGGTTTTTGTGTTCTCATTTACTTTGTTAGAACAGTTTCAAAAATGTAAACACCCAAAACTTGGTGACAATGTTGACTTAACTCTTACAAGGGCCACTGTGATTTACACATTGTATCACCACCATACACCTAAAGCATCATATCAAATATTTATAATTGATACATTAGAATTATTTTAAAGGCTGAGTGTTTTTAAGATTAGTTCTTATCTGAGCATGCAGATTGTAAATTTTCAATAGGAACATATGGAATGTTTCATCTTAAGGGCCACACATATTTGAACTAACTATGAATGCCAACCTAATTCATAGCTGGTAAGCCAGATACTGAGATTAAGTCTTAGCTCAATTGGTACTGAAGGATTTTATGAGATATAACTTCACCTGTAGTTAACTAGTTAGTGCCCAAGCAAGACATTACTTATCCTTATACACACATGGAGAAGGAAATGGCAACCCACTCCAATGTTCTTGCCTGGAGAATCGCAGGGATGGGGGAGCCTGGTGGATGCCATCTATGGGTTGCAGAGTCGGACATGACTGAAGCAACTTAGCAGCAGCACCACCACCACACATGGGTTTATATTTATATTCTAAATGTTACAAGCTCTAACAGATTGGAGGATTTATTTTAGTTATGCACACATACACACATACACACACACACACACACACACACACACACACACACACACTCCAGTGGGAGAGTTCCAGATCTTCTGACTGGCCATGGAATATTTGACCTCAAGTTTTCCTGATAACACTCCTTTATGTTCAAACTACTAATCACTTATTATCTATAATTTAGAGAGAGGTACAATTAATATTTCGAAAATCATATCTATGGAAAACATGAATAGAAACTTTCTATGTAAGAGAAATTTATAACAAGTTTTGCTCTATTCCTACTTTTGATTCTGTGGTGTTTTCAGGAAAAAAAAAAAAAAAAAGAAAGAAAACACTTAAACCACACATTTTGTTAAATTTCCAAAGAAATATATAGCAGAGAAGATCACCCAATCTTTGCTTACAGCAATAGCCTAAGTTGTAACCTCATTACTCCAAATAAATATTCTAGCTATTAATATTTAATTAGGCCTTAATATCTAAACAACCAAATAATTTTCCCAAATATATAAGAAAAAGAAGGAGCCTCTATACCTTTGTTGCTGTAGGGTGACACAATGCGAAAACAATTCTTCTCATTATTCTATAAGATGTTTTGAGTTAGATGTAATAGAAGTGACATATATTTGAATGATAGAAAGATACAATGTAACAAGTGGTAAAATATATTCAATATGCAAAAAACACACTTGATTCCTACTTCCCAATTCAAAAGAATAATTAAACTACAAATTTTCTATCTCAAAATATAATTATTTCCAGAGTATTCACATAGGAGGTGTTACTGTTAGTAATATTGTAATATAGACAGTTTGTATTAATATTTAGTTTCCCTGTCTATATCTCAAAGGGGCACTGCAACACTGTCACTGTCCTTTCAAATTCTCTTAGAAATCCATCTTCAAGTTCTGTGTGCTTTGCTTCTAATAGTCAGCACCTGCAATCTTATAAATACATTGGTTCTTTGCTCCAGGAACCACTTCTCCCTCAGCAGGAGGAAGATGGGAGTGTCTGAAAGTTTATACCAAATCAGGCACCAGTGACTTAGTGGTAAGGGAATCTGAAATCCTAACTCATTTTTTGAGACTGCACCCAAGTACTGCATTTCAGACACTTTAGTTGACTTTTTTGGGCTCCAAAATCACTGCAGATGGTGATTGCAGCCATGAAATTAAAAGACGCTAACTCCTTGGAAGGAAACTTATGACCAACATAGATAGCATATTCAAAAGAAGAGACATTGCTTTGCCAACAAAGGTCCGTCTAATCAAGGCTATGGTTTTTCCAGTAGTCATGTATGGATGTGAGAGTTGGACTGTGAAGAAAGCTGAGTGCTGAAGTATTGATGCTTTTGAACTGTGGTGTTGGAGAAGACTCTTGAGAGTCCCTTGGACTGCAAGGAGATTCAACCAGTCCATTCTAAAGGAGATCAGTCCTGGGTGTTCTTGGGACGGAATGATGCTAAAGATGAAACTCCAGTACTTTGGCCACCTCATGCACAGAGTTGACTCATTGGAAAAGACCCTGATGCTTGGAGGGATTGGGGGCAGGAGGAGAAGGGGATGACAGAAGATGAGATAGCTGGATGGCATCACCGATTCGATGGATGTGAGTCTGAGTGAACTCTGGGAGATGGTGATGGACAGGGAGGCCTGGCGTGCTGCTATTCTTGGGGTCACAAAGAGTAGGACACGACTGAGAGACTGAACTGAACTGAACTGAATGAGGGCTACTCCATTTCCTCTAGAGATTCTTGCCCACAGTAGTAGATTTAATGGTCATTTGAATTAAATTCACCCATTCACATCCATTTTAGTTCAGTGATTCCTAAAATGTCAGTTTTCACTCTTGCCATCTCCTGCTTGACCACATTCAATTTACTTTGATTCACAAACCTAATATTCCCGGTTCCAATGCAGAATTATTCTTTACAGCATGGGAATTTACTTTCACCACCAGTTACATTAATGATCGCACATTGTTTCTGCTTTGGCCCAGCCTCTTCATTATCTCCGGAGCTTTATCTCTACTCTTCCTCAGCAGCATATTGAACATCTACCATCAAGAGGCTTATCTTCTGGTGTCAGTTTATTTTGCCTTTTCATACTGTTCATGGGGTTGATCAGAATGATCTTGGTTAATTTTCAAGGCAAACCATTCAACATTACAGCAATTCAAGTTTATGCACCAACCACTAATGCTAAAGAAGCTGAAGCAAAACACTTCTATATAGACCTACTAGACCTTCTAGAAATAACACCACAAAGATGTCCTTTTCATCATAAGGAATTGGAATGAAAAAGGAGATAAAGGGATACTTGGAGTAACAGACAAGTTTGGAGTTGGAATACAAAGTGAATCAGGGCAAGGACTAACAGAGTTTTGCCAAAAGAACACACTGGTCATAACAAACACCCTCTTCCAATAACACAAGAGACAACTTTACACATGGACATCACCATGGTCAATATCAAAATCACTGATTGCATTCTTTGCAACCAAAGATGGAGAAGCTCTACACAGTCAGAAAAAATAAGTCCTAGAGCTCACTGTGACTCCGATCATGAACTCCTTACTGCAAAATTGAGATTGAAATTGAAGAAAGTAGCGAAAAGGCCATTCAGGCATGACCTAAACCAAATCCATTATAATTATACAGTGGAGGTGATGAATAGACTCAGGGGATTAGATTTGGTAAACAGAGTGCCTGAAGAACTGTGGGTAGAGGTTTCTAACATTGTACAGGAAGTGGTGACCAAAATAAACCCAAAGAAAAATAAGTGTGAGAAGGTAAAGTGGTTGTCTAGGAGAGACTTATAAGCAGCTGAGAAAAGAAGTGTAAGGAAAAGGACAAAGGGAAAGATATATCCAACTGAATGTAGAGTTCCAGATGATTGCAAAGAGAAATAAACCTTCTTAAGTGAACACAAAATAGAGGAAAACAATAGAAAGGAAAGACTAGAGATCACTTCAAGAAAGTTAGAAATACCAAGGGAGCATTTAAAGTACAGAAATGGCAAGGACCTAAGAGAAGCAGAAGAGATTAAGAAGAAATGGCAAGTATACACAGCAAACTATATTTTAAAAAAGGTATTAATGACCCAGATAACCATAATGGTGCAGTCATTCACCTAGAGCCAGTCATCCAGGAGTGTGAAGTCAAGTCGGCCTTCAGTTCAGTTTAGTCACTTAGTTGTGTGTCCGACTCTTTGTGACTCCATAAATTGAAGCACGCCAGGCCTCCCTGTCCATCACCAACTCCTGGAGTTCACCCAAACTCATGTGCACTGAGTCGGTGATGCCATCCAGCCATCTCATCCTCTGTTGTCCCCTTCTCATCCTGCCCCCAATCCCTCCCAGCATCACGGTCTTTTCCAATGAGTCAACTCTTCGCATGAGGTGGCCAAAGTATTGGAGTTTCAGCCTCAGCATCAGTCCTTCCAATGAACACCCAGGACAGATCTCCTTTACGATGAACTGGTTGAATCTCCTTGCAGTCGAAGGGACTCTTCAAGAGCCTACTCCAGCACCACAGTTCAAAAGTATCAATTCTTCAGCACTCAGCTTTCTTCTCAGTCCAACTCTCACATCCATACATGACTACTGGAAAAATCATAACCTTGACTAGACAGACCTTTGTTGGCAAAGTAATATATCTGTTTTTTTAATATGCTATCTCGGTTGGTGGGTGGCTCAGTTGGTAAAAGTGTCTGCCTACAATGCGGGAGACCCGAGTTCAATTCCTGGGTTGGGATGATGTCCTGGAGAAGGAAATGGCAATCCACTCTAGTGTTCTTGCCTGGAAAATCCCATGCATGGAGGAGTCTGGTTACCATCTACAGACTACAGTCCATGGGGTCGCAAAGAGTCAGACATGACTGAACGACTTCACTTTTAGGTTGGTCATAACTTTCCTTCCAAGGAGTCAACGTCTTTTAATTTCCTGTGTTAATATGATCAAAGGTAGTGGAGGTGATGGGGTTGCAGGTGACCTATTTCAAATCTTAAAAAATGACACTGTTAAAGTTCTGTACTCAATATGCCAGCAAATTTGGAAAACACAACAGCGGCTACAGGACTAGAAAATGTCGGCTTTCACGTCAATCCCAGAGAAGGTCAATGCCAAAAACTCTTCAAACTACCGTACACGTGTCCTTATTTCACATAATAGAAAGGTATTGCTCAAAATCTTTCAAGCTGGATTCAAGAGTACATGAGCAAAGAACTCCCAGGTAAACAAACTGGATTTAGAAAAGGTAGAGGAACCACAGATCAAATTGCCAACATCTAATGGATCATAGAAAATTAAAAGAATTTTAAAAAAAAATCTATTTCTGCTTCATTGACTATGCTAAAGTCTTGGACTGTGTTGCTCACAACAAACTGTGGAAAATTCTTAAAGAGAAGGGAAAAACAGACCACATTACCTACCTCCTGATAAACCTGTATATAGGTCAAAAAGGAATAGTTAGAACTGGACATGAAACAATGGAATGTTTCATAATTGAAAAGGAGTACATCAAGGCTACATATGATCAACCTGCTCATTTAATTTCCATGCAGAGTTCAGTTCAGTCACTCAGTCGTGTCCGACTCTTTGCGACCCCATGAATTGTAGCACACCAGGCCTCCCTGTCCATCACCAACTCCCAGAGTTCACTCAGACTCAAGTCCATCGAGTTAGTCATGCCATCCAGCCATCACATCCTATGTCGTCACCTTCTCCTCCTGCCCCCAATCCCTCCCAGCATCAGAATCTTTTCCAATGAGTCAACTCTTCACATGAGTTGGCCAAAGTATTGGAGTTTCAGCATCATTCCCTCCACAAAAATCCTAGTGCTGATCTACTTCAGAATGGACTGGTTTGATCTCCTTGCAGTCCAAGGGACTCTCAAGAGTCTTTTCCAACACCACAGTTCAAAAGCATCAATTCTTTGGCACTCAGCTTTGTTCACAGTCCAACTCTCACATCCATACATGACCACTGGAAAAACCATAGCCTTGACTAAATGGACATTTGTTGGCAAAGTAATGTCTCTGCTTTTCAATATGCCATCTAGATTGGTCATAACTTTTCTTTCAAGGAGTAAGTGTCTTTTAATTTCATGGCTGCAATCACCATCTGCAGTGATTTTGGAGCCCCAAAAAATAAAGTCTGACACTGTTTCCACTGTTTCCCCATCTATTTCCCATGAAGTGATGGGACCAGATGCCATGATCTTAGTTTTCTGAATGTTGAGCTTTAAGCCAACTTTTTCACTCTCCGCTTCTACTTTCATCAAGAGGCTTTTTAGTTCCTCTTCACTTTCTGCCATAAGGATGATGTCATCTGCATATCTGAGGTTATTGATATTTCTCCCCGCAATCTTGATTCCAGCTTGTGTTTCTTCGAACCCAGCATTTCTCATGATGTACTCTGCATATAAGTTAAATAAGTAAGGGGACAATATACAGCCTTGACGTACTCCTTTTCCTTTTTGGAACCAATCTGTTGTTCCATGTCCAGTTCTAACTGTTGCTTCCTGACCTGCATACTGGTTTCTCAAAAGGCAGGTCAGATGGTCTGGTATTCCCATCTCTTTCAGACTTTTCCACAGTTTATTGTGATCCACAGAGTCAAAGGCTTTGGCATAGTCAATAAAGCAGAAATAGATGTTTTATGGAACTCTCTTGCTTTTTCCATGATCCAGCGTATGTTGGCAATTTGACCTCTGGTTCCTCTGCCTTTTCTAAAACCAGCTTGAACATCTGGGAGTTCATGGTTCACATATTGCTGAAGCCTGGCTTGGAGAATTTTGAGCATTACTTTACTAGCGTATGAGATGATTGCAATTGTGTGGTAGTTTGAGTATTCTTTGGCATTGAATTCTTTGAATTCAATGAAATTCAAAGAATTCTATTGCCATTCTTTGGGGTTGAAATGAAAAGTGACCTTTTCCAGTCCTGTGGCCACTGCTGACTTTTCCAAATTTGCTGGCATCATCTTTCAGGATTTGAAAGAGCTCAACTGGAATTCCATCACCTCCACTAGCTTTGTTCGTAGTGATGCTTTCTAAGGCCCACTTGACTTCACATTCCAGGTTGTCTGGTTCTAGGTGAGTGATCACACCATCATCCTTATCTTGGTCTTGAAAATCTTTTTTGTATAGGTCTGTGTATTCTTGCCAACTCTTCTTAATATCTTCTGCTTCTGTTAGGTCCATACCATTTCTGTCCTATATCGAGCCCATCTTTGCATGAAATGTTCCCTTGGTGTCTCTAGTTTTCTTGACGAGATCGCTAGTCTTTCCCATTCTGTTGTTTTCCTCTTTTTCTTTGCATTGATCACTGAAGAAGACTTTCTTATCTCTTCTTACTATTCTTTGGAACTCTGCATTCAGATGCTTATATCTTTCCTTTTCTCCTTTGCTTTCACTTCTCTTCTTTTCACAACTATTTGTAAGGCCTCCCCAGATAGCCATTTTGCTTTTTTGCATTTCTTTTCCATGGAGATGGTCTTGATCCCTGTCTCCTCTATGCAGAGTACATGACACAAAATGCTTGAATAGGTGAATCAGAAGCTGGAATCAATATTGCCAGGAGAAATATCAACAACCCCAAATATACAGATAGATGGTTACCATTTTAATGGCAGGAAACAAAGAAAAACATTCAGAAAACTAAGATCGTGGCTTCCAGACCCAGTACTTAATGACAAACAGATGGAGGAAAAGTGGAAACAGTAACAGATTTTATTTTCTTGTTCTGTGGATAGTGACTTCAGTCATGAAGTTTAAAAAAAAAAAAAAAAGAAAAGAAAAAAGAAAAGAAAAGCTATGACAAACCTAGACAGCATATTTAAAAGAAGAGACATCATTTGCTGACAAAGGTCTGTGGGGTCAAAGTATGATTTTGCACTAGTCATGTATGGGTATGAAAGTTGGACCATGAAGTAGGCTGAGCACCAAAGAATTGATGCTTTCTAATTGTGGTGTTGAAGACTCTTGAGAGTTCCTTAGACTGCAAGGAGACCAAATCAGTCAATCCTAAAGGAAATCAACCCTGAACATTCATTGGAAAGACTGATGCTGAAGCTCCGATAATTTGGCCATCTGATGGAAAGGGTCCACTCAATGTAAAAAGACTCTAATGTTGGGGAAGATTTTGGGTAAAAGAATGGGGAGACAGAGGATGAAATGGCTATGGCATCACTTACTCAATGGTCATGAGTTTGAGCAAACTCCAGGAGCTAGCAAAGAAAAGGGAAGGCTGGTGTGCTCCAGTCCATGGAGTTGCAGAGGTGGACACTATATAGCAACTGGACAACAACACTTCAGTTTTTACAAGTTGGAGAAGCTCTAAAATGTGATTTATGCAACAAAGTTCCTACAAAATCAGGCTATAGGTGGGAATTATTCTTCGTCTCTTATTCTTTTCTCTCTTTTCTTTTGCTATAAATTTTATATTCATGTGATATAGGTATTTCATATAAAGATTTAAAAAGAGAGCATGATTAAGTGTATTTAATAAATATAAATAGTTGATAAATTTTATAAAAGGCATATGAGCATTCATTAGTTTTCAACGTTTAAACTTATATTAACTTAAAAATCGGCAGAAAGTTTATACCATTAATGTTAAGTGGGAGTTCTGATAATATCAATTTTAGCAATTATTCATTACACATGCTGGAATTCTGAAACTTTTGGTACATGTATTGATTTCACAGTTAATTTTCAAATGACATGTCTTCATTTATGTTTTTGAAGGAAAGATATGTGCCCCAAATACTCTGCAAACGTAAAATACTTCCATATGTATTCAATTACTGCCAAAATTAATGAATTATAATAGAGATTTGAAAGCATCAAATAACAGTTTTAATAGTGAGTACAGCCTTTCTTTTATATATGCCCTTTAAATTAAACTTATTATCACTTAGGAAGTTTTAGCAGCTTTTCTCAACATATGAGATTTCGATTTTTTTGTTTCTAAGTTGACTATTTATTTAAAGAAAAGCAAATGTTTTTAGTAGTTCAAGATGTAGGAATCAAAATATATGTCTTTGAAAATGGTTGTGTGTGCAGTTATGTAACTCAGAAGGAAAACAGTAGGATAACTAGGATGACTGGATTTATATCACAGTTAATCTGAACTGACATTGCCTGGTAGTAAAACAAAGGTCAGAGTCTCTGAAATGAACTGTGTTCTCAGTTTCATTCTTTTCAAAATGTGATTTATTGCACTTTTTTTTTTTGCTTGTCTAGAAACATATTTTATGTGATTTTTATTAAAAAAATATTATTTTATATATCTAGTCCCAGGACAATGATTAGATAAAATTCTTCAGGAGTTAAAACATATTTTTTAAGTATTATATCAGAAATCACTATAACTGAGTGGTTTTAAGTAGGTTTCTATCTCAAAAATACTTTGCCATATTTTTATGCAATGATACACAAATGTGAACATTGTTTAAATCAAGACTATGCGATACATTTTTAAAAGCAAAGCTAAATATGAAGATGTTTACAAACAACATAAGAATGGATAGCATTCAACATTACTATCTGAATACATCATTTTACATTGGGTTGAATACCCAAACTTATGAATAAATGACTTTAAACCATTGTTTGGCCACTTCCCTCTGACATTTATACAAACTACTGCTCTTGCAACAAGCTATTATTTCTGTATTCTTTTTCTCTTAGAGTCTGAAAGACATTCCCCTTCTTACTGCATTCTTGATGCTTCCTGTTACAGAGTGAAATGTGAAACCCAAAATTCACAAGTTCTAAAACCCAGTGTCCCAGAATGTGATCTTATTTGGAAATAAGGTCATTGCAGATATAATTAGTTAAGATACATATCTAACTATATGCAACTAAGATATATCGGTTTGGTTCAGTTCAGTCGCTCAATTGTGTCCGACTCTTTGTGGCCCCATGAATCACAGCACGCCAGGCCTCCCTGTCCATAATTAGTTAAGAGGTTTCATTGTACTAGAGAGAACCCTTAATCTAACACTGGTGTCCTTATACAAAGGAGAAATTTGAACACAGACAGTACATGGGGAGAATATCATGCTAGGACTGTATTTATGCTGCTATAAGCCAAGCAATGACCAGAAGCTAAGAAAGCATTCTTATATATATTTCTTTCCTAGTTCCCTGAGAGGGAGACATGTGCTGACACATTGATTTTGGACTTCTGGGCTCCAGGACTGTGAGAAAATAAATTTCTCTTGTTTAAGCCACAGAGTGTGTGGTAATTTGTTATGGAAACCCTAGGAAACTGACACCTATGTTAATACCAACACTAAAAAAAAAAATGTTTTTAGTAGTTTTTCAGTGTCCACTGATCCATTTGGACACATTTTCCTCATTGAATTTTAATTATTCAGTTCTACAAAATATTGATATTCATGCTCTACCCTCGTTTGGCATATTCATGTTATTGGTTATTTAGCCTCTTTTTATTTGTTTGTTTTTATTTATTAATTTGTTTCTTATTTGTTTGTTTGTTTTGTTTTGGTCCTCTCTCTTATGTTCTTGGTGAACCTGGCTGGAGGTTTGTCAATTATGTTTATTTTATGCAAACAAACAAACCAGTTCTTGATTTTATTGATCCTTTCTATTTTTTTAATTTCTACTTTATTTATTTCCTCTCTGAGTTTTAATATTTCCTTCCTTCTGCTGACTCTGGAAATTTTTGGTCTTTTTATTTTTTTTTCAAATTCATTTAGGTGGTAGGTTAGATTGCTTACTTGAGATTTTCCTTGTTTCTTGAGGAAGGCCTCTATTACTATGAACTTCCTTCAGACATGTTTTTGCTGCATCCCATTGAATTTGTAGTTATATTCTCATTTTCATTTCTCTCAAGGCATTTTCTAATTTCCTCTTTCCTATCATTTTTGATTCATGGTTTTTCTTTTAGTAGCTTGTTGTTTTAGTCTCCACATGCTTACTCTTCTCTCAATTTTCTTTTTGTAGTTGATTTTTAGTTTCATAACATTGGGGTCAGAAAAGACACTCAATATAATTTAATATTATATTAAATATTTGTCCTGTAAGTATAATCAGATGTGGTCCCATTTGTTTATTTCTGCTCTTGTTGCTTTTTGTTTTAGATTAAAATATTGCCAAGACCTATGTTAAGAAACTCACCATCTATGTTTTCTTGTAGAAGTTTTATAATTTCATAGCCTTCATGCAAGTCTTTGATCTATTTTAATTTCTGTGTAAGGTATAAGAATGAAGTCCAGTTTCATTATTTTGCTTGTGGCTCTCTTGTTTTTCCAACACAATTTATTGATGAGACTGTCCTTTATGCATTGTATATTCCTGGCTCTACTGTTGCAAATTAATGTTTAATTAATTTTAAAATTGGAGTATAGTTGCTTTATGTTTTGCGAGTTTCTGCTATCTTGTTGTAAACTAATTGACCATATATGCGTAGGCTTATATCTGGGTTCTTTATTCTGTACCATTGAGCAAAATGTTTCTTTTTATGTTATTACCATACTGTTCTAATTAGTGTAATAGTGTTTGAACTCAAAAAATGTAATGTCTCCAGCTTTGCTGTTCTTTCTCAGGATTGCTTTGGCTATTCAGAGTCTGCTCTGGTTCCATACAAATTTTTAAGATTCTATGTTCTTTATCTGTGAAAAATAACACTGGAATTTTGATAAGGATTACGTAGAATCTTGATTATGCTGGCTAGCATAGACACTTTAACAATATTAATTCTTCCAATCCATAAACAGGGCATATATTTTCATTTCTTTGTAGCATCTTCAAGTTCTTTCCTTAATATTTTATAGTTTTCAGTATACAGACCTTTAACCTTCTTTGTTATATTTGGTAGTAGGTATTTCATTTTTTTCTGATGCAATTGCAAATTGGGTTGTTTTTCTTAATTTCTTTTTTGAAAGCTTGTTATAAATGTATAGAAATGCAATGGAAATGCAAATATTGATTTTTTATCTTACAAAACTATTGAATTCATGTACTAGTTCTAACAGTTTTTTGGTATGGTCTAAGGGTTTTCTGGAGAAAGGGATGCCAACCGACTTCAGTCTGGAGAATTCTGTGGACAGAGGCTACAGTTTATGGGGTCTCAATTAGGCACGACTGAGGGGCCAACACTAGGGTTACCTATGTATAATAATCTCTTTTGAAAATAATGCAAATTTTATTTTCCAGTTTGTATATACTTTCTATTTCTTGACTAATTGCTAGTACTTTCAATACCATGTTGAATAACAGTAGCAAGAGTGGGCACTTGTCTTGCTCCTGATCTTAGAGGAAAAGCTTACAGCTTTTCACTGTTAGCTGTGGGTTTGTCATATATAGCCCTTACTATGTTGAGATACATTCCTTCTATACCTGCTTTATTCAGATATAGAAGCATGTTTTGCCACGCTTCATTCTTTATTCCTTTGCCTTTCACTTTCATTCTTTATTCCAAGGCCAAATTTACCTGTTACTCCATGTATTTCTTGACTTTCTATGTTTGCATTCTAGACCCCTATAATGAAAAGTACATTTTTGCAGGGTGTTAGTTCCAGAAGGTCTTGTAGATCTTCATAGAACTGTTCAACTTCAGCTTCTTCAGCATTTCTGTTCGGGACATAGACTTGGATTACTGTGATATTGAACTGTTTGCCTTGGAAACCAACAGAGGTCATTCTGTCATTTCTGAGATTGCATCCAAGAACTGCATTTTGGACTCTTTTGTTGACTATGATGACTACTCCATTTCTTCTAAGGTATTTTTGTCCGCAGTAGTAGATAAAACGGTCATCTGAGTTTAATTCACCCATTCCAGTCCATTTTAGTTCATGATTCCTACAATGTTGACGTTTGCTCTTGCCATCTTCTGCTTGACCACTTCCAATTTACCTTGATTCATGGACCTAACATTCCAGGTTCCTATTCAGTGTTGTTCTTCACAGCATCACACTTTACTTCCATTACCAGCCACATCCACAACCATGTGCTGTTTTTGCTTTGGCTCTGTTTCTTCATTTTTTCTTGAGTTATTTATCTACTGATCTCCAGTAGCATATTGGGCACCTACCGACCTGGGGATTTTATCTCTCAGTTTCCTATCTTTTTGCCTTTTCCTACTTTTCTTGGAGTTCTCAATGCAAGAATCCTGAAGTGGTTTGCCATTCCCTTCTTCAGTGAATCACGTTTTGTCAGAACTCTCCACCATGACCTGTCCATCTTGGTGACCCTACATGGTATGGCTCATAGTTTTCATTGAATTAGACAGGCTGTGGTCCATATGATAAGATTGATTAGTTTTCTGTGATTGTGGTTTTCAGTCTGTCTGACCTCTGATTGAGAAGGATAAGAGTCTTATGAAAGTTTCCTGATGGGAGAGACTGACTGAAGGGGAAACTGATTCTTGTTCTGATGTGTGGGGCCATGCTCCATAAATCTTTAATGCAATTTTCTGTTGAAGGGTGGGGCTGTGTTCCATCCCTGTTATTTTACCTGAGGCCAAACTGTGATGGAGGTAATGAAGATAATGGCAACCTCCTTCAAAAGGTCCCATGCAGGCACTGCTATACTCAGTGCCCCCAACCCTGCAACAGCCCACCACAGACCCACACTTCTGCTGGAGACTCCTGGACCCTCATGGGCAAGTCTGGGTCAGTCTTTTGTGGGGTCACTGCTCCTTTCTCCTGGATCCTGCACACAAGGGTCTCTTTGTGCCCTCCAAGAGTCTGTTTCTCCAGTCCTATATAAGTTCTGGCAGCTCTTTGGTGGGTTAATTGTGATCTCCTGGAAAAGAGCTTATGCCATACCCAGGTCTACTACACCCAGATCTCCTGCCCTCACAGCAGCCCACTGCTGACCCCTACCTCCTCTGGGGACACCCAAACATAGTTCTGTCTCAGTCTCTGTGGGGTCTCTGGGTATTGGTGAGCACAAGGTTTGTTTAAGCCCTCTGAGCATCACTTATGGCTATGGGGTTTGATTCTAAACATGATTTCACCCCTCTTCTGTCTTGCTTAGGCTTCTCCTTTGCCCTTGAACATGGGATATCTCTTCAAAGTCATTCCAGCACAGCAAAGCAAACATGGGGTATCTCCTCACAGTCACTCCAGCTCCTCACAGTCAGCAAAAACTAGATGTGGAGCTGACTGTGGCTCAGTTCATTAACTCCTCATTGCAAAACTGATACTTAAATGGAATAAAGTAGGGAAAGCCACTAGACCACTCAGGTATGACCTAAGTCAAATCCCTTAAGATTATACAGTGGAAGTGACAGATAGATTCAAGGGATTAGATCTGATAGAGTGCCTGAAGAACTACGGATGGCAGTTCATGACACTGTACAGGAGACAGGGATCAAAACCATACCAAAGAAAAAGAAATGCAAAAGAAAAATAATTGTCTGAGGAGGCCTTACAAATAGTTGAAGAAGAAAAATGTAAGGCAAAGATGAAAGCAGGGATCAACCCATCTGAAAGCAGAGTTCTAAAGAATAGCAAGGAGAGATAAGAAACTCTTCCTCAGTGATCAATGCAAAGAAATAGAGGAAAACAATAGAATTGAAAAGACTAAAGATCTCTTCAAGAAAATTAGAGATACCAAGGGAACATTCATGCAAAGATGGGCACAATAAAGAATAGAAATGTTATGGAAGCAGAAGATATTAAGAAGATGTGACAAGAATACACAGAAGAACTGTACAAAAAGATCTTAATGAACCAGATAACCACGATGATGTGGCCACTGACCTAGAGCCAGAATCCTGGATTGCAAAGTCAAATCGGCCTTAGGAAGCATCCCTATGAATAAACATAGTGCATGTGATGGAATTCCAGTTGAGCTATTTCAAGCCTTACAAGATGATGCTGTTAAAGTGCTGCAATCAATATGCCAGCAAATTTGGAAAATTCAGCAGTGACCACAGGACTGGAAAAGGTCTGTTTTCATTCCTATCCCAAAGAAAGACAATGTCAAAGAACGTTCAAACTATCACACAATTGCACTCATCTCACACACTAGCAAAGTAATGCTCAAAATTCTCCAAGAGAAGCTTTGACAGTACTTGAACCAAGAATTTCCAGATGTTGAAGCTGGATTTAGGAAAGGCAGAAGAAACAGAGATCAAATTGCCACCATCTGTTGGATCATAGAAAAGGCAAGAGAATTCCAGTAAAACACTACTTTTGTTTTATTGACTACACCAAAGCATTTGTGTGGATCACAACTAACTGTGGAAAATTCTTCAAGAGATGGGAATATCAGACCATTTTATCTTCCTCCTGATAAATCTGTATGCAGGTCAAGAAGCAACAGTTAGAAACGGACATGTAAAAATGGAAATATTCCAAATTGGGAAAATAATATGTCAAGGCAATATATTGTCACCCTGTTTATTTAAATTATAAACTGAGTACATCATGAGAAATGCCAGGATGGATGAAGCTTAAGCTGGAATCAAAATTGTCAGAAGAAATATCAATAACTTCAGATGTGCAGGTGACACCACTCTTAATGCAGAAAGCAAAGAGGAACTGAGGAGCTTTTGATGAAAGTGGGAGAGGAAAGTAAAAAAGCTGCCTTAAACTCAATATTCAAAAAATGAAGATCATGGCATCTGGTTCCATCACTTCATGGAAAATAGATGGGGAAACAATGGAAACAGTGACAGGCTTTATTTTCTTGGGCTCCAAAATCACTGCTATGGTGACTGCACCCATGAAATTAAAAGATGCTTGCTCCTTGGAAGAAAAGTTATGACCAACCTAGACAGCGTATTAAAAAGCAGAGACATTACATTGCTGACAAAGGTCTGCCTAGTCAAAGCTATGATTTTTCCTGTAGTTATGTATGAATGTGATTGTTGGACTATAGAAAAAGCTGAGAGCTGAAGAAATGAAGCTTTGAACTGTGCTGCTGGAGAAGATTCTTGAGAGTCTCCTGGAGTGCAAAGAGATCAAATTAGTCAATCCCCAAGGAAATCAGTCCTGACTATTCAGTGGAAGGATTGATGTTGAAGCTGAAGTTCCAATACTTTGGCTTCAGTTCAGTTCAGTTCATTTCATTTCAGTCGCTCAGGCGTGTCCGATTCTTTGTGACACCATGAACCTCAGCACTCCAGGCCTCTATGTCTGTCACCAATTCCTGGAGTCCACCCAAACCCATGTACATTGAGTCAGTAATGCCATCCAACCATCTCACCTCTGTTGTCCCATCCTCCTCCTGCCCTCAATCCCTCAATCTTTCCCAGCATCAGGGACTTTTCAAATGAGTCAGCCCTTCGCATCAGGTGGCCAAAGTACTGGAGTTTCAGCTTCAACATCAGTCCTTCCAATGAACACCCAGGACTGATCTCCTTTAAGATGGACTGGTTGGATCTCCTTGCAGTCCAAGGGACTCTCAAGAGTCTGCTCCAACACCATAGTTCAAAAGCATCAATTCTTCGGCACTCAGCTTTCTTTATAGTCCAATTCTCACATCCATACTTGACCACTGGAAAAACCATAGCCTTGACTAGACAGACCTTTGTTGGCAAAGTAATGTCTCTGCTTTTTAATATGCTGTCTAGGTTGGTCATAATTTTCCTTCCAAGGAGTAAGCATCTTTTAATTTCATGGCTGCAATCACCATCTGCAGTGATTTTGGAGCCCACAAAAATAAAGTCAGCCATGTATCCATTGTTTCCCCATCTATTTGCTATGAAGTGATGGGACCGGATGCCATGATCTTAGTTTTCTGAATGTTGAGCTTTAAGCCGACTTTTTTGCTCTCCTCTTTCACTTTCATCAAGAGCCTCTTTAGTTCTTCAATTTCTGTCATAAGGGTAGTGTCATCTGCATATCTGAGGTTATTGATATTTGTCCCGGCAATCTTGATTTCAGCTTGTGCTTCATCCAGCCCAGCTCTTCTCATGATGTACTGTACATATAAGTTAAATAAGTAGGGGGACAATATACAGCCTTGACATACTCCTTTTCCTATTTGGAACCAGTCTGTTGTTCCATGTCCAGTTCTAACTGTTGCTTCCTGACCTGCATACTGGTTTCTCAAGAGGCAGGTCAGGTGGTCTGGTATTCCCATCTCTTTCAGAATTTTCCACAGTTTATTGTGATCCACACAATCAAAGGCTTTTGCATAGTCAATAAAACAGAAATATATGTTTTTTTCTGGAACTCTCTTGTTTTTTGATGACCCACCATATGTTGGCAATTTGATCTCTGGTTCCTCTGCCTTTTTGAAAACCAGCTTGAACATCTACTTGATGTGAAAATCTGACTCATTGAAAAATATCCTGATGCTGGGAAATATAGGAGGCAGGAAGAGAAGGTAATGACAGAGAATGAGATGGTTGGATGGCATTACCAACTCTTTGGCCATCAATTTGTGCAAGTTCCAGGAGCTGGTGATGAACAGGAAAGCCTGGCATGCTGCAATCCATGGCATCCAAAGGGTTGTACATGACTGAATGACTGAACTGATGTTTCCGTGGGGCAATTTGGGTAACAGTAAGTTTATGTAAGAAGGCATAGATTCCTTCATGTCTTAAAAATTCTAGAAAGTGTTGAAGACTAAATTCTTCTTCATTTGTTTCTGCTATTGGTCAATTTCCAGTAACCTGAAATTGCTATTTTTGAACATGTTGTCCAGTTTCTTGTGTGGAAGGGAACTGCTATTTTTATGTTACCAAATCCACCATAAACAATATCTTATTCTTCACATTCAAATACATTGTATACTGTACCAAAATGTTAAAAATAATAATTTTTATTGAGACTCTAAAAGGTTAATAAATCATGTAAACATTCACTCTTTTGAGTCTCTCATATTACTCAAATATACTAAAATAATTACAGCCAACTCTCACATTAGAGTTGAAATAGTTAAAATTCAAGTTAGATTAAAGGCTCTTTTACCTGGGAGAACATAATGGTTAAATTTCAGAGCTATCCCTTAAACCTAGGTCATCTATTTTCTGCTGCTGTTTTTTTTAATTTGAAATTAATTGGTCATTAGAATCCTTAGGGTAGAATCTGCATCATGGATGAAATTTAATTTTTACTTTTATGATACTAAATGCATTTGTAGTTATAGGTATATTTTTGTATTGCAAAGTAAAGTAATCTGAAAATGTAGTTCAATAAAACAAAATTTTATGTATCCTGACATTCTTGTAAATGCTCATTTATTGCATATTTTTAAATAAGCTTTTTGACTGTATTAATAGGAAATTCAACTTGAATCTAACCTCCTCTTCAGTTCACTTCCTTAAGTTCTAACTGATCCATCCTCCTTTAATATCTTGGTCCTGTATATTTATTTATTTTTTACTGTCCATTTTGACTACGTGTTTGTGTGTGTGTTTTGTAGTCATAAGCACATATTTGTCTCAAATGTTCCTTTATTAGAGCAGTTTGATTGTTGTGATGTTATTGTTTTAGAAGTATATTTTATTTCAGTGTTTGAGCTGTACATGATGACAATATACAGTCTTAATATTTAATCTTTAGCATGCATACATACACATATCTTCTAAAGTTATGGTTATGCCATTTTAAAATACTCTATATTTAAAAAATATTACAGCTTGATATTTTATTGACTATTTTAGGAACTATTGATATAGTTTCTAAGAACTCTTTCATGATACAATTTTTATATTCTTATAACTTGGTAATCCAAACAAATTCAGCCCTGGTCACCTGAAATCTAAAGAATAAAGTTAAATTATACTATGTTTTGGGTGAGGGAAATGAAGATATTCAGAGCAATTAGAGTTGTCAGCACTTAGAAAAACTATTTGGAAAACAGATAGACCTAGGGCACTAGTTCATCTGGATGTTAATATATATGGAGGTTTGAAAGGGGAATTAATGTGTGTTTTGAAATCAATTAAGTCACAGTTGTTAAATGTCACATCTGTTGTTAATAAAGCATATGGTTTTAAGATTTAATCTTCCACAGATCTGGCATCTTTCACCAATATCTGTTTATATTTGGATGTGGGGTGATTTGATCCTTTTGTGGTTTGTTAGAACTTAATTTTCATGGCTAGATGACAAGAAAGAACTTTTACAATACTTTAGGGAGAAATTTTAAACTTGGGTTATATTCAAAGATTCAAAAACTACTTACTAATATCTGTGTGTTATGTTAAAATTATTAAATAGTATTCTAAGAATTAGACAATATTTCAATCATTAGAGAAGTAGATATTCTGCAGCAAAGGATTTGAGATCTATTTACTTGCAAAATTTAGATAGTATTTTTATCTCTATATATCTGTTTAACATCGATTTGACTTTATATTGTCTTGGTTTTCAAGTGAATGAGAATTAACATTATTAATCCCATAGTATGAAATATATAACAGTTCAGTTGGAATATGTAAATATTAAAGAAGTTTTCTTGAAAATTTTAATTGAAGACCCACTTTCTAGGGCAACAGAATTCTGTTTACACTCAATTAATATTATCCTTCATTGTTAGAAGATAATTTGCCTTGGTTTCCTGTCTGCAGTCTAGAAAGATAAAACTAGAAGGAAATTACAATTCTCTATTTGACCTCTTTTCAGATCTAATTTGAGAGCATTGTTTCTGTGGAGATAGTCTCCATGGTTACTGGCTATACAAACTTTTTAAGTGTTTTAACAATGTTAGGGGGACACATGGGGCTGTTGCTTTGCATTTCAGCAAATAAGGGCGTTCGTCCATTGAGACTGAACCTCTGAAATAATAAGGGTGAATTAGATGAAGCACACTGTAATGTCACTTATTAATGTGCATATATGGTTGATTATCCTGTGAGAGACTCTGTACTTAAATTGTAACTTGTCAAACTAATTTCTATGAACAGGTAAAACTGGATTCAAGTGTCTGGACAGATGAATATTCCTCTACTTTTCAGATAATGTAGAGATAACTCTCCAGTGAGGGACTGGTCTTTTTATCTTTGAATATGTCAAAAAATGTCATACTTACAGGAAAAGCAGAGGTATCATTGATGAAAATCAGATGGTCCTATATAAAGCATAAACATTTACAGATCATCTAAAGCCCAATTTAATGATACTAGGTTTCCTATGGTATTGATAATTTTTGGAAGACAACAGCTGGAGAGGAGATGGTAAAGCATTTACTATCATACATTTTAATATCTTGACCATTTCATCCACTGTAATTTTTTCCTAAAATAATCCATTCCTGAAGATATTGATTCTATATGCATATACTTATATGCCACATAAATGTATGAAAGTGGTAATACATCTTTGCTGTTAGTTAAATTTGTAGATATTTCCCCAACGATTGAAATGTTTTATCAAGTCTAAAGACTTTAATTGTTTAAACCATGCAAGTGATTAGCCCTTTATAAAAATATGTCTTTAATTCCCCTTCAGTATCTTTGAATTGTGCAATTTTAAGCATTTGATGATAATATAATAAGCCAGAAATTAATCAATTTTAATAAACTATTTTTGTGTGCTCAGTCACTCAGTCATATCTGACTCTTTTAAGCCCCATGGACTGTAGGCTCCCAGGCTCCTCTGCCCATGGAATTTTCCAGACAAGAATACTGGAGTGGGGTGCCATTTCCTATTACAGGGGATCTTCCTGACCTTTATTTTAGCCAATATATTTGGGACCGACTACTGGTTTTTCCAGTGGCCATGTATGGATGTGAGAGTTGGACTGTGAAGAAAGCTGAGTGCCGAAGAATTCATGCTTTTGAACTGTGGTGTTGGAGAAGACTCTTGAGAGTCCCTTGGACTGCAAGGAGATCCAACCAGTCCATTCTGAAGGAGACCAACCCTGAGTGTTCTTTGGAAGAAATGATGCTAAATCTGAAACTCCAGTACTTTGGCCACCTCATGCGAAGAGTTGACCCATTGGAAAAGACTCTGATGCTGGGAGGGGTTGGGGGCAGGATCAGAAGGGGTCTACAGAGGATGACATAGATGGATGGCATTACCGACTCGATGGATGTGAGTTTGAGTGAATTCTGGGGGATGGTGATGAACAGGGAGGCCTCACATGCTGCGATTCATGGGGTCGCAAAGAGTCAGACACGACTGAGTGACTGAACTGAACTGAACTAGCTATATCACGTATTGTAATGGTAGATAGCAGCAGCAAACTGAAAGAAATAAGGCATGGAAATAATCCTTTCGAATGTTGGTATTTTGTTTGAAAAGATTTATTCTATGCTCAGTTTCACCCATCCTTAGAGTCAGTTATTTTAATTTGAGAGCTTTGTGTCACATACTAAAAAAAACACATTTTCCATATTAAAATTTAGCATTCAGTCAGTTCAGTTCAGTTCAGTCACTCAGTAATGTCCAACTCTTTGTGACCCCATGAATCACAGCATGCCAGGCCTCCCTGTCCACCAACTCCCGGAGTTCACTCAAACTCATGTCCAATGAGTTAGTGATGCCATCCAGCCATCTCATCCTCTCTCGTCCCCTTCTCTTCCTGCCCCCGAAATCCCTCCCAGCATCAGAGTCAATTCCAATGAGTCAACTGTTCGCATGAGGTGGCCAAAGTAGTGGAGTTTCAGCTTTAGCATTATTGCTTCCAAAGAACACCCAGGGCTGATCTCCTTTAGAATGGACTGGTTAGATCTCCTTGCAGTCCAAGGGACTCTCAAAAGTCCTCTCCAACACCACAGTTCAAAAGCATCAGTTCTTCGGCCCTTAGCTTCCTTCATTGTCCAACTCTCACATCCATACATGACCACTGGAAAAACTATAGCCTTGATTAGACGGACGTTTGTTGGCAAAGTAATGTCTCTGCTTTTGAATATGCTATCTAGGTTGGTCGTAACTTTCTTTCCAAGGAGTAAGCGTCTTTTAATTTCATGGCTGCAGTCACCATCTGCAGTGATTTTGGAGTCCAAAAAAATAAAGTCTGACACTGTTTCCACTGTTTCCCCACCTATTTCCCATGAAGTGATGGGACCAGATGCCATGATCTTAGACTAATCCCAAATAAGGTTCCTGGCTTCTTTTATCCTGTAGTTCTAAAAATTACAGTCATATTTTAATAAATTTTGTTCATATGGAAATATCAATGAAATTTATTAAAATGATTTTAACTATATTTTAATACTTTAAATGTGCAAAAAATATAAAAGGATAAAAACAAGTTAACAAAATCCCATAACTCACTGAAAGCTACTGATATAATTTGTTATGTATGTTCCTTTCTACTTTCAGTCTTTATTTATTTATTTATTTATTTATTTATTTATTTTTACAACCATCAGGAGGTTTTAGTCATGAGTGACAGCACAAATTACACTGCTTTAAGATATTCCCCCCGAACCTTTTATTTATTTATTTGTTTATTTATTTATTTATTTATTATTATTATTTGTTTTACAATATTGTATTGGTTTTGCCACACATCAACATGAATCTGCCACGGGTGTACACATGTTCCCAATCCTGAACCCCTCTCCCACGTCCCACCCCATACCATCTCTCTGGATCATCCCAGTGCACCAGCCCCAAACATCCTGTTTCCTGCATTGAACCTAGACTGGCGATTCAGTTCTTATATGACATTATATATATTTCAATGCCATTCTCCCAAATCATCCCACCCTCTCCCTCTCCCAGAGTCCAAAAGACTGTTCTATACCACTGTGTCTCTTTGCTGTCTCAGCTACATGGTTATCGTTACCATCTTTCTAAATTGCATATATGCCGGGAGCCAGCATGGGAGATCCCACCCATGACAAGGTCATGTGGAGAGGCCTGATGGGCAAGGCTAGTCAGTCCTCAGGGTTTCCGCCTGGATTTTCCTGAACATCTACCCCCAAAAAATCCAGAGTCTGCCTGCTTTACTGTGCTTTCTACTCTTCTGACATTCTCTGGAAAAAGTTAATTCAGGGCTTCAGTCTCCTACATATAAAAGGAATGTTTCAGCTCAAACCCCTTCTGATGGCTCTCTAACTTGCCTAACAGGTTCCCTTGGACTTTTTACAACTTTTGAATTGTTTACAGCCCCGCAACCATAAGAGGCACAAAGCCTAAAACATCTTAAAGACACAGATCCTTTTCTAAAGAGCTAAAAATTATATTGGTGATGGGTTTTCACTGTTGAGTCAATGACTGCTGTCAGGCCTCCATATTCTTTATCTTTTAGGCACCTGAAGGATATTAATCAATGTAATTGGGATGTAGAAATAGGAATATAGTAGTTTTGATGTTAGCAACACTAGGCTTTTGAGTTAATTACTTTTCTTTTGTTATAAATCATTGTACTCCTTTTACTTGTTGTAAATTGTTGTGCCTTTGGTATGTAAGAATGTAACTTTATTTAGTGCTTTCTGGGAGTGGCACCAGACTTTGGGAAGAACAAGACAAATAAGTCTTCTGGTTGATAAACCCTTATCAGAAAAGGGCCATAAAATGTTAATTGGCCCTCTGGCCAGAAGATGATGTAAATCACCTAAGACTTGTGTATACAACTAGGTATGCAGAAAGAAAGCCCGGTTTTGATAAGAGTCAGGGCTGCTGCATAATTTTATATTATCCATTGATGTCTATGTACAAAAAAAGGTATAAAAGGCCTTTCTGGACAATAGGGGATGGGCCAGTCGCTGGACTGGTTCCCCCGTGTCTCCTCTTTACTCTATTTTCAGGCTGAATTCCCATCTGGGGCGTGGAGGCTCGCCATGTCTACATATTTGCCCCGGCTTTTAAGTTCCGTGAGAGAGAGAGCCCAAGGCGGGGCACTCTCCAATATTCAAACGGGCACCGGTGGCCCAATGTAGATGGTGCAAATCTCTTGTCCTGAGATTTTATTGGCTTTCCCCATAAACCAAGTTATTCAGCCTCTTTTCTCCACTAAATTTTCCTACTATACTATTTCTTCTTAATTTCTTTTATATTTCTAATTAAATAAATAAGCTTTCCTCACCTGCACTGTTCACCCTTTGAATTCCCTGGATCCACCGGGGCTGGACCCCGGCACATATATATGTGTTAATATACTGTATTGGTGTTTTTCTTTCTGGCTTACTTCACTCTGTAAAATCAGCTCCAGTTTCATCCACCTCATTAGAACTGATTCAAATGTATTCTTTTTAATGGCTGAGTAATACTCCATTGTGTATATGTACCACAGCTTTCTTATCCATTCATCTGTTGATGGACATCCAGGTTGCTTCCATCTCCTGGCTATTATAAACAGTGTTTTGATGAACACTGGGGTACACGTGTCTCTTTCTTGAATATGAAAATCATTCATTTACTTATGATATGTTTATATAAAAAATTAAGCAATTGTTTGAAATGTCCAAAATATTAGACATTAAATAAAATTAAATTATATAAAAAATACAAAACTATGCAGATTAAACATGTATATGCATATACATTCTTGCATAATGTAAAATAATTCCAACAATCTTTTTTATAATTTCTGTATCATATAATTAGAACATATTGCTTATTTTTCTTCCCATCAAGTTATCAGTATAACTAATTTAGGCTAGTAGACCTTATAGAAGGGGGAAAAAAGCCAATCTTAAATATCAAATTTAAGTGATATTACATTTATGTGAAAATAAAGAAAATGAGCAGAAAGTATTTCAAACCCAAAGACTATATTAGACCAATGATTTCTTTTATTTCTCAACCAAATAGTATTACCTCATTAATCTAGATAAATAATATAATTAGAAAAAAATTTCAAAAGATTGGCATTTGTACTTTTAACTTAAAAAACTATTTGATTTCTTAAAAATCTGTAAAACCATCAGAGATATTTGTGCAGAAATGACCATCTCAAATATATTTAGACCAAAAATACAACAAACTTCTCAAATACCCATTCATCCATCTAATATATTTTGGTGCATCATTTGATTTCTTTCTAAGATGACATGATATCCACTGCAGGAAGATTTTTAAAAATTAATTTGTTAAATAGGAAGACCAAGTGAAGTTGCTCAGTCATGTTCGACTCTTTGCGACCCCATGGGCTGTAGCCTACCATGCTCTTCCATCCATGGGATTTCCAGGCAAGAGTACTGGAGTGGATATCCATTTCCTTCTCCAGAGGACGTTCCCAACCCAGAGATAGAACCAAAATAGGATATACTATTTAAATATCAGCTGTAGTTATTGCTATGATTTTACTGTGCTCAGGCAGACATAATCTCAGGATCAAAGATAAAAGTACATAACTATGCTGAATGCTGACATTATACTTGGCCAGACAATAAAAATATTTTGCACGGACTGTTGCCTTGTTCTCATATTATCCAGTCTTCTATCTTTGTCATACTTTCTATTGTCCTTCTGTTTTTCAATCCTCTCTCCTTTATGCCTGTCTTCTTTTTTTATTTTCAGTTCCTTCTCATCTTTTCTCTTCCTTTTTTAAGTCTTTTATAACCAACTATCTGGGGATATGTGTGCCAACGATTAAATCCAAGTCACTGATTAATTTTGCTTTTATCTATCCTCTCTTTCTCTTCCCATAAATTTTATCAGTGTGTACAAACTGAGTAAATACACTCCGTTTAGTTATCATACACACAATATGCTAAATACATTGTTGTTTACATAATGCATGTGTGTATAAAATTTCATAATCACAATATTTTGCAGCTACATGTTATTGCATTGGTTCTGATACTAACTAGATTTTAATTTTGAGTAACAGGTGAGATTAATTTACTTATTTTTAATATTATATGTTGGGAATAAATGTTTTCTCAGTTCAGTTCAGTCTCTCAGTTGTGTCTGAGTTTGCGACCCCCTTGGACTGCAGCACACCAGGCTTCCCTGTTCATCACCAGTTCCTGGAACTGGCTCAAACTCATGTCCATCGACTCTGTGATGCCATCCAACCATCTCATCCTCTGTCGTCCCCTTCTCCTCCTGCCTTCTATCTTTCCCAGCATTGAGGTATTTTCCAATGAGTCAATTCTTTGCATCAGGTGGCCAAATTATTAAAGCTTCTGTTCAGCATCATTCCTTCCAATGAATATCCAGAACTGATTTCTTTAAGATTGACTGGTTGGATATCCTTGCTCTCCAAGGGACTCTCTAGACTCTTCTCCAACACCACAGTTCAAAAGCATCAATTATCTGGCATTCAGGTTTCTTTATGGTCCAACTCTCACTTCGATACATGACTACTGGAAAAACCATACCTTTGCCTAGATGGACCTTTGTCAGCAAAGTAATGTCTCTGCTTTTTAATATGCTGTCTAGGTTGGTCATACTTTTTGTTCCAAGGACCAAGCATCTTTTAATTTCATGGCTTCAGTAACCATCTGCAGTGATTTTGGAAGCCAAGAAAATAAAGTCTGTCACTGTTTCCATTGTTTTCCCATCTATTGCCCCAAATATTTAAAACATTTTCTAAAGTATGATAATGTTTTATAAAGTTGTTTGCTATGATTTTGGGAGAAGATATCTGTAAAATTGAGTTATTTTGTAAATTAATAAGTCAGATATTGGGACCCAAATTAGTAAGTAAAATTTAAGTAAAAATATAGAATGCCTATATATATATATATATGTATATATATATACAGAATGCAATCTATAGTTTAGATACAGGCTTACTCTCTGCATATATTGTGATGTACTGTGCTTAGTTGCTCA
The DNA here is from genome assembly GCF_001704415.2 of Capra hircus. Classification (NCBI taxonomy): domain Eukaryota; kingdom Metazoa; phylum Chordata; class Mammalia; order Artiodactyla; family Bovidae; genus Capra; species Capra hircus. The sequence continues at coordinate 103,208,738 of NC_030808.1, forward strand.
GTCATGTCTGACTCTTTGCAACCCCATGGACTGTGTAGCCCACTAGGCTCCTCTGTCTGTGGAGATTTTTCAGGCAAGAATATTGGAGTGGGCTGTCATGCCCTCCTCCAGGGGATCTTCCCAACCCAGGATTGAACCCAGGTCTCCTGCATTACAGGCAAATTCTTTACCTTCTTAGCCACCAGGGAAACCCAAGAACACTGGAGTCGAGTGGGTAGCCTATCCCTTCTCCAGGGGCACTTCCCAACCCAGAAATGGAACCGGGGTGTTCTTCATTGCAGGTGGATTCTTTACCAACTGAGCTACCTAGGAAGCCCAAGAATAGGTATAAAGAGATACAAAAAAAGAGAAAGTAGCAATGTATAGATAAAGAGGGGCAATAAAATATTGGTTTTAATAGAAATCATAATTCATATGTTACCATGTTTGCTTAAGTTACTCATATTAACTGTCCTCTCTATATTCTACCACGACAGACACACTGCTGCCTTTATTTTCTGTAACTACAACATAAAGGGCTTCACTGTACCCTTTAAAGAAATCTTAAGCAGCAGACACACATTTGGCTTCTTATTTATTTGTGAGCAGCGTGATATTTGAATCATTTCTATCTCAGGTTAATGGTGATAATTCTACTTCTGGCCCAGTTTGATTCAGTCAAAAGAAGTGGAATGAATAGCCTTTGTTCTTCCTTTTCTTCTCTGATATTTTCTTATTCCCAACCACTTATAATTTGTGGCACAGATATAGATAGCTGCTCTCAGAGGCTTTAGCTATAAATTCTCTTTTGAACTGATTCTGTCATTAATCACAGGTAGGATATGTGCTTTCCTGGTTCTCCTAAATCTTATCACTGAGAACTTAATGAGTGTCACATAAGCATAAGACAAACTAATTTTTATTTCTCTTCATTTAATTGTAAAACAAATGGTCTTTTTATAAACTATTCCTAAAAATGAAAGCTCCAAAGAAAGATAAATAAACTTATAGCAAGGCAATAGAATTTGCTTATATTTAAATCATCCAAAGTTCCTAGGTGGCCTTCACTATGCCATCTATTAGTGATAACAGTATTGTCATCCTGGGAATCTGAAGGCCAGAGATGAAATAACTTCATTTTAAGTAAAAATGACATTCCTAAAATACAGTAAATATACCAACCCTCAACCTAGAGTTCCCAAAATATATCAAGTCACATTTCCTTCTTACTTTCATAGAAAGAGTATATTTTGTATATACACTTTTGTAATTTAGGTATGTGCATATAATTAATTTATATAGTATGTATTTCAAACATTTAAAATCTATTTTACTAAGATATAATTTAAATACAATAATATGATTTTTATTCCCCAGTTTGAATTGTCCAGTTTAATTATAAAATTTAATTATATATTTTGAATTCTTTTGAGAAGTATATACACCTATTTAACTACCACCACATTCAAAATATAAAATATTTTGGGGTCAGGTAAATGTTCTAACAGTAGTTTTTGAAAATTTTATATTGCAAAGCCAAACAGATATCTGCTAAATAAGTTATGATCTTAATATTTAATGTAATGTGTAACTAATTAAAATGTCAGGAATATGTAATGACAATGTTATGTAAGATATCTGAGGGCAAAGTTCTTTGTCAGATTTATCAATGCCATGTCTGCCAATTCAACATTAGGTGCTGAATCCACTTATCTTGAATAGATCAACTCAGAATGAGTCAGTTACCTGGATAACTGTGTTCACTCATTTCTGCTATTCATAGTCTTTCAAATTTCTGATTATTTTCAATCATAATTAAAACATTCAATTTTTATTCAATATCTCCCTACTTGAATTTTCATTTGATTGTGTTATAGGAAATATGTTTTTCAATAAAGAATAATAAATATCAACATTAACAAAACACAGTCTAAATTTAATATGACTTATGAGTGAGTGCTGCATGCTCAGTCATATCTGAGTCTTTGAGACCCCATGGACTGTAGTCCTCCAGCTTCCTCAGTCCATGGAAGAATAATGGAGTGTGTTGCCCTTTCCTACTCCAGGGACTCGTCCTGATCCAGGGATGGAATCGTTGTCTCTTGTGTCTCCTACATTGGCAGGCAGATTCTTTACCACTGTGCCACCTGTAGCTAATGGTGGCAGTGGTTTAGTCGCTATGTTGTTTCCAACTTTAGTGACCCCATGGTTGATAGCCATCCAGGCTGTTCGGTTCATGGGGTTTCCCAAGCAAGAATACTGGAATGGGTTGCCATTTCCTTCTCCAGGGAATCTTCCTGACACAGGGACTGAACCTGTGTCTCCTGCATTGCACATGGATTCTTTACCGACTGAGCCATCAGAGAAGTCCATAGATACTGTTTCATGATCTTTAGGTCTAACTGGTCTCTGTGCTGTACTAGTCTCCAAAAAATGATGAAGACCTTTGCTGAGGTATTCTCAGTACCCAAGAAGTGAAGTCGCTCAGTCGTGTCTGACTCTTTGCAACCCCATAGACTGTAGCCTACCAGGCTCCTCTGTCCGTGGGATTTTCCAGGCAATAGTACTGGAGTGGATTGCCATTTCCTTCTCCAGGAGATCTTCCCAACCCAGGTCTCCCGCATTGTAGACAGACACTTTACCGTCTGAGCCACCAGGACTTTGCAATGTACTTCCTGCTTCAAGTACATACCTCCATGTCCTAGGTTAACTAGAAAAATTGTCTTAACTTAGCAATGCACTTGACTAAATCTTGACTTAGCAATACACTTCCTGTTTAGAAGCACGTACCTCAATATGCTAGGTTAGCTGTACAATTGTCCCGATGGCCCCTCAGCCGTGCAGAATGCAGCTGTGAATACATTTTGATTATCAACAACGCAATCATGCCCTGTAAATTACCCTACAATTCGCGACTGAGTGAACTCCGGGAGTTGGTGATGGACAGGGAGGCCTGGCGTGCTGCGATTCATGGGGTCGCAAAGAGTCAGACACGACTGAGCGACTGAACTGAACTGAAACTGACGAAGGATTATATGGAGCCACTTGCCTTTTTTTTGGTCTCAAAATACCTTCTCAGTTCTATAGGTACTTTTTGTTCCTTCCATCCAACAACAATGGTTAATATGAACTCACATTATTTTGCAACATTGAAAACAATGGGTCTTTGAAAGTCAGTGATCCAGTTTGAGAATATTGACCAGATTATTTTCTCCCAGATACTAAAAATTGTTAGATTGCAAGCAAACTTCATTATTTAGACATAAGCATTTGTCTTCGGTGATATTATAAATTACCGAAAAAAAAGGAAAAAAAAAAACGAACATATTAAAAATCAACAATTCAAACTGTTCCAAATCCTACAGAAAAGTTTTTTTTTTTTTTTTTTTTCATTCCTGGACAGTTTCAGTTCTTCAAGACAACAGTAATTTTCAGTACTTGGAAAATCTATTTGACATACTCGGGTCAGGAGTTGTTATTACTGGTAACAGCAGGTGCTTCTAATTTCATGACAGCAGAAAAAGCCTCACCAATTATGATTGTTATAAAATTTTAGACAATAGATATTTTCATTCTCATCACAAAATAAACTTTTTCATTCTTTTATAACCATTCTTCTCATGAATTGCATGCTCTTTTCTACATCCAATATTCTCGATAGTTCTCACCAATTCACCTTTGGCCCTTCCCACAATGTCTGGTTTTCTGGCAGCTATGTCATTGCTCAGCTCTATTACACCAGATACTGCTTCTCTTTCAGCTTCTGCACCACTTACATCCGAAATCAGATGCTCACCTATCTAGCAGCCTCCAGCTTTTCATGTTACTCTATTAATTTCAGTTAGAGGACAAGTTTCTTTGCAATGGAAAGCAAAACTAAACAACTACCATCTGCAAAGTTAACAAAAGAGCACACTTTCAGGTTAAATATGTACTTAGGGGTTCCCAGTAATGGCAATGGATAGTATATTCTTTCTTGAAAGAAAAATAAACGCAAATCAACTCAACTGCAGTAGCAGGTGGTTTCAAAAATTGTGAAGGAAAATAATTTTTTTTTGTACTGAAATACAATTCAATTACATTAGAAACTGTACCCATGGGGGCTTGGAATAATTTTAGCAGGAGTATTTTAAAGATCATTCTCTAGTCATCAGTGAGGTACAACCCAACTTAGGGAGCATTCAGCAATTATTGTTAAACTTCATTTCACTGGGAAATCTCTGTAGAAATGCAGGTTTCAAATTCCAGCATTCACTTTCAGAGCATATTCAATAGAAGAGATGAATCATAATCTATAAAACTCCTATTGCTGTGAAGGATGTTATACAGTTAATCAGTCTAATGAAAAAACTGAGTGTTGATGGGAACAAAACCTTTAATGTTCAACAAAAAAAATAGCAATAATAATTATTTATTATTTTATAATTATAATAAATACTTATTAATAATATTAATTGTTAACTATTGCTATTATTTTTGTTATTAGTCCAAACCAGCTCTATTTTGTTAAACAGCACACAGATCTTCAAAATATATGAAATACACAGATTATTTTTGTTTAATGCAAGTTATTCCATTTCAAACATTGAGAGAAAGGTATGCTACTGCTTTTTTCCATATTTATTATTTTGCTAATTACTGCTAGTGTCCTTATTTCACATGTGATGATGAACAATAATTCAATGAAAACTATAATATAAAATTTTTGGACTAAAGAGTTGGGTATTTACTAAAGTTTATCTTAATTTTAGGAAAAATATCCAAGGTTGGAGAATTGTGAAACTAACATAGGTAATCAAGAGTTAAGAGTAATATACAAAATGAAAGAGTTTATTTCAAAGTAAGTATTTGTCAGAAAAATAAAAGTATATAAGAAAGTGAAAGTGAAGTTGCTCAGTCGTGTCTGACTCTTTGCGACCTCATGGATGGTAGCCTACCAGGCTCCATGGTCCATGGGATTTTCCAGGCAAGAATACTGGAGTGGGCTGCCATTTCCTTCTCCAGGGAATCTTTCTCACCCAGGAATTGAACCCAGGTCTCCTGCATTGCACACAGACACTTTACAGTCTGAGCCACTAGGGAAGCCGAAATGAATATTAAGACTAGTTTTTTTGTTTTGTTTTGTTTTTTAAGTCCATTAAGAGTGTGATTATTAGGGTCAAAATATCTTCTGTCTACCGCTTGCAGTTTAGAGGATCAAGTAAATGATGAGAGGACCTCTTTTGTACCTAGAGCAGAAATTCACATCTAGTGGGTAGTAACTATATTTTCTTGAGGATAAATGACTCAACAAACCTAGAAATGGTATATAAGTACTTGAAAAAACTGTAGATAAACCAACAGTTATTCTTTAAGGAACAAGTTGTATGTGCATGCATGCTAAGTTGCTTCAGTCATGTCCAACTCTTTGTGACACTATGAAGTATAGCTCTCTAGGCCCCTCTGTTCATGAGATTCTCTACGTAAGAATACTGGACTGAGTTGCCATGCCCTCCTCCAGGGGATCTTCTCAACTCAGGGATTGAATGTCTCCTGCATTGGTAGGTAGGTTCTTTACCACTAGTGCCACCTGGGAAGACGCAAGGAACAAGTTATGCCAAAATAATTTGTATTTGATTTTAGTTAGGATTATTGATTATACAGTAGCTTAAATTTATTTATTTATTTATTTTAGTTTTTTTATTTTTTTAATTTTAAAATCTTTAATTCTTACATGCGTTCCCAAACATGAACCCCCCTCCCACCTCCCTCCCCACAACATCTCTCTGGGTCATCCCCATGCACCAGCCCCAAGCATGCTGTATCCTGCGTCAGACATAGACTGGCGATTCAATTCTTACATGATAGTATACATGTTTCAATGCCATTCTCCCAAATCATCCCACCCTCTCCCTCTCCCAAAGAGTCCAAAAGTCCATTATACACATCTGTGTCTTTTTTCCTGTCTTGCATACAGGGTCGTCATTGCCATCTTCCTAAATTCCATATATATGTGTTAGTATACTGTATTGGTGTTTTTCTTTCTGGCCTAATTCACTCTGTATAATTGGCTCCAGTTTCATCCATCTCATCAGAACTGATTCAAATGAACTCTTCTTAACGGCTGAGTAATACTCCATTGTGTATATGTACCACTGCTTTCTTATCCATTCATCTGCTGATGGACATCTAGGTTGTTTCCATGTCCTGGCTATTATAAACAGTGTTCCGATGAACATTGGGGTACATGTGTCTCTTTCAATTCTGGTTTCCTCGGTGTGTATGCCCAGAAGTGGGATTGCTGGGTCATAAGGTAGTTCTATTTGCAATTTTTTAAGGAATCTCCACACTGTTCTCCATAGTGGCTGTACTAGTTTGCATTCCCACCAACAGTGTAGGAGGGTTCCCTTTTCTTCACACCCTCTCCAGCATTTATTGCTTGCAGATTTTTGGATCGCAGACATTCTGACTGGTGTGAAATGGTACCTCATTGTGGTTTTGATTTGCATTTCTCTAATAATGAGTGATGTTGAGCATCTTTTCATGTGTTTGTTAGCCATCTGTATGTCTTCTTTGGAGAAATGTCTATTTAGTTCTTTGGCCCATTTTTTGATTGGGTCGTTTATTTTTCTGGAATTGAGCTGCATAAGTTGCTTGCATATTTTTGAGATTAGTTGTTTGATAATACAGTAGCTTAAATTTAGAAGGGAAAATCTCAAGTTAGAAAAGTTTACAATTAACTAGATTTCAATCTTTGACATATTAAAGCTTTAATATGGACAAACTTTGCTTGAGATATTTAATAATTCACCTTGACAGTTTCCTACTAAATTGTATTGAAGGTGATAATGTAAAAGGTAGGATTATCATCTGTAATTAATATGAAGTAAGAAGGAGTTATTATGTAGACTGGTAGATTTATGTTTAAGGTTTTTAAATAAACTAAAGTAATAGGAGGAAAATTTAAGCTTAATGAAATAAACTATGAATCTGATTTAATGACTTAGTCATACAGATTGGGTATGGGGAAAACTAACTTATTAAAAACCCATATTAAAGATATTAGTGGAAATTAAGTTGAATTGAAGCTATCTAGCAACAGATTTAATCATTAATTATAATCTAAGCAGCATTAATGTAAATTCATTAAAATATAAAGCCAAAATTAGCTCTGCTAAATCAATATATAAGTCAATTTTATTGGCATGTTTGTATATAAGATTGACACCTAAATCTGCTATGACCGGTCTTCCACAAAGCATTCAATATGAGACCATTTGTCATGTTCTTTAACCTTATAATTGTTTATTTTAAGAAATAATATGTTTGGGAGATACTTCTAGGGAAAAACAATTTTATTTTTCCCTGTTATATTTCTAATCATCTCACATTTTCCTTTTATTATTATACATGCCTATTTACATAATCTCAAATACAGACCAACCCAAATCATGGTTAAAATATGGTAGCACTTACGTTTAGATCTTTAATACATTTTGAGTTTATTTTTCTGTATGGTGTTAGAAAGTGATCTAGTTTCATTCTTTTACAAGTGGTTGACCAGTTTTCCCAGCACCACTTGTTAAAGAGATTGTCTTTAATCCATTGTATATTCTTGCCTCCTTTGTTGAAGATAAGGTGTCCATTGGTGTGTGGATTTATCTCTGGGATATTTCTATTTTGTTCCATTAATCTATATTTCTGTCTTTGTGCCAGTACCATACTGTCTTGATGACTGTCGCTTTGTAGTACTATAAAGCTCCTAGAGGAGAACATAGGCAAACCACTCTCTGACATAAATCACAGCAGGATCCTCTATCATCCCCCTACCAGAATACTGGAAATAAAAGCAAAAATAAACAAATGGGACCTAATTAAAATTAAAAGCTTCTGCACAACAAAGGAAACTATAAGCAAGGTGAAAAGACAGCCTTCAAAATGGGAGAAAATAATAGCAAATAAAGCAACTGACAAACAAATAATCTTAAAAATATACAAGCAACTCCTGCAGCTCAATTCCAGAAAAATAAACGACTCCATCAAAAAATGGACCAAAAAACTAAAATGACATTTCTCCAAAGAAGACATATGAATGGCTAACAAACACATGAAAAGATGCTCAACATCACTCACTATCAGAGAAATGCAAATCAAAACCACAATGAGGTACTATTTCACACCAGTCAGAATGGCTGTGATCCAAAAGTCTACAAGCAATAAATGCTGGAGAGGGTGTGGAGAAAAGGGAACCCTCTTACACTGTTGGTGGGAATGCAAACTAGTACAGCCACTATGGAGAACAGTGTGGAAATTCCTTAAAAAATTGCAAATAGAACTGCCTATGACCCAGCAATCCCACTGCTGGGCATACACACCAAGGAAACCAGGATTGAAAGAGACACATGTACCCCAATGTTCATCGGAACACTGTTTATAATAGCCAGGACATGGAAGCAACCTAGATGTCCATCAGCAGATGACTGGATAAGAAAGCTGTGGTACATATACACAAATGGAGTATTACTCAGCCATTAAAAAGAATACATTTGAATTAGTTCTAATGAGGTGAATGAAACTGGAGCCTATTATACAGAGTGAAGTAAACCAGAAAGAGAAACCCCAATACAGTATACTAACACATATATATGGAATTTAGAAAGATGATAATGATAACCCTCTATGCAAGACAGCAAAAGAGACACAGATGTATAGAATGGACTTTTGGACTCTTTGGGAGAGGGAGAGGGTGGGATGATTTGGGAGAATGGCATTGAAACATGTATACTATCATGTATGAAATGAATCGCCAGTCTGTGTTCAATACAGGATACAGGATGCTTGCGGCTGGTGCACGGGGAAGATCCAAAGAGATGATATGGGGTGGGAGGTGGGAAGGAGGTTCAGGATTGGGAACTCATGTATACCCGTGGCGGATTCATGTCAATGTATGGCAAAAGCAATACAGTATTGTAAAGCAAAATAAATCAAAAATTAAAATTAAAAAATATATATATATGGTAGCACTTACTTTGAGGTTGTTTTATTACACTGACAAATGTTTTTGTTTAACTTACTATATGCTGGGTGAGTTATTGAAATCACACTTTAATATTCATAAAGTATGTTTTCAAAATATTCCACTAAATTAAATTCTGGCATGAAAATGATATGAACAATGAACAATATAGATAAGATACATAGTTATACATATTTGTGTAAATGTTTTTATAGTATATGAATTATATGCCATAGATATGTTTAGGTAGAATTTTAGAAGCTAAAATGTAGTATCCAATTAAATATGTTACACATGCAATATGTTTTGATTATTTAACTCTAAATTTTAATTCTAGAAAAAATAATTAATACAGTTATATTATAGTTGGTAATTGATGAATTGTTAATAATGGTTCCAAGTTTATTTTTTCCTTACAATTAATACTCAAGTCTTTTTTTTTTATGTCTATATGTTTCCACTGTTGATCATGAATAATTCCAATTTTAAGTTTGACTCTCCTCCATCCATAATGTAGAACAAGAGTAATGTAGAACAAGAGTAATGTAGAAGCCCCAAGACTGAGTCCTAATACACTCAGTATTGAGAATTGGGCAGAATTAGCAAGTAAAAAAGAAAACCACCCAGTGAATTAGAAGTTAAACCAGGAGAGTGCAATATTTTTTGTTAAGAAAAGAGCTTCAAGGAGGAAAGATTGAATGACTACTACAAATGCTGCTAAAGCAAGTGAGATGTGAGCTGAAAATTGACCAACAGATGTAGAAAAGCAGAGATTAGTTTCTGTGAAATGACAAGGACAAACACTTGATCTTTCAAGAAACAGTGAACAGGAAAAAGAGGATGGAATTGTACTGGAGGTGGGCTTTTTAAAGGAAAAAGTCAAAGCATGTTTGTATGCTAATCATATTGATCCAGAAAGCATGGAGAAAATTCATGATGTGAGAAAGAGAGGAAAATCACTATGGTGTTGCATTTAAAAACAAGAGTATTCGATCTTGAGTAAAAAATAAACAAACAAAAAAAGGAGGATTGCTTTTGATAGGAACTTGGACAGTTCATCCATAATAATATATAAGAGGTTAAGTATGACTACAAATTGTTGTTGTTTAGTTGCTAAATTGTGTCTCTTTGTGACCTCATGGACTGGGTAGCCCACCAGGCTCTTCTATCCATGATATTTTCCAGGAAAGAAAACTGGAGTGGGTTACCATTTCCTCCTCCATGGGATCTTCTTGACCAAGGGATCAAACCTGCATCTCCTGCTTGGCAGGTGGATTCTTTACCACTGAGCCACCTGGGAAGCACCATGACTATAAATAGAAGTGAATTAATTGTTAGATGTGATAATGAATCTCCGAAAAACTGTCTTCTAATTCCTTGTTTTTTGTTCCCCCCCGCCCCCCCCGCCCCCCGCACTGTGGAATAAGAAGCAAAAATATCAGCTAAAAAAAATATATATATATATATATATATATATATATCAGCTAAGCATTGGAATTAGAAAAAAAAATATTCTCTAAGTTTGTAGAAAGGAGAAAATAAAATGGGAGAGTACAAAGTTATCTTGGAGAGTAGGAACTAGGAAAAAGTCATTATTGCCAGACAATGTCAACTTCAGTTTGATGATTATAAATTTAAAAGATTATAATCCAGCATAGTTATGGTTTACTCTAGTTGCTTTCAGCTGCAGGAATTCATGTGAAGTGTAGGCAGCATGAAATGAAGTTACATTTGTTGCATAAAAACAATATGGAAAGTATATATGTGGATTTGAATTTAGGTTGCTGGTGCAAATTCATTTCCCCAAACTATAAAAATATTTAGATATTAAAAATCTGGGCTTATGTTAATATTTATTCTACTTTGTTCTATCAACATACATGGAATTGATTCATGCAATAGAAGACAGTGTGGTGCAGAGGAACGAAGTGAAATATCAGAGTTATAAGCATACACTGGGCAGTTAAATAAATCTAGAGTGAATCATGGCTTCAAACTATTTGAGAACATGGATGCTTTACTTAAATTCCCTCATTCTTAGTTTTATTTATTTATTTGTTTTGTAATTTGATGTGAAAATTTAATGAGATGACATGTGAAATATCTAGCAATGCTTTTGCTCAGAATGAATCATCGATTATGTATAGTATCTCACAATTAGGATTATTTCTCCACAAGCAATCACATATTTTTTCTGCTTACCACCATCTTACTTACACCTTTGCTATGTATTTTCCCAGTCACCACACATCTTCACTACAAATTTGCCTTGGTTAACATTTCACCCAGGATTTCATGATATATCATTAGTTGCCCTTTGCTCTTTTCACATTTTTGTTTAAATTCATCCTGGGAACATTCAGATGTTATTTCCTAATAGAGGAACAAAGGTTAGAGGACTTTTTCCTGATTTAGCTATTCTGAAATAACAAAATGTCACTTAAAAATTAATTTCTCAAAAAAAACAAAGCAACGTTTTTCTCTACATTTTAAATACACATATTATTAAATTAGTTTGTCTCATACAGATTTTTCATCTTTTCATTTCTATAAGAAATTTAAATAACTAATTTCAGGTAAAAAATTATATGAAATCATTAAAACTTTGAAAGTAGATGTCAGTAAACTTATCATCCATTGATAAATTAAGCCCATCAACCTGTATGTTAATTAAAAATATGTCTAATAGCCTACCAACTGCAAATGACATTTGTAGATTTTAGCAAATGGGATTATGTTAATTTTACTTAAAGCTTATTGTCATATTGCAAAATATTTTAAATAATTTTAATAACATCAAGATAATCACTGACCTAAAATTAATTGTCATTTTAAATTTTTAAATTACCCACGAGCTGGATAAAATCAATTTTATTTTTTCTTTACAAAAATATTCTAAGACATTGTAATCTTGATAGAGGATTCTATTCTCTCAGTTTTGTGTAAAGCCAGCAAAAATATCATCTGCTCCCTGCTCCAGTGTACTGCGAGAGGAGGTGCAATATCCCCAAGCTCTGGTACTTGCAATAGATACTGGCAAAAGATTTTGTTTAAGCAAAGGAGGTAGGAAAGCAATAGGAGGATAATAAGAAGCAGGCAGATGAAGGTTAGATTCATCCTCGTCAACAGAGCTGAGCAACACAGGCCAAATGAGGAGAGTAGGCCTTTCATTTAATCCCCTTGAGAAAACCAACCAGATTAAACCAAGATACCTATAGGCTTAGGCCTGCACATAATTTGATTTCTGGGAAAACAGATATTTTTTCCTAAAAAAAACACATACCCACTCCCCAAAACCCAACCTCTTCTCTCATAAGAATTTTTTTTAAGTTAAAAATAAAATGCTGAACCTTAAAAATTTCCATTTCTAAAAATCCTGTTTTATTTAGAAGAGGATGATGGTGGTAGAAGGTGCTGCTAAATGGAAATGCAAAGATTATGTGCAGTAGAGGAGCTAAGCCTCTTGGGAAAGGTTTTTATGAGCTGTATAATCTTGCTTAGATCTCATTTGTTTATTTCATCTCTATGTTGGCAAAAGATTATGACAGAACAATTTAAAGTCCTGCCTAACTTCACAGAGGTTTAGCTTCATGGGAGCTCTGTCTATAAGCATCTACAAAGTAATTAAACTATAATAAATTGTCACTTTTATGAAAATCCATAATGTTTACAAGGTCTTTCTCAGAGTACTTCAAATACTTTATTAATTATGCTATTAAGACCAACAATTCTGAAATTAAGTAACAGTATATACTTCAAAATTATTAGAAGACCGTTAGAGTATTTTCTGACTTCTTTAAAACTTTCTCTTCTAACACATTCTTTTTTTTCTTTTAGTGATCTTGAAAAAGTACTTTATACACATTCTTTTATTTTGAAAAAATTATAACTTAATTTTTGACAATTGCTTTAATACAATACATTCATGCAAAAATACCAGTGTCAAAAATAGTTATCTTTTTTGTATTCCAAATTAATCTTTCTCAAAGCTCCGACTGATGAACATTGCACTTAACACAATTTTTAATTTTGGTTTTTGTTTTGTAGTATTCAATTTAATTTACCCATCCATTGGCCTATAGTTAAGTTTATGTCCACTTCTATTTGTTCAAATTCATGATTTTTCCCAGACCTGTTTTCCTCTAAATTTTCAGGCATTTTCATTCCAGGCCCATGTTCAGGCTACATCATTTGGTGCTGCCCAGGAGTGTGTCTGTATTCTCACCCCTCTGACCACTTCTTCTTCCTTGCAAAGTGGATGACCAGATGCACTGCTCTCAGTTCTGCCTATTGAAAGATTTTCTCACTCCAGTGTCTTTCAAGGTCATATCTGAATGTGATTGTGAGGCAGTTACACATTTTCAGATTGCTTACACATACCAAGCCAACTCATCCATAACTTAACTTAGGCATTTCTCTCTTCTTCAGCTAATCTGATGAAACATCCAAGGTGGCAGTAGGTTCAAGCCCTGGGTTCAGCTGTGTGGAGGTGTCTACCAAGAGATGTAGCTTACTCATGTCCTCTACTATTGACGCTTGATCCCAGTTGTATCTTTTCCATCTTTGGCTGACTCATTAGACATTATGACTTAGCAGGTCATCAGTACCCAGTGCAGAATGTGTCATTCAGAAGCATAGTCATTTGGTGCCCTATGGTCAAATGTTCTTTCTACAAAAGTCACACTTTGCAGTTATTTGTGAGGTACTGCTAGTCTCATAAACTAGAATGATTCCTCAGAGGTGTTTTTGTTTGTTTGTTTGTTTGTTTTTTAATCTTTTGTATTCTTTATATTTCTGAAGAACACAAGCCATTTATATTGTAGGATGTTCCTCTTTGATATTAGTATTTCTTCATGATTAGATTTAGGTTGTAAGGTATAGGCAGGAATAGTATTAAAGTGATGTGTTCTTCTCAGTGTATCACAGCAGGAGGCAAGTGATGCTTACTGGTCCCCATAGTCAGTGATGTTAAATATAAACACTTAGTAAAGCTTTGCCACAAACATTCTTCATATTACTTTCTCAGCGCCCTCAGGAGCCCTGGGTTCACTGTTTTCTTAAAAAATTCTTCTTTCTTTTCAGGGTTAAATGATATTCAAAGACCAATATCTACATGTTAGGTGTGATGATCTTGGTATAGGTATGTCATTGATTTTAGGCTCTCTCATCAGAAAAAAAAAAAAAAAAAAAAAAAAAAAAAAACAGAAAACAAATGGGTATTATAGGAAATTGTGAGTTCTGAAATCTTGCTCTAAACTATGAAGTTGCCATGCATGGGTTCATAGTTACAAGCAGAAAGCACAAAATACCTGGATCACAGAACTTTATGCCTCACTGCACAGCAGGGATCAAGGACTTCATATACCCATCACTTCCTATTACCCCTAAGCCCCTCACAGGTGTTTTTAGGTGGGTCCAGGTGGATGCTGTCCACATAGTACATTCTATGACAAAACTGAGGAAATGTGACCTAAGAGAAACTCCCAATATTATAAGGGAGTTGCTTCCAATCTACCATAATTTGGCCCTGAGTCATTACTACCTTGATCAGAGGGAGCCTGAAAGATCTTATGTTTGTCCCTCCATAGTGAGTGAATAAAAACATTCTTGGAAAGTAGTCTGGAACAAATACTTTTAATACTTTTTTCTTAGAAAATGGGCAAAACATATGATTTTTTGGTATTTCTATCTATTCTCAGTTATTAGATTTCTTTTCTGCTTGTCCTTTAAACTTTTTGGTACATATAATTCGTAATAATGACAAGTAAACAATCAAACATATACAAGCATATTTTAACTGATTAAAATTTGCTCTGAATAGAGAAATAAGCATATGACCATGAAAGTAAAAGGAAAACACTTAATAATTGTGAGTAAAAGAATCAGGAAAGACACTGTGGAGTAGCTAGCAATAGGAAGTATGTATTGATCACAATAAATTGTGGAAAATTCTTAAAGAGATGGGAATACCAGACTACCCTACCCACCTCCTGAGAAACTTGTATGCAGGTCAAGGAGCAACAATTAGAACTGCACATGGAACTATAGGCAACAGGGAAAGGAGTATTTCAAGAATGTATATTGTCACCCTGCTTATTTAACTTATATGCAGAGTGCTGGTGGTAGTGGTGGTATAGTCACTAAGTCATGCTCAACTCTTGTGACCCCATGGACTGTAGCCTGCCAGGCTCCTTTGTCCATGGGATTCTCCAAGCAAGAATACTGGAGTGGGTTGCCATTTCCTTCTCCAGGGTATATGCAAAGTACATCATGCAAAATGCTGGGCTGGATGAAGCACAAGCTGGAATCAAGATTGCCAGGAGAAATATCAATAATCTCGCATATGCAGATGACTCCACTCTTATGGCAGATAGCGAAGAGGAACTAAAGAGCCTCTTGATGAAAATGAAAGAGGAGACTGAAAAAGCTGGCTCAAAACTCAACATTCAAAAAGTGAATATCATGGCATCTGGTCCCATCACTTCATGGCAAATACTGGGGAAACAATGGATACAGTGACAGGGTTTATTTTCCTAGGCTCCAAAATCACTGCAGATGGTGATTGCAGCCATGAAATTAAAAGATGGTTGGTCCTTGGAACAAAAGCTATGACCAATCTATACAGCATATTAAAAAGTGGAGACATTACTTTGCTGACAAAGGTCTGTCTAGTCAAAACTATGATTTTTCCAGTAGTCATGTATGGGTGTAAGAGTTGAAGCATAAATAAGGCTGAGCACTGAAGAATTGATGTTTTTGAACTGTGGTGTTGGCAAAGACTCTTGAGCATCACTTGGACAGCAAGGAGACCAAACCAGTCAATTCCAAAGGAAATCAGTCTTGAATATTCATTGGAGGGACTGATGTTGAAGCTGAAGCTACAATGCTTTGACCACCTGATGTGAAGAGCCAACTCATTGGAAAAGACCCCAATGCTGGGAAAGATTGAAGGCCAGAGGAGAAGGGGACAACAGAGGATGAGATGGTTGGATGGCATCACCAACTCGATGGACATCAGTTTGTGCAAACTCTGGGAGATGGTGAAAGACAGGGAAGTCTGACATACTGCAGTCCATGGGGCCACAAAGAGTCAGACAGGACTGAGCAACTGAACAACAATAAATTGATTGGCACAGACATTCTTCTGTGGAATCTGCTGGAAAAGTCCTCCATCATTCAATAACAAAATAAACATCTCCATTTCTTAAGACAGTATAATGTCATACATTTGTGTACAACTATTTAAATTGCCATTATTTTTTTTTTAGTTTTTTATTTTTTTAATTTTAAAATCTTTAATTCTTACATGCGTTCCCAAACATGAATCCCCCTCCCACCTCCCTCTAAATTTTTTTGTCACTAAGCACTTTTACTTGAAATTGTTTTCATGTCTGTAATTAGATTCACCATCATTATCAGCTAATTATACTCCAGAAATGGCGGTAGGGGGCAGGGAATCTATTGGTCAAATTGACAGTATATTTCATCCCTCGATTGATTAAAAATCAAGTGTTAACTACAGAAACAATTGACTGACCATTGTTTCACAATTCAATGTTTTTAGCAAGCTTTAGTCACACAACCTTGTAACAATTGTGTTACTCATCTTAAATAAGTACATTTTTGTTTGAACAGCAGGGCATTAAGGAAAAAAATGTGAAAATGCTAAGTGAAAGTAAGAAACTTTCTGGAAGCTATTAAGTAGATACATCCACAATGAATTACTAAACTTTTATTTTAAACACTAGTGAATCTGAAATTGCTACTTTTATGATAGGCTCCTTGCAGGTTTCTATTTCCAGTGACAGCTCTACTTCAGTAATCATGTAACTATTCGCTCCTTCCATAAAACTCCTGCTTAGACATGATCACATGCTGTTTCAATTCTCTAGCACAAAATCAGATATATGCTCCGTTCAGTCATTTACAATACTCTTTTTCTGGACCATAAGATGCAGAAAGTAGATAGGATTGAAAAGGGTAAGCCCAAGGTGTAGATTATTTTATTAAACAAAACTAATTTGAAGCCATTTTAAATCCATTTGCTCTATTATTCTGTCTTTTAACTTTAACTGGCTATATCCCTATACTTTATAGCATAATTGAAGCAACTACTAAAATATTAAAAGTGATGAAATGTATAGAGCACTTTCTGTTTATGTGTAATAATTTAATAACCTTCTAAATAGCAATATGAAACTAGCCATATTTTATTTGTGAATGCATTAAATATTTGTATAATATTCAATATAATTTAGGCAGAAATTAAAATGCATGCATATGTTTGAAGTTTGAAAAACTGATATATGAATAGATACAGAAATATTTATAAATAAAATGATTTAAACAATGTGATAATCCTGCTAGGTATGTAAGGCATAACCTCCAAGGTAGAGGATTGAAAGAAAAATACCAGAAGAGTTTATGCAAACCTTAGGCTCTTCTGGGGCACTGTCTAGACAGAGCATCTTCTTCAGTTCCAGGACTTGTGCCATAAAAATTTATAAGGGCACAAATCACACAGTGTGCTACTGGTCCATTCCAGCTGATGTTCATTTCTCCGTATACACCCCTGTAACAATCACCTGACCTTACCTAGATAAGTGTTGTTAGTAGGTAGGAAGAGTCAAAGAGGACCTTTCCTTGGCCTCAGTACTTGGTAAGGACACAGAGACAAATCTAAGGTCTTACCCATGACAATATGCAAGTTTACTGAAGAAATAACAGAAGGAATACCTCAAGGGAGAGGTGGGTCAAGCTGAGAGGCACTGGCATCTGCGTGATGAGCGATGGGGTTTTCAGAACAAAGCTTTTATATATTCATCTCGGTGGGCGTGCGCTGACAGTTGTGATAGACAGTTGTAAATTATATAACAACAGGCAGTATTGCACATGCCTTTTCCATAATTCAGTCTGTTATAATCAGAGGTATGTATGTATAGAATATTTATGAACACTTAATGAGCTCCTTGTTGCATAAGGTCACTTGGGGACACAGCTGTGAGTCAACTGCACGTGAGCTGGAGTTGGAAAAATCTCTGTGGTTATTTTATAGCATACCTGTGAGCTTCTGGGCTGCACTGGGACATGTCTGGGATGGGGTTTAGGGTTGCTCATGCCTAACTTCCTACACAATAGTTTAAATTTCCCCCTGCATATTTGCTTCTTAATTTCCTCTTTCTCTGTTTCTGGATTAGTTGTTCATATATCACATTAAAATATATATATATATATTGCCACCTCCTAACCTCACATTCCTGTTTCTCTCCTGCCAATTGAGCATTAACATCCCTGGGCCAGTGCTAGCATCCGTCTTCTTTCGTAATTAAAGAGCTCATTTTATGCTTTCCCTAAGAGGTAGACAATAAAATTCTGGAAATATTAGGATAATTCTTTTTGCATTATTCCAAATATTAACCTGGTCTGTATGATTACACTCATGTTTATATTTTAATTATATATTCAGCACCACATCTTTCTTCCTTCCCCTTTTATTCTTAAATTTTAAATCATTATTCATTCATAAAGAGTTCCCCTGAACTTCTTTGACTCGGATTTCTAGCAATTGCTTACACCTGTGAGTAACACCAACAAACTGCATTAATTTATATATAGTTACATTCTGTTGTTAAAGTACATATTAATAGGATGTGAATACAGTTTTATAAGACTAATTTGAAAGATTATTGTAGATATTTAAGCAAATGAACTTCATTATATAAAATATTATAAAATTCTTGGAAGTACAGAGAGTGAGAAAAGTTCTGATCTTGGTTTTTTTTTTTAAGATTATTACAGTTTACATTGATGAGAAATAAATTAACCTAGCCTTACAAAGTGGCTAATAATTTGACAAGAGTTAGTATGAATCATTAGACCACTTCAAAAAGCTGAAATAACATGGGCACTGATTTTAGTGCCAAGCTTGCAGTAGTTGGGAAGCAGCTGACTTACTTTTATTAAAGTCTCTGTGTCCAAGTATGGGGGTGTTGAAATGATAAAATAGTAAAACAAATTTTTGCAGGAATTTTTATGGAATTGATCTGTTTTTCTATTAATTAGGATGTACTCAATATAGAAAACTTAATAGAAAAAATATTGGTGTATGATAATGGATATAACAATACGCTGTTGATAAAATAGAGACAATGGATATTTGTAATTGGAAAACAAATGCAAGAAGTCAGAAAAGAAGTTTCATTTTTCTTATGAGTGTTGGTTAAATCATTGTCCAAGTTTCCATTTCTTCAGCTCTAAAATTGAGGTGATAATATTGTAAGTTTCCCAGGTCATGTAATGGTAAAAATTCTGTCTGCGAATTCAGGAGACTTAAGAGAGTTGAGTTCAATCCCTGGGTTGGGAAGATCCCCTGGAGAAGGAAATGATAACCCACTCCAGTATTCTTGCCTGGAGAATCTCATGGACAGAAGAGCCTGGTGGGCTACAGTCCATAGGGTCGGACACAAGTGAACATCTGAGCACTTAATATCTGATTACTTTATAGATATGTAACATATACATGCATACTTTTTATGTAAAGCTACTAAAAACAAAAACAAAACAAAACAAAAAAAACACTATGTGGAAGAAAAGTGTTTCAATGGTCTAGAACTGGTTATAGATCATGGAGACTACTAAACTTTCCTTCTTCTAGTGAATCAGTAACCAAAGAATTTCCAAAAATGAATAAAAGACAAACAATGTAATATATAAGTGAATAAAAAACTTGAACAGATGATTCAAAACCAAGAAAAAGAACAAGTCTTTTAAACATTAGGTGTTTAACATCACCTACCATCAAGAAATAAAAATTAAAAACATGTTTCCATTTAATTTACTAATTATGCAAAATCAATAATGTTGAAAATACCTAGCACTAAGAACATAGAAAAACAGTCTTACATTGCTTATGAAATGTGTGAATCAATATAAACCAGGGATCCCAACATTTAAGTAATTGTACATGAAACTGTGGACTAACCTCTGGAATCTGAGCTAGTTTCAGTAATAGAAGAATTTCATTCTTCTTTTAATATGTACCTATGTCAATTTTATAATAAAACAATATTCTAATTACTAAAAGTTAAGTGATATAAATATCTGAAATTACTATAATGTAACATTTTGTTTTCCTTCAGTTTGTTCTCCTTAATAGACTATATGCAGGCCATTTTACTTCTTTTATTTGATCAAATTCACTATGTGGTTATTTTCTCTGTGAGTCTGGTCCCATTAAATTGGGTTTCATAGCAATCATCTCTTCCTACTTTTATTACTGGTCATTTTGAATCTCACTGTTGCTTTTTATAAATTCTGCCTAAGAGGGAAATAATTTTACCACTAAGTTAAATCCCCGCTGATGGGGAAAATACCACAGTTCTGACAAGAAGCAATTATAGTGATTTTATCAGTTGGCTTAATTATCATGACTGTTGCATGCTGTGATGCAAATTAGAGATGCCAGTTTTAGAAACATGCTGAGTCTATCTTTAGTGATTTTTTACATGTTAAGATGCATCGAGATATCAAAATATCCATGGATCAGTGAAAAGATAACTTATCAGATACATCTGATCCCACTTAAAATCACTTATACTTTGGCAAATAATTCTAATCACAATTCTTTACTATCCCTGTGATCAATCTAAAATCTAACTGAAATAACTGCACAGTAATTTGCTTTCCTCTAAGTTACTGGATGTTTTGCTTTCTCTTTTTAAAACTGTTTACTAGAAACAATTTTAAAACAAAATCTATTTTTATTTTCTTTCAATTTAAGGATATTTCTGCATACATTTTCATCCTATAAATGAGCAAGACAAGGAAGCCACCCTTATTGAATAAAAAGTTGAGAACAATAAGGGAGAATATAACTTTTCCTATGTTTTATTAATATGGGCCTTACAGATTTTTTTATTTCCATGCCAAGGTTCTGAGGCAACACAGTTATTTATATACTTTGAAAGCAATATGTTTGCTTAAAAATGTTGAAATATATTAAAATGACATTTATCTGTCCTAAGGATTTAGAATAGATGCTGTCAGTGCTTAGTACATATCCCCTGGTTTCTTATTATTTCAGGGGACAGGAGCTAGAATTCCAGCTAGTGCCAGCTGCATTCCTTTCCCTGAAGTCTTTATCTGGCAGTTAGACCAAACTAGTCTCTACAAATGGAAAGCCAAAATTTCTGAGGAATTAACACCATACTGTCCAATCAATGACAGACAGGAATTGGTAAATAAATACCCCGGATTCTTTGGGTGAAATAACTGAAAAGTGTGTTCTATGCTGGCTTTCCAAGCCTCTGATGGGTTTAAAATTTTATTGTCCCCCGTGGTAACTTGCTTAGTAATGCAAATTTATTAATGACCCTCCCCCACCCGACCCAATCACAGTCTCACTCTTGCATCACGTTTTCCAGAGATCATCTCAGAATTAAATTACTTACATTTTTTTAAGTACACACTCCAATATTTAGACTATTTTTGATTTAGTTGTCAGAAAATTAATGATTCAAGGAGACTAAGGTTTCTAAGAATGAAATATTAGTAAAGTATAGAATATTGAAAAGGATACCAAACAACAAAGATAAACAGAAGGGACCCAGTCGATTGATTTAGTCTTTAACATCTTTAAAGCTTGTTACTACAGATCTGCTGTAAAAAGAACCATATCTTGACCCATTGTTTCATGTTTTATCGTACATAATTAATGCTTCCTGTAATTCCTCTTAATTTTTCTTCTTATGAAATCATACAAATAAATGGAAAGAAAAAGTTAATGAAATATTTGAAGAAAATGGAGGAGAACATAGGTTGACCAAGATAGTGGCATGAGGCATACCCAGTGTTCTGACTTAAACTGGCCCTTAGATCATTTTATTAGGGTAAGACTTAATTTAAACCATATTTGCAAATATACCACTTCCCAGATTAGAAAATTTGCAGTGTTAAAGCTGATATTTCCTTGTTAAGGTACTTCTGAATGATTTGTTTTGAGTTATTTTTATGTTACAGGATTTTGTTCATCTTTAACATATCTTTCCTATACATTCAGCGCATTGAGGTACATGTTACTGGATTTTCAATTTCACAGGCAGAAAAAAATAAGTAAATAAACTATTGCTCTATCCTTACTTCCATACATATTTCTACTTGTTTAAACTAAAAAAAACTTTCTTTAGCTGTTTAATGAAGCAAGGGATGGCATTCAATTGTGACAATTTAGTATAATGACAACACAAAGTAACATGTAAGAATCTGAAATCTTGTGGTGATATTTCAGTTATAAAACTAAGCTGATTACACAAAGGAATGTTATTGAAGAATCTTCTTAGAAATTGTATTTTCCCCAAAAGCCTGAAAATGAAAAGATATGAAAAATACAAATTTCTGCAAGAACGGATTTCTCTGTACTTTTCTATATAGAAATTCATCACTACAGAGGGCTGCTCACCTCACTCCCTATTGAGATGGAAAGTAAAGTTATGTGTAATAGTGTTCCCAGTGATCAAGAGTACAAATGTTTTGTCCGGAGCTGTAGGAGGGAATGATGACCTTGCAGCATCCTACTGTATAGTTTTTCGAGGCATTACACCCCTTTTTCAAGAATCAAGCACCTTGCTAAAGGTTTATCTGATAGCTTTTCTGATGGTAAAAGTATGCAAATAGTAATGCATTTCCATAGAAAATTACAGAAGAGCAGCAAGCTGTCTAGAAAAAGCCTTTGTAAACTAATTTTCCAAAGTCTTATGTCAGGCAATCTGAAAATAAGTGTCAGAGAGTGATTAGTTCAGAGTCATGTACACAACTAGATAGAAGATGAGTACGTTTACTATCTGTCCTCAGTCATGTCCAACGCTTCACGATCCCACGATCGTGTCTCTTGTGTCTCCAATTGGCAGGTAGGTTCTTCACTACCTGAGCTACCTAGGAAGTCCCTTACTATCTGAGGTTTGTGACAAAGAGATCACCGAAAGAAAAAGAGTGCTGAAGATATTCAGTTCCATTACTTTCCAATAATATGACTGTGGTTCATTTTAGAGAGGAGACTGTGCTCTTGTTTCTTTAACTCTGAATCTATAGGAATATAATTATGGTTTGTGGATGTGCAAAGCCGCTTCAGCTGTGTCTGCAACCCTATGGACTGTAGCCTGCCAGGCTCCACTGTCCATGGGATTCTCCAGGCAAGGATACTGGGAGTAGGTTGCCATGGCTTCCTCCAGGGAATTTTCTCAACCCAGGAATAGAACCCGCATCTCCTGTGGAACTTGCATTGCAGGCAGATTCTTTACTGCTCAGCCACCAAGGAAGTCCATTATGGGTTTTTGATACATTGACAAAACATAAGCACCTAGAATTTGCATGGATAACTAAAAATTTACAATGAGAGAACAGAATGTATTTCTATGTAAGTTAAAATAGAAGATATCCAAGAGGAAATAGGAAAGGCAATTTGATTCAGTATAAACAGAGAAAAAATCAGAGAAAAAGAGTAGCAATTATGTAATTGAAAACTAATTGCTTTATATATCACAACTCTAAAATTGTACTCTGGCTATTAAAAAAAGAAAGTAGAGTCTGGTAAGAGAACTGCTCAGTTCTGAAAGCATATGAGAAACACCTGGGCAACAATGGTGATAATTTTCTCCAGCTCATGAGAAAACATCATTTACCCACATAAAATAACAAAGGATACTTTTATATTTCTCTATACACAGGGAAAGTACTTAATAGTAATTATAAGGATGCTTCATTATTTTTTTCAATATTTGATAATTATATTCAGTTTCAAGGAATGAATGGAAATGTATCCTCATAAGTTAGTGAAATTAAATAACAACAATTAGGGTTTAAAAAAATAGTTACAGGAAAATGAACAAAACAACCATTACTGAAGTAATGGAGGTTGACTTCTAATGTAGTATATTACAGATTTATCAAATTAAATCTAGTAAACAATATAATAGAACAGTTTACTTTTAATTCAATGTTTTCTGATTCAATTCTAAATTTTGATACATTGACATAACATAGGCACCTAGAATTTTGCTATATATCTTTGAAAATGGAATCTGACTAATATTTGGATTTAACTAAAAGTCTAACTTTTCAATATCAAACTATTGCAATTTTATAAAATTTAAGAAGAGTAATATAATGAATTCTAGTAATTTTATTGCTCTTCTTGATTATAACATATTGCTTATCTATACTAGTTTTATCAATTTTTAAAATGCTGATTTTGATGAGATTTGATAGTATATTTTAGGGAAATTTTGTAGAGGAGATAATAAATGCGTTCTTCATAGGCCTGAATACAGGGAGTGGAAGTTGTCATTTATGCATTCACTCATTTCTAATGATTTAAAGATAAATTTTCAACAGCTATTTATATTTACCTACATTTTGCCAACTCTGTAGTTTTCAGAAGTCACTGCCTCAAGTTACTCAGAGCTTAATGGGAAATATAAAGTATATATACATTTATGTGATAAATGTAGCATATATTTATGTTATCTATATATACATATATGTTTATGTATATATGTGTGCTCTGGCTATTAAAGAGAGAAAATAGAGTCTGGTAAGAGCACCACTCAATTCTGAAAGCATATGAGAAACACCTGGGCAACCAATGGTGGTAATTTTCTCCAGCTCATGAGAAAACATTGATTACCCACATAAAATAACATAGGATACTTTGTACAATTTTAGACTTGTGATATATCCTATACATATATATTTATGATATATATAAAGTATATATACATTTATGTGCATGTATGTTTGCATGTATGTATATGTGTGTACATATATACATATACTACAATATGGATGCTGCAATGGAATTATCTGCCAAAGGACAGAAATGAACATGGAATAGTTGGAGCACATAGGAAACACCAGGATTGAAGCAGGAGAAGTTAGAAAGAGTTAGACTTGAAAGAGATGATGTACTCAAAGGTTTTTATTTCATTTTTAGGTGATAAGATGAAGTAGAAGGTTTTTAAGTAGGATGACAAGAATTAGATGTGTGTTTTATTACAGAAGAGAGTATAGAATGGAGTGGAAGAAACCCAAAGTAAGGGTTTGTACAATCTATACAAAGAGTCTATCTAGGCTGAACAAAATTTTAACTTGACCTAAAATAATGGTGGTTGATGAGAATTGTACAGAAAGGCTTCCAGGGAAAATGGCTGCTACTTAATATCGTTGTACCTATATCACAATAGCGAAAAATGGGACAAAACAATGGTGGGGTGGGATGGCGGAAATGCTTAACTAGTTACAGAACTGTATTATTTTAGTTTCTTATCCCTCTTCTAGGTAATGCCAAGAAAAACAAAAACAGAAACGTATTCTCCTTCTCTCCCCTTTCTCTCTCTGTCTGTCTCCCTCTCTACTTTCTTTCTCTATCTCTGGCTCTTTTTTCTCTGTCCAGGGAATAAAGCAAAAAAAAAAAAAAAAATCCTTCAAAGTTGAAACAGAAAAGAAAATGTGAGATTTAATATTCCTGGTGCATTTAGAAAGAACACTGTTAAATCTGCAAGCACTTCACATTGTTTTTGGTTTATTATATTCCTTAATTGATTTTTGTATCAAATCAAGGATCAAATTATATTTTTAATTCACATGGGCCCTTTTTTTTTTGCATGTGTATTTACTCAATATGTGAAATGTTTCAACAATAAACATCAAAATGAGACTCACTTTAATATTTAGACACAAAATTCAGTAGAGTGTACTTTGAATAAATAAATGTTCAGAAGTCCAAATAAGTACAGGGTCTTTTGTACATCTCATACTGGATTCAAAAATTGAGCTAGAGGTTATTTTACTATTGTGATAGTTGAATACCTTATCTTCTTGGTTTCAAATAAAGGGCTTTGGGAGACATTTTGGAACTCTCGTTTTGGATTTTCTCTTATTCAAGAATCCCTGCTCTGGGCTGCCTGTTGTCCAGCTGCCTCATCAACTGCAACTTGCAGCTTAGAATGGTATTGCTACTTCCATGGCAGTTACTCCATCAAAGCTGACAAAAATAGTTCTTAATGTGTATTTTTTTTCTTTTTGGTAAAAATGACAATTGTTTTTTTAAATTTTTAATTGGAGTGTAATTGCTTTAGAATGTTGTGCTAGTTTCCTAAAATTCATTTAATCAGACAATTTAAAAATGTTAAAGCTTGCCTAACCTACAAAAAAAAATATTTGTTTTGTTTTAAATTCACTGTAAGGTGCTTTTGTTAAAACAATTTTTTTTTTAATAGCAGGTGATATATACATATATCCATTGTAATTTTCATATAGGCTGAGTGAGAAAGGAGCGGTGGCTGTGTGGGCACAGGAAGCTCTAGAGGAGCTACTCCACGTTCAAGGTCAGGAGGGTCGGCGGTGAGAAGATACCCCTTGTCCAAGGTAAGAGAAACCCAAGTAAGACAGTGGTTGTTGCAAGAGGGCATCAGGGGGCAGACACACTGAAACCATGATCATAGAAAACTAGTCAATCTAATCACACTAGTACCACAGCCTTGTCTAACTCAATGAAACTAAGCCATGCGCTGTGGGGTCACACAAGATGGGTGGGTCATGGTGGAGAGGTCTGACAGAATGTGGTCCACTGGAGAAGGGAATGGCAAACCACTTTAGTATTCTTGCCTTGAGAACCCAATGAACAGTATGAAAATGCAAAATGATAGGATACTGAAAGAGGAACTCCCCAGGTCAGTAGGTGTCCAATATGCTACTGGAGATCAGTGGAGAAATAACTCCAGAAAGAATGAAGGGATGGAGCCAAAGCAGAAACAATACCCAGTTGTGGATGTGATCGGTGATAGAAGCAAGGTCTGATGCTGTCAAGAGCAATATTGCATAGGAATTTGGAATGACAGGTCCATGAATCAAGGCAAATTGTAAGTGGTCAAACAAGAGATGGCAAGAGTGAACGTTGACATTCTAGGAATCAGAGAACTAAAACAGACTTGAATGGGTGATTTTAACTCAGATAACCATGATATCTGCTACTGTGGGCAGGCATCCCTTAGAAGAGATGGAGTAGCCATCATGGTCAACAAAAGAGTCCAAAACGCAGTACTTGGATGCACTTTCAAAAATGACAGAATGATCTCTGTTTGTTTCCAAGGTAAACCATTCAATATCACAGTAATCCAAGTCTATGCCCCAACCAGTAATCCTGAAGAAGCTGAAGTTGAATGGTTCTATGAAGACCTACAAGACCTTTTAGAACTAACACCCAAAAAAGATGTCCTTTTCATTATAGGGGACTGGAATGCAAAAGTAGGAAGTCAACAAACACCTGGAGTAACAGGCAAATTTGGCCTTGGAATACAAAATAAATCAAGACAAAGACTAATAGAATTTTGCCAAGAGAACACACTGATCATAACAAACACTCTCGTCCAACAACACGAGAAGATTCTACACATGGACATCACCAGATGGTCATCACCAAAATCAGATTGATTATATTCTTTGCAGCCAAAGATGGAGAAACTGTATTCAGTCAGCAAAAACAAGACTGGGAGCTGACTGTGGCTCAGATCATGAGCTCCTTATTACCAAATTCAGACTTAAATTGAAGAAAGTAGGGAAAACTACTAGACCATTCAGGTATGACCTAAATCAAATCCCTTATGACTATACAGTGGAAGTGAGAAATAGATTTAAGGGACTAGATCTATTAGATAAAGTGCCTGATGATCTATGGACAGAGGTTCATGATATTGTACAGGAGACAGGGATCAAGACCATCCCCATGGAAAAGAAATGCAAAAAAGCAAAATGGCTGTCTGGGGAGACCTTACAAATAGCTGTGAAAAAAAGAGAAGCTAAAAGCAAAGGAGAAATGGAAAGATATAAGCATCTGAATACAGAGTTTCAAATAAAGAAGATGAAACCCCCCTAATGGCAGAAAGTGAAGAGGAATTAAAAAGCCTCTTGATGAAACTGAAAGAGGAGAGTGAAAAAGTTGGCTTAAAGCTCAACATTCAGAAAACAAAGATCATGACATCTGGTCCCATCACTTTAGGGGAACTATATGGGGAAAGAGTGGAAACAATGGCTGACTTTATTTTTTTGGACTCCAAAATCACTGCAGATGGTGATTGCAGCCATGAAAGTAAAAGACGTTTACTCCTTGGAAGAAAAATTATGATCAAACTAGATAGTATATTCAAAAGCAGAGACGTTACCTTGCCAACAAAGGTACATCTAGTCAATGCTATGGTTTTTCCAGTGGTCATGTATGGATGTGAGAGTTGGACTGTGAAGAAAGCTGAACACCAAAGAATTGATGCTTTTGAACTGTGGTGTTGGAGAAGACTCTTCAGAGTCCCTTGGACTTCAAGGAGATCCAACCAGTGCATTCTAAAGGAGATCAGCCCTGGGTGCTCCTTGGAAGGAATGATGCTAAAGCTGAAACTCCAGTACTTTGGCTACCTCATGTGAAGAGTTGACTCATTGGAAAAGACTCTGATGCAGGGAGGGATTGGAGGGCAGGAGGAGAAGGGGATGACAGAGGATGAGATAGCTGAAAGTCATCACCAACTCGATGGACGTGAGTTTGAGTGTACTCTGGGAGATGTTGATGGACAGGGAGGACAGGCAGGCTGCAATTCATGGGGTTGCAAAGAGTCGGACACGACTGAGTGACTGAACTGAACTGGATTGAGTGACTAAACTGAACTGAACTGAGTGAGAAAGAGAAACCAAAGCGTAAGAGCCAACTGAAGTACTGTATAAAATTTGATACCGTTTGTGTACTTACGAACCTGTGTGTTAACAATTTACTTATCTATTTTCTTTGGATGGGATTTTATATTGTTTTTAAATAAAATTAAATTATAAAACTGCTGTTAGGCTCTTTCTTAGATACAGCCCCTGTGCACGTGAATAAGTGTTTCTCCAGTGTATATTTAGGAATTACTGAGTCATAAATATGGGGATTTACATTTCTATTATATCGTTTTAAATTCCTCAAAGTAACTATTCCAATTTACATTCCCACTAGGAATGAATGTATAGTATATATTTTCTGTGCTCTAACTTAATGTTGGGTTAGTAGCATTTTCCTTTTATGCTAGTGTAAACTTTTAATTCCCGTTCTGATATAAATGCTTTACACACTACTGCTATATTATTTTAGTCATTAGCCTTTAATTTGGTAACATGTATATTTTTGAACAAGTTTGAATTCATTTGTATCTTTAATCAAGTCCTGACTAAGACATGTTATTCTCATTAGATTTTTGTTCAGATTTTCACTTCCATCTGAAAAGCTTATTCCTAAATTATGTAGTAGTATTTTGTCTAGAATTTTAATTATAACTGTATGAAACATATTCATATGTATATTTACTATCTTATCACAATCATATTTTCACTATATTTTACTATATATTTTAAGTTTTTTTTTTTCTCTTTGAAATATATTGATTTTATTTTCCCCCTAGATATTTTGGACTGCAAATTTTTCATTTAACAGACATAATAGTAGTAAATTTCTTGAAAGTTACATATACCTTCATTTTAAATCCATTTTTGGCTGATTGTTGGATATAAAAGTCTAGTTTCAATTTCCCCTTAGAATTTTGAGGCTGTTACTCGTTGAAATTAGTCATCTATTGTTCTTAATAATTAGTCTTCTCTCAATTTATAACTGTGTTTCCTTAGCATTATTTTTCTTTTGTCAAACTTTACTTAATAAATTTCAATTTTAAAAAATGAATGTCAATGTTGGTCTTTAATTTTGCCCAGTGGTGTTTTTCATTTTGAGTATTCAGGCCTTTCTACATTTCAGGAAATTTCTTGGATATAATCTAAAGCCAATTTTCCCTTATAGTATAGATTAGCATTTAAATGAAGATTGAAGGAAATATTCATAGAAGCACTCTTCACCATGGTCAGCATATGGAGCAACCTGAGTACCCATGACATATGAATGGATAAAATGTACATATACATAATGGAATATTAGTCATAAAAAGAATGAAATAATGCCGTTTGCAGCAACATGGATGGTCCTAGATATTAACATACTAAGGAAGTAAATAAGGCAGAGAAAGACAAATATCATACACTATCATTATATGTGGAATTTAACAAAATGATACAAATGAATCTGTTTACAAAACAGAAAGAGATTCATAGACATAGAAAACAAATTTATAATTACAAAGGGTGAAGGGGAGGTGATAAATTATGTTTGTGTTAGAAATATACACACTGCTATACATAAAGTAACCAACAAAGACCTACTGTATAGCACAGGGAACTATATTCAATATCTTGTAATAGAAAAGAATCTAAAATGAGTATAAAAATTATTCTAAAAAAATAATAAAATAATTAAATACTAGAAATATATATATCAATAATCTTTTAAAATGTAAACAAAAAGTGAAGGCTCAAAACAAAATGATAATTTATTTAAACCAGAATTATTCTCACTAAAGAGATGGACACAATTTTAGTTTACACAGAAACAATAATTATTATAAACTGTAATAGCAGATATTTTATTTTGAAATTTTATACCTATCTAACATTTGCTAGTAAGAATACTACATCAAAAAAATTTTTTTTAAAGAATAGGAAAAATAGTTAACAATTTATTAAAGTGTCTTACCTTGGGTTTTTTTCAGAAATGAGAATCTGAATCTAGGTGTTACAGACATGTAATTCATTTGAGAAATTGATTCCAGAGACCAAGAATGGAGATACTGGGAAGAATGAAAAAGAGGAGAAAGGAAAGTCACTCAGAAGGTGAACAATGAGTTAATTTCTTCTGTAAGAAACTGGGGATCAGTGTTGCTGGGGATAGCCTAAGGAAGCTTTTATAATGCTTTTCAGAATGGTTCCTCTGAGACACAAATAAGGCTAATATGTACCAGAGTTATTACATCTTTCCCACTTCCAGGTGTGAGCATGTAAAGATTTTTCCAGTTTGGATATTTGAATAGGTTCAACTGACACCACTGAAGACGCTCCTCTAAAGCTTTTATTAAAGACAAATGATCTGATTCAGCAAGAGAAGAGTGTGGGCAAGTTTCAGAGGTTCCAGAAACATTCCATGCACAGGCTCCCCAGAGGACCTTATTCACACACAACAGTGCTCTTGTTCCAAAGCAAACCAACAACTGTGTCAGCAATCTTGGTTTCAGGAGAACTCTTAACAGAAGTTCCTAGTCATGATTTTATTTATATTTCTTTTTTTATAATATAAATTTATTTATTTTAATTTTAATTATTTTACAATATTGTATTGGCTTTGCCATACATCAATATGAATCCAGCACAAGTATACACGTGTTCCCCATACTGAACCCCTGCCCCTCCTCCCTCCCTATACCATCCCTCTGGGTCGTCCCAGTGCACCAGCCCCAAGCAGCCAGTATCATGCATTGAACCTGGATTGGCGATTCATTTCATATATGATATTATACATGTTTCAAGGCCATTCTCCCAAATCATCCCACCCTCTCACTCTTTCACAGAGTCCAAAAGACTGGTCTATACATCTGTGTCTCTTTTGCTATCTCACATACAAGGTTATCATTACCATCTTTCTAAATTCCATATATATATATTAGTATACTGTATTGGTGTTTTGCTTTCTGGTTTGCTTCACTCTGTATATTAGGCTCCAGTTTCATCTACCTCATTAGAACTGATTCAAATGTATTCTTTTTAATGGCTGAGTAATACTCCATTGTGTATATGTACTACTGCTTTCTTATCCATTCATCTGCTGATGGACATCTAGGTTGCTTCCATGTCCTGGCTATTATAAACAGTGCTGCGATAAACATTGGGGTACATGTGTCTGTTTCAATTCTGGTTTCCTTGGTTTGTATGCC
Organism: Capra hircus; assembly: GCF_001704415.2. Taxonomy (NCBI): domain Eukaryota; kingdom Metazoa; phylum Chordata; class Mammalia; order Artiodactyla; family Bovidae; genus Capra; species Capra hircus. The sequence continues at coordinate 103,240,589 of NC_030808.1, forward strand.
CAGCAGTGGGATTGCTGGGTCATAAGGCAGTTCTATTTCCAGTTTTTTTAAGGAATTTCCACACTGTTCTCCATAGTGGCTGTACTAGTTTGCATTCCCACCAATAGTGTAAGAGGGCTTCCTTTTCTCCACACCCTCTCCAGCATTTATTGCTTGTAGACTTTTGGATGGCAGCCATTCTGACTGGCATAAAATGGTACCTCCTTGTGGTTTTGGTTTGCATTTCTCTGATAGTGAGTGATGTTGAGCATCTTTTCATGTGCTTGTTAGCCATTCATATGTCTTCTATGGAGAAATGTCTATTTAGTTCTTTGGCCCATTTTTTGATTGGGTCGTTTATTTTTCTGTAATTGAGCTGCAGGAGTTGCTTGTATATTTTTGAGATTAGTTGTTTGTCAGTTGCTTCATTTGCTATTATTTTCTCCCATTCTGAAGGCTGTCTTTTCACCTTGATTATAGTTTCCTTTGTTGTGCAGAAGCTTTTAATTTTAATTAGATTCTATTTGTTTATTTTTGCTTTTATTTCCAGTATTCTGGGAGGTGGGTCATAGAGGATCCTTCTATGTTGGAGATTGTTTTGCCTATGTTCTCTTCTAGGAGTTTTATAGTTTCTGATCTTATGTTTAGATCTTTAATCCATTTTGAGTTTATCTTTGTGTATGGTGTTATAAAGTGTTCTAGTTTCATTCTTTTACAAGTGGTTGACCACTTTTCCCAGCACCACTTGTTAAAGAGATTGTCTTTAATCCATTGTATATTTTTGCCTCCTTTGTCAAAGATAAGGTGTCCATGTGAAGTGAAATTTTTCAGTCGTGTCTGACTCTTTGCAATCCCATGGACTGTAGTTTACCAGGCTTCTCTGTCCATGGGCTTTTCCAGGCAAGAGTACTGGAGTGGGTTGCCATTTCCTTCTCCAAGGGATCTTCCTGACCCAGGGATCAAACCCAAGTCTCCTGCATTGCAGGCAGATGTTGAGTATATCTGAGCCATATCTCGCAGCTTTCTATTTTGTTTCATCAATCTATATTTCTGTCTTTGTGCCAGTACCATACTGTTTTGATGACTGTGGCTTTGTAGTAGAGCCTGAAGTCAGGCAGGTTGATTCCTCAAGTTCCATTCTTCTTTCTCAAGATTGCTTTGGCTTTTCGAGGTTTTTTGTTTTTACATACAAATTGTGAAATTATTTGTTCTAGTTCTGTGAAAAGTACCGTTGGTAGCTTGATAGGGATTGCATTGAATCTATAGATTGCTTTGAACAGTATACTCATTTTCACTATATTGATTCTTCCAATCCATGAACAGGGTATATTTCTCCATCTATTAGTGTCCTCTTTGATTTCTTTCACCAGTGTTTTATAGTTTTCTATGTATAGGTCTTTAGTTCTTTAGGTAGATATATTCCTAAATATTTTATTCTTTTTGTTGCAATGGTGAATGGAATTGTTTCCTTAATTTCTTTCTTTTTTTCTCTTTATTAGTGTATAAGAATGCAAGGGATTTCTGTGTGTTGATTTTATATCCTGCAATTTTACTATATTCATTGATTAGCTCTAGTAATTTTCTGGTGGAGTCTTTAAGGTTTTCTATGTAGAGGATCATGTCATCTGCAAACAGTGAGAGTTTTACTTCTTATTTTCCAATTTGGATTCTTTTTATTTCTTTTTCTGCTCTGATTGCTGTGGCCAAAACTTCCAAAACTATATTGAATAGTAGTAGTGAAAGTGGGCACCCTTGTCTTGTTCCTGACTTTAGGGGATATATGAGTGTATAAGAGTCCCAGAAGAAGAAGACAAAAAGAAAGACCATGGGAAAATACTTGAGGAGATAATAGTTGAAAACTTCCCTAAAATGGGGACAGAAATAATCACCCAAGTCCAAGAAACCCAGAGAGTTCCAAATCGGAAAAACCCCAGGTGAAACACCTCAAGACATATATTAATCAAATTAACAAAGATCAAACACAAAGAACAAATATTAAAACCAGCAAGGGAAAAACAACAAATAATACACAAGGGGATTCCCATAAGGATAACAGCTGATTTTCACTAGAAACTCTTTAGGCCAGGAGGGAATGGCAAGACATACTTAAAGTGATGAAAGAAAATGACCTACAGCCCAAATTATTGTATCCACCAAGAATCCCATTCAAATATGAAGGAGAAATCAAAAGCTTTACAGACAAGCAAAAGCTGAGAGAATTCAGCACCACCAAACCAGCTCTCCAACAAATTCTAAAGGATATTCTCTAGACAGGAAACACAAAAAGGGTGTATACACTCAAACCCAAAACAATAAAGTAAATGGCAATGGGATCATACTGATCAATACTTACCTTAAACATAAATGGGTTGAATGCCCCAACCAAAAGGCAAAGACTGGCTGAATGGATACAAAAACATGATCCCTGAAGGGCTGGAAAAAGGTATTCCTTGCAAATACAGACCAAAAGAAATGACTTTAAAATAAAGACTGTGAAAAGAGACCTAGTGATGATTTTAAATAATCCACAGGTCACTTAATCAAGAAAACTGACAATTGATTAGGCCAGAGGCAAACCATCAGTAAAGAACTAGAAGAGTTTCAACTTTTAACTACACATAACAGATCTTATCCTATCTTAATCAATAGTCAAAAATCAGACATAAATAAGGAATCAAGACTTTTCAGTCCAGCTGTAAATCAATACTACATGCGCCAGATGGTTAAGCAGGTTCCTGCAGGCATCTACACGGTATAAGCAGAAGATTTTGAAGACATGAAAAAAGAGTTATGGGATGTAGCTGAGCAAGATGTTTTCAGGATAAACCTTCAACATCTCTCACAGAAGTGGAGAACATGAAATAGTGGGTGAAAATATGTAGAAAAGGCATGAAAGATATCCAACACAGAAAAAGAGTGCAGTGTCATTCACTAAGACTCTCAGAATTGATTATTTATATTTACTACCTAAAACTTAATATTTGTTTATAGGCAGTCTTTAAGTTACCTTATAGAAATAAATTTGAATTGGCAAATGGCATATCTTATCAATATCACTGGACCACCTCGATATTCTTTGGGGGAATATTCCCTTTGGGAAAACTATATGTAGGAAGAAATATTTTCAGGAAAAAATCTTTCTTATAATCATCCTATTATTCTATATTGGATTAATTTGGACAGTTATAGCATAATTATATGCAGCATACAAATATACAAATGTATATGTTAAGAATAATGAGAAATAACAATTTACCTAAAATATAAAATTATAGGCTATAATAAAAAGATATAATGAATAAATGTGATATATGAAAAGATGAAAAACAATTAATGGTTTCAGTGAATGTTAAAAATTATAGACAACAGACTATAATGGTTAAGTTCCAAATAGGAAAACAAAATTACACAGTAAATTGAAAACAGAGACTTAAATGTCAATCAGTCCATTTCACTTCAGTCGCTTAGTTGTGTTAGACACTATGCAACCCCATGACTGCAATATGCCAGGCTTCACTGTCCTTCAACAACTCCCGGGGCTTGCTCAAACTCATGTCCATCAAGTCAGTAATACCATCCAACCACCTCATCCTCTGTTGTTCCCTTCTCTTCCTGCCTTCAATATTTCCTAGCAACAGGGTCTTTTCCAGTTAGTCAGTTCTTTGCATAAGGTGGCCAAAGTATTGTAGTTTCAGCTTCAGCATCAGTCCTTCCAATGAATATTCAAGACTGATTTCCTTTAGGATTGATTGGTTTGATCTCTTTGCAAGGGGCTCTCAAGAGTCTTCTCCAACACCATAGTTCAAAACCATCAATACTTCGGCACTCAGCTTTCTTTATAACCCACCTCTCACATCCATTAATGACTACTGTAAAAATCACAGCTTTGAAAAGGCCAACCTTTGTCGGCAAAATAAAGTCTCTGATATTTTTAATATGCTGTCTAGGTTGGTCATCGGAGAAGGCAATGGCACCCCACTCCAGTACTCTTGCCTGCAAAATCCCATGGATGGAGTAACCTGGTGGATTGCCGTCTATGGGGTCGCACAGAGTCGGACATGACTGAAGCGACTTAGCAGCAGCAGCAGCAGGTTCTTCACAGCTTTTCTCCCAAAAAAGCAAGTGTCTTTTAGTTTCATGGCTGCAGTCACCATCTGTAGTGATTTTGGAGACCCCAAAAATAAAGTCTGCTACTGTTTCCACTGTTTCCCCATCTATTTGCCATTAAGTGATGGGACCGGATGCCATGATCTTAGTCTTCTCAATGTTGAGCTTTAAGCCAACTTTTTCACTCTCCTCTTTCACTTTCATCAAGAGGCTCTTTAGTTCTTCTACACTTTTGCCATAAGTTTGGTGTCATTTGCATACCTGAGGTTATTGATATTTCTTTCAGCAATCTTGATTTCAGCTTGTGCTTCATCCAGTCTGGCATTTCACATGATGCATGTACTCTGCCTATAAAGTTAAATAAACAGGATGACAATATAAAGCCTTGACGTTCTCCTTTCCTGATTTGGAATCAATCTGTTGTTCCATGTCCAGTTCTAACTGTTGTTTCTTGACCTGCATACAGATTTCTCAGGAGGTAGGTCAGGTGGTCTGGTATTCCCATCTCTTGAAGAATTTTCCAGGTTTATTGTGATCCACACAGTCAAAGGCTTTGGTGTCATCAATAAAGCAAAAGTAGATTTTTTTTTTTTTCTGGAATTCCCTTGCTTTTTTGATGATCCACGAGATGTTGTCATTTGATATCTGATTCTTCTGCCTTATCTAAATCCAGCTTGAATATCTTGAATTCACAGTTCATGTACTGTTGAAGCCTGGCTTGGAGAACTTTTGGGCATTACTTTGCTAGCATGTGAGATAAGTGCAATTGTGCAGTAGTTTAAGTATTCTTTGGCATTGCCTTTCTTTGGGATTGGAATGAAAACTGACCTTTTCCAGTCTTATGGCCACTGCTGAGTTTTCCACATTTGCTGGAACATTGAGTGGAGCACTTTCACATCATCTTTTGGGATTTGAAATAGCTCAGCTGGAATTCCTTCACCTCCACTAGCTTTGTTCATAGTGATTCTTCCTAAGGCCCTCTTGACAGCTCATTACAGGATGTCTTGCTCTAGGTGAGTAATCACACCATCATGGTTATCTGGTTCATGAAGATCTTTTTTGTATAGTTCTTCTATGTATTCTTGCCAACTCTTCTTAATAACTTCTGCTTCTGTTAGATCCATACCAGATATAATAGGTCATTAACTGTAAAAGGGTAATAAAGTTCTAAAGAATATTCTACATCTGAGATGGATATATCATTCAATGAAAGAATGAATTTGGCAAAGAATCTCCTCCAAGTTTGGGATTCAGATCTGGCAGAATAAAGTGTGGCTGCAACTCAAAGATGGAGAAGAAATTTGTCAGGTTGTCATGCCATACCAGGCTTTCAGTCAGTCTGCCCAAACTGACATGTAAGAAACTGCAGCCAAGACTGGAAAGCTCAAAGCTTCTCACAGGAAGACTGTGGGTACAAGTTGGTGAACAGGAAAACTTAGGTAGGTCTGACAAGCTGCAAACTCCCTGATGGCATACAGGTAAACAAGACCAGGAAACTGATCTTAAATAAGATAAATAAATCACAAATTATTCATGAAAATATTGAAATTTTTTACTTTGAATGTTTCCATTCATCAAGACGTTATTTTTAAAATAAAATCACAAGTGACAGACAAGGAGAAGATATTTAGCACATATGTAACTAAAAAGAACCTATTATCTAAAATGTGTAAACTATTATCTAGAATATATAAACTATCCCTATAAATTGATGAGAAAAATAGAATTTAATTTAAAAAATGAAGAAAGGTTAAGAAAACACTTTTTTTATTATTATTATTTTTTAAAATTTTAAAATCTTTAATTCTTACATGCGTTCCCAAACATGAACCCCCCTCCCACCTCCCTCCCCACAACATCTCTCTGGGTCATCCCCATGCACCTGCCCCAAGCAAGCTGCACCCTACGTCAGACATGGACTGGCGATTCAATTCTTACATGACAGTATACATGTTAGAATTCCCATTCTCCCAAATCATCCCACCCTCTCCCTCTCCCTCTGAGTCCAAAAGTCCGTTATACACATCTGTGTCTTTTTTCCTGTCTTGCATACAGGGTCGTCATTGCCATCTTCCTAAATTCCATATATATGTGTTAGTATACTGTATTGGTGTTTTTCTTTCTGGCTTACTTCACTCTGTATAATTGGCTCCAGTTTCATCCATCTCATCAGAACTGATTCAAATGAATTCTTCTTAACGGCTGAGTAAACACTTTTATCTTACATCACACACAGCGATCAACTCAAAATGGGTTAAACGCCTAAACATGAGACCTAAAACTAAAATTCCTAGAAGAAAACATAGGGAGAAAGCTTCTTAATGCTGATCTTAGCAAGATTTTTTGATATGACATTGAAGTGTAGGTAATTAAAAGCAAAAATAAACAATCGGAACCTACATCAAACTAAAAATCTTCTCCACAGCAGGGGAAAAATATCAACAAAATAAAAAGTAAACCTATGGTAGGAGAAAATATTTTAAAACTAGGTGTCCAAAAAGGGAGTAAAGTCCAAAATATATAAGGAATACATACAGTCAACAGAAAAGCTAAATAAATAAAAAGCAAATAACCTGGTTAAAAATGGGGAAAAGGTCTGAATAAACATTTTTCCAAGGAAAATATACAGATGGCCAAGAGGTACATAAAAAGATGCTCAAAATCACTGTTTATCAAGGAAGTGCAAATCAAAACTATAGTGAGACATCAACTCACATCTATTATATTGGCTTTTATGAAAAATAACACAAGACATCAAATATCAATGAAGGTGTGAAGAAAAACTGTTGAAGATCTCATAGACTGTTGGTGTTAATGTAAATTGGTATAGCCATTATAGAAAAACAATACGGAGTATCATCAAATAAGTAAAGATAGAGCTAAATATAGACCCCCAAACCCCTCTTATCCTTCTTTTGGGTACATATTGTAATCAGTACCTCATAGAGATACTCAGTGCAGCATAATTCACAATATTCAAGACATCAAAGAAACCTAAATGTCCATCAATGGACAGATGGATCAAGAAAATGTGGTACATCAGTACAATGGAATATTATTCTCTTAAAATAAGGAAATCTTGCCATTTGTGATAACATGATTGAACCTAGAGGATACTGTGCTAAATAAAATAAGACAGACTCCTTCCCTGAAAAAAAAATCCCAAAACTATTGTCTCGTTTCTGTGTGGATTCTTAAACAATTAAATACATAAAAGCAGACAGTAGAATGTTGGTTTTCACGGGTAAGGAGAGGGAGAAGAAATGGGGAGATGGTGGTCCAAGGGTACAAAATTACAGTCATGTAGGATGAATAAGGCTAGAGATCTAGTGTATAGTATGATAACTATAGTTAATAACAGTGTATTGAATACTGGAAATTTTCTAAAGGAGTAAATTTCAGATAATTTCACCACACAAAAAAAGGAAACTATATGAGGTGTGTTAATTAGCTTGAATAGTAATCATTTCATTATGTGTATATGCATATATATGTGTATATAAATTATTATGTTGTAGCTTAATCATATATAAATTTTATTAAAAATAAAATGTTAAAGAGCACATATTCCTTCAGTTCAGTTCAGTTCAGTCGCTCAGTCGTGTCCGACTCTTTGTGACCCCACGAATTGCAGCACGCCAGGCCTCCCTTTTCATCACCATCTCCTGGAGTTCACTCAAATTCATGGCCACCGAACCGATGATGCCATCCAGTCATCTCATCCTCTGTCATCCCCTTCTGTCCCTGCCCCCAATCCCTCCCAGCCTCAGGGTGTTTTCCAATGAGTCAACTGTTTGCATCAGGTGGCCGAAATATTGGCGTTTCAGTTTTAGCATCAGTCCTTCTAATGAACACCCAGGACTGATCTCCTTTAGAATGGACTGGTTGGATCTCCTTGCAGTCCAAGGGACTCGCAAGAGTCTTCTCCAACACCACAGTTCAAAACCATCAATTCTTTGGTGTTCAGCTTTCTTCACAGTCCAACTCTCACATCCATATATGACCACTGGAAAAACCATAGCCACGACTAGATGTACCTGTGTTGGCAAAGTAATGTCTGCTTTTTAATATGCTGTCTAGCTTGATCATAACTTTCCTTTCAAGGAGCAACCGTTTTTTAATTTCATGGCTGCGATCACCACCTGTAGTGATTTTAGAGCCAAAAAAAATAAAGTCTGACACTGTTTCTTTAGAAGAAAATATAAAAGGCCAATAAATAAATAAATAAGAGAAAAAATGTTCATCTGTATTAGAAATTAGGGAAAGGGTCGGGAAAGTTAAATAAGGTAGAAATTGATACCTAAACATGTTTTTAAACTGAGAAATTTAAGATTCTTTAAGCTAGGCTTCAACAGTACCTGAGCAGAGAACTTCCAAATGTACAAACTGGATTTAGAAAAGGCAGAGGAACCAGAGATCAAACTGCTAACATCTGTTGGATCATAGAAAAAGCAAGGGATCTCCAGAAAAACATATACTTGTGCTTCATTGACTGTGCTAAAACCTTTGACTGTGTGGCTCCCAACAAACTGTGGAAAAGTCTTAAAGAGATGGGAATACTAGATCGCCAGAGAAATCTGTATGCAGGTCAAGAAGCAGCCACAACCAGACATGGAACAACAAACTGTTTCAAAACTGGGAAAGGAGTACATCAAGGCTTTATATTGTCACCCTGATTATTTAACTTATATATAGAGTACATCATGGGAAATCCTGGGCTGATGAATCACAAGTTGGAATCGAGATTGCAGGGAAGAGTATCAATAACCTCAGATATGCAGATGACACCATCATAATGGAAGAAAGTAGAGAGGAACTAATGACCCTCTTAATGAAGGTGATAGAGGAGAGTCAAAAAGCTGGCTTAAAACTCAACATTCAAAAAATTATCTGGAAGGAGTCTTTGGAAGAAATGTGATGGCAAACCTAGACAGAGTTTTAAAAATCAGAGCCATCACTTTGCCAACAAAGGTCCATATTGAAAAAGCTATGATTTTCTGTTGTCATGTATGAATGTGAGAGGTGGACCATAAAGAAGGCTGAGAACCAAAAAATCGATGTCTTTGAATTGAGGTGCTGGAGAAGACTCTTGAGAGTTCCTTGGATTGCAAGGAGATCAAACTAGTTAATCCTAAAGGAAACCAAATCAGAATATTCATTGATGCTGAAGACAAAGCTCAAATCTTTGGTCACCTGTTGGAAAGAGCCAATACATTGGAAAAGACCCTGATGCTGGGAAAGATCGAAGGCAGGAGGAAACATGGGCAACTGAAGATGAAATTGTTTGATGGCACCACTGACTCCATGGACATGAGTTTGAGCAAACTCCAGGAAATAATGAAGGACAGGGAAGCCTGACATGCTTCAGTTCATGGGGTCTCAAAGGGTGATACATGACTGAGTAACAGAAAAACTATATACTTAAAATGCAACATTGGTAAAATGGTTTAACCAAATTAATTCTGACGGCAGTCTTTATAGCAAAGCTATAAATTGATATAACCTCCCTGCAATTGGACATTATCCAGTACATTTGAGTGCGTTTTTGAATATACCATTTAGTAGCTCAAATATATGTTACTCAGGATCCTCCAAAAGATGACATCAAAGTAGGATTTAACAAGGAAGAATTTTTAGGGCAAATGCTTATTTGATACGAAATATGAAATCTTTGAGCACACTTTGACCATCTGAGTAATCCCAATTCTTCCAGAAATGTCTTGGATAAATTCATCAATCGGGTTGCTGCACAAGTTAATTCACAGTTAAAATGGATCACAAGGGCATCAAGAGGCACAATTACCCTGGTTGCAAACATATTCCTTTTTGTCTATTTTGTGTAAGAGCAGCCCGACCTCCTCCTGCTGATCACACCTGCTAGTATGGTGACTTTTGACCTTTAAGTACCTGGGCACAAAAGTTCAAAATGTCTTGGCAACAACTATAACAGTTAATTCACTAATATCTCTTTTATATCCCCTGGCAAGAGTATATCCCTCTTTGAAGACTAGTACTTCTGAATTCTTAGAGCCCAAATTTGTAGCAATGGAGAGCATTTGTCCGAGTCATTGAAAGTGACAGTAACCATGGTTATATGCCCATGCTTGCGTACCCTTCTTTATGAAATAGGATCCCAGGCTGGAGAGTATTCCTTGGAGGATGCATTGCTGATATATCTGGCATTATTCAAGCCCCAAGTGATTTGTACCTGAGACCTTATTACGCTACTCTAACACTAATAAAAATATCATTCATGGAGCTGCAATCATAACTAACTGTGGTTAATTCTGGGTAGTGTATACACTTTCCCCCCATGATCCATATGGTTTCTCAAAAAATTAAATGGAAATATAATAGAAACCACCACTTCTGGTTGTTGTTTTTTTTAAATGTAACTCAAGTTTTTTAAGATATTTTCTAATGATTAATCTGGAGTTAAGGACTTGGAAGAAGAACTACTAGAGAGATGAGATGCTCTTCTCATTACATCATTAGGAGAATTATGGTATCAGTATGGCTTAGAATTAATGATATTAAACTTGATTACTTGGAGAGTGTGATGTCTGCCAAGTTTCTCTCCAGTAAAATTGCTTCTTTTTCTCTCACCAAACCCTGTTGCTGTTCCATAGCCTACATTCAAAGGAATGGAAATTAAACTCCATATCTAAAGAGGAAGACTATCAATAAAAAAAAAAAAAAAAAAATTGGAGGAGAACCTGCCTGCCAATGCAGGAGACATAAGAGACATGGGTTTGATCTCTCGGTCGGGAAGATCCCCTGGAGAAGGAAATGACAACCCTTTCCAATATTCTTGCTTGGAGAATCTCATGGACAGTGAAGCCTGGTGGATACAGTCCATGGGATTGCAAAGAGTCTAACATGACTGAAGCAACTTGGCGTGCACACTTTGAAGTTATGCAATGTTCTGTTTTTCCTTAAAGTTTGGAATGTTAATTTTATCACTCAACTACGGATATGGTATACTGCAATTATTTATGTGGAGTTAATGGTAATTTTCTACTTTCCACATTTCTACATTTACTATTTTGGAAAAGTTGTTTCTTCTCATTTTATTTGTATATTTATTTGTCATTCACTCATTCATTCATTCACTTATCATTTACTGCTGTAATATTCTTATGTTACATGGCAAATGACTACAAATTTAGCTTTTTAAAAGAACATATTTATTAGCACACAGTTCTGTAGTCAGAACTGTGGCAAGGCATGACTGGATTCTCTGACCAAGGAATGACAAGGATGAAATCAAGGTGTCAACTAGGCTAAATTCTCTGGAAGCTTGAGAGGCTAAAAGTATACTTCCAAGCTCATCATTGTTCATAATAGAATCCAGTTCTTGTGTTTATAGTATAGAGGTGCTTCTTTCTTTGCTGGCTGTCAGATGGAGGCTATTCTCATCTAGAGACCACTCTTAAATCCTATTGCTGTGACCCTTGGTAGGCAACTCACAGCGTGAATGTTTGCTTTCTTTTAGGCCAAATGGAGAGTCTCTCAAACTTCCTCTTTGGTGGCCAGTGATAGAGAATTCTTTGCTCTGAAGGGTTCATGTGATTATGTCAGGCCTTTTGGAAAATCTCCCTTTCTCAATCAAGGTCAGTGTCACCATACAACATAGTCTTATCATGGGAGAGATCTCTAGTATAGTCACTGTTCTGGAAATTAGGTAGGGTATGTACATCAGAGGTTTAAAAATTTGGGGAAGCATCTTACATTTAGCTTATAGTAGAATAAACTCGTGTATTTTTAAATTTTTTGGACAAAATCCAAATTATCATCATACATATATATATATTTTTTTTTTTTTTTTGCTATACTTGTATTATGTTTGGTCATTGAAAGCTCTTTCAAGTTGGATGCTATATTATTATGACTAATCCACTTTCATTTATCTTTTAATAATCCTTCACTCTGACAGAGGCTCCAAGCTGTTTTGTATATTCCCCTACCAGCATTAGAATACATCATTTCACCAATAAGAGCTGGTTCCTTTTATAGAAGAATTATATTTTGAAAACAAAATACGGATATTTATGCTTGTTGTTACTGAGATGTCCTTGCTTTTAATACCTTTCAGAAGAAAAAAGAAGAAAACATTGTAGCATAGCATATGTACCTACCTTTCTACCTTTCAGCTGTCGATCATATATCAATCTGTATATCTATATTAAGCTACACATGAGTTAATACTGATATCTTTAAGTCAGAAGGGAGCTTGCTCCAGGAACTAATTCTTCTAGTACCTTGGTATTGGACTTCTCAGCCTCCAGAACTGTGAGAAATCAATCAAAGTTAAGACCACCCAATTTATCATATTTTGTTATGGCAGCCTGAGCTAAGATAAATGTAGAAAATCTTTTTATATGCTTGTTTTTTATATGAGTGCCTTCTTTGATGAGTTATGTTTATATTTTTGTGCAATATTTAATTGGATTTTTTCTCATTTATGAATTTTAATGTTTTTAAAAATATTTGGATATGGTTCTTCATCAGATGTTAATTTTTTGAATTCTTTCTTTATATGGGTTGTCTTCTCATTCAACAATGTCTTTATATAAAGCAGAAATTTTTAATTTTAGTGAAGTACAGCTAATCAATTTTTCTTCACTTTCAGTGTTCAATTTAAAATGTAATAATCAAACTAAAGTTCATATAGATTTTCTCCTCTGATTTCTTCTATGTATGTATAGTTTTAAATCTTAGATGAAAATCCATGAAAATTTTGAGTTAAACTTTGCATAAAATGCAAGCCTGTGTAGAGTTTTATTTTTCTTTTTACATATATGTGCATATATGTATATGTTATTCACTCAGTCGTATTTGACTCTGTGACCTCATGGATTGTAGCTCACCAGGCTCCTCTGTCCATGGAATTCTCCAGACAAGAATGCTGGAGTGGGTAGCAATTCCCTTCTCAAGGGGATTTTCCCAACCCAAGGACTGAACCTAGGTCTCCTGCATTGCAGGTAGATCTGTTACCTTCTGAGACATCATATGGGCTTTTGAATGTTCTGGGACAATTTACTGAAAAGACTAAACTTTTCCTGTTGAAATGGCATTGAACTCTGGTCTAAAATCAGTTGACTATGTTTACATGCATCTGTTTCTGCATCCTCCATTTTCTTTTATTAACCCATGTGTCTATTCATTGCTAATACACTGCCTCATTTACTGTAGATTTATAGTAATTGTACTCTTTCCAACAGTGAGAATTCAAAAACTCTGTTCTTTTTCTTCTTTTTAGATTTATTCTGGCCATTCCAAATCCTTTGCTTTTTCATATTAATATTAGAACAATTTATCAATATTTGTAAGTACCTGCTTGAGATTTTATGTCAATCCTTCCCAATTTAATCTATTAATAAATCTTCCAATGCATAAGCATGGATATCTCTTTATTCACTTAGATCTTTCCTCTTTTATTTCTTTCATCAGTGTTTTGTAGTTTTTCATACATGATTCTTATATATAATTTTTAGGTTAAACCTTAGTATTTCATTTTTGCTGTGGTTATGCAAATGATACCATTTTAAAACTTTGAAATGTCCACAGTTGGACTGAGAAGAAAGCTGAGCACTGAAGAATTGATGCTTTTGAACTATGGTGTTGGAGATGACTCTTGAGAGTCCCTTGGACTTTAGGGAGATCCAACCAGTCCATCCTAAAGGAGACCAGTCCTGGGTTCATTGGAAGGACTGGTGCTGAGGCTGAAACTCCAATACTTTGGCCACCTGATGCAAAGAGTTGACTCATTGGAAAAGACCCTGATGGTGGGAGGGATTGGGGGCAGAAGAGAAGGGGAAGACAGAGGATGAGATGGCTGGATCGGATCACCAACTCGGTGGACATGAATCTGAGTGAACTCCGGGAGTTGGTGATGGATAGGGAGGCCTGGCGTGCTGCAATTCATGGGTTGCAAAGAGTGGGACATGACTGAGCAACTGAACTGAACTGAATAATACAATTACACTATCTGAGAGTAGACTTTTGTTTCTTTCTAGTGTGTGTGTGTGTGTATATATATATATATATATATATATACATACATATATATATATATATATATATATATATTAGTTTTTTTTCTTGTCTTAGTCACTTAGTAGAACTTCCAGTGGAGGTTGAATAGTTGTGGCAATATAAGACATTCGAGCCTTGTTTTTGATCTTAAGAGAAAAAATATTCACCCCTGCTCCCATTAACCTTGATGTTAGTTATGGGCTTTCTATAAATGATGTTTATCAACTTAAGGAACTTATCTGTTATGGTTTCCTGAGGGTTTATATCACTCATAGTTGTTGAATTTTGCCAAATCTCTCTCTACATCACTTGATATTATCCTACTGTTTTTGTTTTTTAGACTGTTGATATAGTGGATTACACTGCTTTCCAGATGTTGAACTAGGCTTGCATAGATGTGATAAATGCCACTTGGTGATGGTGTACAAATCTCTTTAAACATTGTTAGATTTGATTTTCATCTTAAGATCATGACAGATACTGGACTGTAATTTTTTATCCCTAAAATGATTTTTCCTTTGTTAGTTTTGGTAGTAGAGTAACAGTGGCTTCAAGAATAAGTTAACAAGTGTTTCTTTTGTTTCCATTTCCTGGAATAGATTGTGAAGAATTAGTATTAGTTCCAGTGGCTTAGATGGTAAAGAATTTGCCTGCATTGCAGGAGACCCAGGTTGGATCCCTGGGTCAGAAAGATCCCCTGAAGGAGGGAATGGCTACCGACTCCACCCGTGGCAGATTCATGTTGATGTATGGCAAAACCAATACAGTATTGTAAAGTAAAATAAAGTAAAATAAATAAAATAATTAATTAAAAAGGGGAGAAAATTCTGTGGACAGAGGAGTCTGGCAGTCAGTCTACAGTCCATGAGGTCAGAAAGAGTTGGAATTGACTGAGTGACTAAGCACAGCACAGCATTTTAAATAGTAGAATTCAAAAGTGAAACCATCTTGAGTTCATCTTTCTGTTTGGGAAGTTATTAATTATTGATTGAATCTCTTTGATAAATATAAAATTGAATAGCATTTTTCTCCATTCTTTTAACTTCTCTTAGTATTTATATTTTAAATGGATTTCTTGTTAATAGGATATGTTTGTGTATTGCTTTTGACAATTTATTTTACTAGTATGCTACCTACCCTATTTACTTTTAAAGAGATAATACCCTTATGCCAGTTGTCTCCAATTTTTCAGTTCATTTTTCTGTTTTTTTTTTCTATTTCCTACCTTCTCAGGGTTTGTCTGATCAATTTTTACTTCATTATCTCATCTATTGATTTATTGTTTATATCTATTTTTAAAACCTTATGTGGTTGCCTTAAGTTTTATAATAAATATTTTAAATTTTTCTGAGGGTATCTTCAAATAATAGTAAATTGTTTCACATGTGGAGTAAGAATTTTATTTTCCCAAATCCTAATTTCTACCACTTGTCTTCATTTCCCTACACATTGTTATAAAACACACTACACTGTTATTTCAAATGCCTCTATGAATGCATTGTTTTTGCCTTTCCAAATTTATATTAGCGTCTTATATCTTTGTCACACCTCAGAAAAAATCTGCCGAGAAATAGCTGTTTTCACTGTCATTTTTGTTAAGAGTTTTTCAGATTTGTGTTGGAGGTGGGGCAGAAAACCGGTCTAATTGGACACAATCTTCCTAGGTACTGAGACCTGGTCATCAAATGGCTACCTTTCAACAATTGTAACTGTTCCTCCTCCATGTGTAATGCTCTGCCCAGAGTATATTCCTTCCCCTTTCTCAGCTACAGTGTACATCTGTTTTGCACTCAAGCTATAGTTGTGTTTTTTTTTTTTTTCTTTTTGACCTTCCCTTTGCAGATTAAGCCTTTCCTCAGTAAACAGATAAGGAGATGTGTTCATGCAGATTTTCTCATGGACATATTATTTGGAAAAATACATAATATAATAATTTTAATTTGTAACAAATACATGCTTTCTAGTCACTAGATTAAAAGTGTATGTTGCAGTACTATGTACAAGGGCTATTTTATGAATCTATAAATCTAGGAATTAATAAATAAGATAATATTTACTACTAATGGTCATTTAGAATATTACTTTCCCCAGCCAGTTAAATGGCTAAAACAAATGTTCAGTTTATTTCTTTCTTTTCTTATAAAACAGTAATAATCTCTAAAGATGGAAAATAGCCTAGGAATAAATAAATCATTCATTTGTATACATTTTCAGTTTCATAGTATTTTAGTTAATATTTAACAACACAGATTGTATTTTTATGATAAAAAAAGTTCCCCTATGTTCTAGTCAAGAAATGAAGTTTTGGACCTTAATACATCTATAATACATAACTTGAGATATAACTGTTTTTCATTATTTAAAAAAATAAGTTACTTATCTGACTATATAGAAATTAAGATGAAATTTGGAAATTTCTAAGTGTTGATGCAATTAGAATGCCTATATTATTTATTCTATTGCAGAAGCAGACTCCCATTTTAAGTAATAGACTACTTTGGTTATACTGGAATGAAAACAAATAAGTGACAGTAAACTGCCAATATATGTCAAGAGATGACATTTATTTTCAAGACAGAGTTGAACTAACTAGGTAAAATACCTGATAGCTTAAGAAACAATGGTATGAAGACCTGCAGAATTTGCTTTTTCCACTGTTGGAAATGAGTTTTATCAAACTCCTGAAAAATGAGGATAGGCTTTTGTCTTTTTATTTTTGGCGGAAGATGTACTGAATTTGTAAGTAGTTTAAAGTTAACAGAAATGACAAATTTAAAAGATTCAGCTTATATATGAATCCAAATGCTTCTAGCAATTTTTTTCACTGTTTCATGATCTTTCATGACTTTTGATGATTTTATTAAGCCTTATTTAAAACCTGACAGGGTAGAGAGAGCCAACAACAACAATTAAATAGTGTGTAACTGGAAAAGGTTAGTTTTCACTCCAATTCCAAAGAAAGGAAATGCCAAACAATGCTCAAACTACATCACATATACATTCATCTCACATGCTAGTAAAGTAATGCTCAAAACTCTCCAAGCCAGGCTTCAGCAATATGTGAACCGTGAACTTTCAGGTGTTCAAGCTGGTTTTAGAAAAGGCAGAGGAACCAGAGGTCAAATTGCCAACATCCGCTGGATCATAGAAAACACCAAGAGAGTTCCAGGAAAACATCTATTTCTGCCTCATTGACTATGCCAAAGACTTTGACTCTGTGGATCACAATAACATGTGGAAAATTCTGAAAGAGATGAGAATACCAGACCACCTGACCTGCCTCTTGAGAAGCCTGTATGCAGGTCAGGAAGCAATAGTTAGAACTGGACATGGAACAACAGGCTGGTTCCAAGTAGGAAAAGGAGTACATCAAGGCTGTATATTGTCACCCTGCTTATTTAACTTACACACAGAGCACATCATGAGAAGCACTGGGCTGGATGAAGTACAAGCTGGAATCAAGATTGCCAGAAGAAATATCAATTATCTCAGATATACAGATGACACCACCCTTATGGCAGAAAGTGAAGAGGAACTAAAAAGCTTCTTGATGAAAGTGAAAGAGGAGAGTGAAAAAGTTGACTTAAAGCTCCACATTCAGAAAACTATAATCATGGCATCTGGTCCCATCACTTCATGGCAAAAAGATGGGGAAACAGTGGAAACAGTGAGAGACTTTATTTGGGGGGACTCCAAAATCACTGCAGATGGTGATTGCAGCCATGAAATTAAAAGATGCTTGTTCCTTGGAAGGAAAGTTATGACCAACCTACACAGTATATTAAAAAGCAGAGACATTACTTTGTCAACAAAGATCCATCTAGTCAAATTTATAGTTTTTCCATTCATCATGTATGGATGTGAGAGTTGGAATAAAGAAAGCTGAGTGCTGAGGAATTGATGCTTTTGAACTGTGGCATTGGAGAAGACTCTTGAGAGTCCCTTGGACTGCAAGGAGTTCCAACCAGTCCATCCGGAAGATCAGTCCTGCGTGTCCATTGGAAAAGCTGATTCTGAAGCTGAAACTCCAATACTTTGGCCACCTGATGTGAAGAGCTGAGTCATTTGAAAAGACCCTGATGCTGGGAAAGATTGAGGGCAGGAGGAGAAGGGGACGATAGAGGATGAGATGGTTGGATGGCATCACTAACTCAATGAACATGAGTTTGGGTGGACTCCGGGAGTTGTTGACGGACAGAGAGCCCTGCTTGCTGCAGTTAATGGGGTTGCAGTCGGACACGACTGAGTGACTAAATTCAACTGAACTAAACTCTAAATGCAATAATCTATAAATTCTGATAGAATAAAAATGGAATTGTCTTGTCCAGTAGTATTAAATGTCTATTTGCGAATGGAAAATTGGGCAAAAAAAATACTATGGTCTTCTATTTTACTTTGGTTTCCCTGGTGGCTCAGAGGTTAAAGTGTCTGCCTGCAATGCGGGAGACCTGGGTTCGATCCCTGGGTCAGGAAGATCCCCTGGAGAAGGAAATGGCAACCCACTCCAGTATTCTTCCCTGGACAATCCCATGGATGGAGGAGCCTAATGGGCTACAGTCCACGGGGTTTTACTTTAATAAATGTAGCAAGCCTTATATAATAAAGTGGCTTTACTGGTGGCTCAGTTGGTAAAGAATCCGCTTGCAATGTGGGAGACAGTGGTTTGATCTTTGGGTTGGGAAGATCCCCTGGAGGAGGGCATGGCAACCCACTACAGTATTCTTGCTTGGAGAATCCCCATTGACACAGGAACCTGTGGTCTACAGTCCATGAGGGTGCAAAGAGTAAGACAGGACTGAGCGACTTTCACTTTCAATTTCATTTTATATAATAAAAGTTTATTTTCAGAAAGCACACTAATTTTGCCTTGGGTATTAGAAGACAGGTGGTTATACTAAAGAACTTGCAATGCTTTGCAAAACAAGATATTAATAATTTGAGTCTTTGAACAACCCATTTACTTTATGTGACAAGCAGAGATCAGGATACATTAAACACTTTTCTTAACAAGTTTTCTTGTTGCCCATCTTTACAATTTTCAGCTATATTTACTCTGTTTACAAGTTGACAAGGGGATTTATCCATGATTACTATGTGATGTCAAGAGGAACAACTGCTGTTGTTAGGTACTTTCAAGTAAAGCTACTGTATTTTTTTTTTAAGTTGGATTTTTGTCTATTTAGTCAAGGTGTAAAATAGTGATTTTAGCAGAATAATGAAGGCATATTGGCTAAAATATTTCAAGTTAATTTTGAGAGCACATGAGATAATCAAATAAGTGTTTGATTTTCAAATAATTTCACTGAACTTTTGCATTTATAATACTTTACTGTAATTCTATTCTGCAAAATCAGAAGGCAGATCTCTTCTCCAAATATTACTTTTTAAATTTAAAAAAAAAGTACTCAGAAAGAGGGCTTCCCTAGTGGCTCAGTGGTAAACAATGTGCTTGTCAATGCAGGAGACTCTGTTTGATTCCTGAGTTGGGACGGTACCTTGGACAAGGAAATGGCAATCCACTCTAGTGGTCTTGCCTGGGAAATCCCATGGACAGAGGAGCCTGGCAGACTAGTCCATGGGGTCACAAAAGAGTTGAACAAGATGTAGAGACAAGACAGTAGCAGCAGCAAAGGAGAAAGAAGAATCTGATATTAAATGTCTTCTTTACTGACCATAATATTTTTCATAGTTTGATTGTATAAATCATGACTCCATTTAACTGTTTAAAAAAGTAGAAAGAGAAAAGCACTGAATTTTAAAAAATAGCTGAAAATGTATATTCAGGAATAAGAATTATTTTTGTGGGAAAATCAAATTTCATTGTGTGCAGTAATCCTCCCACTCTATTTACATTGTGTTATGGGCTCTGAAGCAATTAGCCTGAAAGTGGGGAATTGATCGTGAGAACCTCTTGCAACATGACACATTGAACAGACGCAGAATGATACCCTTTCCCAGGTATATTAAAAATGCATTAAAATTGTTAATAAAATTAAAAAAAAATATTGTCACACTCAAAAAAAAGAAAAAGTAAAGCAAACCAAAAAACCTTCAACTTTTAGAATTGGAATAAAATGCAAAATTTCTAGGGTAAGATCAATGCCATATCAGATATAATTTAAGTTTCAGGCTCTGCTTTTTAATCTGAAGGGTATAACTTATCTGTGATTACTGAAATCAGTCTAGTAGGTTGTCTCAGGAAAAATAAATCTGAATATTAAAGTTATGTGAAACTATTACCTAGATTACTATTAGTGGCATATTTGGGTCGAACTTTTATTGATTTTATTATCTAGGCTATTTTCTAATGGCTTATTTTCAGAAATTAACTTGTAGATTTTTATTTAGGAAAGTTAGAAATAATTGATTACACTAGATAAAATAAAGCCAAGAGTTACAGTTTATTGTGTAGGTCATTAACCAGTTTATCTCACCTTGAGATTTTATCTTAACATTTCTATAAAATTTCATATTCATGGTTTCTAAAATTCTCATTTGACCTTGTCTTAATAGATTACTAGTTCTTTCATAAATAGGTTAAATAAAATAATCAAAGCATATTAATTCTTATTTGAATAATTTTGGGTCCAACTTTTGGAAATTATACTTGAAGAGCTGTCAGTAACATTAATCAGAATAATTTTCTTAAGATAAAGAAAAGTTTTTATTTTTGGAAACATGTTCTTTTGTGTGTGTGTGTATGTATGTACTAGATTACAATAAAAAAGAAAAGTTCTTACTATCTCAAAGCCAGTGTTCTAGGGTCTAGGTTTTGTGTTTTTCAGTTCAGTTCAGTTCAGTCGCTCAGTCTTGTCTGACTCTTTGCGACCCCATGAACCGCAGCAAGATAGGCCTCCCTGTCCACCACCAGCTCCCAGAGTCCACCCAAACCCATGTCGGTGATACCATTCAAGCATCTCCTCCTCTGTGGTCCCCTTCTTCTCCTGCCCTCAATCTTTCCCAGCATCAGGGTCTTCTCAAATAAGTCAACTCTTCTCATCAAGTGGACAAAGTATTGGAGTTTCAGCTTCAGCACCAGTCCTGCCAATGAACACCCTGGTCTGATCTCCTTTAGGATGGACTGGTTGGATGTCCTTGCAGTCCAAGGGACTCTCAAGAGTCTTCTCCAACACCACAGTTCAAAAGCATCAATTCTTCAGTGCTCAGCTTTCTTTATAGCTACTTTACATTAAAATATTTTTAAAAAGATTTATTGACAGATGTTCAACCCCCCTTGTCAAAAGCTAGAAGCATGAAAATGTAGTATTTTGTGTGAAACCAAACCTATAAAAACTCCTTTCTGGCCCACCAAGAAATTTACTTTTTCATTCATCTAGTCATGGGTAGGGGAAAAAAAAAAATCACCGAAGAAAAACTTTATAAACACATAGCTAAATTATGACAATGAATGGTCATAATTTATGCATGGTTGTTTCTGTTTATATGGTGGATTCTATTATATATGGTTATGTAAGAAGTGTAATCTGGAAAAAGTCAGAAGCCATTGAAATAAAATGTACAATAAAGGAGGGGCCAGTACTTCCAGGCCACAATCACCAAGAGGAAATGCAGTTTTAGGCAAAATACATCAACTAAAATTATGAGTTCTGCCCTAGCCTAATTGTAGCATTGTCAGTAGAAAGGCTACAATGCCATAATCTGGAAGAACACCATTCTAAATAAGAAAGACCCACATGTAAGTTTGTAACTGGAGAAAGTAGTATTTTCTGTCACAATTAGAAAAATCACTGAGAAACTAAGAACAAATTTTGTCTTTGAGAAAGAATGTAAAGTTTAATATTTTCCTTTAAAGATGCATCCTCCAAAGGCAATAGCCATAACCTTTTTAATGTTGCAGCAAACAACAGTTCTCTTTCAAAATAAACTTAAATTCATGATATAATATTAAGGCATTCTTTGACAGAAATCTCTGGAACTAGAATGACACTAATCTACATTTTTTTGTGTCATCGTTTGGTGCAAAGAGGATCCTCTAGCAAACACTCTATCTTAATTTCTAGAAAAAGGAAAACCATGGCTAAGTGAAAGTTGCTCTGTTGTGTCCGATTCTTTGCAACTACATGGACTGTGTAGTTCCAGGACAGAATACTGGAATGGGTAGCCTTTCCCTTCTCCAGGGGATCTTCCCTACCCAGGGATTGAACCCAGGTCTCTTACATTCCAGGCAGATTCTTTACCAGCTGAGCCACAAGGGAAGCCCCAGAATACTGGAGTGGGTAACCTATCCCTTCTCCATTGAATCTTCCCAACCCTGGAATCGAACAGGGGTCTCCCACATTGCAGGTGGATTCTTTACCAACTGAGCTATCAGGGAAGCCCTGATGGTATATTTGTACTAGATTGCTTGACCCACTAAAAACCATTTTAGACTAATGATCTGAAGAGTAAACATGTCAATATGAAATTGATAGTTTCTTAATTCATTTAAAACAACATTATCTTTGACAATGAGAATATCTGACATACAATATAAAATTAATAAAATATTTTTCTGATGTTTTTAATGTGAAAAATATTGGGAAATATTTCATGTCCCATAAACTGAACTCTGATTATTATTTCATAGCTTAATATAAATATTTCAAGTTGCCTGCCTCATTTTATGATTTTCCTTCTGTTTATATGAGAAACATGCAGAAGGACTTTGGTTTCTCTACATTGAAGTCTCTTCAGGAATTTGGTGCTATTAAGTTATAATTTCATATCTCATGCTAACACATAGAAATATATTTTTACTCTTAATAATACAGTTTATATTAGAAGATATAACAAAGTGAAGATAAATTATTTTGTATTTATCATCTTTTCATTATACTGTGTATGTGAGAATAAAAATAATAGAACTAAATACAATTTCTCATTTTTATATTCAGTTCCTGCTTTGACAATTACTAGTAACTATCCAGAAAAGTATAAATGAACCAGTTAAGATTTTCGGGCAAAATTTGGTTTCACAAATGTTAATTATATACATATATATATATGTATATAATATCCAGATTTTCTCCAAATTTAGGCATATCTTGAGAAGTGTTTATTGCACATAGCTAAGGAATGTTTAATTTTAATTTTCTGTGAATCACCAGAGCTAAAATTACCAGAATCTCACTTCTGTGTTGATATAACTTTAGTAAAATTAATCTGAAAAATAAATCTTCCAAGGCAACTGCAATATGAGGCAATGCTTCTGCAAATATATTGAAGATAAAATTATTTAAAAATGTTTTTGTTCTCTTAAGTGTTATCTGTTCTCACCAAATCCTAATCAACTATTGGGATAAAGTAGCCACCAAGAGCTAGACTGTGTTTGAGATTTATTGTCTTAGTCCTAATATCAGAGGCAGAGGTGAACCAGATTTGGGTATATGAATAGCAGCTTGTGCCTGGTTTTAGCAGACCATAATCTCAGAAATTATATGCAGAGTTTCCATTCTACCTGAAGAACTAAGTAAGTGAATAATAGGGTATTAAGTCTAATATGTCAGCCTTAAAGTATGCTGAGTGGGAAGACCATGGATCAAGTTAAGATGATAAAATTGAATGCAGAAATCAGGCTCAATTTCTAAGCATGTAAAAATCTTACAGTAACTAAAGAATAATATTTTCAAATATGCCTTACTGTCCTCAGTTGTTGCCATATTTGAAGTATTTCTGCATTGTCTTCAGCTGTTGCCACTGGTTTCATCATTAAATAGGTAAGAAATAATAATATATGTTTATATATTTTAATTCAAAAATACATTTATATGTAGATTTGATTCCTGGAGAAATAAATTAAGCTTAGGATGAGGACACTGCATAACTAGAATGCCCTGTTTATTGACTGAAAGTAGTATAAAACAGAATATATTGAAAGAAAAAAAATGATGTGTTGTCAGCAATCCAGAAAAAGTGACATGTTCAAGCATACATCTTTATTCACGTAATAAGTGTTTATTAAGAATCTACTTTGTTAGGCATAAACATAGGGTCCAGTTTTCAGGACATAAGACACTAGCAGAAGCCCCATATTTTGGTTTTATATGGTTGAATTTCTACTGAAATAATATTACGTAAAAATACTGAGTTAATCACATGGCATTTTCACAGAACAATAACAAAAATATTAAATTTTTTAAGAAACATAAAACACCTTGAATAGCCAAAGCAATCCTGAGAAAGAGGAACAGAGCTGGAGGAATCACACTCCCTGAATTCAGACTATCCTACAAAGCTGTAGTAATCAGAAAAGTATGGTAATAGCCAAAAACTGACATATAGATGATAGAACAGGATAGAAATCCCAGAAATAAACTCATACACTATTCGTCAAATAATTTATGATAAAAGAGGCAAGAATACACAATGGAGTAAAGACATTCTTTTCACTAGATCATGTTGGGGAAATTGAATGGCTAAAAGTAAGAAAATGAAAAAAAAATTAAAATAGTCTCTAATATCATATGAAATAAAGTTAAAATGGATAGAAGATTTAAATGTAAGATAAGATACTATAAAACACCCAAAAGTAAAGAAAGGTAGAACATTCTTCAACACAAATTACAGCAATTTCTTTTTTTTTTGTCTCCTAGAGTATTGGAAACAAAAGCTGAAATAAATAGGGCTTAATTAAAATTAAAAGCTTTTGCACAGCAAAGATAACCATAAACAAAATAAAAAGCAATCTAATGAATGGCAGAAAATATTTGAAAATGATGTGACCAACAAGGGATTAATTTCCAAAATGTGTCAATACAAACAACTTATATAGGCAAACTTAGAAAAGGCACTGGAACCAGAGATCAAACTGCCAACATTTGCTGATTGCAGAGAAAGCAAAGGAATTCCAGAAAAACACATCTACTTCTGTTTCATTGACTATGCTAAAGCCTTTGAGTTCAGCCCAGTTCAGTTCAGTTGCTCAGTCGTGTCCCACTCTTTGCAACCCCATGAATTGCATGCACCAGGCCTCCCTGTCCATCACCAACTCCTAGAGTTTACCCAAACTCATGTCCATCGAGTTGGTGATGCCATCCAGCCATCTCATCCTCTGTCGTCCCCTTCTCCTCCTGCCCCCAATCCCACCCAGTGTCAGGGTCTTTTCCAATGAGTCAACTCTTCGCATGAGGTGGCCAAAGTACTGGAGCTTCAGCTTCAGCATCAGTCCTTCCAAAGAACACCCAGGACTGATCTCCTTTAGGATGGACTGGTTGGATCTCTTTGCTGTCCAAGGGACTTTCAAAAGTCTTCTCCAACACCGCAGTTCAAAAGCAACAATTCTTCAGTGCTCAGCTTTCTTCACAGTCCAACTCTCACATTCATACATGATCACTGGAAAAACTATAGCCTTGACTAAATGGACCTTAGTCAGCAAAGTAATGTCTCTGTTTTGAATATGCTATCTAGGCTGGTCATAATTTTTCTTCCAAGGAGTAAGTGTCTTTTAATTTCATGGCTGCAATCACCATCCGCAGTGATTTTGGAGGCCCCAAAAATAAAGTCAGCCACTGTTTCCACTGTTTCCCCATCTATTTGCCATGAAGTGATGGGACCAAATGCCATGACCTTAGTTTTCTGAATGTTGAGCTTTAAGTCAACTTTGGCACTCTCCTCTTTCACTTACATCAAGAGGCTTTTCAGTTCCTCTTCACTTTCTGCCATAAGGATGGTGTCCTCTGCTTATCTGAGGTAATTGATATTTCTCCCATCAATCTTGATTCCAGCTTGTGCTTCTTCAGCCCAGCATTTCTCATAATGTACTTTGCATAGAAGTTAAATAAGCAGAGTGACAATATACAGCCTTGACATACTCCTTTTCCTATTTGAAGCCTGTCTGTTGTTCCATGTCCAGTTCTAACTATTGCTTTCTGACCTGCATACAGGTTTCTCAAGAGGCAGGTCAGGTAGTCTTGTATTCCCATCTCTTTCAGAATTTTCCACATTTTATTATGACCCAGAGTCAAAGTCTTTGGCATAGTCAATAAAGCAGAAATAGATGTTTTTTTTCTGGAACTGTCTTACTTTTTCAATGATCCAATGGATGTTGGCAATTTGATCTCTGGTTCCTCTGCCTTTTCTAAAACCAATTTGAACATCTGGTAGTTCACGGTTCACATATTGCTGAAGCCTGGCTTGGAGAATTTTGAGCATTATTTTACTAGCGTGTGAGATTAGTGCAATTGTGTGGTAGTTTGAGCATTCTTTGGCATTGTCTTTCTTTGGGATTGGAGTGAAAATTGACCTTTTCCATTCCTGTGGCCACTTCTGAGCTTTCCAAATTTGCTAGCATATTGAGTGCCACACTTTCACACCATCATCTTTCAGGATTTGAAATAGCTCAACTGGTATTCCATTGCCTCCACTAGCTTTGTTCATAGCGATGCTTCCTAAGGCCCACTTGACTTCACATTCCAGGAAGTCTGGCTCTAGTTGAGTGATCACACCATCTTTCTTAGAGAGATGGGGATACCAGATCACATTACCTGTCTCCTGAGAAACCTGTATGCAGGTCAAGTAGCAAAAGAACCAGATATGGAACAATGGACTGATTTAAATTCGGGAAAGGAGAACATCAAAGCTGTGTATTGTCATTTTGCTTATTTCACTTCAATGCAGAGTACCTCATGTGAAATACCCGGCTGTATGAATCATAAAGTGGAATCAAATTGCGGGAAAAATATCAACAACCTTAGATACGCAGATGATCCCATTCTAATGGCAGAAAGCAAAGAGGAGCTAAAGAGCTTCTTGATGAAGGTGAAAGAAGACAGTGAAAAAGCTGGCTTAACCTCAATATTTCAGAAACTAAGATCTTGGCATCTGGTCCCATCACTTCACGGCAAATAAATGCGTAAACAATGGAAACTTTGACAGATTTTGTTTTGTTTTGTTTTGGTTTTGTTTTTTGGACAGGGTCCAAAATCAATGTGGACAGTGACTGCACCCATGAAACTTAAAGATGCTTGCTCCTTGGAAGGAAACCTATGACAAACCTAGATAGCATATTGAAAAACAGAGAAATGACTTTGCCAACAAAGTTCTGTACAGTCAATGCTATTTTTTTTACAATAGTCATATACAGATGTAAGAGTTGGCACATAAAGAAGGATGAGTGCCAAATAATTGATGTTTTCAAATTGTGATGTTCGAGAAGATTCTTGAGAGTCTTTTGGACAGCAAGGATATGAAACAAGTCCATTCTAAAGGAAATCAACTCTGAATTAGAAGGACTGATGCTGAAGCTGAAGCACTAATACTTTGGCCAATTGATGCTAAAAGCCTACTCATGGGAAAAGACCTTGATGCTGGGAAAGACTGAGGGCAGGAGAAGGGGCAACAGAGGATGAGATGGTTGGATGGCATCACTGATTCAGTGGACATGAATTTGAGCAAACTCTGAAAGAGAGTGAAGTACATGGAAGTCTCGAATGCTGCAGTCCATGAGTTTGCAAAAGTCAGACACAACTTTGTGACTGGACTACAAAATACAGCTTACTAGCAAGAAAACAATTCAGTTGAAACATTTGACAAAGGCATATATCAGCGTTTCTCCAAAGAAGACATACAGATAGTCAAAAAGCACATGAAAAGATGCTCGAGAACACTAATTATAGGAGAAATGCAAAGCAAAATGACAAAGAGTTATCATTTCATACTAGTCAGAATGACCATCACTGAAAAATCTACAAATAATAAGTGTTGGATTGAATGTGTAGAAAAAGGAACACTCCTACACTGTTTGTGAGAATATAAACTGATACAGTCAACATGGAGAATAGTATGGAGGTTCCTTAAGAAACTAAGAATACAGCTACCATAAACCAAGAAATTCCACTCCTAGGAAATATCCAGAGAAAACTATAATTTGAAAAGATATTAATACATGCACCACAAGGTTCATGTAGCACTACTTACAATAGTCAAGACATGGAAACAGCCTAAATGTTCATTGATAGATGAATTGATAAAGATCTGGTGCATATATACAATGGAATATTACTCAGAAACAAATGGGAACAAAATTGGGGCATTTGTAGATATACGGATGGACTTAGAGTCTGTCATACAGAGTGAAGTAAGTCAGAAAAACAAATATTGGGTTAATGTACAAAACATGTGTGTCCATATACATATATGTGGAATTTAGTGGATTTTAACGGAGAAGGTGATGGCACCCCACTCCAGTACTCTTGCCCGGAAAATCCCATGGATGGAGGAGCCTGGTAGGCTGCAGTCCATGGGGTCTTGAGTCAGTCATGCCTGAGCGACTTCACTTTCACTTTTCACTTTCATGCTTTGGAGAAGGAAATGGCAACTCACTCCAGTGTTCTTGCCTGGAGAATCCCAGGGATGAGGGAACCTGTTGGGCTGCCGTCTGTGGGGATACACAGAGTTGGCCACAACTGAAGCGTCTTAGCAGTAGCAATGGATTTTAAATCAATTACTCAATAATTTTGGTCAAGTATTTAAAAAAATTAAAAATACCTTTCCAAAGTATATAAGAAGAACAAATTTGAATTAAAAAGACTAAAAAATTGCTACCTTTGAACTGAAGCTAAATTTTAGAAATGTTTTATATTCATCAAGATTTAGTAAAGAGAAACAATTAAAATAATTATGTATGTGATGAAAATTTTAAAAATAAATGGTTCATGTTTGGGAACGCATGTAAGAATTAAAGATTTTAAAATTTAAAAAAAAATTAAAATAAAAAAAATAAATGGTAAAGAATAAGGAAGTCTCAAATGTCATGATGGAATAGTATTTTGTAAGATTACTCATGTAAACTTCTAAAGCAACTTTCCACAACCTTCAGAAATTGATAACTTCAAAATATACTTACGTCTTTAAAACATTAAATCTCAACCAAGAACAAATAAAAGCTTAACTTTATTGAAGGTCTTCTTAATAATTATCTGTTTAGCTTTTATCTACAAAGAAGTACGACTTCTCTTTGGCATCTTAAGGATAAAAATTTTAAAAGTTGTTTTTGTTTTCTTTTTTTTTTTTTTGCTGCTCTTGCTAACATTTTACTGGAATTCAATAAGCTCTCTCTAGTTCTCTCTCTACTTACTATAAAAGTATACTTATAGCAAATAGTCCAAAGGCTATTAAAATTGTCATGTTAGTAACATACAAAATCACTAAAATTTTATAATAGCACGGCAACATTTAAAAA
Source organism: Capra hircus (assembly GCF_001704415.2). Taxonomy (NCBI): domain Eukaryota; kingdom Metazoa; phylum Chordata; class Mammalia; order Artiodactyla; family Bovidae; genus Capra; species Capra hircus. Next base: position 103,269,891 of record NC_030808.1, read on the forward strand.
AAATTATCTTTTGCAAGAATATGCTTAAGTATTTCATTGGTTCATGTTTCCAGCTTAAAATTTTTCTGACCTAGTTATATAAAAATTCTTCTCTGATGTAGAAAGAGTCAGTCTTGTTTGATTAGTGAAAAAATTCAACATACAAAGAAAATTATTTCTAAAGTAAGTTTTTTATTTGAAAAAGTGCTTGCAATTGTATTAGCTTTTCAACGTATTTCAAGAAAGGTCCATAAAAGTATCTTAAGTGGAAATGAATATGTATATTAATCTTGGCATGAACTAGAGAATATATATTTACATTTGGCATTATTTTGATTATTATTTTGATTTGGCATTTCAACCAATGTCAATCCTTAGTATGTGAAAACATTAAGAGAGCCATCTGCTGGCAAAAATAATACCTGTGGACACATCTTTATTTCCTTGTTATTTAAGGAATCATATCATAATTTATTAACTGAAGAAGTCAAGTTTTGTGGAGCTATATTAATACAACAGTGCCAATAAAGCAGAATACACAGGAAATAAAAGGGATGCCTAAAGTATATACTATTTTTTCATAATTTTCAGGGCATTAACATTTTCATAATATATTTCTAATAATTTATAAATGTTTGTGTCCATGTAATTGCCAAATCCTAAGTAGGCATTTCTTCAACTGAATATTTTATAAATTCTGAAGAAATTATTGGTAATATTTAAATAATAACTTCCAGGTATGTGTTCAACTATTCAAGTTGTCATCTAGGACTAGATTTCAATAATTGTATTTTTAATAAATATAGGTAATGCTTTTACTTGAAATGTTAATGTTCACGTTGAAAATATTCATTTTTGAAAGTTCAATACCAGCACATTAACTTATAGCAAAATATTATTTTATTTGCAGAAGTTTTTCCACCACCACAGTTTCAGAAGAATTGGACGGCAGTATTTACTTGGCTGTTGTTTGTTGGTTTTAGGAACAGGTTAATAATCATTGGCAGTAATGTTTTCTCTTGCACACCTTCCAAACCCATAATAATAGTTCTATTTAAATAATTTTTTTTAAATCCCAACTACTGGTTGTTAAAATTAGTGAAACATCTTCAGATAAAGCAATAATTTGTAGACACAATTTGAATCCTGTTGGAAAAAAAAGACCTGCAAAAATGTGACACTGTTAGTAGATTTCCACAATCTTACATCAGAGAATAGATGAATGAATTTGCTTGGTAGAATAGCATATTCGAATTTTATGGAAAAAACGATATTGATTTTTTTCTGAATTTAACAATTAGATTATATAGAGAAGATATGAACAATGGTCTGTTATTAACTTTAATTTATATTTATGTATTTAATTTTTCTTTATGTATACATATAGCTTATTCAATTTATTGCATGGCAGAAACTACCACAATGTTGTAAAGCAACTATATATCTCAATTAAAAAAAAAAAAAAAGAATAACCATGTATATGGTCAAACAAACTGAAGCCGTCAGTGATTTCATGTTGGGTATATTTTTAAGTATTTACTAAAGCCCAATTGATTAAAAACACTGATGTTTTTATGAAATTTAAAATAGAACTGAAAAAATTAATCATATGATAATTCTGGAGTCATATAAGTTTCAATAGACCAATAAAAACAACGATCCATCATAAGCCTTAACGATAAGTACTGCATCAAGAAATAAATTTATGCTTATTTCAAAAATATCTCTAGAGTTAAGTAGAATGAGAGCAAGCCAAAAATTCATATTGCTATGACAAACCATTGTCATGGAAAGCATCAAACTAGTGTACCAGAAAATGCCTTCAAGCAGCAATTCTGGAGGCTCATATTAGGAGAGTTACTGCAGGTGACACTATTCCACACTCAAATGTCATAAAGACAGTGTCGCAAAGGGAGAACCAACCCTAGGTCAGCAGATACTGAATAGTAGATTTAGAAGATGTCAGCATAAATGTTGTAGTAAAACTCATGAGCATGAATGATGGTGCCCTCAAGAAGCATATAAATAGAAACACATTCAAGTGTAATTCTGAATAATCCCTGTGTGATTTCCTAAATAACCTAGGTAATGATACAAACACATAACACCTTGTGAAAATAAAAACTGATTATATGATATGGCCATAGAAATTTCATATACAAAACAAACACTTTAAATTCATGTAGACAGTAGAAATGATTATGCCTACCATTTAAAGTGGAAAATGAGTTTTCCAATTTCAAAAGAAAAACTTTGGTTTGTTTCTATTTTACTTGTTATATTTAATCGATATTTATATACCATTTGTCATATGATAGCATTGTTTCAATTGCTTTATAGATATTAACTCATTTAATTCATATAATAAACAGATACATTCATGTGTTAGGGAAACTGAGATATTTGCAGTTTACCCAAAGTCTCATGACTAATCAGTGAAGGTGCTGGGCTAAAAACTGAGGGTCCTGTTATAGTCTACAGAAGCATAAATGATTATGAAATTGATAGTATCTGATGGTAAAACAAAAGTCAAAACAGTGAATAAAAATTTGTTCCAAAAAAGTACTCAAATGTTCTCCATAAAAAGAAGTGAGAATTTAGGAAAAATCTCTCATGAGCTTGTATATAATTTTTTTATAGTGGCTAAAAGTTTTGGAATATCATTTTGTTGCTCTTGCATATGACATAGGTGTAAAGTAGAAACAATGAGCCACCCTATTTGTAGTCCCCACAATTTTCCCATATTGAAAATCAGTATGTTTGTGGACCTTCACTTTAGGATAACCAATTCATCCCAAATCACCAAGAATATGATTGGCTTGTAGCACTGAAAGTCTAGTATCCCAAGACATTTAACAAATCCCAGACATACAAGGTTAGTTCACTTCTCTATCTATCTCTCTTTCTTTCTCACTCTCTCTCTCTTCAGTCAAAGGGAACAGAAATTTGCTATGTATCACTTGCTGGTTAAAAAATAAAGCATTATATAGCCATCAAGATATATTCATCTCTTACCAAATTTTCTAGATATTTGTCTATGTCTTTCATTTTAGAAACAAATTTGGTAGGATCTCTGCTGTAGGAAAGACTCATGGATCCCTCAGAAAAACTAGGAAAACTATATTAAGAAAATATGTTTAAGGACATCAAAGAAATATTGAAGCCTCTGATAGGAAGGGAGCCATAATTCTTGCAAGGGGAGTATATCAGAATGCCAAAATGATGTTCTGAATTAACTTTTACTTCACTGGGCTACTTTTTGCCAATTGGGACCTAAGATATAAGACCCATAATCTAGATTTTTCTAAGCAAAGCATCTTTCTGCATGACTGGATGATAAGTCACTTCACTTCTATTGGACTCCAAGGGTTGTAGCCCACCGGGCTACTCTGTCCTTGGGATTTTACTGGTGAGAATACTGGAATGGGTTGTCATTTCCTCTTCAAGGGGATCTTCCTCACTCAGGGATCTAACTGACGCTTCCCTGAGGCTCCTGCATTGCAGGCAGATTGTTTACCACTAAGCCACTAGAGAAGCAAAGAAGGATCTCCATAGGTCTAGGGAAATCATGAAAGAAACAGGTGATCTTTGGGGTCTAACGTACAAAACTACAGAATGAGTGAAAAAATAAATCCTGATGAGAAGGAATAGGTAGACAGCTTAATCTGAAAATGACCACCCTTTTAATATATACATAATAAAATTTTACACATTATATATAATAAATATATAAATATATATAATATAATTATTATATATATATTATATATAAAATAAAATATACATAAAAACGCCAGGCTGGATGAAGCACAAACTGGAATCAAAATTTCCAGAAATATCAATAACCTCAGATATGCAGATGATACCACCATATGGCAGAAAGTGAAGAAGAACTAAAGAACATCTTGATGAAAGTGAAAGAGGAGAGAGAAACAGTTGGCTTAAAACTCAGCATTCAAAAACTAACGATCATGGCATCTGGTCCCATCACTTTATGGCAAATAGATAGGGAAATAGTGGAAACAGTGACAGACTTTATATTTGGGGGCTCCAAAATCACTGCAGATGGTGACTGCAGCCATGAAATTAAAAGATGCTTATTCTTTGGAAGAAAAGCCATGGCCAACAAAAAAAAGTATATTAAAAAGCAAAAACATTACTTTGCCAACAAAAGTCTGTCTAGTTAAACCTATGGATTGTCCAGTAGTCATGTATGGATTTAAGAGCTGGACTGTAAAAAACACTGAGCACATGCTTTTGAACTTGATGTTGGAGAAGACTCTTGACAGTCCCTTGGACTGCAAGGAGATTCAACCAGTTCATCCTAAAGCAAATCAGTCCTGAATATTCATTGGAGGGACTGATGCTGAAGCTGAAACTCCAATACGTTGGTCACCTGATGTGAAGAATTGACTGACTCACTGAAAAAGACCCTGATATTGGGAAAGATTGAAGGCAGGAAGAGAAGGGGATGACAGAGGAGGAGACGGTTGGATGGCATCACCGACTCAATGGATATGAGTTTGAGCAAGATCCAGGAGTTGGTTATTGACAGGGAAGCCTGGCATGTTACAGTCCATGGGGTTGCAAAGAGTTGGACATGACTGAGAGACTGAACTGAAGAATAAATTATAGTGATGTATTATGCATATATTAATATTGAAATGAATTATATGTAAATAAATATATAAGTGTATATATATATATATATATATATATATATATATATATACATAAATTCAAGGTTGCAGAGAGTTAGGTCTTAAAAACCCAAGTAAAATCCTTTGAAAGACAGCACATAGCATTTCTTCAATGTTACCAAGCAGAGGAGGGAAGCAATAGAGATCAGAGCCTTTTACTTCAGGACCCGGGAGAGTATGCTTTAGGAATAACTCATTAGAGATAAAACCTAACCAAACATGAGAAACCCACAGAAAAATGTCTCTCAACACTCATTTTGAAATAGTGCAGTAAATGCTGTCCATATGCTGCATCTTCAGAGGAATGATTCCACTTGTATGTTGGTCCAATAAATTCAAGCGATTTGCAGTTTATTGATGAAAATAAACATATGCCAACAATCTTAAGAAAGTTTATTTATAAACTAGGTGTACTTCTTTTCTTGTCTAAAATTTAGATGACTTCCTGTTTCATGAAAGCTACACATACAGATTACTGTGAACTCACAACATTGAATTATAATGTAAAATGCTATACAACATTGTTAACCTTAGAACACTGCATATTTGGAAGATCCCTCTTTTGCTTTTTTATTGCTGCAGAGAGCTTTGATTTCCTTTTAATGTAAGCCTCTGTGGGATTTATGTTTGAACTGAATATTGCTGTTTTGAATTTACATTGAGTTGATACTCAGTACTCTTTAGACAGTGAGCCACCATTCTGTGCTTACTCACTAGGCTTAAAATATTGATACATTTTTTGTAGATATTAAAATAAGTCCATTATTATCAATAATATAATTAGTCCCAAGTAATCTCAAGTTTCTGTTTTTTTTTTAATGTGATGTTTGTAGTTGTTTCAAACTGTTGTAAAATAGCATTTATGAATTCAGTTAAATAAGTATTTAAGAGCAAATCCTATGTATCAGAAACTTTTAAGGGATGGTTTCTATTTTAAACAAGATCATTTGTATAATGATATTTGGTGCTTTGTTTGTAAACCCTTCTTCAACTGATAGCTGAAGCCAACATTGTTCCTTCATAAAGTATGTTTTAATTTTCTCTCTTTGAGCCTTTCTCTTTTGAAATGTGTCACCTTTTCAAAGCTATTGGCACCCAGGTCCATTACTTCTTAGGAAAATCAATGTGGTGGCTAAAACAAATGTTATGATGAAATACATCAGTTCATTTCATTTACTCAGTCGCATCTGACTCTGCAACTCCATGGACTGCAGCTTGCCAGTGATCACCACACTGTGAAAGACAACTAGAAAACAACCAGATTCTGTTGGTCTCATAGGAAAAATGGTTTGAAAACAAAAGTGAAACAAATTGTTTCTTACCTCCTCATCGATGGTAAAATGAGCTCTTCAGTGTTCCCCACCCCAGGGTCCCAGGAGTTGATTCTTTTTCAAATGGGAAGTCAGAACTTGTATGAAAGCCTATACCTGTGACACATATTAACCAGAAAAATATTTCAGTAGTGAGTTTCTGTTAACAGTTTTGTGACAATTTAAGCATTTAAGCACCAGAAATCAAGTAGCTTAGTGTCTTGAAGCAATTGCAGTGACTTTTTTCTTTCTCTTAGAGACTGTTTAAAAAAAAAAAATTCATAACTGGAACAAGCACTGCTTGAACTGTAGTCAATATCAACTAAGATTATTTGCATCAAATCTTTAAAATTATAGCTCATCACTCTAAGACTATTGATGTGTCAGCAATAATTTCCTCTGGAATCTCAATTGTGTCCTTATACACTTGTGAAATGTTAGTACAATATAATCCCCAGAGATATTTTGAAAACAAATGCTACCCTGGAAACAAAAATGTTTATAGTATTATTATATTAGCATAAATTATTATTTTTTTCAGAATAACATCCTTCTTAATATTTGAAACTTACTTTGAGAACATCAACTATTAGATATTTCACTTTTAGGACTATTTGACTTCATGTTAAAATATAACTTTCAAATAAAAATTCACTTTCTTCTTATGTATATCTCATTATAACGTGTCAATTGGGAGACTGTTAAACCCAAAACCATACTAAGATGCAAATCTCATTAATTTCAAATCCTTGTATTGTAGCATTTTCTAAACAATAATTATCTAGTTTAAATATATTAAATTGTATTAAAATGTACATATAACATAAATAACAGTAAAATAAGGAAATTTTGTTTCTATTTAATATATCAAACTTTCAAGTCACTATTCTGTCCCACATCTCTTTCTATTGTTGGTGCTTGTGGGGAAATGTCCTCTTTTCTACTCCCAATCTATCTTTCCACATCATTTCATAGCCAAATAACCTAGAACACTCTGACTTGATTCTCATAAAATTACACAAACAACTATCTCTCTTTGTTGCAGTTATCTATTGATATTTGAATTAACACTTATAACTCCTAGATGACTTCTTTATCACTATTTTCAGCATTATCCCTGTTACATATCTTTAGGTTTTAAATAGCCATGAAGATAATATTTCAGTAACTGTCACCTCAGTTCTGTGATCTTCTCTTTTCCAAATACTATCCAACCTTGATCTTCCTCCTACTCACTTCTATAATCCTTCATTAATTCTTATCATTTTAAAAAATATCACTTTCATCAACTCAATTTCCAGCATTCAACTGTTTATCAAAACCCTTGAAATGTCAAGTTGTTCTCAAATCATTGTACCTTGATTTCAAAACCTTTTACTTTGCTAATAAAAGTTTTAACCATTGCTTTTCTTAACTTTTTATTGTTCCTAACTAATATTTTCATTCACCACTCTTTCTAGTAGGAACATTATGGGGAATCATTAGGAGAATCATTAAAGTTGCTTTCTTACATTGATTCTTGTACACTTTAAACTGAATTCTACTTCAACACTCAGAAAATCCAGAATGCTATGAAATGTTGTTGGGGGAAGGCATAAATCAACTCATAATGTCCACTATTGGAATTGGCAGTTTTCCTTTTCAAAACCTCCCAATCCTGATTCCTTATGCGTGCATGTGAGAGTGTTAAGTTGTGTTATTCTTGGCCAACTCTTTGCGACTCTGTGGACTGTAGCCCACCAGGCTTCTCTGTCCTTGGGGATGCTCCAGGCAAGAATACTGGAGTGACTTGTCATACCCTTCTCCAGGGGATCTTCCCAACCCAGGGATCGAACCCACATCTCTCATGTCTCCTGCACTGGGAGGAGGGTTCTTTACTACTAGTGCTACCTGGGGAGCCCTCTGATTCCTCATATTTAAAATTAATTTCTTGTATACAACACATAGCTGAATTTTGTGTTTTTTTTTTTTTTTTAAACTTACCACAAGGAGATATCTTAACAAGAGCAGAAAAGCATTTCAAGGGATTACAGGATGGCTCTCTTCCTCTGCCCATTTGGATCAAAACGGGCTAACCAAACAATGGAAGTCTGGGAAATTAATTTTACAGGGAAAGGGATATGCTTATATCTTTCCAGATGATCCGCCCCTGGGGAACCACTGGCTCTTAAGATAGAGAGCAAAAGGTGAAATCCTTGGGAAGAGGAAGTTCCAGTACAAGCTTTAGAGATTTCAATACAAAGCAAAACAAAACACCACACTCAACGTCATCTACCTCATGATCCCCCTACTTGAGGACAGATAAAAACCCTTACTAATCAAGCTGAAAATCTGGTTTCTTAACAGGGAATGCCTCGGAACCCAGAAAATATTTTTCTTGCTATGTTTGCTTTGCTTGCTTTTGCTTCCCCTGCTCAAGCTGAATTAATGAATCATACTTACTGGGCTTAGATACCCAACCCCCCTTTACTGTAGATTGTAAAATGGACAAAAAGAGGACCAATTGTATCCACCAATGACTCAATATGTATGCCTCTTCCTTGAAACCTGGAGGGGCCCTCACACTCTGAGAAAGAAGGGAAACTAATTAATATTTCTCTAAATTATTGAATCCTTTCTTTATGCATGGGCCCAGCAGAATTATACATAAATATTAGCTGACAAACTTGGGCTTTCATTGTGCCTCCAAAAAAGGACTTTCGGACATTGCTTGGATTATTTACTACTCTTTCTTTTATGAGAACCATGTCAACAATACTGAAACTCTAGGGAAAGGAAAAGAGTTTACTTATAAGAACTTTAAGTATATTTCTGTTCATTGGGACAGGTGTCAAGCCAAATCAGGAAAATTAATGTTTGTGGCCAATTACACCATTGTCGATTGGGACCCCATGGTATGTGGTTATCTGACTGTTCAGATGATATTAATAGCACTATATGTGATTATGTTACTCAAGCAGTATGGAAGATTACCAATATTACGATGGAATGTAACAAAGGACTTCTTGGCTGGCTTGACAGTAGAATGGCACCCCCTTGCCCTAGAATCATCCTCAATAAATGGATTGGACCTGAACAATGAGACATTTGGAAGCTTGCCACAAGCACCGAAGAACTTATAACTTGGACTGGATTCACAGAGACTAGTTGCAATTAGTCATTATTCCTTTCATTGTAATCAGTCTTATTTTATACAAGCTTATGCCCCCCTTCCTTTTGTTGTAGCTATAGGAAACCTGCAATTTAATAAGACTTTACACTATGTAATTGGTATAAATTGCAAACTATATACTTGTCTTAACTCCTCCATGTCTATAAAAACAAGGGGAATCTCTTCTGATTCTTCTATCTCGACGTAACCTATGGTTGCCAATAGATCTCCAATGACCCTGAGAGAAAGGTCCCATGGCCAGACTTGCTTCCTGGTTACTTACTAAATTACTCCAACCATCTAAACAGTTCATTGGATGGCTAATTCTTGGCATTTTTGGATTTATAGCCATTTGCACTGCTGCTGCTGTTGCCAACATTACAAACCTCAATTCAAACACACAATTTTATCCAAAATTGGACTAAAGATGCTCATGCTATGTGGACCACTCAGGCTCAGATAAATGAGGAAATTCAACGTGAAATAGAGGAAATAAAAATAGCCATCCAATGGATCAGAGATCAATTAATAGATTTACAAAAACAAGTTATGCTAAAATGTGATTGGAATTCTATTCAACTTTGTATTACCCCTGTTCGATTCAACCATAATGCCTACAATTGGAAATAAATTAAATTTCATTTGCAAGACTTACATGATAATGCTTCCTTAAAGGTACTGAAATTTTAACACTAATAATTGTCCTAGTGATTATATGTGTAGTATACTGATGCCTTTCAACTAAAATTGTTCAAACTAAACAAACTCATTTGGTAAGGAACTTTTTCACTAAAGTATCTACAGTCACCCCCAATTATGAAAAAAAAAAAATTTAAAAAGGGGGATTGTCAAGGGAGGTTCAACTTTAAGGAATCTAAAAGGTCACACTTTTCTTCCTTTGTGTGGCATTTCTCATGGATTCTCTGTTCCTTATCACTTCCTATTCTGGGAACAAGTAGAGCTGCATGCAGTTCTCAAGACTGAGATCATGGGAAAGAGTACCCGCTTGGATTCCTTTCAGTAACTCCCTTCAGTGACTCTTTTTGGCATCAGCAACCTTATATCTATTAGACTATCCGTTTTGTTGCAACTGATGGAGTTTCATCCTTTGTAATGGCTGAGTAATCATTTTACTAAAGATATATAAGCCTGCATTTCTGCTAATAAAATACCCTTGTTCCACTAGAGACTTGACTCCCCCGTGTCCTTCTTTCTGTCTTCATTCTCTTGGGAGTGTGGAAACCTGCTGAGCTCTCTCTCTCACCTGGGCTTTCAAGACCTTCTTGAGACGATGCCCTGTGCCTTTGTGAGCGGTACAAGTCCTGTGCATGGGCTTTATTGGTCTTCTACATAACCCAAGAGATACTGCTCTCTCTGTCTCTCTTTTTTTCTCTCTCTCTTTTTGTCAACTCTTGTCCACCAGGTTCCAGTCTGTACTAAAGACCAACAAGTGGCCCATGAACAGGGACGCCAATTGCCAGATCTCTTTTTTATAACAAAAATGGGAGAGTTCTAAGGGGAATAAGATTCCTCAATATGTTTTAATTCCAATTGTGTATCTATAAGTTCTTTAGCAGCATGTAATTTCTCTTTTGTAAAGGGTCATTGTTCTGTCCAGCCAGTATTCTTGCCTGGAGAATCCTGTGGCCAGAGGAGCCTGGTGGGCTGCTGTCCATAAGGTTGCATAGAGTTGGACACGACTGAAGTGACTTAGCAGCAGCAGCAGCAGCATTGTTCTGCCCAAATAGGCTAGTCATTTTTCCACTTAAACTAATGAAACAGATACTCTTTCTACCACTCCCCCCTCCCTTTTTGTTTTTTTTTTAATACCTATGATAGAAGCTTTCTCTGTTCTGTCACTTTAAATAAAATTTTATACACAAAGTTTTGAATGACTGAAACCTATCTTTGGTCCCAGAATTAACTCTCCTTAAACCAGGAGAATATCTTCTATGGTCTACGTGGTTTTAAGATGTGGCTCAGGATTGTGCCAATCTTGATGCTCGAGCTGGCACTCCCCAGAACCAAATTACTTTTGAAATGTTAACTGGTACAGGGCAAATTGAGGCAATAGAAGCTCAAATACAACGCCCTCCTTTATTGCATGAACAATTGAAAAAAAAAAAAAACCGCCCTTGAAGCCTGGGATCAAATTACTCCTTAAGAAAAACCTAAAGGTAGTTACACTAGATATTACAAGGACCTAATGAAGCTTAGCCTGATTTTCTATCTAGACTAGAAACTGCTATTTCCCATAATGTAATTGAAAAAGAAGCCAACTTACAAATAAGAAAACTGCTTGCACATGATAATACTAAACTGTTAGTGATTATTTAAAGGCTTGCTATAATCTAAGGTCTAAGACACACAAAAATGCAAGTGAAACTGAAACAATGGCTACTACTTTTTAAAAGGGAGATAAAGGATGTTTTACATGTGGGGATAAGACCCATATAAAAAAAGATTGCCCTAAGAAACATGCAGAAAATATTAAAAATAATAAAAAGTTTCCAAAAATCTGCCCTAATTGCCATAAAAGGATACATTAGGCCAAAATATGTCTATCTAAATATGATATTGAAGGAAACTCCAAGCTGGGGACTCCCGAGGTCCCCATCAACAAAAACCAGGGACAAACTCCATCTTTTCCCTCAAACCCTCAACAGCCAACAGTACTGCCATTGATATATCAACTCTAAATGATTTTCTCCTTTTCTCTCAAACAATCCCTTCGAGAATATCTACTGGATATTTTGGACCCCTACATTCACAAAATTTCGACTTTTCACTTGGCAGATCTAGCTTGACTTCTAAGGGAATTACTGTTAACCCTGGAATAACTGATTCAGATTATAAGGGAAAAATTCAAATTATGATGTCTTCTCAGATACAGAAATAAAATTGCCCATTTACTTCTTTTACCTTATACTGCTATTAACTTCTCTCATGATATACAGACAAAATGGATCAAGTAATACAATCAAAAATAACCCTTATGTACATCATTGGTATCTGAATATGCCTGACCAAATATAAATATTAAAATTAATAATAAAAGATTTTCTGGTCTCTTTGATATTGGATCTGATATCGCTATGATTTCCAAACACTTATGACCCAAATCTTGGCCTATACAGAAAACTTCTTACCAAATTATAGGAGTTTCTCAAACCAAAATACAAGAAATTTATCAAAATATTCAAATTTATTCTTATGAAGGACCAGAAGTCCAGCCTGCTACATTACAACCTTATATAATAGATGCACCCTTTAATTTAATGGGAAGAGATTTACTTATGCAATGACAAACTCAAATATACATTCCACATTTTTGTTAGGGGCCACTGTTCATTTAACAAAACAATTATTAAAATAACTTGGAAAAATGACGAGTCCATTTGGACAGAACAATGGCCCCTTACAAAAGAGAAATTATACACTGCTAAAGAACTTATAAGTACACAATTAGGATTAAAACATATTGAGGAATCTTATTCCCCTTAGAACTCTCCCATTTTAGTTATAAAAAAGAAATCTGGCACTCTCCCACTCTGTCAATTTTCATCTTTTAATTGATATCTAATTTTTTACTGGTATTTGCCTTGACTTATTGCAAAGAGTTTGAGCATTCTTTGGCATTGTCTTTCTTTGGGATTGCAATGAAAACTGACCTTGTCCAGTCTGTGGCCACTGCTGAGTTTTCCAAATTTGTTTGGATATTGAGTGCAGCACTTTCACAGCATCATTTTTCAGGATTTGAAATAGCTTTACTGGAATTCCATCACCTCCACTAGCTTTGTTCGTAGTGATGCTTTCTAAGGCCCACTTGATTTCACATTCCAGGATGTCTGGCTCTAGATGACTGATCACACATCATGATTATCTGGGTCGTGAAGATCTTTTTTGTAAAGTTCTTCTGTGTATTCTTGCCACCTCTTCTTAATATCTTCTGCTTCTGTTAGGTCCATACAATTTCTGTCCTTTATCAAGCCCATCATTGCATGAAATGTTCCTTAAAGTTGATTTACCTTAAATACTTTATCATTATGTATAACAATAATGTTGTTAATTGCTACATAACATTCAGTTCAGTTCAGTCACTCAGCCGTGCTCATTCATATCCGATTATTTGTGACCCCATGAATCACAGCACGCCAGGCCTCCCTGTCCATCACCAACACCCAGAGTTCACTCAGACTCACGTCCATTGAGTCAGTGATGCAATCCAGCCATCTTATCCTCTACCGTCCCCTTCTCCTCCCGCCCCCAATCCCTCCCAGCATCAGAGTCCTTTCCAATGAGTCAACTCTTCGCATGAGGTGGCCAAAGTACTGGAGTTTCAGTTTTAGCATCATTACTTCCAAAGAAACCCCAGGACTGATCTCCTTCAGAATGGACTGGTTGGATCTCCTTATAGTCCAAGGGACTCTCGAGTGTCTTCTCCAACACCGCAGTTCAAAAGCGTCAGTCCTTCAGCGCTCAGCTTTCTTCACAGTCCAACTCTCACATCCATACACGACCACTGGAAAAACCATAGCCTTGACTAGACAGAACTTTGTTGGCAAAGTAATGTCTCTGCTTTTTAATATGCTGTCTAGATTGGATATAACTTTCCTTCCAAGGAGTAAGTGTCTTTTAAAGTCATGGTTGCAGTCACCATCTACAGTGATATTGGAGTACAGAAAAAATAAAGTCTGACACTGTTTCCACTGTTTCCCCATCTATTTCCCATGAAGTGATGGGACCAGATGTCATGATCTTCATTTTCTGAATGTTGAGCTTTAAGCCAACTTTTTCACTCTCCTCTTTCACTTTCATCAAGAGGCTTTTTAGTTCCTCTTCACTTTCTGCCATAAGGGTGGTGTCATCTGCATATCTGAGGTTATTGATATTTCTTCCAGCAATCTTGATTCCAGCTTGTGTTTCTTCCAGCCCAGCATTTCTCATGATGTACTCTGCATAGAGGTTAAATGAGCAGGGTGACAATATACAGCTTTGATTACTCTTTTTCCTATTTGGAACCAGTCTGTTGTTTCATGTCCAGTTCTAACTGTTGCTTCCTGACCTGCATACAGGTTTCTCAAGAGGCAGGTCAGGTGGTCTGATATTGCTAACTCTTTCAGAATTTTCCAGTTTATTGTGATCCACACAGTCAAAGGCTTTGGCATAGTCAATAAAGCAGAAATAGATGTTTTTATGGAACTCTCTTGCATTTCTTTAAATATAAATTTATTTATTTTAATTGGAGGTTAATTACTTTACAATATTGTATTGGTTTTGCCATACATCAACATGATCCATCAAAGATATACACGTGTTCCCCATCCTGAAACCCTCTCCTTCCTCCCTCCCCATACCATCCCTCTGGGTCATCTCACTGCACCTGCCCTAAGCATCCAGTACCATGCATTGAACCTGGACTGCCGATTCATTTCATATATGATATTATACATGTTTCAATGCCATTCTCTCAAATCATCCCACCCTCTCCTTCTCCCAAAGAGTCCAAAACGCATATATATGGAATTTAGAAAGATGGTAACAATAACCCTATATGCGAGATAGCAAAAGAGATGCAGATGTAAAGAACATTTTTTTGGTCTCTTGCTTTTTTGATGATCCAGCGGATGTTGGCAATTTGATCTCTGGTTCCTCTGCCTTTTCTAAAACCAGCTTGAACATCAGGAAGTTCATGGTTCACATACTGCTGAAGCCTGGCTTGGAGAATTTTGAGCATTACTTTACTAACTTGTGAGATGAGTGCAACTGTGATGTAGTTTGAGCATTCTTTGGTATTGCCTTTCTTTGGGATTGGAATGAAAACTGACCTTGTCCAGTCCTGTGTCCACTTCTGAGTTTTCCAAATTTGCAGGTATATTAAGTGCATCACTTTAACAGCATCATCTTTCAGGATTTGAAATAACTCAACTGGAATTCCATTACCTCTATTAGCTTTGTTCATAGCAATGCTTCCTAAGGCCCACTTGACTTCACATTCCAAGATGTCTGGCTCTAGGTGAGTGATCATACCATCGTAATTATCTTGGTCATGAAGTTCTTTTCTGAACAGTTCTTCCGTGTATTCTTGCCACCTCTTCTTAATATCTTCTGCTTCTGTTAGGTCCATACAATTTCTGTCCTTTATTGAGGCCATCTTTGCATGAAATGTTCCCTTGGTATCTCTAATTTTCTTGAAGAGATCTCTAGTCTTTCCCATTCTGTTGTTTTCCTCTATTTCTTTGCCTTGATCACTGAAGAAGGCTTTCTTATCTCTCCTTGCTAATCTTTGGAACTCTGAATTCAGATGCTTATATCTTTCCTTTTCTCCTTTGTTTTTTGCTTCTCTTCTTTTCGTAGCTATTTGTAACACCTCCTCAGACAGGCATTTTGCTTTGTTTGCATTTCTTTTCCATGGGGATGGTCTTGATCCCTGTCTCCTGTACAATGTCACGAACCTCTGTCCATAGTTCAACAGGCACTCTATCTTTCAGATCTAATCCCTTAAATCTATTTCTCACTTTCACTGTGTAATCATAAGGGGTTTGATTTAGGTCATACCTGAATGGTCCAGTGGTTTTCCCTACTTTCTTCAATTTAAGTCTGAATTTGGCAATAAGGAGTTCATGATCTGAACCACGGTCATCTCCCGGTCTTGTTTTTGTTGACTGTATAGAGCTTCTCCATCTTTGGCTGCAAAGAATATAATCAATTTCATTTCAATGTTGACCATCTGGTGATGTCCATGTGTAGATTCTTCTCTTGTGTTGTTGAAAGGTGTTTGCTACGACCAGTGTGTTTTTTGGCAAAACTCTGTTAGCCTTTGCCCTGCTTCATTCTGCATTTCAAGGCCAAATTTGCCTGTTACTCCAGGTGTTTCTTAACTTCCTACTTTTGCCTTCCAGTATCGTATAATGAAAAAGACATCTTTTTTGGGTGTTAGTTCTAATATATTATTATATATAACAATAATGCTATTAATTGCATATACTTAGAATTGTGTATTCCAGCTGATAAAACTTTTCCTAAATAATTATAATCTTTATCTCTCATTACTTTATTTTAAAAGATTGTCTTTATTTCATACTTAACATAGCTGTTCTAGCTCTTTTAGTAAATGTTTAAAGTTTACTACTTTTCTCCATCTTCAGATTGTAAACATTTTGTGTTCTTATATTTAAAGATTCCCTACAAATCTTTACATTTATAGATTTAAAGACTCTCTTTAAACCTTTAAATAAATCGCTGATAATAGGCTTTTATCATTATCTAGATTAGTTATCTTTGCTTAATTGGAGTGTATAATGCCTTACAGGGCTTCCCAGGTAGCTCAGTAGTAAACAAATCTGCTTGCTAACTTGTTGACTTGGGTTTAATATCTGGGTGGAGAAGATCCCCTGGAGAAGGAAAATGCAATAGACTCCAGTATTCTTGCCTGGGAAATCCAATGGATAGAGGAGCCTGGTGGGCTATAGTCCATGGGACCACAAATAGTCAAACATGACTTAATGACTAACACCAACATAATACCTTATATTAGTGTAATTAATACCATAACTGGCTTTAACCCATTGGTGTACTAGTTAATGATTAACAAGGTGGCCTTAAGTCACAGATAGCTAAAATGAATAGAATTTTATTTTTCTTAAGACCATATTTCCTAATAATATCCCTGCCATCATTAATTTCAGCAAAATATCTGGGAGCAAGATATTGAGATTGAGTAATTCTGGTTTCATCTTGGTGTCTCCTTTATGGATTCTGAAAAGCAGTTATCCTTTGAATACACTCGATGTTTATCCTGCCTGTTTTATTTAGAATGTCAAATGTAGCTGAGTTTAATGCTTTGTTTAACTCCTTCACTCCTTGATCACCCAGTTATTTTTGTGTTTTGTTTTTTGGGTATGGTTTGTGTTTTGGTAATAGATAGTACTCCTATTACCATCAGTTTAGCTACAACATTGGTGAGGCAGGACTTCCCTGGTGGCTCAGATGGTAAAGTGTCTGTTTACAATGTTGGAGACCTGGGTTCGATCCCTAGGTTGGGAAGATTCCCTGGAGAAAGAAATGGCAATCACTCCAGTACTATTGCCTGGAAAATCCCATGGGCAGAGGAGGCTGGTAGGCTACAGTCCACGGGGTCGCAAAGAGTTGGACATGACTGAGAGACTTCACTTTGGTGAGACAGGTCTGTTAGTGCTAGTTATATATTCATCTCTTCTGTTTCAGTCTCCCCATATTGGTTGAGGACATCAAACATCTACCTTTTTCCCAATCTCTGTATAAAATTAGAGTTCAAAAAAGTAGGAATGATGTTTTATTTGTGTCAGCTGGACCTTAGAGAAAATGGCTGAGTTCAAATTTTCCCCTTCACACATTGTTCCATATTCTCCTGATTAACTCTTCTTGTGTTGTTTCACACTTCCAACAATACTGAG
Source organism: Capra hircus (assembly GCF_001704415.2). Lineage (NCBI taxonomy): Eukaryota > Metazoa > Chordata > Mammalia > Artiodactyla > Bovidae > Capra > Capra hircus. Next base: position 103,287,466 of record NC_030808.1, read on the forward strand.
GTTTTATCACCAAGAACTATGGAAATGACATGCACTATGCCATTCTCTAGGAAGAAAATCAGTTTATTTTTAAATTTGGTGTAATAAAGATACCTTTTATAATTTCTCTTTCTCCTTATTTTTTGGAAACTAGCTTAGAAATACTTTCATAAGCTGTACTAAATGGTCAGTAAGACATATGACTCTGCTTCTAGCCAGGATGGTAATATGTTTATGTGTTTAAGGAAATAGATTGTGAGCCAGTGCTCTGAGTACTTATGAATCTATTCTCTATTGTTTTCCTGAACTTGGGAAAAATTAAGTAATATTTCTTTTTCAGAAATAACATAAATTTCATATTTAAAACAAATCTAAGATTTGCTTATTCTTCTTTAATTGATTTTACTATAAACGAGCTGACTTTAAAGTTAAGTAGTAAATATTATAATACTTATTTCTTTTAATAATTAACAATAATTTAATAAAGTTATTCAAAGTCTAATATAAAAACTTAACATGTTAGAGCTATTCCTAATTCCTACATCTGATAAAAAGAAGGTTTGTATATGTCAGAATAGTGCAAGCTACAATTAACAGAAAACTCTGGATCCAATATACTTGGATAATAATTAAACTTACCATATCACATCAACTACCCCCCCCAGGAATTTGATTGATCGGCAATTCAATGCTTTTATGATGTGATGTCCTTTTAACCTCTCTGCACTGGTTTCCTGTGTATAATTGCTGCCTTCAGATAACTCATTATAGGAATAATATAGTCAAACTAATTCTAGACACTGGTCAGATGTGAAAAACCTATGCCTATAAACAAGTCAGTTACTGTTAAGACAATGAATTTTCTAAAGTGGGTAATAGAATACCCACTTTAGTGGAATGGATGCTGAATGAGGGGGTCAACAAAGTGAAACCATAAGGTGCTTATTATCATGAAAATATAGATTGTGGGGCCTTGCTTGAATATGGGAAAAAAGAAAAAGAAACCCTGCAAGATTAATAGAATTTCCTTTTCATTTGACCACTTCATTTATTATTCAGTGTATCCAAACAATGACCAATCTGATGCAATATTTGGAGCCCTAGACTAAAGTATCTTTGTATCCACTAATTTCTTTTTTTTAAACTTAAAAACAAGTTTCAAAAAGATATACTTTATCTAACTAAACTAACTACCTGGCAAAAAATCAAATAACAACAAACAAACCTTTATTATTCCATAAAAGAAAACCAAAAAATTCAGGATTTCTACTTGAACACCATGTTCGGTAGACAAGAACACCAACTGCTACACATGTTAAGAAGCTATACACTGTTATACACGTTAAGAAAATGTGATACATAAGAAGTAAATAAAATCATTAATAAAAACTACCTCTGAAAATGTTAATAGAAGTTCTAATGCCTGATGTATAGTGAAGCCAAACAAATCGAAATGTTGGAGTATGAAGCAGAGAGAGGCTTATTACAAGGCCATGCAAGGAGATGGGTGGCTCAGGAACCTCAAAACTTCAGCTTCCTGAAAGCTTTTAGCAAAGCGTTTATAAAAGCATCCTTATGGTGATGGGGTTGCAATGTATGTGATCTGCTCTTGAACAGTTCTCTGACTGGCTGATGGTAAAGGAACAGGGAAGTATCATAGCAGTTAATGTTATCAGTCCTTAGGCTACAGGAGGCCTGGGGCTATGTGCTCATGGTCATCAAGTAGTTAACACCTTCCATTTGGTGAGGGTTTTTCACATCTGTAAAACAATTCAGCAAATGTGCACCAAATACTGTTATCTAGGTATTTCAGAGAGAAGCTAAAGCAAAGTACATTATGGAAGGACTTGTCCCAGGAAGGCCCCATAGGGTCCTGCTCTGTTACAAAGTGACCCACGCAGTGAAGGCAGTTGGAAAAGTCTCTGAAATGCCTTTTTAAAAAACATGTTCAAGGACAAAAGAAATACAGGAAATATTAAAAATTAAACTAAAAATAAGAAAATAAAATTTTATAACTGGAAGGTATAATAGGAATTAAAAAATTGTAATAGATGGACTTGATATTAGATTTGAAATGTCATCAGAAACAGTCAGTGGACTTGAGATGGATCAATAGAAATTATCCAATCTATGTATCAGGGAGATGTAAAATAAATGTTTAAAAAAGGAAAAGGATCTCAGTTCAGTTTATTTCGGTCACTCAATCGTGTCCGCCTCTTTGTGACCCCATGAACCGCAGAACGCCAGGTCTCCCTGTCCATCACCAACTCCTGGAGTTGGACCCAAACCCATGTCCATCAAGTCGGAGATGCCATCCAGCCATCTCATCCTTTGTCGTCCCTTTCTCCTCCTGCCCCCAATCCCTCCCAGCATCAGAGTCTTTTCCAATGAGTCAGCTCTTCACATCAGGTGGCCAAAGCACTGGAGTTTCAGCTTCAACATCTGTCCTACCAATGAACACCCAGGACTGATATCCTTTAGGATGGACTGTGGATCTCCTTGCAGTCAAAGGGACTCTCAAGAGTCTTCTCCAACACCACAGTTCAAAAGCATCAATTCTTCAGTGCTCAACTTTCTTTATAGTCCAACTGACATCCATACATGACCATTGGAAAAACCATAGCCTTGACTAGATGGACCTTTGTTGGCAAAGTCAAGTCTCTGCTTTTTAATATGCTGTCTAGGTGAGGGGCAGCGGCTGAGAGCGCCAGGCCGGGACGGCGCAGGAATGGCCAAGAGGGGCCACCACAGGCCCTAGGCCAGGTGCGACGGCGGGGAGGAGCAACCCCACATCCAAGGAGCGGTGGCTGCACAGGTGCAGGAGGGCCTAGAGGAGCTATCCCACGTTGAAGGTCAGGAAGGGTGGTGGTGAGGAGAGACCCTTCCTCCAAGGTAAGGAGCAGCAGCTGTGCTTTGCTGGAGCAGCCGTGAAGAGATATCCAAGCCAAAGGTAAGAGAAACCCAAGCAAGATGGTAGGTGTTGCAAGAGGGCACCACAGGGCAGACCCACTGAAACAATACTCACAGAAAACTAGTCAATCTAATCACATTAAGACCACAGCCTTGTCTAACTCAATGAAACTAAACCATGCCCGCGGGACAACCCAAGACGGGCAAGTCATGGTGGAGAGGTCTGACGGAATGTGGTCCATGGGAGAAAGGAATGGCAAGTCACTTCAGTATTCTTGCCTTGAGAACCCAATGAACAGTATGAAAAGGCAAAAAGATAGGATACTGAAAGAGGAACTCCCAAGGTCAGTAGGTGCACAACACACTACTGGAGATCAGTGGAGAAAGAACTCCAGAGAGAATGAAGGGATAGAGCCAAAGCAAAAACAATACCCAGTTGTGGATGTGACTGGTGATGGAAGCAAGGTCTGATGCTGTCAAGAGCAATATTGCATAGGAACCTGGAATGTCAGGTCCATGAATCAAGGCAAATTGGAAGTGGTCAAACAAGAGATGGCAAGAGTGAATGTCGACATTCTAGGAATCAGCGAAGTAAAATGGACTGGAATGGGTGAATCTATCAGATGACCATTATATCTACTACTGTAGGCAGGAATCCCTTAGAAGAAATAAAATGGCCATCATGGTCAACAAAAGAGTCTGAAATGCAGTACTTGGATCAATCTCAAAAATGACAGAATGATCGCTGTTCGTTTCCAAGGCAAACCATTCAATATCACAGTAATTCAAGTCTATGCCCCAACCAGTAATGCTGAAGAAGCTGAAGTTGAACGGTCCTATGAAGACCTACAAGACCTTTTAGAACTAACACCCAAAAAAGTGTCCTTTTCATTATAGGGGACTGGAATGCAATAGTAGGAAGTCAAGAAACACCTGGAGTAACAGGCAAATTTGGCCTTGGAATGCTGAATGAAGCAGGGCAAAGACTAACAGAGTTTTGCCAAGAAAATGCACTGGTCATAGCAAACACCCTCTTCCAACAACACAAGATAAGAGTCTACACATGGACATCACCAGATGGTCATCACCAAAATCAGATTGATTATATTCTTTGCAGCCAAAGATGGAGTACCTCTACACAGTCCACAGAACAAGACCAGGAGCTGACTGTGGCTCAGATTATGAACTCCTTATTGCCAAATTCAGACTTAAATTGAAGAAAGTAGGGGAAAAAGCAGGGCCATTCAGGTATGACCTAAATCAAATCCCTTTTGATTATACAGTGGAAGTGAGAAATAGATTTAAGGGGCTAGATCTGATAGATAAGAGTGCCTGATGAACTATGGAATGAGGTTCCTGACATTTACAGGAAATAGGGATCAAGACCATCCCCATGGAAAAGAAATGCAAAAAAGCCAAATGGCTGTCTGGGGAGGCCTTACAAATAGCTGTGAAAAGAAGAGAGGTGAAAAGCAAAGGAGGAAAGGAAAGATATAAGCATCTGAATACAGAGTTCCAAAATTAGCAAGGAGAGATAAGAAAGCCTTCTTCAGCGATCAAGGCAAAGAAATAGAGGAAAACAACAGAATGGGAAAGACTAGAGATCTCTTCAAGAAAATTAGAGATACCAAGGGAACATTTTATGCAAAGATGGGCTCTATAAAGGACAGAAATGGTATAGACCTAACAGAAGCAGAAGATCTTAAAAGAGGTGGCAAGAATACATGGAAGAACGATGCAGAAAAGATCTTCACGACCCAGATAATCACAATGGTGTAATCCCTCACCAAGAGCCAGATATCCTGGAATGTGAAGACAAGTGGGCCTTAGAAAGCATCACTACAAACAAAGTTAGTGGAGGTGATGGAATTCCAGTTGAGCTATTTCAAATCCTGAAAGATGATGCTATGAAAGCTGCGCTCAATGTGCCAGCAAATTTGGAAAACTCAGCAGTGGCCACAGGACTGGAAAAGGTCAGTTTTCATTCGAATCACAAAGAAAGGCAATGGCAAAGAATGCTCAAACTACTGCACAATTGCACTCATCTCACATGCTAGGAAAGTAATGCTCAAAATTCTCCAAGCCTGGCTTCAGCAATACATGAACCGAGAACTCCAGATGTTCAAGCTGGTTTTAGAAAAGGCAGAGAAACCAGAGATCAAACTGCCAACATCTGCTGGCTCATGGAAAAAGCAAGAGAGTTCTAGAAAAACATCTATTTCTGCTTTATTGACTATGCCAAAGCCTTTGACTATGTGGATCACAATAAACTGTGGAAAATTCTGAAAGAGATGGGAATACCAGACCACCTGACCTGCCTCTTGAGAAAACTGCATGCAGGTCAGGAAGCAACAGTTAGAACTGGACATGGAACAACAGACTGGCTTAAAATAGGAAAAGGAGTACGTCAAGGCTGTGTATTGCCACCCTGCTTATTTAACTTATATGCAGAGTACATCATGAGAAACGCTGGACTGGAAGAAACACAAGCTGGAATCAAGATTGCCAGGAGAAATATCAATAACCTCAGATATGCAGATGACACCACCCTTATGGCAGAAAGTGAAGAACTAAAAAGCTTCTTGATGAAAGTGAAAGAGGAGAGCAAAAATGTTTGACTTAAAGCTCAACATTCAGAAAACGAATATCATGGCATCCAGTCCCATCACTTCATGGGAAATAGATGGGGAAAAAGTGGAAACAGTGTCAGACTTTAATTTTTGGGCTCCAAGATCACTGCAGATGGTGATTGCAGCCATGACATTAAAAGACGCTTACTCCTTGGAAGAAAAGTTATGACCAACCTAGATAGCATATTCAAAAGCAGAGACATTGCTTTGCCAACTAAGGTCTGTCTATTCAAGGCTATGGTTTTTCCAGTGGTCATGTATGGATGTGAGAGTTGGACTGTGAAGAAGGCTGAGCACCGAGGAATTGATGCTTTCAAACTGTGGTGTTGAAGAAGACTCTCGAGAGTCCCTTGGACTGCAAGGAGATCCAACCAGTCCATTCTCAAGGAGATCAACCCTGGGATTTCTTTGGAAGGAATGATGCTAAAGCTGAAACTCCAGTACTTTGGCCACCTGATGAGAAGAGTTGACTCATTGGAAATGACTCTGATGCTGAGAGGGATTGGGGGCATGAGGAGAAGGTGACGACCCAGGATGAGATGGCTGTATGGCATCACGGATTCGATGGACATGAGTCTGAGTGAACTCCGAGTGTTGGTGATGTACAGGCAGGCCTGGCGTGCTGCGATTCATGGGGTCTCAAAGAGTCGGATATGACTGAGTGACTAAACTGAACTGAGGTTAATAATAACTTTCCTTCCAAGGAGTATGCGTCTTTTAACTTCATTGCTTCAGTCTCCATCCGCAGTGATTTTGGAGCCCAAAAAAATAAAGTCTGACACTGTTTCCACTGTTTCCCCATCTGTTTGCCATGAAATGATGGGACGAGATGCCATAATCTTCGTTTTCTGAATGTTGAGCTTTAAGGCAACTTTTTCACTCTCCTCTTTCCCTTTCATCAAGAGACTCTTTAGTTCCTCTTCACTTTCTGCCATAAGGGTGGTGTCATCTGCATATCTGAGGTTATTGATAATTCTTCTGGCAATCTTGATTCCATTAGTGCTTCCTCCAGCCCAGCATTTCTCAGGATGTACTCTGTGTGTAAGTTAAATAAGCAGGGTGACAATATGGAGCCTTGACGTACTCCTTTTCCTCTTTGGAATCAGTCTGTTGTTCCATGTCCAGTTCTAGCTGTTCTTCCTGACCTGCATGCAGTTTTCTCAAGAGGCAGACCAGGTGGTCTGGTATTCCCATCTCTTTCAGAATCTTCCACAGTTTACTGTGATCCACAGAGCCAAAGACTTTGGCATAGTCAATAAATAAGAAATAGATGTTTTTTCTGGAACTCTCCTGCTTTTTCGATGATCCAGTGGATGTTGGCAATTTGATCTCTGGTTCCTCTACCTTTTCTAAATCCAGCTTGAATATCTGGAAGTTCACAGTTCATGTATTGCTGAAGCCTGGCTTGGAGAATTTTGAGCATTACCTTGCTACCGTGTGAAATGAGTGCAGTTGTGTGGTAGTTTGAGCATTCTTTGTCATTGTTTTTCTTTGGAATAGGATCTCAGTGACCAGTTAAGTAATATGATGCCATCACATTTTTATAAATTTGAATCTTCAGAAATAGAGGACAATGGGGAAAATGCAAAAATATATTTGAGAAAAGAATGACTGTAAGATTTACTTATTGGTTAAAGATTATAAATTAATATATCCATGAATGTCAGCAAAGAGCAAGCAGGAAACATCGAAAAACAAACACATACTAGATACATAAGAGTGAAGGTTTACAGAATTAATACTATGAAGAAAAGCTTGAAAGAATCAAGAGAGGAAGGGAAGTAATATAAAAGTTACAAGAGCAGAATAATATGAGTAATAGATGATTTTCCATCAAAGACAACAGAGGTCATACAAATATAACAATATGTTTACATCTGTAAAATAATACGTCAACAAACATCTATACCTGGGGGGGATAATGTTAAATATGCAGACTAATTTTCTTTTTTTTTTTTTTTTGGAGTTGTTAATCAGGAAAACAAAAATAAAGAGTTTATGACTTTTAGACCTGTGTACAATGTAAGTGATGTGAGTTAAGTTTATATTTGGGGCAAAATAAGGATTGCAGCCAGGGAGACAGCACCTCAGATAGTTATGAGAAACTTCTCTAAAGAGGCAGAATATATGTGATTTGGTGAATGGGGAGTAGATGCAATCAAACACACATTTTATTTTCAAAAGTTCTACTAGTCTCATGAAGCTCTCTGCTAGTCATGAACAGTTGTCATCATGAAAGACTTGAGTGCCTTTCTAGATAGGGGAGATATAAGAATCGGGCTCATAAAATCAGCTCCTGTAAATATCTATCTGAAGACCTGTCTTGCCAGGTTTTTCCCAATTACAGAGTGTCTCATTTTGCCCTCCACCCTGAATTCCTTTCACAGGGTGTTGAATAGCAGTAGTGGCAGCAGCACATGATTTAATCATTGCATAATTAGATGGCAAGTGCCAATTTGTAGTTGACACCTGCATACAGGTGTTGACATCTCTGGTGGCTCAGATGGTAAAGCATCTGCCTACAATGTGGGAGACCCGGGTTTGATCCCTGGTTTGGGAAGATCTTCTGGAGAAGGAAATGGTAAACCACTCCAGCATTCTCGCCTGGAAAATCCCATGGACAGCGGAGCCTCTTAGGCTGCAATCCATGGGGTCGCAAAGAATCAGACACGACTGAGTGACTTCACTTTCACTTTCCTGCATACAGGGAATATAAACAAAATATGTGAGTTTAAAGACATTGACACCATACAAGTTTACAGCTATAAGAACTACTGAAGATCTGCAGTAGGAGCAAATATTTTGGTAGATACAAAATTCTATTTTATTGTTTACTTTCTTTAAAAACATATGGCATGTAAAGGAATATTATAATAATAATGTGTTATCATATTACAGATAAATGATACAATATTAACTAAAAGTAAGTTCGAATAAGTTAAAAACATGAATTGGAATCCATAGGTACAATATAAAAAATAAAGTAATATTTAACTTAATTCAGTGCAAGTTAAAAACCAATGAAGGAGTTAATCTGAATTATGCTACATTTCTATTTCTGAACCATAAAGTGGGGTTCTGATATTGTCACTGATGGTCCCAGCCTACCTAAGCATCCTTCATCTCCCAGAGTAACTAAAATAAAAGCAAAAATAAATGAATGGGACCTAGTTAAAGCTTTTGCACAGCAAAGAAAGTCATAAACAAAATGAAAACAATCAACAGGATGAGAAAATATTTGCAATTGAAGCCATCAACAAGAGATTAATCTCCAAAATATACAAACCGCTTATGCAGCTCAATATGAAAAGAACAAATAATGCAATCAAAACATATGTGGAATATGTAAATAGACATTTATCCAAAGAAGACATCTAACTGGCCAATCAGTACTGAAAAAATGTTCAACATCACTAATTAGTAGAGAAACACAAATCAAAACTCCAATAAGGTATCACCTCACATCGGTCAGAATGCAATCATCAAAAATTCTGTAAATGATAAATCCTGGAGAGGGTTGGAAGAAAAGGAAACCTTCTTACATTGTTGTTGAGAATGTAAATTAGTATAGTCACTATGGAGAACATTATGAAGATTTCTTAAAAACCTAGAAATAGAGCTACCATATGATCCTACAATCCACATTCCTATGCCTATATACCGAAAATCTATAATTTGAAAAGATAACACGCACCTCAATATTCATTGCAACACTATATGCAATAGCCAAGACATGGAAGCAACCTAAATGTCCACCAAGAGAGGAATGCATAGACTAGATGCAGTGCATATATACAATGGACTATTAGTCAGTTATACAAAAGAATAAAATAATGCTATTTGCAACAATGGCATTATTGCAATGGATGGATCTAGAGACTGTCATACTGACTGAACTAAGTCAAAGAGAAAAACACAAATGTCATATGATATCACTTTTATGTGGCATCTAAAAAAATTGTGGAGATGAACTTATTTACAAAAAACAAATAGAGTTACAAACATAGAAAACACACGATTATCAAGGAGCAAAGGGGAGACAGATAAATTGGGAAATTGAGATCAACATACACACACTATTACATATAAAATGGATAACTAGTAAAGACCTACTATATAGCACAAGGAACTCTACTCAATACTGTTATGGGTTATATGGGAAAATAATCTAAAAAAGAGTGGAGATATGTATGTATGAATGTATATATATATGTATGTATATATATATGTGTGTGTGTGTGTGTGTGTGTATAGTGTATGTGTGTATTCTGTTCACCTTGCTGTACAACAGAAACTAGCACAACATTTTAAATCAATTATACTGCAATAGAACTTTCTAAAACCAATAACAAAATTACTTGTCAATGTGGCAGATGATAGAAAATGTGATGAATCACAAAAGTGGCAAGCATGCCTTTGATCAGTCATTTTAATAGATCTCACGATAGCTCTTTAGGGAAAGACAAATATATAAACTGCCTAAAAGGAGAAAGCAAGAAATATCTGTGAAGAAACCTGAAGGCTATCATTATTCCTTTAAAAAGATACAAAAAATAAATTCTAATCCTCTGTTGAAACTTTTACCAATTGTGGTAAGCAGAATGATTTCCCCCCTCTTCAAAATACATTAGATCTAAATATCTGTAACATGAAAATACTTTTATAAGGAGAAAGTGTCTCTGCACACATGATTAGATAAAGATACTGAGATATACAGATTTCCTGGATGCGCCCTAAATGCAATCACAAGTTGGGGGAGATATGCTCTGTACAAGAGAGGGAAACACTGTGATAAAAGAGGCAGATTGAAATGAGAAACTTGGCCACAGTCAAAGAATGCAGGCAGTCACCAGATGCTGGAAGAGGCAAGAAATGGGTTTTCTCTTAGAGCCTCGTGGAGGAATATGGCTCTGCTGACATTTTGATTTCAACTGAGTGAAAATAATTTTGGACATTTGCGTTCAAGAACCGTGAAAGCATAAATTTCTGTTGGTTTAAGCTGCCATTTGCAGTAGGTTGGTACATAAGCCATGTTGCAGTTGTAGCTGTTTGGTTGCTCAGTTGTGTCCAATTCTTTTGCAACCCCACTAATTGTAGCCTGCCAGTCTCCTCTGTCTGTGAAATTTCCCAGGCAAGAACAGGCGACCAGAGTCAGTTGCCATTTCCTCCTCCAGGAGACCTTCCAGACCCAGGGATCGAACCCAAGCCTCTTGCATTGGCAGGTGGATTCTTTACCTTTGAGCCATCTGGGAAGCCCACAGAAGCCATAGGAAACTAATTTAACCATTTTTTAAATATCTTGCTAAATAATTTACCTCTATGACTTTACCAAAATATTGAGTATTGTATTTAATTAGATTTTAAGAATAGTAAAAGTATTTCTTTTTTATTTTCATTTCATAATATAACAAGATGATTATTTGTGATCTTTCTCCCCAGTGTAACTTTTTCTTACATCAGTTGTGTTTCAAAAACTCAATTCACGTAAATTTGTTTTCTGCATTCAGATCACTCTGACAAAGTCAAGATATCAAATAAAGATATAATGTATATGCAGCCAGGATGTAAATCAACATTTTTTTCAGGGAAAAACTATTTCCACTTTAGCACGTTCTGATGAAATATGACAGTTACAAAATAATTTACTTATGCACATACTTTATTGATTAAGTCATGAACTAAGTAATTACCCTGAAGATATCTACTAGAACAATCAATGTGACAGAAAATGACATAGTCGTGTTAGGTATTAAAGTGTCCATGTTAATTTTTAAGTAGTGCACTCTGATTCTACAGTTCTTTAACAAAGACATTTATTACATGATTCATCTATGTTTGAAGTGGTAAAGTATTGTGAAGTTAATGCAAAATGCCTATGGAAGTTTCCAAAGCCAAATTCCTACCTTCACTTCTTGGGGAGCGTCTCACTTTATCATTTTTGGGTAAAATGTAAATGCTTAAAATATGAAGAAAATATAAATGTATAGCTCAAATATAAGGAAAGAAAAGCCTGTGAATCACAAACAAGGTTAGAAAGTTAACTAATACCTTCATCTGAAATCATTTCTCTCTTACTCTCCTTTAAAGGTAATCTTTATTCCAGCCACTATGTGTATGGATTCATTTTATCTGTTTTAATATCTGTATAAGTAGAATAATACAAAAATATATTACTGTGTCTGGCTTCTTTTTTCAACACTAGGTTTATGAGATTCATCAATGTTACTAAATTTTTATTTCTGGATAGCATTTATATCAATATTATCAAGGCATCATAATTTATTTAAACATTCTGCAATGCTAGAATTTTTTGCTTGTTTTAGCTATTATAAATAGTGTTTTACAAGTAAATATTCTTGTATAGTTTTTGTATAGATGTGCATACACTTATATTTCTCCTTGGTATCTGCCTAGGAGTAGATTGGCTTGGTCACTGATCACACACATATTAAAAACATATATGACAAACATTTTCCCAAGTTGTTTTACCAATGTATATAATATCCTCCTCAAACCTTTGTCAGAAACATGTGAGCATTCTAGTGATCCCAAACCCTCACCAACATTTGGTAGACTGCTACTCTTAAACATGCTTGGCGTTAGGACTTTGTGAAAATGTGGTTTAAATTTTTGTTTTTGTTCCTTGGTTATTTTCTTTTGATAAAATTTCCTTTGAAATTTTACATTAAAGCATGGTACTTTTCTTAAGTAGTTGACATTCATCTGAGATTTCTGCTACATACATGTCAAACTTTATCAGTTTATTTTGATGCTTCTAACCCTCTCCTTTATTTTCTGTATTTGTATTTCTTTTCTTACTTTTATGAATATATTCTTCTTACTAGTGAATATTTCAGTTTACTATTTTATATTTTGTAACTTAGTTCATTCTGTGTTCATATTTCTTCTGAATTTATTAATATTGTATTTTGTATACATATCATAATAAGCAGTATTATTTTACTGTATGTGCCTGATTCCCCTACATATGTTATCCCTGTGCATTATGTGTTTGATTTGATGTCTCTCAGTTTTTTGTCATCTTGTCACCTTGGATGTCTAGTTATATTTGTTTCAGTGCTGAGAATTCTGTGTAAAGAATTAGAGAAAAACGGGAAGCTAAAGAAGCTTCTGTTGAAGAGATCTGACCTTATTCTGGTAGGTATCTAGGGCCATTAGCAAGTTTTGCTGCCATTCCTAATACAATGTTAAGGATTTAAATAATTAAAATTGGACTTTCAGTCACAGTAATAGCATCTTCAATTAGTGTTTACCCTGATTTGCTAGAGTGGGTTGTTTATTATCCCTGTCTCCCCAAAATTCTAGATTCCAATTTTGTCTAACCAATTGACCCAAAAGCCCATTACTGGATTTGACTTCAATTCTTAGATATTTGCACTGTATTGAAAGAGATTCTGTATTAATTTTATATTGCTGCTCTAATGCATTACTACAAATTTGGTGGCTAAAAACTACATGCACAAGTACATTATTTGCTCTAGAGATTGGAAGTCTAAAATGGTTTTCACTGGGTTAAAATCAAGGTTTCAGGAGTGCTGCTTCCTTCAGGCTATCCTAAGAAAGAAATCTGTTTTTTTTTTTTTTTTACTCTTCCAGATCCCCCAGGCCATTTGCAGTGTTTGGCTCTTAGATCTCTCCTCAAATTTGAAAGCCCGCAGCAGAGCATCTTCAAGTTTTCTCCACTCTGACACTGTTGCATCTCTTCTCTGGCTCGAACTCTCCTGTGTCGCTCTATTGCTTGTAATAACCTTTGTGATTACATTTGACACACTGAGATAATCCAGGATAATATTCCAAGTTCAAGATCCTTCATTTCATGACATCTGAAAAGTTCCTTTTACCATGTAATATATTTGTGTGTTTTTGCCATTAGGAGGTGAACATCTTTGAAGTGTCGCTATTCTGCCAAACTTATTCTTTTTTGGGAAATTAAGCTTAAACTGAGTTTGTCATTCTGTTTTCCTCTTTAAAGGCTTGCCTTTAAAATTATTTAGTGTCTTATTACCAGTCCAAAGATTTTAAAAACTTTTCTTTCTTTTTCTTTCTTTTTTTCTTTTTTTGTAGCAAAGAACTCATTCCAAAAAACCTAGTCCATCAAAACCAGCAATGGATGTCCTTAAAGTAGGACATTTATCATAAAAACTTTTGCGGTCGGAGAACTAATTTCCACAATTTGTACACACACATACAAGATGATCTCAAAAAATAGATTTTCTGTTGCAAAAACAATAGACCTTAGATATTCTTATCACAAGAAAAAATTATAACTATATGAGGTGATGGCTAATTACTAGATGTATTGTGGAAACCATTTTGCAGCTTGCGCCTATATCAAATCACTTGTGTTTTACATCTTAAACTTAAGCAATGTTACATATAAATTACGTCTTAAGAAAACAAAAAATAAATAAATAAATTTTCTGAGTATTAAAACTCAATGACAAAAGAGATTCTATGTATTTTTCACCTGTTTATTGAAAGTAGCTCAGTTGTGTCTGACTCTTTGTGACCCCATGGACTATACAGTCCATGGAATTCTCCAAGCCAGAATACTGGAGTGGTAGACTTTCCCTTATCCAGGGAATCTTCCCAACCCAGGGATTGAACCCAGATTTCTGGCAATGAAGGCAGATTATTTACCAGTCTAGCTACAAGGGAAGCCCAAAAATACTGGAGTGGGTAGCCTATCTCTTCTCCAGGGGATCTTTCCAACCTAGAAATTGAACTGGGGTCTCTGCATTACAGGTGGAAGAAATTTTAAGGTAAATTTAGCATTTAAATATTTGATACATTTGAATTCATTGATTGTGGCATTTGTTCAATTTGTGTCTAATTATTTGCTGTTTATATATGCATAAGTTAACTTACAGATTTCATTATTTATTGAGACACAACTTACATATAGTGTATTTAAGTATATAGGTGGATGAGTTTTGGCAAATGTAAATAGTTGAGTCATCATAATCACAATAAAATACATAGACCATTTCCATCACTCCAAATACATGCCTTATTCTACCTTGTAGAAAACCCCCTTTGCTATTTTCTAGTCCCAGACAATACAGATAAACTTTTTAACACTGCAAATTAGATACCCCTGTAATAGGAATTCATATGCATTGTATCATACACCATAATCATGTTTCTGTCTTCTTTTGCATCCATTATGATGTGAGTTCCTTTCATACTGTTGGGCTTATTGGTATGTCATTCCATTTTACTAATTAATTTGATTCCATTTTGAGGAAACACCAAGGTTTATTTTCTCTTCTCCTACAAAAGGATGTGTGAATTGTGTCCCATTTTTGGCTGGCAAATATTTTATGAACATTCTTGAACAAGTTTTCTACTGTACACATGTTTCACTTTTTCTGGTCCAAAGGCCAGTGCATGCTCAGTTGTTTCTGACTCTTTGCAAACTGATGGACTGTAGCCTGACAGGCTCCTCTGTCCACTGGATTCTCCAGGCAAGAATACTGGAGTGGGTTGCCATTTCCTTCTCCAGGGAATCTTTCCAAGTCAGTGATCAAACCTGCATCTCCTGTCTACTACATTGTAGGTGGGTTCTTTAACACCAAGCCAAGACTAGGTGCACTATGTAAATTGTGACTTGTGCCTTGGTAGCTGTGTATTTCATTGTGTAAGAAACTACCTAACTTCTCCAGATTTCTATTTTATATTCTCACCATCAACATATGAGTGTTAAAGTTTTTCCACACTATTTGCAAAAGCTTGTATTTTCAGTTCTTCTAATTCTAGCTCTTCTATTGGATACATAGTGGTTTCTCATTTTATTTTAGCTTTCATTCCCTAATGATTGAAAATACCAGGCATCTTTTCATGGACTTGTTCCATTTGTTTATCTTCCTGTGCCTGGTGTCCCTCCAAATATTTGTCAATTATTAATCTATTTGTTTTCTTAGTATTGATTTATAAGAATTCTGTCAAGATTAAAAATATGCCTTTTGCCAGAAATATTCTGAAACAAATTTCCCGGAATATTGTTTGAATTTTAGTTTTACTAAAACACCTTTCAAAGACACATTTTTAAAAAGTGTAGTGTTCATACTTTTTCTGGATATTAGGTATATGTGACTTTAAGATTGAAGTATTAGAAAGAACTGCTTCATATTCATATTCTCTTCTCCTGCAGAAGGAAATGCTTAAGGCATGTGTTGGCCTGTAAGCATTATTAGAGGAAAATCCTCTGTTAGCCTTGCCTCAGGGTCCAAGGTGTCTACTTGCTGTCCTGTGTAACACAAAGAAGATATTGCTTTGGTGTTTTAAAAACCACTGGTTATTTTTTTATGATGTGGGAGACATGTTGGTTTTGTTGCTATTTCCCCCCTACAGTATCATATCCTAATAAACACAAAATTTCATTCCAATTTAATTTTCCAAGCATGTTCCACTGAGACCTGGATATCAAGTATATAATAAGTGTCTCTGCTGTAATTTAGTTACAACACTTTCATCCTTCCCTAGGACAACTGCTGAGCTTTTTCTTTCCGTGATAATCACATTCTTAGTGCTAGGCTCTTTTCCTCAAATTTGTGTCTCAACCTTGACAACAATTCAGTCTCTGTTGTAATCCAGGTAACTTCATTTCACCCTAAAGCTCAGAAAGAAAATCACAACTCAAGTACTTTTACATTTTTAAATGTTTAGCAACTGAAATATATGCACGGCCCAAGAAAATCTCAGTCAGTTCCACTTAAACTAACAATTCTTAAGAATACTTCTAGCACTGAATAAGTCCTCTTGCTATTGAATATTCTGGATCAGTAGAGTGCTTTTAAACTCAGCATGGAATACATATAAGTATTTTATGGAGTTTCACCTTTGGCCACAGAAAGAAAGGTTACATTCCCAGTGAGTTCTGAAGAATGCTTTGGTCTGAGAAATAAAAGCCCTCAAGCATTTTGACTAGGAAGTTGCCTCTCAAGAAAGGCTTCTCATCAGGCCTCATTTTTAGTTATTAAGTGCAGAGAGAACTCCTGAGGTTTTTGTTTTATGTAAAAACAAATAGGCAAAGATCAACAACCAACTTGTTCTTTGATAAAATAGAGTCACATTAGTAGGATAATGGTAACAAGAAACTCCCTGGATCGCTTGAAAATAGCAGCCTTCTAAACAGCAAAAATTAAAGTAAGTCCATAAATCTTGTAGATCACCCTCCTAAAACAAGGTCCCTCAAAGTAATAGCTCATAACTAAGAAGTACCTGGTATCTTTCTTAATTTAGTAATAAATTCCAATGATACATTAGCTATATTTTTTAAGGTTTTAAATTCTAACAGATTTTATAATTAAGAAATTAGAAAATACTGTTACAAATTAAGAACAAAATAGAAGAATTGGATTATTGGCTTTATAAAGCAGAAACAGAGATAGTGATTAATAAATAGCAAAGTGATCATGTGAATTTTGTATGTAATACTATTATATCATAGGTAAGGAAATTTGAGGGGCCTCAGAATATACGGTGTTATAGGTTATTAATACTAATAAATAAGATAAATGCCTTTTCTCCACTTTTGTCAGTTATATGTTTCATGTGGATGTTTCAGTAAGTTGGCTTGTACTTTCATAGTTTCTTGTAAAATACCACTTTAATAGCAAATTATTTGTATTACAAGTGCAACAGCGATTACTAATAACTCTCTATAGCATTGCAAAATGAAAAACATATAGACTTAAGATCCCAGACTACCAATTCCTGCCTTGAAGAAACAAGGACAAATGCTTTCTTGGAATAAATAATTTTGAGCTTTCAAATTGTGAAATATGATTTACAATATTGCGTGCACACGTACATGCATGCAAAGAGAGAGAGGTTTGTTAATAAAGCCCAAGTGTTTGAATGACATTTTCTCCCTTCATCTATAAGTAATGCTACTAAAACTATTAACTTGACAAATCTGTCAAGTCTTGAGAGGTCTTCACATAATCTGGATAATGCTTCTTAATGGATATGTGTTTTGTAAATATTTTCCCATTAATCTGTGACTTGTCATTGCAATCCTTTAGCAGTATCTATAGCAGATAAAATATTTTAATTTTAATGAAATAAAAAATTTCAATTTTTTTACTCAAATATTTTTCTTTTGGTGGTGTATCTGAGAAACCATTATGACAGCTAGGTTCACCTTGATATTCTTCTATGTTAATTTATAATTAGGATATGGACCATTTTGAGTAAATTCTTACGAAGGTGAAAATTCTATCATGATTCATATTTTTGCATGTGATGTCTAGTTTTTCCACCACCATTTATAGAATAGATTATCTTTTGTCTATTGCATTGACTTTACCATGTTTGCCTACATTTGTGTCCATTCCACACTTTCTTGATTTACAGTAAATCCTGAAGACTTTCAGTCCTATGACTTTGTCCTTTTCTTAAGTATTGGATTGAGTATTCTGAGTCTTTTGCTTTTCTATGTAAATTTTAGAATCAGCTTCTATATATCAACAAAATGACTTACTGGGATTTTCATTATGAATGGCACTGGAGAAATCTTGTGTGTGTTGCATGTTAAGTCATTTCGGTCGTGTCCCACTCTTTGTGATCCTATGAACCACAGACTGCCAGGATCCCTGTCCATGGGATTCTCCAGACATGAATCCTGGAGTGGGTTGCCAAGCCCTCTTCCCGACTCAGGGATCTTCCTGATCCAGGCATGGAACCCACAAATCATGTCTCCTGCACTAGCAAATGGGCTCTTTACCACCAGTGGCTCAGAGGTTAAAGCATCTGCCTGGAATGCTGGAGACCCGGGTTCGATCCCTGGGTCAGGAAGATCCCCTGGAGAAGGAAACGGCAACTCACTCCAGTACTCTTGCCTGGAGAATCCCATGGAGGGAGGAGCCTGGTAGGCTACAGTCCATGGGGTCGCAAAGAGTCGGACACGACTGAGCAACTTCACTTCACTTCACTTCACCACTAGCACCGCCTGGGAAGCCCATTGGAGAAGCATTATTTGTGTCCATATAAAATCTATTATAGTAATTAACATTCTACAAATTACTTAGATAAAAAAATAATATACAAACAATTTTTTGAGTTTAAATTTTTACAAGTAATAAACATCATAAAATTATTAATCTTAATCATATATAATTTAAGGTTGAGATGCTGTTTATTGTGTGTTGGGCATGAGTTTGCATGCATATGTGAAAGAGAAAGAGACATACAGAGATAGAGCTATTTCTCTTACATAGCATTGTCTTAAGAGGATCACCAGCTTTTCTATTTCTATTTCTAGTATGTTACAGGGAGGAAGGAGAAAGCAGATGCAAGATCCTGAAGATGATAAGGATAATACTAACTTGAAGTTAGACACCTTAATGTTTAATAATATGTTAAATATACAAGTATGATTCAAATTAAATCCATATGATGAAAAGATAGGGCCATTTAGAAACATAATATTTTTAATGTCTTGAAATTCCAGTGTGACTAATGGATTATGACTGTTCACTAAATTTTCATAGTTGAAATAAATGTCCATATGTCAATTACCAATACTGATTTCAGCTTTGTGTCCAAGGATGCTGTTGCATTTGATTTTGGAGCAGTGGTTAGGCAACAATCATTACTCATTTATGATTCTAGTGAAAAACCTTGTTTTGGACTTATGTCATTTAATGTGAAGAACATATTATATTAAAAGCATTTTTCCTTTGCTGAGTTATGTTTTTATATTTACAGAAATATTCAGTTTCATGTTCTTTTCAGTTCAGTTGAGTTCAGTTCAGTTGATCAGTCGTGTCTGACTCTTTGTGACCCATGAATTGCAGCACTCCAGGCATCCCTGTTCATCACCATCTCCTGGAGTTCACTCAGACTCACTTCCATCGAATCCGTGATGCCATCCAGCCATCTCATCCTCGGTCGTCCCCTTCTCGTCCTGCCCTCAGTCCCTCCCAGCATCAGAGTCTTTTCCAATGAGTCAACTCTTCTCATGAGGTGGCCAAAGTACTGGAGTTTCAGCTTTAGCATCATTCCTTCCAAAGAAATCTCAGGACTGATCTCCTTCAGAATGGACTGGTTGGGTTTTCTTGCAGTCCAAGGGACTCTCAAGAGTCTTCTTCAACACCACAGTTCAAAAGCATCAATCCTATGGCACTCAGCCTTCTTCACAGTCCAACTCTCACATCCATACGTGACCGCAGGAAAAACCATAGCCTTGACTAGACGGACCTTAGTCAGCAAAGCAATGTCTCTGCTTTTGAATATGCTATCTAGGTTGGTCATAACTTTTCTTCCAAGGAGTAAGCGTCTTTTAATTTCATGGCTGCAGTCACCAACTGCAGTGACTCTGGAGCCCCCAAAAAAATGAAGTCTGACACTGTTTCCACTGTTTCCCCATCTATTTGCCATGAAGTGATGGGACCGGATGCCATGATCTTCGTTTTCTGAATGTGGAGCTTTAGGCCAACTTTTTGCTTTCCTCTTTCACTTTCATCAAGAGGCTTTTTAGCTCCTCTTCACTTTCTGCCATAAGGGTGGTGTCATCTGCATATCTGAGGTTATTGATATTTCTCCCAGTAATCTTGATTTCAGCTTGTGTTTCTTCCAGTCCAGCGTTTCTCATGATGTACTCTGCGTATAAGTTAAATAAGCAGGGTGGCAATATACAGCCTTGACGTACTCCTTTTCCTATTCGGAACTAGTCTGTTGTCCCATGTCCAGTTCTAACTGTTGCTTCCTGACCTGCATACAGGTTTCTCAAGAGGCAGGTCAGGTGGTCTGGTATTCCCATCTCTTTCAGAATTTTCCACAGTTTATTGTGATCCACACAGTCAAAGGCTTTGGCATCGTCAATAAAGCAGAAATAGATGTTTTTCTGGAACTCTATTGCTTTTTCCATGATCCAGCAGATGTTGGCAATTTGATCTCTGGTTCCGCTGCCTTTTCTAAAACCAGCTTGAACGTCAGGGAGTTCATGGTTCACATATTGCTGAAGCCAGGCTTGGAGAATTTTGAGCATTACTTTACTAGCATGTGAGATGAGTGCAATTGTGTGGTAGTCTGAACATTCTGTGGCATTCCCTTTCTTTGGGATTGGAATGAAAACTGACCTTTTCCAGTCCTGTGGCCGCTGCTGAGTTTTCCAAATTTGCTGGCATATGGAGTGCAGCACTTTCACAGCATCATCTTTCAGGATTTGAAAGAGCCCAACTGGAATTCCATCACCTCCACTAGTTATGTACATAGTGATGCTTTCTAAGGACCACTTGACTTCACATTCCAAGATGTCTGGCTCTAGATTAGTGATCACAACATCATGACTATCTGGGTCATGAAAATATTTTTTGTACAATTCTTCTGTGTAATCTTGCCACCTCTTCTTAATATCTTCTGCTTCTGTTAGTTCCATACCTTTTCTGTCCTTTATCGACCCCATCTTTGCATGAAATTTTCCCTTGGTATCTCTAATTTTCTTGAAGAGATCTCTAGTCTTTCCCAATCTGTTGTTTTCCTCTATTTCTTTGCACTGATCTCTGAAGAAGGCTTTCTTATCTCTTCTTGCTATTCTTTGGAACTCTGCATTTAGATGCCTATATCTTTCCTTTTCTCCTTTCCTTTTTGCCTTTCTTCTCTTCACAGCTATTTGTAAGGCCTCCCCAGATAGCCATTTTGCTTTTTTGCACATCTTTTCCATGGGGCTGGTCTTGATCCCTGTCTACTGCACAATGTCACGAACTTCATTCCATAGTTCATCAGGCACTCTATCTATTAGATCTAGGCCCTTAAATCTATTTCTCACTTCCACTGTATAATCATAAGGGATTTGATTTAGGTCATACCTGAATGGTCTAGTGGTTTTCCCTACTTTCTTCAATTTAAGTCTGAATTTTGTACTGAGGACCTCATGAATTGAGCCACAGTCAGCTCCGGTCCTGTTTTTGCTGACTGAATAGAGCTTCTCCATCTTTAGCTGCAAAGAATATAAACAATCTGATTTTGGTGATGACCATCTGGTGATGTTCATGTGTAGAGTCTTCTCTTGTGTTGTTGGAAGAGAGTGTTTTTTATGACCAGTGTGTTCTCTTGGCAAAACTCTATTAGCCTTTGTCTTGCTTCATTTTGTATTCCAAGGCCAAATTTACCTGTTACTCCAGGTGTTTGACTTCCTACTTTTGCATTCCAGTCCCCTATAATGAAAATGATATCTTTTGGGGGTGTTAGTTCTAAAAGGTCTTGTAGGTCTTCATAGAACTGTTCAACTTCAGCTTCTTCAGCGTTACTGGTTGGGGCATAGACTTGGATAACTGTGGTACTGAATGGTTTGCCTTGCAGACAAACAGAGATCATTCTGTCATTTCTGAGATTGATCCAAGTACTGCATTTCAGGCTCTTATTAACCATGATGGCTACTCCATTTCTTCTGAGGGATTCCTGCCCACAGTAGTAGATATAATGGTCATCTGAGTTAAATTCACCCATTCCAGTCCATTTTAGTTATCTGATTCCTAGAATGTCGATGTTCACCCTTGCCATCTCTTATTCGACCACTTCCAATTTGCCTTGATTCATGGACCTGACATTCCAGGTTCCTATGCAATATTGCTCTTGACAGCATTGGATCTTGCTTCTATCACCAGTCACATCCACAACTGGGTATTGTTTTTGCTTTGGCTCCATCCCTTCATTCTTTCTGTAGTTATTTCTCCTCTGATCTCCAGTAGCATATTGGGTACCTAAAGACCTGGAGAGTTCCTCTTTCGGTATCCTATCATTTTGCCTTTTCACACTGTTCATGGGGTTCTCAAGGCAAGAATACTGAAGTGGCTTGCCATTCCCTTCTCCAGTGGACCATGTTCTGTCTGACCTCTCCACCATGACCCGCCCGTCTAGGGTTGCCTGGCAGGCATGGTGTGGTTTCATTGAGTTAGACAAGGCTGTGGTCCTAGTGTGATTAGATTGACTAGTTTTCTGTGAGTATGGTTTCAGTGTGTCTGCCCTGTGATGCCGTCTTGCAACACCTACCATCTTACCTGTGTTTGTCTTACCTTGGACGTGGAGGTATCTCTTCAAGGCTGCTCCAGCAAAGCACAGCAGCTACGCCTTACCTTGGATGAGGGGTATCTCCTTACCTCCACCGTTCTTGACTTTCAACGTGGGATAGCTCCTCTAGGCCTTCCTGCACCTGCGAAGCCACAGCTCCTCGATTTCTCCTCATTGCTGCGGGCCCTGGTCTCCTGCATGGGTGGCTCCTCCCAGCTGCCGCTCCTGGCCTCATGCACAAGGTGGCTTCGCCCAGCCACCCCTGGCCTTGGTCGCAGGGTGTCTCCTCCCAGCCACCCTTGACCTCAGACGCAGGGTGTCTCCTCCTGGCTGCCACTGTCCTCGGACGCGAGGTAGCTCCTCCCAGCCGCCTCCCTGACCTTGGACGCAGCGTGTCTCCTCTCAGCTGCCCCTGACCTCAGACGCGGGGTAGCTCCTCCTGGCCACCGCCCCTAACCTTGGGTGCGGTGGTAGCTCCTCCCAGCCGCCCCTGACCTCGGACGTGGGGTAGCTCCTCTCAGCCGCTGCCCCTGACCTTGAACACAGGGTAGCTCCTCTTGGCCGTTCCTGCGCCGTCACAGCCTGTCACTCTAGGCCGCTGCCCCTGACCTCGGATGTGGGTATCTCCTTTCATGTTCTTCTACAGGTGTATATTTCTAAAAACACTAACTTCTGGAATATTATGTAGTATAAATATTAATCTTATCTGCATTTTTATTATTTTAATGAGTCCACAAATATTTACTGACTGATTTCTCATGAATTACACTGCTTTAGGTACTGGGGAAACATCAGTGTATAAAGCAGGTTAACTATTTGCCCATAGGGAGCCTTTATCTATGAAAGAGCAAAGTGACTGATACAAAAATGATTGGTTTTTCTCTCATCCAAATGATAGCTAAATCACAAATTCTGCTTTGATTCATCGTTCTCCAAATTTCTTCTATTGTTCCGGATCATGACTTTTTATATTGATTCAGGACATAGGATTTATTTTCTTACTTAGTCTTAACTGTGATTTAACATTCAAAAAGTTGGAAACCCAATTTAGCCCAATACTAGAAAGATGTTTGTATAAATAAAATTGGAACCAAAAAAAATTGAAAACGCATCACTTAGTTCAGCATTTATTTGAGGAAGTGTCAACCTAGGCTTAATTTTTGCTTTAGTGTTAAGGAAGTACACACACACACACACACACACACACACACACACACACCTCATATACATACCAGGATGACTTTATAATCTATAGGTCCCAGTAGAAAATGAAAGTACAAAGTTCCTTGTAGATAAAGCAGGGAAAGTGCTATTATACTAAAATATAAAGTGTATTTCTTTCAAACATTATATTTGGAAAACTTAGAGTGATAGATGAGTAAAAACAAACTTACAAACAATACATGTTAGTTTCTTTTTATCATGGTAGTGTGCAGCCATATCTCATGCAGTGTGAATTATTTCCCTAATGACCAAGAAATGTCTGCCTCCCTGGTGACTCAGCAGTAAAGAACCCAACTGCAAAGCAGGAGACTTGGGTTCCATCCCTCGGTGGTGGAAATCCCTTGGAGATGGAAATGGCTGCCCACTCCATTACTCTTGCCTAGAAATCCCATGGACAGAGGACCTTGGTGGCCTATTGTCCATATGGTCGCAAAAGAGTCCAACAAGACTGAGTGACCAACAACAAAATCTACAACAGTGACTAATTACACTAGATATCTTTTCATGTGCTTATTAGGCATTGGCAATATTTTTGGTAAAAATTCACTAGAAAAGTAATCTTGACCTGAGTTTCTGTTGGGGAGATTTAATTTACTGATTCAATTTTGTTAATTTGAATAGATAATTCAGATTTTCTACTTTTCTTTGAGCCAGGTTGATAATTTGTGTCCTTCTATCAATTTGTTATATCCATCTATGCAATTAATTTTGCTGAAAAGCAATTGTTCATAGTGTTTGGTTATTACCACTCAATTTGTTTATATAATTAAATGATAGTGATGTCTCCTCTCACATTTTTTTTTCTTGGTAAGTGAAAGCAAAATTTTGTCATTTTTTTTTTAATATTTCAAAGGAATGATTTTTTCACCAAGTTAATTTTCTTTTGTTCTGATTTCTCTTTCCTTTAATTTCATTATAATCTTTATTTCTATTTGCCTTGGGTTCAGTTTGTTTTTTATATCGTTGTATGAGATATAAAGTTATTAATTCATTTCATAAAGATTTTTTAAGTTACATCTGTGATTTTTTTACTTGTGTCTTAGACTATTTAAAACTGTATTTTTCAATTTGCAATTATTCGGAAATTTCCTAAAACTTGTTTTCTTTGTTATTTCTAATATTCATCTACAGTGGAAAGATGATATATGGCTGTGATTTTATTCCTTTTTAAGTTATTAAGATTTTTTTTAATTGACAGGTATGTTCTATTTTAGTGGATGTTTCATTTGCATTTAAAATAATGTGTGTGTTGCTGTTATCTACTGGAATGTTCTATATATGGCAGTGTGAACAAGATGGTTGATAGCATGGTTCACCTCTTCTATCTACTTACTGATTTTGTGTCTATTTCTAAGACAGAGAAAGTGAAACCTGACATTGTAACTGTTGAGTTGTTTATTTATCCTTAGAATCGTTTCATTACCATTTCATGCACTTTGAGCCTTCATTGTTAGGTACATGTACATTTTCAATTACATCTTCATTATTCATGGCATCTGTTATCATTAATAAACGACTTTTTGGCTATTGAGGTACTTTTGTTTTGATGCATGTGTTTTCTGATATGAATATAGTCATTGCAGCCCTGCTATCATGTTTTCATGCTGCATTTTCATCATATTTTTTTGTTCCAGTTATTACTGTCAACATATAGAAAAGACTTGATTATTTCATCTCAGTTCAGTTGCTTAGTCATGTCTAACTCTTAGTGACCCCATGGACTGAAACACTCAAGGCTTCCCTAACCATCACCAACTTCCAGAGCTTGCTCAAACTCATGTCTATCGACTCAGTGATGACATGCGACCATCTCATCCCCTGTCATCCCCTTCTCCTCCAGTTGAATCTTTCCCAACATCAGGGTATTTTCCAATGAGTCAGTTCTTCACATCAGGTGACCAAAGTATTGGAGATTCAGCTTCAACATCAGTCCTTCCAATGAATATTCAGGACTGATTTCCTTTACAGTGGACTGGCTGGAACTCCTTGCAGTCCAAAGGGCGCTCAAGCATCTTCTCCAACACCACAGTTCAACAGCATCAATTCTTCAGTGCTCAGGGTTCTTTATAGACCAACTCTCACATCTATACATGACTACTGGAAAAAATCAGAACTTCGAGTAGACAGACCTTTGTCAGTAAAGTAATGCTCTGCTTTTTACTATACTTTCTATGTTGATCATATCTTTTCTTCCAAGGTACAAGCATCTTTTAATTTTATGGCTGTAGTCAGCATCTGCAATGATTTTGGAACCTAAGAAAGCAAAGTCTGTCACTGTTTCTACCGTTTCACCATCTATTTGCCATGAAATGATGGGACCAGATGCTATGATCTTCATTTTTTGAATGTTGATTTTTAATCCAGCCTTTTCACTCTCCTCTTTCACTTTCATCAAGAGGCTCTTAAGTTCTTCACTTTCTGCCATAAGGTTGGTGTCATCTGCATATCTAAGGTTACAGATATTTCGTCCAGCAATCTTGATTCCAGCTTGTGCTTTATCCAACCTGGCATTTCACATGATATATTTTGCGTATAAGTTAATTAAACAGTGCGACAATATACAGCCTTGACATACTTCTTTCCCAATATTGAGCCAGTCTGTTGTTCCACGTCCGGTTCTAACAGTTGCTTCTTGACCTGCATACAGATTTCTCAGGAGGCAGGTAAGGTGGTCTGGTATTCCCATCTCGTGAAGAATTTTCCCAGTTTATTGTGATCCACACAGTCAAAAAAGTTAGTATATGTAATGAAGCATAAGTAGACATTTTTCTGGAATTCTCTTGCTTTTTTTATTATTCAAAGATGTTGGCAATTTGATCTCTGGTTCCTCTGCCTTTTCTAAATCCAGCTTGAAGATTTGGAATTTTTTTGGTTTACGTGCTGTTGAAGCCTAGCTTGGAGAATTTTGCATTTTCATATAGCCTGAGAACTAATTAATCTTAATTGCAATGTTTAGTTATTTCATATTTAACAATCATTAAAGTATTTGAATTTATATCCTCTATGTCTTCCTAATTTTTCATATATTTCATGTATATTTGTTCCTTTGGTACCCTTTCATTGACTTTTTATTACACATATTTTATACTGTAACTTTAATTTTTCTACTTATTTTTAAATATGTTTTGTTATTTGTTTAGTGGCTGTTATATGATTAAATAGAGAAGTTTAATTTTTCCCAGTTAAATTCATATAAAATTTCACCTGATTCCTGTAAAATATAGCCATTTTTCTTCAATATATTCTGTGTGTGTGTTAGTCACTCAGTCATGTCCGACTCTTTGCGACCCCATGGTCTGTAGCCCACCAGGCTCCTCTGTCCATGTAATTCTCCAGGCAAGAATACTGGAGTGTGTTGCCATTTCCTTCTCCAGGGGATCTTCCTGACCCATGAATCCGAGTCTCCTGCACTGCAGGTAGATGCTTGACCATCTGAGCTACTAGGGAAGCCACAATATAGCCTAAATTTCTATTATTTTCTAATATTATATCTCTGTATGTTATAAACTTAACAGTGTACCATTATAATTTTTGCTTTTAACAGCCAACAGTTTCTCAAAAAATTAGCAGAATAAAAATGAAAAACATTTTTGTATAGTTTTTTATTAGTTTTCAATGACTGTTATAACAAATTAACACAGACTAGATGGCCTAACAAATGCATTTTCTCACAGTAGTCCTGGAGGCTGGAAGTTCAAGATGAAGGTATAAACAGGGCTGGTTTCTTTTCAAGCATCTCTCCTTGGTTTATGTGTGTCTTTGTGTCCTCATACTGTCCTCTCTCTGCATGTTAGTGTCCTTCTGTTCTTATAAGAACACAAGTCTTACTGAATTAGTTCTTACTCATATGAACTCATTTTAGCTTACTTGCTTTCCTATAGAGTCTATCTCAAAATATAATCATACACTGATGTACTGACTTCCCTGGTGGCTCAGTCGGTAAAGCGTCTGTCTACAATGCGGAAGACCCAGGTTTGATCCCTGGGTTGGGAATATTCCCTGGAGAAGGAAATGGCAATCCTCTCCAGAACTATTGCCTGGAAAATCCCATGGACAGAGGGGCCTGGTAGGCTACAGTCCATGGGGTCACAAAGAGTCGGACACAACTGAGTGACTTCACTTTCACTTTCACACTGAGGTACTAGCAGTTATGAAATCAATATACCAATCCTGGAGAGAAAGAATTTAGTCCATGGCACAGTCTTATATTTATCCATATGTTTATTGTTTCTGGAGCTATTCAAATCTTCATGTACATTTGATCTTCTGCTTGTTCTTTCCTTTAAGCAGAATGGGTTCCATATAAATATATGGGTATATATATGCATATATATATATACATATATATATTAAGGTATGTATTCTAGCCATGCATTTTCTTAAGTTTTACTTATCTGGGTATTTTTTAACTTTGTCTTTATTTTTAATGATAACTTTTTTGTATATACTATTCTTGGTTGACAGTTTTTCTCTGAGCACTTGCATATTTCATTTTAATGACATTTGAATTCTTGTTTATTTTTCTTTTTTATAATTTTATTTATTTATTTTTGGCTGTGCTGGGCCTTCATTGTTGTGTGGACTTTTCTCTAGTTGTGGTGAGCAGCGGCTACTCTTTAGCTGTGGTGTGTACGCTTCTCACTGCAGTGGCTTCTCTTGTTTCATCAGTTCTAGGGAGAAGGCAGTGGCACCCCACTCCAGTACTCTTGCCTGGAGAATCCTATGGGTGGAGGAGCCTGGCGGGCTGCAGTCCATGGGGTCACTAGGAGTCGGACACGACTGAATGACTTCATTTTTACTTTTCACTTTCATGCATTGGAAAAGGAAATGGCAACCCACTCCAGTGTTCTTGCCTGGAGAGCCCCAGGGATGGGGGAGCCTGTGGGCTGCCGTCTATGGGGTCACGCAGAGTTGGACACGACTGAAGTGACTTAGCAGCAGTAGCAGTAGGGCACATGGGCTTTAGTAGTTGTGTCACGTGGGCTCAAGTGTTGTTACTCCTGGGATCTAGAGCACAGGCTCAGTATTGTGGCACATAAATTTAGTTGTTCCCTGGCATGTGAGATCATCCTGGATCGGGGATTGAACTCATGTCTCCTACATTGACAGGTGGATTCTTTACCACTGAGTCACCAGGGAAGCCTCTGAACTCTTGTTTCTAAAGATACATCAGTCATTGGTAATATTATTACTTCCCTGTAAGTAAGATATTCTTTTCTTGCTGCTTTCAAGATTTTTTTTCTTTCTCTTTAACATTTAGCAGTTTATTTTGTTGTTTGGTGTGGCTAATTGTGCAGCTCTGTGTTTTTTACAGCTGGTATGGTTTTAATTTCATTAGGCAAATTTGCTGCAATTATTTCTCATGTTCTATTTCCTTTCCTTTCCTTTCTGAACTCCAATCAACGTTATACTGGTGCACTTGTTTCATAGTTTTCTATTACTTTTCATCTCTTTATTTATTCTTTTTATTCAAAATATTGACTAATTTCCAATTTTCTGTCTTCAAGGTGCACTCAGACTAATTGCACTTTGCTTCACTGTGGCTTCACATATATGTATTCTTTACAAATTAAAGTTTCATGGCAACCCCACATCAAGCAAGCTTATAGGCAACATTTTTGAAATACCATTTGCTTGCTTCATGTCTCTGTGTCATATTTTGTTAATTCTCACAATATTATTATATCATTATATTGTAATAATTTTCCCATAATTATTATGACTGGCCTATAATCAGTTATTTTTTGTTACTATTATAGCTGTTAGGAAAAATCATGAACCACACTTACATTCTTATATGAAGAATGTGTGAATTAATTTTTTATTGCGTGTGCTCCATAGACCAGCTGCTACCCCATCTGACCTCTTCATGCCTTCTTATTGCCTGAAACACAAAAATATTAAACAAACTTAGGCTAGTTAATAACTCTATAATGGCCTGTGAGTATTTAAGTGGTAGAGAAAGGCAAATATCTTAAAGTAAAAAGCTAGAATTGATTAACCTTAGTGAGGAAAGCATGCCCCAAACCAAAATAGGCAGAAAGGTAGGCCTCTTGCACCAGTTATCCAAGGTGTGAATCCAAAGGAAAACTTCTTGGAGGTGATTGAAAGTTCCAATCCAGTAAATGCACAAATGATAAGGAAAGAAAGAAAGAAGGAAAGAAAAAACAGCCTTATTGCTGATATGGAGAACATTTTGGTAGTCTGAATAGAAGATTGAATTAGTCAGATATTCCTGTAAGTCAAAGCCTACTGCAGAGCAAGGCCCTAACTCCTTCCAATTCTGTGACATCTGAGAGAAGGGAGACAGCCACAAATATAAAACAAATAAACAACAACAAAACAAAAAAAAACACTTGAAAACTAGCAGAATTTGGTTCATGAGGTTTAAGAAGATAAGCGATCTCTGTAACATTAAAGAACAAGTTGAAGCAGCAAGCGCTGATGTGGAACCTGCAGCAAGTTATCCAGATAATCTAGCTAAGATAATTAATGAGCAGAGCTGTGATAAATAGTAGACTCTATGTAGGCAAGATAGGCTATTATTTCAAGAAGAAATACTAGAAGACAAAATAGTTGTCTGAGGAGGTCTTGCATATAGCTGAGAAAAGCAAAAGCAAAGAGGGAAAGGAAAGATATACCCAATTGAATGCACGTTTCCAAAGAAAAACAATGAGAGATAAGAAAGCCTTCTTAAGTGAACAATGCAATGAAATAGAGGAAAACAATAGAATGGGAAAGACTAGAAATCTCTTCAAGAAAATTAGAGATATCAAAGGAACATTTCATGCAAAGATGGGCACAATAAAGGACAGAAAGGTAAGAATCTGAGAGAAGCACAAGAGATTAAGAAGTGGTAAGAATACACAGAGGAATTGTATTAAAAAGGTCTTAATGACATGAGTAACCAAAATGGTGTGGTCACTCACCTAGAGCCATACTGGAGGGTGAAGTCAAGTGGGCCTTAGGAATAATTACTACAAACAAAGCTAGTGGAGGTGATGGAGTACCAAGCTGAGCTATTTCAAATCCTAAAAGATGATGCTGTTACGTGCTGCACTCAATATGTCAGCAAATTTGGAAAACTCAGCAGTGAACACAGGTCTGGAAAAGTCAGTTTTCATTCCATTCTCAAATAAGGGCAGTGCCAAAGAATGTTCAAACTACCACACAATTGTTCTCATTTTACATGCTAGCAAGATAATACTCAAAATTGTTTAAGCTAGGCTTCAGTTGTATGTGAACTGAGAACTTCCAGATGTACAAGCTGGATTTAGAAAAGACAGAGGAATCAGAAATCAAATTGCCAACAGCCATTGATCATAGAAAAAGCTACAGAATTCCAGAAAAACATCTGCTTATTTGACTATATTAAAATCTGACTGTGTGGATCACAACAAAATGGAAAATTCTTAAAGAGATGAGAATACAAGACCACCTTACTGGTCTCCTGAGAAACTTATATGCAGGTCAAGAAGTAGCAGTTAATTCTGGACATGGAACAACATACAGGATTCAAATTGGGAAAGGAGTAGGTCAAGACTATATATTGTCTTGTTTAACTTATATACAGGGTGTATCTTGCAAAATGCTGGGCTGGATGAAGCACAAGTTGGAATCAAGATTGCCAGAAAAACTATCAGTAACTTCAGATATGCAGATGACACCACCTTTATGGCAGAAAGCAAAGAGGAACTAAAGAGCATCCGATAATGGTGAAAGAGGAGAGTGAAAATGTTGGCTTAAAACTACCATTTGATAAGCTAAGTTCATGGTATCTGGTCCCATCATTTCATGTCAAATAGCCGGGGAATAATTGGAAGCAATGATAGATTTTATTTTCTTAGACTTCAAGATCACTGCAGATGGTGACTGCAGCCATGAAATTAAAAGACACTTGCTCCTTGGAAGAAAAGCTATGACAAACAAAGAGAGCATATTAAAAAGCAGAGATATCACTGCTGACAAATGAAATGTTCACATAGTCAAATCTATTTTTTTTCAGTAGTCATGTACTGATGTGACAGTTGGACCATAAAAAAGTCTGAGTGCCAACAAATTGATGCTTTCTAACTGCGGTGCTGGAGAGAAGACTCTTGAGAGTCCCTTGGACAGTAAGGACATCAAATCAATCAATCCTAAAAGAAACCAACCCTGAATATTCACTGGAAGGACCAATGGTGAAGCTGAAGCTCCAATACTTTGGCTACCTGATGCAAAAAGCTGACTTGCTGGAAAAGACCCTGATGCTGGGAAAGTTTGAAGACAGAAGAAAGGGTTGACAGACGATGAAATGGTTGAATGGCCTCATTCACTCAATGGACATGAGTTTGAGTTTGAGCAAACTTCAGAAGATAGAGAAGGATAGCAAACCCTGGTTTCCTGCAGTCTATGGCATTGTAAAGAGTCAGACATGACTAAGTGACTGAACAACTATAGTTGCAAATATGCCAGTTAGGACTTTCATAGCTAGAGAAGAAAGCCAATGCCTGGCTTCAAAGATCCAAAGGATAGACTGCCTCTTCTTTTAGATGCTAATGTAGCTGCTGCTGCTGCTGCTAAGTTGCTTCAGTCATGTCTGACTCTGTGCGATCCCATAGACTGCCTCCTACCAGGCTCCTCTGTCCCTGGGATTCTCCAGGCAAGAACACTGGAGTGGGTTGCCATTTCCTTCTCCATTGCATGAAAGTAAAAAGTGAAAGTGAAGTAGCTCAGTCGTGTCAGACTCTTAGCGACCCCATGGACTGCAGCCTACCAGGCTCCTCTGTTCATGAGATTTTCCAGGCAAGAGTACTGGAGAGGGTGCCATTGCCTTCTCCGAAAGCAGCTAGTTACTTCAAATTGAAGTCAACGTTCATTTACCATTCCAAAAATCCTAGAGCCCTTAAAAATAATACAAAATCTAATCTGCCTGTACGATATAAATAGAATAACATAGCCTGAATGACAGCATATTTGCTTGGTACATGGCTTCCTGAATATTTAAGCCCAGTGTTGAGAACTTCTGCCCAGAAAAAAAAAAAAAAAAAGTAGGTAACTGTTAGTTGCTCAGTCGTGCCTGACTCTTTGTGACCCGACCGCATTGACTGCAGGCCATCAGGCTCCTCAGTTCATGAGATTTCCCAGGCAAGGTTACTGGAATGGATTGCCATTTTCTTCTCCAGAGGATCTCCCCAACACAGGGATCGAACCTGGGGCTCCTGCACTGCAGGGAGATTCTTTACCGACTGAGCTACATCTCAGTTTAGTTCAGTCATTCAGTCGTGTCCGACTCTTTGCAAGCCCATGAACTGCAGCACGCCAAGCCTCCCTGTCCATCACCAACTCCCGGAGTTCAGTCAAACTCATATCCATAGAGCCAGTGATACCATCCAGCCATCTCATCCTCCGTCATCCCCTTCTCCTCCTGCACCCAATCCCACCCAGCATCAGAGTCTTTTCCAATGAGTCAGCTCTTTGCATCAGATGGCCAAAATATTGGCGTTTCCGCTTTAGCATCAGTCCTTCCAAAGTATATCCAGGACTGATCTCCTTTAGAATGGACTAGTTGGATCTCCTTGCAGTCCAAGGGACTCAAGAGTCTTCTTCAACACCACAGTTCAAAAGCATCAATTATTCAGTGCTCAACTTTCTTCACAGTCCAAGTCTCACATCCATACATGACCACAGGAAAAACCATAGCCTTGATCAGATGGACCTTTGTTGGCAAAGTAATGTCTCTGCTTTTGAATATGCTATCTAGGATGGTCATAACTTTCATTCCAAGGAGTAAGTGTCTTTTAATTTTATGGCTGCAGTCACCATCTACAGTGATTTTGGAGCCCCCGAAAATAAAGTCTGCCACTGTTTCCACTGTTTCCCCATCTATTTCCCATGAAGTGATGGGACCAGATGCCATAATCTTTGTTTTCTGAATGTTGAGCTTTAAGCCAACTTTTTCACTCTCCTCTTTCACTTTCATCAAGAAGCATTTTAGTTCCTCTTCACTTTCTGCCATAAGGGTGGTGTCATCTGCATATTTGAGGTTATTTCTGCTTTATTGACTATGCCAGAGCCGTTGACTGTGTGGATCACAATAAACTGGAAAATTCTGAAAGACATGGGAATACCAAACCACCTGACCTGCCTCTTGAGAAACCTATATGCAGGTCAGGAAGCAACAGTTAGAACTGGACGTGGAACAACAGACTGGTTCCAAATAAGAAAAGGAGTACATCAAGGCTGTATATTATCACCCTGCTTATTTAACTTATATGCAGACTACATCATGAGAAACCCTGGGCTGGAGGAAGTACAAGCTGGAATCAAGATTGCTGGGAGAAATATCAATAACCTCAGACTGAGTTACAGGGGAAGCCCCAAACCACCTGGCCATGGTGGGAGAACTTCTGCTAAGAAAAAGAAAAAAAAAAAAAAAAAGACCCCTTTCAAAATATTTTGCTTATTGATGAAGCACTTGATCAATTAAGACTTCTGATGAAGATGCACAATGAAATTAATGTTATAATGCCTGCTAACACAGTATCCATTCTGCAGCCCATGGATCTAGAAGTAGTTTTGACTTTCAAGTTTTATACTTAAATACATTTCATAAGGCTGTACCTACCTGGCTTTCTATAGGTTCCCACTATGTCTGTGTAGCTGTATCCAGCCAATGATGTGAGCAAACACCTCAGTAGACGGCTTCCTTCTGCTCTTTGACAATCAATCGTTTTGGTCATTTGAAAGCACGTTCCAAGTTAAGTCGGTCCTCGTTATTTCTTTGGTTTTTCTTACCACCATGTGAGACTCCCTTGTGCATGCATATAATGTCCTTGACAGGCAAGGATTTGGGGAAGTTTTATCTAGACCTTCTGTATCTCTTGTCCAAGATAACCCTGATAATTTTCTGCCTGATTCCCTGCTCACATCAAGCTAACCAGTTTCAGTTTCACAAAGCTGCAGTTTACTGTGCTTTTTCAAACCACATCTAACATCTCTGTCTGATATAGTCATTTGTTTTACAGGCCCCAGCTTACTTCAAAAATATATCGCCACTCTTGTAGCAAAGCTGCTGTCTTCTTGCCCAGGTTTACCTATTGAAGCTCTAGATTTTAGCATAGTTTGACTGAGGGAGGAAGTGTTAGGAAACAGCAAAATCTCTAAATATGACAATTACCCTGAGTTCACAAGAAGCCAACATCATGAAATTAAAAAGTTGAAACAACTGTAACATTACCCTCACAATATTGCTCTAAATTCATTAAGCAATGGATTAGCTACTGAATCTCTCCTTTCCTCGGTGTCTGGTATTCTCTGTTCTACTTTCTGTTATTATTAATTTGCCTATTTTAAACAACTCATGCAAAGAGTTGACTCATTGGAAAAGACTCTGATGCTGGGAGGGATGGGGGGCAGGAGGAGAAGGGGACAACCGAGGATGGAATGGCTGGATGGCATCATGGACTCGATGGACGTGAGTCTGAGTGAACTCTGGGGGATGGTGATGGACAGGGAGGCCTGGCGTGCTGCAATTCATGGGGTCGCAAAGAGTCGGACACAACTGAGTGACTGAACTGAACTAAACTGAACAACTCATATAAGTGACATCACACAACAGTTGTCTTGTGTCTGCCTTATTTCACTTAGCAAAATATTTTCAAATCATCTGTAGCATATTTCAGAACTTTGCTCTTTTGTATAGCGGAATAGTATTCCATTAGTATAATACCAGATTTAAAAAAGTTGCTTTGTTGATGGATACTTAGGTTGTTTCCACATTTTGGTTATTGTAAATACTGCTGCAATTAACTGCAATATATACTTATGTGTTTGAATCTAGGAGTGGAATTGCTATATAATATAGTAAATATATATTCTATGTGTATTTATTGTTTGTGCTTTCTAGAAGTTTGTATTTGCCCTTTCCATTTTACCTTTATAGAAGGATAACAAATTTCAGAAGAACTTGTTTAAATCACAACTTTCTTTCTATTCATTTTCAAAAGAACTTGCTTAAGTCACACATGTTTTCTCTTCACTTTCACAACATTATATTTCTATCCTTTGTTTCATAAGTACTTGTAACTACTTTGGTCATGTCACATAGATCACAGACTGTGACATGTTTTACCTTGCAAATGAGAAATCATATTTTAATTCAAACGACCTGGAATGAAAATATCATGCTGTTTTGAGTTTATTAACTTTTAATCTTGGACAATTTCTGAGTTTATGTAAACTTAATTTACTCCAGCATGTCTCTTGTACTTATTTTCACAAACACTAACAATATGACTAGTAATTATAGTATAGAGCAATCTCATAAAATAATTCTACCTGAATTTTACAAACTTTATACATTTCATTATAGTATTTATATAATTTAAAAAATTAAAGATAAATCAAATTACATGCTGTTATAGAAAGATAGTCAACAAATTTTATGAAAGTAATTACATATTTACTTGAATTTTATTTGAACTATTGCATAAATATAAAGCTCTAAGTTGATCCCTGCTATGTTTATGCATCCAAAAAAACTTAGGATCATTATAAGAATTACCTGCTTATTTAATTGCATAAATTGTATATGCTATTGTCTATATTTTGCACCAAAAAAACACTATTTAAATGTACTTGTTACATTTTCAACTAAATTAATTATAGCTTATAAGTTAGTATTTCTATAAATGTTACAAATTATTTGCAAATATTTTATCCTTTCCATAATGTGTTTTAAAAAGGCAAATGGCTAGATGCTCTAGGAAAGAGAGAGGGGAAAACTTGAAAGAAGAAAATGTGAATGTAAACGTTACATGACATATTAAACACATAAGTGAAAGATTTTAAAATCTGTATCCTCAAAGATTGGAGAATGAATGATTAATATTAGCTCTTCCACAAATAATTTATATTTAGCAAAGTAAGTAGATATTTTTGATGTTCAAGTGCACAAATAACTAAACACTGATTGAATTATCAATATATTAATCACTACAAATATTGCAAATATTTGTTTCATTTTTTCCTAAAAAGTCTCCTTTAAATATTATTTGGTAGAATATACATTAATTATTTCAGTCAACTGAAAGTTTCTGTGATAGATGTTTAATGTAATTAATGTCAAACATCTGGATTTTTTGGAAATGAGTACATTAAGTGTACTCACAGTGTATTTACAGATGCAGAAATAGTCACTTCCCAGTTTTGTGCCTAATTTTCATGGTAACTCAATGAATAATCAACCTCACTGAATAAGCTTATAAATTAACTTCAAAATTTTACCTCATTCAGAAACATTAGGCTATAATATGTAGATTAATTCACTCTATTATCTATGAAAATAATTCACATGTTGCAATCATTAAGCTATGTCTGATTTGTATCTAATGCAATTGCATGAATGGTTAAAAATTTTCTATTAATTTTAAACTGACAGTAAAATAATGAAACTTGGGAAACAGTGGTGGAATAGATGGCAATGCTTCTAGGGAATAGTGATCATAGTTGATACAACTTTTGTATGTTTACTGCTAATTACAACCAAAAATTATAGGAATATCATGATCTTCTATGATGGCACTCAGAAATATAATAAATTTAACTCAAATCAATTTGTAAAATGATATGCCATCTTGAAAATTCCTCTTATTAATGTTGTAAGAAACAAGAATTTGATTTAAAATAATTATATTTATAACTCATATGATTTATATATTTTAATACTGTCAGACTATGATCTCATTAACTCTTCTGGAAGATATTAACAGCCCATCCTGTTGAATTTTCACTTTTAGCTCTGTTGCACTTCACACTTCTAAACTTGTTATTATGTTGCTTCAAAATCTATTTGCCTTTGAAGTTTAAAATACCCAACTGTCAAGAATCAAAGGCATTTGGTAATTAAATACCAAATCAGACATCTGCCATGGCAATGGACAGAGATAATTAGATATGCATTTTCTAATACTTGTTACTTTTGAAGAACAGTCTAATTAAATTTTATTAAAAATACACAATTAATATTTTTAGGCATGTAATCAATTTATCATGTGTTAATATCAGTAGCAGATTTTTTTTAACTGATTTTGAGAGAAAATGTTAATGCCAGAATTGGTAATCAACATTTCAACTTCATGTATCCCTATCAGTTCAGTTCAGTTCATTTCAGTTCAGTCGCTCAGTCTTCTCCAACTCTTTGCGACCCCATGAATTGCAGCACGCCAGGCCTCCCTGTCCATCACCAACTCCCGGAGGTCACCCAAACTCATGTCCATCAAGTCGGTGATGCCATCCAGCCATCTCATCCTCTGTCATCCCCTTTCCTCCTGCCCCTAATCCCTCCCAGCATCAGAGTCTTTTCCAATAAGTCAACTCTTCATGAGGTGGCCAAAGTATTGGAGTTTCAGCTCTAGCATCAGTCCTTCCAAAGAACACCCAGGGCTGATTTCCTTTAGAATGCACTGGTTGGATCTCTTTGCAATCCAAGGGACTCTCAAGAGTCTTCTCCAACACCACAGTTCAAAAGCATCAATTATTCAGTGCTCAGCTTTCTTCATAGTCCAACTCTCACATCCATACATGACCACTGGAAAAACCATAGCCTTGACTAGACGGACCTTTGTGGACAAAGTAATATCTCTGATTTTTAATATGCTATCTAGGTTGATCATAACTTTCCTTCCAAGGAGTAAGCATTTTTTTTTTTTTAATTTCATGGCTGCAATCACCATACCTACAGCAAATAAACACTCAGACTCTTAAAACAATGAGAGAGAAATTTATCCTCGTGTCAGTTTTTAAACAAATGGCTAAACCTACAGAAAAAATGTGAATCACCTTCTGGCTTACTTATGACTCTAGGAATTCAAATAAAAGAAAGAAATGATTATGATAAACTTGGTGTTTTTTATATATTAATTATACCGTGAGTCATAGTGTCTCTATTTAGACGAAGTCAAAAATTTCACAATACAAAATTTCAAGTTTTGCAAAAGTGCATTCATTTATTATGATAAATGAAGGCCTATTTATGGCAAATAGCATCTGATAGCAAATTTATGATCATTTTGGCTGAAAGACTATTCTAATTTCCATTGCTGCTGCTGCTAAGTTGCTTCAGTCATGTCTGACTCTGTGCGACCCCATAGACGGCAGCCCACCAGGCTCCACCAACCCTGGGATTCTCTAGGCAAGAACACTGCAGTGGGTTGCAATTTCCTTCTCCAATGCATGAAAGTGAAAAGGGAAAGTGAAGTCTCTCAGTCATGTCTGACTCTTCCACTAGACACACTTAAAACCACTTGCACATCAAATCAATCAATCCTTGAGGAAGGTGTATTTATGTAATTTTATATAGGTCACTTCTTTAGTGTTATTTGTAAAATCTGTTTAGAAAAGTACAAGTCTCCTTTTTGGTACTTGGTAGGTGAGGGGCGGGACAACTCTGAACCATGAAGAATGTACATTTATACATGTTTAGCTCCCCAGTTTTAGTGAGTACTTTTGATAAGTGAGCAAATAAAATAAAGTGTATTATGAAAATATTTAATTCAACTGAAATAGCATCATATATAATTATTGTATTGGTGAAATTCTTTATTTTTAGATGAAATATATTCATTTTCCTCTATGAATTTGTAGATAGTTTATGTAGGGTAGGCTCATAAGGGCTTGGCTCCAATTTGGAGATTGCAAGTCTGGCCATCTGTCTGCCATTCTGTATGCACCTATGTATCAGGAAGCTAGCAACAACCATCATCTTACTGTGGCAACATAAGAACAACACAAAGTCCAACTGCACAAGCCCATCTAAGACTGTGTTTTTATAGCCTTGTATTAAGGCAGCAGATGCAGAGCTCGGCATCATGGTCTCTGAAACTGCCTGAGCCCTATAGCAACCACTGCCATGAGCACCCCCAGCCACCTCTCCCATCTAAAACAGCCAGCTACTTGACCCCATATTAGGAAAAAATATCCACCCTAACTAATTACCTAATGCCATCCTTTCAGCTGGAATTTTCTTTGTCTTGAGGCTATAAAACCTGTCTACTAACCCACGAAAGGGGTCCGCTCCCGCTGGTCTGTCAGGAGGTCAGGAGGCTGGCCTGCTTTGCTTGTAATACCCTCATTATCTCTGTTCTCGGTCCTTATTAAGCACACTCCTTTCTGAAATACTCTGTGTTGGAAAATTCTTTTCCAATCCTCCCTTGGACAAAGTTTGCCAGTATTAGTTGAATGAAGGCTGTCACATGGCCTACCCATAGACCAAAGGTTCTACTTTATTTTTTCTAAAATAACCCCTGCCTTTTATGAACTTGAGAATGCATGTTTACATAACAAAGGGCATAGATACAGAAAAAAGAGAAGCACTTGGTCCAATTACTCAATTTAAGACACACCTCTTGCATGGTTTCAAGTATGGACTCATCAGATATAACAAGCATGCTTTGAACTTTCTATAAACTTTCATGGTTTAGATATTTAATTTCACCTGCCAATGCTTTTCCTTTAATTTGAATTTTTCCTCTATCTGTTTCTCTGTCTCTGTCCCTCTCAACCTATGAAAACTCAACTTGCAGAGTACATTTTCAGTGAGTTGATTTTCAAAGCATCTCATCCATATCATGTACAGTTATTCTTTCCACTAGCAAATAATCAATGTTCATTATACCTCATTCTATCCCTTCATTTCCTTCTGCTTGTTACCCTTCCTGCACATGAAAGACATTCCATAGTTCTGTTTAATAAATTAAGAAAAAGAAACACCATATAAATAAAATCTATATTCTCACAAGAAATCAAAATGACTTAAAAAACTATGATGATTCTCTATACATCTACAGACTACATACATTCTACAGACTAATTTGCAAGATCATTTTTAATTTAAAACATTATTATACATACCACTATGTTATTGTGATCTTTAAGAATATATCCATTATAGAAATTATGATATGTATGTAAGTCTATTTATTAAAACTCCTGACTAAGGCTACTTGAAGTATCCTAATACTACTTGTGAAAAAAAAAAAAAAACCTTCATATTTTTTTTTTTCTCAACTTGAATTTGTTCTGGAAATGCTAAACATTCATTTTTGAGGGTGGGGCAGAATATCAAAGTTTTCTGATATCTGTTACAGGTTATATAGTTAGATAGGAAAAAGTCTCAACTTGCTGCAATTTCTCTTTTATCACTGTAATACACTTTGTGAGTCTGGCATCATTCATATGCCCAGTTGTCTTGTTTGGCAATTCTGAATACCTTGGCTCTTTTACTAAACTGTTAACTTCTTAATTCTGTTTTCCACCAGTCTCTGATCCCTGGGAACATTTGTAAAATGCAAAACAGAGTATATGCTAAATTAATGATGATTGAGCAACTAAATAAAACCAAAAAATATGAGCCTTTTTCATAGCCCTACATTGTTTAAGACTGAAATAGTAATATCAGTTTCAATTCTTGCTTGTTTAGACCATGAGAATAAAAAGGCAGCCCTTATAAAAACCTCATATAGATACTACTTTTAATAAAAATAATTGTTATACTCTAATTGCCAACATCCAAGGAGCGGTGGCTGTGCAGGTGCAAGAGGGCCGAGAGGAGCTACTCGAAGTTCAAGGTCAGGAGGGGTGGCTGTGAGGACATACCTCTCATCCAAGGCAAGGAGCAGTGGCTGCACTTTGCTGGAGCAGCCTTGAAGTGATACCCCACAACCAAGGTAAGAGAAACCCAAGTAAGATGGTAGGTGTTGCGAGAGGCATCAGAAGGCCGACACACAAACCATAATCACAGAAAATTAAGCAATCTAATCACACAGACCACAGCCTTGTCTAAATCAATGAAACTAAGCCATGCCATGTGGGGCCATCCAAGATGGGTGGGTCATGGTGGAGAGGTCTGACAGAATGTGGTCCACTGGAGAAGGGAATAGGAAGCCACTTCAGCACTCTTGCCTTGAGAACCCCATGAAAAGTATGAAAAGGTAAAATGAGAGAATACTGAAAGAGGAACTTTCCAGGTCGGTAGTTGCCCAATATACTACTGGAGATCAGTGGAGAAATAACTCCAGAAAGAATGAAGGGATGGAGCCAAAGCAAAAACAATACCCAGCTGTGCATGTGACTGGTGATAGAAGCAAGGCCTGATGCTATAAAGAGCAATATTGCAAAGGAACCTGGAATGTCAGGTCCATGGATAGAGGCAAATTGAAAGTGCTCAAACAGGAGACGGCAAGAGTAAACGTCGACATTCTAGGAAACAGCGAACTAAAATGGACTGGAATGGGTGAATTTAACTCAGATGACCATTATATCTACTACTGCAGGCAGGAATCCCTTAGAAGAAATGGAATAACCATCATGGTCAACAAAAGTCTGAAATGTAGTACTTGGATGCAATCTCAAAAACGACAGAATGATCTCTGTTCATTTCCAAGGCAAACCATTCAATACCACAGTTATCCAAGTCTATGCCCCAACCAATAAAACTGAAGAAGCTTATGTTGAATGGTTCTATGAAGACCTACAAGACCTTTTAGAACTAACACCAAAAAAAGATGTCCTTTTCATTATAGGGGATGGAAATGAAAAAGTAGGAAGTCAAACACCCTGGAGTAACAGGTAAATTTGGCCTTGGAGTAAAGAATGAAGCAGGGCAAAGGATAATAGCATTTTGCCAAGAGAACGCACTGGTCATAACAAACAGCCTCTTCCATCAACACAAGAGAAGACTCTACACATGGACATCACCAGATGGTCAACACCGAAATCAGATTGACTATATTCTTTGCAGCCAAAGATGGAGAAGCTCTATACAGTCAGCAAAAACAAGACCGGGAGCTGACTGTGGCTCAGATCATGAACTCCTTATTGCAAAATTCAGACTTAAATTTAAAAAAGTAGGGAAAACCACTAGATCATTCAGGTATGACCTAAGTCAAATTCCTTATGATTATACAGTGGAAGGAAGAAATAGATTTAAGGGACTAGATCTGATAGATAGAGTGCCTGATGAACTATGGATGGAGGTTCGTGACATCGTACAGGAGACAGGAATCAAGACCATCCCCATGGAAAAGAAATGCAAAAAAGCAAAATGACTGTCTGAGGAGGCCTTACAGATAGCTGTGAAAAGAAGAGAGGTGAAAAGCAAAGGAGGAAAGGAAAGATATAAGCATCTGAATACAGAGTTCCAAAGAAAAGCAAGGAGAGGAGGAAAGATGGTGGAGGAATAGGACGGGAAGACCACTTTCTCCCTCACAAATTCCTCAAAAGAACATTTCAACGCCGAGCAAACTCCACAAAACAACTTCTGTAGGCTGGCAGAGGACATCAGGCAACCAGAAAAGCAGACCATTGTCTTCAAACACAGGTAGGAAAAAATATAAAAGACGAGAAAGGAGACAAAGGAGGTGGGGAGGGAGCTCCGTCCCGGGAAGGGAAGCCCGTCCCGGGAAGGGAATTTTAAGAAGAGAGGTTTCCAAACACCAGGAAACACTCTCCCTGCCGAGTCTGTGGCGAGCCTTGGAAACACAGAGGGCAACATAACAGGAAGGAAAAATAGATAAATAATTAAAACCAACAGATTACAAGCCCAACAGTAACTCCCCCAGCGGAAAAGCAGCACAGACGCCTGCATCTGCCATTGGGAAGTGGGGGCAGGGCAGGAACGCGAGGGAGGTGCGGGCTGCAGTTCTTTGTAAGAATCGGGCAGGAACGCCCCACGCGCAACCAGAACAATCTAACTTGGGCTAGCAAACCAGACTGTGGGATAGCTACCACGCGAAAAGCTCCAACATAAGACACCACCAGGACCGAGCACAGAACAAAGGATGGAACGGAAAAAGCCGGCTGCAGATCATCCCCC
Source organism: Capra hircus (assembly GCF_001704415.2). NCBI lineage: Eukaryota > Metazoa > Chordata > Mammalia > Artiodactyla > Bovidae > Capra > Capra hircus. Next base: position 103,331,098 of record NC_030808.1, read on the forward strand.
GCCGGGGACAAGCAGCCAGAGCCGTAAGGACTGGAAAGGGGCAATTGCAGACCCGGAGAGACTTGACTTACCTAACTGCAAGCAGGCTCCTTTGCTAAGACTTCTGGGGGTGCTGGACAGTCACAATCTGCCTCACAGGGGGCGCCAGCAGTCCACCCAGAAAGCTGAGCAGCAGCAGCAGAAAAGGAGACAAGCCGCGGCAATCGCGCTCGCCAAACTCCTGAGCTACTCGGACCTGGGAAGGGCACAAAGTGCAGTCCCAGCCGAATCTGTGCCTCTGAAGGCTGCCTGAGCGCCGAACCTGAGCGGCTTGGACAGGGGAAGTGCACGCAGCCTAGGGCCGGCCCCAGACGGTTCCCAGCTGAGCATCGTAGAGCCGGAGCGGTTTGTGCGCCGTGAGAAGGGACAGGTCAAGCCGGGCTGAGACACTGTGAGCACACGACAGTGCTATTTGTTTGTAGCATCCCCCCTCCCCACAGCGCAACTGAACTAGTGAGCCTAAAAAACCAGCAAACAGAAGTTAAACAGAGGGAACCACCTTGGAAGTGATCCCACACGGCCCATAACATCAGAGAAGGGCCAGGTATATTTTTACTATTTTTAAAATCATTCCTTTTTTGTTTGTTTGTTTTTTGATTTTTTGTTTTTTTTTTCTTTTTTCTTTTTTTTTTCTAACTTTTTAAAATTGTTAAGTCTTCTGTTTCTCCTCTAATTTTTATTTCTATAACCTACTATTACTATTTAAAATAAAAAAAAAGACTGTTTTTTTTTTTTTTTTTTTTTTTTAAGGCAAACACCATATATAGTCTTTGGATGGTTGTTGGTGGGGTATTTTTTTGTTTGTTTGTTTTTTGTTTTCTTTTTTTTGTTTCTTTTTTAAAATAATTCTTTTTTTTTTCTTTCTTCCTTTTCCCTTCTGCTTTTCTTTAATATTGTATCTTTGAAAATCCAACCTCTACTCTATATTTTTAATCTTTGCTCTTAGGTTTTTGTTGTCAATTTTGTACTTTTAAAAACCCAAACTTCACTACCCAAGTTTACCTGAGAGTGAGATTACTGGCTTGACCACTCTCTCCTCCTTTGGACTCTCCTTTTTCTCCACCAGGTGGCCTCTGTCTCTTTTCTCCCCTATCTCTTCTCTACCCAACTCTGTGAATCTCTGTGTGTTCCAGACGGTGGAGAACACCTAAGGAACTGGTTACTGGCAGGATTTGTCTCTCTCCTTCTCATTCCTCTCTCTTATCCTTCTGGTCACCTCTGTCTACTTCCTCCCTCTCCTCTTCCCCGAATAACTCTGTAAATACCTCTGAGCGGTCCAGACTATAGAGCGCACATAAGGAAGTGACTACTGGCTAGCTTGCTCTCTTCTCTTTTGATCTCACCGCATTTCATTCCAGTTACCTCTAACTACCCCCTCCATCTTCTCTTCTCCTTGTAACTCAGTGAACCTCTCTGAGTGTCCCTCAATGTGGAGAAACTTTTCATCTTTAACCTAGATGTTTTATCATCAGTGCAGTATAGATGGAGAAGTCTAGAGGCTACTGTAAAAATAAAACTGAAAACCAGAAGCAGGAGGCTTAAATCCAAAGCCTGAAAACATTAGACAACTCTGAATTCAGGGAACATTAAGCAATAGGAGCTCATCAAATGCCTTCATACCTACACCGAAACCAAGCTCCACCCAAGGGCCAACAAGTTCCAAAACAAGACATACCACGCAAATTATCCAGCAACACAGGAACACTCCCCTGAGCTTCAATATACAGGCAGCTCAAAATTATCCCAAAACCTTTGATGTCTCATAACCCATTATGGGTCACTCCACTGCACTCCAGAGAGAAGAAACCCAGCTCCACCCACCAGAACTCCAACACAAGCCTCCCTAACCAGGAAACCTTGACAAGCCACTGATAGAACCCCACCCAAAGTGAGGAAGCTCCATAATAAAGAGAACTCCACAAATTACCAGAATATAAAAAGGCCACCCCAAACGCAGCAATATAACCAAGATGAAGAGACAGAGGAATACTCAGCAGGTAAAGGAACAGGAGAGTTGCCCACCAAACCAAACAAAAGAGGAAGAAGTAGGGAATCTATCTGAGAAGGAATTCCGAATATTGATAGTGAAAATGATTCAAAATCTTGAAATCAAAATGGAATCACTGATAAATAGGCTAGAGACAAGGATTGAGAAGATGCAAGAAAGGTTTAACAAGGACCTAGAAGAAATAAAAAAGAGTCAAAATATAATGAATAATGCAATAAATGAGATCAGAAACACTCTGGAGGCAACAAATAGTAGAATAACGGAGGCAGAAGATAGGATTAGTGAAATAGAAGATAGAATGGTAGAAATAAATGAATCAGAGAGGAAACAAGAAAAACGAATTAAAAGAAATGAGGACAATCTCAGAGACCTCCAGGACAATATGAAACGCTCCAACATTCGAATTATAGGAGTCCCAGAAGAAGAAGACAGAAAGAAAGATCATGAGAAAATCCTTGAGGAGATAATAGCTGAAAACTTCCCTAAAATGGGGAAGGAAATAATCACCCAAGTCCAAGAAACACAGAGAGTTCCAAATAGGATAAACCCAAGGTGAAACACACCAAGACACATATTAATCAAATAACAAAGATCAAACACAAAGAACAAATATTAAAAGCAGCAAGGGAAAAACAACAAATAACACACAAGGGGATTCCCATTAGGATAACAGCTGATCTTTCAATAGAAACTCTTCAGGCCAGGAGGGAATGGCAAGACATACTTAAAGTGATGAAAGACAATAACCTACAGCCCAGAATACTGTACCCAGCAAGGATCTCTTTCAAATATGAAGGAGAAATCAAAAGCTTTACAGACAAGCAAAAGCTGAGAGAATTCAGCACCACCAAACCAGCTCTCCAACAAATTCTAAAGGATATTCTCTAGACAGGAAACACGAAAAGGGTGTATAAACCCGAACCCAAAACAATAAAGAAATGGTAACGGGATCATACTTATCAATAATTACCTTAAACGTAAATGGGTTGAACGCCCCAACCAAAAGACAAAGACTGGCCGAATGGATACAAAAACAAGACCCCTCTATATGCTGCTTACAAGAGACCCACCTCAAAACAAGGGACACATACAGACTGAAAGTGAAGGGCTGGAAAAAGATATACCACGCAAATAGAGACCAAAAGAAAGCAGGAGTGGCAATACTCATATCCGATAAAATAGACTTTAAAACAAAGGCTGTGAAAAGAGACAAAGAAGGCCACTACATAATGATCAAAGGAACAATCCAAGAAGAAGATATAAAAATTATAAATATATATGCACCCAATATAGGAGCACTGCAATATGTAAGACAAATGCTAACAAGTATGAAAGGGGAAATCAACAATAACATAATAATAGTGGGAGACTTTAATACCCCACTCACACCTATGGACAGATCAACTAAACAGAAAATTAACAAAGAAATGCAAACTTTAAATGATACATTAGATCAGTTAGACCTAATTGACATCTATAGGACATTTCACCCCAAAACAATGAATTTCACTTTTTTTTCAAGTGCTCATGGAATCTTCTCCAGGATAGATCACATCCTGGGCCATAAATCTAAACTTGATAAATTCAAAAAAATCGAAATCATTCCAAGCATCTTTTCTGACCATAATGCATTAAGATTAGATCTCAATTACAGGAGAAAAACTATTAAAAATTCCAACATATGGAGGTTGAACAACACACTTCTGAATAACCAACAAATCACAGAAGAAATCAAAAAAGACATCAAAATATTCATAGAAACTAATGAAAATGAAAACACAACAACCCAAAACCTGTGGGACACTATAAAAGCAGTGCTAAGAGGAAAGTTCATAGCAATACAGGCATAAATCAAGAAACAAGAAAAAAGTCAAATAAATAACCTAACTCTACAACTAAAGCAACTAGAAAAGGAAGAATTGGAGAACCCCAGAGTTAGTAGAAGGAAAGAAATCTTAAAAATTAGGGCAGAAATAAATGCAAAAGAAACAAAAGAGACCATAGCAAAAATCAACAAAGCCAAAAGCTGGTTCTTTGAAAGGATAAATAAAATTGACAAACCATTAGCCAGACTCATCAAGAAGCAAAGAGAGAAAAATCAAATCAAATAAAATTAGAAATGAAAATGGAGAGATCACAACAGACAACACAGAAATACAAAGGATCATAAGAGACTACTATCAGCAGTTGTATGCCAATAAAATGGAGCAACGTGGAAGAAATGGACAAATTCTTAGAAAAGTACAATTTTCCAAAACTGAACCAGGAAGAAATAGAAAATCTTAACAGACCCATCACAAGCACAGGAAATTGAAACTGTAATCAGAAATCTTCCAGCAAACAAAAGCCCAGGTCCAGACTGGCTTCACAGCTGAATTCTACCAAAAATTTCGAGAAGAGCTAACACCTATCCTACTCAAACTCTTCCAGAAAATTGCAGAGGAAGGTAAACTTCCAAACTCATTCTATGAGGCCACCATCACCCTAATACCAAAACCTGACAAAGATGTCACAAAAAAGAAAACTACAGGCCAATATCACTGATGAACCTAGATGCAAAAACCATCAACAAAATTCTAGCAATCAGAATCCAGCAACACATTAAAAAGATCATACACCATGACCAAGTGGGCTTTATCCCAGGGATGCAAGGATTCTTCAATATCCTGCAAATCAATCAATGTAATTCACCACATTAACAAATTGAAAAATAAAAACCATATGATTACCTCAATAGATGCAGAGAAGGCCTTTGACAAAATTCAACATCCATTTATGATAAAAACTCTCCAGAAAGCAGGAATAGAAGGAACATACCTCAACATAATAAAAGCTATATATGACAAATCCACAGCAAACATTATCCTCAATGGTGAAAAATTGAAAGCATTTCCCCTAAAGTCAGGAACAAGACAAGGGTGTCCACTTTCACCGCTACTATTCAACATAGTTCTGGAAGTTTTGGCCACAGCAATCAGAGCAGAAAAAGAAATAAAAGGAATCCAAATTGGAAAAGAAGAAGTAAAACTCTCACTGTTTGCAGATGACATGATCCTCTACATGGAAAACCCTAAAGACTCCACCAGAAAATTACTAGAGCTCATCAATGAATATAGTAAAGTTGCAGGATATAAAATCAACACACAGAAATCCCTTGCATTCCTATACACGAATAATGAGAAAGTAGAAAAAGAAATTAAGGAAACAATTCCATTCACCATTGCAATGAAAAGAAAATACTTAGGAATATATCTACCTAAAGAAACTAAAGACCTATATATAGAAAACTATAAAACACTGATGAAAGAAATCAAAGAGGACACTAATAGATGGAGAAATATACCATGTTCATGGATTGGAAGAATCAATATAGTGAAAATGAGTATACTACCCAAAGCAATTTACAAATTCAATGCAATCCCTATCAAGCTACCAGCAAAATTTTTCACAGAACGAGAACAAATAATTTCAAGATTTGTATGGAAATGCAAAAAACCTCGAAAAGCCAAAGCAATCTTGAGAAAGAAGAATGGAACTGGAGGAATCAACTTGCCTGACTTCAGGCTCTACTACAAAGCCACAGTCATCAAGACAGTATGGTACTGGCACAAAGACAGACATATAGATCAATGGAACAAAATAGAAAGCCCAGAGATAAATCCACACACATATGGACACCTTATCTTTGACAAAGGAGGCAAAAATATACAATGGAGTGAAGACAATCTCTTTAACAAGTGGTGCTGGGAAAATTGGTCAACCACTTGTAAAAGAATGAAACTAGATCACTTTCTAACACCGCACACAAAAATAAATTCAAAATGGATTAAAGATCTAAATGTAAGATCAGAAACTATAAAACTCCTAGAGAAGAACCTAAGCAAAACACTCTCAGACATAAATCACAGCAGGATCCTCTATGATCCACCTCCCAGAATACTGGAAATAAAAGCAAAAATAAACAAATGGGATCTAATTAAAATTAAAAGCTTCTGCACAACAAAGGAAAATATAAGCAAGGTGAAAAGACAGCCTTCAGAATGGGAGAAAATAATAGCAAATGAAGCAACTGACAAACAACTAATCTCAAAAATATACAAGCAACTTATGCAGCTCAATTCCAGAAAAATAAACGACCCAATCAAAAAATGGGCCAAAGAACTAAATAGACATTTCTCCAAAGAAGACATACGGATGGCTAACAAACACATGAAAAGATGCTCAACATCACTCATTATTAGAGAAATGCAAATCAAAACCACAATGAGGTACCACTTCACACCAGTCAGAATGGCTGCGATCCAAAAATCTGCAAGCAATAAACGCTGGAGAGGGTGTGGAGAAAAGGGAACCCTCCTACACTGTTGGTGGGAATGCAAACTAGTACAGCCACTATGGAGAACAGTGTGGAGATTCCTTAAAAAAATTGCAAATAGAACTACCTTATGACCCAGCAATCCCACTGCTGGGCATACACACCGAGGAAACCAGAACTGAAAGAGACACATGTACCCCAATGTTCATCGCAGCACTGTTTATAATAGCCAGGACATGGAAACAACCTAGATGTCCATCAGCAGATGAATGGATAAGAAAGCTGTGGTACATATACACAATGGAGTATTACTCAGCCGTTAGAAAGAATTCATTTGAATCAGTTCTGATGAGATGGATGAAACTGGAGCCGATTATACAGAGTGAAGTAAGCCAGAAAGAAAAACACCAATACAGTATACTAACACATATATATGGAATTTAGAAAGATGGCAATGACGACCCTGTATGCAAGACAGCAAAAAAGACACAGATGTGTATAACGGACTTTTGGACTCAGAGGGAGAGGGAGAGGGGGGGATGATTTGGGAGAATGGCATTCTAACATGTATACTATCATGTAAGAATTGAATCGCCAGTCTATGTCTGACGCAGGATACAGCATGCTTGGGGCTGGTGTATGGGGATAACCCAGAGAAATGTTATGGAGAGGGAGGTGGGAGGGGGGTTCATGTTTGGGAATGCATGTAAGAATTAAAGATTTTAAAATTTAAAAAATAAAAAACTAAAAAAATAATAATAATAAAAATAAAATAAAATAAAGAATAAATAAATAAATCAAAAAAAAATAATAGCAAGGAGAGATAAGAAAGCCTTCTTCAGCGATCAAGGCAAAGAAATAGAGGAAAGCAACAGAATGGGAAAGACTGGAGACTCTTCAAGAAAATTAGAGATACCAAAGGAACATTTCATGCAAAGATGGGCTCAATAAAGGACAGAAATGGTATGGACCTAACAGAAGCCGAAGATATTAAGAACAGGTGGCAAGAATACATGGAAGAACTGTACAAAAAAGATCTTCACAACCAAGATAATCACGATGGTGTGATCACTCACCTAGGACCAGACATCATGGAATGTGAAGTCGACTGGACCTTAGAAAGCATCACTACGAACAAAGCTACTGGAGTTTTTGGAATACCAGGTGAGCTATTTCAAATCCTGAAAGATGATGCTGTGAAAGTGCTGCACTCAATATGCCAACAACTTTGGAAACCTCAGCAGTGGACATAGGACTGGAAAAGGTTAGATTCCAATCCCAAAGAAAGGCAATGTCAACAAATGCTCATACTACCACACAATTGCACTCATCTCACATGCTAGTAAAGTAATGCTCAAAATTCTCCAAGCCAGGCTTCAGCAATACGTGAACCATGAAATTCCTGATGTTCAAGCTGGTTTTAGAAAAGGCAGAGGAACCAGAGATCAAGTTGCCAACATCTGCTGGATCATCGAAAAAAAAAGAGAGTTACAGAAAAACATCTATTTCTCCTTTATTGACTATGCCAAACCCTTTGACTGTGTGGGTCACAATAAACAGTGGTAAATTCTGAAAGAGATGGGAATACCAGACCATCTGGTCTGCCTCTTGAGAAATCTGTATGCAGCTCAGGAAGCAACAGTTAGAACTGGACATGGAACAACAGACTGGTTCCAAGTAGGAAAAGGAGTATGTCAAGGCTGTATATTGTCACCCTGCTTATTTAACTTATATGCAGATTACATCATGAGAAACGCTGGGCTGGAAGAAGCACAAGCTGGAATCAAGATTGCTGGGAGAAATATCAATAACCTCAGATATGCAGAGGACACCACCCTTAAGGCAGAAAGTGAAGAGGAACTAAAAAGCTTCTTGATGAAAGTGAAAGTGGAGAGTGAAATAGTTGGCTTAAATCTCCACATTCCGAAACCAAAGATCATGGCATCTGATCCCATCACTTCATGGGAAATAGATATGGAAACAGTGGCTGAATTTATTTTTGGGGGCTCCAAAATCACTGCAGATGGTGACTGCAGCCTTGAAATTAAAAGACACTTACTCCTTGGAAGGAAAGTTATGACCAATCTAGATAGCATATTGAAAAGCAGAGATATTACTTTTCTGACAAGGTCGGTCTAGTCAAGGCTATGGTTTTTCCAGTGGTCATGTATGGATGTGAGAGTTGGACTGTGAAGAAAGCTGAACACCAAAGAATTGATGCTTTTGAAGTGTGGTGTTGGAGAAGACTCTTGAGAGTCCCTTGGACTGCAAGGAGATCCAACCAGTCCATTCTAAAGGAGATCAGTCCTGAGTGTTCTTTGGAAGGACTGATGCTAAAGCTTCAACTCCAGTACTTTGGCCACCTCATGATAAGTGTTGGCTCATTGGAAAAGACTCTGATGCTGGGAGGGATTAGGGGCAGGAGGAAAAAGGGAAGACAGAAGGTGAGATGGCTGGATAGCATCACCGAAACGATGGACCTGAGTTTGGGTGAACTCCGGGAGTTGATGATGGACAGGGAAGCCTGGCATGCTATAATTCATTGGGTCACAAAGAGTCCGACACGACTGAGAGACTGAACTGAACTGAATTGCCATGTTTACCCTGATAAATTTTGTATACTACTTCATGCTCCTAAACCTGAATGACTGTATGATAACACTTTTAGGTAAGAATCATTAATTTAGAAAGTTAAGAAATTATATGTAATAAAATGTCCTTACTAAATTATACTTATTTCATATATGGGAATATTATAATTATATATTCTAACAAAGATTGTAATATATATTCCCAATATACACTGTAACTTGTATTATGTATATGAATACATTTTACATATATACATACATAATTCTAATATGAATTTGTTATGATTCTAATACACATTCTAAATATAACATAAAAAATTCTAATTACTAAAGAAAGCACAGAAGGTCCTAACCTCCACATTCCATTTCCTCACTCTTAGGCCTGCACAGACCTATGTAGTTTTCTTGAAACATCTCAGTCAGTTCAGTTTAGTCACTCAGTCATATCTGACTCTGCAACCTTATGGAATGCAGCACTCCAGGCTTCCCTGTTCATCACCAATTCCAGGAGCTTGCTCAAAATCATGTCTATCGACTTGGTGATGCCATCCAACCATCTCATCCTCTGTCGTCCCCTTCTCCTCTTGCCTTCAGCCTTTCCTAGCATCACGGTCTTTTCCAAGGAGTCAACTCTTCGCATCAGGTGTCCAAAGTATTGGAGCTTCAGCTTCAGCATCAATCCTTCCAGTGAATATTAAGGAGTGATTTGTTTAAGGATGGACTGATTGGATCTCGTTGCAGTCCAAGGGACTCTCAAGAATCTTCTCTAACACCAGATTTCAAAAGCATCAATTCTTTGGTGCTCAGCTTTTTTTGTATTCCAACTCTCACATCCATACATGACTACTGGAAAAACCATAGCTTTGAATAAACAGAACTTGTTGGCAAAATAATGTCTCTGCTTTTTAATATGCTGTCTAGGTTTGTCATAGTTTTTCTTCCAAGGAGCAAGCGTCTTTTAATCTCATGACTGCAGTCAACATCTGTAGTGATTTTGGAGCCCAAAATTTTCCACTCTTTCCCCATCTATTTGCCATGAATTGATAGGATCAGGTGCCATAATCTTAGTTTTTTGAATGTTGAGTTTTAAGCCAGCTTTTTCACTCTCCTCTTTCACTTTCTTCACGAGGCTCCTTAGTCTTCATTTTCTGCCATAAGGGTGGTATTATCTGCATATCTGAAGTTATTGATATTTATCCTGGCAATCTTGATTCCCGCTTGTGCTTCATCCAGCCTGACTTTTCACATGATGTACTCTGCATATGTTAAATAAAGAGGGTGATAATATACAGCCTTGAACTTCTCATTTCCCAATTTGGAACTAGTTTGTTCCAAGTCTGGTTCTAACTGTTGTTTCTTTACCTGCATACAGATTTCTCAGGGGGCAGGGAAGGTGTCTTGTGTGCCTATCTCTTTAAGAATTTTCCACATTATGTTGTGGTCCACACAGTCAAAGTCTTTGGCATAGTCAATAAAGCAGAAGTAGATGTTTTTCTGGAACTCTTTTGCTTTTTCTATGATCCAGTGGACATTGGCAATTTGAGCTTTGATTCCTCTACCTTTTCTAAATACAGCTTGAACATCTCTGACTTTTTCCAGTCCTGTGGCCACTGCTGAGTTTTCCAAATTTGCTGACAAATTGAGTGCAGCACTTTCACAGAATAATCTTTTAAGATTTGAATTAGCTCAACTGAAATTCCATCACCTCCAGTAGCTTTGTTCGTAGTGATAAGGCCCACCTAACTTCACATTCCAGGATGTCCAGCTCTAGGTGAGGGATCACACCATTGTGGTTATCTGTGTCATGAAGATCTTATTGTACAGTTCTGTGTATTCTTGCCACACTTTCTTAATATCTTCTGCTTCTGTTAGATCCATACCATTTCTGTCCTTTATTGTGCCCATCTTTGCATGAAATGTTCCCTTAGTATCTCTAATTTTCTTGAGATCTCTAGTCTTTCCAATTCTGTTGTCTTCCTTTATTTCTTTGCACTGATCACTGAGGAAGGCTTTCTTATCTCTCCTTGCTGTTCTTTGGAACTGTACGTTCAGATGGGTGTATCTTTCCTTTCCTCCTTTGCCTTTGGCGTCTCTTCTTTTCTCATCTATTTGTAAGACCTCCTCAGACAACAATTTGTCCTTTTGCATTTCTTTTTCTTGGGGATGTTCTTGATCACTCCTGTACAATGTCACAAACTTGTATCCATAGTTCTTAGGCACTCTGTCTATCAAATCTAATCCTTTGAATCTGTCTGTCACTTCTAGTGTATAATCCTAAGGGATTTGATGTAGGTCATACCTGAATGATCTGGTGGTTTTCTCTACTTTCTTTCATTTCAGTCTGAATTTTGCAATACGGAGTTCATGATCTGAGCCACAGTCAGCTCCTGTCTTGTTTTTGCTGACTGTATAGAGCTTCACCATCTTCAGCTGCAAAGATTATAATCAATCTGATTTTGGTATTGACCATCTGATGATGTCCACGTGTAGGGTCATCTCTTCTGTCGTTAGAAGAGGGTGTTTGCTATGTCCAGTGTGTTCTTTTGGCAAAACTCTGTTAAGCTTTGCCTTGCTTCATTTTGTTCTGAAGCCAAATTTGCCTTGGATGTTTGAAACCTCTCATAATTATTGATTTAAACATCTAAAAGTAAATACAAGGCTTGTATTTTTTTGTTATTTTGTTGTTCAATCATTAATTTAGCACATACTCAGGTTTGCATTTTATAATGGTCCCAAGGATCAGGTATTGAGGGGAGACAGAACTGAGAAGTGAACAGATTAGTAAAAGAGCCAAGGTATTCCTTGAAATATAAAACAACAATTTAAAATTCATAAGGTGAGGGATTCACCTTCTGAGAACTTGGTGTGGAAGATAAAATGCAACAGATTTGCAGTGAAAGCTGCAATGTTGGGAGCAATACACATGATTTCTTGGAAGTCTTAGGTCTCAGTAAGTAGACTCATCTTTCCCTTAAGCTCCATGGCAGCCTATGCAGGCCACTGGATGGTAGACCTTGTAAAGTACTCACTAGCTGCCTGAAAGTGAAGGGCTCAATTCAGCAGCAATGTTGTGCTGCACTGAGAAGCCATGGCTGCACGGAGTGTTCAGTCCCTGTGTTGTTCTGATTTTGCAGTGTTACTTACAACTGGCTCCTAGCTTCCTTTCAGTTCAATTCAGTCATTCAGTCATGTCTGACTATGTGACCCCATGAACCTCAGCACGCCAGTCTTCCCTATCCATCACCAACTGCTGGAGTCTACCCAAACCCATGTCCACTGAGTCAGTGATGTCATCCAATCATCTCATCCTCTGTCATCCCCTTCTCCTCCTGCCGTCTCTCCCAGCATCAGGGTCTTCTCAAATGTGTCAGCTCTTCGCATCAGGCGGCCAAAGTATTGGAGTTTCAACTTCAGCATCAGTCCTTCCAATGAATACCCAGGACTGGTCTCCTTTAGGATAGACTGTTTGGGTCCCTTTGCAGTCCAAGGGACTCTCGAGTCTTCTCCAACACCACAGTTCAAAAGCATCAATTCTTCAGTGCTCGGCTTTCTTCACAGTCCAACTCTCACATCCATACATGACTACTGGAAAAACCATAGCCTTGACTATATTGACCTTTTTGATAAAGTAACACCTCTGCTTTTTAAAATGCTGTCTGATAATTTGCCTAGATTAATTGCCATAGTCTTTTCCATTTCCTTAAATTATTATCAATTTATCAAACTGATAAATCTCCAACTATTAAAAAAAAAGATATCTCACTCTTTTCTATGCATACTAGCATCTTTGTTCTGTAAAAGATCTTTTTGTAATGTTCCCTTTTTGGCTGATTAAATTATAGAATAAATTCCCTATCTTGGAATCTTTCTGAATTATCTATGTATCTCATAATACACATCTATTGCATTATTAATATATATTTTTAGAAAATTTATTAACAAGGTTATAACTAAAATTACTTTGATTTTTGAAGAACAGATTCTTTCCTGATTAATGACATAAAATTAATTAACCTCCAATTAAAATAAATAAATTTATATTTTTTTAAAAAAGTCACCAAAAGATAAAAAAGAAATATTCTCCTCAAATTGTCCTCAACATTTTATTGAAACATTTTGATATTTTATAATTATTCTGATTATATAGAATTGTGTGTGAACTGCTCATACTTTAATTATTTTCACTGATTTTTATTAATGCAATTTTCCATTTATTTGTTTGAAAAAACTCTTTCAGAATTAATTTGGACAAAATTTTACTTATTTCTCTGGAAGGAAAAATAGAGAAAACTGTCAACACATTATACAACTAGGAATAGTCAGACTAAAATATCATATATTCCTGGTTTTGCATTGACTGATGAATATCTTAAAGCATTTTACTCACATGGATGATTATGAATAAATATAAATTGAAATCATTATTACATATATCAAATTCAAGTAATTATCACTTTCAAAAGATGACAATTTTTAAAAAAGATTTTAAAAGCTGTGGGAGAAAACAAAGTTCAATACACACACACACACACGAGACAAAAATACATGCATACATATATTTATGAAATAAATCATTTAATTAATAAATGGATAAAATAATTATAATTAAATTCTAATGAATCTCTAATTATAACCATATAAATCAGTATATTCATAGGCTTACTTGGAAAATAGTATCATTTTTATAATTTTATATGTTTAATTAGAACAGCTTTCTCATTAAAAATGTTATTCACCGAGCAATACACTTCAGATTCCCCTAAAATGCTATTGTTATTGGAAAATGAAATTAATAGAATAAATAGGAATCTTAGATTTTGTTTCTGTCTGAGTTTAATAACAATTGGCAAGTGACCTTGGCAAATCACTTAACCTCACTGAACCTCAGTTCCCTCAAGTGTAAAATGGATGTCTGTGCTAAATGAACATTGTGCTTACTTTCCTCTCCTTAATTTTCTGTTATGAGTAGCATGATGTAAAGAAAATATGACTAAGTCCTAATCTTACATTTCTATGCATTTTGTAATATGTTCATTTCCTAAAAGTGTTCAAACTTTATTTATGCATTTCTTTTATGCTTATTAGTTGGCTTTTCAGGGTTTAAAGATCCAAATATGGCATTTTGCACATATATATCTTCCTAGAGTTTGAAAAGTTTCTCTCAACTTCACTTTCATCTGATTCACTGTTGTTAATAATTAATTGTCCCAAAGTGTCAAAACTAATTCATTCACAGTAAGATGTAGCTTGGTTGTTCAGATTTCTGAAAAGGGAAAGGCTAAAACATTTGGCAAATGGATTGCACTGTGAAAAATGAGGAAACGATGCTCTTAATTTGCATATGCTTAAAATGTTCTTGAAAAAAAAAGTCACCTCTTTTTTGTACTTTATTATGCTGTGTTATTGCTGTGAGGATACACAAATTCTAACAGTAGTTTATTAGGAAAATAATATACACTCTTATGTTTTCTCTTATAATATTGAATCCTTAGCTTATGTTGAATAAAAACAATAGAGAAAGTTTTAGTTCAATTCCATAGAACTGAAATTACAAAACTGACATCATAATCATGACTAGAAGTAAGCAGGATATAGTGTACACAAGAAAAAACCCACTTAGATATAGATATGCCTAAATGTGGATATAGGTTCATAGTCATTAAAAAAATAAGTGGCTTTTGTTTATGATAGTTAACTACATAAATTACTAAAAGTGGGAAACAAATTTACTTTAGTTTTCTGCAGTTTTCACATCTTACATTTATTTATGTTTCTAAAATTCGATCTCACATGTATGAATTGACTGAAATTCAATGCATATTTTATGTTTGTTAATTATAAATATTAAAATGTTATTTTATTTTATATAAAATAGTATATTTATTGTTTCAGATTAGTGAATTAATTGGACTTTATTAAAGCAGTTTAATTCTATTGTTTTACTGTAGTCATATTATAAACTTTTGCTATTTTTCACTAGCCAAAATAGTATAGCATTATTTTGGTCCTTATGTCAATACACTAAACACAATTAATCATGTGAAGACAGAACTTTTAGGGAATATGAATTGCTTTTGGCCAACCTGAGCATAGATATTTGTTAGAATAAGAGGGTTTCTATCCCTTTCAAGTTTCAAAACATGGATTTTGTCACTCAGGAATAAGTTAATATTACAAATATATTTATCATAATAAATTAATCTGCACAATGAGAACTAGGATTCTAAATATATTCACTTATTGATTATTGTCAATAATCAATAATCAATTTACAATAGAAAAAAAAAAAGAGTTTTATTTAAGCCACTCTGAAGACTCTAGCTCTGGAGACATAGATTCATGAAGCATATGAATTCTGTTCCATTGAACAACAAAATGGGAGAGGCTTATATAGGTAAAATTCAGGAAAGTTACATAAGTTGTTTGTTAAGAATTTAGCATGGGAGCTGACAAGAAATAAGTGTGTTTGTTAAGCAAGGATTGGTCGAAGCCCTAAATAATTATATAGTTACAAGGGGAGATTTTGAGACTGTAATGTTGCAGCTGGCATCTGTTGGCAGATATCGTTGAGGACAGCTGGTGGTATCCTTGAGTTTAATACAGTTCAAGAAATTCAAGTTCTCAGTGATGCAGGAATGTGTTTGAAATCACATCCTCAATGGCTACCTAGGTCTATTTTGGATGCTTGAATCACAGTTATCCCATTATTTTGAAAATACATTATTTAATGGTTAAAACAGATATACAATGCATGCTATTGTAATAGACAAACTATTCTAGTTAGCATAAAGTTCAAGTCAAATCATGTATATTCAGAATGATTTCCCTATACCTCAGTAATCCATTCATCAATACCTTCAACATGCCAGGCACTGTATTAGTCATGATGTAGATATAATTTTTAAACCTCACAAATTTCAGGTTAGGTATTTCTAGGTATTTTCATTTTTCAGTTCAAAGTAAACTAAGTAATTTACCTAAAATCACACAACTAATGGTTAGACGGATATTCAAACTTATGTTTTTTCCAAATTCAAGGCCTCTTTCTATATCCTGATTATACTAATATATAACAACTATTAATAAAATACTCCTGTATCCTGCTCTACCCAGAAGAGTCCTGAATTTCATCTGTTGTCTTAGAAAAATATGAATATAGCTTCTTATTATGAACAAAACCTGATTTACATGACAAATTACGTGGCATCACTAAATATGTAGAATATACAGAGGAATTATACTTTAATATAATTAATATGGGATATGTGGAAATCAGTATAATCTATATTCTAGTAAAGTATAGTCTGTATTCTAGTAGAGTCTACTTCTTTTTCTGTGGTTCCTCAGCTGTTATTTTCTCATTTCATCTATGTAAAAATATCAGTCTATTGTATTAGGGACTGTATTACTAAAATCATGATTGTCATTATATTGTTCATTTCATAGTTCTTTAGTGCCAAACTATTCATTGATTTCTAAGGAAGTCTGCAAATTACTTGCTATTTGTTCTTATAATTAAAGAATAGGAGTAAAATTCAACTCTCTGTCTGTTTAATCAGTCTATTTTATAGTTGTCATGGTTGTACATTTATGAGTTTTTGTTTGTTTAGATTCTTTGCATAGATACAGCTGGGTCAAAGTTCAACATGTTTGTGGGCTAGGAAGTATATTTTAAACTTATTTTTGCATTATCAGTTGAAAAATGGATTCCTTACACAGTGCCATATGTTTCCAGAAAGCATCACTAACCCTCACCCAGCAACAACAGCTAAGGTGTAATATTGATTAATGACAGTCAACTGCTTGGTGCAGGTTATTACATGTAAACAGCTATTTCTTACAAGAAGCACTCTGGAGATCAGCTTTGTAAGCCTTTGGCCTTGAACAGAATTTATATCTCCACATTTCTGTTTAAAATATTTAATATCCACAATTTGTCCAACTAAAGGGAAAAAGAGAATGTAGAGTATGAATAGGCTCTGAGTCACAGAGATGTAATTGTTAATCTGTGTGCTGCCACTTATCAGGATGTGACCTCCATAAATTACTTACACCCTTTCAGCCTGAGTCCTTAACATTATATAAACATTTTTTTCATAGTATACCATATCACCTAATGAAGATATGAGATAATGAATATAAACGTTTATCTCAGTATCCAGAGCACCACAAAATACCATGATATAATTGTTATACACTCAGGTTTAAAATTCAAGTCTATAATTATCCATACATGTAAAATTATGAAAATAAAACATATCTTCCACAGTCTATCTAGATAGAATCTAATACATAGTATATATGTAATCTAAAATATTTTGTTAAATATGATAATATTTATATCATTTAACGTTCTCATTACTTAAAATCTTTGAGTAGTTTCCATATAAAATATTTTCCTGTTTCTTATTAGATTATCAAATAAATTTTATATAAATAATCATTTAAATGAAATTCAGAGATCTGCCTTATAGCTCATAGACTGACAATGTGTTCCTTGGGAAAAGAAAATCCAGATTTATTAATTCTTATGCATAGAGGGCAAACATGTACAATAATCTGTCTACAATGATAAAAGTAAGATGTCTGTTAATTTTTCCAGGAGAAGAATTTGTAGTTTCTATATTTAATAGCTTAGGGGGAAACTATCCATTAATATTCTAACTCTTATGAATATGCTTTTGTTCCTTAAAATGAGATCAATATAATGGGATATTTAAAACAAAAATCAATAATATTTCACCCATTATTTTAGAACTAATATGACACTATAGAAGATATCTTTATTCATCATTTATTACAGTCTAGAAAAATTTTAGAGACTCTTTGACTATAATTTTTTTATCTCAATGGTTTGTTACTTTAAGATACTGCTGCCACTGTGTTAAGTCATGTCCAACTTTTTGAGACCCCATGGACTATAGCCCACCAGGCTCCTCTGTCCAGGGAATTTTCCTGGCAAGAATACTGGTGTGGGTTGCTATTGCCTTCTCCAAGATTTTAATATGAACATTATTCTATTAGAGCAGTTAAATTTATGAACCCCATATCAATAACATGCTTCCAAATACACAGAATTACTTACGTGTTTAACAAAAACTTTAAAAATTCTAATGATTTTGGCCTGAGAAAATAGTTTTGAAATGTAATATTCATTATGTAATTTATACTGAGCCTATGCTAAACTCACAACAAAGTTTATGTATTTTTAACAAATACAGTTAAGCTTGTATCCTTCTTAACTGATGAAGAAATATTTCCACTTTGTTTTTTTTTCCTTCAAACTCATTCATTTTCTAACCTAAACTTTAAATTCCTCTTTCTTCCCCAATTTTTTTCCAAATAGAATTAACTCTCTATATCAAATAAAAAAAGGCTTAGTTTGGTTCAGGCAAAAAGTTATTTTGACATGCTAGTACTAGAAGATATTGTTCATAGAAGCTAAGATTCTATTAAACAGACTCACAAATTCATTCATTGCATTTTTTGGATCTCTTAAGTATATTCCAGGCTGTTTAGCCTCTGGTTATTTGCCAATATCCAATGACACTGAACACTGTTAATGAGAAATTATAACTTGTGCATGAAAACTGGGATACCTGTAGAAAGTAGAGGAACCTAATCTACATTGCTTTTCAGGAACTATTGAAAATTATTATGTATGAACACATTTTGCAAAATGAGGCATACGCTAGCAGAAGGACCTGAATATTTTTGTGGAACTTTGCTTTTCCAGCATCTTATCTTGCACACCATTTCATTTTTATCTTCTTAGACAAAGAGAGACTTATGATTGAAATAGGGAACCTCTTTCCTAAGAGAATAGCAGTGCTACCTCAGGAGCCCATGAACACTTATGTAGGCAAAGTATTGAAGGGAGTTCAAGTAGTCAGAAAGAAGCATCTAATACAGCAGTCAATAGGGATGGAGTAGGATTATTTGGGAGATTGGGACTGACGTATGAGTACTGTCAGGTGTAAAACATAGCTAGTGGGAACCTGCTGTATAGAGCTGGGAGCTTTGTGAAGACCTGTACGGATGGGATACAGGCAGGGGGAGGGAGGGAGGTACATGATGGAGGGGATATATGTAGACATATAGCTGATTCATTTCATTGTACCACAGAAACTAACACAACATCGTAAAGCAACTATAACCAATTAAAATAAAGAAAGACAGACAATGAGTGACAGCACTGGCAACAACCCACAGAGAGCAAACATTAGTAGGCAAACAGAATACTACAATACTGATCCATATTCCACCATTAAAGTTTCTGTTTTGTGTGATTTACAGGAGAAAAAAAAAACTATCATAGAGGCAGATACTAGATTTACATCATAAAGATATAAAACCACTAATATTTATAGAGGAGTTCAATAACTGTATCTGTTCACCAGAATGTGAAGGATTCCTTTCATTCCAAATGTTAGCAGTTTTTATTAGTGAATAAAGGGTTCTTCCATTTATTGAATTCTAAATACATATTCCAAATTTTGGGCTTCCCTGGTGGCTTAGACAGTGAAGAATCTACCTGCAATACAAGAAACCTGAGTTCAATACCTGGATTGGGAAGATCCCCTGGAGGAGGGCATGGCAACCTACTCCACTATTCTTGCAGAGAAAATCACCATGGACAGAAGAGCCTAGCGAGCTATAGTTCATGGGGTTGCAAAGAATCAGAAATGACTGAGTGACTAAGTGCAACACAGTACCATGAATTTTGGGGTGAATTTGTGATTTTTTTTTAATAATTTTGTAATTATTTCTATCTAAAAGAAATTAAGATCTCTATCACTTCTTTGGGGCTTCGCAGGAGGCACTAGTGGTAAAGAACCCACTGACAAATGCAGGAGACATAAGAGATGCAGGTTCATTGATGCCTCCAGGGAAAATCCCCTGGAGGAGGGAGGGCCTGGCAATCCACTCCAGTATTCTTTCCTGGAGAATCCCATGGACAGAGGAGGCTGGCACGCTGCAGTCCATAGGGTCACAAAGAGTCGAATAGGACTGAAGCAACTTAACACACACACACACATATATCACTTCTTCAGAGCAGGGATTAAATCTTTTCCTGTGTCACACAATTCACGGTATGTAGAGCCAGGAGTGAATTGTTTGTGGATGTGATATCAAAGTGGAAGATTACCAAATCCCATATAAGAAATATTCCTATATTTTATTGTAAAGAGCATAAAGCTAGATCAAATGTAAAAATATAAACAGGCTTACATAATTTAAATATCACATTAAAATGTAAAACTTGTTTCCAAATGTGAAATATGTATGTTGAGATTTTCAACCAGAACAAACAAACAAAAAAAAAAAGAAAGAAATATAATTAAAAGCAATGGAGAGCTATAGCACTTTTTGGATTTTAATATTCAGTCTTATTAAGTTAATCCTGAATGTGTACACAGAGTATTCTAGATCAGAGACACTTTTTCATTAATTATATTACAGTAAATAATAAGTATATATATAACCAGTGGCCTAACTGTTATTCCTACTTGCGTGCTCAGTTGTGTCTCTAGCCAGGTTCCTTTGTCCATGGAATTTTTCAGGCAAGAACACTGGACTGGGTTGCCATTTCCTACTCTAGATGATTTTCCAGATCCTGGGATCAAACCTGCCCTTATTCTGACAGCAACCTGATGAAAGCCAGGTCAATTGTTCTATGTGAGTAGTTGGATGCTTCTTAGGCAAGGGATGAGAAAAGGTGAAAGAGACAGTTGTCCTCTTGGGAACTGTAATGATCCTAAATCCTAACTTAACCCTTTGCTGTGTTTTGCTGTGCTTAGTAGCTCAGTCGTGTCTGATGTTTTTTGATCCTATGGGCTGCAGCACGCCAGGCTCCTCTGTCCATGGGGATTAACCCTCTTGTTTCTACTTTTATTACCAAAAGATGTCTCCAACTTCTGTGGCTAATTTTCCCTGAAATGTAAGTCCCTAGGGAGGTATGTCTACCATCTAGCCTGGCACAATTTGGCTTGTGACATAGAACGAATTTTAAACAAATGGATGCAGAGATAATCCCTATAATTTGTGAAAATGTGTCTTGAAAAAGGGAAAAACAATGTTACCTAATTTTATAGCACATATGTTTCTATGATTCAGGAAGCTAGGGCTTTTTGAAAACACACAAATAAGTCCAGGGAAATTTTATTTACCAGCAGCAGCATAACTGGTTTTAGAAATGAGCAAGTGGAAAGTGTTAAGGAGGGAAAAATCTTTTGGAAAACTATGGAAAGTATTGTTGGCTATACCACCCACAGAAACTTTATGATTGCCATGATATTATTCTATAATCCTAACAATTCTTGCAAATACACTTACTCTTGTCACTAAGCAAGATCAGGCTTGAATTAATGTTCTCAGTTAAAAAAGTATACTTTCTCTGGTTCAATGATCAATGTATACCACTCTAGAATATTTATCTCCTCTTTCCCCTTAATGATACAACAAAATGTTCTAGTGTAGCCCAAATTTATGCATATTGTGATTAAAAATTTTATTAAGTTAATAATTCCCTATCTACTGAACATTCATCATGTTCATAATATGTATGAAGCTTGCAATGTTCTCATTCTTGAAGGATTTGTATAATTAGGGACTTCTTATCACAGAGATCATAAGGTAACATATGTTGACTGATTAGAAGAATATCTGGCTAAGTCAGACCAGAAATAATGGTCATGTCATGATTTCCTCCCCTGCAGGTCAGATCCACAGCCAGCCCTGTGTCACAAGACCATGTAGCTTTTGGTAAGTGGATAGATTTTTGTAGCTGGTGCCTCATAGGTCTAGAATTCTAACCATTGGCTCTTGAATCTGAAAACTTCTTAGGATGGAGCTAATAGTGCATTATATTGATTGTACCATGGCACCATGGGTATAAGAAAAATCACAATGTATATTGCTTGTTCAGATTTAACCTGATTCAATGCATACTTACTGTGGTTTGGGGTAATTCTGTATCAAGCATGTTCTAGGAGAATAATAGCCCAGGATTCTGTTGAAACTTTATTTCTTTGTACCTCTATTTCTCTAAAATTATCTACTTTGTAAAATGAATCTAGCATATGAAAGAGAGGGCTTTAATATCATTTTCCTGGAACTTCTTTTTCACAGCATAACTCTTGATACTGGAGAAAAAAATACTGATATTATCAGCAACCTCTAATAAAGCTTCATTTATTGCTCTGTTTTTCAGAGCCAAAACCTGCCTGAATTTTATCTGTCTCTGCACTGTAAAACATTCTGTGGGATCATTTAGCAGCATGCCCCAAATTAACGGTAACCTATAAGGGTTTCTCGTTTTTTCATGTCAGTTTGCTCAATGGGTTAGAGATGATATGTCATCGATTAATTGAGTTAACCTGCAGAGACTGAAATTAATCCTTAAGTAAATTTTCAGTATGGCCATTTTTAACCTTAGTGGTCTTGTTTGCAAAATCTAGTGAAAATTGCTTCTCAAGTCTTAAAAGGAGGCAATATCAAATGTTTACTGTTCTAAATGGACATAATCTTGCTGAAATTGACCCAGGCTAGAGTCCCTTGGACTGCAAGGATATCCAACCAGTCCATTCTGGAGGAGATCAGCCCTGGGATTTCTTTGGAGGGAATGATGCTGAAGCTGAAACTCCAGTACTTTGGCCACCTCATGCAAGAGTTGACTCATTGGAAAAGACTCTGGTGCTGGGAGGGATTGAGGGCAGGAGGAGAAGGGGAAGACAGAGAATGAGATGCCTCGATGGCATCACGGACTCAATGGATGTGCGTCTGAGTGAACTCTGGGAGTTGGTGATGGACAGGGAGGCGCAGCGTGCTGAGATTCATGGGGTCGCAAAGAGTCGGACATGACTGAGCTACTGAACTGAACTGAACTGAACTGAAGAGAGAAAGAGTAATAGTTATGATAGGCCTGGAGAAATATCATGCTCCAGAAGTTTACTTTACATTGAAAACATGGAGGAAGAGCTGAAGAGGTGAAAACAGAAATCTGAAATGAGTAAAATTATGTTTGGAAACCATATCATTAAGCAGTATTAAAAAAAAAAAAAAGTGGCAGGGATTGTAACAAGACACAAAACAGGATCTCCGCTTTAAGATGATTGCAGCATAGTCGATGATGTATTTTGAAGGTCTGTCCTGTCCCTTAGTAATGAGTAGCTTTGAAGGAGAAAATACCACACACAAGCAGATGGCCACTACTCTTATTTAATTAATAAAGCACTTTCTTTAGCAAAAAGGTGGAAATGTAGCATTGTGAATATTTTGTGTATTTTGACATAATTGCCATTCTCTAGATAACGTATCAAGAAAGAGGAACAGATTTTTTAGGTATTGGAGGGTAGAAACAACTTTTTCCCATCTCCTGTCATCTGTATGCACAGAAAACCATAACAGTAACAAGTTTTATGAAACATGAACAATGTTTCTAAAATTTCTCTGAAGAAGAAATTGTAGTACCTGTTAGTCCCATGGAAGGAGGAGACTGGTGGGCTGCAGTCCTTGGGGTCTCTGAGGGTTGGCCAGGACAGAGCGACTTCACTTTCACTTTTCACTTTCATGCATTGGAGAAGGAAACAACAAACCACTCCAGTGTTCTTGCCTGGAGAATCCCAGGGACAGGGGAGCCTGGTGGGCTGCCTTCTCTGGGGTCGTAGAGAGTCGGACATGACTGAAGCAACTTAGCAACAACAACAGTCCTGGAAGAAGAATAAAATTTGAGAAAGAATTTGAATTTGAATGTTTACTCATCCATATGAAAGGATTTTTGTAAGCCTCTTTTATCAGGTTCTAAGCACATCTGCACATAAGGCAATCCACAGGCTGGGTTCTAATGCTGATGATAAAAGACATATTTTTAGCATGAAGATGATAAAAGACATATTTTTAGCATGAAGATGATAAAAGACATATTTTTAAAGTGTCAACCACTTGTTGAAATTAGAAAACTTAAAAATGGACAGCTAGATTTTATGTGATGTAAAGGGCATGTTCATTTCAGCCGACACTGATTATAGCTACAGTGTGTTTAAAGGAAAATGAACTGAATCTTTAGACCATATTTACATATGTAGATGCTACATGAATGTTTCAATAAATTTAAACTACTCTTTAAGTTACAATGAAAATTTGATCTTAAAATGGCTGACTTTTTAAATAGTAAAACACTAAATCAGATATATTTAGAATTTTATTTTGAATTACACAATTCAGCTAAGTTGTTTAAAATTTGGATGAGAATCACTGCATAAAAATAAATAAAAAATGAAAGTATAGATATGATCTATTGTGCAATCTCTGATTCTCATCACAGAAATTTAGTTGTTGGTATTTTTTTGTAGCATTAGATTGTTTTGCTTAAAAAAATTTGTAAAATTTGTGTTTTTAATTTTATAAACCACATCTATGTTGTAACAATCAGTACTTGGAAAAAAATCATTAAAAAGTTGTTTATTAACTTGCCTTGCTTTTTGAAAACGTTTCAATATCTTGCACTTTAAGTGTGCTCAGAACTATGGGCAAGTATTTTGATATAATATTATAACATCTTAAAGGAAACTTACTAATTAATTTAATTTTGATATTTATTTTTTATTTAAAAGAGCTGTAGTTTACCGAAGCTTATAATTGTTCATATTTTATTTCCCAACGTCAATATACATTTCTAATTACACCTTAGCTGAATTGCGTAACCTAAAATAAAATTCTAAATATATCTGACAGTGTTTTTTATCGTAACTTAAAGAATAGTTTAAGTTTATTTGTTGAAACATGCATCCAGCAGCTACATACGTAAATACAGTCTAAATTAGACTGATACATCTTGAAATTGAAAGGAACAGACACGTGATGCTTCCAAAACTTAAGAACATAGCCATTAATTAAGAAATCTCATGATTAAATGTAAAATCTCAACCAGAGTAAATTCCCTGAAATGTAAATATACAGTGTAATGGAGCCATGTTTTAGGAAATATAACTTAGGGAATTTCTGAAAGGCTCTGTCAGGAAATAGAAATGTATCTCAGAAAGTAAGATATGTATTAAATGGAAAGAAAAGATATTTAGACAAAGGCTGCAACACTTGGAAACCTCTACGGCAAACAGAGAACATACCAGTATTGAAAGGAAGTCAATATGTTTTGAGTTCATATGATGAAGGGGCAACATATGGTAAAAGATAAGATCAGAAGGTCAGGCAGAGGTTAGGACATAAGCTTTTTTGAGAGCCATACTCATTTTTTTTTTTTTTAAGTTATGTGAACAAGTATTTAAACTAAACTATGTTTTTTTGTTTGTTTTTTTTTTTTTCTATTTTTCCATATAGGAAAAGATAGTCAATAGCTCTTGCCTTATTACTACAGGAGGAAACATAGTATATGAACTTTATAAGTTCTGAATTACATATAAGAAAAAATGAATTTAAAAGATAATCCATATTTTATCAGTCTCAGCCATCTACAAAATATAGCAGCTTTCTTAGAAATTTTACCACCATGAACATCATTAGGAGACACTGAAATGATCAAATAATTACTCTGATTAATATCATTTTTGTGTTGAAAGAAGATAAAATGGAGAGATTACACTTCTATTTTAGGGAATTAGTATAGAGTTAAAATATGTGCTCTATTATTTCACAGACAGGAGATGTAGTACCGATTTCAATAAAAGAGAGGTTGGCTTTGAGAAACTCAAATATCTAAATTTCAAACAAAAATGATGGCAGGATTATAGAAAGAAAGATGAAAATGCTATTTTAAAATCAAATTTTGTGTGGGAATAGGATAAAGAAAGATATGATGTCTGTTGTAGCCATGGTTGAATTTAAGAGTAAGACTGCATTTTCTGTGTACAGATTTTCAGTCAGGATGGCCACAGTCATCAGGAAAAGGAAAAGTGAAGAAAGGAACTAAATGGAAAACATGAGTAGTCTTTGTACAGGCTAAATGTATTCAACTAACCTTAAAAAAAGGAAGTACTCTTGTGTCAAAGAGACATTATGGTGGATGAAAAGCAGAAATATCACTGAAAATTCTCTGATGCAATTTATGGATCATTTCTAATACTCATACATTATTTTAGTTCACTTTCAAAAAACCATGTGAAGAATGACTTTATATGGCTTATATAAGTTAACTTACTTTCAAATGTGTACTTTTATAATATAGTTCCTGATATTAAATGCATGTCTTTATCAAGATAACTTGTTAAACTAAGAGTACTGTGTTCTTTAAGAAATAACCCAGGAAGAATATTGGATTGCTTTTTCTAGAGGAAAACACATTTTTTTTCTCTAGATAACTTGTTAAATATAAGAATCTCCTTGATGTCTGGAAATCCAAACAATGTAATCAAGACAATTACAAATCCAGTAATCCATGTCTTACTAAGCTTAAAGGTAAGTTTGATACCTCCTCTAATTTTAATTTATTAAATTTTTAAAATGTTCTCCAAATATTTGCACATTTGGAATCATTTAATAACTGTGTTGTATATATAATTAATTTATTTAGGTCAATAAATGCATCTTATTTTCAAATTTTGGTGGTATTATACAATCTCAACTGTATATCCACTTTTTCTCAAGCAAATAGAATTATTTCTTTTTCATTGTTATCACTACTTTTTCACTGATGTACCATCAATCATTTCTACTCTATCAATATCAATGTTTTCCTTTCTCTGACTTCTTTCCCTTGGGATATAAGCAAAGGCAAAATTGATCTATGATAAAACACTCCCATCTTCTTATTTAGTTATCTTTTAAAATCCTACTTCTTCCAGGATGTTACGTTTCTTCTAACATCTCTCATTTATGCCACATTCCAACTGGCCAGTCTTTAAAGGCATCCTGATATCTGTTTCTTTTTTCAAATCAACATTTTTTAAAAACTAGTTAAGTTTTTGCTTTTTGAATTATAGTTAATTTACAGTCTTGTGGCTCAGTGGTAAAAAAATTCACCTATAATGCAGGAGACGTGGGTATGCCAGCAGATTTGGAAAACTCAGCAGTGGCCACAGGACTGAAAAAGGTCAGTTTTCATTCCAATCCCAAAGAAAGGCAATGCCACAGAATGCTCAGACTACCACACAATTGCACTCATCTCATATGCTAGTAAAGTAATGTTAAAAATTCTCCAAGCCAGGCTTTAGCAATACGTGAACCGTGAACTCCCTGATGTTCAAGCTGGTTTTAGAAAAGGCAGAGGAACCAGAGATCAAATTGCCAACATCCGCTGGATCATGAAAAAAGCAAGAGAGTTCCAGAAAAACATCTATTTCTTATTTATTGACTATGCCAAAGCCTTTGACTATGTGGATCACAATAAACTGTGGAAAATTCTAAAAGAGATGGGAATACCAGACTACCTAACCTGCCTCTTGAGAAATCTGTATGCAGGTCAGGAAGCAAAAGTTAGAACTGGACATGGAAAAACACACTGGTTCCAAATAGGAAAAGGAGTAATCAAAGCTGTATAATGTCACCCTGCTTATTTAACTTATATGCAGAGTACATCATGAGAAATGCTGGACTGGAAGAGGCACAAGCTGGAATCAAGATTGCCAGGAGAAAATATCAATAACCTCAGATATGCAGATGACACCACCCTTATAGCAGAAAGTGAAGAGGAGCTAAAAAGCCTCTTGATGAAAGTGAAAGACGAGAGTGAACAAATTGGCTTAAAGCTCAACATTCAGAAAACGAAGATCATGGCATCCGGTCCCAACACTTCATAGGAAATAGATGGGGAAACAGTGGAAACAGTGTCAGACTTTATTTTTGGGGGCTCCAGAGTCACTGCAGATGGTGACTGCAGCCATGAAATTAAAAGACGCTTACTCCTTGAAAGAAAAGTTATGACCAACCTAGACAGTATATTCAAAAGCAGAGACATTACTTTGCCAACTATGGTCCGTCTAGTCAAGGCTATGGTTTTTCCTGTGGTCATGTATGGATGTGATAATTGGACTGTGAAGAAGGCTGAGCGCCGAAGAATTGATGCTTTTGAACTGTGGTGTTGGAGAAGACTCTTGAGAGTCCCTTGGACTGCAAGGAGATCCAACCAGTCCATTCTGAAGGAGATCAGCCCTGGGATTTCTTTGGAAGGAATGATGCTGAAGCTGAAACTCCAGGACTTTGGCCACCTCATGCGAAGAGTTGACTCATTGGAAAAGACTCTGATGCTGGGAAGGATTGGGGGAAGGAGGAGAAGGGGACGACGGAGGATGAGATGGCTGGATGGATCACTGACTCGATGGACATGAGTCTGAGTGAACTCCGGGAGATGGTGATGAACAGGGAGGCCTGATGTGCTGAGATTCATGGGGTCTCAAAGAGTCAGACACGACTGAGTGACTGACCTGAACTGGATTTGAGGGCTCAGTTCAATCCCTGAGTCAGGAAGATCCCCTGGAGAAGGAAATGGCAAACCACTCCATATTCTTAGATGGGAAATCCCATGGACAGAGAAGCCTGGTGGGCACAGTCCATGGGGTTGCAAAGAACTGGACATGACTTAGCAACTAAACAATGTTAGTTTTAGGTCATAGCATAGTGATTAAGTATTTTTTTAATGAATTATACTCTATTTAAAGATAATACATATTTCCAGTGCTGTAAAATGTATCATTGTTGCTTATCTATTTTATACGTCAGTTCAGTTCAGTTCATTTCAGTCATTCAGTCAGGTCAGACTCTGCACGACCCCCTGGAGTGCAGCATTCAAGGCTACCCTATCCATCACCAAATCCTGGATCTTACTCAAACTCATGTCCATGGAGTTAGTGATGCCATCCAACCATCTTGTCCTCTGTTGTCCCCTTTTCCTCATGCCTTCAGTCTTTCCAAGCATCATTCTTTTCTAATGAGTCAGTTCTCTGCATCAGGTGGCCAGCATGTTGTAGCTTCAACATCGGTCCTTACGATGAATACTCAGGACTGATTTCCTTTGAGATTGACTGGTTTGAGTTCCTTGCAGTCCAAGGGACTCCAAGAGTATTCTTCAACAAAACAATTCAAAAGCATCAGTTTTTCAGCGTTCAGCTTTCTTTATATTCCAACTCTCACATCCATACATGACTACTGGATTTTATACATAGTCATTTGTCTCTCTTAATCTGATGCACTTATTTTGCCCCTCTCCTTCTTGTCTCCCCACTGGTAACCACTAGTTTGTTTTTTGTATCCGTGAGTATGTTTCTATTTTGTTATACATTCGTTTTATATTATAGATTCTACATGTAAATTATAACATAAAATGTTTGCCATTGTCTGACCAAGCATAATAATCTTTTGGTCCATCTACTTTGTTGCAAAGGGTGGAATTTCACTCTTTTTTATGGCTGAGTAATATCTATTTTTATACCATATCTCCTTTATCAAGTCTTCTTTTAATGGATACTTGGGTTGTTTACATATCTTAGCTATTGTAAATAATGCTGCTGCAGACATGTTGTGCAAGATTTTTTTTTTTAATTAATGGGTTTATTTTGGATGTATGACTAGAAGTGAAATTGCTGGATCATATGGTAATTCTCTGTTTAACATTTTGAGGAATTTCCATAAGATTTTCCACAGTGGCTTCAGCAATTTACACTCCCACCACAGTGTACAAAGTTTCCTGTTATTCCACATCCTCATCAACATTTGTTATTTGTGGTCATTCTGATGATAGCTATCAAAATGAATGAGGTGATATCTCATTGTTGTTTTGATTTGCATTTTATCTAATCATTAATGATGTTGGGTATCTATTCATTTGCCTGTAAGCCATCTGGATGTCTTATTTGGAAATATGTCTATTCAGATTTTCTGTGCAATTGTTAATTTTTAAAATTGTGATATTACTATATTAACAATCCTTTGTCATCAATATCATTTGCAAATATTTTCTCCTATTCATTAAGTTGTCTTTTCATTTTGTGGATTGTTTCCTTCGTTGTGCAAAAGCTTTTTACATTTAATTAGGTCACAATTCTTTATTTTTGCTTTCATTTCCTCTGACTGAGGAGACAGATCCATAAAAATATTGCTACAATTTATGTTAAAAACATTTGCCTATTTTATGTTATAGAATTTTTGCTTTCAGGTTTTACATTGTGCACTTTAAGTTTTTTTGTGTGTGTATGTTGCTAGAGATTGTTCTATTTTAATTGCTTTATGTGTAGCTTTCCAGTTTTCCCAGCATCTTTTATTGAAGAGATGGTCTTTTCTCCATTGCATATTCTTGCTTTCTTTATCATAGATTAATTGACCATAGGTGCATGGGTTTATTTCTGGGTTCTCGACTCTGTTCCACTGGTATATGTGTCTGTTTTGGGGCCAACATTATGCTGTTTTGATTACCACAAATTTGCAGTATAGTTTGAAGTTATATAGTGTGACTCTTCTAGCTTTTTTCCTTTTTCTCAAGGTTGGTTACTTTTGCAACTCTGGGTCTTTTGTGTTTGCATTGTAAATTTTAGGGCTTTTTGTTCTAGTTCTGTAAAAAATCTCATGGCTAATTTTTGTATCCTGAAATCTTACTATTAATATATCCCTATAATTCTGTTATTCTTTTTAAGAGGGGCACATGCTCTCCCTTCCCTTCTCCCTACATTGGAAGTAGTAGTGTTAGTCAGTTGTGTCTGCCTCTTTGTAGTCCCATGGGCTGTAGCCTGCTAGACTTTGTCCATGGAATTCTCTAGGCAAGAATACTGGAGTGAATTGCCATTCTCTCCTCCAGGGGTCTTCCCAATCCAGGGGAAGTTCTCCCACATTACAGGCAGATTCTTTACCATCTGAGCCATCAGGGAAGCCCACAGAAAGGGATCTTCCCAGTTTGGTTGATCATAAATTTATTCATACATAAGATCCTAATTAATACATCATAAATTAAGGATCATCATATTCTTATCTAGAATCAGTACCTTGAAAGCTCTGTTTTAACATATTTTGTTTCTCCACCAAGCAATGTGACTCTGATGGTCTGTTTAGAATCATTTGTGTTTGATATACTAAAGGTCAGCGATCTGTCTTTATATTTATGGGTCTCACAGCCCAGCCAAGAACCTTGCTCAAAATTGTACCCAGAAGGACCTTGACATACGGAATCATACCAGTCTCAGGCCAGCTTTGAGAGTTAACGCTAAGGAATGATTGTTTATATGCCTATATGTTTGTTAGCCAACTATGCTTTGCTCTGTCTTGAGATAAATATGCTTAGATCTTGATATTTAAATGATATGGAGTTTTGCTTTCATTCTAAGAAACCATTAATCTGTCACCTTCCAATGTCAAGTATTTCGCTTGGTCAAATACTTTAAAACGTACAGTGAGTTGAGCACAATTTGCAATACTTATGATTTTCTATCTATAGAGCCATTGCTACATTGACACATGTTCTCAAATTAAAATACCTCATGTGAACCTGAGTTATGAAAACTCAACTTATTTTATTCTTTTGTTTCTAAGTTATTTTATTAAATATCTCTGATCATTTGTGTGAGAATCTAAAATAAAACTTTATATGAATTTCTGTGTAAATATCTGGGTCACTTGTGTAAAATGATGAACAAGTGTGTTTCTGGATAAAAAAACTGTGCATCATCTTTATTTTTCAAGAATATTTCTAATTTTCACTTGCTCATGCTTTATTTATATGGATATGCTATGTTTTCTCCTATTTCTCTTAATTGCTTTGTATATTTGATTTACATGATTTTAAAATAACTTACTTAAAAGATTTTAAAATTTAAAAAATAAAAAACTTAAAAAAATAAAATAAAATAACTTACTTATTCTAAAATATGGGTAATGTATGATCTCATATTCATAAATTCAAGCAAACACCATGTGTCAAAATATCCTAATTTGAACAGAACACTTTGTTTTTAATTGTAAACTTGTTTTTCTTAAGTAATGAACAGTGAAAACTCGATGTGGCAGATGGTGGGTGGGTGGACACCCGGTACGCACAAACTATCTTGGAAAACTAGAAGCCATCAAGAGAGATTCTGGATAAATTAACAATTGATTGAATAATCTGTAGACAAAAAGGGTCATAGGGAAGCAGGAATTTGAATCCAATATGGATGGACATAAAATACTGTTTCTTAGGAGAGGTTTACTCTTTTAAGCATGATGACTGAACCATACATTTTACTATATACTGATACGTATCATTTTATGATTAATAATCTTAGATGTAGTTATCCATATTCACATGCCTTGTATCCTCTTGCTAACAAGAGGAGATTTGCAAAAGAGAATGTTTGTGCATATATTCAAATGGTAGAAAAAAAAATGTTTTCAGTGTTTCAAATAATAAAACCATTTGGAAAATGCATTACCAAAATGTATACAAAGGGTAGAGTATACAAATGCAAGAGTCTGAGGTTAAATAATGTAGATATGCTGTTAAACTTGTGGTCTTCAACAAGACTCATCAGGTACCATATATTTAATCTTGATAATTTTCAGTATCTATCTTATAAGAAAAGACGCTTACTCCTTGGAAGAAAAGTTATGACCAACCTAGATAGTATATTCAAAAGCAGAGACATTACTTTGCCGGCTAAGGTCCATCTAGTCAAGGCTATGGTTTTTCCTGTGGTCATGTATGGATGTGATAGTTGGACTGTGAAGAAGGCTGAGGGCCAAAGAATTGATGCTTTTGAACTGTGGTGTTGGAGAAGACTCTTGAGAGTCCCTTGGACTGCAAGGAGATCCAACCAGTCCATTCTGAAGGAGATCAACCCTGGGATTTCTTTGGAAGGAATGATGCTAAAGCTGAAGCTCCAGTACTTTGGCCACCTCAGGCGAAGAGCTGACTCAATGGAAAAGACTCTGATGCTGGGAGGGACTGGGGGCATGAGGAGAAGGGGACGACCGAGGATGAGATGGCTGGATGGCATCACTGACTCGATGAACATGAGTCTGAGTGAACTCCGGAAGATGGCGATGGACAGGGAGGCCTGGTGTGCTGTGATTCATGGGATCGCAAAGCGTTGGACATGACTGAGTGACTGAACTCATCTTATAAGAAGCAAAAACATTGTATATAGCACACAGGGTAAGTATATAAAATAAATGATATATGTAAAGTTCTTTTTCATATTATATATGCTCAACAAGTGTTCAGTTCAGTTCAATTCAGTCGCTCAGTCATGTCTGACTCTTTGCGACCCCATGAATCGCAGCACGCCAGGCCTCCCTGTCCATCACCAACTCCTGGAGTTCACTCAGATTCACATCCATCGAGTCCGTGATGCCATTCAGCCATTTTATCCTCTGTTAGAGAACAAAGACCCCACAGGTAGTGCCACAAGGACAAAATAAATAAGCAAATTTAAAAAAATAATAAAAGAAGTGTTCACAATTAACTTTCTCTGGCTGCTGAGTTGAATTTAAACTATTTTAATATTAACTCTGATCATTATATTTAAACTTTACCATAGCATAAAATAACAGTAAATTTTTAAATATTAAAACTTCCTTAGCCTCAATTGGAACAAAAATGTATGATTATTTAGAATACTGAATCTAGAATCATATGATGTTATTTCAGTTTTCTGATTTGTTGCTTAACATCTGAAAAAATTAATAAAACGAAGCCTTAGTTAAATATAGTTAGGGGAACAGAAATGGGAGCTCTCACACTCTGTGATGATAGTACAGTCCAACAGGAAGAAAAAAGATTCCTCTTCCCTCCTGGCAAGGACTCAGCCAATGAAAAGCCACGGACTCTTTATTAAAGCCCTCCCAACTTTCTTTTCTTCTCTACAAAAGTGTTCTTTCCTTGCCATGTGAGGACTTGCATGTGGCTCGCTATGGTTGCAGATACTGAATTTCAATTCTCTGCTGATCTCAAATAAACCCATCTTTGCTGGAGAAATATCTGGCAGTCTATTTGTTTCAGGTCAACACCTTGTAATATTGTACATACTTTTTTAGCATTTTAAGCTCCCAGATTCTTCATCTGTGAAATTAAGATGATGTCAGTGTCTACTTTATAGTTTTATGCAGATTATTAATGAAAACATATGTAAAACATGGTCTGACAAAGTGTAATCATGCAATGTGTTATTTATAATTTTAACAAATATTATGTTTTAAAGCTTCAATAAAATATAGATTAAAATGTTATATTATTTTCAAAGGATATAAGAAGATCTAATAATCAGTTTGGAGGGATGTTTAAAAATGAATTCACTAAAACTTTAAGTATTTGGCATTTAGAAAGCATACCATCATAAGTATTTGAGATCAATTTAATAAGAACGATTGAAACCAACAGAAATCATTAATTGAAATTCACAACAATTGTTCTGTAAGAGTGCTTGAGAAGAATAATTCATAGTTACAAAGTCAATTTGTTAAAAAGCAAGAGTGATTTCAAATATGAGGTATATAATAATGTCATAAAATGTGAAAGTATGTGTTGAGAGTATTTAATCTGTTTCTAACATGGGAATGAGAAAGACTACATTTCTGGAAATAAAGATAAGAGATTAATTTATTAAATGTGTTTACTAATTCTTCAATACAATGCAATGAACCTAGTAGTTGTAAGATGATAAAACAGTCTTTAATAGGAATATGTTGATATATAGTCACTATATATATATAGTTACATCTATTAGTGACATCTAATATCTGTGTCCTAATAATGCAGACATAACCTGAATGTCAATTTTGAAAAGTAAGATAGATTGAGTGGCAATATATATAAAGATTCTGAATGAAAAAAGTCACTGAAAAAATAATTCTCCATGGAAGACTGTGGCTAATTTGATGTGATTACTTTTAACCAAAATAAGTTTAAAAAGAAAAAAAAAAGCGCTACTTTATTTGGGAAATGGGGTAACTGCATTATCTTTTTAAACTCACACAACAATTCGTGAGATAAATACTATAATGCTCATTCATGTGTTATAAGACTTGACATATAAAAGTTCAAATAGTTTACCAAGTCACACAGAAAGCTCATGTGAACATACATTTGCTACTGAACTCTGTATGCTTGCTATATTACACAAATAAGTAGAAAGTACTAAAACACATGGAAATATTTGGCTAGAAATGTATAATCCAAGGAAACATTTGGGCAGCTTTCTTTGCCCATGTCCATATAAACATAAGAATGGATCTCTGCAGACAAAATTCACATTTTGGGGAGTTAAATCTAACTAGTTCAGGGTAGCTGAGAAAGCAGTTGATGGTGGCAAAAGCAATGGAGTGATGGGGTACTTAGGATGACAGTCTTACTAAGAAAGAACTGTAACTGAGGGGTAAGTTATTAGTATTGCTAGTGTAAATTATAAGCAAAATAATTTTACCATAAAAATAAGCAGAACAATAATTTATTGATTTGCTTACAATCATCCTGTTTTTTTTATTACTTCTTTTAGAGGTAATATTGGTTATTAATTGCCATTGTTTAACATTTTTATGAATAAATTCCAAAATATGCAACTCAGGTTAGTGTTTACAAATGACATAAAAATTCCATTCTGGAAACAAGGAACTTAGAATTGGTACTGCAAAAAAGTTAATTTTTCAGGTTGTTGAAAAATGTGAGGTAAATTTCTTCAACAATTTTTGAGTTAAATCAACTGTAAAATAATTATAAGTCTCTCCAAGTTCCCCTAGGAGATTTTTCTGTGATATAATTAAGTGAAAAATGTCTAAAATTGCAGACATTTCATGCACTTACTCCTTTCTAGGCAACTGCACAAATTTAGAGGGAAAAATACACCAATGTTTAGTCAAACACTGACTCACATAAGTGTTCATACCAGAAATTTAGTTTACAAATAGTGTTTAATATTTGTAGAATGATAATCTGAAAGTTAAGAAGAGGTTTAGCAATAACCTTTCTATCTTTATGTTACAAACTTCAAAGTTATTACTTTAAAATTATTATTGAAAAAATTATGATAAAATGTGGGCAGTAACATAGTTTTCATTATTAGTGTTTGAAATTTCATTAGGCCATTCATCAGTTTAGCTCAGTCACAGTCGTGTCCGACTATTTGCGACCCCATGAATCGCAGCACGCCAGGCCTCCCTGTCCATCACCAACTCCTAGAGTTCACTCAGACTCATGTCCATTGAGTCCGTGATGCCATCCAGCCATCTCATCCTCGGTTGTCCCCTTCTCCTCCTGCCCTCAATCCCTCCCAGCATCAGTCTTTTCCAATGAGTCAACTCTTCGCATGAGGTGGCCAAAGTACTGGAGCTTCAGCTTTAGCATCATTCACTCCAAAGAAATCCCAGGGTTGATCTCCTTCAGAATGGACTGGTTGGATCTCCTTGCAGTCCAAGGGACTCTCAAGAGTTTTCTCCAACACCACAGTTCAAAAGCATCAATTCTTTGGCGCTCAGCCTTCTTCACAGTCCAACTCTCACATCCATACATGACCACTGGAAAAATCATAGCCTTGACTAGATGGACCTTAGTCGGCAAAGTAATGTCTCTGCTTTTGAATATACTATCTAGGTTGGTCATAACTTTTCTTCCAAGGAGTAAGCGTCTTTTAATTTCATGGCTATTGTCACCATCTGCAGTGATTTTGGAGCCCCAAAAGATAAAGTCTGACCCTGTTTCCACTGTTTCCCCATCTATTTCCCATGAAGTGATGGGACTGGATGTCATGATCTTCGTTTTCTGAATGTTGAGCTTTAAGCCAACTTTTTCACTCTCCACTTTCACTTTCATCAAGAGGCTTTTTAGTTCCTCTTCACTTTCTGCCATAAGGGTGGTGTCATCTGCATATCTGAGGTTATTGATATTTCTCCCGGCAATCTTGATTCCAGCTTGTGTTTCTTCCAGTCCAGAGTTTCTCATGATATACTTTGCATATAAGTTAAAATTGTTAATTTATAATGTATCTAATTTTATCAGAATAATAAACTTCTAATTTTGCTTAAACACTTATCTTCACACTTATACTTTTCTTTGTGGAATTTTTGTAGTCTCTTTTTTAATTAGATTCTTCCTTTCTGCATTCTATTATTTGCTATTCTTCCTTCCTGCATCCAATCATTTACTATTCTCAACTATAATACCACAAGATAAAGTCATTTAATGTAACTGACAATTACATATCTCAAATATTCCTATTCTTTAGTTGACAAATGTCTCAAAGCAGTTTTTCTTATTTTCTTAAATTCAGATCACAACCTTTCAAGATACTTACTATTTAATTGAGATTTAGATTTAATTCATCATTCAGATTCATATAACATTTATTGAGTGCTTACTTTAAACTTTAATGTATTACCTTAATTGTTATATGAGGTTTATTATTCTGATATAAATTATAGAGAAGAGTAAATATCTTCAGAAATTTGAAAGCATTTGGCCTTAGCAGAGTTGTGTATTTAGGTTTTGATATATCACTCAGAGTCTAACTAGGAAACAAAAAACAGACAGTAATTTGAATAGGAAAAGTTAAAAAAGTGCGTGTGTGCATACTAAGTCACTTCAGTCATATCTGACTCTGTATGACCCTATGGACTACAGCCCATCAGGCTCCTCTGTCCTTGGGTTTCTCCAGTCAAGAATACTGGGGTGAGTTGCCATGTCCTCCTCCAGGAGATTTTCCCAACCCAAGGATCAAATCCTCATCTCTTATGTCCCCTACATTGTCAGTCAGGTTCTTTACCACTAGCACCACCTGGGAAGCCCAAAGTTTAATGTAAAGAATCATAAGATATTAAGGTGCTAAGGAATTGGCCGGTAAGAAGTAAAGACATGTAAAGTCACAGAAATAGCAAATATAAAGAGCAATCACTACCCGTACATTTGTAATAGAGCACTCAGGGAAGAGACACTCTGTACTAAGAGCCACACCTTATTGGAGAGGAAATTCGTGGTTCACTGAATGTCAGAGAAGTCACTATGGTGCCATTTCAGTAGCTGCTTTTGCTGAAAGAACACAGCTGGATTTTGCTGGAAATCTGTTCTCCACAGTGCTTAAGAAAGATGTTTAAGAATAATCTATCACTGGAGACACTTTCCTACAAAACTGTCAATGGGAAATGTAGACAAAAGCTACTGCCTATTGAGCACTGTGATTCATGAAAGGAAGGAACCAGACATAAGAGTAGCTCTCAGTGCTGCAGAATCCTGCACCTAGAGAAGCTGCAAGCTCTGTACTTGCTGCAGATACTCCTCTAAGAAGCTGACCATGGTAGATGTTACAGTGAAGCTGCCGACCTGAGTGCTCCTGGTCATGTCACCCATCAAAGCCAAACAATAGAGAAGCTAAGAGCATTCCAGGAGTCTGGTGCTGCAGAAAGTGACATGCTGAGGGAGTTCGCCAGTAAGCATGCCCAAATCAGGAAGCAAAACCCTTTCCTCCTGCAATGTCTCTCCAGAACTCTCTATTGATAAAGCTTTATTGCCATCTAGGAAAGGAAAAATAAGTAAAAGATTAAAGTGCATTTTTACAAGGCAGGCCAAATGGGTAAATTTTGAAGTGGGAGGAAACAAATCAATAATTGACATTATTATATAAATCCCAGATCTTTATTTTCAGGTTATATATGAATTTTAATTTTTAATCTCTGTTTTTAGATCTACATATATAGAAATCTTCTCCGACCATAACTCAATTCTATTCTGTGATGGAAGTGAATGTCCCTCAGTCGTGTCTGACTGTTTGCAATTCCATGGACTATACAGTCCATGGAATTCTCCAGGACAGAATACTGAAGTAGCCTATCCCTTCTCTAGTGGATCTTCGCAACCCAGGAATCGAGCCAGGGTCTCCTGCACTGCAGGGGGATTCTTTACCAGTTAAGCCACAAGGGAAGCCCATTATTCTGTGATAATGTTGAACAAGTATTGATAAATAAGCTGACTAAATCCACACCAGGCCCCAAGATCCATAAGTATTGAGGAAAATTAATATACTGAGGATCACCAATGGATATGTAGGTTCCCCCAGTTATTTTTTTTATTTTTAGGTCAAATCAATGAAATCTAGTAGGGAAACAACCCTTGGGTTATGGGAGTTTAAATTGCATATTGAAAGAAGTACCCCTTCACCTTCCATGTGATATCAGATGCTAGTATCCATTGTCCACATGATATGGCTGAGAGGTGGCTCCTGACACATTCAGCCACTTTAGCTTTTGGGTTCAAGAAAGTCTCACTCCCTCTTTGGCATACCTGAGAGGTGTGAATCTAGCTGCCACACTTATGTGTGACCTGAAAGAAGGCCTGAGTAATCTGCTGAAGCATTAATCCTAAACATTACCTGTAATCATCACCATGGAGATTTTATGAAGCTGAATTGCAAGGAAAAACTCCTGGACAAGAAAACACTTACCTGCCACAGATTAGAATTCTACTTTTCATACTGAATACTACAACTTCAGTTTCCTTATCTAGATATTTTAGCCAAGATTTTCAGTTTTCCTTATTCTACTACTAAAATTTTATATAGTTTTGACAATCTTAAAAGCTCTACTAATTCTGTGAACTCCTAGCAAATATTATTACCCACTGTATTCTTAGTTTTTGTTTTTTTCTTTATTAACAAAAATTAACAAAGAAACA
The DNA here is from genome assembly GCF_001704415.2 of Capra hircus. Classification (NCBI taxonomy): domain Eukaryota; kingdom Metazoa; phylum Chordata; class Mammalia; order Artiodactyla; family Bovidae; genus Capra; species Capra hircus. The sequence goes on from NC_030808.1 coordinate 103,370,616, forward strand.
CAAACTTTAAATTATACAATAGACCAGTTAGACCTAATTGATATTGATAGGATATTTCACCCCAAAACAATGAAATTCACTTTTTTTCAAGCACACATGGAACCTTCTCCAGGACAGATCACATCCTGGGCCATAAATCTAGCCTTGGTAAATTCAAAGAAATTGAAATCATTCCAAGCATCTTTTCTGACCACAATGCAGTATGATTAGACCTCAATTACAGGAGAAAAAACTATTAAAAATTCCGACATATGCAGGTTGAACAACAAGCTTCTGAATAACCAACAAATCACAGAAGAAATAAAAATAAATCAAAATATTCATAGAAATGAATGAAAATGAAAACACAGCAACCCAAAACCTGTGGGACACTGTAAAAACAGTGCTAAGGGGAAAGTTCATAGCAATACAGGCATACCTCAAGAAAAGAGAAAAAAAAGTCAAATAAATAACCTAACTCTACACCCAAAGCAACTAGAAAAGGAAGAAATGAAGAACCCCAGGGTTAGTAGAAGGGAAAAAAATTAATTAGGGCAGAAATGAATGGAAAATAAACAAAAGAGACCATAGCAAAAATCAAAAAACCAAAAGCTGGTTCTTTGAAAAAATAAATAAAATTGACAGACCATTAGCCAGACTCATCAAGGAAGAAAAGGAGAAGAATCAAATCAATAAAATTAGAAATGAAAATGGAGTGATCACAACAGACAACACAGAAATACAAAAGATCATAAAAGACTACTATCAGCAATTATATGCCAAGAAATGGACAAATTCTTAGAAAAGTACAACTTTCCAAAACTGATCCAGGAAGAAATAGAAAATCTTAACAGACTCATCACAAGCATAGAAATTGAAACTGTAATCAGAAATCTTCCAGCAAACAAAAGCCCAAGTCGAGATGGCTTCACAGCTGAATTCTACCAAAAATTTAGAGAAGAGCTAACACACTTTTCCAGAAAATTGCAGAGGAAGGTAAACTTCCAAACTCAATCTATGAGGCCACCATCACCCTAATACCAAAACCTGAAAAACATGCCACAAAAAAAGGGAACTACAGGCCAATATCACTGACGAACATAGATTCCTTAACAAAATTCTATTAATCAGAACCCAACAACACATTAAAAAGATCCCTGGTGGCTCAGAGGTTAAAGTGTCTGCCTGCAATGCAAGAGACCTGGGTTTGATCCATGGGTCGGGAAGATCCCCTGGAGAAGGAAATGGCAATCCATTCCAGTATTCTTGCCTGGAGTATCCCATGGACAGAGGAACCTGGTGGGCTACAGTCCACTGGGTCGCAAAGAGTCAGACACGGCTGAGCGACTTCACTTTACTTCACACCATGACCAAGTGGGCTCTATCCCAGAGACGCAAAGATTCTTCAATATCTTTAAATCAATCAATGTAATACACCACATTAACAAATCGAAAAATAAAAGCCATATGATTGTCTCAATAGATGCAGAGAAAGCCTTTGACAAAATTCAACATCCATTTATGACAAAAACTCTCCAGAAAGCAGGAATAGAAGGAACATACCTCAACATAATAAAAGCAATATATTACAAACCCACAGCAAACATTATCCTCAATGGTGAAAAATTGAAAGCATTTCCCCTAAAGACAAGACAAGGATGCCCACCTTCACCACTACTATTGAACATAGTTCTGGAAGTTTTGGCCACAGCAATAAGAGCAGAAAAAGAAATAAAAGGAATCTAAGTTGGAAAAGAAGAAGTAAAACTCTCACTGTTTGCAGATGACGTGATCCTCTACATAGAAAACCCTAAAGACTCCACCAGAAAATTACTACAGCTAATCAATGAATATAGTAAAGTTACAGGATTAAAATCAACACACAATCCCTTGCATTCCTATACACTAATAATGAGAAAGTAGAAAGAGAAATTAAGGAAACAATTCCATTCACCATTGCAACAAAAAGAATAAATTACCTAGGAATATATCTACCTAAAGAAACTAAAGACCTATATATAGAAAACTATAAAACACTGATGAAAGAAATCAAAGAGGACACTAATAGATGGAGAAATATACCATGTTCATGGATCAGAAGAATCAATATAGTGAAAATGAGTATACGACCGAAAGCAATCTACAGATTCAATGCAATCCCTATCAAGCTACCAGCGGTATTTTTCACAGAAGTAGAACAAATAATTTCAACATTTGAATGGAAATACAAAAAACCTCGAATAGCTAAAGCAATCTTGAGAAAGAAGAATGGAACTGGAGGAATCAACCTGCCTGACTTCAGGCTCTACTACAAAGCCACAGTCATCAAGACAGTATGGTACTGGCACAAAGACAGACATATAGATCAATGGAACAAAATAGAAAGCCCAGAGATAAATCCACGCACCTATGGACACCTTATCTTTGACAAAGGAGGCAAGAATATACAATGGATTAAAAACCATCTCTTTAACAAGTAGTGCTGGGAAACTGGTCAACCACTTGTGAAAGAATGAAGCTAGATCACTTTCTAACACCATACACAAAGATAAACTCAAAATGGATTAAAGATCTAAACGTGAGACCAGAAATTATAAAACTCCTAGAGGAGAACATAGGCAAAACACTCTCTGACATAAATCACAGCAGGATCCTCTACCCACCTCCGAGAATACTGGAAAAAAAGCAAAAATAAACAAATGGGGCTTAATTAAAATTGAAAGCTTCTGCACAACAAAGGAAACTATAAGTGAGGTGAAAAGACAGCCTTCTGAATGGAAGAAAATCATAGCAAATGAAGCAACTGACAAAAAACTAGTCTCAAAAATATACAAGCATCTTATGCAGCTCAATTCCAGAAAAATAAATGACCCAATCAAAAAATGGGCCAAAGAACTAAATAGACATTTCTCCAAAGAAGACATATGGATGGCTAACAAACACATGAAAAGTTGCTCAACATCACTCATTATCAGAGAAATGCAAATCAAAACCACAATGAGGTAACATTTCACATCAGTCACAATGGTTGCAATGCAAAAGTCTACAAGCAATAAACGCTGGAGAGGGTGTGGAGAAAAGGGAACACTCTTATACTGTTGGTGGGAATGCAAACTAGTATAGCCACTATGGAGAACAGTGTGGAGATTCCTTAAAAAAACTGGAAATAGAACTGCCTTATGACCCAGCAATCCCACTGCTGGGCATACACACTGAGGAAACCAGAATTGAAAGAGACATGTGTACCCCAATGTTCAACCCAGCCCTGTTTATAATAGCCAGGACATGGAAGCAACCTGGATGTCTATCAGCAAATGAATAGATAAGAAAGCTGTGGTACATATACACAATGGAATATTACTCAGCCATTAAAAAGAAGACATTTGAATCAGTTCTAATGAGATGGATGAAACTGGAGCCTATTATACAGAGTGAAGTAAGCCAGAAAGAAAAACACCAATACAGTATACTAATGCATATATATGGAATTTAGAAAGATGGCAATGATAACCCTGTATGTGAGACAGCAAAAGAGACACAGATGTATAGAACAGTCTTATGGACTCTGTGGGAGAGGGAGAGGGTGGGATGATTTGGGAGAATGGCATTGAAACATGTAGAATATCATATATGAAACAAATCGCCAGTCCAGTTTCAATGCATGATACTGAATGCTTGGGGCTGGTGCACTGGGACAACCCGGAGAGATGGTATGGAGAGGGAGGAGGAAGGGGGGTTCATAATGGGGAACATGTGTATATTTGTGGTGGATTCATGTTGATGTATGGCAAAACCAATACAATATTGTAAAGTAATTAACCTCCAATTAAAACGAATAAATGTATATTAAAAAAGATTCAATAGAAATTATTTTTATTTCTTAGAAGTGGAAAGAATGTTGAAAACTAAGAGTAAATCATCCTGTTTATGAGTCTTAGCTTTGCCACTTATATACTGTATCACTTTAAATAATTTTCTATTTCTAGAGTTTAATTTTTTTTTTTTTCTCTGAATGTCTATGCCAAAGACTTTGACTGTGTGGATCACAATAAACTGGAAAATTCTTCAAGAGATGAGAATACCAGACCACCTGACACACCTCTTGAGAAACCTATATGCAGGTCAAGAAGCAACAGTTAAAACTAGACATGGAACAACAGACTGGTTCCAAACAGGAAAAGGAGTATGTCAAGGCTGTATATTGTCACCCTGCTTATTTAACTTATATGTAGAGTACATCATGAGAAACGCTGGGCTGAAAGAAGCACAAACCGGAATCAAGATTGCTGGGAGAAATATCAATAACCTCAGATATGCAGATGACACCACCCTTATGGCAGAAAGTGAAGAGGAACCAAAAAGCCTCTTGATGAAAGTGAAAGTGGAGAGTGAAAAAGTTGGCTTAAAGCTCAACATTCAGAAAACAAAGATCATGGCATCCGGTCCCATCACTTCATGGTAAATAGATGGGGAAACAGTGGAAACAATGTCAGACTTTATTTTTGGGGGCTCCAAAATCACTGCAGATGGTGATTGCAGCCATGAAATTAAAAGACGCTTACTCCTTGGAAGAAAAGTTATGACCAACTAGAAAGCATATTCAAAAGCAGGGACATTACTTTGCCAACTTAGGTCCGTCTAGTCAAGGCTATGGTTTTTCCAGTGGTCATGTATGGATGTGAGGGTTAGACTGTGAAGAAAGCTGAGCACCAAAGAATTGATGCTTTTGAACTGTAGTGTTGGAGAAGACTCTTGAGATTCCCTTGGACTGTAAGGAGATCCAACCAGTCCATTCTAAAGGAGATCAGTCCTGGGATATCTTTGGGGTGAATGACTCTGAAGCTGAAACTCCAGTAGTTTGGCCACCTCATGCGAAGAGTTGACTCATTGGAAAAGACTCTGATGCTGGGAGGGATTGAGGGCAGGAGGATAAGGGGATGACAGAGGATGAGATGTCTGGATGGCAACACCGACTTGATGGACATGAGTTTGAATTTACTCTGGGAGTTGGTGATGGACAGGGAGGCCTGGCATGCTGTGATTCATGGAGTCACAAAGAGTGGGACACATATGAGCGACTGAACTGAACTTATGTCAAATTATTTTGGCACTTCTAGTCTTAAAGCAGGAGGTTAGAAAATTAGCAGATAAACTTTTACATACTAGTATTGTTCTCTAATATGTCTAGTTCTTTTTCCCATCTGGGCATAGCAGAAGACTGAAGTTTCTAGTCACCCTGAAGTTACACAAATCCAGATGACTTCATTGACTAATCAGTTATGATCTTAAATATGAATGCCATTCCTAGGTGAAAAAAGTTAAGATGATTTCTGTTATGTCACTGTGATTTTACAAGTAAGCATTCACATGGTGTTGCCCCAGATAAAAGCAACCTGTAATAATAAGCCAACATAGAAGACAACTATTACAGAGATTTGCCCTAACCGCAGTGAAAATTTTGTAAAAAGAACTAAATTTTTGTTAATTTTAATCAACTGACTTGTTTTATAGCACCACATGGCATAAAAAATTAAAACGAACAAAAAAAATGTAGCTAGCAAAATAAAAAGCTAGAAGGATAGTAGCAGAGGAACAAAAGATAAGGTAACAGTTATTCAGCATGCATGATCATACCAATATCACTCTAGTTTTACTTAAATTATCTCATCAGTATTTATCTCAAATCTTAAAAATATTAAATTCATGATCCTTATTTTATAAGAAACTACTAACAAAATCAGAAAAAATTAGTTATTCCTCCAGTCTAGATATTACAAAATGAAATTACAGGACATATATTCTGAAAATATCCTGCTTGCTCTTAGCTCCTTATTGATGAATAGCTATCTAAAGATATGGTGATTTCACTAAAGAACACTTTAATAATATATTTCCGTGGTATAGCAAAGGAATTCATTTTGGAAGAGGGGAAGTTTCTCATCTGTAACATGCCATGGGTTTAGCTAAAAGTATGATAGTCAATTATCAATAAATAATAAAATAATTGTTAAATTTTCAACATAACTATTATTCTATGAAATGAAATGAGAGGATACAATAATTTTCTGAAAGTAAAGTAATAATTCAGCAAAATAAATAACTTAATACATAGTAAAGCATGTTCTTGATTGATTATATGATGTTTCAATTTTCCCTCCAACAATTCTATCTAAATACTCATTAAAATACTCAGAGTTGATAAAGCCTTGATGAATCCAAAGAAAACTACCAACCTAACAATTAAGAAAAATCTGACTGAAAGTCAAGTCTGTTTGAAAAATATAATGTTTAAAATATTCTATATTTCAAGTTAGAAATTATTTTAAAATTAGAGCAGGATTAGTTTGGGGACTAGAAAATCTAAGCCTTTCTAATATTTAGAGTGAAGTGCAATATGCTGTCTGTAACAGAAACCGTGTTCAGTTTAGTTCATCACTCGGTCGTGTCCGACTATTTGCAACCTCATGAATCACAGCACGCCAGGCCTCCTCGTTCATCACCAATGCCTGGAGTTCACTCAAATTCATGTCCATCGAGTCAGTGATGCCATCCAGTGAAAACCCAGGACTGATCTCCTTTAGGATGGACTGCTTGGATCTCCTTACAGTCCAAGGGAATCTCAAGAGTCTTCTCCAACACCACAGTTCAAAAGCATCAATTCTTTGGCACTCAGCTTTCTTCACAGTCCAACTCTCACATCCATCATGACCACTGGAAAAACCATAGCCTTGACTAGACAGACCTTTGTTGACAAAGTAATATCTCTGCTTTTCAATATACTATCTAAGTTGGTCATAACTTCTCTTCCAAGAAGTAAGCGTCTTTTAATTTCATGGCTGCAATCACCATCTGTAGTGATTTTGGAGCCCAGAAAAATAAAGTCAGTTACTGTTTCTACTATTTCCCTATCTATTTCCCATGAAGCAATGGGACCAGTTACCATAATCTTAGTTTTCTGAATCTTGAGCTTTAAGCCAACTTTTTCACTCTCCTCTCTCACTTTCATCAAGAGGCTTTTTGGTTCCTCTTCACTTTCTGCCATAAGGGTGGTGTCATCTGCATATCTGAGGTTATTGATATTTCTCCCAGCAATCTTGATTCCGGTTTGTGCTTCTTTCAGCCCAGCGTTTCTCATGATGTATTCTGCATATAAGTTAAGTAAGCAGGGTGACAATATACAAACTTGACGTACTGTTACATTAAGTCAATTGTAACAATGTGAGAACTCATTGTAGAATAATTACTAATTGTTTAGACAAACAAAACACAATGCTTTTTGACAAGTTATTTTCTTATGCTTCAACCCAGGAGGTGTGTTAAGCCTGGCAGGAAGTTTACAAAAAGTGGAAAATAAAAAATAAATAATAAAGTTTGGCAAATTTCAATGCAAGTACTTAGAGTTACTTTGAAACAGTATATATAATAAATATAAAATGAATTTGACAATATGCATTTTTTGTCATCTTCATAAAAATAAATCCCAAAAATAAAGTTTATCTGGGATCCAAGGGGTAGCAATAACAGGAATAGAATGACAAAGACGTAACCAATAGTTATTGTTGTTGTTTATTTGTTAAATCTTACCTGATTATTTTATGACTCCATGATGTGTAGCCGACCAGGCTTCTCTGTCCATGGAATTTCCCAGACAAGAATACTAGAGTAGGTTGTCATTTCCTTCTCCAAAGGATCTTCCTGACCCATGGATTGAACCCACGTCTCCTGCATTAACAGGTGGATTTTCCTATCCATGAGCCACCAGGGAAGCACAACCTATAATTATAAAAGATATCATTAATAGTGGTAAAACAATATTGAGGACAGAGTGTTTGAAATACCAAATTCACAGTTCATAGTCTCTTGATAGTTAAAGTTCAGATCACTTATACAATTAGAATTGGATAGACTAGGAAGGGTGCATCATCAGTAAATACACTCTTGCAACCTCTGCTTTCCTGATAAATAGAAGCCCTGTGGTGAATCACACATTCACACATATACATCCACATGCACATACACATATGCACTTAAATAATAGTCTCCTACACTACTTTGGCCACCTCATGCGAAGAGTTGACTCATTGGAAAAGACTTTGAGGCTGGGAGGGATTGGTGGCAGGAGAAGAAGGGGACGACCGAGGATGAGATAGCTGGATGACATCACAGACTCGATGGACGTGAGTCTGTGTGAACTCCGAGAGATGGTGATCGACAGGGAGGCCTGGTGTTCTGTGTTTCATGGGGTGGCAAAGAGTCAGACACGACTGAGCAACTGAACTGAACTGAACTGACACTGTCTTGATAGAAAGCCCATAAGATTTTAAATAATCTAAATATATGCAGATAGTCATCATGAAAAGCACTGTGTATTAGCTTCTGAAGTCACTTCCTTATATTTTAAAAAAAAAGTAAATTATTGTGAGATTTTAACCTGATGAAAAATCTGCCTTGTAAAATATAATTGATAATTTAGAATATTGTTAAAGAAAGGCTACATTACTTCTTTGTATAATAAATCTACCAACAAATATCCATGTAGTCAAAAGTATGGTTTTTCCAGTAGTCATGTATGGATGTGAGAGTTGGACTGTAAAAGCTGAGTGCAGAAGAATTGATGCTTTTGAACTGTGGTGTTGGAGAAACTCTTGAGAGTCCCTTGGACTGCAAGGAGGTCCAACCAGTCCATCCTAAAGGAAATCAGTCCTGAATATTCACTGGAAGGACTGATGCTGAAGCTGAAACTCCAATACTTTGGCCACCTGATGAGAAAAACGGACTCATTGGAAAAGACCCTGATGCTGGGAAAAAGACTGAATGCAGGAGGGAGGAGAATGGGATGGCAGAGAATGAGACAGTTGGTTGGCATCACCAACTCAATAAACATGAGCTTGAGTAAACTCTAGCAGTTGGTGATGGACAGGGAGGCCTGGAATGCTGCAGTCTGTGGGGTTGCAAAGAGTTGAATATGACTGAGCAACTGAACTGAACTAATAATACTACAAGTACAGAAAGACCAATGCTAAATTAAAAGTTCCTTGTTTTTGAATATAATATCTGAATTTAGGAATGATTTTGAAGTTTTCATTAGAAAAAATTATGAACATGAATATTTGAGATTTTTTATCACTATCTTCTTATGTAAAATACTATGGAGCATATTGATACAAAATAGGAGAGAAAATAAAATACACAGAAGCATGGATGTGATAGGTAAATTCAATTATCTTTTTGAAAAACAGTTTATTTAATACACATATTTTCTCTTCTCAAAATAAATTTTGAAATAATAAAAATATTAACATCACTGGAACATAAGGGAGCATCTTCAGTAAACCAGAATAGTGAGGAATTTTTGGAAGATATGAAGCAGATGGGACAGATGGAGAACAAAGCTGGTCACTGTAGAATAGCCTTTGATTCAAAACAGGCAAAAGGGGAAAACATGGAGGAATAAATGAACAGATTTTCTAAACTGAGCCCTGAGAACAATCAAAACTCAGAACAGAAGGGACTGGAAATAAGGCAAGCTGGGTAATAAGGCAAAAACTGGAGGGATTTAGAATCTGAGCTAGCTTTTCCCACACAAGTTGCCTGGTACAATCCCAGGTTTCAGGGACTGTTTAAAAATGAACTGAGAGTTATAGCATTGAAATCTGTTAATATGGGCAGCAGAGACAAAGAAGGGAAGAGATTTAACACTGCAAACAATTCAGTTCCATTAATAAAATATGAAAGAAAACATTACTTAGCATATTTGGAAGAGATATTGAATATTCTGGTATTTTCTTCCCTATTGGACTCTGGAACTAAGACTCTAACTGGACATAAATACTTCACAAAGTATGAAACACTGGGCAGCTCAGACAATAGTTTTGCGTGCGTGTGTGTGTGTGTGTGTGTGTGTGTGTGTGTGTGTGCACGCGCACACACGCGCTTGTGCTCAGCCACTCAGCTATGTCCAGATTTTTATAACCCTATGGGCTGCAGCCTGCCAGGTTGCTTTGTCCATGGGATTCTCAAGGTAAGAATACTGGAGTAAGCTACCATTTCCTTTTCTAGGAGATCTTCCTGACCTAGGGATTGAACCCACTTCTCCTGAGCCTCCTGAATTGGCAGATGAATTCTTTACCACTGCATCATCTAGGAAGCCCTTGGAAAATAGGGAGATCAAATGTAGTACATAAGCTAACCATAAGCTATATATACACAGAGGTTTCATTTGATGTAAAAAGCAATGTAAAACAGAATCATGCCATTTAAAGAACTCCATAATACTTGAAGAGAGAATTTCCCCATCTGCTAGAAGGCCTCCAAATAGATCAACTCTCATATCAAACATCCATAAAATAAACCAAGAGACACGTTAAAGTCCCGCTGGAAAATCCCATGGACAGAGGAGCCTAGAGGGCTACAATCCATGGGGTTGCAAAGAGTTGGACACAGCTTAGCAACTAAACAACAACAAAAAACCTCAATATATACTAAGATTGACTAAGCATCTGAGAAGAAAGCACTTGTTTCAGAAGAAAAAATTTTGGCACACAGACCAGTAATGGTGGAATAGGCTTATTAAACATTCTGCTTATTCTGACTATGTCATTTAGAATTAATATGTCATCTTTGCTTTCTGAGAACAAACACACCTAACAGACACACAAAATTATGTCAGCATATATCATCCAGGAGGTGCAATTAACTTCCTAACTGTTGATATGCTCAATCATCCAAATAAAAATACCAGGACCATGAAAGTGTCCTGCCTTAGCGACAAAGATGGGACATCAACCCACTAAATGTTTACCACAGTAGCTTTGCTCATTTTGCCACTAGTAGTTAATAGGTTTAATCACAGTTATTAATTACCTTACGTTAAGCATGTTCTATTTACTTTTTTCTGAAGGATTTGGGGAGATAGAAATAAGATTTCTTCATTATTTTTTTCAGCTTACACCTGAACCAAGTGATTCAGCTTAAACATGAACCAACTGAAATAGAAAATGTATTCCTATCTCTCAGAAAACTGAACCAAGATATGATTCTTGAAGGATGCTAAACAAGTCATCAGTACATATCATTCTAGGCTTTTATTTTCCTAAAGGGAATTGATTTTTAATGATAATAATCAAATATATAAGGAAAAACAAAATTTTCAGAAGAGTTGTCATATGAAGTGTACTAAATTAGGGGAATTAGTCATAGCTTAAAAAAAAAAAAACCTGAATACAGAAAATAATATATAACTTAGTGATTAAAAAAACTCCCAGAACTTTTCTAAGGAAGCAATTAATAAAGAAGCTTGGAGAAACATGATATTTGAGGAATAAAATGCACAATGGTCAAAATAATGGAAAAAACTGGGAAACTGAACAGATAATATCAAATATTGACTGTGATTCAGAAGATCAACTTTAGATATTCCACTGGAATGCAAAACTAGCTCACAGAGAAGAGATTAAAGTATTGAGTACAAAGATGTTACCCATGGGACTCAGAACATTTAAGTCCACAGGAATATAATTTCAAGAGTACAAAATTGAGTGGACAGGAGGAAAAAAGAAAAGAATAAAAATAATGGTGAAAAGTGAAAAATAGTCAACTTTTTATGCCAAAAAGACCACTGAAGAAGGACAAAAATTTTGAAAAGAAAATAAAACATTACTCAGTGAAAGTTATATATGCTAAGGATAAAATAAAAGCTTGTAAACGTCTCATTTTGTGGAGATGATCACACAGGAAAGAGAATCAGCTTAGTGCTAGAAAGATCCTCCAGAACCTTAAGTTCTGGAAGACCATGTAGAATAAAAATCTTTATATCTTTAATAGAAAAGCATTGTGATTTTTGGATTCCATATTTGAGTAAGTGGAACAGGGTTTTAACAATTTCTGATATGCAAAAGCTAAAATATACAAGATCTATAAGTACAGTTTTTACCCTGTTCTACCTTAAAACTAGTCATTCTGGTAGAATTTTGGAAAGAGGTAAGTTGCTCTGTTCTACTTCAGCCATTGCTATAAAAGTTTCTCAGGAAGGCGAAGTAGATGTTATAGGGATGAATATGGAATCAAGCTGAGCTAATTAGATCCCCTCTCCTGTATCTTTCTCATTGGAGTTGACAAGAAGGTTGTCTTATAATTTGTGTCCACAATATAATACTGCCAACACAGAAATCATGGTTGATAATATAATTTTTAATTTAATGTAAAAAATACAAGTAAATTTTAAATGAGATTTAATTTATATATTTTAAAGCAGTTTTAACTAATAATGAATATCAATACCCTATATAATGTTTGCAATGCAATTATTTAATGATTATTTGAAGATTATGATCAAAGATGACTGATAAATTCTTTTGAGTAACTGACATTGGAACATATAATTAGATGAAATATTCAAAGCAATAGAAATAAACAAAAACATTTAATCAGTAAAAATATCAAATAAATTAAAAGTTACAAATTATAAAAATTATGGATTGCAAGATTAAAGCCAAATATTTATAAATATATTTATCATGAATGAATTAAATCCACAAGTTAAATAACAAATGCATGAATTGCATAAGCAAATAAAATACAGACAAACTAAATGCAAGTAATAAATTAATATTAAATTTCATAAACAATTGAAAATTATGGAGGGGACCAGGATACGCAAAGCAAATGTAAGGCAACAAAAAGCAGAAAAAGAAATAATAATATTTAAAAATTATTTCAAGAAAAAATTGGCTATCTTTGGAAAATTTTAAAAATGTCTTAAGAAAGGTACACTCTGACTAGAAGATGAAACAGGGACTTTCCTGGTGGTATAGTGGCTGCAACACTGTGTTGCCCATGCAGGGGTACAGGTTCAATTCCTGGTCAGGGAACTAGGATCCTAAATGCTGCATGGTGTGGCAAAAATGAAAAAATAAAAAAAAAATAAAGCAATAACTGATCTATATAATATTGCATTAAAATAAATTTTAATGTATCAATTTAGGGATTTTGACAAAGCATTAAAAATTATTTCACTCATTAGCAAATCAAGAGATGAATTTCATAGGAGCTGATAAAAAGTAGTAAATAGAATAATGAACAAATAAAGACCTAATAGACTAAAATTTAAATGTTTAAATGAAAAGATGATTTAAGTTTTGCTTGTGCTGTATTAACTACATTGTTCCATTACTTAGCTTGTCTGTTTAGTTACTCAAGCTTTAAAACTGTTAATGCAATGTTGTTGATGCAGAAACGGAGACATTGATAATAATACACTGTTCCTCAAAGACTCTACCTTGAAGTAATGAACTTCATTTTCATTCATATTTTATTGTTTAAAAGTAATTTCCATGCCACAGCTAATTCCAAAAAAGGCACAAATATTTAATTTGTTCTGAAGGTAGCAAGTCAGAAGTAATTCATAACCAACAGTAAGGACGAATACACTTTATTTTTTAGTTACTAGCAAACAAATGTTTGTTTTACTAATTCTTTAAATTTTGGAATAATTAGTTACCCATTTGATAGATAATATATTACATGCTTATTTTCCTGCAAATGTGTCAAAAATATGTTTTTCTGTATTGTTTCTAATAGTACATATCTGTCAATTTGTCTACAGACTAATCTTCAACATTAAGTAGGTGAAAAAACTAATATATTTTTCATTGAACAAGCATGTGTTTCAAAAGAGAACACATATAAGTGAAATTATTACATTTAAATAATTATACATAGGTTGGGAATTATTTTAATTGTAGTATTTTAATGAATAATTTTCATTTTTATGTTACCCATGAAACACTTTTTAATTCTGATTCAAATTCTAATACAATGAAAATTGATTTAGAAAGATGAAATGCTTAAAATACAAAAAAATAAAAACAAAATTTATCTGAATTACACAATTTAATTCTTAAAACTAAATGAAGAATCTATAAAAATAAGGTAAATTCTTCTAATGAGCCCTGCAGACTGATAACTACTTTGAAATATAAGTATTAAATAAATAATTCCCTGATAACTCAGTTGGTAAAGAATCCACCTGCAATACAGGAGACCCCGGTTTGATTCCTGGGTTGGGAAGATCCTCTGGAGAAGGGATAGGATACTTACACCAGTATTCTTGGGGTTTGCTTGTGGCTCAGCTGGTAAAGAATCCGCCTGCACTGCAGGAAACCTGGGTTTGATCTCTGGATTGGGAAGATCCCCAGAGAAGGGAAAGGAAGGAAACGGCTACTGAATCCAGTATTCTGGACTAGAGAATTCCATGGACCATATAGTCTATGGGGTTGCAAAGAGTTGGAGACAACTGAAAGACTTCCACTTTCTTTCAAGGAAATAATATTTCCTTATTAAATCTAGAGTATTCTTAGAGAGTAGAAGAATGCATTCATATTTTACCCTAGATTAAGTCATTGAAATTGGTTTACTATGTAAAGAATTATCTCAGCCCTGGTTAGGTTTATTTCATGCTATTAAACACTTGTGCTGATTTCATCTGACATTTAATTCTGTGTAAGCTCTAACAGTTTCTCAGTAACTCAAATGAAAAGTGCCATTACAAATGCAAACATTTAATGAGTGGAATTTGTCATGAGTCATAAGAGCAAATATTGTATACCCCTGAAAATATAAGAACATTGCCAAAACAACACAGTTGATGATAACTCTTATTTCTGTCTCCTATAAACTGCCTACTAAAAGAATTACTGAAAACATTCACATTTTATTTGTAGTGAATATTATTGTATAAAGTTCAAGAACTAGTAACTGTTCAGAAGTAAGAAAGATGCAATCAAGCATAAATATTATAAAGCACTGTTTGTGAAATTAGAGGGAAGATTTCATACAAGATCATATTCATAAGAAAAAATAATAGGTGTGTGGATTTATCTCTGGGCTTTCTATTTTGTTCCATTGATCTATATTTCTGTCTTTGTGCCAGTACCATACTGTCTTGATGACTGTGGCTTTGTAGTAGAGGCTGAAGTCGGGCAAGTTGATTTATCCAGTTCCATTCTTCTTTCTCAAGATTGCTTTGGCTATTCGAGGTTTTTTGTATTTCCATACAAATCTTGAAATTATTTGTTCTAGTTCTGTGAAAAATACCGCTGGTAGCTTGATAGGGATTGCATTGAATCTGTAGATTGCTTTCGGTAGTATACTTATTTTCACTATATTGATTCTTTCAATCCATGAACATGGTATATTTCTCCATCTATTAGTATCCTCTTTGATTTCTTTCATCAGTGTTTCATAGTTTTTTATATATAGGTCTTTAGTTTTTTAGGTAGATATATTCCTAAGTATTTTATTCTTTTCGTTGCAATGCTGAATGGAATTGTTTCCTTAATTTCTTTTTCTACTTTCTCATTATTCGTGTATAGGAATGCAAGGGATTTCTGTGTGTTAATTTTATATCCTGCAACTTTACTATATTCATTGATTAGCTCTAGTAATTTTCTGGTGGAGTCTTTAGGGTTTTCTATGTAGAGGATCACGTCATCTGCAAACAGTGAGAGTTTTACTTCTTCTTTTCCAATTTGGATTCCTTTTATTTCTTTTTCTGCTCTGGTTGCTGTGGCCAAAACTTCCAGAACGACGTTGAATAGTAGTGGTGAAAGTGGGCACCCTTGTCTTGTCCTGACTTTAGGGGAAATGCTTTCAATTTTTCACCATTGAGGATAATGTTTGCTGTGGGTTTGTCATATATAGCTTTTATTATGTTGAGGTATGTTCCTTCTATTCCTGCTTTCTGGAGAGTTTTTATCATAAATGGATGTTGAATTTTGTCAAAGCCTTCTCTGCATCTATTGAGATAATCATATGGCTTTTATTCTTCAATTTGTTAATGTGGTGAATTACATTGATTGATTTGAGGATATTGAAGAATCCTTGCATCCCTGGCATAAAGCCCACTTGATTTGGGAGAATGGCATTGAAACATGTATACAATCATGTAAGAAATGAATCGCCAGTCTATGTTTGATACAGGATACACGATGCTTGGGGCTGGTGTACAGGGATGATCCAGAGAGATGATATGGGGTAGGAGGTGGGAGGGGGGTTCAGGATTGGGAACTCATGTATACCCATGGTGGATTCATGTCAATGTATGGCAAAATCAGTACAGTATTGTAAAGTAAAAATAAACATTTAAAATAAATAAATATAAAGTAAAAAAAAAGAAAAAAGAATAGGAAACTATTATATACTTAATGTCAATCCATATTGAAAACACTTTTTGCCATATTCCATGTATCTGTTTGACAATATGATGAGATTGCTATATATGATATGGATATTTATTTATACCTATCGAGAATTTCTGAAATATATTAATATACATTCAGTATACTAAATAATAATTTGTTATATTCAGAAGACATACAATATGAGAGGTATATTTTTATGCTATCTATTTAATGTATTGTGTATGGTTATATACATTATATTTTTATCCATTATTTGCTTTATAAAATCATAAGCTAATATTCATGAGGTCCTTTATTCCTAATAACCTTTATCTGCTTCAAATGATTACAGAAAATAACATAAGAATAAATTCTACTGTACTTTCCTCCAAAATGTTTAATACAATTTAAGTTTAAAAATGTATCCTGATAAAGTATGGTTTTGTAGATTTTCACAGGAAAATATAGAATGCTTCACTTTCAGATGTTAAGCCTATTTGTTAAAGTACATCTAGATTAGGTATAAATATTGATCTTTTAAAATGATGTAATATATTATAATTATGAGTTGAAAGATGATTGGAGATGAAGGTGAAATTATGTAATTATGTAAATAGTTAAAATTCAAAAGTTAATTATGAATTCAAAAGTTAAAATTCAAAAGCATATTATGATTAGAAAATATTAATTCAGTTCAGTTCAGTCACTCAGTTGTGTCCGACTCTGTGACCCCATGAATCGCAGCTCACCAGGCCTCCCTGTCCATCACCATATCCTGGAGTTCACTCAGACTAACGTCCATCGAGTTGGTGATGTCATCCAGCCGTCTCATCCTCTGTTGTCCCCTTCTTCTCCTGCCCCCAATCCCTCCAAGCATCAGAGTCTTTTCCAATGAGTCAACTCTTCGCATGAGGTGGCCAAAGAACTGGAGTTTCAGCTTTAGCATCACTGCTTCCAAGTACACCCAGGGCTGATCTCCTTTAGAATGGACTGGTTTGTCCGATTCTGAAGGCTGTCTTTTCACCTTGCTTATAGTTTCCTTTGTTGTGCAGAAGCTTTTAAGTTTAATTAGGTCCCATTTGTTTATTTTTGCTTTTATTTCCAATATTCTGGGAGGTGGGTCATAGAGGATCCTGCTGTGATGTATGTCGGAGACTGTTTTGCCTATGCTCTCTTCTAGGAGTTTCATAGTTTCTGGTCTTACATTTAGATCTTTAATCCATTTGGAGTTTATTTTTGTGTATGGTGTTAGAAAGTGTTCCAGTTTCATTCTTTCACAAGTGGTTGACCAATTTTCCCAGCACCACTTGTTAAAGAATTTGTCTTTAATCTATTGTATATTCTTGCTTCCTTTGTCAAAGATAAGGTGTCCATAGGTGCGTGGATTTATCTCTGGGGTTTCTATTTTGTACAACCAACTCCTGCAGCTCAACTCCAGAAAAATAAATGACCCAATCAAAAAATAGGCCAAAGAACTAAATAGACATTTCTCCAAAGAAGACATACAGATGACTAACAAACACATGAAAAGATGCTCAACATCACTCATTATCAGAGAAATGCAAAACAAAATGACAATGAGGTACCATTTCACACCAGTCAGAATGGCTGCAATCCAAAAGTCTACAAGCAATAAATGCTGGAGAGGGTGTGGAGAAAAGGGAACACTCTTACATTATTGGTGGGAATGCAAACTAGTACAGCCACTATGGAGGACAGTGTGGAGATTCCTTAAAAAACTGGAAATAGAACTGCCTTATGACCCAGCAATCCCACTGCTGGGCATACACACCAAGGAAACCAGAATTGAAAGAGACACATGTACCCCAATGTTCATCACAGCACTGTTTATAACAGCCAGGACATGGAAGCAACCTAGATGTCCATCAGCAGATGAATGGATAAGAAAGCAGTGGTACATATACACAATGGAATATTACTCAGCCATTAAAAAGAATACATTTGAATCAGTTCTAATGACGTGGATGAAACTGGAGCCAATTATACAGAGTGAAGTAAGCCAGAAAGAAAAACACCAATACAGTATACTAACACATATATATGGAATTTAGAAAGATGGCAATGATAACCCTGTATGTGAGACAGCAAAAGAGACACAGATGTATAGAACAGTCTTTTGGACTCTGCGGGAGAGGGAGAGGGTGGGATGATTTGGGAGAATGGCATTGAATCATGTATAATATCATATATGAAACGAATCACCACCACAGGTTCAGTGCCTGATACTGGATACTTGGGGCTGGTGCACTGGGACAACCTAGAGGGATGGTACAGGGAAGGAGGAGGGAGGGGAGTTCAGGATGTGAAACATGTGTATACCTGTGGTGGATTCATGTTGATGTATGGCAAAACCAATACAATATTGTAAAGTAATTAACCTTCAATTAAAATAAATAAATTTATATTTTTAAAAAATGGACTGGTTTGATCTCCTTGCAGTCCAAGAGTATGGAGTCTTCTCCAACACCACAGTTCAAAAGCATCCATTCTTCAGCACTCAGTTTTCTTCACAGTCCAACTATCACATCCATATATGACCACTGGAAAAACCATAGCCTTGACTAGATTAACCTTTGATGGCAAAGTAATCTCTCTGTTTTTCAACATGCTATCTAGGTTGGTCATAACTTTCCTTCCAAGGAGTAAGCATCTTTTAATTTCATGGCTGCAGTCACCATCCACAGTGATTTTGGAGCCCCCAAAAATAAATTCTGACACTGTTTCTACTGTTTCCCCATCTATTTCCCATGAAGTGATAGGACCAGATGCCATGATCTTTGTTTTCTGAATGTTGAGCCTAAGTCAACTTTTTCACTCTCCTCTCATTTCCATCAAGAGGCTTTTTAGTTCCTCTTCACTTTCTGCCATAAGGGTGGTGTCATCTGCATATCTAAGTTTATTGATAATTCTTCTGGCAATCTTGATTCCAGCTTGTGCTTCCTCCAGCCTAGACTTTCTCATGATGTACTCTGCATATAAGCTAAATAAGCAGGGTAACAATATACATCCTTGACATACTCTGTTTCCTATTTAGAACCAGTCTGTTTTTCCATGTCCAGTTCCAACTGTTGCTTCCTGACCTGCATATAGATTTTTCAAGAGGCAGGTCAGATGGTCTGGTATTTCCATCTCTTTCAGAATTTTCCACAGTTTATTGTAGTATACATCAAATTTTATATTATGAAATATATTTATCATTACATTTCTTTTTTCTACCATTTCTTTTCATTAATTTTCATCTTAATGAAAATGATTTTTCCTAAGATTCTTTTCAATAATTTTTATTTTTCTACTTTATCTAATATATGGTTAAACCTAGAGGCCAAAAATTTTTGAGGGTCAATGTGGATCTGACATTTTTTCAGCACAGAAAATTCTTGCTAAAATAGAAAATACCTACTAATCATTAAAATTACAGAATTTCACTGAAGTTTCTTCAGTTAATCTGTCTACCAAGAGCATTCATATTTAACCCTAATATTCTCTCCATCTAATTTATATTCAGATAGTATATTTTATACCTAAATTTTATGCAAGGTATGTGAAATATAAATATCATTCATTCCTGGTTCATATTAATTCATGAGTCTCAGAATACATTGGACAGATATTGTATATATAATTCCTAAAAGTTTACTGTTCTCCCCATCTGATTTGTCATTTTTTCAATGCATTTGCTCAGTCCTCGGAAATCAGCACAATTGCTGGGAAAAAATAAAATAGTCATTATTTTAACTTTTACAACTACAATGTAAAGTTGGCACTATCCCCTTCCTATCTGAAAACCATGAAAAAGAAAACAAGAAACATAAAAACCAATCTGTTTTAATAATATTAGGAGATAGTAAATATCCAACCTTAACACAAGTGAGAAGACATATAAGGTCTTCATTCTCTATTCACATAGAGAAGCAAAGAAAGGATCAACAAGAAGCCAATCAAACATCTGAAATTCTGTGTGGGGAAGAGGGTGTTTCTTCAAAAATACTAAGTCTGAATAAAATGTAATGTTTCCTGTAAGGCTGGCTAAAAGAAACTTGGAACAATTATAGTTGTCCAGAAAAATAACTTAAGAGTTCTAATCTGCAATATTAATGGTGATTCACACCAAGTGCTCAGTGAAGACGAAGGTCCACTAGGAGCAGATGCAAACATCTTCACTGGGGCTAAAAAGTTGGTCTTGGAAGGAGACTTGGCCGCACCTGGACCGCACTCCTCGGCTCATTGAAGGTTCGCAGCTGCAAGCCACTGCGCTCCATGAGGAAGATGCTCGCCGCCATCTCTCGCGTGTTGTCGAGCGTCGCCCAGAAGCCGTCAAGCAGAGTGCTGGTGGCATCCTGTCATTTTGCAAATGACGCTACTTTTGAAATTAAGAAATGTGATCTTCACTGGTTGGAAGAGGGCCCTCCTGTCACTACAGTGCTTACCAGGAGGATGGGCTCAAATACTACAGGATGATGCAGACCGTTCGCTGAATGGGGTTAAAAGCAGATCAGCTGTATAAACAGAAAATTATTCGTGGTTTCTGTCACTTGTGGGATGGTCAGGAAGCTTGTTGTGTAGCCTGGAGGCCGGCATCAACCCCGCAGACCATCTGATCACAGTGTACCCTGCTCATGGCTTTACCTTTACTCGTGGACTCTCTGTCCGGGAGATTCTCGCAGAGCTTACAGGACGAAGAGGTGGTTGTGCTAAAGGAAAAGGAGGATCGATGCATATGTATGCCAAGAATTTCTACGGAGGCAATGGCATTGTGGGAGCTCAGGTGCCCCTGGGAGCTGGGATTGCTCTGGCCTGTAAGTATAACGGAAAAGACGAGGTCTGTTTGACTTTGTATGGCGATGGCGCTGCTAATCAGGGTCAGATATTCGAAGCTTACAATACGGCAGCTTTGTGTAAATTGCCTTGCATTTTCATCTGTGAGAATAACCGCTATGGGATGGGAACATCTGTGGAAAGAGCAGCAGCCAGCACTGATTACTACAAGAGAGGCGACTTTATTCCTGGGCTGAGGGTAGATGGAATGGATATCCTGTGTCCGGGAGGCCACAAAATTTGCAGCTGCCTATTGTAGATCTGGAAAGGGGCCTATACTGATGGAGCTGCAGACTTATCGTTACCATGGACACAGCATGAGTGATCCTGGAGTGAGTTACATACCCGAGAAGAGATTCAGGAAGTTAGAAGTAAGAGTGACCCTATCAGGCTCCTCAAGGACAGGATGGTAAACAGCAATCTCGCCAGTGTTGAAGAATTAAAGGAAACTGCTGTGGAAGTGAGAAAAGAAATTGAGGATGCTGCTCAGTTTGCTACTGCTGATCCTGAACCACCTTTGGAAGAACTCGGCTATCGCATTTACTGCAACGATCCACCTTTTGAAGTCCGGGGTGCAAACCAGTGGATCAAGTTAAAGTCCATCAGTTAAGGCGAGATACACAACTTCAGTGGGTTATTTGGCAGCAACTGTAAGAAATGCTTTGTGTTCTCAACTTTGTCAGGGAGGAAAGCCCATAGAGAAAAAGCGTGTAGATTGAGAGAGTGTTTGCACGTGGTTTGTACAGTGTTGCATTAAAAGAGGTGATTGCACACATAAGGTTATTTTAGTTATATAGGTCTAAAATAGGTAATAGTTTGCTTAACCCTCCAAATTATTTCTTTAAAATAGTTCTATTTGATTTAGTTGTGTACTAGTTTTAACACATACTTTAGTTATTAAGCGCTTCCCTTACGGCTCAGCTGGTAAAGAATTGGCCTGCAATGTAGGAGACCCCAGTTCGATTCCTGGGTCAGGAAGATCCCCTGGAGAAGGGATAGGCTACCCACTCCAGTATTCTTGGGCTTCCCTTGTGGCTCAGCTGGTAAAGAATCTGCCTGCAATGCAGGAGACCTGGGTTCAATCCCTGGGTTGGGAAGATCGCCTGGAGAATTCCATGGACTATGGGGTGGCAAAGAATTGGACACGAGTGAGCAACTTTCATTTTAAAAGGAAAAACAATTCCTTGTATGCCTGTCCAACTCTGCTGCCACCTTGTGGTGGGATCAGTGTCCTGTCCCTCGCAGTGCCCAACAGCTTACCTCAGTTCAGTTCCGTTACTCGGTAGTGTCTGATTCTTTGCGATCCCATGAATTGCAGCACGCCAGGCCTCCCTGTCCATCACCAACTCCTGGAGTTCACCCAAACCCACGTCAATCGAGTCCGTGATGCCATCCAGCCATCTCATTCTCTGTCGTCCCCTTCTCCTCCTGCCCCCAATCCCTCCCAGCATCAGAGTCCTTTCCAATGAGTCATCTCTTCGCATGAGGTGGCCAAAGTACTAGAGTTTCAGCTTTAGCATCATTCCTTCCAAAGAACATCCAGAACTTATCTCCTTTAGAATGGACTGGTTGGATCTTCTTGCAGTCCAAGGGACTCTCAAGAGTCTTCTCCAACACCACAGTTCAAAAGCATCAATACTTCAGCACTCAGCTTTCTTCACAGTCCAACTCTCACATCCATACATGACTACTGGAAAAACCACAGCCTTGACTAGACGGACCTTTGTTGGCAAAGTAATGTCTCTGCTTTTTAATATGCTGTCTAGGTTGTCATAACTTTCCTTCCAAGGACTAAGTGTCTTTTTATTAACAGCTTACCTAGTGTACTCTAATGTGCACACACCCCTGTTAGTGTGCACATCAGTGCTGAAGCCTGTTCACACTGAACCATCATGTCTCATTAATAAAACACAATTATTTATTATAACTTGGCAGGGGTGCAAGGACAATTCCATATTTAAATATAACTACTTCGTTTCAAAGGCCAAATAAGTTAGTTTTCTCCATTTATACATTCAATATAAATATGAAGCTATTTTCCTAACAGTTTTCTATTTACATTCATATCAAACATTATTAACTACAAGGCATAGTCTTATTGATTTTTCTAATTTTAAGTGCAATTCCCATTAATGTATGGAATGTATAATTGAAACAGTGATTCCCAGCCTTTTTGTTAAACACCTGTTGCTCCACCTTTCCAGCAAATGTTTGAAGGTAAAGAATCCCATAATACTTTGGGATGTCAAGACCAAGTTTTACAATCACAGTTCTCAAAATACAGTTCCACTCACCTTTAAAACATGTTGAGAAATATTAACATTTTTTCCATAATTCTTTAGAACTTCAAGTTCTTAAATTTGTTCAATGAACAGTGGTGTTTTCCTTGTGGAATTGCAGCAGGATTGGTGTGTATGTAGTAGAAGCTTTAACAAAGATGTCAGCTCTGGGCTCCCGCTATCCCCCGTGTGGCTGATTATTAAGCTTCATCTTGGGTTGCTGGGGCCCCCTGAGCCCGTCTTCTGTACTGGGAGACTGCAGTCCAGAGCCTGCAGAGAAGACCACCGCTACGAAACAATCAGAAGTCTTCTTTAGAGTGAGTCGTAAGGAAAGATGACTTCAAAGCAGTACCACACAATACTTCTTTAGGAGCCCTTATGGCAAAAGCTATAGCATGTACTTCTAGACTTGTTTTGCTGGCTAGTCTTAAAAATGCAGTCCCTAACTTAAAAACTAAAATAGGAATATGTTCCCTTTACATATGGAGGTGAAATTTCTACCCCAGCACAAGTGGGATGTGGCCTTAGAGGTATGTACAGGAGTGCCAGGGCATCTGTGCAAAGTAGGCTATTAAAGATGACCAGTGGAGGAGAACGAAAGGGTTTGAGTGTGGCCTGCTGTCAACTCCTGTCTTTCCTCATTCCACTCCCAGCCTGGCAGTCTGTTGACTGTGCCTACTGGGCCTTTAGCTTCTGCTCCCTCTCAGCTTTTCCCCAGCTTCACCCTTGGAAACTCCAGAGTTTGGAGTGTGGTTGGGTAGTTTTTGTTCCCTGACTAAAGGAAAGGGGGAAAGCTACCAGCACTTTCTTTTCTACTGCTTTTATGTAAAAAGCCTAAGCACACCAAAAAAGCCATTTTCTGTTACACAAAATGTTTTGAGGCTATTCTTACTGTAGTCTAAGGTACCTTAGGTCTTCCTTAGTGATGTCATTAAGAATATCAGACAGTGTGTAACCCTCTTCAAGAATCTGAAACAAAGATCACATACCTCAAGAGCTAAGCTGCTTTGTAATAACAGCCTAGGAATGGTTTGGTTCTCAGCTTACCTTTTCAATTGTTCTCGTATCTGCTCCTTGCAGTTGCAACCACTCGACAAGCTCTTTATCTGTTCGCTGCTCATGAGACCCAGGAGGGGACACTGAGTTCTCTGTAATGATTAGAAATGTGTTATGTTGTATACTGATGTGTAACAGTAAAAGTCTTTGAGTAGCAAGTTGGATGAAATAAACTATTCCAGAATGTAAAAAAAAAAAAAAAAAAAGTTGGTCTTGAGTCAGTTACAAGGATTTATGTTTCAGTGGAAATGTAAAGGAATTTGGAACTCCCTCATGAATGCTGAAAAATAAGTAGAACACAAGACCCTACTTACATGGGCATGTTTAAAAACTAAGAAACAAAAGGCTGAAATTAAAGAGGTGCAAAAAGTATTCCACCAAATATCAATGTAAATAAAATGAGTTGATGTATTAGTTACTGTAAGAGTTAAGCTGCCATAAGAAAGAAAACACAAACATTGCTTTAAATATGTTAGAAGTTTATCTTTCCATCCTATAATAACCCAGGATAGGCAGTCTGGACTTCACAAAGTATTCCAGGGTAGCTGGCAATCTGCCATGCTCTATTCTAATAGGATCCTATAAGACTGACTTCCTTATACCTAAGAATAAAGATACAAAATATAAAATTTTTGCATGTGGATGTCTAGTTTTCCCAACACCATATGTTGAAGAGGCTATTCTTGCCCAATTGTGTGTTCTTGGCACCCCTGTCAAAAATCAGTTGATCTCATATACAAGGGTTTACTTCTAGAAGTGAAGTGAAGTTGCTCAGTCTGACTCTTTGCAACCCCATGGACTGTAGCCTGCTGGGCTACTCTATCCATGGAATTTTCAAGGCAAGGATATTGGAGTGGGTTGCCATTTCCTTATCCAGTGGATCTTCCCGACCCAGAGATGGAACCTAGGTCTCCTACATAGCAGGCAGACTCTTTACTGTATGAGCCACTTCTAGACTCTCAATATAAATAATTACACTGGCTTATAAGTCGCTTTATGCAAGTACCATATGGTTTTAATTATCTTGTGAAGTGAAAGTCACTCAGTCTTGTCCAACTCTTTGCAACCCCATTGACTATACAGTCCATGGAATTCTCCAGGCCACAATACTGAAGTGAGTAGCCTTTCCCTTCCTTTCCCTTCTCCTTCCCAAACTGAGGATCGAGCCCAGGTTTCCTGCAATGCAGGTGGATTCTGTACCAGCTGAGCCACAAGGGAAGCCCTTAATCATCTTAGCTTTGTAATATTTTGAAATCAAGACATGTAATGCCTCCAGCTTTATATTTATTTTTCAATTGTTTTGGCTATTCTGGGTCTGATGTGCTGCAGTCCAGGGGGTCACAAAGAGTTGGACACAACTTGGTGACTGAACAAAAACAAGCACTGAATCTGTGCTTTTGGTAGTACTGGCTCAGAAGGTAAAGAATCTGCCTGCAATATGGGAGACCTGGGTTCAATCCCTGGATTAGGAAGACTTCCTGGAGAAGGGCATGGCAACACACTCCAGTATTCTTGCCTGGAGAATCCCTTGGACAGAGGAGCCTGGTGGATTGCCATGAATAGGGTCTCAAGAGTCGGACAGGACTGAGCAACTTTCACTTTCACTTTGGTAGTATTAACATTTTAGCAATATTAATCCTTTCAATCCAATAACAGAGGATGTCTTTCCATTGATTTATGTTTTCTACAATTTCTCTCATCATTGATCTTCTTTCAAGTGTCCAGATCTTTCAACTCCTTGGATAAATGTATTCTTAAGTACTTTTTAAAATATCATTCTAAATGAGATTTTTAAACTGCCTTTTTCAGATGGTTCATTGTTTTAAAATGTAGGAAAATAAATGATGTTTGTATGTTGATTTTGTATCATGCAGTTTTTTGTGAATGCATTTATTCTAATAATAGTTTTCTGTAGTCCTTAGAGTTTTTGAATACAAGATCATATCATCTGGAAACAAGAGTGATTTTTCCTCCCATCTAATTTGTACTCCTTCTATTACCTTTTATTGACTAAATACACTGTCTTGGATTTTTCTGCCTTAAATCATACACAAATATCAACTCAAAATGGATTAAAAGCTTAAACATAAACCCTTATGAAGAGGCAAAAATATATGACAATGAAAGATGAAAACCTCAGGTAAATAACTGTCAAATATGCTACTGGAGAAGCTTGGAGAAATAACTCCAGAAAGAATGAAGAGATGGAGCTAAAGCAAACACAATGACCAGTTATGGATGTGACTGGTGAGGGAAGTAAAGTCCGATGCTGTAAAGAACAATATTGCATAGGAACCTTGAATGTTAGGTCCATGAATCAAGGTAAATTGGAAGTGGTCAAGCAAGAGATGGCAAGATTGAACATCAGCATTTTAGGAATCAGTGAACTAAAATGGACTGGAATGGGTGAATTTAATTCAAATGACTATTATATCTACTACTGTGGACAAGAATCCCTTCGGAGAAATGGAGTAGCCCTCATAGTCAATAGAACACAGAAATGCAGTTCTTGGGTGCAATCTCAAGAACGACACAGCAAACACTGTTCATTTCCAAGGCCAAACATTAAATATCACAGTAATCCAAATCTAAGCCCCCACCAGAAATGCTGAAGAAGCTGAAGTTGAACAGTTCCACGAAGACCTACAAGATCTTTTAGAACTCACAACCAAAAAAGTTGGCCTTTTCATTATAGGGAATTGGAAAGCAAATATAAGAAGTCAAGAGATACTTGGAGTAACAGGCAAACTTGGCCTTGGTGTACAAAATGAAACAGGGCAAAGGCTAACAGAGTTTTGCCAAGAGAATGCACTGGTCATAGGAAACACCCTCTTCCAACAACACAAGAGAAGACTCTACACATGGACATCACCAGATGGTCAACACTGAAATCAGATTGATTATATTCTTTGCAGCCAAAGATGGAGATACAGTCAACAAAAACAAGGCCAGGAGCTGACTGTGGGTCAAATCATGAACTCCTTATTGCCAAATTCAGACTTAAATGGAAGGAAGTAGGGAAAACCACTAGACCACTCAGGTATGACTTAAATCAAATCCCTTGTGATTATACAGTGGAAGTGAGAAATAGATTTAAGGGACTAGATCTGATAGACAGAGTGCCTGAAGATCTATGGACAGAGGTTCATGACATTGTACAGGAGGCAGTGATCAAGACCATATCCAAGAAAAAAAAAATCAAAAAGGCAAAATAGTTGTCTGAGGAGTCCTGAAAAATAGCTGAGAAAAGAAAAGAATCTAAAGGCTATAGAGAAAAGGAAAGATAAACCCATTTGAATACAGTGTTTTAAAGAATAGCAAGGAAAGATAAGAAAGCCTTCTTCAGTGATCAATGCAAAGAAATAGAAGAAAACAGTAGAATGGGAAAAACTAGAGATCTCTTCAAGAAAATTAGAGATACCAAGGGCATATTTCAAGCAAAGATGGACACAATAAGGGATACTAATGGCTTGGGCCTAACAGAGGCAGAAGTTATAAAAAAGAGGTGGCAAGAACACATAGACAGACTATACAAAACGATCTTCATGACCTAGATAACCACGATGATGTGATCCCTCACCTAGAGCCAGATATTCTGGAATGCATACTCAAGTTGGCCTTAGAAAGCATCACTATGAACAAAGCTAGTAGAGGTGATGGAATTCCAGGTGAGCTGTTTCAAATCCTAAACGATGATACTGTTAGTGATGCACTTAATATCCCAGAACATCTGGAAACCTCAACAGTGGACAAAGGACACAAAGAGGTCAATTTTCATATCAATCCCAAAGAAAGGCAATGCCAAAGAATGTTCAAATTACTGCACAATTGCACTCATTTCATATGCTAGCAAAGTAATGCTCAAAATTCTCCAAGCCAGGCTTCAACAGCACGTGAACCATGTACTTCCAGATGTTCAAGATGGATATAGAAAATGCAGATGAACCAGAGATTACATTGCCAACCTCCAATGGATCATCAAAAAAGCAAGAGAGTTCCAGAAAAAATATCTATTTCTGCTTTATTGACTACTCTGAAGTCTTTGATTGTGTGGATCACAACAATCTATTGAAATTTCTTAAAGAGATGGAAATCCCAGACCACTCCTTCCTCTTGATAAATCTGTATGCAGGTCAACAAGCAACAGTTAGAACTGGACATGGAACAACAAACTGGTTCAAAATCAGGAAAAGAGTATGTCTATGTTGTATATTGTCACCCTGCTTATTTAGCCTATATGCAGAGTAAGTCATACAAAATGCAGGGCTGGGTGAAGCATAACTTGGAATCAAGACTGCCAGGAGAAATATCAATAAGTTTAGATACATAGATGACACCACCCTTATGTCAGAAAGTGAAGAACCAAAGAGCCTCTTGATGAAAATTAAAGAGGAGAGTGCAAATGGTGGCTTAAAATTCAACATCCAGAAAATCAAGATCATGGCATCCAGTCCCATCACTTCATGGCAAATAGATGGGGAAATATTGGAAACAGTGAGAGACTCTATTTTTGTTTGGGTCCAAAATCACTGCAGATGGTGACTTCAGCCATGAAATGAAAATATGCATGCTCCTTGGAAGACAAGCTGTAACCAAGCTCGACAGCATATTAATAAGCAGAGACATTACTTTGCCAACAAAGGTCCATCTAATCAAAGGTATGGTTTTTCCAGTAGTCATGTATGGATGTGAGAGTTGGACTATTAAGAAAGCTGAGGATCTAAGAATTGATGCTTTTGAACTGTGGTGTTGGAGAAGATTCTTGAGAGTCCCTTGGACAGCAAAGTGATCCAACCAGTTCATCCTAAAGGAAATCAGTCCTGAATATTCATTGGAAGGACTGATGCTGAAGCTGAAAATTTAGACTTTGGCCACCTTATGCGAAAAACTGCCTCATTAGAAAAGACCCTGTTGCTGGGAAAGATTCAAGGCAGGAGGAGAAGGGGACAACAGTGGATGAGATGGTTGGATGGCATCACTGACTCGATGGACATGAGTCTGAGCAAACTCTGGGAGTTGGTAATGGGCAGGGAAGCCTAGAGTGCTGAAGTCCATGGGGTCACAAAGAATTGGAGCGGATTGAATGACTGAACTGACTGAAACTCTTAAACTGTAAAACCAGGAGAACCAGGGTAATAGTTTAATTCTTTGCATTACTCTTGGCAATTATTTCTTGGAGATGATACCAAAATGCAAACAAGAGAAAAAAACAAATGGGACCACATCGGTCTAAAAAGCTTCTGAGTAGCAAATGAAACAATCAACAAAATGAAACAGCAAATTATAGAGCAAGTGAAAGTAATTGCAAACCATCTGATAAGAGTTTGATTTCCAATAGGTACATGGAACTTCTACAACTCAATAGCAAATACAAGACCAAACATAAATTAAAAAATAGACACAGAACTTTTTAATACACATTTCTCCAATGATAACTACAAAAGACTGAAAGGCTTAAGAAAACATGCTCAATATAACTAATTATAAGTGTAATGCAAATTAAAGGTAAAATATGATATTGCTTCTCATTTGTTGGGATGACTGCTATAAAAACAAAAGATGATAGGAACCAATAAGACTTTGGAGCAGTTGAAACCGTAATACTCTCTTGGGAAATTAAAGTGGTACAGCGGCTGTCAAAAACAGTATGGAGATTACACAAAGACTTAAAAATAAGACTATCATATGATCCGAAAATGTCATCTCTGGCATATATCCAAAGGAAATAAAATCAGTATCTCAGAGGGCTACCTGTGCTTTCATGTTCATTGTCGCTCTATAGGCAATAGCCAGTATATAGAAATAATATGTCTCCATTGCCATGTGATGGAGAAGGCAATGGCACCCCACTCCAGTACACTTGCCTGGAAAATTCCATGGATGGAGGAGCCTGGTAGGCTGCAGTCCATGGGACTGTGAACAGTCGGACAAGACTGAGCAACTTCACTTTCAATTTTCATTTTCATGAATTGAAGAAGGAAATGGCAACCCACTCCAGCGTTCTTGCCTGGAGAGTCCCAGGGACAGAGGAGCCTGGTAGGAGGCAATCTATGGGGTCGCACAGAGTCTGAAGTGACTTAGCAGCAGTAGCATTGCCATGTGAAGATAGAAAGGAAATATGATATATACAAATAAAAATAATACCATTAATCTCTGAACAAGAAGAAAATTCTGCAATTTGTAACATGGATGAACCTGGGGTCAGTTATAGAAGGACACATTTTGCATGACTGTACTTATGTGAAATATCTGAAATAGTCCAGTTCATAGAAACAGAGAATAGAGATTACCAGAAGTTCTTGAGGGAGATAGGCAGTTGTAATTCAAAGGATCTAAAGTTTCTGTTATACTAGATGAACGCATTCTAGAGTTCTAGTGTATTCCAAATTTTGTTAAAAGGGTAGATCTTATGTTAAGGGTTCTTAACATTAAAAAAAAAAAAATCACTCAAAACAGCAAAAAGTAAAACCCTCAAAGGGGCACAAGGAAACAGGCATATTATGCATATATCTATCACGCTGATTGTAGTTTTTGCTTATGTCTAATCTGAACAAATTATACACATCAAATATGTACAGTTATTTGTACATCAGTTATACCTCACTAAAGCTGCTAAAATACAGAAACATAATATTGATTAAAATGCAAATCAAAGTAGAGAACATATAATATTTTGTTTTTTATATAAGGTATAAATATTTTTATATAATGTTCTAAAGTAATATTAAATATCATACTTGTGTCTATTAAAGCAATAGACAGATATATACATGTATCAAAAGCATGGCCAAAGCTATCTTCTCTGAAACAAATCTATTTTTCTATTATTGCCAATTTACAAAAATATGCCCAAGCAGAAAAAAAAAAAAGATTATTTCCTTAAGAGGTTAAAATATTCTGAGCCCCAAATTTGCAATCATAATTTATGTTAAAAATTTATTTATTAATGATTAGCACAAGATCAGGTAGCTTTTAAAGTAGTATAAAATTAACAAGTGTAAGAAAATCACCCAAAATGGCTACTGTCTAATTTTCCTTTGCCATGCTTAATACATAATGATTTTGCTTTTGATTGATAAAATGATTTAGTTCTATTGATTCTCTATGCCTCTGATTTAATCTATTTCTCTGATTCTTTAATCTTCATCCTTTGTTCAGTCTCTGGGTTGCTACATCAATATCAGTTTCCTTTTTTTTTTTTTTTCACATCTAACTCTTTGTGTGTCTCAGATATTTGTTCAGTTCAGTGCAGTCACTAAGTCATGTGTTTGCAACTGCAGCACACCAGGCCTCCCTGTCCATCACCAGCTCCTGGAGTTTACCTAAACTCATGTTCATTGAGTCAGTAATGCCATCCAACCATCTCATCCTCTGTCATCCCTTTCTCTCTCTTGCCTTCAATCTTTCCCAGCATCGGGGTCTTTTCAAGTGAGGCAGTTCTTTGCATCAGGTGGCCAAAGTATTGGAGTATCAGGCTCAACATCAGTCCTTCCAATGAATATTCAGGACTGATTTCCTTTAGGATATCTCCTTGCTGTCCAAGGGATTCTCAAGAATCTTCAACACCACAGTTCAAAAGCATCAATTCTTCAGTGCTCAGATTTCTTTATAGTTCAACTCTCACATCCATACATGGCTACTGGAAAAACCATAGCCTTAATTAGATGGACATTGCAAAGTAATGTCTCTGCTTTTTAACATGCTATCTAGGTTGGTCACAGTTTTTCTTCCAAAGAGCGAGCATCTTTTAATGGCTGTAGTCACTATCTGCAGTGATTTTGGAACCCAAGAAGATAAAGTCTGCCACTGTTTCCCCATCTATTTGCCATGAAATTATGGGGCTGGATGTCATGACCTTAGCTTTTTGAATGTTGAGTTTTAAGCCAGCTTTTTCACTCTCCTCTTTCACTTCCATCAAAAGGCTCTTTAGTTCTGTTTTGCTTTCTGCCATAACTGGTCAACGACTTGTAAAAGAATGAAACTAGAACACTTTCTAACACCATACACAAAAATAAACTCAAAATGGATTAAAGATCTAAACGTAAGATCAGAAACTATAAAACTCCTAGAGAAGAACATAGGCAAAACACTCTCTGACATAAATCACAGCAGGATCCTCTATGATCCACCTCCCAGAATACTGGAAATAAAAGCAAAAATAAACAAATAGAATCTAATTAAAATTAAAAGTTTCTGCACAACAAAGGAAACTATAAGCAAGGTGAAAAGACAGCCTTCAGAATGGGAGAAAATAATAACAAATGAAGCAACTGACAAACAACTAATCTTGAAAATATACAAGCAACACCTGCAGCTCAATTCCAGAAAAATAAACGACCCAATCAAAAAACGGGCCAAAGAACTAAATAGACATTTCTCCAAAGAAGACATACAGATGGCTAACAAACACATGAAAAGATGCTCAACATCACTCATTATCAGAGAAATGCAAATCAAAGACCACAATGAGGTACCATTTCACACTAGTCAGAATGGCTGTGATCCAAAAGTCTACAAGCAATAAATGCTGGAGAGAGTGTGGAGAAAAGGGAACCCTCTTACACTGTTTTTGGGAATGCAAACTAGTACAGCCACAATGGAGAACAGTGTGGAGATTCCTTAAAAAACTGGAAATATAACTGCCTCATGATCCAGCAATCCCACTGCTGGACATATACACCTTGGAAACCAGAATTGAAAGAGACAAGTGTACCCCAATGTTCATCGCAGCACTGTTTATAATAACCAGGACATGGAAGCAACCTAGATGTCCATCAGCAGATGAATGGGCAAGAAAGCTGTGGTACATATACACAATGGAGTATTACTCTGCCATTAAAAATGATAGATTTGAATCAGTTCTAATGAGGTGGATGAAACTGGAGCCAATTATACAGAGTGAAGTAAGCCAGAAAGAAAAACACCAATACAGTATACTAACACATACATATGGAATTTAGAAAGATGGTAATGATGACCCTATATGCGAGACAGCAAAAGAGACACAGATCTATAGAACAGACTTTTGGACTCTGTGGGAGAGGGAGAGGGTGGGATGATTTGGGAGAATGGCATTGAAACATGTATACTATCATGTAAGAAATTAATCGCTGGTCTAGGTTTGATGCAGGATACAGGATGCTTGGGGCTGGTGCACTGGGATGACCCAGAGACATGATATGGGGAGGGTGGTGGGAAGGGGGTTCAGGATTGGGAACACATGTACACCCATGGTGGATTCATGTCAATGTATGGCAAAACCAATACAGTATTGTAAGTAAAAATATATATATAATAATAATAATAAATAACAAAAATATTATTTTGATTTATTATTTCATTACTGCTTTTTTTTTCATCAAATTGTTTAGTGCCTTACGGTGAATAGGGTATTTAATGCCTCATATATTGGATGCAAACATGTTGTGCCTTTTAAGAGTACTTCAATGACCTTATTTCTCTTTCTTCACTCCCCCCTTTCCCAGGATAAACTAAATAATATTGGTCTTTACAATACAGAAATTGACATGTATGGTGAAGGGGGAAAAAAGAAACTCATAAAAGTTACTTGATTTATGTGACTGTAGCTTATAGCCCAGATGGTACAGACTCTGCCTGCAATGCAGGAGACCTGGGTTTGATCCCTGAGTTGTGATGATCCCTTGGAGAAGGGAATGGCTACCCACCCAGTATTCTTGCCTAGAGAACTCCATGGACAAAGGAGCCTGCAGGCTAAAGTCCATGGAGTCTCATAGAGTCAGACACTACTAAGCAACTAACACTTGTACACTTGTACATGACTGATGTTGGTGACAAGTGAAAATTATGGTGAAAGTTAAAGACATAGAATGCTTTCCTTCAAGTATACTAGTGAGAAATTACCACAGAAGGAGAACTTGCAAAATATTGGACTTCTTTTTTAACATAATGAAATTTTATATATATATATATATTTTTTTTTTTCCCAAGGTTGATGGTAGAAAAACAGTAAAAAAAGAATTAGTAATGAGAAGGAAGACTGAAAGATTAGAAAGTACTTACAAGCTTGTTTATAGACTGTAATATGCATTATAAAGTAGAATTTGGCTTAAATAAGATGGTTCAATTACATCAATGAGTGCACAAAGAAACAAAAGATTATGCCATGTTGGCATGAGGACTATGTGTGAGGGCAGTTCAGCACTGAGGAAAGTGACTTGACTTCAGAGTCTGGATACGCTCTTGGAGCATGGCCATTCAGACCGAGTGATTAAGGGGTAAAACAAAATATACATGCTTGATAAATAACTGTGAATTCTGGACAAGCTCTCTCTCAGTATCCTATATTCCATATACTCTAAATTTAGGTTCTAAAAGAAACTTTTACCTTTGTGTCTCATTGTGAATTTTTGTTTTAATTATTTAAAAGAGGAATAGGCATGATGCAATTATACAGACTATAAAAGTTCCAGGTATTTTGTGTATTTTTTTTTAAAGTTTTAATTCTTCTTGTGGTAAATGTAGGGCATTTGTAAAGCAAAACATTGCCTGAATATGACATCCATCCACTCATTCACTTAGTTCAGTCAGTAAGCATTTATTAAACCCCTCCTTTGTTTCAGGTACCTGAAATGAAGGGCTAAATTAGGCCCAGTCCCTGGTTCCAGAATTCACAACTTTGTTAGAGAAGCTAATAAATGAAGAGAAAAACAGCAATTAATTGTTCACATTATGTTCATATGAATAATTAGGTTGGACAAAATTAGAATCCAGTAAATTCTTTCTATCTCCTACAATAACTCTCAATTTATTAAAAAATATGGTATAATTGTATTAATATACTACATGAAAAATGAGTGTTTCCATTCTATTTATATATTATTTTATTATCTTTACAATAAATATGCGTTTTAAATTATATTTTTAAAGATTAAGTAGTGATCCCAGGGATCATAATTCAAACAGAGAGAAAGGGTTATGTGCTGTTTAGAACAGTACATAAAATTAAACATATATCTAAGATATAAGTATATTTATAACATACAATTCTATGTAGAA
Source organism: Capra hircus (assembly GCF_001704415.2). Lineage (NCBI taxonomy): Eukaryota > Metazoa > Chordata > Mammalia > Artiodactyla > Bovidae > Capra > Capra hircus. Next base: position 103,405,981 of record NC_030808.1, read on the forward strand.
AAGGTTGCTACATAGTGTTAGTTAGTTTTGACTCATTCACAAAAAATGTTTTTTGAATAATAAATACTCAAAAGTGTTTCCAATAAGAGTTACAGATGTGGAGGTATAGAAAACCTGAGTCAGTAGTTTAGGTAGTGTTTATCACAAATGAAACCTGATTTAGTGTTCCTTAACAGTTCTTTAAGGTCTTTGATACTGCCATGAAAGTAAATTAAATGTAACATTTAGCACTAATGTGGAGGTTCAGATAAGTGCTATACATGGAGAATGTTTATAAAATCACATTAACAGTGATGTCTCTAATATAATTATCCAAGAGAGCTTTCAGGTTGTCTCAGAAAGAAAAGACGTTTTACATAATACAGCAATGGGCTTATGGGGACACAGCAAATTTCTAAGTAAAATGTATGTCTGTTGAGTCAATAAAACTTTTGCATTAATTATCTTATAAAATTTGAGATAAATTCTACTGGCAAACAATAAGGACATATTTTACTTTTAAGTCATACAAGAATTCAGCAAAGTTTTAAAAATCACATAAATAAATAGAAAGAACTAAAATATCTTATTTATTAATCAGTAATAATACAAGGAGATCCAACCAATCCATTCTGAAGGAGATCAGCCCTGGGATTTCTTTGGAAGGAATGATGCTAAAGCTGAAACTCCAGTACTTTGGCCACCTCATGCGAAGAGTTGACTCATTGGAAAAGACTCTGATGCTGGGAGGGATTGGGGGCAGAAGGAGAAGGGGACGACCAAGGATGAGATGGCTGGATGGCATCACTGACTCAATGGACGTGACTCTGAGTGAACTCCGGGAGTTGGTGATGGACAGGTAGGCTTGGTGTGCTGCGATTCATGGGGTCGCAAAGAGTCGGACATGACTGAGCAACTGAACTGAACTGAACTGAACTGAATAATACAAGGAAGATAATAGCTGTAACAATAGATACCATTTAAAGGGTACTTACTATATATTGGACAGTGATTTTTACTTCACATGTGATTTCCCTTCATTATTCTCACAACCATTTTATGGCATACCTATGACTTATCTCAATTTGTTTTCCCATATAAGCCAAAAAGCTAAAGAGATTAAATCATTTGCTTAAAATCAAATAAACTGTGATGGTAGTTTAGTCATCACTGATCTGTTTTAACATTAAAAATGTTGAACTATTTAATCTGTAAATAATGACATGGGATTCTACTGATAACTGATTGTTGAATTTAAATTATTTAATACTAAAGAGTATAAACATATACAACACAGTGTCTTCAATATTTTTTTGTTTCAACAAGACCCTATAAAAAGCTTCAGTTCTCAAAACATATTAATTAAAAAATTAAGCATATATTTTCATCATATATGTATGCCCAGTTATTTTAGGTAATCAGATTGTATTTTATCATAAGGATGTTCAATCCCTGGGTCAGGAAGATACCCTAGAGAAGGAAATGGCAAGCCACTCCAGCACTCTTCCCTGGAAAATCCCATGGACAGAGGATCCTGGGGAATAGAGTCTGTAGGGTCCCAAGAGTCAGACACAACTTAGCGACTAAAACCACCATGGTAAAATGTGTACTTTAATTGTATGGTTTATTTCCTTGGGTGTTTGAGGGACTGTTCTTTTCTCTATTTGCATTTTTTCTGCTACTTTTGAAAATTAGTAAGGTCAGAAACAATATGATAATTTTATATGTATTTGAGACCTAGAAAAATATGAAACAAAAGTGAAAATAAAAATATATTTTGGAAAATCTCAACCTCATGTTCTGAAGTTCTCAGGCTCAAAGAGAAATTCCAGAAAATCTGGAGAAAAAAAAGAATGACTGATTCATGGATCTGAGGCTTTTTTTTTTTTTTTAATTCTAAGAAGACAGTTTTGCTTCACCTCCCTCCCCTATTCATGCTATGTGCATCACTTTATTTTTAGCTTGCTGTATAGAGATGATGGTAAAGGATCTGCCTGCAGTGCAGGAAGCCTGGATTTGGATCCTTGGGCTGAGAAATTCCTCCGGAGAAGGGTATGGCAACCCACTCCAGTATTCTTGCCTGGAGAATTCCATGGACAGAGGAATCTGGCAGGCTAGTCTTACAGGGTTGCAAAGAGTCAGATACAATAGACTGACTAATACTCTCACCTTTTTTCATAGTGATATTTATGTTAATTAGCAATTTATATTTCGCTTTATATAATTATAATTGATTTTATAAAGCTGGTGAAAATGGTTATTGCACATAAGCAAACTGGACAGTTGAAATAATATGCCTGAAATTATTCTATGTGGCTTCACAATATATACTTATTTTGTAGATCTAACAGTTTTAATTTCATATATCTCAAATTAGATGTTGATAAAGTAGTTAGCATATATCATAACTGCCTTAAAATTTTCCCTGTTACCATCACACAAATAATATTCAGTTTTGCTATGATTTGGAAATTTATCTTAAACAATACTGTCATGATTTTAAAACACATTTGAAGAAATTTTGACTTTTCAAATATATATTCCAATGTAGAAAATTGTATTTAATCCCACTCCATGATACTTATGATTATGTGTCATTCATTTTGAGTATATGCTTCATTTATTTTGAGCATATATGTGCCATTTATTTTGAGTAATTTTAATTAAAACTAGTGTTAATGAATAGATAAATGTTTATTATCTTTTAATAACTATGTTCCTTAAAAAATACACCTCCATGCATTTATAAATGTCACCTTTTTCAATTTATTTTTAAAAGTGAAGAGAATGTATGTGTGATCAGTGGAAACCTTAACTGAAGTCCCCTTGTCTGTAGGACTTACATTTATCCTCTATGTCCTGTTTCTTTCATCTGCACCGAACTTTCAGAACATTAGCTAATCAATGCCCACAATTCACCTCTAGATAAGGTCTTTATTGCTTGAGATGAGAAAACTTAAGGAGAGTTAAGTAACTGGTACAAGGTCAGTGTAAATTGGTGTCATCTGAGCTAGGCTTAGCATACAGATTGACTATCCCCATAGCTATTTCTACATTCTCTGGACATAGTAGCTTCAGACAGGCCTGTGAGAATCTCCTTTAAATGTGGGTCTTGATTACAATACTTAAACATAGCTGTTAACATATTTCCAATTGAACATTTCCACATATTAATCAACACTTTTCTCAGGCAGATCTAGGCTTTTAAAAATTAAATACTGATTTTCCAGATTCATATTTTATAAACTATATATTGTTGGCTTAATGTTTATTTACTAAGTTCATTCTATCCCAAAAGTCAACTCATTACCATATTTCACCATTATACCGTTTATTGAAAATATTAGTGTTAGAAATCATCTTGCTTTTGCAATGTAAAAACATTCTTAGTTGTGGGTCTTAATTCAACTGGTTGCTTTTTAAAATGATTACAAATTATTAATTTCTCTGGATAGCTTTATAATTATTTTAAATATGTTTATATAACATTCCCAATATTTCAAAAAATCTAGTTATTTGTTTTTAATATATTAGATATTTATTAACAAATTATAATTTTATAACTTATGGTCTAGTTTCAATAGATTGTTCCTGTTTCAACTCATCTACTGTGTCTTTATTTTTCTGAAAGCTGGAGATGCTATTTTCAGTATCATCTCAATGGTATTATTTCTATGCCTAGAACATCGCATCTTCACTTCAGTCTTGTGTACTTTCTTGTCTCTGCATTTTTATACTGACTGTGATTTATGGCTCCAGTCAAATCTGTGAGTATCTGAGCTCCTTGGATGCCACATACATTATTATTTTGCTGTGGGTTCTTATGACTGCTTTGACCAAGTTTCTGAAGCAGTCAACATTCACACAACCCACAAGTATTTAGCAGTACTGCTGTCAGGGACACTCAGTAATGCTTTTCTACTTTTCTTATTGATCTGTCCTTAATCTTTTTTTCTTTCAGCTTGAATTTCTCTCTCATCCTGTTTCCTGAACTAATATTTAAATCATGCCCTTATTTTATGCTATTTTTAGCTTAATTTTATGCTCTTTCAATTTTTTTTCTTTTTTTAACAACACTCCTTTCCTTTATCTTGTGCTAAATAAATTGTGTGTGTGCGTGTGTACATATAAATATATATATAAATATATATATGATCTCTATTATTCCATTACTGGATATTATAGCTCTTTTTCACTTATTAAATGTACTCACCTAACCTTAACCTCTGTGAGGTAATTCACATTATTCACCTTATATGATTACTTACTCACAATAAGCTATCTGTTCCAAATATAAGAGGGGAACATTTTTTTCCATTTGACATCAATTACATTTGTTTCACTTACTTCACTCAATACATATGCCAGCTTCAAGTAAATTTTCCCTACTAATATTGAAAGTTATATATTCTGCAAAAGTATAAATTCATATAGGTCATCCTGAAAACTACATGACCACAATGTGAAGTTTGGGATCATTACCTTGTCATTCATTAGTCATTATTTTAGGAAAGGTAGTTGCTACTTGCTGATTACTTTAAAAGAAAACCTTCTATACATAGCAAAATATCAAATATAATGAAACTAACATACATGACATATATGAAAAGTAGCTGATACTAGATGAGTACTGAAAAGTGCTATTTTTTTTTTCATTTTCTTCAACAGATGTTGTAACTGCAATTACTACAGCATTGTGCTGATGGTTAGCACAGTTTTAAATGACAGTCATGGTCAGAGAGCTAAGTTAACAACCAACCACTACATCTCATAAAGAAGTCTCCCCATGAACAAACAGTTTAGAGTTTCATATCTTTAGGATAAACCTATGGGTGTGTATGTGTGTCCAGCTATTTGCGACCCCATGGACTGTAGCACACCAGGCTCCTCTGTTTTCCACTATCTCCAGGCATTTGCTCAAATTCATGTCTGTTGAGTCAGTGATGCTGTTAATATATAACCATCTCCTCTATCACCCCTTCCTTCTATTGCCTTCAGTCTTTCCCAGAATCGGGGTCTTTCTAATGGGTAGGCTTTTCACACCAGGTAGCCAAAGTATTGTAGCTTCAGCAACAGTCCTTGCAATGAATTCAGGGTTGATTTCACTTAGGATTGACTGGCTTGATCTCCTTGCAGTCCACAGTATTCTCAAGAGTCTTCTCCAGCACCAAAATTCAAAACGATCAAAAAAGCACTCAGCCTGTTTTATGGTTCAACTCTTACATGAATGCTGGAAACACACACACACACACACACACACACACACACACACAGCTTTGCCTACACAAATGTCAAAGTGATATCTCTACTTTTTAATACACTATCTAGGTTTGTCATCACTTTCCTTCCAAGAGCATGGATCTTTTAATTCCATGGCTGCAGTCATCGTCTACAGTGATTTTGGAGTCCAAGAAAATAAAATCTGTCACTGCTTCCACTTTTTCCCCTTCTATTTGCCATGAAGTGATGGTACCATTTGTCACAATCTTATTTCTTTTTAATTAATTTATTTTTAATTGAAGCATAACTGTTTTACAATATTGTATTGGGTTCTGCCATATATCAACATGAATCAGCCATAGGTACTCTCCCTCTTGAACATCCCTCCCACCTCCCAGCCTATTACACCCCTCTAAGTTGATACAGAGACTTGGTTTGGTTTCCCTCAGTCATACAGCAAATCCCCATTGGCTATTTTACATATAGTAATGTATATGTAAAATATACATTAAAATATACATGTAAAATATACATCACTTCATGGGAAATGGATGGGGAAACAGAGGAAACAGTGTTCTATTTATTTTGGGGGGGCTCCAAAATCACCGCAGATGGTGACTGCAGCCATGAAATTAAAAGACACTTACTCCTTGGAAGAAAAGTTATGACCAATCTAGATAGCTTACTCCAAAGCAGAGACATTACTTTGCCAACAAATGTCTGTCTAGTCAAGGCTATGGTTTTTCCAGTGGTCATGTATGGGTGTGAGAGTTGGACTGTGAAGAAAGCTGAGTGCTGAAGAATTGATGAAGTGTGGTGTTGGAGAAGACTCTTGAGAGTCCCTTGGACTGCAAGGAGATCCAACCAGTCCATTCTGAAGGAAATCAGCCCTGGGATTTCTTTGGAAGGAATGATGCTGAAGCTGAAGCTCCAGTACTTTGGCTACCTGATGCAAAGAGTTGACTCATTGGGAAAGACTCTGATGCTGGGAGGGATTGGGGGCAGGAGGAGAAGGGGATGACAGAGGATGAGATGGCTGGATGGCATCACTGACTCGATGGATGTAAGTCTGAGTGAACTCCAGGAGTTGGTGATGGACAGGGAGGCCTGGTGTGCTGCGATTCATGGAGTCACAAAGAGTTGGACACGACTGAGCCACTGAACTGAACTGAACTGAATGTATATGTTTCTATTTTACTCTCTCCATCCGTCCCACCCTCTCCTTCCTCTCCTACCACCCTGTCCATAATTCTGTTCTCTATGTCTGCCTCTCCATTGTTGCCCCACAAATAGGTCCATTATTGCCGCTTTTCTAGATTCCATATATATGTTAATTTACAATATTTGTTTTTCTCTTTCTGACTTACTTCACTCTGTATAATAGGCTTGAGGTTCATTCATCTTGAACTGATTCAAATGCATTCCTTTTTAGAGGTGAGTAATATTCCATTGTACATATATTCTGTAACACAGCTTCTTTATCCATTCATCTGTTGATGGACATCCAGCAATACTCCCCCCCACCAGCAGGCATATATCCTGAGGAAATCAAAATTGAAAAAGGCGCATGCACCCTAATGTTCATTACAGCACTATTTACAATAGGTAGAACATAAAAGCAATATTAGTGTTTTTTTTTATTTTTTTATTTTTTTAAAATTTTATTTATTTATTTATTTTTTAAATTTTAAAATCTTTAATTCTTACATGCGTTACCAAACATGAACCCCCCTCCCACCTCCCTCAAGTCAGCCTTTTCACTCTTCTCCTTAACCCTCATCAAGAGGCTCTTTTGTTCCTCTTTGCTTCCTGTCATTAGAGTGGTATCATCTGCATATTTGAGGTTGCTGATATTTCTCCTGAAAATCTTGATTCCAGCTTGTGATGACTCCAGGCAGGCATTTCACATGATGTACTCTGCATATAAGTTGGATAAGCAGGGTGACAATATACAGTCTTGCAATACTCCTTCCCCACTTTTAACCAGTCCCATGTCTTTAAGAATTTTCCATGGTTTGTTGTGGTCTACACAGTATAATAAATATAACTGTAGGCACAGTTTATTTGGAAGATTGAGTGGCAAATTATGCACTTCAAATTTCCATGGTGTGACATTGTTCTCTCAGAATGTACCTCTAGCCCTGGTGGCAAACTCCTTGCTCTCTTATTGGTGATGACTCCACAACCTTTTAAATGGGATGTGTTCAGGATATTTCAAGTCTGACACAGTCTTGGGTTGACTAAGAAGATGCACACACCCTTAGACAAACCAGTAACAGAAGTGCATCTTGTTCTGCCTCAACACTCTCTACCTTTTGTGGAATTATAGGTTATTCAAGCCAACATCCTGCCCTCTATAATTTTCAAGAAAAAGAGCATATCACTTATTTCTCAAACATCAGGGGAAATTTGTTTTCTTCATCATGTATCATTATTTATCTCTGCACTGAGCAAATATCTATTCAAGGAGTAAAGTAATAGCCATCCTTTCCTGAAAGAATGTTCCATCACTCCAAGTGGTTCTTATGGAAAAGTCATCTAATCTTGGCATTATCTACCTATCTTTACTATTCAGTCTGACTTCACAAAATGTCCATACCTCAATAAACTTTCCTAAAATATCTAGTCTTTTTTTTTTTTTTTAATACAGAGTGGTTGGTGTAACTGTTTTTTTTAAACTAATTAGTTAATTTTAATTGGAGGCTAATTACTTTACAATATTGTGGTGGTTTTTTAGCCATACATTGACATGAATCAGTCACAGGTGTACATGTGTCCCCCATCCTGAATCGGCTCACCCACCTCCCTCCCCATCCCATCCCTCTGGGTTGTCCTACTGTGCCGGCTTTGAGTGCCCTGTTTCATGCATTGAACTTGGACTGGTGATCTATGTCGCATATGGTAATATACATGTTTCAATGTTATTCTCTCAAATTATCCCACAGAGTCCAAAAGTCTGTTATTTATATCTGTGTCTCTTTTGCTGTCTCACATATAAGGTCATCATTACCATCTTTCTAAATTCCATATATATGTGTTAATATACTGTATTGGTGTTTTTCTTTCTGACTTACTTCACTCTGTAAACAGGCTCCAGTTCCATCCACCTCATTAGACTTCCCTGGTGGCTAAGATGGTAAAGCATCTGCTTACAATGCAGGAGACCCAGGTTTGATCTCTACCTTTAGATTTGGGATTAGATCTATTGCTTTTATTATGTTGAGGTATATTCCTTCTATGCCTGCTTTCTAGAGAGTTTTTATCATAAATGGGTGTTGAATTTTGTCAAAGGCTTTCTCTGCATCTATTGAGATAATCATATGTTTTTTATCTTTCAATTTGTTAATGTGGTATATCACATTGATTGATTTGTGAATATTGAAGTATCCTTGCATCTCTGAGATAAAACCCACTTAGTCATGATATATGGTCTTTTTAATGTGTTGTTGGATTCTGTTTGCTAGAATTTGTTAAGGATCTATGTTCATCAGTGATATTGGCTTGTAGTTTTCTTTCTTTGCGGCATCTTTGTCTGATATTGGTATTAGCGTGAAGCTGGCCTCACAAAATGAGTTTGGGAGTTTATCTTACTTTGCAATTTTTTGGAAGAGTTTGAGTAGGATAGATGTTAGCCCTTCTCTAAATTTTTGGTAGAATTCATCTGTTAAGCCATCTGGTTCTGGGGTTTTGTTTGGTGGAAGATTTTTGATTACAGTTTCTATTTCTGTGCTTGTGATGGATCTGCTAAGATTTTCTATTTCTCCCTGGTTCAGTTTTTGAAGATTATACTTTAATTAAAATTCATCCATTTCTTCCAAGTTGTCCATTTTTTTGGCATACAATTGCTGGTAGTAGTCTCTTATGATCCTTTGCATTTCTGTATTGTCTGTTGTGATTTCTCCATTTTCATTTCTAATTTGTTGACTTGATTCTTCACCCTTTTCTCCTTGATGAGTCTGGCTACAAGTTTGTCTATTTTATTTATCTTCTCAAATAACCAGTTGTTGATTTTTGGTATAGTCTCCTTTATTTATTTTTCATTTATTTCTGCCCTAATTTTTATGATTTCTTTCCTTCCACTAACCCTGGAGTTCCTCATTTCTTCTTTTTCTAGTTGCTTTAGGTGTAAAGTTAGATTATTTATTTGATTTTTCTTTTGTTTCCTGATGTAAGCTTGTATTGCTATGAACCTTCCCCCTAGCGCTGCTTTTACAGAATCCCATAGGTTTTCGGTTGTCATGTTTTTATTTGCATTTGTTTCCATGCATATTTTTATTTCTTTTTTGATTTCTTCCAAGATTTGTTGGTTATTCAGAAGTGTGCTCTTTAGCCTTCATAAGCTCATATTTTTAACAGATTTTTTCCCCCATGTAATTGACATCTAATCTTACCACATTGTGATCAGGAAAGATGTCTGAAGTGATTCCAAGTTTTTTGAATTTACCAAGGCTAGATTTATGGCCCCAGATGTGATCCTGTCCTAGAGAATGGGTGTAACTATTTTGCATAGAGTTTAAAAGGTATGCATATATTTTTACAAAAACTGAAAGAGCTACCAGGAATCTTGGTGTTACTCTCATAGCATTTATGACTTGTTTTCAACTTTAGAGCTTTAAGATCACAGATAGAATTATGTTTGATACTGTTACATTTGGTTTTTTTTTTAGTTCAGTTCAGTTCAGTCGCTCAGTCATGTCCAACACTTTGTGACCCCATGAACTGCACCATGCCAGGCCTCCCTGTCCATCACCAACTCCCGGAGTTCACTCAGAGTCACATCCATCGAGTCAGTGATGCCATCCAGCCATCTCATCCTCTGTCGTCCCCTTCTCCTCCAACCCCCAATCCCTCCCAGCATCAGAGTCTTTTCCAATGAGTCAACTCTTTGCATGAGGTGGCCGAAGTATTGGAGTTTCAGCTTTAGCATCATTACTTCCAAAAAGATCCCAGGGCTGATCTCCTTCAGAATGAACTGGTTGGATCTCCTTGCAGTCCAAGGGACTCTCAAGAGTCTTCTCCAACACTACAGTTCAAAAGCATCAATGCTTCGGTGCTCAGCCTTCTTCACAGTCCAACACTCACACGCATACATGATCACTGGAAAAACCATAGTCTTGACTAGATGGACATTTGTTGGCAAAGTAATGTCTCTGCTTTTTAATATACTGTCTAGGTTGGTCATAACTTTTCTTCCAAGGAGTAAGCGTCTTTTAATTTCATGGCTGCAATCACCATCTGCAGTGATTTTGGAGCCCCCCAAAATTAAGTCTGACACTGTTTCCACTGTTTCCCCATCTATTTCCCATGAAGTGATGGGACTGGATGCCATGATCTTCGTTTCTGAATGTTGAGCTTTAGGCCAACTTTTTCACTCTCCTCTTTCAGTTTCATCAAGAGGCTTTTTAGTTCCTCTTCACTTTTTGCCATAAGGGTGGTGTCATCTGCATATCTGTGGTTATTGATATTTCTCCCAGCAATCTTAATTCCAGCTTGTGTTTCTTCCAGTCCAGCCTTTCTCATGATGTACTCTGCATATAAGTTAAATAAGCAGGGTGACAATATACAGCCTTGATGTACCTCTTTTCCTATTTGGAACCAGTCTGTTGTTCCATGTCCAGTTCTAACTGTTGCTTCCTGACCTGCATACAGATTTCTCAAAAGGCAGGTCAGGTGGTCTGGTATTCCCATCTCTTTCAGAATTTTCCACAGTTTATTGTGGTCCACACAGTCAAAGGCTTTGGCTTAGTCAATAAAGCAGAAAGAGATGTTTTTCTGGAAGTCTCTTGCTTTTTCCATCATCCAACAGATGTTGGCAATTTGATCTCTGGTTCCTCTGCCATTTCTAAAACCAGCTTGAACATCTGGAAGTTCATGGTTCACGTATTGCTGAAGCCTGGCTTGGAGAATTTTGAGCATTACTTTACTAGCATGTGAGATGAATGCAATTGTGCAGTAGTTTGACCATTCTTTGACATTGCCTTTCTTTCGAGTTGGAATGAAAACTGACCTTTTCCAGTCTTGTGGCCACTGCTGAGTTTTCCAAATTTGCTGCCATATTGAGTGTAGCACTTTCACTGTATCATCTTTCAGGATCTGAAACAGCTCAGGTATCAATTTTGTTACATATATCAATGTTGCATATATCAATATGAGGTATTGAATTTACCAATTCAATTTTTGTATCTGTGTTTTAAAAGATGATTCAGCATAAAATAATGCTTGTTTAAATTTCCAAACAACAAACTTACAATTTTAACTTAATTCCTTATATCTAATAACACTCTTAATTGTACAACACTGTATATCAAAATTAAAAAGGAATATTACCATCTGCTAGAGGTGAGGAAAAAAATGTTGAATTAAATTTATTGTTACTTAGGCATATCATAGCTTCTTCAAAAATAAATTGAAAGGATATTTCACTGCTGCCTGACATTATACATAATAAATATTGCTAAAAGGGCTTTATAAACTATAAAAAATTGTACAATATTGAAATGAGTTTAATATAATATCAGAAAGAACAATTTAAATTTTAATATTCAAAAGTCCAAGCCTACTCTAATAACAGCTTATTAGTAAATATCTAACACTTTCTACAGAGAAACAGTTTATTTCCCACAGAGAAATCAACATATAAACAAAAACCTTAATGAACATACAATCTGGTTTTAAGGAACAGATGCTAATCAATAATTTGATATCTAAAATCAAACAACAAGGGATTAATGGAAAACATTTCTTCAAAAAAGAGTAATTTGAATCATTATATTTCATGTTTGTAAATTAGAAAAACTTTACAATATGTTATGTTTCTCAAACGTTCGTATAATGGATATGCTTTAAAAATTAGCAAGTAATTTTCAACAAATAAATAAATTTAGATATGTATTATTTACCATGGGTGATATTTTCATAAAGAGAAGACTCAGTCATTACTTCTAAATTCCAATAACTCTTTGTGGAGAAATGATTTATCTAATAAACTCCACATGGTAATGAATAGGTAAAATCAGAGGATCAAAGGAATAAATAGAAAGTTCTAATTACTTCTTAAATTTTATCTTTCTGAAATAATGCTGCTAATATAAGCATTGATAATATAGATGATATAGTTACTATTCACCTAATTTGTCTCAGTTTACATCTTATAATTGGATAAAATGATTTAAAATCATGACCTTAACTTTGTCTAACACAGTAAGTGAATAAAAATGCAAGATCATAGCCTTGAGTTTATGATTGATTTCAAGATATTTTCAATAGCCTACTGGTGTAATTCTATCTTTATATCACACAAATATGTCCATCTCAACATGGCTTGTAGTGAATTATTTATCTTTGACCTCAAATATTTTCCCCTATTATATTCTCCATGTAAGTGAATTATACATCTATATACACCATCTTTAAGGTGTTTTAACTTCATATTCTGGTCTCTAGTACAAAGGTAGTAAATGATATTTCATTAGACTTCTAATTTTGACTTCCAATAATTTAACTTCTTAATTTCTTTCCAGGTAAATAAGGGTGATATTAAGTGTGACCATTACATTCTTTGAACAATGAAAGATAAAAGGAAATAATAAGTATTACTTCCAGGATTAAAACTGTGATTTCTCTTGTGTAATTTTCTATGCACAATTTCTCTGTCGTGAAAAATGTGATGCTACTTTTGGAAGCTAGGGTGATATTAACCCACCTCATAGTGTCATGAAGAAGACTTTATATTTACAAATCAATGTTAATTCTGCTTTAAGACATCACAACCTAGACTATCCTTGTAAATACTCTATTATATGTATTAAAACATAATGATTAAATATTTTGAATTAAAATTATTTTGAAATTCTAGTCTCCTTCCCTCTTCCATAACATAGGCTTCTAATAATTGTTGAGTTTATCTTTCACTTATCTTTCCCCCCAGAAATGTTTTTATTGCTGTACAACATTTATTTATTTTTAATGGGAGGATAATTGTTTTATAATGTCATGTTGATTTCTGCCATGAAACAACATGAATCAGTAATAAGTATACAGATATCCAGGCTTCCCTGTTAGCTAAGATGATAAAGAATCCACCTCCATTGCAGGAGACCCAGGTTCCATTCCTGGGTTGGGAATATCCCCTGGAGAAGGCAATGGCTACCCACTTTAGTACTCTTACTTGGAAAATTTCATAGACAGAGAAGCCTGGTGGGCTACAGTCCATGAGGTCACAAAGAGTTGGACATTACTGAGAGACTAAGCACAGCACAATAGAATTTTTATTAGATATGAAGTGTGAGAGAAAAGTCAATGAACCCCAGTTTCTTTTCTAAGCAATTAGATGGAATAATATACTATCAACTATGTTAGCGGAAAGTCTGGGATTCACATTTTAACATTTTAAATTTGATATTAACATGGAAATGTTGAGTAGCTATATGGATATGTGTGTCAGGAGCTAAAAAATATTCTGGAGTATTTCTTTAAGACCAGGAATTCCCCTTGATTGTCCTTCCACATGCTTATTTTTTAAACCAGGTATTGTATTAATAGTGCAAGTCAGTGTCTTAGTCAAATATTGACTTTCTTTGAAATATTATTCTTGACAAAAATAATGAAAATTAACTTAATTATATAAAGCCATGCATCTTATTTACTTATATGCTAACTAAGACCCAGAACAAATTTATACAAAAGATGTTGTCTAACTATTGAGAATATCCTTACTGGAATAGGAGTTTTATCACTTTTTTCCTCCATAAGTTTTTATTCTACCACAAAGTCACTCTCAATTATTCAATAATTTCAAGTTAAACATAATTCTATTGAATTTTACTAGTGCATGAGATTGTTTTTCTTCCAAAGATTCCATGTATTGCTCTTCCTTTATGATTTAGCTATCTTTTCCAAGTAAATTCACAAATATTTATATGTTTGTGCACTACGATAATAGATGTTTAGAGTGTCATTTATCATTTAATTCTGCCATGCCCAGCATCATTGATTGTTCCTTGAAGCAGAATGGTTTCAAGAAATGTCTGCATCCTTTGCAAGATAAATCAGTCAAACTTCCCAACACATATGAGCCTTACATAAAATTACACAAGTTGAGTTTGGTGATTGTTGGCTTTAAGCATAATAAAATTAGACATTCCTACTTAGGATTCAGTTTTATTCTCATTATGATTCTTTAGTATTCATTGTATTTTAACACTAAGTTTCTAGTAAATACATTGAAGTAATAACTAAATCCATATCTGAATAAATGCAATGGGGATATCTGTGAATATATGTGTACATTTCTGCATTACTGTACATCAAGTTATCACATTAAGCAAGAGTTCACTTGGGCTCCCCAGGTGGCTCAGGGGGTAAAGAATCCACCTGCAATGCAAGAGGTATAGATTCAATCCCTGTGTTGGGAAGATTCCCAGGAGGAAGAGACATGGCAACCCTCTCCAGTTTTCTTGCCTGGAGAATCCCATGGACAGAGGAGCCTGTCAGGCTACGGTCCATAGGGTCACAAAAAGTCAGATATGACAGAAGCGACTGAGCACGCTTGTGTAAGATCCCACTATAGTTGTGTTCTTACATTATTTATTGGCTCAAAGAATTTAGGCAAAAGTGTATGCAAATATGTTAGCTTAAAATTTACACCAGAGATTAAAATCTATAAATATGTAAATTGCATTTATTTCAAAATTGACTTTTTTCTACAGATCCTAAAATGACAAATCCAAAGATGCTTAAAAGGCAATACCAAAATGGCAGGATATCTTCAGCCCTCAGCAGACTACCTTACACATAATAGCCACTGAGTGGAAGTGCATCCAATCACTGAAATAATGAAAAATGTATTTTAAAAAACTAATACTGGGGATTGTTATAACTACAATATTTATTCTATCTAGACTAGATTTTCCAAAGTTTATATATATATTTTCCAATTGTTATTAATAAAAACTATTATTTTTTAATATATTAAAAAAAAACTTTTAACAATTTTTCAATTGACCATTTTACTGCAAAGTATTTTATAGTTAGCAAAATACCATTCAGTGAAATGTTTTGTTGGTTATTTGTCAGAGGGAGAAGAGTAATGCATAATATTAGTATTAATGTAATGAAGATAAACTTTATGATATACATCTAGAATCTAGTTAAATTTGAAATGGGTCAGACAACCTCACATATTGTTGCTTCTCATGGTGAGTAAATAAATTAAAATTATGCATTCATCCAGACTGGGAAGATTTAAGGAAACAATTCAGTGTAATTCCTTAAAGAAAGACAGTTTCAAACTAAATAAAATGTGTAATTTTACATATGAATACTGTTTATGAAAGCAAACTATTTGTCTTTATCTTAAAATAAATAAATTTATATTAATAAAAATAAAAAATAAAAAGCTAATGTGATAAATATTAATACAGATTTTAAATATATGTATGTATTTATATGAATGATTTTGTCTACCCTTAGATATTGGATTGATTTTGTCAGTCTTTAAGAAAATAAACACATTTTCCTGCCAAAAAAAAAAAAAAAACAAAGCAACCTATTTGCCTTTATCTTCTGGTGATCCCAATGAGTTTCTGAATAGGCCAGTTTCTGTTTAAAGTTGTATTTTTCCAGTATATAGAAATTTCAGTTTCATATCATTGGGGCAGTTTAAAAAATGAAAACCAAACAGTGTCAAACTTTATTTTTTTGGACTCCAAAATCACTGCAGATGGTGACTGCGGCCATGAAATTAAAAGATGCTTACTCCTTGGAAGAAAAGTTATGACCAACCTAGATAGCTTATTCCAAAGCAGAGACATTACTTTGCCGACTAAGGTCTGCCTAGTCAAGCCTATGGTTTTTCCAGTAGTCATGTATGGATGTGAGAGTTGGACTGTGAAGAAGACTGAGCGCCGAAGCATTGATGCTTTTGAACTGTGGTGTTGGAGAAGACTCTTGAGAGTCCCTTGGACTGCAAGGAGATCCAACCTGTCCATTCTGAAGATCAGCCCTGGGATTTCTTTGGAGGGACTGATGCTGAAGCTGAAACTCCAGTACTTTAGCCACATCATGCGAAGAGTTGACTCATTGGAAAACACTATGATGCTGGGAGGGACTGGGGGCAGGAGGAGAAGGGGACGACCAAGGATGAGATGGCTGGATGGCATCACTGACTCGATGGACGCGAGTCTGAGTGAACTTCGGAAATTGGTGATGGACAGGAAGGCCTGGCGTGCTGCGATTCATGGGGTCGCAGAGTCGGACACGACTGAGCGACTGAACTGAACTGAATCCTTAGTGTTTGGTGCTGCTGCTGCTGCTAAGTCGCTTCAGTCCATGGCATTTTCCAGGCAAGTGTAGTGGAGTGGGTTGCCATTGTCTTCTCCGAGTTAGTGTTTATAACTTCTATAAAATATAGTGTTATTTTATTAACAGTGCATTCAGGACCACCTGTGAGAATAATGGAGTTTTTTCACCCATATATTTAAAGATCACGTATCTCCGGCCAAACTTGAAGAGGAGCTTCTGGTGAGTCCTGCTGTCAGCACCATTGTGTTTGGTCCTGTTTTCATGCAATCTAAAGGTTCTGTGTAAAGCCATCTGCTCATTTTGTACCCCAAACTTCCTCTTGAGGGTTTTGCATCACACTGAGGTATGCATGTTAACGAGCCCAAAGGATATAATATTTAATCTTTACTAGAACATATTTTGTAGGAGGGAGGATTACTATTGACTAGTTTATAAATCTCGGATGGAACCAGCTGATATATTCAAAAGAGTAGTTATTATTTGCCAATGCTCTTTAATCCATCTCATAAACTTAACAGTAATACTATTGTAAAAAATCTCTTTGACTGTGATAGGATCATTGTCCATAGTGGAAAGTGCATAATGAAACTGTTTTTGTATTAGTCACATTTCCTATTTCAAGATGGTGAATTGTATAGGTTGTTTGTGGAAGTAGATGCAAGATAAAAATGCTTCCCTAATTTTTTTTTTTTTTTGAGTAGGAAACAGTATTTTAATTGAGGATGTAGAGTCTGGCAATTCCTTCAGATAAGTGTGTAAGTTTATTTAAAGCTTTTCATAAAATAGAAATAAAATAGAAGAAAACAGCTTCTTTTAGTTAGCTTCCAAGTATTATTAGAGCTGCTGGTCACTTAAAAATAGGTGAAGTTAAACCTGAGTCCCTGACATTGCTCTTCAAAATATTATTTCTGTCTCAGAAGGTAAATATAAGGAAAATGAACCCTCATAGCTTAAGAGAAAAAGCATTTGATTGCTAGTGTTTCTTATAGCTTGAATGCAAAATTCTAAATTGACTCCCATTATTCATTGATTTGGAATTCTAAGAAGTATAAATAGTCAATGTTCTATGACAACTTGGAGTGGTAGAATGGAATGGGAGGTGGGAGAGAGGTTCAGGGGGAAGGGGACATATGTATACCTATGGCTGATTCATGTTGCTATATAGCAGAAACCAACACAACATTATAAAGTGATTATCTTCCAATTAAAAATAAATAGAAATTTAAGACTATAGATATAAATAGCAATTTTTCTGAGTGCAAATGTTTTCACTTAAAATAGTTTTATTTTTATTTTTTAATATAAATTTATTTATTGGAGGCTAATTACTTTACAATATTGTACTGGTTTTGCCATACATACATCAACATGAATCCGCCACGGGTATACTTGTGTTCCCCATTCTGAACCACCTCCCACCTCCCTCCCCATACCCTCCCTCTGGGTCATCCCAGGGCACCAGTCATGAGCATCCTGTATCATGCATCAAACCTGGACTGGCGATCTGTTTCACATATGATAATATACATGTTTCAATGCCATTCTCCCAAACCATACCACCCTCACCCTCTCCCACAGAGTTCAAAGACTGTTCTACACATCTGTGTCTCTTTTGCTGTCTCACATACAGGGTTATCATTACCATCTTTCTGAATTCCATATGTATGCATTAGTATACTGTATTGGTGTTTTTCTTTCTGGCTTACTTCACTCTGTATAATAGGCTCCAGTTTCATTCACCTCATTAGACCTGATTCAAATGTTTTCTTTTTAATGGCTGAGTAAATATATTCGTAATGGAAATTTCTGATGTTTTGTTAGTTCAGTAGTGTTCATCCCTTAAATTCAATTCCAGTGGACATAATTGACTTCATATAAACACAAAATACCATACTTAGGCTACTAGATCATATACTCCTTTTTTTTGTTTCTTAAACTATGCTCTAGGAATAATCATTTAAGTAGTTATTTAAAGATGCAATATCCATTTCTTCTTTAAACTTCTTAAACACTCAGACAGCTAGAAAGTGTGTGTAACTTATCACATACAGTGTGGAGTTATTTTGAAAAAACCTTGACCAACTACATGGCTGAAAAAATGTAGACTCTATCTACATATTAAAACAGTACTTTTACCTACCTCAGAAAAAAAAAAAACAAAATCAAGCAAACATATTGCAGGAGTAGAAACATATCAGTAAAGGAGATTATGCATTATCTTCCATCAGAAGATAGACTCATGGCTCAACAAATTAGCATTATTTACAACAAAATTTTAGGTAGTACAAATGTTTATCAGCAAGTACTTTGACCACCATGATGCTCATCACACATTCAAGGCTTCTAAGTGAATTTAGTCATATTTTGCAAGACTCCAATATCCCACTCCATCCCCTCGAAAATGTAAGGTAGGTCCAGGACAGTGAGTAGCTGAAAGAACTGAGAGCAACAAGGAAGATGAGCATTGATCTAAGGTTAGATACTTTCAACACCTAAAGCATTTACTTTATATATAATTTTTCCTAGTTTTATAGTTGTTTTTAGCTGATGAGCTTGTCAAGTTTCAATTACTTTGCTATCCTTAGAACTGGAAGTTCATGATATAACTATAATTTTAACTGGTTTGTCCTCTTCCCTATATTTCTCCATACTACCAATATTCCTCTTAAATAATTCAGGTTTTATTTTACTATAGTATATCCAATGACATTAAAATTATAACAGACGCATTGATTTTATGCATAATTTCATTTATTTACAATATATTTATTAAGAACCCCATGTAATAATTTGCAACCTCAGTTGTAGTTCATATTTCCTCAGAACTTTGAAGTCCATTCAAATCTAGGGTTGAAGAAACACTCTTGTGGATGGATAGTTTTCAAATATACCCCAAAAGTCTCTTTAATTTTTCCAAACTTTGTCCAAACTTGTCTCTTAAATTTTATCTATCTGTTTCTTTTGCAGTTAAATATGGAAGAATTACTTGGCTTTGTATTTATGGTCATTAGTACAAAAGTAATTGATGTTTATTCTGTTTTGTTTTTCACTTCTGTTTTGTTTTAAATTCACATTCAAATATCAATTTATAGAATTCTCACACCAGAAATCTATAGTTTAACTCATCAGAAATATCTTTACTATTTATCACTGAAAAAAACTCCTTTGAGTCCCCTCCTACCTCTTACAAACTTTGAATTTGTTTGTTGTACCCATATAGGGAATCTTTCCTTTGAAAGTGTTATCATACATGCTTTTTGAGTTACTGTTTCTTTGAGTATTGTTTCTCTGTACACACACAAAACCTTTGCCTTTCTGTCACTGAAAAATTGTACAAAACATTTACTCATTAACAGAGCTTACTTTTCTCCTCAAACTGCTACATATTTACAATTTTCATATTTTTTTCTGTTATCTTATGTACTCTATCATCTTGATCTATATTATCAGATGTTACTTTAGTGATTATTTGACTTTTTATCTATGTATTTATTTGTTGTTTTGTTCAGGATTCTATAACTTCAGTATTCAATATTGGGCATTTATAATTTACTAAAGGGCTTCTCTGATGGTTTAGACAGTAAAGAGTCTAACTATAATGTGGGAGACTTGGGCTTGATCCCTGGGTTGAGAAGGCACCCTGAAGAAGGGAATGGCTACCCACTCTAGTATTCTTGCCTGGAGAATTCCATGGACAAAGGAGCCTGGCAAGCTACAGTCCATGGGGTGGCAAAGAGCTGGACATGACTGAGTGATGTTTACTTTCAAATCACAAAAAATTCTACTTAAAAGAAATTTTCTGACTTATTGACCTATTCCTTCAGCAAAAAGAAACCCATTATACTTTTTCTAATATAAATATGTCTTTTGATGATAAATTATCTTTATTGTTGTTTTTCTTGATGAGTTTTGATTCACTTTCATTTCTAGAGGATTGATTGTAATAAATATTTAATTTGAGTTTTACAATAACCACCTTTGAAATGTTTGAAGACATAATTCCATTACCTTTTGCTTTCTTTCACTTGATATATCTTATTGTGTTTCCATTAAAGGAAATATATCTTTTTCCTCCTTTCCCCAATATTTTTTCATTGTCTCCCTCTCCCTGCCTCTAGCAACCTTCTTATGATTCCTAGAGTTGTATGTGTATGCATTATATTTTGCAGTATATAGTGAAATACTTCCTGGGTCCTATTATTTCTTTCATTCTTGTGATGCTTTCTCTATTTTCAATTCATCCATAACACTGACCTTAAACGTAAGAGTCTTCTTTGAAGCCTTGCATGTTGACCTCTATTTTGGATGACATCAACTTTGATTTTGTTCCACTGGCTCGAATAATGCACTGTAGTTTACTCAATATCTAGAGTGAGAACAATTCGAATGTTGTGTGTTGGGGGTGGGGGTGGGAAATGCTGCTAATTTGGTTTTATTTCTCTTGGCTCTTCTCCTTTCTCAGATTTTGACCCAGAAATTCTGCAATGCCTTGGCAGTTTTCAATTTATTCTTTTATCACATATTTTTCAAATCTAATATTCTCTAGATCATATTATAAGCTTGTCATCATGGAATACTCATTATATGGCAATTCCCTTATTACGAATAACATATAATGCTAAATAAGTTAGAGAAATGTAGTGAAAGTTTCCTGAAATGACAGAAAGTAGGGGGCCAAATTAAGCCTGATGCATCAGGAAGAATTGGAGTTCTAGCCACCATCATCCCCCCCTACACACACACACATACGCAGAGAAAGAGAGCAAGGGAGGAGGAGGGGAGAATGAGATCAAGAGAGGTAAGAAACAAATAAGCCAGAATGTTAATGGCCCCATGGTTGAATCTGGGTCAAAGGCACATGAACATCTATCTTTCTATTATGTACTTTTCTATGTTTGAACTCTTTCAACATTTACCAAACAATAACAGAAAATAAAATAGTTATAAAAGAACTAATTCATATGTCACTGTTTCTAAGAAGTTTTTATAATACATTGGAATAAAATTATTCTCTACTTTTGCTCCAATCTTTTAACATTTTCTTAAATTCCTCCTCTGCTACTTAATTTCATCTTATATTAGTATTATTTGTACATATCTCAATTTCATAGAAATGTGAGGGAAAAAATCCAAGTCAAGGACAATGAGAAAGCCATCTTTGTATTCTCCTATGAGACTAATAGCAGTACTTTACACATATAAGAATTCAGGACATAATTAGTTACTTAAATATAATTGACACTTTCAAAGTGGAGTGTGGTAGACACAAAGATCTGCCCCCCTGAGATCCAGCTTCAAGAGAAAATGATTCTCACACAGAGGAAGTGTGGTTAGCTCCTTTACAGTCAGCCTCAGTAGTGGACAGGTACCTATTTTGGAGATAGGGACTCTATCCCTATGACATCCCTAGCAAAATAATACACATCCTAACTCTGTCTGAGAATCTTTTTTAAAAAAATTCAACTTGTGGCATTTAGAACCAAAAATGGTGCAAGAATATAGTCAATAAGATGGAACGGAATTTCAGAACTAGATTAGTCTGTGTGATTGCTTGGGTGTTGATAAACATTCCACCACTGTTAATACATACAGCAAACTTCTGACACAGGCTCTCAATTCAGTTCTTAAAACTTTCATCATTGAATGAATTAGGATTGTGTATAGATAGAAGGGGCTGCAAAGTTGATGTACAAATCATTTGGGATGTATGAAACCAAAACTGCCTGTAAGGCTAATGGCCTTAGGGATCTATTGCTAAGTGTTTCCGATAACAGAAAATAATGAAGAACTAAGGGCTGATAAAGTGAATTTAAACACAGATGTGAAAATCAGATACACTTTTTGGTTGTGTATAAAGAATCTTTCATCTGCAAAGGGAGAGTGGAGATAATGTAGGCAAACTAAGTACTTAAGAGTCAAATGTGTTAAAATTCAAACTTAATTGTCCAACAAAAGCAGGTAGTTATACCAGAATCTGGTACTGATTTTGAAAACCTGACACTATGACATGAAATGGAGGCCCCTGGGTGAGCACTCCCAAATGTTTTAAATCTCTGACACATTTTAAAATTCTAAGGCAAAGAGGCTCCTTTCTCCACTGATATAGCACTTCACCTATTCTAAAAGATAACACAAAGCCCTCTACAGCCTCAGACAGCAATGCAACAGATGCCCCTCTCAGAATTTTCTACCACCTCATGGTCACTAGAACTATAAGGATTTGAAAGCAAGCTGGAGCTAATTATAGAATATGGAGACTGTATAACTCAAAAGAGCTGCCAAGATCTAACGAGCATGTACTGCTGCTGCTAAGTCACTTCAGTCGTGTCCGACTCTGTGTGACCCCATAGACAGCAGCCCACTGTCTATAGACAGGCTCCACTGTCCCTGGGATGCTCCAGGCAAGAACACTGGAGTGGGTTGCCATTTCCTTCTCCAATGCATGAAAATGAAAAGTGAAAGTGAAGTTGCTTAGTCGTGTCCGACTCTTGGTGACTCCATGGACTGCAGCCTACCAGGCTCCTCCGTCCATGGGATTTTCAAGGCAAGAGTACTGGAGTAGGGTGCCATTGCCTTCTCCAAATGAGCATGTACTAAAGGGAACTAACTCATGTGACAAATTTTGAAGGCACTAGATCAGAGGGGTGAAATTCAAAAAATTAAGAGTAGGAAAAATTCTCAGGCACATGCTCTGCAATTGAAATATCAAAATTATTGTGGAAGGTGGGGTGGAAAAAAATGAAAGGTTCAGAAAGTTGGGCATATTGGAATGGATATACTCTTTACAACCAGAAGGCTCATCAGTCAATTATGTTCAACAAGAAAGCTTAGAAGACTCTTACATCTTTGTATGGATTAGCTTCAAGGAAAATTCTGCTAAGAGTGACACACTAGCATCACTAGATCACTTGTGGTTTTTCTTTGCAGGCCAGGTCTAATAAAAAGAGAAGTTGACATAAAACTTGACTCACTGAGGATGATACAATCCTGTAACAATTGAAAGGCAGTGAGATTTAGCCTAGAAGTTAGGGGTCATGATGATCATATTGGGTATTAAAGTAAGAACGACAGCAATGTGCTCAGAGATATTGACTATATATGCCCCAAACATGACCTTCACTTTTCAAAGTGATCTAGCTTTTGCCATTGCTAAATATACAACCTGTCAATAACAGAGACAAATCTGAGTTCCACAATATGGCATCACTTCTCTGGGCCATGAATTGTCCACTTGATCACAGACGTACACAGTGGGATTATTTCAGTCAGTTAGAATGCAAACTTTTGGCTATGGATTTGTCTTTTTTGCCCACAGAGATTCAGCAAACATCTCCCAGCACTAGATCTCAAATTACAACAGACAAGGGCAACCGCTAAACTGTAAAGGAGTTTCAGTCATCAATGGGTAACTATAGATTTCAGTGGTCACATCATATAGGATATCCAGAAGCTTCCTGCATGATAGAACATTAGATTGATCTACTGAAGAAACAGCTGAAGCAAGAGAGTAAATAAAACTCAATTATTTGTACCAATGTGGGAAAATAATGAGGGTATTGCATGCAAATAAATTTTCAGAACTACATCTCAATGTCTGTTTTTATTTTTTTTTTCTGTTTAATCCTTCGTCCACTTCTTTTCACAGGTGTTAATCATTAATAAATGTCTTACAGCTGAAACTCTGAGTCAGTGTCTGCTTTCAGAAAGTATATAGTACACTTATGCAGGGATAATCAAATGAAAGTGCAGAAATGCAAGGAGGAAAATTAGAACTTTCATATATCTTTCAACTCAAAAATCTCTTTTTCTGTCTCTCTGTCACTGTCTCTCTCTCTCTCTCTCTCTCTCTCTCTATATATATATATATATATATATATATATATATATATAAAACCATGAAAATGCATTTAGGCATATACTCTTCAAATTCAACTAAGGTTTATAAATCATCAGTGGGCCAACTAGATCACAAAAACCATGTATAAGACAGAGTCTAAGGGAATGGATGTGCAGTTGCAAATAACCTAATTAAAATGTTTTAGTACCTAATCCATACAAAGATGTAAGACTCTTCTAACTTTATCAATTTATCTACATATCCACACAAATACACTTACATACTTGCTCTCACAAATAAAAACATATTCAATCTCATTTTAACACACTAAATATACATATGTTAGAATTAAGTAAGCATGCATAATTTATTTATTAAAGTTAATTAATTAAAATGACTTATTTATTGTAAGATATGTGTAAATTGATGAAGATGTTGTTTGTGCTAAAAATTTTTGGGATTCTAGATTTCTTGTGAAAAGAATAGATCAAAAGTGACATGACAACCTCAAGATATTTTTTTTTAATATTACATTTTTTACACTTATTATATTAGTGATTTTGTTTCATCCTTATACCAATTTTTACCACTGGCTAATTTAAATGTTACTTCAAAAAGAACTATTGAGGATCACAGAAAATACATTTTCCAATGACATGTCATATGATCACCTACATGCCTTATTCATGGAAATGAAGTAAACATTTGATTCTTTAAATTACACTGAAAAAAATCTTACTCTTTGAACACCTCCTGTAGCAATGAAACAGAAGTGAAATGTTTTAATAAAAATCATATACATAAATATAGCCTGTAGTTAAAAATAAATGTAAAATGAACATTTGATGCACTTCCAACACCAGAGTTCAAAAGCGTCAATTCTTCGGTGCTCAGCCTTCTTCACAGTCCAACTCTCACATCCATACATAACCACTGGAAAAACCATAGCCTTGACTAGACAGACCTTAGTCTGTAAAGAAATGTCTCTGCTTTGGAATAAGCTGTCTAGGTTGGTCATAACTTTTCCTCCAAGGAGTAAGTGTCTTTTAATTTCATGGCTGCAGTCACCATCTGTACTGATCTACTTCATATCAATGAAGTCAGTTTAGTAAATCGCTTCCATTTTCAAAATTAGTGAATTTCAAAACTAGTATGTCCCATTATGTTGCATTATCTTTCTCCCAAACAAGATGTTCTATTCTTGAATTTTTTTGCTTGTTTTAGTTTTGAGTCTCAAATAACTCTGGTAAAGTAGCAGATACAGCCAAACCATCTCCTAATATGTTAAAATGGCATTTGTGAAAATGTTCATTTTATATTAATTGAAAGAGCAAAAATAATGCATGTACGTACATCTGTGTGTTTGTGTATGTGTGTGCATGTTGTTTGGTTACTAAGTAGAATCCCCATGGATTGTAGTCCACCAGGATTTTCCAAGAATACTGGAGTAGATTGACATTTTATTTTCCAGGGGGTCCTCCAGACCCAGTGACTGAGCCCACCATCTGCTGCACTGCAGTTGGATTCTTCACCACTGAGCCACCGGGGAAGCCCCATGTATGTATGTGTATATATATAACTATACACACACACATGTGTGTGTGTATGCATGGTGTTATTCGTGGCTGACTCTTTGTGTCCCCATGAACTGTAGCCTGCCAGTCTCCTCTGTTCATGGAATTTTCCAGGCAAGAATACTGGAGGGAGATATCATATCCTCTTCAACGGTATATTCCAGACCCAAGGATCAAACCAACATCTCTTGCATCTCCTGCATTGACAGGCAGATTCTTTACCACTGCACCACCTGGGAAGCCCATACATACATATAGTATATATATGAATCTGTATATATATTCATGAATCTGTAAATATATATTCATGTATGCATAAGTAAACACTACTACACACTTTAAATATATAGATATAAGTTACATTGCCTCTTTTGCTTTCTTCTTAATACTGTTTTCCTATACCCCAACGCTACCTTGTTCAGGGTTCAATAAATCAATGAGGTGCTTAGTTGAAAGAGAAAATAAAGCTATATTTTATCAAGTATGTATAATGTGCCAAGTTGATCAACCTTGGTATAACATGAGGATCACTGGACCAATTACTGGTTTTTAGTTTCTTTTTTCAGCAGTTGTGTTTTTAAGGATTCATATTTTATGAATTTATTCTTTCTTGGACTATTTCCAAAGAAGAAGGAAATATACCTATTTTTTAATGGAATACAATTTATTCTATTTGCAATTAGTATTTGGCTCCACTGAATTCTAGATCTAAAATGATCAATTATCCCCAACCATGGTGAGAAAATAATAGGTAATAAGAAAACAAACAGATGATGAAATAACTTGATGGAATAAATTGTCATTTTTCCATTTTCATTTTATGTTGTTCAAATTATTACATCTTTTGAGAATGAATTTTTAAAAAAGTAGGAATGTATTTATGTAGTATGCTTTCTGGTTCCTTGAACACAGTTGAGAATTAAAAGTTTTTATTCTCCAACCATGAGAGCAAAGAGAAGAAATGTGACATTCCACAGTTCTAAGATAAATCCAATGAGAAGATGGCCAAACTTAAAGGAAAAGAGAGCAGCACTCTTTTTTTTTTTTTTTAAGATTTAAAATGTTTTATTTTTTATTTTTTTTAAATTTTAAAATCTTTAATTCTTACATGCGTTCCCAAACATGAACCCCCCTCCCACCTCCCTCCCCATAACACCTCTCTGGGTCATCCCCATGCACCAGCTCCAAGCATGCTGTATCCTGCATCAGACATAGACTGGCGATTCAATTCTTACATGATAGTATACATGTTAAAATGTCATTCTCCCAAATCATCCCACCCTCTCCCTCTCCCTCTGAGTCCAAAAGTCCATTATACACATCTGTGTCTCTTTCCCTGTCTTGCATACAGGGTCGTCATTGCCATCTTCCTAAATTCCATATATATGTGTTAGTATATTGTATTGGTGTTTTTCTTTCTGGCTTACTTCACTCTGTATAATCGGCTCCAGTTTCATCCATCTCATCAGAACTGATTCAAATGAATTCTTTTTAACGGCTGAGTAATACTCCATTGTGTATATGTACCACAGCTTTCTTATCCATTCATCTGCTGATGGACATCTAGGTTGTTTCCATGTCCTAGCTATTATAAACAGTGCTGCGATGAACATTGGGGTACATGTGTCTCTTTCAATTCTGGTTTCCTTGGTGTGTATGCCCAGAAGTGGGATTGCTGGGTCATAAGGTAGTTCTATTTGCAATTTTTTTAGGAATCTCCACACTGTTCTCCATAGTGGCTGTACTAGTTTGCATTCCCACCAACAGTGTAGGAGGGTTCCCTTTTCTCCACACCCTCTCCAGCATTTATTGCTTGCAGATTTTTGGATCGCAGCCATTCTGACTTGTGTGAAGTGGTACCTCATTGTGGTTTTGATTTGCATTTCTCTAATAATGAGTGATGTTGAGCATCTTCTCATGTGTTTGTTAGCCATCCGTATGTCTTCTTTGGAGAAATCCTCTACTGGTATAGTGAAATCGTTTGTATTAATGATGTCTCAGACTATGTATTTTTAGATGACGATATCGTAAATAAATTTGCTGAAACTCAGGAATCACTAAACAATATACTTCCAAGAAAAAATGCAAATAGAGTATTAACCTCTTCTGTTAGTCATTTAAAGGACTGAGTTTCATGTAACAGTTTTGAGTAAAAATCTATATGATCCCATGTTGTTAAAAAGTATTTGCACTAGTATCCTTTCATCTCCAGTGATGTTTTACTTATTAAAATAGTTCTACTATGTTTAAAAATATTATTACTTAGTAACATTGCTTTCAGTATATCTTTAGCCTTATACCTGTAAGTTACTTAGGAAATAACTTAAAATATGTACACAAAATTAAATAAAATTAAAGGTTTCATGCTGCCCAGAAAATAAACATTGATGGCTCTTTTTCCTGTAATCTGAGGGTTAAATATCTTAATGTCTCACAAAAAATCCAACAAAAAAACAGAAAACATTTTTCTTGAATTTCCATTTTGAAACTGACTTAACTCAGCTAAGACTGTACAAAGAAAAAGAATATTAAAGGAAAACTTCAAAATCATATATCCTAATTCTGAATTATACATTCTTTCTTCTATACCATGTAACCACACTCCAAAGAAAGAAAAAAATTACCCTAGTCCTCTGAAAATTTCCAGGAACTTTCACTAAAGAAACACAACAGAGATTTAATATTAAAAGGAATAGCAATGAAATTGAAATATGCATTTCATTATTATGTTCATATTTTAAATATTTATTTGTTGAACATTTTTCATACATTTGTGATAACATAATATTCGGACAAGAGAACAGAGAAGCTCTTGTTACGTCTGTCCTCAAAAAATTTTCCTGGTCAGGAAACATGGTTTAATTCTTGGAACAATTATGAATTTAGAGGATGGTTTCCAACAGTAGTACAGATTAACAATACAGAATCTTACAACAAATAGATTTAAAGTAGCTTAAAATGATGCAGTGAAATATTTGGATATGAAAATCCTCTTATGCACAGAAAATATTGCATTGTCTGAATAGATTTTGGTAAATAGACTATATATGGTAACCAGTTAAAGTTATACTATAAATGTAGCAAGGTAGTAAATTAATACTTCAAAATTTGTAACATATATGTACATTCCTTTGATATTATAGGTTTTGTGCACATATTTGCTAAGTAAATTAATATCTCATTGGGAAGAGATTACTCTTCAGCATGATGGTTAAAATTATGTGACAATGCAGCTAGACTAAGTGATACCCTAATAGTGGGTAAACCATTATTCCTGGATGTATCTGTGAAGGTGTTTCTGGAAGGTATTATTCTCACTAGTGCAGTGAGCATTGTCCAATACTTTGAGAGCCTGAATACAACAAAAAGGTGGAGGCAGGGTGAATTTGCTCTTTGTTGAACTGGAACATTAGTCTTCTCCTCAAACTTTACCACTCCTGGTTCTTGGGCCTCTGACTCAGATTAAGACCTAAATCCTTGTCTTCCCTGGGTTGTCAGGTCTTCAGGTTTGGACTAGACCTATATCAATGGCTTTCCTGCATCTCCAGTTTGCAGATGACAAACCATGAAATTTCTCCATCTTCATA
This sequence comes from Capra hircus, assembly GCF_001704415.2. NCBI lineage: Eukaryota > Metazoa > Chordata > Mammalia > Artiodactyla > Bovidae > Capra > Capra hircus. The sequence continues at coordinate 103,435,479 of NC_030808.1, forward strand.
ATTGTATAAACCAATCCTTAATGATAAATCTATTTCTATTCTTATATATATATGTGTGTGTGTGTGTGTGTGTGTTTATATAAAGGAATATCTAGTAATAATGATGTTACTAATGACGACAACTGTAATTCATTGTTTACTCTATGCTCAGCACTTTTTCAGGTGCATTTTCTATTGAGTTTATGATTCACAGCATTATAGAAATGTTAATGAGGGATAGATTTCAATACTGAAAGGGTGGTCAGGGTAGACCTATAGAAAAGGCAAGATCTGGGCAAAGAATATAAAGAGATGAAATAATCCTCAGTTCAGTTGTCACTCAGTCATGTCCAATTCTTTGCGACCCCATGAAGCACAGCACGCCAGGCCTCCCTGTCCATCACCAACTCCCAAAGTTCACTCAAACTCATGTCCATCGAGTCGGTGATGCCATCCAGCCATCTCATCCTCTGTCGTCCCCTTCTCCTCCTGACCCCAATCCCTCCCAGCATCAGGGTCTTTTCCAATGAGTCAACTCTTTGCATGAGGTGGCCAAAGTATTAGAGTTTCAGCTTCAGCATCAGTCCTTCCAATGAACACCCAGGTCTGATCTCCTTTAGGATGGACTGGTTGGATCTCTTTGCAGTCCAAGGGACTCTCAAGAGTGTTCTCCAGCACCGCAGTTCAAAAGCATCAATTCTTCGGCACTAAGCTTTCTTCACAGTCCAACTCTCACATCCATACATGACTGCTGAAAAAACCTTAGCCTTGACAAGTCAGACCTTTGTTGGCAAAGTAATATCTCAGCTTTTGAATATACTATCTGGGTTGGTCATAGCTTTCCTTCCAATGAGTAAGCATCTTTTGATTTCATGGCTGCAATCACAATCTGCAGTGATTTTGAAGCCCTGAAAAATAAAGTCTGACACTGTTTCCACTGTTTCCCCATCTATTTTCCCATGAAGTGATGGGACCAGATGCCATGATCTTAATTGTATGCTATCTAGGTTGGTCATAATTTTCCATAAAACTCAAATATTCAAAATATTCAAGAAAGAGAGAACAGGGTAAGGGCACAGGCTTTGAGTTATTATTGTGTGCCTGCTTGCATGGAGGTTTTAAGGAAGAAAAGGAAGCCTATGTAATGAGAACAGAATTTATACAGAACAGGGGAGTGATGGCAGACGAGATCAGAAAGGTAGTGAAGCAAATAGAGAGGGACTTTAGCAGAAGGGTAATGAAACATTCCAGTTTCCCTGGACAATTTTTTTTCTTTTTTTTTTGGCCGCACTGCATGCCAAGTAGGATCGTGGTTCTTTGACTACTGGGAATCAAACCGCTCTCCCCTGCAGTGGAAGCACAAAGTCCCAACCACTTGACCACCAGAGAAGTTGCCAGGACAACTTATTTTTATAGCTACAGTTCTGGCATAATTACTCTTTCACTCTCTAATTTGGTCTTCCTATTCATAGGTTTCATAGCTTTCTTACCTTGGCTTTTACAATGAATGTAGAGTAGTCATGCAAAGTTTTAAGCAGAAGAGTGAAGTGATCTGATTTATGTTCTTAAAGATAATGTTGGTAGCTGTGTTTTTGGAGTCTAGGTTCTTGGGTATTAGTAGGGAGAACTCATTAGAAAGCTATTATGGAAATCCAGGTGAGAGGTAATGATAGCTCAGCTAGATGGATTTAGTGGCTCAGCACTAAATACAAGAAGTGCTTGGGATTTAATATATTTTAAGGAGAGCTGGCATGATTTTATGAATATTTGAATGTAATGTTTTAAAAATAATGGATTCTAGGTGAAATAAAGATTTTCTTTTTGGCCTGAGATACTAAAAAGAGGAATTATCCATCAACTGAAAATAATGAAGCTTACATGTAGATAAGAATTTTGTAAGATGATCCCAAGTTTACATATTCCCATATTAGATTTAAGTTGTTTAAAAGATAATCAGATAGTGATTAAGGTATATTTTAGGCATAATAATTTAAATTACAAAAGAATCAAGGGTTTGAGATACAAATTTGAGGATTATCAATATATAGGTAGTATTTAAGCTATGAGTCCTAGTTAAATTCATCATGTACTAGGCTCAAGGTATCTTCAATTTTAAAAGTCAAAGAAAAGAGAAAGATGCAGAAATAGAGATCAAAGTGCAATTCCAGCATATAAGGAAAAAATCCAAGAAAGTATTCAGTCTTGAAAGTCAATTGAAAAAAGATATCAAGGAGAAAATAATTGTATCAAATGATTCTGAAAAATCAAATAAAACCAAGATACAAACAGACAAATCATTAGGTTTGGAAAACTGTATTATCGTTGGTGACACTGATAAAATCAGATTCAGTGTTATGATTAGAGGTCAAGAGCCTGATAGGAATGGAAGAGAGCATGAGGGGAGTGAAATTGGAGACCCCAAGTCCATCCTCAGAAAAATATAGCTGACCAATAGAAAAGAAAAAGAAAAATCTTAATAGCAATCAATCAAGGACCAGTATGCAGCAAGGTGGGTTTAAACCATTTGCTTCCTTGGTCTCTTTCCCATTTCCACCACTCACTGAGTAAGCAACATTAAGGAAGATAGAAACTTCTTTAAGCCTAAACTTATATTATAGCAAAATGTTTTTACTATTATTACTCACCTTAGTATATTGATAGAGATGGTAGTGTTTAATAGAGTGAAGTAATATTCAATAAAATTTATTAGATTGAAATCCTCTATTGAGAATTTCTAACATATAGTAAGTTCTCAAAAGTCATTTCTGTTCTTATTATTATTGCTACTATAGCACTACTACTGCTACTAATATTCTCTTCAATTGCTATTAGTTTTTACTTAATCCAGAGGTACTGGGTAGTTCCTTGAATCTTCTTTCTCCTTACATTTTCATATTTCTTCCATTTTCCCCATCATCATCCTGCCAACATCTCTTTCTCTGAGGCTGAATTCCAACTAATAAGCAACCGTACAAAGCAAACAAATTTTATTTTGTTTAGTCTTTGTAAACAACTAGTTATTCTTATATTCTTCAAATTACATTCATAAGATAAAGAATTATCTTATTGATAAGATTTCTCATAACTTATAACTCCCTCTCAGGAATGACGTCAAGTAGAAAGATAAATTTGGAGGAAGTAGATTTATTAGCTATGTTTCTAATATCCCATACTTTCCTGGCTCAAGATATTTTCATATGCTGCACACTCTGCTTAATATGTCCACATCTTTCCTCTCTTTGCTAATTCTTACTTGTTTTACTCCAGGGTACCACATGGCTTCCAAAGGTATTCAAATAGATATTGACCCTAGCCCACATAAACATTTTAGGTATACTGCATATTTATACCACTTGTATTTTTTTTACTGTGGTAGTTTTTGTGAGTGTGGGTTAGACAAACAATAAAAACATAAAATTGTAACAAGTGCCCGTCTCCCATTGCCTCTCTTTCAATCCCAGGACAAAGTATTCTGACATTCTCATTTTTGGAGTGAATGAGAATGATGGTAAACATGACTCATTTTGACAGACTACAAACCTCACTCTTTCATCTCATTTACATAAATCATTAAACAAAATTGCTATTACTTATCATAAACTGGTATTATTACAGAATTGAATTCCTAGATTGCAAAATATGTTCTTGTTTTGTCCTAATCTTGATATTTTAAGTAATAATATACTGTTAAAAATATCAACATTGTAAAAAGGACAATAAAAAATGAGGATAGCATGTGACACTGGGAATTATTTAAGGCCGCAGAACTACAGCAATGACCAGGGATTACCCTTTACTCCAAATAAATACCTGTAAAAAGAAAAAAGAGGAAGTGTACAGTATTGTGAAGTGTCCAGAATGAGAAATTCTTTTTCTTCTCTTTGTTGAGCAAGGAAGAGGAGGACCCAATCCAACAACAAATGAATCACCTTGCAGCAAAGCTAGTTTGTTGCTTTATGAGATCCTATATCTGAAGTTCTGCTCTAGAGCATCCAAGAAAATGTAATATAGTAGAATTATTCTTGAGAGACTATACACGTATCTCCTAATGTTTGCAAATAACTCTGAACACAGACTGATGCTTTATTTATAAAGATGAAAAATGTAACTAGAGTCATACAAATAAGAAAAGCATAGTTCTCATTTCATTGGAATTTAATTAGACACGATGACACTTGTGCAATGATCACATTCCCTAACTCAGTATAGAGTACCAGGCACAAATATGGGCATTTGACCTGAGCTGCAACTGGGATATCTCACTAAGATAGTCAGTTGTAGTTTTCATAAATCTCCTGGTTCACTCACACTCTTAATCTCTAGCACTAAAAGGGACTTGCCTTAAGGAGAACAAAGTGATAGTCACTCAGCCATGTCTGACTCTTTGTGACTCCATGAACTATAGTCCCGCAGGCTCTTCTGTCCATGGAATTCTCCAACATCAATACTGGAGTGGGTTGCCTTTTTCTTCCCCAGGAGATCTTCCTGACCCAGGTTCCTTGGGTCTCTTGCATTACAGGCAGACTCTTTACCAACAGAGAAACCAGGGAAGACGTCAAAGAGAACAAATTAGTGTCACAAAGTCAGATTTTAACTTCCATCTCCGTAACTTCTATCACTATTAAACTACGGGTATGGCTTAAGTGTGCATTAGAAGGTGGGAAAAACATAAATTTTAAATTGACTTGAAATTGAAGTTTTAAATCAGGCTTGAACAGGGTCTCCTGCATTCAAGAGGATTCTTTATCAATTGATCTATCAGGGAAACCCTTGAGTTTTCATAAACAAAAATGACCAGAAAGTTCTAAAATGCATCAAAGACATTATTCAGGTAATGAAGAATGAGGATATGATACAGAACAGCTATACAGGAAATACAAATAACATTTTAAATTTATACTACTTTTGAGATTCCTTTTTAAACTAGGGGCTTCACTGGTGGCTCAGACAGTAAAGAGTCTGCCTTCAGTGCTGGAGACCCAGGTTCAATCCCTGGATTGGGAAGATCCCTTGGAGAAGGGAACAGCAACCCACTCCAGCATTCTTGCCTGGAGAATTCCATGAACAGAGGAGCCTGGTGAGCTACAGTTCATAGAGTAGCAAAGAGTTGGGCATGACTGTGTGACTGATGCTTTCACTTTAATACCTAAATATTAATAGAAGAATATTATATTAATACTTAAACAGGACAAGGGGAAGAAAAAAATTGGTATTTTTCCAAGTTTCTTGCAGTCATAATTAACAAATAAAAACTGTATGTATTTACTGCATGTAACACAATGATTTATTACATGTATACATTGTGAATGGAGTAGGAAATGGCAACCCACTCCAGTATTCTAGTATGGAAAATTCCGTAGACAGAGGAGCCTAGTGGGCAACAGTCCATGGAATTCAAAGAATCGGATACGACTGAGAAACTGAGCACACATACATTATGAAATGATTGCCACATCAAGCCAATTAACATATCCATCACCTCAAAGTCCAAATATCCAATACAATATCATTAATATAACTCACCATTTCCACACACACCAGTTGGAGATAACAGACAGATGACCAGTGGAGAAAGATCCACATGCTTTCTGTACACACCTTCTCCTTCTGGAAATAGGATATAACTCATCATTCCTTCAAATGTGGGTTGTTTATAAGACATCCTTTAAAAGATACAGTATGAAAAAGGCAGAAAACAATAACTTTACTGTGTAGAAACTAATCAATACTGCCTTAGTCAGGTGATTAATGTTAAGATCAATAGTCATACATGATATGACATCATCTGATATGATGTGAAAAGAATGGCAATTTACCTCTGTGGTCAACCTCCTCCAAACCCATAACCCCAGTCAAATAACAAGAATTACATCAGAAAAATCCTAAGAGATAGTTTTCAAAATATGTACCAGCATCCCTCAAAATTGTTAAGGACATTGAAAAACAGATATCCTTAAAAATGTCATCACAGTCTACTGCTAAATATAATATGCCTACCATGACATGACAACTAAATGGATAGACTTCTGGAACAAAAAAAAAGGGCAGAGGGAAAAACTAAGGAAATATAAAGTATGAATTTTTATTAATTATGTTATACTATCTGTTCATTAACTGTGATAAATGTACTATGTTAATGCAAGATATTAATAACAGAGGAAATCAGGTGGTAGATATACAAGACCTCTCTGTATTATCTTGACAACTTTACTGTAAATTTAAATCTATTCTAAAATTTTAAAAGGCTACTAAAAATATCAAAATAATAGGGTATGTTAAGTGACACATTAGCCAATAAGAAAGCCCCAGGTGAACAAGACTATATTGATTTGAGCAACAAATAAATAAAACAGTATTATACAACAAAATAGAAAATATATGCTTATGCTGCTGCTGCTGCTGCTAAGTCACTTCAGTCGTGTCCGACTCTGTGCAACCCCATAGACGGCAGCCCACCAGGCTGCCACATCCCTGGGATTTTCCAGGCAAGAACACTGGAGTGGGTTGCCATTTCCTTCTCCAATGCATATGTTCATGAGCCTATACTAAATAAATAATTAGTACAGGAGAGGTAATCTTCCCCATAAAAAGTCTGTTAGTTTCTCAGTCATGTCTAACTCTTTGTAACACTACGAACTGTAGCCCTCCAGGCTCCTCCAACTATGGGATTTTCCAGGCAAGAATACTGGAGTGAATTACCATTTCCTTCCCCTGGAGATCTTCCTGAGCCAGGGATAGAACCTGGGTCTCCCACATTGCAGGCAGAGTCTTTACCATCTGAGCCATCAGGGAAGCCCAACCCATAAATAAATTGTATAAATGTTAATATATACATGTATTCCCTCATTAGGAAATAGAAATTAATTAGGCTTTGCTTGAGGGTGGGCTACGCACAGTGACTTGCTTCTGAAGAATATAATATAGAAAGGGAAATTAACAATTTTTGCAGTGGATGAATCTGGATGAATCTGAAACAACCTTAACCAAATAATGAAGATTAACACTCCCAGTTATATCATATGTCATCAAATATGATGCGACATGTAAGGTACTGTGTGGTATTCTTTCCAAAAACTCCACTAGAGTTTAACTTCATTAAACTTCAGTCTAATCATTTTTTAAAAATGGGAAAATTCTGTTGAGTACATTCTACATAGCTGGCAAATGCTGGTAAAGACTGTCAAAGTCATAGAAGACTACAAAAGACTTAAGAAACTATCACAAATCAGACAAGACTGGAAAGTTATGACAACTAACTATAATATGTTTGAATCTGGAACAGAAATTGAAAAACTGGTCATATCCAAATAAACTCTAGAATTAATATTAATGTACCAATGCTGATTCCTTAGTTTTTATAGTTCTCTCAAGATACTATAAGCAATTAAGCAAAGGCAGAACTGACATGGGTATGGGTTATCTGAAAGCTCTCTCCACTATTCTTGCAACTGTTCTAAAATTATTCCAAAATTTTAAAAAGTTTATTCATAAAGAAAATATGTGACATTATTTTATAAATAGTATTACTAGCTTTGATGAGATAATTATGGCTTAACATCCTTTTTCATTTTCCAAGAAATGAAGTCTGCTTGTCAAATTCCTCCTGGTCAGAGTAAATGTGTGAATGCTTTATAAAAAATGAACATGATATAAATGATACTATGCTAGTTATAGCCTTCTCTTTAAAAAAAACCTGGAAGTTTCTGCATCCTTCATCTTTGAACCCAGATATCCTGTTTTGAGGAAGACCAAGCAGAAAGAGAACTGAGATTCTAAGCCTAGAGACCAAACTTCACTCTGATAACCAACAGCAACTTGCAATCAGGTAGATGTGGATATTTTATTCTCAGTCAACTCACCTCAGCTAATAAATACCACAAGAAGAAGCAAATTATTCCCAGTGAACTTTGATTAAATCTCAAAATCATGAGCAAATGTTATTGCTCTTATTTTAAATTTTGGGGTGGTTTGCTATTTAACAATATGTAGCTACAAAAATTTGGCTCTAGAAAAGCTGTATTGCTGAAACAGAAACCACAACATATGGAAACCAAAAGGAATTAGCTTTGAAACCAAATGTGAGGAATATTGGTGAAGGCTGGAAAGACAATGATATTGTTATTGAATATTAGAGGGAAGTGAAATAACCCTTTCCAGTTCTATTACTTGAGATATCTGGAAAATAGAAATGGTATCTAATTAACTCATGGATATGGCCTAGGAGGTTTCCAGGAAGTATGCTGCAGGCACTAAATGGCTTTTTTTGAGCTTACGATAAAGTGCAAAGCTGTGAGTTACAAAGTGTAAAATTTTCTAGCTGCATGAGTCTGTGAGGCATGTCCTTAAATTTTTCTGAGGTCTTAGAAATGGTTTTACAAGATCCACCACTGATATTTTTGACTCAGAGGTCATTTCACTGGATTTAAAGCCACACTGGATTTAATCTTTTATATGCAGCAATTTATTATTTTGATAACTTAAAGGCTTGGAATGAGAAAATTTTATTTTCAAACACAGGTCTGCTTTAATTTTCCTTTAAATTCTCCCTGAAGACTGAAGAGTTAATTATATAACAGCTCATCTCACAACTTTGTACTTTACCATAACCAGCTCAAATAAGTCATTTTCTACCTGAAGCATTCTTCCTGGAAACCTTCTAGGCCACATCCATGAGTCAATTAGATACTATTTCTATTTTCCAGAACATCTCAAGTAATAGAACTGGCAAGTATTATTTCACTTCCCTCTTATATTCAATAACAATATTGTTCTTTCCAACCTTCACCAATATTCCTGACATTTGGTTTCAAAGCTAATTCCATAAGTTTTAGGTTTCTGTTTCAGCAGTATATCATTTCTAGAATCAAATTTCATTGTAGCTACATACTGTTGAATAACAAACCACCTCAAAAATTAGTGACTTAAAAAAGAACAGCATCATAAGAGTGTAGACCAACAGCAGCCTCAAATGTGACCTAAGGTGGAGAAGGAACTGCTTTGGACATAAATATGGGTTTGTCCTATATTTTGTCTTATTCAGTTGAATATAAATCACATAAAAGTAACTCACAAAGTTTTCAAAAGATTAATTCACTTGAACTGACAGGGATAGGGAAAGTTTAAAAGAGAGAGTGGCCTCTGCACTCTTAACCTTCCATGAACACGATCCAGACTGAGAAAACTAGCAGCTGCAAGTTTGGAATATTTCTAATAGGAAAGGGCAAAGCCAAGAGCTCAGAGAACAAAACCAAAACCCACAGAAAATCTCTCCCAGGGAGCAAGTCTGAGCACTAACCAAGCAATTAGCAATATGAACCGAGATTTCAGAATTTCTATGAACTAATGACTTCTATGAACCTCCACCATGCATGTGTGCACGCTAAGCCACTTCAGTCATGTCTGACTCTTTGTGACCCTATGGACTGTAGCCCACCAGGCTCCTCTTTTCTTGGGATTCTCCAGGCAAGAATACCCAAGTGGATTGTCTTGCCCTCCTCCAGGGGTTCTTCCCAATCCAGGAATCCACTCCTCTTATGTTTCCTGTGTTGGCAGGAGAGTTCTTTACGACTAGATTCACCTGGGAAGCCTGTCTCCCACTTTCCTTTTTTAAAAAGAAAGTGCCCAGTGAACTTTCCCTACCCCAGTCATTTTAATTTGGTGTGTGGAAGACACAACACTTTGAATTTTGGCACATAAACTTTAAAAAAAAAAAAAAAACTTAACTGAAAATCAACCTCCTCACCTGCATTTCCTGCACATGAAAAATTTCTGGATTTGAACAAGATGACTATTGAGATAAATCTTTGTGTCCAACCAGTCAATCCTAAAGGAAATCAGTCCTGAATATTCATTGGAAGGACTGATGGCAGAAGCTGAAACTCCAGTACTTTGGCCACCTGATGCGAAGAATTGACTGATTTGAAAAGACTCTGATGCTGGGAAAGATTGAAGGTGGGAGGGGAAGGGGATGACAGAGGATGAGATGGTTGGATGGAATCACCGACTCTTTGGACATGAGTTTGAGTAAGCTCCCAGAGTTGGTGATGGACAGGGAAGCCTGGCGTGCTGCAGTCCATGGGGTCGCAAAGAGTCAGACATGACTGAGCAACTGAACTGAACTGATAGGGAGGAAAGACATTTTCCATGTGAGATTTATATATGTAACTGTGACATAAGAAAAGGGTAGCACATCCTTGGCAGTCCAGTGGTTAAAATTTTGGACTTGCAATGCAGGGGATACTGGTTCCACCCCTGGTCAGGGAACTAAGACTCTGCCTGCCACATGGTGTGGTCAAAGAAAAAAATGTGGTTGGAGGATAGAATGTTGCAGATTAAAGATAACTGAAAATTCTTTGTCACTCCCCTCATGGAAATGTGCAGTCTGTTTCTCTACCCTCTGGAATCCAAACAGTATAACTGAATCTGCTGCTGTTGCTAAGTCACACCAGTCGTGTCCGACTCTGTGTGACCCCATAGACGGCAGCCCACCAGGCTCCTGTCCCTGGGATTCTCCAGGCAAGAATACTGGAGTGGGTTGCCATTTCCTCCTCCAGTGCATGAAAGTGAAAAGTGAAAGTGAAGTCGCTCAGTCCTCTCTGACTCTTAGCGACCCCATGGACTAGATCCTACCAGGCTCATCCGTCCATGGGATTTCCCAGGCAAAAGTACTGGGGTGGTTTGCCATTGCCTTTTCCCGTAACTGAATCTATGACTGTCCAATAGAATACAATAGGTGTGACTGACAGTTTGGGGAGACAGTAAAGCTCTTTTCTTATTGAATGTAGACTCCCAGGCTGGGGCAAAAGCCCAGGTAACCATGGGAGAAAAGAATTTAGGCCCCAGATGATAGTTCCAGCTGAACTTTCAGCCAATCACCAGCCACACTGCATTTATTTTTTTCTATCCCCAGTCAAGTTATTTAACAAAGAATAGAGACAAGCAGTTCTTACTGAGTAGTGCTCAAATTAAATAAATAAATAAATAAAAGACAAATAATTGTTTTAAAACTTACAATTTGGTATTCGTATGTAGCAGTAAATAATTAAAAGCTGGCTCTCACTTCTTTGCCTTTTATGGCAGTTGACAGCGAGCTATGTATATTAGAGTAAACTAGAATTTAAAAGTTTTTTCTCTTGTAGTATTTTTTAAAATAAATAACATGTGAGTGACTGAAAAAATGTGGGTATTTGCTAAATGCTGCAAATATATTTTTCTCTCTTATATTGAGATTTTTTAAAACCAATTTATTTTCACACATTTAATACTTATTTCAATGTGACAGTGTTCCAAATCTACTCTATAATAAAATATAATGATATGTGTATATTATATCCACATAAAAATGAAATTTGGTTTGTTTTTCACCTTGTTATCATTAAACTGTTATGACAAAAATAACCTTGAAATAAATCTTTACATAATGAACTTTAATTTTTTTCATGGTTATTGTTGCTTGAACTTTATAGCATTCTCTGACAATTGACATATGTATTTATTTGCATTAGTTTAACCTCATCTTCATAAATTCTTTATTTTTACACATAGTATGCCATCTAGTGACAAAAAATTAAATATAACAAGCAATTCAAGTCATCAAGAATAAAACTGTATAATAATATGCATCTCATGATATAGTACATACAATCAGTTGTATCTTTATTTTTTCTTTAAAAATTATTCTAAAATTTGGAAAACCATTTAAAATGCCATCACCTTTAAGATACTCTACATCGTATATCTCTAGTATACCTACATCTGTTAAAATCCAAAACTATTTTAAGGAAAATGAGCTGATGCTTAGCATACTCTATCAAATAAATCATATTTTTAAACTATTCTAAATGAATTTTTATTATTTATATTTGATATTCTGTTTTTTAATAGAACAGATATTGTCAGCTTATTTATTTAGCAATTAACAAAGATATCTAACATTTTTATTTCAAAAATAAATATATTTTCCATGTATCTTATACACTATCTCTCTGGGCCATTTTACATATCAAACTATTGAAACTTAGAAAGAATACATGACTTTTCTCTGATAATAAGTGGACTTGTCTCAGAAATAGTTCTTGAAAAGAGGTCTTCTCATGCAAAAATCAAATTAAAACTCTGCTAATAAATTATAAAATATAGCAAATATTTAACAAAGAGCTTGTGACTAAGGTTTTTTTCCCTTATATTTTAAGTTTCTCATTCATTTTTATAAGATAGTCAAATGATTGAATACATCCTTTCAGATGAGGAATACAAAATATAGATATTCCATTGCTATGTCCCTTGATTTAACCCTTGGAATAGAATTTATGAGAGTGAGTTGTTTAAAGAAGAGTTTATAAGAGCTTTTTTTTTTTTTCTCCCAGCCACTTTGAGATTCTAATAATCTCTTTGTAAACTTGCTCTTTTAAAAAGTCACTCTTCTAAAGCCCATCAAAGTAATCATTAGGGATATTTCATAAGGGGAATGTGATCTTAAGGACTACCTCTAGTTCCTTGCCAACAGAGGCTTCTAAACATTTTGTTACCTTTTTAACATCTTGAACAATAAACATTCTTTAAAAATATGTGTAGAAGCTAAGAAATCTGTTCTGTCTATATATTTGTGTACCAGAGGAAATATCTTGAAATGCACACACACACACACACACACACACACACACACACACATTAATACTGAACTTATCTTTTGTATTTTAAATATCTTAAAGAATTCACTAACTGTGATTATGCATGATTAGCAGTTTTTTCAGGATGGCAAAAAAGAAAGTTACTTACCTTTTAAATATAAAACTTTATGAAAAAATATCATATTTTCTGTATTTCTTATTTTTTGCATTTGTCATTTCAAGACCCAGGTCTTGAAGACCTGATCATGAAGTTTAACCCAAGGGAAGTCCCACCCAGACAGTAAAATGAAAGAAGGAAGCAATACCTGTTCTAGTCCCAAGGATGTGTATGGAGAAACCCATAGATATAAAAGCAAATATCTACGCATATCTATCTATGTCTTACTGTGACTTGCACAGATTTCAGACCTAGGAGTAAAGACATTTCATAGATCTTTAGGCACTTTATATGTGAGATTTAAGAAGGACACACTCCACACACTATTCTCCAACATCAGAGAGCTCTAGTAGAGAAAATCAGCCTTGTTATTCTTGAATATCATTCAACCTCCATTTAGCATATGGAAACCCAGAAATTTCCACATGCTTTTTAGAGTCAACAGAAGTAACCAGTTCTTGCATGGAAAACTCTGTGGACAGAGCATCCTGGGGTTTACAGTCCATGGGATCTCAAAGAGTTGGACGTGACTGAGTACAGCACATGAGTACCCAAACTGAGAGTCCAGAAGCACTCTATAAATGTATTATAGCTAAAAAGGCAAAAGTCATTGTGAAACAGAAAGCTGAAGACAACTCAGGCAAGAATCCAAGTGTAAAATGTAGCAGACATTCAGGGATAAGGGCTGAAGGATAATGAAGAATTACTAATAAGAACTACCAGTCTGGACTAATATGGAAGAGAAATGAGGTTCAAGACAATCAAGCCACAAATATCAGACAAATTTACTAGCTGAATGCTCAGGGGATTGAACCAAACACAATTCAGAGCACATTAGTTCTTAGGGGACAGCCTATGGATTTGAAGATTCTGCATTTTCTTGCATTCATTTCATTGAAATATTTAGTGCTTTTTTCAACTATTACACTTAATGAGCACAGGAGCAGGTTGGGAAAAGGGATTTTGAAATTTATATAAATTAGATTATTTGCCAGCTGATCCACCAGGGAAGCCCAAGAATACTGGAGTGGGTAGCCTATCCCTTCTCCAGGAGATCTCAACCCAGTAATTGAACCTGGATCTCCTGCATTGCAGGAGGATTCTTTACCAGCAGAGCTACTAGGGAAACCCTTCTGAGGAGATATTGTAATATAAAACATTAAAATAAATCTAGTGGATTTCTTTTTTACTCTTCCAATGTTCTCCCCAAAATGCCATCCTATGCCTTACTACTGAAAAACAGTTAAGAGTAGAAAACCCATATGGAAATAACAGGTCAGCTAGAAAGAAATGAAGACACAAAATTTTCTGTTAATATCCGCTAAGTCACTTCAGTCATGTCTAGCTTTGTGACCTCATGGACTGTAGCCTGCCAGGCTCCTCTGTCCATGGATTCCTCAGGAAAGAATACTGAAATGGGTAGCCATTCCCCTCTTCAGGGGATCTTCCTGACCCAGTGATCAAACCCATGTCTCCTGCACTACAGGCAGATTCTTTATCATCTGAAACAGCAGAGAAATTCCATTTAAAATTTATGCTTCTCCCAAATTCAAATGATGAAACTTAAACCCCAATGTAAGGGTGGATGGAAGTGGGGCCCTTGGGAAGTAATTAAGAATGGGTTTTCTGCTCTTGGGCTTCCCAGGTTGTTCAGACAGTAAAGAATCTGCCTTCATTGCAGGAGACCCAGGAAGATCCCCTGGAGAAGGAAATGGCTACTCACTCCAGCATTCGGGCCTAGAGAATCCCATGGACAGAAAAGCCTGGCAGACCACAGTCCAAGGGGGTCTCAAAGAGTCAGAAGGTCTGAGCTACTAACACTTTCACTTTTTCACTCGTGCTCTTATAAAAGGGGAACCAGGGGGCTATAGCATCCTCTTCCAGACAGTGAGAATATAGCAAGTAGATTAGCACCATTGAATCACCAATTTATTCATCGTGGATTTCACAGTCTCCAAAATTGTGAAGAATAAAGTTATTTTTTCTTATTAACCAACATATGTATATGGTATTTTTCTATAACAGTCTGAATTGAGTAAGACAATATCTCAAAATAAATTTCTAGACTCCACTAGACATCTAATAATATGGTGCTGTTATATGGATACATGTTAAAACTGAGAAAATGAGCAATGAGAAGATATTCTGTGCGAACTTCTGAAAATAAGCTTACTCATCTTCTGAAAGTTTCCCACCCCCCCAAAAAATGTATATTGTTTCATTTAGTAAGGGCTTCCCTGGTGGCTCAGATGGTAAAGTGTCTGCCTGCAATGAGGGAGACCCGGGTTCGATACCCGGATTGGGAGGATCCCTGGAGAAGGTAATGGCAACCCACTCCAGTACTCTTGCCTGGAAAATTCCATGGACGGAGGACCCTGATAGGCTACAGTCCATGGGGTCCCAAAGAGTCGGACACAACTGAGCAACTTCACTTTCTTTTTCACTTTAGTAAGATTGCTAGATACAGCATATAAAACACAGGATCACCAGTTAAATTTGAATTTTAGACAAACAATAGATAATTTTGTATACAGAATACTTATACTAAGATGTTGCTCTTTGTTAAAGACGCAAATTTAACTGGGTGTTTTGTATTTCATCTGGCAATCAATCCTTTCAGTTAATTAAACAGTAATGAGGATCTAGGAATTCTCAGGAGAAATCTTGCAAGCATAATGGGAAATTAGCCTTTAGATAAAATAGCATATAATAAAAGAGAGAGATGAGAACAAATAATGATGATATACTTCAACTACTGAAACAAAACAGTCTCCCTGCTTACATTACCTCATATTTATTCACTAAATCAGCCAGAAAGTGTTAGTAGCTCAGACCTGTCTGCTAGTGATTTAGCTAGGTTAACTTAAACATTATGTTACTATAACTGAATACAGTCTATTCTGAAACACATTAAAGAATTACCTTGATACTATTATTTATCTTATCAAGCTTTTGCTGTTCTGAATATGGTTCAGCCATTCAAATGTTATAAATTCCACAGATGGAAAGAGAAGTGACTTGGGATACACCAGATGTGTTATGTCATAATATGCAATCCCATTGTTTTATTTGACTCCTAAGACCGAGAAGTTTAAGACAGAAAACCAGAGGAGCAATAAAACTCTATTTTATATCACACAAGGAACATCACAAATCAGCACCAAGATCAGCACCACTCACAAATAATAACTTAATGTTAGAACTGTGTATAATTTGTTCCATCACTGCACATAAATGATGTGGTATTTTGGTTGTTGTTATTGTTCTCTTCCTTAAATCACCCCTTGTGTGTATCTCTATTTTTCTTTATTAGGTCCATTATTCAACTGCTGTCTTCATTATCAGCTCATTATCTCACTGATAGAGTGATATTTCCATGGTGAATGGACCTGTATAAAAGCACTGACCTATATTAGGGCTTTGGTTGGAATAAAAAAATCTAGGAACCAATATCTCCTAGAAATGGTGGTAACCACTCTTCTATATATGTGAGATGTGTTTCAGTGGAGGAATTGTAGAGGTAATAGATACGACCACCGAGTAAGCAGCTTGAGTAAGGAAACTTAGGTAAGTACTTTATTCAAATAACCAACCTTGCTTGAATATATTTTGAAAGCAGTTAGCATAAGAAAAAAATAAATATAACAAATTACATATTTTCTTTAAATGCGATCCTACTTTTTGCCAATATTTACAGATATGTGTATATATTTAAATACATTTCTTCCCTCTATCGGTTCTTTTAATGTATTATATTTTCTTTACAGAAATTTGTGTTAGTTGGCTGTTATCATGAACCTTGCTATTAAAACTCAGTTTAAATGCTAACTGTCTCCTATATTATATATCCAAAACCTTTTTTTGATTGCTTATTTTTCTTGACCTAAAAATAAAAATTTACTTTGAAATCCTTACCATTCACTATTGACTTGTTTCTAGGTCATTTCAATAGTAGTTATGTTTTCCTCATCAGCTTCTTCTATATGATAGTGAACATATATTCACTACATGCTTATATATCTAGTTGCTCTTTCAATTTAGAAAAATAACATATTTCCATAGACTTTCTCACACAGAAACTGAAAAGCTTATTTGTATATTTGTGGTAAATATTCTTATTATTTTCCCTCATAGAAGTACATGTGGTCATTATTAAGGTATACTGAATACATAAAACCTGAGATTAAATGGTTAGATAAACATATTTGAGCTAGACAAGCACAGAGCAATCACCAATGAACAGAAAAAATAATAAAATATAGCTCAGCTTTTAAGAGTAATACAAATGAGCATTTATATGGGTAAATAAATAATAGAACAAATCCACAAACTAGATTTAAAAAATAAAATCCCTCTACAAAAGATATTCACTAATATTAATTATGTACCTGAGAATATTCTATGTGTATGCATGTATGAATCTTCATACACATTATGCACCATACACATATATACACATATATACACACAGGATACACCATACACACAATTACATATGTGCATATATGAATGATGGAGAAGGAAACGGCAACCCACTCCAGTATTCTTGCCTGGAGAATCCTGTGGACAGAAGAGCCTGGTGGGCTGCTGTCCATAGGGTCACACAGAGTTGGACACAACTGAAGCGGCTTAGCATGCATGCATGTATTGGAGAAGGAAATGTTAACTCACTCCAGTATTCTTGCCTGAAGAATCCCGGAGATGGAGGAGCCTGGTGGGCTGCCATCTATGGGGTCGCACAGAGTCAGACACGACTGAAGCAACTTAGCAGCAGCAGTAGCTGCATATGTGAATAAAAATAAACATTTAACTTGGTACATAGTATTACGTTAAAAATACTAACTTCTCATCAGTTATCACATACGCTATCATGAGAAAAATACTGGAAACAGTCTTATCATAGAGTGGTGGAAAAATTATGAAAAATCCAAGAAGGATAGCCACTGCAATGACAGAAATAATGACCTTTAAGGTGTGTTTAAAAAACAGACTTGTTTTAGGCTTAAAATATGAAAGACATATAGGAAAGGTCACATTGTTCTGTGAGATATTTCGAAGTCACAACTTTTTTTTCAGAAGAAGAGCACTAAATAGACACACAAAGTTGATCCCATGTCATGAAAAAAATTAATATTTGCTAAGAATATATACCTTACTGCTCCTCATTTGAACTTTCTTAATATTTGTGGAAAATAGAAATATGTACAAAGAAGAATAATAACTAAAAGATATTAAACTATAGCCAATTATAGTCATATATATATAATAGGTAAGAAAAAGATGAATAAAAAATCAATGTCAAAGACATTGTCACAAAAGAGGAATGACTGCATATGCTTGTGAATTTTAAAAAATAATAGTGAAACAATTATCTATAAAAGTGAATGAATAAGACACATACAAAAAACCTAAGGAAGCATTAGCAAATAACTAAATGAAAGAAATAATTCAAGAAAAATATTGAAGAACAAAATGAAGAAATCACATAAATGAAGGCCAAATCAGAAGCAAAAAAGAAAGAATACTATTGCAGAAAATATATGAAGTGTGTGAAGAACAGAGTTTTAATAAAAGCATTAATTTGAAATGAACAAAGTATTAAACATGATCAGAAAAAAAATGATAATTTGGCCAATGCATATCAGTATGCAAATTATTGGTATCTTTTAAGGAGAGAACTATGATAATTAAACCAAAAAATGTAACCAGATAAAAACAATCTAAAAAACTTCAACTAAAAAGTTGAAAATACACAATGTCTTCCAAAAAATAGAGTAACTTCTATGAAAATTAAACTTTCATACATTTTTCATTTCATCAACTCTTTAATTAAGAACTGCTCTGTAAATCAAATAAACATATACAAGGATAATTTATAAGCATATTTTTGAAATATTTTTCATAGTTAACCACAAACTAGAAGCAAAGTGGCTACTAAATAAATAGCAAGAATAGTTGCATCTCAAATATTAAAAAAATAAATTATCTCTGAACAATATAATTTAGAGATGGCTAATAAGTACTAATGGAGAAAAATGATATAAAAATCATGCAATAATCTATTTTTATAGAATTAATAATAAGCTAAGAATTTAACATGTTCTATACGTGTGGGATGTTTTTCTTTTACATATATATATATTTCTAAAATAAACCTTACTTTATTAGATAAATATATAAATATACTTTAAAAAAATATAATAGGTTCCAGTCTGTTGTGCATTCCTGCATATTCACAGACACACAGAGAGACACAGACCACCCAATTTTTCTCTGTTTCATTGAATATCTTGCTTTTAGCCACAAGTTTAGTTCTTTTTCATCTGTATGCAGGTCGAGAAGCAACAGTTAGAACTGGACATGAAACAACAGACTGGTTTCAAATAATAAAGGTAGTACATCAAGGCTCTATACTGTCACCATGCTTATTTAACTTATATGCAGAGTACATCATGAGAAACTTTGGGCTGGAGGAAGCACAAGCTGGAATCAAGATGGCCAGAAGAAACATCAATAACCTCAGATATGCAGATGACACCACCCTTAAGGCAGAAAGTGAAGAACTAAAGAGCCTCTTGACGAAAGTGAAAGAGGGGAGTGAAAAAGTTGGCTTAAAGCTCAACATCCAGAAAACTAAGATTATGGCCTCTGGTCCTATCACTTCATGGCAAATAGATGGGGAAAGAGTGAAAACAGTGGCTGACTTTACTTTTATTGGCTCCAAAATCACTGCAGATGGTGACTGCAGCCATGAAATGAAAAGACACTCACTCCTTGGAAGGAAAGTTATGACCAGACTTCCTTGGTGGCTCAGATGGTAAAGCGTCTGCCTACAATGCAGGAGACTCGGGTTCAATCCCTGGGTTGGGAAGATTCCCTGGAGAAGGCAATGGCACCCCACTCCAGTACTCTTGCCTGGAAAATCCCATGCATGGAGGAGCATTGTTGGTTACAGTCCATGGGGTTGCAAGGAGTCAGACATGACAGGGTGACTTCGCTTCACTACTCCTTGGAAGGAAAGTTATGACCAACCTGGATAGCATATTAAAAAGCAGAGACATTATTTTGTCAACAAAAGTCCATCTAGTCAAGGCTATGGTTTTTCCAGTAGTCACGTATGGATATGAGAGTTGGACTATAAAGAAAGCTGAGCACAGAAGAATTGATGCTTTTGAATTGTGGTGTAGGAGAAAGCTCTTGAGAGTGCCTTGGACTGCAAGGAGATCCAACTAGTCCATTCTAAAGGAGATCAGTCCTGGGTGTTCATTGAAAGGACTGATGTTGAAGCTGAAACTCCAATACTTCACCACCTGATACTAAGAACTGCCTCGAAAAGACCCTGATGGTGAGAAAGATTGATGGCAGGAGAAGGGGATGACAGAGGATGAGATGGTTGGATGGCATCATCGACTCGATGGACATGGGTTTGGGTTGACTATGGGAGTTGGTGATGGACAGGGAAGACTGGTGTGCTGAGGTTCATGGGGTCACAAAGAGTTGGTCACGACTGAGCTGAACTTAGTTCTTTTTCTTACATTGTCTTTACAAACTACAAACTCTGATTAGTGCTAAATTCATTAGAAAAAACTTTGATGCTAGGAAATATTGAAGACAGGAGGAGAAGGGGATAATGGAGGACGAGACAGTTGCATGGTATCACTGACTCAACAGACATGAGTTTGATCAAGCTCCAGGAGATAGTGAAGGACAGGGAAGCCTGGTGTGCTACAGTCCATTGGGTCTCGAAGAGTTGGCCATGACTGAGTGACTGAACAATAATTAGTGCTGCACTTACAAAGAAAACGATGAATGCGGAGACCCAAATTTTTATGATCCCTTAGTATATGATATGAAACTTTTAATAGCTATTTCCGACATTAAAGAGTTTCTACTCATTACCAAACTGAAATTAAAAGTTATTTCTAATACTTCGTGAAAATAAAAGTAAAATATGGCCAAAAGAGAATAATAATTTTAAAACATTTTTAATACTAGTAATACCAAATTAATTTGTTTTTCCCCCCTCATACTAAAAGATATCTGGAGACAAGCTGCAATTTATAGAAAGCGTCAGAATAAATGGGATTCTGAGTTAAACCTATTGACATGAATAATGCATTTTAGTGGAAGTGATTTCGTAAAGTGTTTGACCTTAAAAAAAGCTATGTGTTTAACTTCAGTTCACCTCTTCATTTTTTTCTCTCTTTAGCTACTTTTTAACTAATCAAATGCAATTGCTAATGAACAAAGAGCATTTTAAAGCATGGATAATTAACATGGACCATGCGTTAATAGGAAGAAATAAATATCATATACATATTTGTTTCTCAAAAAAGGGAGGTGAATTTGAGTCCCTCTAAAACTGAGTTCCATGACCAAGTTAATGATTGACCTCTCTATGTAAAACTTTATTCTCTTTCTTATCCTTCACCTGTGCCCCTCAAGATTGAGAAATATTAAAAAAAAAAGGGGGGGGTATCGAAAACAAGCAGGACTCAGTAGGGCCCTTCCACATACAAAAGTATCCCACTACTAAAGTAATGCTAAAAATTCTCCAAGCCAGGCTTCAGCAATACGTGAACCGTGAACTTCCAGATGTTCAAGCTGGTATTAGAAAAGGCAGAGGAACCAAAGATCAAATTGCCAACCTTCGATGGATCATTGAAAAAGCAAGACAGTTCCAGAAAAACATCTATTTCTGCTTTATTGACCATGTCAAAGCTTTTGACTGTGTGGATCACCATAAGCTGTGGAAAATTCTGAAAGAGATGGGAATACAAGACTGCCTGACCTGCCTCTTGAGAAACCTGTATGCATGTCAGTAAGCAACATTTAGAACTGGACATGGAATAACAGACTGGTTCCAAATAGGAAAAGGAGTGTGCCAAGGCTGTATATTGTCACCCTGCTTATTTAACTTCTATGCATAGTACATGATAAGAAACGCTGGGCTGGAAGAAGCAAAAGATGGAATCAAGTTTGCCAGGAGAAATATCAATAACCTCAGATATGCAGATGATACCACCCTTATGGCAGAAAGCAAAGAAGAATTAAAGAGCTTCTTGATGAAAGTGAAAGAGGAGAGTGAAAAAGTTGGCTTAAAGCTCAACATCCAGAAAACGAAGATCATGGCATCTGGTCCCATCACTTTATGGCAGATAGCTGGGGAAACAGTGGAAGCTGACTTTATTTTTCTGGGCTCCAAAATCACTGCAGATGGTGAGTGCAGCCATGAAATAAAAAGATGCTTACTCCTCGGAAGGAAAGCTATGGCCAACCTAGACAGCATATTAAAAATCAGAGACATTACTTTGTCAACAAAGGTCTGTCTGGTCAAGGCTATGGTTTTTCCAGTGGTCATGTATGGATGTGAGAGTTGGACTATAGAGAGGGCTGAGTGCAGAAGATTTGATGTTTTTGAACTGTGGTGTTGGAGAAGACTCTTGAGAAGTACTCTTGGACTGCAAGGAGATCCAAGCACTCCATCCTAAGGGAAATCTGTCCTGAGTGTTCATTGGAACGACTGATGTTAAAGCTGAAACTCCAGTATTTTGGCCACCTGATGAGAAGAGCTGACTCATTGGAAAAGACCCTGATATTGGGAAAGGTTTATGGCAGGAGGAGAAGGGGACGACAGAGGATGAGATGGTTAGATGGCATCACTGACTCAATGGACATGAGTTTGGGTAAATTCCAGGAGTTGGTGATGGACAGGGAGGCCTGGCTTGCTACGGTTCATGGGATCATAAAGAGTCAGACATGACTGAGCAAATGAACTGAACTGAACTGAACTGAACTGAACTAATAGGTCCTGTTTCTTGTTCAGAGAAAACAGCTTTAGTCTCCAAGGCCTTCCTGAAATTCAAAAGAGCAGACTCTTGAAGTTACTAATTAGGAACGTGAGGAAATGAATAAAGTAAGAAAAAGCAGTTGAAGAAAATCAATTACAATAGTTCAATAATAAAACAGTCCTAATTCCTCTTCAGGAGATATACATAACAATCTGACACATATGGGGCTTCCCTGATAACTCAGTTGATAGAGAATCCACCTGCAATGCAGGAGACCCTGGTTCCATTTCTGAGTCAGGAAGATCGGCTGGAGAAGGGGTAGACTACCCACTCCAATATTCCTGGGCTCCCTTGTGGCTCAGCTGGTAAAGAATCCTCCTGCAATGCGGGAGACCTGGGTTCAATCCCTGGGTTGAGAAAATTCCCTGGAAAAGGGAAAGGTTACCCACTCCAGTATTCTGGCCTGGAGAATTCCATGGACTATATAGCCCATGGGGTTGCAAAGAGCTGGATACAACTGAGGGACTTTCACTTTCACTGACACATATCTTCACCCTCTTCTTCCTCAGCCACCTGTGAGGGACAGTGAATAGTAATCACATGTGAGCACAAGCACAAAGATTCCAGACTGATTTCAATAAGAAGGTTGATAATTAAGATTCCTGAAACACCACCCTGTTACCTCACCTCCAGGTAATCAGAAGAAAGTCATACATTCTGCTGCCCATACACACAAATGTTGCTTTTATTTAAATTAATTAATTATTTTAATTGGAGGCTAATTACTTTACAATATTGTAGTGATTTTTGCAAAACATAGACATGAATCAGCCATGGGCACACATGTGTTCCCCATCCAGAACCCTGCTCCCACCCCCCTCCCCATCTCATCCCCCAGGGTCATCCCAGTGCACCAGCCCTGAGCAACCTGTCTCATGCATCGAACCTGGACTGGTGATCCACTTCACATATGATAATATATATGTTTCAATGCTGCCTTCTCAAATCATCTCACCCTTACCTTCTCCCACAAACACTTCCCTGAAAACCATCCAAGAGTTCAGGACTTTTAAGTATGAGCTGCCCATACTCTGTGCTTAACACCTGTAATAAATGCCATACTTTCCTGTGATAAAGGAAAGTTGGCTTTGCTGCTTGATGGGTGAGAAGGCCCAAAATTTGGTCCCTTGTCTCAGGGTCTTGAATTTGAAAGATTAACCTTATATTTCTTATTTAGCTTGTAGTTCTGATAGAGAAGCAATATTTGGCTATAGAGAAACAATGGTTCCTTAAATCTAAACACTGTTTTTGTTCATGCAATTGATATATCCATTTTGATTAGAAAAAATAATGGGCAGAATCAAGCGTTTCCTCTTCACTGATATTTGACAAGAGCCCATTAACAACATAAACTACCTTCATAACTATAGTACACATCATCACTATTTTAACAGCAGTGTTACATAAATTATTGATGTAGAACAACTGAACAAGTGAAACATTCAATAATTAATATTCCTGTATTATAAATTATGGTTCTTATTAAAAGTGACTTGTTTGAGATCGTAAAATCCAGAGTACCTGTGGTGGTGGTTTAGTTGCTAAGTCGTATCTGACTTTTTGCAACCCTATGAACTGTAGCCTGCCAGGATCATCTGTCCATGGGATTCTCCAGGCAAGAATACTGGAGTGGGTTTCCACTGCATTCTACACAGGATCTTCCTGAGCAAGGTAGGGAACTCAGGTCTTCTGCATTGCAGGCAACCTCCTGCACTGCAGGCAGATTCTTCATCAGCTGAGCCCCCAGGGAAACCCTGTTGAGGAATTTAAACCCATGATTTTTAAGTTCCAAGTAATTTCTATTTTTCCACATATAAAGCTGTTAATTATTGAACTCTTCCACTCATTTTCAAACGAATAATTTTATTAATATTTACACTATGTATAGTAACCTTTTAAAACTAAAAACTTTAGAAATTAGAATTTTATTAAACAAAGATAATTTAGTGAATAAAAGTTATGAAGCCAAATTTTTCCCAAAATGTAGAGTTGTCAATGAAGAAAAACTGTTAACTGATTTTACAAAATGATGTTTAATAGTATAAAATTTTGATCACAGTAAAATTATTTACTTTTATTTATAAATGAGGTATCATAGATAAAATTAAATATAATTATGTCTGAGTTAGGGTAATTGTTTTGACAGTTTAGTGAATTATCCACTGATTTTCTACGCTTATCTAAAATTCAAGCATCAGAAGAGTAAAAATGTTATTTTGAGACACCTTCAATATACATTGAGCTATATTTAAAAGAGTCATTCTAAACATTTTATAACATTGCATTCTGTTATTTCTAGGTCTGTTCTGATTATTTTTCAAATTATTAGTCGGTCTTCAAAAACTAATTTATATGCTCAAATAATCTTCTGTTATGCTAAATAAATGTGTAATAATATATACAAGGGATAATACATATTTTCCACTTGTATGTCAACATTTATGATATATTGTGTTAGATTATTATCTGAAGATTTATGATAGAAGCTATGAATAAGTAATAATTCAATGGTTAAACAACTTATTAAGCATTTACTTCCTGACTTACTGGATCAATTTTGGTAGTTACCATTAGTGACATTTTTCATATTTATATTTTGTAGTATGAAGGAAAGTTATGACCAACCGAGATAGCATATTAAAAAGCAGAGGCATTACTTTGCCAACAAAGGTCCGTCTAGTGAAGGCTATGGTTTTACCTGTGGTCATGTATGGATGTGAGAGTTGGACTGTGAAGAAAGCTGAGCACTGAAGAATTGATGCTTTTGAACTGTGGTGTTGGAGAAGACTCTTGAGAGTCTCTTGGACTGCAAGGAGATCCAACCAGTACATTCTAAAGGAGATCAACCCTGGGTGTTCTTTGGAAGGACTGATGCCAAAGCTGAAACTCCAGTACTTTGGCCACCTCATGCGAAGAGTTGACTCATTAGAAAAGACCGTGATGCTGGGAGAGATTGGGGGCAGGAGGAGAAGGGGACGACAGAGGATGAGATGGCTGGATGGCATCATTGACTCTATGGACATGAGTTTGAGTGAACTTCGGGAGTTGGTGATGGACAGGGAGGCCTGACGTACTGTGATTCATGGGGTCGCAAAGAGTCAGACACAACTGAGCCACTGAACTGAACTGAACTGAGTATTGATATTACAATAAACTTAAATATATATCATCATGACTTAATTGCTGATAAATATATCTATAACTATATCTGAAATCTTTGGTAGTTTTATTTATGGTTTTCATTTACAAATAATTTTTTGTATACCTAAAAATGGTTCAACTTACAACTAAAATGTGTTAAATTTCAGTTTTTGTATCAGCAATTGCAAATATACAATTCCTTTTTTCTTTTGAATTTATTCATTTTTAAAAGGAGGATAGTGTCCCACAGGTTTTGGGTTGTTGTGTTTTCATTTTCATTAGTTTCTATGCATATTTTAATTTCTTTTTTGATTTCTTCTGTGATTTGTTGGTTATTCAGAAGTGTGTTGTTCAACCTCCATATGTTGGAATTTTTAATAGTTTTTCTCCTGTAGTTGAGATCTAATCTTAATGCATTATGGTCAGAAAAGATGCTTGGAATGATTTCGATTTTTTTGAATTTATCAAGTTTAGATTTATGGCCCAGGATGTGATCTATCCTGGAGAAGATTCCATGAGCACTTGAAAAAAAGGTGAAATTCATTGTTTTGGCAATAAATGCTGGAGAGGGTGTGGAGAAAAGGGAAACCTCCTACACTGTTGGTGGGAATGCAAACTAGTACAGCCACTATGGAGAACAATGTGGAGATTCCTTAAAAAATTGCAAATAGAAATACCTTATGACCCAGCAATCCCACTGCTGGGCATACACACCGAGGAAACCAGAATTGAAAGAGACACATGTACCCCAATGTTCATCGCAGCACTGTTTATAATAGCCAGGACATGGAAACAACCTAGATGTCCATCAGCAGATGAATGGATAAGAAAGCAGTGGTACATATACACAATGGAGTATTACTCAGCCGTTAAAAAGAATTCATTTGAATCAGTTCTGATGAGATGGATGAAACTGGAGCCGATTATACAGAGTGAAGTAAGCCAGAAAGAAAAACACCAATACAGTATACTAACACATATATATGGAATTTAGAAAGATGGCAATGACGACCCTGTATGCAAGACAGCAAAAGAGACACAGCTGTGTATAACGGACTTTTGGACTCAGAGGGAGAGGGAGAGGGTGGGATGATTTGGGAGAATGGCATTCTAACATGTATACTATCATGTAAGAATCGAATCGCCAGTCTATGTCTGATGCAGGATACAGCATGCTTGGGGCTGGTGCATGGGGATGACCCACAGAGATGCTATGGGGAGGGAGGTGGGAGGGGGGTTCATGTTTGGGAACACATGTAAGAATTAAAGATTTTAAAATTAAAAAAATAAAAAACTAAAATAAAATAAAATAAAATAAAGTAAAATAAAATAATAAAAGGAGGATAATTGCCTTACAATATTACATTGGGTTCTGCTGTAAACAATTTCAAGTACTGTTTTGAAAGAACATATCTTCCTCAAACAAGACATTCCTTTTTATCAGTTCAGCATTTCATGAGAAGACATTAGAGACATAAAAGAAATGAGAAGGATAAGGAGGAAGAAGAGTCATCCTACAGTAATTTTAAACTCTAAAACTTATTTCAGTTTTTTCATTACACAGGTGTGTGACTGTGGCAACTGATATAGTTATTCTGAAACTCAGTTCCAATATATTTAAAATGAAGAACGTTGTGTAGTGAAACTATAAGCTCCAAAATTTTAAATTCCAACTCTAATTTTGTTTGCAAAATACCAAAGTGTGTAAATATCAATTATTTTGCTCTTTCAGACAAATATAATATCACTTATATGTAGAATCTAAAATATGACACAACTGAACCTATCTACAAAACAGTAGTTATGTATGGATGTGAGAAAGCTGACTGCCAAAGAATTGATGTTTTTGAACTGTGGTGTTGGGGAAGACTGTTGGGTGTCCCTTGGACTGTAAGGGTTAAACCAATCAATCCTAAAGGAAATCAGTCCTGAATATTCATTGGAAGGACTGATGCTGAAACTGAAGCACCAAAACTTTGGCCACCTGATTAAAAAAACTGACTCATTGGAAAAGACACTGATGCTGGGAAAGATTGAAGGTAGGTGGAGAAGGAGATGGCAGAGGATGAGATGGTTGGATGGCATCACTGACTCGATAGACATGAGTTTGAGCAAGTTCCAGAAGTTAGTGATGGATAGGGGAGCCTGGTGTGCTGCAATCCATGGGGCTGCAAATAGTCAGACATGACCGAGCAACTGAACTGAACTGAGCAAAACAGAAACAGACTCATACACATAGAGAACAGACTTGTGGTTGCCAAGCCCCCTTGTGGGAAGGGAATGAGAGGGACTGGGACTTTGGCATTCATAGATACACACTATTGCATTTAGAATGGATAAACAACAAGGTCCTAATGTATAGCACAGAGAACTATATTGAATATCCTATGATAAACCATACTGGAAAAGAATATTTTAAAAAGAATATACACAAGTGTATTACTGAATCACTTTACTGTACAGCAGATATTGGCACAACATTTTAAATCAACTACACTTCAATAAAAAAAAATTAATTATTTTGCTCTTTCAAGCAAATCCTTTTATTAAAAATATAACTAAAACTATGAACTGCAAACCACTGTGAATGAATTTAATGCTTTTAATCTCAAAATTCAAATCTTCTGTGAAATGATATGGAAACAGAAAAGATGAAGCTATATCAATTAGAAATTCTGGGAACTGAGTATAAACACTGAGCTCTCACTATTTAGCTCTTTACTCATGAAGCTCACCAATATCTGGAATAAACTTCCCCTTATTCAAATAAATGCTCTGCACAGTATAAGTACCTCCTTTTTCATCATCATAAATATCCTGAATTCAAATTAAATACTTCCTTTACTTCACTCCTAGACAATTTTGGGGGAAGTTTTATCATATATTTATCTTGTGCCATTTAAACATATAATTAACAAACTTAATTAGAGTGGAAAGATTACCTAAGTACCAATAGAATATCAAAAGAAAAGGAAAACACTACTGATCTGAGGGCTTCTGAAACACAATACAAAAAGAGTTGTTAGGATGATAAAGATTTCGTTATGTATAATGGAAGCAAAACGGGGAAAGACTATCGTACTTCATATAGCTGGTAAAAATTAGTTAGCCTGTTTTAGTTGAAAATGTACTGAAAGCGAATTTATACTAAATAACAGTATTATTAATAACACTAAATTCTTCCAATTAAATAATTTGTATTTACCAGGTAAGATGTGCAAAACATGTTGCTAGCACTGGCAATAAGGCAATAAGTGAGTTGAATTTGAAAGTGCAGATCTATTTACTATAGATATCAACCACTGACTGAAGTAAAGACTCAGGTGAAAGCTGTGAGATTCCCTCTTATTTGGGAATTAACTGAGGATGATCACTGGAGAGACAGCTTCTCAGATCAGAGAAACTGTTCTGAGGTAAGTGGAAAGGTCAGTGTACATGTGACTTTGGAGAAGGGGTTGTTGTTCATTCACTCAGTTCAGTTCAGTTTAGTCACTCAGTCGTGTCCAACTATTTGCAACGCCATGAATAGCAGCACACCAGGCCTCCCTGTTCATCACCAACTCCTGGAGTTCACTCAAACTCACGTCCATCAACTCGGTGATGCCATCCAGCCATCTCATCCTCTGTCATCCCCTTCTCCTCCTGCCCCCAATCCCTCCCAGCATTAGTCTTTTCCAATGAGTCAACTCTCCTCATGAGGTGGCCAAAGTACTGGAGTTTCATCTTTAGCATCATTGCTTCCAAAGAACACCCAGGGCTGATCTCCCTTAGAATGGACTGGTTGGATCTCCTTGCAGTTGAAAGGACTCCCAAGAGTGTTCTTCAACACCACAGTTCAAAAGCATCAATTCTTCAGTGCTCAGCTTTCTTCACAGTCCAACTCTCACATCCATATGCGACCACTGGAAAAACCATAGCCTTGACTAGATGGACCTTTGTTGGCAAAGTAATGTCTCTCCTTTTCAATATGCTATCTAGGTTAGTCATAACTTTCTTTCCAAGGAGTAAACTGCTATTAATTTCATGGTTGCAGTCACCATCTGAACTGATTTTGGAGCTCAAAAAAATGAAGTCTGACATTGTTTCCACTGTTTCCCCATCTATTTCCCATGAAGTGATGGGACCAGATGTCATGATCTTCATTTTCTGAATGTGGAGCTTCAAGCCATCTTGTTCACTCTCCTCTTTCACTTGCATCAAGAGGCTTTTTAGTTCCTCTTCACTTTCTGCCATAAGGGTGGTGTCATCTGCATATCTGAGGTTATTGATATTTCTCCTGGCAATCTTGATTCCAGCTTGTGCCTCTTCCAGCCCAGCGTTTCTCATAATGTACTCTGCATATAAGTTAAATAAGCAAGGTGACAGTATACAGCCTTGACATACTCCTTTTCCTATTTGGAACCAGTTTGCATTTCCATGTCCAGTTCTAACTGTTGCTTCCTGACCTGCATATAGGTTTCTCAAGAGGTAGGTCAGTTGGTCTGGTATTCCCATCTCTTTCAGAATTTTCCACAGTGTATTGTGATCTGCACAGTCAAAGGCTTTGGCATAGTCGATAAGGAAGAAATAGATGTTTATTCCTGGAACTCTTTTGCTTTTTTGATGATCCAGTGGATGTTGGAAATTTGATCTCTGGTTCCTCTGCCTTTTCTAAAACTAGCTTAAACATCTGTAAGTTCATGGTTCATGTATTGCTGAAGCCTGGCTTGGAGGATTTTGAGCATTACTTTAGTAGCATGTGAGATGAGTGCAATTGTGTGGTAGTTTGGGCGTTCTTTGGCATTGCCTTTTTTTGTGATTGGAATGAAAACTGACATTTTCCAGTCCTGTGGCAACTGCTGCGTTTTCCAAATTTGCTGGAATATTGAGTGCAGCACTTTCACAGCATCGTCTTTGAGGATTTGAAATAGCTCAACTGGGATTCCATCACCTCCACTATCTTTGTTTGATTATTTGTGACCCCCAAGGACTGCAGCACACCATATTTCCCTGTCTTTCACCAACTCCCAGAGCTTGCTCAAACTAATGTCCATCAAGGCAGTGATGCGATCCAACAATCTCGTCCTCTGCCATCCTCTTCTCCTCCTGCCTTCAATCCTTCCCAGCATTAGGATCTTTTCCAATGAGTCAGTTCTTCATAACAGGTGGCCAAAATATTGGATCTTCAGCATCAGTCCTTCCAATGCGTATTCTGGACTGATTTCCCTTAGGATTGACTGGTTTGATCTCCTTGCAGAATAGGGAACATCAAGAGTCTTCTCCCACACTACAATTCAACAGCATCAATTCTTTTGTGCTCAGATTTCTTTATGGCTCAACTCTAACATCCATACATGACTACTGGAAAAATGATAGCTTTGACTAGATGGACCTTTGTCAGCAAAGTAATCTATCTGCTTTTTAATATGCTGTCTAGGTTGGTCATAGGTTTTCTTCCAAGGAGCTGGCATCTTTTAATTTTGTGGCTGCAGTCACCATCTGCAGTGATTTTAGAGCCCCAAAAAATAGTCTCTCTCTTTTCCCATGGTTTCCTCATCTAATTGCCATGAAGTGATGAGACTGGATGCCATGATCTTAGTTTTTGAATGTCAAGTTTTAAGGCAGCATATTTTATCCTCTCACTTTTACAAGAGAGTCTTCAGTTCTTCTTCACTTTCTGCCATAAAGGTGGTGTTATCTGTATATCTGAGGCTGTTGATATTTCTCCCAGGAATCTTGATTTCATCTTGTACTTCATCCAAACTGGTATTTTGCATGATGTACTCTGCCGGGAGCCAGCGTAGAGAATCCTGCCCATGGCAAAGGTCATGAGGAAGAGGCCTGACGGGAAAAGGCAAGATCAGGCCTAGAGGGGCCCCCCTTCTCGAGCATCTACCCCAAAACCAGAATCTGTCTGTTTTATTATTTCATGACTTTCACCAACTCCTCTGACATTAACACGGGGCTATCCCCAACCACCTTTTTCTGGAAAAATCAACTTAGGGCTCTAGCTAATAAGTCTCCTGGACATGAGAGGAATATTTCAAATCAAACCCCCTCTGTTAACATTCTAGCTTGCTTGGCAGGTTTATCCAGACTCTTGCAGATATGCATATGATTGTTCATAGCCTCCCAACTGCGAGAGGCAGGGGAAGCCTAAAACATAGAGCCTTTCAAAGAGTTAAAAGTTATTAGAGTAGTGCTGGTGTAGGATTTCATTATTGGGCCAACGTTTGTTGCTAAGTTCCCATATCTCTTATCCACTGTGCACCTGGGAGTGCATTAGTTAACATAGTTGGAATGTCAGAAAAACAAGTGTAGCCTTGAAATTAACCACATCAGAACTTCGAGCTAATTGATTCTTTCTTTGTTGTAACTCACTGCACCTTTGCTCCGTGAGAAATGTAACTCTGTTTAGTATTTTCTGAGGCTGACATAGATAAGAAATAAAAAGAAAAAACATTTCAAGGAAAAGTAAGTTTTCTGGTTGAGCAGCCTTTATCAAAAGAGGGTCATAAAATGTCCACAGGCCTCAAAGGCCAGGAGATAATGTACACAATATTCTTTATGGGAAAGGTATGCAGAAAAAATCCTGGTTTTGACAAAGACAAAACAGATGTAATATTTGGGCTGACTCTGTATGACTTTGCATCTTTCATTTCCCTCTATATACAAGTCAAGGTATAAAAGCTTCCCTGAAAAATAAAGTGACAGACCAAGATTAGTTCCACGAAAGCCTGGTTCTCCCATGTTTTTTTTTCTTTCTTTCTTTCCTCTATTTTCTAATCTGCAACATTCTTTCCTTCTCTCTCTAAATCTCTTCACCGACATGGTTTCTTCTTTGGGTTCCCCTGGATCCTGCAGGGGCTGGACCCCAGTAGTACTCCTCATAAAGTTAAATAAGCAGAGTGACAGTACACACCCTTATTGTACTCCTTTCCCAATCTGGAACCAGTATATTGTTCCATGTCTGGATGTAACTACTGCTTCTTCAACTACATACAGATTTATCAGGAGGCAACTAAGGTGGTCTGGCATTCCTGTCTCTTGAAAAATTTTTCACAGGTTGTTGTCATTCACACAGTCAAAAGCAATGATGTAGTTCATAAGCAGAAGTAGATGTTTTTTCTGGAATTCTTTTGCTTTTTCTATGATCCACCAGACATTGGCAATATGATCTCTGTTTCCTCTGCTGCTGCTTCTAAGTCACTTCAGCCGTGTCTGACTCTGTGCGACCCCAGAGAGAGCAGCTCACCAGGCTCCCCCGTCCCTGGGATTCTCAAGGCAAGAACACTGGGCTGGGTTGCTATTTCCTTCTCCAATGCATGAAAGTGAAAGTAAAGTTGCTCAGTCGTGTCCAACTCTTAGCGACCCCATGGACTGCAGCCTACCAGGCTCCTCCGTCCATGGGATTTTCCAGGCAAGAATACTGGAGTGGGGTGCCATTGCCTTCTCCGAGTAGGGGCAGTAGTCATTTTTAAATTCACATCGCCAGGATGGCTCAAGTCCCTCCTTGTTCAGGGATCAGAAGATCTATCTCCTGTCTGTTTTGGAGTACAATCTCTGTCAAGCTGTGTTGGCTGTTTAGAGCCATCCTGAGAAATCTTATCCCCAGAAACTAGATTTTGGGGGTGTTCATTAGAATAGCACTCATTGGTAGTCCTGAATAGGTATCTGAGATCTCCCAGGGGCTCGCAGGTGTATTGAGTGTCCTCTTCTGATTTCTTCCATGGCTTGACTCATGAGTAGTGAATCCAGGTGTCATGTCCTGGTACCTTGACTGCTGTGGGGATAGAAAGTATTACAGGGTAGAGGCCCTTCCATGTGGGCTGGAGTTGAGCTTTTGGGGACCCATCTTTTCAGACTTTAATTAGGACTTGAGTCCCTGGAGCATAGAGTGGTGACTCCTTAGAATTTTTTGGGTCCGGTTTATACCCGACAAGCTTATATCCTGTTGGAATTGCCCACTGGCCATGGTATAAGACTGGAGGGTCTGAACCTCTGGATCTAGGAAGAGGTCATTGACATAAACAAAAGGTCTCCAATATAGCATCTCATAAGGACTAAGACCAACCTGCTCCTTAGGGGCAATGTGGGTGCAGAGGAGAGCTATTGGTAAAGCCTCCTTCCATCCCAGAGAGGTCTCCTGGGTTATCTTTTTTATAGCTGATTTTAAGAATTGATCAGCTCTTTCTACTTTTCCTGAAGATTGAGGCCTCCAGGCACAATGGAGATAATAAGTAATGCCCAATGCTTTTTAGACCCCTTGGGTGACCTTGGAAGTAAATGATGTCCCATTGTCACTTTGTAATGACCTGGGCAGACTAAATCTTGGAATGATTTCATGGAGCAGTTTTTTTTACTACCTCCTCAGCCTTCTCAGTCCAGGTTGGAAAGCCTTCAATCCATCCTGTGAGGTATCTATCATGCCTAATAGATATTTATACTCTTGAGAAACTGGCATCTGGGTGAAGTCCATCTGCCAGTCCTCTCCTGGGTAGGCCCCACGTTGTTGGATGGGCTGGGCCAGCTGGGGTCTTTGAGCTCCTTGGGGGTTGTTTAATTGGCAAGTGGCGCAAGAGGAGACCACCTGTCTTATAGTTGGTTGGAAGCCTGTTCCTCTGAAGGACCTTTCTAGTAATCTTTGGAGGGCCTTTTCTCCTAAATGAGTAATGGCATGTAAGGAGTTAACCAACTTCCATTGGAGGTTCCCAGGCAGAAAAAGGAGTCCCTCCTTTTGGAACCACCCCATATGATCTTCTTGAAAGCCCTCGCTCTTAGCTTTAAGAGTCTCACCTTCAGTATATGAAGGAGTTTCTGGCAAATTAGTCTGTGGAACTAAGGTGGCTATCCCTATTAGGTCATGGTCCTGTAATGCTGCTCTCCTAGCTGCCTGATCAGCTCCTTGGTCCCTCATGCCACTTCTGTGTCCCTTTTTGGTGTCCTCCAGCTTGAACATCTAGAAGTTTTTGGTTCATGTACTATTGAAGCCTCCCTTGGAGAATTTTGAGCATTATTTTGCTAGTTGGTGAAATGAGTATAATTGTGCAATAGTTTGATCATTCTTTCACATTGCCTTTCTTTGGGATTGGAATGAAAATGAAACTTTTCCAGTCTTGTGGCCACTCCTGAGTTTTCCAGATTTGCTGGTATATTGAGTGTAGCACTTTCACAGCATCATCTTTTAGGATTTGGAATAGCTCAACTGGAATTGCATCACCTCCACTACTTTTCTTTTCTTTTTTTTTTTTTTTTTTTTTTTCATAGTGATGCTTCCTATGGGCCGTTTGACTTCAGACTCTAAGATGTCTGGCTCTAGGTCAGTGATCGCATCATCATGGTTATCTGGTTCATTAAGATCTTTTTTTTTAATCATACTTCTGTGTATTTTTAACACCTCTTCTTAATATCTTGTGCTTCTGTTAGGTCCCTACCATTTCTGTCCTTTACTGAGCCCATCTTTGCATGAAATGTTCCCTTGGTATCTCTAATTTTCTTGAAGAAATCTCTAGTCTTTCCCATTCTGCTGTTTCCCTCTATTTCTTTGCAATGATCACTGAGGAAGTCTTTCTTATCTCTCCTTGCTTTTCTTTGGAACTCTGCATTCAGATGAGTATATCTTTCCTTTTCTCCTTTGCCTTTAGCTTCTTTTTAGTTATTTATGAGGCCTCCTCAGACAGCTATTTTCCTTTTTTCTTTCTTTATTTTTTCATTTCTTTTTCTTGGGGATTATCTTGATCACTGCCTCCTCTACGATATCATGAACCTCTGTCCATTGCTCTTCAGGTACTCTCTCTCTCAGATCTAATCCCTTGAATCCTTTTCTCACTTCCACTGTATAATCATAAGGGATTTAGTTTAGATCATAACTGATTGGTCTAGTGGTTTTCCTTACTTTTTTCTATTAAGTGTGAATTTTGCAATAAGGAGTTCATGATGTGAGCCACAGTCAACTTCTGTCTTGTTTCTGCTAACTGTATAGAGCTTCTCCATCTTTCACTGCAAAGAATATAATCAATCTGATTTTGGTGTTGTCATCTGATGATGTCCATATGTAGAGTCACCTCTTGTATTGTTGGAAGAGAGTATTTAGAGTCAATTCTTGTATTGTTGGAAGAGAGTATTTGCTATGACCAGTGTGTTCTCTCTGCAAAACTCTTTTAGCCTTTGCCCTGCTTCATTTTGTACTACAAGGTCAAACTTGCCTGTTACTCCAGGTATCTCTTGACTTACTAATTTTGCATTCCAGGCCCCTACGATGAAAAGGACATCCTGGTGTTTGTTTTTTGTTGTTGTTGTTTTTTTTTGTTTGTTTTTTTCTTTTTTTGTTTTTTTTGGTGTTAGTTCTAGAAGGTCTTGTAGGTTATCATGGACCCATTCAACTTCAGGTTTTTCAGTATTACTGGTTGGGACATAGACTTGGATTACTGTAATATTAAGTGATTTGTCTTGAAAATGAACATAGATCATTCTGTCACTTTTGAAACCGCACCTACTTACTGCACTTCAGACTCCTTTGTTCATTATGAGGACAACTCCATATCTT
Source organism: Capra hircus (assembly GCF_001704415.2). NCBI lineage: Eukaryota > Metazoa > Chordata > Mammalia > Artiodactyla > Bovidae > Capra > Capra hircus. The sequence goes on from NC_030808.1 coordinate 103,471,761, forward strand.
CTAAGGGATTCTTGCCTACAGTAGTAGATAAAATGGTCAGATAAAAGCCTGCCTAGCCAAGCCTATGGTTTTTCCTGTGGTCATGTATGGATATGAAAGTTGGACTATGAAGAAAGCTGAGCACCGAAGAATTGATGCTTTTGAACTGTGGTGTTGCAGAAGACTCTTGAGAGTCCCTTGGACTGCAAGGAGATTCAACCAGTCCATTCTAAAAGAGATCAGTCCTGAGTGTTCTTTGGAAGGACTGATGCTAAAGCTGAAACTCCAATACTTTGGCCACCTCATGCGAAGAGTTGACTCATTGGAAAGGACTGTGATGCTGGGAGGGATTAGGGGCAGGAGATGACAGAGTATGAATTAAATTTACCCCTTCCATTCCATTTTAGTTCACTGATTCCAAAAATGTTGAATTTCACTCTTGCCATCTCCTGTTTGACCACCTACAATTCTCCTTGATTCATGGACTTAACATTCCGGGTTCCTATGCAATACTGCTCTTTACAGCAGTAGACTTTACTTCCATCACCAGTCACATCCACAAATGGACTTTTTTTTTTTTTTTTACTTTGGCTCAATCTCTCCATTCTTTCTGGAGTTATTTCTCCAGTAACATATTGGGCACCTAACAACCTGGGGAGTTCATCTTTCAGTGTTATATCTTTTCTCCTTTTCATACTGTTCTTTCTGTATCAGTTCAGTTCAGTTCAGTTGCTCAGGCATGTCCGACTCCTTGCAATGCAATGAATTGCAGCACGCCAGGCCTCCCTGTCCATCACCAACTCCCGGAGTTCACCAAAACTCATGTCCATCGAGTCAGTGATGCCATCCAGCCATCTCATACTCTGTCATCTCCTGCCCCTAATCCCTCCCAGCATCACAGTCCTTTCCAATGAGTCAACTCTTCGCATGAGGTGGCCAAAGTATTGGAGTTTCAGCTTTAGCATCAGTCCTTCCAAAGAACACTCAGGACTGATCTCTTTTAGAATGGACTGGTTGAATCTCCTTGCAGTCCAAGGGACTCTCAAGAGTCTTCTGCAACACCACAGTTCAAAAGCATCAATTCTTCCGTGCTCAGCTTTCTTCATAGTCCAACTTTCATATCCATACATGACCACAGGAAAAACCATAGGCTTGGCTAGACAGGCTTTTTTGGCAAAGTAATGTCTCTGCTTTTGAATATGCTATCTAGGTTGGTCATAACTTTCCTTCCAAGGAGTAACCCTCTTTTAATTTCATGGCTACAATCACCATCTACAATTATTTTAGAGCCCCCCCAAAAATAAAGTGTGACAATGTTTCCACTATTTCCCCATCTATTTCCCATGAAGTGATGGGACCAGATGCCATGATCTTCATTTTCTGAATGTGGAGCTTTAAGCCATCTTGTTCACTCTTCTCTTTCACTTTCATCAAGTGGCTTTTTAGTTCCTCTTCATTTTCTGCCATAAGGGTGGTGTCATCTGCATATCTGAGGTTATTGATATTTCTCCTGCCAGTCTTGATTTCAGCTTGTGCTTCTTCCAGCCCAGCGTTTCTCATGATGTACTCTGCATATAAGTTAAATAAGCAAGGTGACAGTATACAGCCTTGACATACTCCTTTTCCTATTTGGAACCAGTGTGTTTTTCCATGTCCAGTTCTAACTGTTGCTTCCTGACCTGCATGTAAGTTTCTCAAGAGGCAGGTCAGGTGCCCTGGTATTCCCAACTCTTTCAGAATTTTCCGCAGTTTATTGTGATCCACACAGTCAGAGGCTTTGTCATAGTCAATATAGACTAAGCCAAACTTGAAATTTAATTTGTCAGAGATGTTTCATTAACTGCAGTATATTGCCTATCATACACTACTCAGCAGTTTTCCATAAGGAGCTAGTAAGAGGTGAGGAGTTACTTAAACTTTGTATACCCTTGGAGTTGTATACTTAATATGTTGTACCATCTAAGTTTTACCCAGGACATCAATTCCAAAAACAAGAGTTATAATATATATGTTAAAGAAAATAACATGCTTATGTATGCAGCACATTTTTGTCAGATTAAAATATTAAACCTTGGATCCCTTGTTTATTAAAAGACTCAGAAAAATATCTAGCATTGTGTTTCTAAAATTATGAATCAAGAAGGTGAGGGAAGGTAAGAGCACTATAAGCTCATGTTTTATTGTAAATATAATTTAGTAATAATTATAACTAGCACTAGTATAATTAATCTTTATTATGACCAGTGCTTCTTATGTTTTATGGAAATTTTTACCAAATGCAAATATATACACAGACACTAAATAACAGAACGATTAAAATAGTGATTTTTCAGTCTATGATTGTTTACTTCTTTTCTTTTCTTTTATTTTTTTTAGATTTTTTAAAAAAATTTTATTGGAGTGTAGATGCTTTACATTGTTGTACAGTGAAATGATTCAGTTATATGTATACATACATCCCCTCTACTTTGGATTTTCTTCCCATTTAAGTTACCAGAGAGCACTGAGTAGAGTTCTCTGTGTTATACAGTGGATTCTCATTTGTTATCTATCTTTCTGCTTTTAAAAATCACATTTAATCTTTATTTTGTTACTGGAAACTTTCTCTTTCTAATTAAACATACAAACTAAAAAGATTTGCCAGTTATATATATTTGAAAAATCATGGGTTTGAATTCAAAAAGAAGAAAGGGAAAGACCAGAAACTGTTTTAAATTATCGCTATAACAAATCTATTCTTTGTGATCTAACCTAATCTAATTTATGCATGTAATCTAATGTTTTAAAACTTTGCTTTTGAGAATATTAAAGTTCAAGAAACTAAAACAGTTATTGCTACTTTGTAGCCAAGCTGGAATTATTAGGTCCAGGTTTATTTAAAACCCATCTTTTTTCCACCACATTCTCTAAGTTCTAAATGCCATAACAATGAAAACATATGTGTACATGTAGTTTGTCAAGCTCCATATAAAAATATTATTTCAGAAAAGCAATTGCTAAGAAATAATTATAAAGAAGATTTAAGAAATACATATTTTGACCTAAATATTATCTATGTTCTGTTCTCATCATCATAGGGCTTAACAATAAGTATCAGATTTAAATGTCATCTAGAATAACAGTTGTTAATCTTGCATCCTTGCTACTTCTAGGAACTAAGAAACAGTGAGTTACAGGTAGGTCTAGATTGTCTGCATTAAAATAAATGTCTCAAATGTACATTCTTAATTTAAAAATAACAATCTAATTTATCCTAAATATTCAGCTTACTGTTTTGTCTAAGAATAAGTAAATAGTTTTAGTACAAATCAATAGACCTAATATAAGCCAGACAAAGTTGTAAATGCTTTTATCTATATGTCTTCTCATTAAGAACGTGATGAGATTGGTACTGTTATTTCCATTTTATCACGGAGTTTTTGTAATTTCCTTAAGATCACAAAGAACATAGGAACCCCTGCAGTGTTCTTAAAAAATAGAAGTGAAAGTTTAGAGTAGATATCTAAAAATAGGAACTAAATCGGCTTATGAGGTCAGTATTTTTATGAAAATGTAGTTGACTTTTTACAAAAATGTATTTGGCTTTTTACCAGCAAAGAAGTTTCCTGATTACTTCAGAGACATACTCTATTAAATAGAGAACAATATCAATCAAAAATTAAACTTTTGAACATTTCTAGTCTGTAAAACATTTCATTTTCTTTCAAATAGTTTCAGTTGAGTTTATTATCTAGAAGGAATGAAAAACTGCATTTGCAAAACAATATTCAAAAATTATGTACTTAAATTGCTTTACTATGCCAGTCTTAGCAATTACTTCTATGCTAAGTTCTGTGGAACTCCTCCAAATTCTCTAAGAAGTCATTCTCTTATTAGTTACAGCAGTTCAAAATAATAAGGATTCTGAAAATCCTTGAATGTTTCTCAATTTCTCTTCTACATTGTATTTTCTTTTTGTTTAACATTATGCATTGTATTTATCCAGGAAAAAAATCTATCATACCACTATAAAAATTCCTTTTATTATGCAACCTGATTCTGTTTGTAGCATGTCAGGTATTTTCACCATGAGCATCTTTTGCCATAGACCACTTTGCTGTAAATATTTCCACCATGTAACTAATTAGCCCTTAAGCAATTTGATATATGAAACAAAATAACAAAAAATAAAAGAGGGCCAGGACATAAAGGAACATGAAAAAAGGATAACAAAATTAAAAATGACTTCACTGTGAAATGCAGAATATTTGAAAACATGTAAAATGTGTGTAGATTCATGGGAATATTATGCAAATCACTGATTTTATTTTGTGAGTCATATCTAAGCACATGTCTTCTAAGTCTTTTGTTCATAGGACTTTTTTATATAATTTGCCTCTTTATTCAGCATCACACGTTCTTTTTAGCTATTTTTTTTCTTTACTAAGAGAGGTATCAAATGATACCTAAAGTGAAAGTGAAGTAGCTCAGTCGTGTCCAACTCTTTGAGACCCCATGGACTGTAGCCTACCAGGCTCCTCTGTCCATGGGATTTTCCAGGCCAGAATACTGGAATGGGTTACCATTTCCTTCTGCAGGGGATCTTCCCAACCCAGGGATTGAACCCCGGGTCTCCTGCACTGTGGGCAGATGCTTTACCATCTGAGCCACCAGGGATACCTAACAAGTACCTAAATAATAAGAAGCATATTTGTAACTGAAGTTTGTATTGCATTGTAAAATCTTCTACGTTGTTCTTTGTTCTTGGCATTTTATTACAAGTTCCAAAGATTACAGACGTTCCAAAGATCTATGGAAAACGTAGATTAAATTTCAAGCCTTCAAATCACCAAAGAATTTGCAAGCTTCTATGCTATTTTCTGTTATTTCCTTAAGCTCTTTTATTTCACACTTCTGATAATTTGTATTGCTATATTTTCTATTAAATCAATACAGAGTTGTCATCCATTATTTTTAAAGACTGTAACTGTATAGACCATTATGAGGGCCATCTATGTAATGCAAAAATGGGAGTTCTGTGTCAACAAAGAAATGAAACCAAGCTCTCAACCATTTAAAACCAAACTGTCAAACTAAACTGTCATCCTGTTATTTTAGCTTTTTTTGGAAAAACTGCTGTAAGGTCAAATATATATGGCTCAAAAATGTCTGCAGCAAAAATCTCAGGCAAAAATACACAAATATACAGAATCCTTTGTAAATCTTAAAGAAAATAAATAACCATCTTTCCCTATTATATAAGGAAAAAAACTCACAATTTACTCCATTGTTAAATATTATTCCCATTGAGGCTTATATTAAGCTTGGGACAAAATCTGTCCTCTCGGTATCCATCATCCATGATACAGTAAAATACATGCCAGAACAAGTTTGATAAGGCTCTTTCAGATAAAACAAAAGGACATATTATGCCCAAGAATATGGATGGCATTCAGAGTCAAGTACATCAGTTCTTCATATAATAAAGTGATCACTCTGCTAGTTACCACCACTGTACTAGGATAAAAGGAAGCATGAAATTTGCCCTTTTCTCAAATTACTTAAAAATAATGCAAATTTCTTAATATGCTTAAGCTTCTAAACATCATTCAATTAAATCTTGTCTATTCATTTTAAAGAGGGATAATTATAGTGTAGAGTCTGTCCTTCTATTTAATCTTATGTATAAGCATCTCTGGAAATCTGGGGACTTTCCAGGCTATGTTGGCTCCCTCCTGTAATTTTCTTCTGAATCTCAGTCCACCTGATGCCATATTATTTACTGTTTGGCATTGTAACTACCAAATGGTTACTTTTTGCCATAATCTAGGCTGAACATATCTCAAGAAGAAGAATTTTATCATTTCTTTTAGATTCATGTAAAGCACCTGATCCATATAGATCTTATATATTGCTTCCTTTCACTATAAATGCATTGGTATATATTTACCTATAGGGTAGTGCCGGGTATGTGGAAGTCATTTAGTTAAATCCTATTGACTGATAAAGATTGTGGGGCATGTAGAAGAATGTGTAGTGCTATTAATCACTGCATTTTCTTGATCAGTGCATCATCTCTACTGCATCCATCCTAGTTCAACCATCATTATCTCCTCTCACCTGTCTTTCTGTAATAATCTGGCAACTGACTATTGCTCCCAACATTACCTCCAAAGAGTCTATTCTTCACTCCAAAGTGATACTGACATTTTGAGCTAAAAAACCCCATATTCAAAATCTCCCACTATTTTTGACTTGAGTCTTTAAAACTCTACTAGACCTGGCCTCATTCTTAATCATTAGCACTCCCCTTATTACCATTATACCCCTCCTTTTCACAACAAGCTTGTTAGAGCCTTAGACTCTCCCTCCTTGGTTAATTCTCATCCATGAACTCTCTTCAAGAAAACGATAAAAATGTTCAAACTTACTTAACACTTTATTTAGTGTCTGTCACTATTCTATATGGTTTAAATACACTAACTCATTTAATCCTCACAACATGGGAACATACTATGGGAATCTCATAGTATGCTTTCATGGGAACATACTCACTTTCAAAATGGGGGAAATAAGACATAGATTAGCTAGTTAACTTGTTCAAGATCACATACAAGTATCTATATTTATCTGAGTAGGCAAAATGATATCAAAATATCAGTGGCTAAAAGTAACAAAATGTTTATTTCTTCATAAATGCAGTTGTACTCAGTTAGAAGAAAGAAGTCTACACATTCAGAAACCCATTATTCCTCTATCTTATAATTCCAGTTCCCTATAGTTCAGTTCAGTTCGGTCTCTCAGTCGTGTTGACTCTTTGCAACACCATGAATCTCAACACACCAGGCCTCCCTGTCCATCACCAACTCCTGGAGTTCACTCAGACTAGCGTCCATTGAGTCAGTGATGCCATCCAGCCATCTCATCCTCTGCCGTCCCCTTCTCCTCCTGCCCCCAATCCCTCCCAGCATCAGAGTCTTTTCCAATGAGTCAACTCTTTGCATGAGGTGGCCAAAGTACTGGAGTTTCAGCTTCAGCATCATTTACTCTAAAGTAATCCCAGGGTTGATCTCCTTCAGAATGGACTGGTTGGATCTCCTTGCAGTCCAAGGGACTCTCAAGAGTCTTCTCCAACACCACAGTTCAAAAGCATCAATTCTTCGGCGCTCAGCTTTCTTCACAGTTCAACTCTCACATCCATACATGACCACTGGAAAAAACTATAGCCTTGACTAGACGGACCTTTGTTGGCAAAGTAATGTTTCTGCTTTTGAATATACTATCTATGTTGGTCATAACTTTTCTTCCAAGGAATGAGCGTCTTTTAATTTCACGGCTGCAGTCACCATCTGCAGTGATTTTGGAGCCCTAAAAAATAAAATCTGACACTGTTTCCACTGTTTCCCCATCTATTTGCAATGAAGTGATGGGACTGGATGCCATGATCTTTGTTTTCTGAATGTTGAGCTTTAAGCCAACTTTTATGCTCTCCACTTTCACTTTCATAAGAGGCTCTTTATTTCTTCTTCACTTTCTGCCATAAGGGTGGTGTCATCTGCATATCTGAGGTTATTGATATTTCTCCTGGCAATCTTGATTCCAGCTTGTGCTTCTTCCAGCCCAGTGTTTCTCAAGATGTACTCTACATATAAGTTAAATAATCAGGGTGACAATATACAGCCTTGACATACTCCTTTTCCTATTTGGAACCAGTGTGTTGTTCCATGTCCAGCTCTAATTGTTGCTTCCTGACCTGCATGTAAGTTTCTCAAGAGGCAGGTCAGGTGCCAGTTTATTGTGATCCACACAGTCAAAGGCTTAGGTAATCAGAATTTGTCTGTTCAACTAGAAGATGGAGAAGTAACACATGAAAGATTGTATTTTTTCCAGAAGTTTTCAAGGGTTATAACTGGAGATGCTACATTATGACTGCCCAAATTCTATACAAAATATTTAGTCATATGACCTCTCTGCCTAAAGAGAGGTGCATAAAGTCTAGCTCTATGCCACTCACTTTCATTATTTTTCATTCTATTTTCAGTTATCACTGCCTTAAAAATGCCCTTCATAAATAGTGCACGTAATATAGCCACAGTTTACTGTTTACTTTCTCTCTCTATTTTATTTATAACACTTACCACTAAACAAAATTAAATTAATTTTGTCTATTTTATTTCAATTATCTCTTGCTATATATGTGTGTGTGCATGTGCATATATTTGTGTCTGTGTGTATGCAAGAACTGGAACAAAGCAATAAATATATAACCATTTGTTGAATTAAAGAAAAATGGGATCAAAGGTCACACAGTCATCCAGCCATCCATATCTTCTGAGCCAAGACTAAACCCAGTCTCCCAAATAAGATTGTTAATAGTTCCAACTCTTCCATTCCCCTGCTGTTCCACCTAAAACTCACTGCAATTATTAAATCCACATCTATTCTGGATAAAGTGAACATGAAGCCTTTTTAATGAATGATATTGAAAATTACATTTTAAGGAAATTATTTTTGAAATAATTATATTTTTACTTATTTATACATCTGTACTTCATAAATTCAGTTCAAGTGAAATATACTGACTATAAGGCCTCCCAGGTAGCACAGTGGTAAAGAATCTGCTTACCAATGCAGGAGATACAAGAGACGTGGGTTCTGTCCCTGGGTCGGGAAGGTCCCTGAAGCAGGAAATGGCACCTCAATACAGTATTCTTGCCTGGAAAATCCCATGGACAGAGAACCCTGGCAGCCTACAGTCCATGGGGTCACAAAAAGTCAGACAGGACTTAGTGACTGAGCATGCACTCATGCTTAATATAAAGACAACCCAATATTAATGGAGCTAAATAATTTAGATATCCTAATTCCAGAATTTAGGCAAATTTAACTTCTGTGCTTTGTAATTTTGTTATTTCATAAATAACTTATAAGAGTCTACCACATCTCTATCTCTATTTACCCAAACAAAGGATAGAACAACATTGGGTTGATTGTGTGTGTGTGTGTATATATATATATATATATATATATATATATATATATATATATATATATAAAACAGAACAAGTTTTTCATATTGAACCACTGGCTGACATTATAGGATTTATAAGACACACTATTTTAATGACTCTGCCAGATAGAATACTAAGCAGAGAAGATAACATGCATAAATGAAAAAATATAGAAAAAAATGGATAATTAAAATCTATAAAATTTATAGGTCAGACTTTTTATTACATTTTAAGTATATTATATAATGATCACTCATTAAATATTAGGTCATTTTTTTTTCTCCCTTGAATGTCTGGTAAAAATACTGCTAGTCTGGATGACAAAACATTTGAAAGAATCTATCTCCCTGTTTCCTTGATTATTGCCTATTCTAAGTCAGCTCTTCCACTATTTCTCACTCAGGAACTTCCACTAGACCTTAAGTTTTCCAGTGTATACTCTTTCTTTTAAATTCTCTTTCACATTTTTTGTTTCTTTATGTCCTGTATTCTAGGCAAGTTGCAATAATATTTTAATATATTATTTTAGTTGTTCTACTTCACAGATTCAAAAAATTTCATACTTACATTTTTATTATAAACTTTCTATTTCCTTGTTTATTACACATTTAGTACTCTTTTACTACAATATGAACCTTTTCCCATTCATAACACATTCATGAATGTTTTATGAGTTTATGTAGAAATAAATTTTGGTTACTTTATTAATTTCTGCTTTTAAAGTATCATATGTATTTATTTTGCAGATTCTCTTTAATGATCGTGTATGTCTCAAGAATGCATATGTGTGTGTGTGTGCTTGTGTGTATAGCATATGCATAATCTCAATGGTTAATATTCATAAGTGGGAATTTCAGCATTTTTATTCTGCCAATTTCAGTTACTATGAAGGTATTGTTTAATTTTTCAGTGTGAGTTATCAGACAAATATGAGTAGTGAAAATCAGAAGTCTGAGTCCACAACTTCCCCTTTTGTGAGATTCTTTTTAGATGAGACTTCTTCTCCTGCTTTTTTGACTTTTGCCAGTTTATTCACTGTTCCTCAGAATTTATAGTTGAGTTGACCTAGTGTCCGTTTTACAACACTGACTAACTGTGCATCTGAGTTTAATCAGGGAGCTCTTTTCTCATTCACCATGATGAATAAGCATGAAGTCTCAATTTATATCATCAGAGAGATTAAAACTAATTCCTTCTTATATATATAGCCCCTTCTTTTAAGCTCCCTTAGTTCTGAATCCAGTTATGGTCACATCACAGTCTCGTATTCTCTCTGTATTTGCCATCTAGCTATGTCCTTCTCACAACTTCAAGTCCAGCTTTGTATTTAGAGATTAACTTGATCATGTTACCCAATATTTTGATAGAAGTGAGAACTTTATCACCTCAGCCTCTACCCAGATTTTTTAAACAAGAAAATCCATTCCCTTTATTTTGGTTCTCATGAACCACAATTTTCCTTTTGCCAATCCATTGCTTCCTATCATATAGTACCCACGAGAGGAAATTCTTCTCCAAACAGGTAAATATCCTCAGTTTACCTTTCCTAAAGGAGCAATTTTATTCCCTTAATGATACCTATCTTGCCTTCATTTCCTTTACAGCCTTTCTCTGAATATTTCAGTTCATTATCTACTGAAATATTTCAGTTCATTACTTATAAATTTTAAAATTCATATTTTCTACATTTTATGTTAAAATAAATCATATATGCTATATTTTAAAAGCTTATTATAAGCATATACTTGATATGATACTATCAATACCAAAGAAAGATGTAGTGGCATAGTATTCTTTATGGATTTATTATTATTATTATTATATAAGGAAATCCCTAATGAAAAAAACTACCATGTTTTCCTTGTTTAAAAATTCTCTTAAGATGATGTCTACTTTTACTGATGCATAAAGAAGTGAAAACTTTTATAATTCTAATTTTTCAAGACAAATATTAATGAACAGTTCAACGGTGTGAAATTCTCAACAGTTTCTGTGGATAACAATGATATACTGAGTTAGTATACAAGTAACTAAAAACCTTTTTATAGTTGCCTATTTCTCCTTATAGTAAATCTCAACAACTTTTAGCATTCTCTCAATACACTGTATTTCAAAAAGAATTACTGTGTGAAGATATTTCTGTTTTCTTCCTTGTTATAAACACTTAACAGAAAGTGAGTACTGTCAGATGGCCTCCCAAAGTGATTTCAAAACTATATTATTGACAAAACTGTTATATCACTACTGTGTTAAAAAGCAGTGATACCAAAAATCAACTGCAAAAAAAAAAAAAAAAAAAAACCTGCAAAAAACACAAACACAGGGAAGCTAAATATACAGTATAAAACAACCAATGGATCACTGAGTAAATCAAAGAGAAAATTTAAAAAATACATAGAGAGAAATAAAAATGAAAACATGATGATTCAAAACTTATGGGACACAGCAAAAGCTGTTCTAAGAGGACAGTTAATAATGATACAAGCTTACCTCAGGCTGTAAGAAAAAGCTCAAATAAGCAACCTAACCTTATACCTAAAGCAACTTCTTTCTAGAGAAAGAAGAAAAACAAACCACATAGTTAGTAGAAAGAAAAAAAAATCATAGAGACCAGAGCAGAAATAAATGATAGAGATGAAGAAAGCAAGAGAAAAATCAATAAAGTAAAAGCTGATTTTTTAAAAAGATAAAATTGACAAACCTTTAGCCAGACTCGACACAAAAAAGGAAGAAGGCCAAAATCAATACAATCAGAAATAAAAAAAAGAAGCTACAACCAACACCACAGAAATACAAAGGATCATAATAGATCACTACAAGCAGACTGTGCTCATTCGCTCAGTCATGTCTGACTCTCTGTGGCCCCATGGACTATAAACTGCAAGTCTCCTCTGCCCATGGAATTATCCAGGCAAAAATAGTGGAGTGGGGAGCCATTTCCTACCCCAGGGGATCTTCCCAACCCAGGGATCAAACCTATGTCTTGTTCATCTTTTGCATGGGCAAGCACATTCTTTACCACTAGTGCCACCTGGGAAGCCCACCACAAGCAACTATACATCAATAAAATGGACTCGCTAGAAGAAAAGGACAAAGTCTTGGAAAAATATAAACTCCCAAGACTGAACCAGGAAGAAATAGAAAATGTGAACAGAACAATTATAAGTTGAAATTGAATCAGTAATTAAAAAACTCCCAACAAACAAAAGTTCAGATGCCATCACAGGTGAAGTCCACTAAACACTTGGAGAAGAGTTAACACATAAGTCTGACATTATTCAAAAAAATTGCAATGGAAGGAAGGTTACTGAGGTCATTCAATGATGTCAGCACCATCCTGATACCAATGCCAGACAAAGGTATCACAGAAAAAGAAAACTACAGGCCAAGATCGATGATAAACATAGATGCACAAATCCTCAACAAAATATAAGCAAGCCAACTCCAACAGAACATTAAAAGGATCATACACCATGCTCAAGTGAGGTTTATCTCAGCGATATATCTATGTATATATTATATCCACAAATCAAGCAATGTGATATACCACATCAACAAACGGAAGAAAAATGTTATCACACAAATAGATGCAGAAAAAGCTTTTGATAAAATTTAGCATTCGTTTATGAAAAAAAACTCTCCAGAAATTATGCATAAAGGTAATGCACCTCAACAAGCAAAGGCCATATACAACAAACTCACAGCTAGCATCATATTCAATGGTGAAAAACCAAAAGCATTCTCTCTTAGAGCAGGAACGATAGAAGAATGTCTACGCTGGTACTTTTACTCAACATAGTTTGGAAAGTTCTAGCCACAGCAATCAGAAAAGAAAAAGAAATACAGTGATCCATAGCAGAAAAAAAGTAAAACTGTCACTGTTTGCAGATGACATGATACTATACACAGAAAATCCTAAAGATACTACCAGAAAATGACTAGAGCTTATAATGAATTTGGTAGATTGAAGGACACAAAATTTTTATAAAAAAATCGGTTGCAATATACAATAACAATCAAAGATCAGAAATGGAAATTGAAAAAATAAATCTATTTATGATCACATCAAAAGGAATAAAATACCTATAATAAACATGCATAAGGATGCAAAAGACTTGTACTTTGGAAAAATATAAGATGCTGATGAAAGGAACTGAAGATAACTCAAAAGATAGAAAAATATACAACTTGTACATTCCATGTATATGTATATGTATAAGTGAATCACTATATACCTAAAATTAAATATATTTTAATGTAAATAAATATATAAAAAGCACTGATACCATAAACAAAAGAAAGGACTGATTGTGATATATAGCATTGAATTGTTTGTGTTGGTTAGTTACTAAGTCATGTCTGGCTCTTTTGTAAGCCCATGGACTAGGACTATTGCCTGCCAGGTTCCTCTGTCCATGGGGTTTCCCAGGCAAGAATACTGGAACAGGTTGCCATTTCCATCTGCTGACAGGTTGATTCTTTACCACTGGAAAGCTCAGCACTGAATACTGGGCTCAATTAATATTCTCTTCAAAAACATGGTTTTAAAACATGAAATAATTTTAAAAGAGTTTTGGATAACATTAATATTTATAGATAAATTTTTCCTTTGATAATCATTCAGTTCAGTTCAGTTCAATCATTCAGTCATATCTGACTGTGACCCCATGGACTGCAGCACTCCAGGCCTCCCTGTCCATCACCAACTCCCACTCATGTCTATTGCATTGGTGAGGCCATCCAACTGTCTTATCCTCTGTCATCTTCTTCTCATCCCACCTTTAATCTTTCCCAGCATCAGAGTCTTTTCCAATAAGTCAGTTCTTCGCATCAGGTGGCCAAAGTTTTGGAGTTTCAGCTTCAGCATCAGTCCTTCCAATGAGTATTCAGGACTGATTTCCTTTAGGATGAACTAGTGGGATCTCCTTGCTGTTCAAGGGACTCTTAAGAGTCTTCTCCAACATCACACTTCAGGAGCATTAATTCTTTGGAGCTCAGTTTTCTGTATAGTTCAACTCTCATATCCATAAATGACTGCTGGGAAAACCATAGCTTTGACTAGGAGAAACTTTGGTGGCAAAGTAATGTCTCTGCTTTTTAATATGCTGTCTAGTTTGACCACAGCTTTTTTTCCAAGGAGCAAGCATCTTTTAATTTCATGGCTGCAGTCACCATGTGCAGTGATTTTGCAGCCCCTCAAAATAAAGTCTGTCACTATTTCCACTATTTCCCCATTTGTTTGCCATAAAGTGATGGGACCCTATGCCGTGATCTTAGTTTTCTGAATGTTGAGTTTTAAGCTAACGTTTTCACTCTCCTCGCTCACTTTCACCAAGAGGCTTTTAGTTCTTCTTTGCTTTCTGCCATAAGGGTGGTGTTATCTACACACCTGCTGCTGCTTCTGCTAAATCGCTTCAATCGTGTCCAACTCTGTGCAACCCCATAGATGGCAGCTCACCAGGCTCCCCTGTCCCTAGGGTTCTCCAGGCAAGAACACTGGAGTGGGTAGCCATTTCCTTCTCCAATGCATGAAAGTGAAAAGTGAAAGTGAAGTAGCTCAGTCATGTCCGACTCTTAGCAACCGCATGGACTGCAGTCTACCAGGCTCCTCTGTCCATGGGATTTTCCAGGCAAGAGTACTGGAGTGGGGTGCCATTGCCTTCTCCACTACATATCTGAGGTTACTGATATTTCTCCCAGCAATCTTGATTCCAGTTTGTGCTTCATCCAGCCTGGCATTTCACATGATGTACTCATAATGTACACATAATGCATATGGTTAAATAAATAGTGACAATATACAGCCTTGATGTACTCCTTTTTCCTATTTGGAACCAGTCTGCTGTTCCATGCCCAGTTCTAACTGTAGCATCTTTACCTGTGTACAGATTTCTCAGGAGGTAGGTCAGGTGGTCTGGTATTCCCATCTCTTTCAGAATTTTCCACTGTTTGTGTGATCCACATAGTCAAAGGCTTTGGTGTAATCAATAAAGCAAAAGTAGATGTTTTTCTGGAACTCTCTTTCTTTTTCCACAATCCAGCAGATGTTGGCCTCCAATGGCATCATTCAGATCAGTTCAGTCGCTCAGTTGTGTCCAACTCTTTGTGACCCCATGAATTGCAGCACGCCAGGCCTCCCTGTCCATCACCAACTCCTGGAGTTCACTCAAACTCACATCCATTGAGTTGGTGATGCCATCCAGCCATCTCATCCTCTGTTGTCCCCTTCTCCTGCCCCCAATCCACCCTTGCCCCGAGCATCAGAGTCTTTTCCAGTGAGTCAACTATTTGCATCAAGTGGGCAAAGTACTAGAGTTTCAGCTTTAGCTTCAGTCCTTCCAAAGAACACCCAGGACCGATCTCCTTTAGGATGGACTGGTTGGATTTCCTTGCAGTCCAAGGGACTCTCAAGAGTCTTCTGAACACTACAGTTCAAAAGCATCAATTCTTCGGTGCTCAGCTTTCTTCACAGTCCAACTCTCACATCCATACATGACCACAGGAAAAACCATAGGCTTGACTAGACGGACATTTGTTGGCAAAGTAATGTCTCTGCTTTTTAATATGCTGTCTAGGTTGGTCATAACTTTCCTTCTAAGGAGTACATGTTAGTCATAGACAATCCCTAGTTTACACTTAACTATATTTTGTGAGTTGCTATTTTGTGAGCATAGGTAATTCTGATATCTCATTGTTTGTTAATTTTTTAAATGTAAGATGTCAGTGAAACTAGAAGATGTGTTACAACTGCTTTATCACTTGGCTCTGCACAGAATCACTAAGAGATATATAAAACTTCCACTTGTCATTTAGAATAATAAGAATAAGAGTTATGATATTCTGTACAGCAGCTTAAAGAAGTCTAAAACTCCAGAGTATGAAGCCTAACTGATTTTCTCCAGTACATTAATCAAAGCACCTTTGACAACTTAGAATTATGTTGTTATTCATGTGAGGCACTCAAAATTCTTCTTAATTCTCAGGTGGCATTTATTTCACTATACTGAAGAAGAAACAGATGAAAAAATTCTTAGTTAAAATATGAAATGAAATAAAAATTGTAAAATATTTCTGATCAGTCATACATTAAATAACTACTTGACTTGCAGAGCCAAACATTAACACTGCACACCCTGCCTATAATCTCTTACAGAAATAAAAATGTTTATTTTTAATGTATTTTGCTAGCTCTTTAAGTGTAAAAGTGTCTATATTTCTATAAAGTTCATAATGTTTTACATGATTTTATATTTAAAACCCCACAACAAATCAATAACAAATTAATTCCAAACCTTCAGTTCAGTTCAGTTCAGTCTCTCAGTCGTGTCCGACTCTTTGCGACCCCATGAATCGCAGCACGCCAGGCCTCCCTGTCCATCACCAACTCCCAGAGTTCACTCAGACTGCCATCGAGCCAGTGATGCCATCCACCCATCTCATCCTCGGTCGTCCCCTTCTCCTCCTACCCCCAATCCCTCCCAGCATCAGAGTCTTTTCCAATGACTCAACTCTTCGCATGAGGTGGCCAAAGTACTGGAGTTTCAGCTTTAGCATCATTCATTCCAAAGAAATCCCAGAGCTGATCTCCTTCAGAATGGACTGGTTGGATCTCCTTGCAGTCCAAGGGACTCTCAAGAGTCTTCTCCAACACCACAGTTCAAAAGCATCAATTCTTCGGTGCTCAGCCTTCTTCACAGTCCAACTCTCACATCAATACATGACCACAGGAAAAACCATAGCCTTGACTAGACGGACTTTAGTCAGCAAAGTAATGTCTCTGCTTTGGAATAAGCTATCTAGGTTGGTCATAACTTTTCCTCCAAGGAGTAAGCGTCTTTTAATTTCATGGCTGCAATCACCATCTGCAGTGATTTTGGAGCCAAAAAAAAATAAAGTCTGACACTGTTTCTACTGTTTCCCATCTCTTTCCCATGAAGTGATGGGAATAATGAAAGAATTAAAATTTTAAATTTAAGGCTTAAGACAAAAAGAAGCACATATATAAGAATAACGATATATCATACAAATTTAGAGAATTAAATAATATGTTAAGATAGATTGAACTTTAGTATTATTGTGCTTAACAGTTGAATAAGAAGGTTTAGATGATTTGAGTTATGCTTCTTGTAAGTTGGGCACGACTGAGCAACCTCACCTTTTTGTATTATTTTTGTGCTAAATGGGGTAGGAGATTATTTCCCATTAGAGGCAAGTACTCGCCTCTGCCTCTAATGAACCAAATCAACCATTGACTCCTAAAATCTGGAAATCTGGAGACTTACTGCATTTTTGTTTTAGTTACATTTACTTATTGCTACTATGGTATTCCGTAGTGGCTCAGTAGTAACAATTTGTCTGCCAATGCAGATGCGGGCTCCATTCCTGGATCGGAAAGATGCCCTGGAGAATAAAATTTGAAACCCACTCCAGTATTCTTGCCAGGGAAATCCCATGGAAAGAAATGCCTGGAGGGTTACAGTTCATGGTGTCACAAGAAAGTCAGATATGACTTAGTGACTAAACAACAACAACTGCTGGTATAGCAGATATAAATGTGTAACACTTTCAGGATTGGTATAAGTGCATATTTGGTAATTATATTTGAGTAATGTTATTCATTCGATATTCAATGGGCATGAATATGAGTGAACTCCTGGAGATAATGAAGGACATGGAAGCCTGGCTTGCTGCAGTCCATGGGGGCACAGAGTCAGACATGACTTAGTGACTGAACAACGTTATGATGAGAAAAAGTGCAAAGATGTCTATGTCGTTTGACCTTTGTATATTTAATAATATTCCTAAACATCACTGAAAGAAAAATGATTGATTGTCTCATCAAAGTCACATGCACTATCAACTACAGATACTGAGCTATAGTCCCTTCTGATTAAGGAGGAGAGGTCTATAAAAAAGCTGTAACACCATTTTAATGAAAGTTTTAAATAAATGTGACCAGAACTAAATCACACAGCAATACCATCATTTTATCATGCTCATGTGTCTCTTTTTTTGCTCCTTATTTCAAAAATATTAGGAAAATAGTTATTAAAAAAGAATAACATGCCTAAGATACAGATGTTCTAAAATATAATTTTTAATAAATCAGAAATATTAAATTCATGATCCTTAGTCTTAAAATTTTTAGTTTTTCACAAAATATAATTACATTGTTGCCCTAGTCTAAAAAATTGTATAAGGTTTAAGTTTTAATACTGGAGAATTAATTCTCTACTTCTTTTTAAATTTATCAAACCCTAACTTTTAAAGACATATTTACCCCCATTAATCCTGATGTATTTTCTATGATTTCTAAATTTATATATGAAATTCTTACATTTTATTCTAAATTTACAAATTTTACCTGGAAAAATTAATTATGTAAAATGTATTCATGAGTGTGTAATCTTTTAGTGATAGTTATAGTAGCATCACCCATCAAGACAAAATTCTAGTTTACCACACAGTGCTAATATTCCATGTTACAAAGCTGAAATTTTGTGAAAATGTGGACATTTCAAATTATGTGATATGCATTATATTTCATTTAGATGGAACTCTTTGTAAAGGATAATTATTTTACTCAAATTCTGATTATTGTAAAACAAAATAATTTTCAATTTATTTAAATTACTCCATCCAGTAAATTACTCTTTCTTTCCCCTCATTTCTCTGACTTCCAGTTCAGTTCAGTCACTCAGTCATGACCAACTCTTTGTGACCCCATGGACTACAGCACTCCAGGCCACCCTGTCCATCACCAACTCCTGGAGTTGAGTCAAACTCATGTCCATTGAGTCGGTGATGCCATCCAGCCATCTCATCCTCCGTCGTCCCCTTCTCCTAACCCCTTCAATCTTTCCCAGAATCAGGGTATTTTCCAATGAGTCAGTTCTTCACAGAAGGTGGCAAAACTATTGGAGTTTCAGCTTCAGTATCAGTCCTTCCAATAAATATTCAGGACTGATTTCTGTTAGGATGAACTAGCTGGATTTACTTGCAGACCAAGGGACTCTCAAGAGTCTTCTCCAACACCACAGTTCAAAACCATCAGTTCTTCGGTGCTCAGCTATTTTTATATTCCAACTCTCACATCCATACATGACTACTGGAAAAACCATAGCCTTGACTAAATGTACCTGTGTTGGAAAAGAAATATCTGTTTTTTAACATGTTGTCTGGGTTGATCATAACTTTTTTTCCAAGTAGTAAGCACTTTTTATTTAATGGCTGCAGTCACCATCTGCAGTGATTTTGGAGCCCCCCCCCCAAAAAAAAATAGTCTGTCACTGTTTCCGCTATTTCCCCATTTATTTCCATTAAGTGATGAGACTGGATGTCACGATCTTAGTTTTCTGAATGTTGGGCTTTAAGCCAACTTGTTCACTCTCCTCTTTCACTTTCATCAAGAGGCTCATTAGTTCTTCTTTGCTCTCTGCCATAAGGGTGGTGTCATTTGCATATCTGAGGTTATTGACATTTCTCCTGGAAATTTTGATTACCTTTTGCTTGACCCAGACCAGCGTTTCTCATGATGTACTCTGCATATAAGTTAAATAAGCAGAGTGACAATATACAGCCTTGACATACTCCTTTTACTACTTGGAACCAGTCTGTTGTTCCATATCCAGTTCTAACTGTTGCTTCCTGACCTGCATATAGGTTTCTCAAGGGGCAGGTCAGGTGGTCTGGTATTCCCATCTCTTTCAGAATTTTCTACACTTTATTGTGATCCACACAGTCAAAGGCTTTGGCATAGTCAAAAAGCAGAAATAAATGTTTTTCTGTAACTCCTTGGTTTTTCTGTATCCAGCAGATGTTGGCAATTTGATCTTTGGTTCCTCTATTTTTTCTAAAACCAGCTTGAACATCTGGAAGTTCATAGTTCACCTATTGTTGAAGCCTAGCTTGGAGAATTTTGAGCATTACTTTACTAGCATGTGGGATGAGTGCAATTGTGCGGAAGTTTGAACATTCTTTGGCATTTCCTTTCTTTGGGATTGAAATGAAAACTGACTTTTTCCAGTCCTGTGGCCACTGCTGAGTTTTCCAAATGTGCTGGCATATTGAGTGCAGCACTTTCACAGCATCATCTTTCAGGATTTGAAATAGCTCTACTGGAATTCCATCACCTCCACTTCGTAGTCATGCATTCAAAGGCCCACTTAACTTCACATTCCAGGATGTTTGGCTCTAGGTGAATGATCACAGAATCATCTGGGTCATGAAGATCATTTTTGTACAGTTCTTCTGTGTATTCTTGCCACCTCTTCTTAATATCTTCTGCTTCTGTTAGGTGCATACCATTTGTGTCCTTTATTGAGCCCATCTTTGCATGAAATGTTCTCTTGGTATCTCTAATTTTCTTTAAGGGATCTCTAGTATTTCCCATTCTATTGTTTTCCTCTATTTATTTGCATTGATCGCTGAGGAAGGTTTTCTTATCTCTCCTTGCTATTCTTTGGAACTCTGCATTCAAATGGGTATATCTTTTCTTTATTCCTTTGCTTTTAGCTTCTCTTTTTTCCACAGCTATTTGTAAAGCCCCGTACGACAGCCATTTTGATTTTTTGCATTTCTCTTTCTTGAGGATGTCCTTGATCCCTGTCTCCTTTACAATGTTTCGAATCTCTATCCATAGTTCATCAGGCACTCTATCAGATCTAGTATCTTAAATCTATTTCTACTTCCAGTGTATAATCATAAGGGGTTTGATTTAGGTCATACCTGAATGGTCTAGTGGTTTTCCCTACTTTTGTCAATTTAAGTCTGGCCATAAGGAGCTCATGATCTGAGCAACAGTCAGCCCCTGGTCTTGTTTTTTTCTGACTGTATAGAGCTTCTCCATCTTTGGCTGCAAAAAATATAATCAATATGATTTTGGTGTTGACCATCTGGTGATGTCCATGTGTACAGTCTTCTCTTGTGTTTTTGGAAGAGGGTATTTGCTATGACCAGTGTATTCTCTTGGCAGAACTCTAATAGTCTTTGCCCCGCTTCATTCTGTACTGCAAGGTGATATTTGCCTGTTACTCCAGGTGTTTCTAACTTCCTTTTTTTTCATTCCAGGCCCCTATAATGAAAAGGACATATTTTGGGGGTGTTAGTTCTAGAAGGTCTTGTAGGTCATCATAGAACCATTCAACTTCAGCTTCTTCAGCATTACTGGTCGGGGCATAGACTTGGATTACCATGATATTCAATGGTTTGCCTTGGAAATGAACAGAGATCATTCTGTCATTTTTGAGATTGCATCCAAGTACTGCATTTCAGACTCTTGTTGATTATCATGGCTATTTCATTTCTTTTAAGGAATTCTTGCCCATGGTAGTAGATATAATGGTCATCGGAGTTAAATTCACACATTCCAATCCATTTTAATTCTCTCATTCCTAAAATGTCAACGTTCACTCTTGTCATCTCCTGTTTGACCACTTCCAATTTGCCTTGATTCATGGACCTAACATTCCAGGTTCCTATGCAATATTGCTCTTTATAGCATCCAAACCTTGCTTCCATCACCAGTCACATCCACAACTGGGTGTTGTTTTTACTTTGTTTCTGTCTCTTCATTCTTTCTGGAGTTATTTCTCCACTGATCTCTAGTAGCAAATTGGGCACCTATCAACCTGGGGAGTTCCTTTTTCAGTATCTTATCATTTTGCCTTTTCATACTCTTCATGGGCTTCTCAAGGCAAGAATACTGGATTGGTTGGCCATTCCTTTCTCCAGTGGACCACATTTTGTCAGAACTCTCCAACATGACCCATCCATCTCTGACTTTGAAACAAATAAAACTCAAGGCTCCCATTCCAGTTAATCTTGAAATACCAAATTTTTTCACCACAGGATTGCAAACAAGGTGAATATCCTCACACATATTATTTATAATTAATGCTTAATCTGAGACACTAACCACTGTAATAGAGGAGAAAAATAAATAAAAAGAATAAACTAAAAAAAACAAAAAAAAAGAGAAAGTAGTGTCCTTAACTGTAGGTGGTATGATGATTAATATAGTAAATGATAAGGAATATACAAAGTAGCTAATAAAATAAGCCAATTTAGCAAGGCCACAGAATTCAAGGTTAACATACAAAAGTTGATAATACTTATAAATTCTAGCAATGAATCAATATAAATAAAATTTAAAATTCCATTTATAACAGTATCAAAACATAACATATTCATAGATAATTATAAACAAATTTTCTAAAATAATATGTGTATTAAGGAAATAAAAAAATCATAAAATGATGTTAAACTTCTTTAAAATTAAAGCCTTTTCATGTGAAAAAATTTGTAAATTTACATATATATTTTTCATCTTACAGTTTATGATTTTTTTAATTCTCCCCATGAAATCTTTTTGTACCCACCATAACATAGATGCCTGATATCAGGCTGAGAAAATCTCTTTACATTCCCAGTTCACTAGAGTTTTACTATGAATGAATGTTATTGTTGTTCAGTTATCCAGTCATATCTGACTCTGCGACCCCATCAACAGCAGCACACCAGGCCATCCTGTCCCTCACCATCTTCCAAATTTTGCCCAATTTCATGTCCATTGCATTGGTGATCCCATCCAGCCATCTCATCCTCTGATGCCCTTTTAATGTTCATAACTTCAATCTATCTTCACAAACAAACTGAGAATTTTATTAGATAGTAGTTAATCTTAACAGGTTTGTGCTATATTAACATTGAATTTTTTCAAGTAATTATGTTATGAAAACTGCTGAAGAAAACTGCTGAGAAGAACAAGCAAATGAAAAGAAAAGATTAATACAAATACCACATGTAAACGTTTTAGGTAAGCGAGAAGTGGAGAAACTTAGAAATAGGGTGCTATATTAGGCGAGCAGTTTCCTATCCACCACAAGATAATGAAAGAAAGATCTACTCTTTACAGGAGACAGATTCATCCCAACTGGATGGAAAATCTATTCTTCTCTAAGAATCTTCTTTAAGAAGAAGTACTATAAATTGAAGTTGGCCTTTTCAGCCAGATTATAAGACCACAACCCTAATGGAATTATTGATCAGTGAGAGTCAGGTAAATTCACTTTGAATCACAAGAGGTAATAATGCTCAAATAGGGTTTGCAAAATAAAATAAAATCATATCAGAAAAGAGAAACATCACTGTAACTAATGAAGACAATCATTGATTATGTCATTGATTATGACATAAATACTAAGTGTACACATACACAAATGCACATATGAACAAATAGAATATATTGTTACATTTAATATAAATATGAGCATTATGACATCTAGTAGTAGTGTGAAATAAAATGTGAAAATTTTATCTTCTCTTTTATATTCCATTTTTTTAAATGTGTGTGTTATTAAAGCATCTAGTAACTAAAGAGATGATATTTTCAGTTTTGAAGTAAAACATTTATTTTAACCCCTTTAAAATACAAAAACGACTTGTCCAACCCATTAACATAGTAAACAATAATCCATTTACAGACTAAAAATGAATTCTGATTATTTTGCTATAATATCAGCATTTTCAATTCACTTTTAATACCAATGAACACATTTAAAATGAAATTAAAAAGCAGTTGTGATTCTCTAAATCCAAAATCATAGTGTGTGTGAGATACTGAGAAATATGTCAGGGTGGCAAAGTTTATTTCAATTTTCAAAACCCTGTACACCGCTATTGTTAAATACATAAATCTACATGAAGGCAATGACAAATGATGCAAGGAATCCAACAGCTAAAATTAAAATGCAGATTTCTTCTTGATGATGTGCTCTACTTGCCTCTGATTTCAAGACAGTAAAACTAGTTGATGAGAAGAATTTAAATTTTGGCACTATAAAGTCTGAACAGTCAGGAGAGCTAGATGTCTCCCCTCCTTTTATCAGTTTGATTTCCCTTGAGTCAATGCTATTCTATGCTCTTCCTCTTCAGCATCTGCATTTGAAGAGTAGTTTTTTCATAGTTATCTTTGAATTATATAATAAAGGAGCAGATGTTTTCTAAAAGCGGTATTCGCATGATCTAATTTATTATAATAGTAGAAAAAGGTGTGGCTGCCACCTGAACCTTGTTCTTAGAAATCTGCACTCTGACATTAGCATGTCACACAGTTGTGTGTGAAAGATTACCATAATCATTACACACATTATACAAAAGTTGTATCTCAAAATGTAAGCCATATGGGTACAACTAGATGCTAATGAGCAGTGTCTACAAAGGTTAAATATAAATACACATAATTATAGCTTTCTTGTGACAAAAAATTATTACTTTCTTTCTTACTCACAAGACATCTCTAAAATAACAAACTGAAATGAAAGTATATTTATTCTGCAATCATAACAGGACTAGGAAATATACAATTATGGTACAGCATTTGAAGCATTTTGAATATGCATTGACACTGCCTTTTAGAAAGATTATATTTTTTTAAACCAACGAAGTACTAATGATAGCATATCTGAATTTTGAAATTTAAAACTAGTGTGGAAGAAAATATATATCTTGCTTCATGTCAAATTTCAATCAGAGCAAAATCTTAGAAAAACTCATCTAGTGCTAAGATAAAGTCTATAAAGAGGTTACTAAAGCAAGGCTACCAGATAATTTTAACCTTGTTCTATGAGGACAAATTGATTTATGAATTAATTTTTTCCTGTGTAATAAAAACAATGTGTAAATTAATATTATACTAAGTACCTTGTATTAATTATGAAATAACTTGCATTATTGAGTTGACAATATATGATTGCCATTTAATGTCATTGTGGATTTTAGCATAAAACAGATACAGCATCATGATAATAAAATAATACAATGTTAAGAGAAAATGATAAATTATATTTGTTTTATGAATACAATGAATAAAATATATATATATATATGTATGATATCAGGATTTGAGAACATTAAAGAGAAACAAACAGTTTAAAATTTATAACAGCAAATTTATTGTTTTCTCTTGCATGTATTTATTACTATAACAATTATGATGAGATAAATTTATCCTGCAAAATGAATTTTAGTAGATATTCTGAAGACAAAAAGAAAGCTAAAGCTAAGTAACTTCAGTCATGTCTGACTCTGTGTGACCCCAAAGATGGCAGCCGCAGTGGAGAAACAGACATAGAGAATAGACCTATGGACATGGGGAGAGGGGAGGAGAAGGTGAGATGTATAAAAAGAGTAACATGGAAAATTATATTACCATAAAATAGGTAAAATATATGCCAATGGGAATTGGCTGTCTGGCTCAGGAAACTCAAACAGGGACTCTGTATCAATCTGGGGGGGGGGATAGGGTGGGAGACGGAAGGGAGGTTCAAAAGGGAGGGGATATATGTATACATATGGTTGATTCATGTTCAGGTTTGACAGAAAACAACAAAATTCTGTAAAGTAATTATCCTTCAATTTTAAAAAAACTATTAAAAAAAACCTTAAATAGTAATAACAGTTGCACTTTTTAAAGGTATCCAAGTGTTGCACTGCTGTCAGTAATATTACTTTACAGAGCACTTATATTTTACCACAAGTTAGTGGGAAAGCTATATAAATGTCTTACCTGTTTTCTAAATCTAGGATGAATGAATATTCCAAATTTAGTAATACTTTTTGTGTATCACATTTTAACCAAAGAAGTTATAAAGAGTCTATCTCAATGTAAATGCATTTGAAATATTATAGTCAATTCTAGAGTTACATTTAATAATGATACTGCTTTATAAATGAGGGAGTAATTCAGTATTTAACTAGACTCCTTTGTGTTACCTAGTGATTTAAATATGCTGGAGTGTCATTAAGACTAGCTCTCCAAGTCAGAGAACCTACAAGAGTAAAATCAACTCTTGGTAAGTCTTCATTTCCTCTCACTCACCTCTGTTACCCTAGAGATTCTCAAAAGCAGTGGGTCTGTTGGTGCAATTTTTCAATTATATGTTCAGAAAATGTCTCAATAGATTGAGAGAGTCATTTCTTAGGCAAGTTGATAAGAAGTCTAAGGGTCCCCAAGGAGAGAGGAGTCTGGAATTCTCAAGTAGGAAGAAAGGACAACTTTTTATCCTTCTCTACATTCCTTAGGATTATATAACAACAATGTATTCTGCCTGAGGACAGTCTCTGGATTAAACCTTCTGGCTAATTCTGTTATCTTAAAATGAAAATTATGGGAGTAGGTCTGGTGAGGTCTTTACAACCTCCAGACATTCTTCAGATTTACTGGAGAGTATATAACTCCATTGCTAACACTAGCAAGGGGGTACTCTTTCTGACCTCTTTTGATGCCTATGTCAGAAGCTTTCTCTATCTCCTTTATGCTTTAATAAAACTTTATTACACAAAAGCTCTGAGCGATCAAACCTTGTCTCTGGCGCTGGATTGAATTCTTCTCTGGGGGCCAAGAATCCCAGCGTTGTGATTCAACAACAACCTTGCAAGATCATATGTGCTATATTATATTCTTTCTTCTGTGTTTAGGCCTCTTTATCTCTTGTCTTTAGAACTCTCTATCTCTTGTGTGTTTCAGGGACAACTTCATTATATAGATCAATGGAACAAAATAGAAAGCCCAGAGATAAATCCACACACATATGGACAAAGGAGGCAAGAATATACAATGGAGTAAAGACAATCTCTTTAACAAGTGGTGCTGGGAAAACTGGTCAACCACTTGTAAAAAAAAAAAAAAAAGAATGAAACTAGATCACTTTCTAACACCACACACAAAAAAAAAACCTCAAAATGGATTAAAAATCTAAATGTAAGACCAGAAACTATAAAACTCCTAGAGGAGAACATAGGCAAAACACTCTCCGACATAAATCACAGCAGGATCCTCTATGAACCACCCCCCAGAATTCTGGAAATAAAAGCAAAAATGAACAAATGGGATCTAATTTAAATTAAAAGCTTCTGCACAACAAAGGAAAATATAAGCAAGGTGAAAAGACAGCCTTCTGAATGGGAGAAAATAATAGCAAATGAAGCAACTGACAAACAACTAATCTCAAAAATATACAAGCAACTTATGCAGCTCAATTCCAGAAAAATAAACAACCCAATCAAAAAATGGGCCAAAGAACTAAATAGACATTTCTCCAAAGAAGACATACGGATGGCTAGCAAACACATGAAAAGATGCTCAACATCACTCATTATTAGAGAAATGCAAATAAAAACCACAATGAGGTACCACTTCACACCAGTCCGAATGGCTGCGATCCAAAAATCTGCAAGCAATAAATGCTGGAGAGGGTGTGGAGAAAAGGGAACCCTCCTACACTGTTGGTGGGAATGCAAACTAGTACAGTCACTATGGAGGACAGTGTGGAGATTCCTTAAAAAATTGCAAATAGAACTACCTTATGACCCAGCAATCCCACTGCTGGGCATACACACCGAGGAAACCAAAATTGAAAGAGACACATGTACCCCAACGTTCATCGCAGCACTGTTTATAATAGCCAGGACATGGAAACAACCTAGATGTCCATCAGCAGATGAATGGATAAGAAAGTAGTGGTACATATACACAATGGAGTATTACTCAGCCGTTAAAAAGAATACATTTGAATCAGTTCTGATGAGATGGATGAAACTGGAGCCAATTATCCAGAGTGAAGTAAGCCAGAAAGAAAAACACCAATACAGTATACTAACACATATATATGGAATTTAGGAAGATGGCAATGATGACCCTGCATGCAAGACAGCTAAAAAGACACAGATGTGTATAACGGACTTTTGGACTCAGAGGAAGAGGGAGAAGGTGGGATGATTTGGGAGAATGGCATTGAAACATGTATACTATCATGTAAGAATCGAATCGCCAGTCTATGTCCGACACAGGATACAGCATGCTTGGGGCTGGTGCACGGTGATGACCCAGAGAGATGTTATGGGGAGGGAGGTGGAAGGGGGGTTCATGTTTGGGAACGCATGTACACCCGTGGTGGATTCAAGTCAATGTACGGCAAAACCAATACAGTATTGTAAAGTAAAATAAAGTAAAAATAAAAATTTAAAAAAAAAATGAAGTAAAATAAAAGTAAAAAATTAGGTTAAATATAATTTTCTCTGGAACTTGCAAAGCACTGATACATTCATTTCTTGAAACACCATATTAATTTCCTTCCTTTAAGGGTCAGTAGGATGATTGGTGCTAATGTACCAACAGTTTTACCCACTGTTTCTTAGGCATCATTTGTGCAAATGTCACCAAACTGAAAAAGGCAACATTCTATATTGTATAACCATAATTTTGTCCTCACAGATCACCAGGAAAAATTTCAGAAGACAGATTTCTTGATTTTTCTCATAGATTAGATAAAAAGTAAATAAAAAGTAAATAAAAGTAATAAAAAGTAAATAAAAGTAATAAATATAAATTTAACTGCAACACACACACACACACACACACACACACACACACACACCTCCTATCAATGCCCTACAGTCTACACTTTGAGAGCTGTTGTCATGGAGAAAACAAGCATTTGTCAGAGAATAAGTACACGCAAAGTAGAAGAGCCTGTATAGTACTGAAAAACTCCAAGAGGGATATATCATTTGGAATAGCAGCTACAATTAGAAGTCTTCATTTCATTAAATTTATTACAATAATTTATCTTCTTCAAAATTCATCTATGTTCAAATTATAAAATATATTCAAGGAAGTGAAACAGATATTTATAAAATAAAAACAAAAAATATTTTTTCTAAATTTTGATAGTGGTACTAATCTTTGAAGCCTTTAGATTCACACAGTTTCCTTCATTTCATTCTTTTGGTAGAGGGACAGTTCTAAGGTTTTTGGCTTGCTAAATTTTCTATCCTATTTTTAACTTCATAAATCTGAAAGTTATTGTAGGAATCTGCTCAGATCCAGATCTTATTTAATATATTGCAAGGTGTATATCCAGTACTTTGGCCACCTCATACAAAGAGTTGACTCATTGGAAAAGATTCTGATGCTGGGAGGGATTGGGAGCAAGAGGAGAAGGGGGCGACAGAGAATGAGATGGCTGGATGGCATTACTGACTCAATGGACATGAGTCTGAGTGAATTCCGAAAGTTGGTGATGGACAGGGAGGCTTGGCGTGCTGTGATTCATGGGGTTGCAAAGAGTCGAACACGACTGAGTGACTGAACTGAACTGAAGGTGTATATTGGCTAAAATTCTGTGATCTATAGAGAAGCTATCATTCAGAGTAATGGACCATGCTTGCAACTCTGGTTTTCAGAAATTACTTTTTGTTCAGTTTTTCAAAGGAACAACAGACTGGTTCCAAATAGGAAAAGGAATACATCAAAACTGTAGATTGTCACCCTACTTATTTAATTTATATGCAAAGTACATCATGAGAAACACTGGGCTGGAAGAAGCACAAGCTGGAATCAAGATTGTCAGGAGAAATATCGATAACCTCAGATATGCAGATGACACCACCCCTTATGACAGAAAGTGAAGAGGAAGTAAAAAACCTCTTGAAGAAAGTAAAAGGAGAGTGAAAAAGTTGGCCTAAAACTCAACATTCAGAAAACGAAGATCATAGCATCTGGTCCCATCACTTCATGGGAAATAGATGAGGAAACATTGGAAACAGTGTCAGACTTTAATTTTGGGGGCTCCAAAATCACTGCAGATGGTGATTGCAGCCATTAAATTAAAAGATGCTTACTCCTTGGAAGGAAAGTTATGACCAACCTAGATAGCATATTAAAAAGCAGAGACCTTACTTTGCCAACAAAGGTCCGTCTAGTGAAGGCTCTGGTTTTTCCAGTAGTCATGTATGGATGTGAGAGTTGGACTGTGAAGAAAGATGAGTGCCAAAGAATTAATGCTTTTGAACTGTGGTGTTGGAAAAGACTCTTGAAAGTCCCTCGGACTGCAAGGAGATCCAACCAGTCCATTCTAAAGAAAATCAGCCCTGGGTGTTCATTGGAAGGACTGATGCTGAAGCTAAAACTCCAATACTTTGGCCACTTGATGCGAGAGTTGACTTATTGGAAAAGATTCTGATGCTGGGAAGTATTTGGGGTAGGAGGAGAAGGGGACGACAGAGGATGAGATGGCTGGATGGCATCATTGACTCGATGGACATGAGTTTGAGTGAACTCCGGGAGTTGGTGATGGACAAGGGAGGCCTGGCGTGCTGCAATCCATGGGGTCGCAAAGAGTTGGACACGACTAAGCGATTGAACTGAACTGAATAATCCAAAATAATGACTTTTTCATTTTCCAGTAAAATTACATTGGTTAACATCCACTGACATGGAAAGTTGCATAAAAAGTTCACAGAATGTAATTGTGTTGTTATTGCAAGGTCCTTCATGTTTATCTTTCTTCAGTGAAGTTATTCCAAGTGGTTGAACTCAAAACATAGTTCTTGCAAATATGTCTTTAATACTAGCAGAATTAGAAATATTTACTTATGGAAATTAAGATACCCTTTGGTGAGTCACTCATCTATTTAGGTCCTAAAAACTCCATGACTAATTACTTAATTCAAAGAATACTCTATTAGATTATGCAGATACCCATGCTAATTCTCTTGCCAGTTCCTCAGATCATCCATACATTTCCTCTGCTGTTAATCCTACTACTTGACCTTTAGTAAACTGAAATCCTACTGTTACTACAAAAAGGCAGAGAAATTATTTCAAATATTATGTCTTCCTCCTGTATGACTAGGCTTCAGAGGATATCCAATAAACTCTTCAAAGATGTAGGTGCTCTCAAAACCACTATTTTTCTCAAGCTTTGGTGAATGGGATTTCTCCTGGAATAATATTAGCAATTCTGTTTAAGGAATTGAATGATAAGATTTCATAAAATAAATCCATTACAGTATCCCTATTTTCATAGTCAAATCTCTATGATATTTCAGAAATTAATATAATCTCAAAATCATTTAGTTTGTATCACTTGAGTGCCTATTTGGAGAAATTATAAGAAAGTTTTCAACTATATCAACTATCATTTTTAATTCAATACATATTTGTGCATCATATATTTGTTGACAGAGCTGAATCTAAAACTAATTTCTCATTGGTTAGACTTTGTTACTTTTCATATATATATATATAGCGTGTGTATACATATATATACACATATATATAGCATATGTTTAATAGAAATATATTAGGTTTTACTCTTTAATAAAAGATAATTTATTATCTCTTGCTATTAAAAATAATAAATAAATAAACTACATGTGTGTATTCAGTTTATTTCACTAGGAATCCATTCCTATTGCAAATTACTGTATTCTGCAAATTTTTGCTGATATAAATTATATAATTCTGCAATTGTGTATCATATTTTAGGTTTCACTTTGCAAATGAATGTGGTGTGTGCTGAATAATGACTTAATTATATGTCTGGGGAAAATACAAAATCTAAGTATAGGGAACATGGGACATAGGGATAAGTTGATTCCTTCTTTTTGAATGGTACATTTCTCATATTTAAAATTAAAACATCTTCTAGTAAGGAAATAAATCAAGAGACTGAATGGGAATTAATATTTTCATATACTACATAATTTTTTTTAATTCTCTTATATAAAACTCAAATTCTCAGAGCCTCAATATTCCTTAAGAATAATCTTATCTTGAATCTAGTGAAACTACATATTGTAATAATATTTGATAGGCTGGCATTCTAAAGGATCAAATTCAACATTTGCTTTTGGCTACCACAGCACTCATCTCACACACTAGTAAAGTAATGCTCAAAGTTCTCCAAGTCAGGCTTCAGCAATATGTTAACCACGAACTTCCAGATGTTCAAGCTGGTTTTAGAAAAAGCAGAGGAACCAGAGATAAAATTGCCAACATCTGCTGGATCATGGAAAAAGCAAGAGAGTTCCAGAAAAACATTTATTTCTGCTTTATTGACTATGCCAAAGACTTTGACTCTGTGGATCAGAATAAACTTGGAAAATTGTTAAAGAGATGGAAATACCAGATCACCTGACCTACCTCTTGAGAAACCTGTATGCAGGTCAGGAAACGACAGTTAGAACTGGACATGGAACAACAGACTGGTTCCAAATTGGAAAAGGAGTACGTCAAGGCTGTATATTGTCACCCTGCTTATTTAACTTATATGCAGAGTACATCATGAGAAACACTGGGCTGGAAGAAGCACAAGCTGGAATCAAGATTGCTGGGAGAAATATCAATAACCTCAGATATGCAGATGACACCACCCTTATGGCAGAAAGTGAAGAGGAAGTAAAGAGCCTCTTGATGAAGGTGAAAAAGGAGAGTGAACAAGTTGGCTTAAAGCTCAACATTCAGAAAATGAAGATCATGGCATCTGGTCCCATCACTTTATGGGAGATAGATGGGGAAACAGTGGAAACAGTGTCAGACTTTTTGTTTTTGTTTTTTTTTTTTTGAGTTCCAAAATCACTGCAGATGGTGACTGCAGCCATGAAATTAAAAGATGCTTACTCCTTGGAAGGGAAGTTATGACCAACCTAGACAGCACATGCAAAAGCAGAGACATTACTTTGCCAACAAAGGTCCGTCTAGTGAAGGCTCTGGTTTTTCCAGTGGTCATGTATGGATGTGAGAGTTGGACTGTGAAGAAGGCTGAGCGCCGAAGAATTGATGCTTTTGAACTGTGATGTTTGAGAAAACTCTTGAGAGTCCATTGGACTGCAAGGAGATCCAACTAATCCATCCTAAAGGAGATCAGCCCTGGGTGTCCTTTGGAAGGAATTATGCTAAAGCTGAAACTTCAGTACCTTGTCCACCTGATGTGAAGATTTGACTCTTTGGAAAAGACTCTGATGCTGGGAGGAATTAGGGGCAGGAGGAAAAGGGGGCGACAGAGGATGAGATGGCTGGATGGCATCACCGACTCAATGGATGTGTGTTTGAGTGAACTCTGGGAGTTGGTGATGGACAGGGAGGCCTGGCTGCGATTCATTGGGGTCACAATGAGTCGGACACGACTGAGCAACTGAACTGAACTGAACCACAGCACTATAGCTCAGAAGAAAAGTTTTTAGCATTTTCACAAGAAAGTCCATATTCTCAGTCCCTTCTTTGAGCTAGAGAACTGATAGATTCAAGCTTGTTTTTCTTTAGCCACATTGCTGATGAGCATTTAATGCAAGCACTAAACTTGTAGTCCTTAAATCTTCCCTTCCTTTATAATGTTTATGGCAATGTCAGATTAATCCCCTAAAGCCTAGTTTTCAATTGATATTTCTTTTAAGATGACTACAGCCAACTATTTAATTATGTAGCTTGGCCCTGAATGACTTTGGCTGTGAGGCTCTCATTTCTAGGTATTATTTTCCTGGGTATTTTCCCTGAGTACTTCCCTCACATTCAGTTCCTAAAAGACCAAGTTATCAGTTTATGATTATATATATATATATATATATATATATATATATATATATATATAATTTTTTAACCGGAAACTCCTTCTGGTACCAATTTTTAAAAATTTCTTTATTTGGCCATACAGCATTGCTCACAGAATTCCCTGACCAGGGAATAAACCTGTGCCCCTTGAAGCAGAAGTGTGAAATCCTAACCATTGGACCACCACAGAATTCCCAAGGTACTAATTTTTATATGAGCCAGGTTATTGATGATATTTAAGGAAAATCATGCAATCCTAACTTAAACACCATGGGAATTTAATGGATGCATATATGTGCTACATTTATAGATAATAGTTTAGAAGAGTAGCTTGAACTAAAGGAAGCAAGAAAGTCAAAATTTGGTCCAAGTTCAATTGTGCATGCAAGATGGTTAGAACACTGCTTCTGATTCCAGTAAAGTGATAAATAGTTTATCTACTCTAGGATTTCTTCAAGAGTAATTAAAATTCATCTAGCCATAAATGGCAGAATGAGTATTAGTATAAATCAGAGAAGAATTTGTCTAAAAGAACTTAAGCCTCAAAAATATGTTGGGAAGAGATTATTTCACGATGGAGGATAGGGTTTGCTGTAATTTTACTGGAATAGTTAAGGACAAGAAGTACCTTTAAGTGTTTAAAAATAGAGATACTCATATACCAGACTTTTTTTTTCTTTCTTATTTTAAAGTCATCATGTTGTATATGATATCCTCAGATGCAAGAACAATGATAGTCCATGGCACTTGAACCATATCTAGCTCTAACTCACCACCCCCATGCCAAGTTCTGTTTTCCAGAAACTCTAGTCCAAGCATAAACAGCTAAAGCTAAGGTATGTGAGGCCATTTTCTCCACCCAGCCACAGACACAGAATAGATATTCTACCTGAGTCATTCATGTTTTCAGAGAACTATGAAACTTTTCCTGAGGCAATTGAAATTAGTTAGAACAGAGTATGGGGAAGTTAACTCTTAGTTAAAGAGTTAAGAAAACTTAAAAAAATAAAATCTAATGTTAAGCAACTAGCCACTCAGTTCAGTTCAGTCTCTCAGTTGTGCCCATCTCTTTGTGACCCCATGAATCTCAGCACGCCAGGCCTCCCTGTCCATCACCAACTTCCGGAGTTCACTCAAACTCATGTCCATCGAGTCGGTAGAGAAATGCAAATAAAAACTATAATCAGATATCTCTTCACATCTATCAGAATTAAAAATTTATATAATAACAAGTATTAATGAGAAAATGAAGAATCACAAGCCCTTATATACTGCTGCCAGAAATGTAAAACTATTCATCTGCTTTGGAAAACAGTCTGGAGATTTCTCTAATCTTAAACAGAGTTATTTCATGACTCAGAAATTACACTGTTAGGTATTGGATAGGTTAAAATATTCATTTGGCTTTTTTTGAAGATGGTATGGAAAACCTGAACAAGCATTTTGGACAATCCAATATATTGCTAAGGAAAACAGAAACGATAATCTACACAAAATGTTCACAAATGTTCATAGTGACATTATTTATAGTAACCAAAAATGTGGAATCAACCTGCAATATTTATTAACTGATGAATGGATAAATAAAATGGATATTCATAAAATGGTGAACTTTGGCCTATAAAAATAATGAAGTACTGATTTAAGTCTGCCCTCAATCTTTCCCAGCATCAGAGTCTTTTCAAATGAGTCAGCTCTTCACATCAGGTGGCCAAAGTATTGGAGTTTCAACTTCAGCATCAGTCCTTCCAATGAATATTCAGGACTGATTTCCTTTAGAATGGACTGGTTGGATCTCCTTGCAGTCCAAGAGAGTCTCAAGAGTCTTCTCCAACAACACAGTTCAAAAGCATTAATCTTCAGCACTTAGCCTTCTTCACAGTCCTACTCTCACATTCATACATGACCACTGGAAAAACCATAGCCTTGACTAGACAGACCTTTGTTGAAAAAGTAGTCTCTGTTTTTCAATATGCTGTCTAGGCTGGTCATAACTTTACTTCCAAGGAGTAAGCATCGTTTAATTTCATAGCTGCAATCACCATCTGCAGTGATTTTGGAGCCCCAAAAAATAAAGTCTGACACTGTTTCCAACGTTTCCCTATCTATTTGCCATGAAGAGATGGGACTGGATGCCATGATTTTAGTTTTCTGAATGTTGAGATTTAAGGCAACTTGTTAACTCTCCTCTTTCACTTTCATCAAGAGGCTTAGTTCTTCTTCACTTTCTGCCATAATGGTGGTGTCATCTGCGTATCTGAGGTTATTGATATTTCTCCTGGCAATCTTGATTCCAGCTTGTGTTTCATCCACCCCAGCGTTTCTCATGATACTCTGCGTATAAGTTAAACAATGAATCTGTTGTTCCGTGTCCAGTTCTAACTGTTGCTTCCTGAGATGCATACAGGATTCTCAAGAGGCAGGTCAGGTGGTCTGGTATTCCCAGCTCTTTAACAATTTTCCACAGTT
Source organism: Capra hircus (assembly GCF_001704415.2). NCBI lineage: Eukaryota > Metazoa > Chordata > Mammalia > Artiodactyla > Bovidae > Capra > Capra hircus. Next base: position 103,507,590 of record NC_030808.1, read on the forward strand.
TATTGTGATCCACACAGTCAAAGACTTTGGCATAGTCAATAAAGCAGAAATAGATGGGTTTTTTTTTTGTTTGTTTGTTTGTTTGTTTGTTTTTCTGGAACTCTCTTGCTTTTTCGATGATGCAGTAGATGTTGGCAAATTGATCTCTGGTTCCTCTGCCTTTTCTAAAACCACCTGAACATCTGGAAGTTCACAGTTCATGTATTGCTGAAGCCTGGCTTGGAGAATTTTAAGCATTACTTTACTAGCGTGTGAGATGAGTGCAATCATGTGGTAGTTTGAGCATTCTTTGGCATTTCTCCTTTGGGATTGGAATGAAAACTGTCCTTTTCCAGTCCTGTGGCCACTGCTGAGTTTTCCAAATTTGTTGGCATACTGAGTGCAGCACTTTCACAGCATTATCTTTCAGGATTTGAAATAATTCAACTGGAATTCCATCACTTTCACTAGCTTGGGTCATAGAGATGCTTCCTAAGGCCCATTTGATGGGGAGTGATGAGAGTGTGATAAATCTTAATGTGTGTGTGTGTTTTGGTGGGGGGATGATGAAATATTCTAAAATTGATTGTGGTATTAGTATTGTGCAACTCTGTGAATAAACTAAAAACAGTGTATACTTTAAATGGGTGAGTTTAAGGTAGATGAACTATATATATCAATAAAGATGTTGTTTAAAAATCCATTTTATTATGCTAAAATTATTTTCTAAAGTATCATATTTTGTACCATCTCGTTCATATAATGTACTAGTAACTTTACATTCAGTATCCTAAGTCACATAATAACAAGGCAAACTAGATATTTTTATGACAGTTTGGTAGAGGAAGAATTAAACCCAAAGAATTCAAATCTCTCAAAGTCATATGACTCTTGTGGCAGAAGATCTGGGTATGAATTGAGATCTATACTAAGTCTTCTTTTAGTACACTAAGCTAACTCTACCATAATTTGTTTCAAAGGATGTGTTTAAACAACTACATACTCCTGCTTAAGAAAGTATTACCTTTTTTATTTATACTTTTATCCATTTGTCCAAAATATTCACTGAATTCCTCTTACTACCTAAGCCTGACCCAGGCACTGGGGCATTGACTTCAAGAAATTGTGTTTAAAAAAAAAAAAAGAAGGAAAAAAAAAGAAATTGTGTTTTATTTTTCCTAACCAGCAGGTTTCTGTTCTATCAAGAAAATAAATTATCCACCTTGTAGGTTCATTAGTCCCTTTAGAAATAAAACTTAGATTTATCATGGTAAAATAAGGAATACTGATATTTTAATAAAATTTATATCAATATAAATCCACAGCCAACTTTATAAGAATTATTTTATAAATTATGAGATAATGAGAATCTCTCTACTCTATTTTTACATAATTATGAAATTCAAATTCATTGGGTATTTTTGAGTAGTATCAGCTCTGAAGATAGTAGCATGTAGGAGGAATAGAGGATCAAACTTGTGTATTGGTATTTTTAACCTTCTGTCTAAGACAGTCCAAACCTCTGAAATTTCCATATCAAATAAAAAATGAATATTAATACACATGCTCAGACAACTATTCACAGTGACTTGATTCTTTCAGTTTTTCAGACTCTGAGTTTTGACTCTTTATATATGAAAGAAGAACTGTTCTAGAGCTAAAATTCATAGGGCTTGAATGAAACTGAAATGATATACCCTGGTTAGAAACATGCGGAATGTGACACTACATTATCACACAAGTTGACTAGGATAATTCTAGGTCTCTGAATGAATTCCTCAAAGAAAGAGCACAGCATGATGGCAAGGGGAGAACTGCACTTAAATTAGAGACATTCAGCTTTAACTGCTGGCAATGTGAAGTAGAGTCATCCAGTTTTTGAGAGAGAAGCATGACAGAGGAAAAAAAAAAAAAGATAAATATTGTTGACCATATGTTGTTGATTGGAAGGTAACTATATACTGGGTTTTTTAAAATATAACTTCATAGTTATTCTCCAAATTAAAGATTTAAAAATTCTTTGAGCAGTGTTTTTCTAGGAATATATCCTCCATATTATTATATCTTGAAGATAATAGTCTCTCTTTACTTTGGCTACCACTACAATATCTAAATCATTATCATTTTAAACTAACCTTCTGCAAAAGCTAACTACTGTTTTTGTTGTTTATAAACATCTTCTGCAATCTTTTTCAATGGCATCAAAATGATTCTTAAAATATGTAGGGGCCATCTATCTCCTCCCTAAATTTTCAAGGGTTTTTGTGTTTTTCTTAGAATGGATGCAAATCATTTTCTACTCTCTACAAAGTAGTACATGAATTAACTCCTGATTTACTCCCACATGATCTAGAGCTACAGTCATACTAACTTCTGCTTATTTCCTTAAAATCACTAAATCCTTGTCTATATATTGGCTTAGGTCTGGTTCACACTGCTTCGAATACTTCTATAGCATTTAGCATAACTGGTGTATTTTCTATATATTCATATTTTTTAAAGAACCAGCTTTGGGGCTCATTTTTTTTTTCTCACATTGTTTTCCTATTTTCAGTTTCATTGATTCCTGCTCTAATTTTTATTTCTGTTTACATCTTACTCTGTGTCTACATTATTTATTCTATTTCTTGTTTCCTAAGGTTAAAGCTTTGATTATAATTGTAAATCTTTTTCTTTTTAAATTATATACATTCAATGCTCTAACTTTCCCTTTAAGCATGGCTTTTGTTGCATCCCACAAATTTTGTCATATTGTCATTTTTATTTAGTTCAAAATCTTTTAAGTTTCTTCTGAGATTTCTTTGACCTGTGTGTTATTTAGAAGTATTCTATTTAATTTCCAAGTATTCTAGCATTTTCCAACTCTCTTTATATTCCTAGTTTAATTTCACTGAGGTCAGAGAATATATTTTGTATGATATCATTCTCTTAATTTTGTGAAGATGTGCTTTATGTATCAAAATGTGGTCTATATCATTTAATGTTCCTTGTGAGTTTGAGAAGAATGTGTATTTCGCTGTCGGTGGATGGCAGAGTCTATAGATGTTGTGTCAGTGTGTTAGGCTGCTATAACAGAACACCTTAGACTAGATGATCTATAAACAACAGAATTTTATTTCTTATGGTTATGGAAGCTTGAAGTTTGGTATCAGGGTGCCAGCATAGTCAGAGAGTGATCTAATTATGATTGCATTCTGATATTAAAAAGTTAGGTCTCTCTCCACAATTTATTAATGGTCATCTTCTCACTTTGTTCTCACATTTCAGAAGGAGAACAAGTGAGTTCCCTGGAACTCTTTTATAAAGGCACTAATCCTGTTCATGGCATCACCATCTCAATGGATATGAATTTGGGCAAACTCCAGGAGATAGTGAAGGACAGGGAAACCTGGCATGCTGCAGTACATGGGATCACAAAGAGGTGGACCTGACTGAGTGACTGAACAACAACAAATCTTAATCATGAGGGTTCTACCTCATGACCTAATCAACCCCTTCCTAAAGGCCCCACCTCTTAATACTATCATATTGGGGATTAGAATTTCAACATTAATTTGGGGGGAGGGCACAAACATTTAGTCCACAAATTCAGCTGATTGATAGTATTGTTCAGTTCAGCTTTATTTGTGTTGTCAAAAGCATGAGAGATTTACTTGCTCTACATTCACTGTGAGAAACTGATAGGGTTCCTGGAGGTAAAACACACACACACACACACACACACACACACACACACACACACACACACAATGTGGACCCATACTAAAGAAATACTCTACCCCTCAGAATTTTTAACTCTCAAAGTTGTTCACATTAAGTGTCCTTCCATTTGTTAATTATAGTTTAGGTTTTCCTGTCCCAGTATTGCTTTTAAGTTTTCTACTCCTGAGCTTCTGCTCCAGTAAGTTGTACTCTCTATATCTACCTGTTTGTCTCCTCAATTTGAAGGAAAGTGGTTTGCCTTAAGACATTAGTTCTCTGATGGATCTAAGAAGAGCTGTTGATTTTCAGTTTGTTCAGCTTCTGTCTTCCATGTACAGAAGAGATGAATTCCAAGTTTCTTAAATGTTATGCCAGATTGCAAAGAGTTGGACATGACTGAGTGACTGAACTGAATTGAACTGATGCCAGATTGGAATCAGCAGTCAATATTTAGCTATTTAAATATCATATTCCCAGTAAAATCTTGGTCATTCAGCATAAACTTATCACAATCTGTAATGATCAAATTCGTGGATTCATTAATTTATTGTCTGTCTCCTCCTCTTGGATGTTGGCCTTCCCTAGTGGTTTAGACAGTAAAGAATCCGCCTGCACTGCAGGACACCTGGGTTTGACCCATGGGTTGGGAAGATCCCCTGGAGGAGTACATGGCAACCCACTCCAGTATTCTTGACTGGAGAATCCCCACAGACAGAGGATCTTGGTGGGTCACAGTCCATAGGGTCACAAAAAAGTAGGACACAACTGAGTGACTAAGCACAGCACAAGCACAGCTAGGATGTTAGTTCTCTAGAGGCAGAGTTCTCAGGAAATTCAACCAGTGAATTCCCACAGAGTGAATGATTAATATTCATTTTAAAAAAAGAAGAGAAATATAGGAAGAAAAAGACATAACATGTAAATCATGTGTATGCATGTATGTGTGTGTATATATATATAGTCATAATTTATGACCGCAAAAAATGTAGACAACATGAAATAAACATATAACAGGGTAAATTAAATATGATGTAAAATTTGATGTAACCATACCTTTCAATGCTTTGTATTAAAAGGCTTTTAGTAGATTTCCAGGAATCGGTATGGAAGTCAGACATACCTCTAAAATATTGTCAGCCCAGTTTCAAAACACTGTCTTAAAGTGAATACAATAATAAACTGGATCACACAAATTTTTTGGATTCCCAGTGCTTATAAAAGTTATTTACACTGTACTATAATCTATTAAGTGTGTATTAGAATTATATCTAAAAAGATATATGTACCTTAATTTAAAATATTTTACTGCTAAAACATGTTATCATCTGAGCCTTCAGCAAGTCACAGAAGTAACATCAGAGATCACTGATCACAGATCACTACAACAAATACACTGATAATGAAAATATTTGAAGGGTTATGAAAATTACCAAAACGTGACACAGAGACACAAATGGGGAACATGCTGTAGAAAAAAAAAAATGGAGCTGACAGGCTTGCTTGATGCAGGGTTGCCAAAAACATTCAATTTTTTAAAAAAGGAAAAAAAAGAAAACAGTGTCTGAGAAATGCAATAAGGTAAAACACAATAAAATGAGGTATGCTTATATTGTGAAGTGAAATATTAAATCTCAGAAACACATATATAGTAGAAACCCATTTCACTATAAATGGAAACTATTTGCCAGTACATATGCAGGTATGTCAACATGCATATGTGTGTAGATGTCAGGAAGGATAAGCAGCAAACTCCCAAGTGGTACTCAAAGCATGATAAATGTGAGGGGTGAGTGCTTTAAATTTTTCTTTTTCACAATTTTATACTGTTTGATTTTCAAAAATAGTATTCTACATATAAGTGCAGAAAAACATTTAAATGAGAGGGAAAGTTAGTTTCTTTATGCTGAAATTAAAGCATGAAACAGGAACTTTCTTTTTGTTAAATAGATTCTTACGTAAGAAAAAATACCATGTCAGTACGATTTAACTCTGTATCATCAGCTCCTAACATAGGGATTACCACAATATGAACTTGATAAATACTTTTAGAATACTTCAGTTCAGTTCAGTCGCTCAGTCATGTCCAACTCTTTGCGACTCCATGAATTGCAGCATACCAGGCTTCCCTGTCCATCACCAACTCCCGGAGTTTACTCAAACTCATGTCCATCGAGTCGGTAATGCCATCTAGCCATCTCATTTCTGTTATCCCCTTCTCCTCCTGCCCCCAATCCCTCCCAGCATCAGGGGCTTTTCCAATGGGTCAACTCTTTGCGTGAGGTGGCCAAAGTATTGGAGTTTCAGCTTTAGCGTCAGTCCTTCCAATGATCACCCAGGACTGATATCCTTTAGAATGGGCTGGTAGAATACTTGAAAAGTTTCATAAGCAACTTTCAGGTATTATACTGGAAATCATCACTACAAAACACCAAGGGAGACCACTAGTCAGAGTATAAAATGGTACAATAATGTAGAGTAATCAAATCCTACAATAGGATTAACACAATAATTCTTTAATACTAAAATGAACTGTCCATGTCATTGAGATAAGCACAAAAATTATCAGTATCACCACACACACAGACACACACAAAAATTGTTGAAGGGAGTTTAACTGGCTGCTTAAAAAGATGGCGTGGAAATATTAATAATCTATAGAAGCCTTAAAATATACATTATCTATCAGATTATTAGTATAAAATGTGATCTTGTCCATCTGAGAAAGGTTACATAAATTCTTTTCTTCTAAAATATTTTTCCTTTACTTCCTTTCTTTCTTATTTTTCTCTTTCCTCTTTCCTCTCTCTCCATTTGCTCTGTTCCTTCTTCTCTTTCTCTCTTTCTCATCACAGTTCTCTGAAAAATTCAAAATCTGCTATTCACCATGATGTACTTTCTACTAAAAGTTATACTGCTTTCAGTTCAGTTCAGCTCAGTCGTGTTCGAATCTTTGCGACCCCATGAACCACAGCACACCAACCCACCCTGTCCATCACCAACTCCCGGAGTCCACCCAAACCCATGTCCATTGAATCAGTGATCCCATCCAATCGTCTCAACTTCTGTTGCCCCTTCTCCTCCCACCTTCAATCCTTCCCATCATCAGGGTCTTTTCAAAAGAGTCAGCTCTTTGCATCATGTGGCCAAAGTATTGGAGTTTCAGACTCAACATCAGTCCTTCCAATGAACATCCACGACTGATCTCTTTTAGGATGGACTGGTTGGATCTCCTTGCAGTGCAAGGGACTCTCAACAGTATACAACACCACAGTTCAAAAGCATCAATTCTTAGCGCTCAGCTTTCTTTATGGTCCAATTCTCATATCTATACATGATTACCAGAAAAACATAGTCTTGACTAGATGGACCATTCTTAACAAAGTAATGTCTCTGCTTTTTAATAAGCTGTCTAGTTTGGTCATAACTTTTCTTCCAAGGAGTAAGTGTCTTTTAATTTCATGGCTGCAATCACTATCTGAAGTGATTTTGGAACCCAGAAAAATAAAGTCAGCCACTGTTTCCACTGTTTCCCTGTCTATTTGCCATGAAGAGATGGGACCAGATGCCATGATCTTAGTTTTCAGAATGTTGAGCTTTAAGGCAACTTGTTCATTCTCTTCTTTCACTTACACCAAGAGGCTCTTTAGTTCTTCACTTTCTACAATAAGGGTGGTGTCATCTGCATATCCGAGGTTATTGATGTTTCTTCTGGCATTCTTGGTTCCAGCTTGTGCTTCACCAAGCCCAGCATTTCTCATGATGTACTCTGCTACTGCTAAGTCGCTTCAGTCGTGTCTGACTCTGTGCGACCCCATAGATGGCAGCCTAGCCCACCACGCTCCCATTCCTGGGATTCTGCAGGCAAGAACACTGGAGTGGGTTGCCATTTCCTTCTCCGATGCATGAAAGTGAAAAGTGAAAGTAAAGTCGCTCAGTCGTGTCCGACTCTTAGCGACCCCATGGATTGTAGCCTACCAGGCTCCTCCGCCCATGGGATTTTCCAGGCAAGAGTACTGGAGTGGGGTGCCATTGCATTCTCTGTGATGTACTCTGCATATAAGTTAAATAAGCAGGGTGACAATATACAACCTTGACATACTCCTTTTCCTAATTGGAACCAGTCTATTGTCCCATGTCCAGTTCTGGCTGTTGCTTCCTGACCTGCATACAGGATTCTAAAAAGGCAGATCATGTGGTCTGATATTCCCAGCTCTTTCAGAATTTTCCAGTTTATTGTGATCCACACAATCAAAGGCTTTGGCATAGTCAATAAAGCAGAAATAGATGTTTTTCTGGAACTCTCTTGCTCTTTGGATGATCCAGTGGATGTTGGCAATTTGATCTCTGGTTCCTCTGCCTTTTCTAGAACCAGCTTGAGCATCTGGAAGTTCATAGTTTACCTATTGCTGAAGCCTGGCTTGGAGAATTTTGAGCATTACTTTACTAGGATGTGAAATGAGTGTAATTGTCCAGCAGTTTCAGCATTCTTTGGCATTTCCTTTCTTTGAGATTGGAATGAAAACTGACCTTTTCCAGTCCTGTGGCCATTGCTGAGTTGTCCAAATTTGCTGACACATTGAGTGCAGCACTTTCACAGCATCATCTTTTAGGATTTGAAATAGCTCTACTGGAATTCCATCACCTTCACTAGCTTTGTTCATACTGATACTTTCTAAGGCCCACTTGACTTCACATTCCAGGATGTCTGCCTCCTAGTGAGTGATCACACCATCGTGATTATCTTGGTCATGAAGATTTTTTATACAGTTCTTCTGTGTATATTGCCACCTCTTCTTATTATCTTCTGATTCTGTTAGGTCCGTACTTGCTTTATTTGGCTAAAATTCATGATGAAGGGAAATTTTTTTTATGTAAGGTAAATAAAGCAACTTGCCAGATTATAAAACAGTTTTATATACAACAGAGTAAAATGCAGGTTAGTTAGAAACAAAATCTATTTCCTAGAAGTATAGTCAAGTAAAATTTTGAAGTTAGGGGTCAAATGGCTGTTTAAAACAGAACATATTTTAGATTGTTTGGTAACAGCAAAGTAGACTTACATCAACTGGCTGAGAGTTTCATTTTAATCTGGTCAACCAACAGTTATTACATCAAAACTGATTGCAATTCAGGAATTCAATGTAATTTTTTAAAAATGTAATTCCCACATCCCAACTTTCTACTTGGATAAAACATATAACTTATTTCCAGTTTCTTTCTTTAAAGATTTGCTTATATCATAGAATTTTTCTCAATGTTTTGCAAAACTAGAAATTTAAATAAAAATAATCAAATATAACCTGAAATATTTAACAGATTGACTTTACTGAAATTCATGATGATAGTAAAAATATTTGTAAGTTATCAAAATTAATTCTGTTCTTCACATGTCTCTTCATATAATGATTGGAAATGTGTTTTGTGAATAATGTCAGATGAATCAACATTAAGGAAAAAAGTAGAGTCTGTCATAGAATGACATAAGTCAGAAACAGACAAACAAATATTTTATATTTATATATATATAGAATCTAGAAAAATGGTATAGATGAACCTATTTGCAGGGCAAGAACAGAGATGCAGATATAGATTGGATTTGTGAACACAGAGAGGAAAGAGGAGGGTTGGATGAATTTAGAGAGTAGGACTGACATATACAGTACCATGTGTAAAATAGATAGCTTGTGGGAAGCAGCTGTATAGCACAGGGAGCTCGACTTGGTGCTCTGTGTTGTCCTAGAGGGGTGGAATGGGGGATAGGAGGGAGGCTCAAAAGAGAGGGGATGTATGTATACATATAACTGATTCAAGTTGTTGTACTGGATAAGCTAACACAACATTGCAAAGCAATTATACACCAAATAAAAAATAAATAAATGAACAAATAAGCATAATTGAAATTTTAACTTAAAATTCATTCTGAAAACATACTAGAGTTCTTAAAATATTTCTTATAGTTTAAGAAACTATATGAAGTTTGGGTATTATCAACTGCCTTGATTTCCCTGACTTTGAGTTTATCCATACGATACTGGCAGTGTCACTAATAAATATTGAAAAGCTTCTCTATATGAATATATCCTAATTGTCAGTTACCCCACAAGGAAAAAGAATAAACTATACATTCAGCTTATCATTCACTCAGCAAGAAAGTATTGAACAGTTATATGCGAAAGAAAATCTTTGAGAGGTGAGGATACAGAGAGCACAGATATGATATTCCTTCTCATGGTGATTATATCTGATTAGGACTGAAAAGGCAGAAACTAAATAAATCAAGGAATGTGTGAATATTAGAAAGAAAAATAACTCAGTGGAGTAGAGAGTTAGAAGAAACATTTTTCCTTTGAAAAGAGGAGTTAAAAAGTGAAGATAAATTTTTAATGAGGTCGCCTTGGAGGGAGCATAAAAGAATTGACTGTCATATAATTGTTTATTGTTTTTATTTCCTTAAATTATTGAATTTTGTTTTGAAGATTTGAAGAATATCTTTTTAAAATATTGATGGATTATAGATAATTGTGTGAGTTTTGAAAATGTGAGATAAGTAATAGAATATATTAACTTTTGAATAGAGGATGGATAATATCTGTTACAATAGGATTCAAAGAGTAAAATGTGGATGAATATACAGGTGAATTTCTCCATTTTTATGCATTTATGGCTGTAACTGCTAGCCCTAGTGAAAGAGTTAAGATTAGGAGGATGAGGTACATGGAGAAGTTAGATCCTGGAGAATGTGGGAAAAAATTAACCAGGAAAATCTGGAAATACTGGGAGGAGGATAAATAATGTTTGCATTGAAGACCTTGAATTTAGTGCATCATCAATAATTGATTTATTACTCAGTGACATCTCTTCCTTCTTGCCTTCTTGCATTTTTTCCAGTCTTGTCTCCAACAAGATATAATTATATCTAGAGAGCCAGAGTAAAAAATTTAAGAAACACACTTTTGAAATTTTAACTACATACCTATTTGATTTTATTATATGCTATATGTAATAAGTAATATATACAACATACATATGACATGTACACATATATGTCAAATGTTGTAATTAAAAGGAAGCTAATTTACACTAGTTTATTTAAATATTTGTTATAGTTTTGAATTTTTTTTAATTTAAATATATTTAGTTAATAAAGAGGTTGAAGATTTTTAAAAATCAAATACAGATTAGGAGCATAATGATTTATCAACAAAGACTTACTCTCCATACTTTTTCAATGTACAATCACACTGCTGTATGTTTTTCAGCAATACAGTGTTTTATTCTTTTCCTTTCTCTTTACTGTTTCATTTTTTACTACCTTAGACATGATCCTATTGATTATGAGAAGGAAATGGCACTGTACACATTTCTATAAAAGATCAAAGTAAAGATAAGGACATTTATGTTTCTAATTTTAAAATATGTGATATTAGTTTTTCCTTAAGTTTGTAGAAAAGCTTTGGAGAATGTTTAAAAGTTATAATTCCAATAGATCAGTAGACATAACTTACTACAAAGACAGTTGGGAATTTTGTGGTCCTGCATGATCTAAAAATAGACATTATATATTTGTATTCTAGTTAGCAGTCAGTCTGTCTTTAAAATTTATATTCCTTTTGATAGGACTGTGTAATTTAGGGGCACTTAATTTAACTGTTTGCAAAATTAAACTATAGTTAAGTTTAAATTAAGCAGCAGTATAAATATATCATATAATATTTAGCAATTTTGGAGGAATGAAAAAAAGCAGTCATTTGTGAACATCAGATATATCACACACATGCTTTAGCAACTAGATTTAAAAATTATGTTTAAACCATGCCCCCTAAAAGAGTGATACAGATTTTTTTACTTCCCCTCTTTTGTTCAACAAGGTTAAATACAGCAAATAAATTTTATAGACTTTTTTTTTCTAATTCTGAAGAAATATTGACAGGGACTGGTAGTTTTTCTCTCAAAACCATTTTCCTCTTAGTAAGGGAAATCTGAGTGTCACTGTGGTTAGAGCTACCTAGCTAGCAAGAGCATTTTACAGCCCCTCTTGCAGTAAGGACTTAATGTGGAATCCAGTCCTGTTCAGCAGATGTGAGGGAAAATTATATATACAATTTCTTAATGATATTCTTCATGGGAAGCTGTTTTCCTCTTTTGTCCATTTCAAGGGCTGGTATGGACAAAGGGTGTTAATGAGCCAGCACTGACTGTGCAGATGGGAATAATGAAGCAAGAGGCAGAGAAAGCCTGTGTACCTGTATGACCTTCAGAAGCTGGGTTGCCCTAGTGCATCGCCGCCTATCAGCTTGGACTTTTGTGTGCTTGAGAAAATGAATTTTAGCCTGTTTAAGGCACTCTTATTAGTTCTCTAATAAAGCAATTAAATAAATATCCCAGTTAATGAAAAACATGTATTTTAGAAATCTGCAAATGTGAGATCTGCAGTTCTGTTTAAATACTATAATTATTTTACCCCCATTACTGAAGAATATGTTTTGTAAAAAATAAATGACACTTTATTAAAATAGATGACCCAATAGGATAAAATAGTCCCCTTTATATAAATGTTGATGTTCAGACACTTTGAAGTTTTTTCCTGAACACCTTAATAAATATGCTCCGAAATCCAATCTATCATTTTTCCTTCGGTAGTATTTGAGGCAGAAATATAAAGCTTATTTCTGAAATAGCCTTCATCAGCCTCAGCTCCATAACCCAAACTCAGCGCAAGCTTTTCCATCACCCTCTCCTATATGACAGCTCTTACCATCATGCAAAATACTCAAGCATCTTGCACAACACTCAACACTCAAACATGTACAATACACAATAATCATGAATGTCAGTCAAGCTAGCATTCCAGTATTTGTTTTCATGGGTGCAGAGATCAATATCTGAGTTCTTTCACCACTCCTTTCCACTTTCCATTTCAAGCAATCTATAGTTACTATACCCACATGCAAGTAAACCCAGCGCTAATCTAAGCCCTTAGAGAGGGACAGGGAAACACTGATGAGTTCAATGGAACACTGAGGGAAACAGGTTGAGTTTGGGCCTCTAAGAATGAAATTTATCTCTTTAAAATAAGATTATGCTAAATTCAGATATTGAAATGCATTGTGAAACCCCCAAGTTTCAAGAAAATTAGAGGTTACAGATTATTCATCAATAATTTAGATAATCCCTTTTGCCCAAATGAAAGGCATCATCAGTTCAGTTCAGTTCAGTCGCTGAGTTGTGTCCGACTCTTTGGGACACCATGAATCGCAGTACACCAGGCCTCCCTGTCCATCACCAACTCCCGGAGTTCACTCAGACTCACGTCCATCGAGTCGGTGATGCCATCCAGCCATCTCATCCTCTGTCGTCCCCTTCTCCTACTGCCCCCAATCCCTCCCAGCATCAGAGTCTTTTCCAATGAGTCAACTCTTTTCATGAGGTGGCCAAAGTACTGGAGTTTCAGCTTTAGCATCATTCACTCCAAAGAAATCCCAGGGCTGATCTCCTTCAGAATGGACTGGTTGGATCTCCTTGCAGTCCAAGGGACTCTCAAGAGTCTTCTGCAACACCACAGTTCAAAAGCATCAATTCTTTGGCGCTCAGCCTTCTTCACAGTCCAACTCTCACATCCATACATGACCACTGGAAGAATCATAGCCTTGAGTAGATGGACCTTAGTCAGCAAAGTAATGTCTCTGCTTTTGAATATGCTATCTAGGTTGGTCATAACTTTTCTTCCAAGGAGTAAGCATCTTTTAATATCATGGCTGCAATCACCATCTGCAGTGATTTTGGAGCCCAAAAACATAAAGTCTGACACTGTTTCCATTGTTTCCCCATCTGTTTACCATGAAGTGATGGGACCGGATACCATGATCTTTTTTTTCTGAATATTGAGCTTTAAGCCAACTTTTTCACTCTCCTCTTTCACTTTCATCAAGAAGCTTTTTAGTTCCTCTTCACTTTCTGCCAAAAGGCATATAAACATACATATAGTCTTTATCTTAAACTTCTATGTTAAAAACAATAAATTTTAAAAGAAGAACAAACTGGAATGTCCCTGTTATTTGTTTTTAACTCATTTATAGTATCCTGTCTGAAGGGAATCCCAGAAACAATCTTCTGGGTCAGGATTCTCAAATTTTGATATCAGTGTTCTGAGTCTCTAATAAGGAGCGGGATGAAAGGTAAAAGCATATGATGAAGAAATAACTGGCCTCCAGTCATAAAGTGTTATGTGAACTAACATTCATATTTATTGTCATTCAGTTGCTAAGTCAGGTCTGAATCTTTGTGATGCCAGGGACTGTAACATACCAGGCTCCTCTGTCCTCCAATATCTCCTGGAGCTTGCCCAAATTCATGTCCAAATATTCATAGTTACAGCTTCAAAATATGAAGAACATCTGCTTTATAAATATATTTATTTGAAGAAAAGGCTTAATTATTTTGACTGAATAAGAAACCATCCTAGGGCATTTCAAATATATAGAAATTGTATTAATAAATGATTCAGCTGGCTTGTGATTTATTTTCTTGATAATTTGGGAAATCATCCAGGAAAGATAAAATTAATTAAACTTTCACCCAGTGTTTAGATTTTGTTTTCCTCTCTGAGTTCCCTAAACATAATGTACATAACACCTTTATTGTAATAAATAAAATAATACCTTGTAAGTTTATTTCTCCTACTAGCTGAGAGCTCCAAGATAGCCAGGACCAAATAAGAATCATATTAGAAGCTTCAGTCCTTAACACAGTGGTTGTGACAGGCATGCGTGCATGCTCAGTCACTCAGTCATGTCTGACTCTTTGTGACCACATGGACTGTAGCACACCAGGCTCCTCTAATCATGGAATTTTCCAACTAAGAATACTGGAGTGGGTTGCCATTTCCTTCTCCAAGAGATCTTCCAACTCATGGATTGAACCCATGTCTCTTACGTCTTTCTGTATTGACTGGTGGAATCTACCACTGTGCCACCCAGGAAGTGCAGTTGCTACATAGTAGGTGCAAATCATTGTTAACAGTGTAACTATAGTAATCACAGTATCCGGTGTCTGTCATTTTTGGATCACATATGCATATGATAGAACTGAGTCTCTATCTCAATCCAAGCTTTGCATACAAATAGAGAGAAATGCACACTAAATGTGTAGGATACTACTGAGAAAATCTTGTAAATTAAAACTCATTGGCACAGAGAACATAGAGTCCTCGGGGGGGATAAAGCATGGAGGGACTTTTAAATAAGACAATCATAATATAGAGCAATCATCTTCCATGAAAACATGATACAGCAATCATTTTCCAGGATGATATTTTCATTACCATTCTGGAAATTTTAAGGATTTGGTTAGGGTAAGAGAGAGGAGATTCCAGTTGTGCAAATTAAGCAAAGTAATAAGGAAACATTCCATTTCCTTAACTAAGGCAAGTTGAATTTTTTTTTTTTTTCCCTACAGGAAATTGTCAGTTTTACACTCTGGAAAAAGAAATAGTAGAATTCATGCTTTAAAGAATTTGTAGAAGCCTTGCAAGGCACAAGGCATTGCTCAGCTTTAGCATCAGCAGTTCAATGTAAATCTGAATAATTATAATAGATTTTAATACTGTTCAGTAATATTTTAGTACTTTAGGAATTCATCTAAAAATTTACCCTAAAAGTACAACAAATTGTCTTTTTTCTTATATGCTCTAGGTTTTTGTTTTATTTTTCTACCTGCCTTTTCCTAGTCACTCATTGCAGGTGCATTTTCACAGTCCTTGAGTCTGAAAGATATATAAGACTCATACATTTCAGTAAGTTAAATCAACAGAATTATCATTATATAAAATATCTTTGACAAACTTATTTTGATCGCTGTTTTCATCATGGGATTTGACCATAGCAAATACATATCAGTATATTTATAAATCTAAATCAAATTTGTAAAACTAAATCACCAGATGATGCTAGACTAATATAAACTGAGAATTATACAGTATGTCACTGAACTTATATTAGCAGGGTATGTAGCTATAGTGAATATGGTATTTCACTTTACAATACTGAATTTGTCCTAATCATCTTATAACTAAGCAATTTGTATAATACGTAATGTAGATCAGCACAAAATATTCCTTATAAGCTAATATTATACATCTGATGACTCATACCACTTTCTACTGCCACAAACTTCCTTATAAAAGACATGCAATTAACAGTGTACATAAGCAATGTAGGAGAAGGCAATGTCAACCCACTCCAGCACTCTTGCCTGGAAAATCCCATGGATGGAGGAGCCTGATAGGCTGCAGTCCATGGGGTCGCTAAGAGTCGGACATGACTAAGTGACTTCACTTTCACTTTTCACTTTCATGCATTGGATAAGGAAACAGCAACCCACTCCAATGTTCTTGCCTGGAGAATCCCAGGGCCAGGGGAGCCTTCTGGGCTGCCATCTATGGGGTTCCGCATAGGAGGACACGACTGAAGCGACTTAGCACCAGCAGCAGCAGCATAGGCAATGTAATCTTTGGTTTTCTATACATAATACAAAATAATGAAAATCAATATAACATACATTTTAACAAAAAGAATAAGAGTAATGTTATGAAATATCATAGTATTTGAAATAGAGCTTGAGGTAATTTTTGAACTTAGACTTGCCTAATTTCTCACAGCCTCATGTGTCTCATTTTTAAAATAGAAATAACAATGCTTTCATCACAGTGTTGTTGTAAAAGTTACTGAAAACAAACCATTTTTATTGCTTATCACTGTGTAAGCCCTCCATGACTAATACATTTCCAGGAGTAAGACATTTCTCCTCCTAGCATTTACTTCTAGTGAAATAAACTGAACTTACATAAGGAAGTACTTTAAAAAAAAAATAAGGAAGTACTTAAAGAGCAAAGATTAGAGATTTTTTAATTTATATTATCAATTAGGAAAGAATCCACTGAGAATTCTACAAGAAAAAGTTCACCAGGTGTTTGGGCCTTGATGACAATGTTACCTGTACTGGGGATACAGTAGGAAACAAGGAGGTCCAGGTTCATTTTCTGAGATTATATTACATTGAAGGGAATAAAAACAAATAAACAATGATAATTTCAGTTAAATACAACAAAACATTTAAAAAAAGATTCAAGTAGAGAGATTTTCTGAGGAATAGGACATATTTTACTTTGGAAAGTATATCATAGAGCATATTTAAAATTATGTATTTTCAGCTAAATGATGAGAAGTCTGCCATGTAATGATGAAAACAATTCCAGGAAAAGAGAAGACAATTGGCAATTCCCTAGTATAAGAAAGAACATGTGTTTTAAAATTTTAAAATAGCTTCACATAGTTGGACAGAAATGAAGGATAACTTCAAGGAGTTTACAGGAGTCTTATCATATAGAACTTACAAGTCGATTGTAAGGAGTTGAGTTTTGGCCAAAGTGAATGGAATGGCAACTAGATGATTTCAAGCAGTTGAGTTTTATAATTTTTTCACATTTTTTAAAAAGAAGATTTTAGCTATTTACAGAAAATACAGGAGCAAGTAAAAAAAAAGGATTAAATTAGAAGGTTGATTCATAGATTCTGGGAAGCAAAGTCATTTCAAAACAAAATCATTGATATAAATGTACACTCAAAGAATGAAGATAAATGCAAAACCCAAGGTCTATATAAAGAGATTTAAAACAAATGTGAAATATGCCTACTGCAAAATTGTGATTAATCAATGAGTAATGTAAATATAAAAAACAATTCATAGGAAAACAAACAAGAATGTAACAGTTAGGCTTCTCTTAATATTATATAGATGGAGAGAGAATAATTAGGATACTTTGGAAAATGTGATTGTGGGAATATGTCCACAATGAGCAGATAATCCAGTTAGGAACTAAACAATTATAAAAAGCCAGCTCTGGAAATCTTTTCCAAAACACTTTACAGACACAAGGATCTAAATGCCCATCAAGAGTCAGATAACAAAAATATGAGGATGGGAAAAATGTCAGGACTTAATTGTGGTCTGAATCATGGATACTAAAAAAGAAAGTTTAGTTCATGTCTGGACACCAGGAAATTGATGTCATTAATCAACCACAGTAGTTATGAAGAAGCCTATTAACATAATTGCTATTATTTTTGATGGAACGTGACGGGTTACAAAAACAGAAGTCCAGCAACATCCATGCTCTAGGACTGTGAATATTGTTTCTATCTTGGAGAAAACTGTATAAAGCTATTTAAAATGTTCTATTAGCTTCTGTCAAATTATAACATTTAAAAAAGAAATACAAAGTTTTATGGAGATGCCTCACAAGTAAAATCAATTAAAAGGTAGTTAGCTCTGACTTCTCTAAATGTTTTAACTTTTCTCCAAATGCACAGAGTCTTTGAGGGATTCTCAATTTTACATTTCAGTCTTTTGTCTTGTATTGTTTATTGTGTGTGAATAGGTGAAGTGACAGAATGGAAAGAGATAGGACAATTAATTCTGAAATTTAACAAGGCAACTAAAATGAAATCTCAAACACCCTTTGAAATACAATGTAGTAAAGAGTTAATTGGGCAAGTCCTCAGTCAACAAAATCTCCACCTACAGAACCTAGAGATTTTGATTTGATCTCCACTTCTATAGAAACATTTCATACAAAGATGGGCTCAATAAAGGACAGAAAAGGAATGGACCTAACAGAAGCAGAAGATATTAAGAAGAAGTGGCAAGAATACACAGAAGAACTGTATAAAAAAGATCTTCATGACCAAGATAATCACGATGGTGTGATCACTCACCTAGAGCCAGGCATCCTGGAATGTGAAGTCAAGTGGGCCTTAGAAAGCATCACTACGAACAAAGATAGTGAAGGTGATGGAATTCCAGTTGAGCTACTTCAAATCCTAAAAGATCATGCTGTGAAAGTGCTTCACTCAATATGGCAGCAAATTTGGAAAACTCAGCAGTGGTCACAGGACTGGAAAAGGTCAGTTGTCATTCCAATACCAAAGAAAAGCAATGCTAAAGAATACTCAAACTACCACACAATTGCACTCATCTCACACACTAGTAAAGTAGTGCCCAAATTTTCCAAGCCAAGCTTCAGCAATAAATGAACCAAGAACTTCCAGATGTTCAAGCTGGTTTTAGAAAAGGCAGAGGAACCAGAGATCAAATTGCCAACATCCGCTGGATCATGGAAAAAGCAAGAGAGTTTCAGAAAAACATCTCTTTCTGCTTTATTGACTATGCCAAAGCCTTTGATTGTGTGGATCACAATAAGCTGTGGAAAATTGTTAAAGAGTTGGAAATACCAGACCACTTGACCTGCCTCTTGAGAAACCTATACATGGTCAGGAAGCAACAGTTGGAACTGGATATGGAACAGACCAGTTCCAAATAGGAAAATAAGTACGTCAAGGCTGTATATTGTCACCGTGCTTATTTAACTTATATGCAGAGTACATCATGAGAAATGCTGGGCTGGAAGAAACACAAGCTGGAATCAAGATTGCCAGGAGAAATACCAATAACCTCAGATATGCAGATGACACCACTCTTATGGCAGAAAGTGAAGAGGAACGAAAGAGCCTTTTGATGAACATGAAAGAGGAGAGTGAACAAATTGGCTTAAAGCTCCATATTCAGAAAACAAAGATCATGGCATCTGGTCACATCACTTCATGGGAAATAGATGGGGAAACAGTGGAAACTGTCAGACTTTATCTTTTTGAGCTCAAAATCACTGCAGATGGTAATCGTAGCCATGAAATTAAAAGATGCTTATTCAAGGAAAGTTATGACAAAGCTAGATATTGAAAAGCAGAGACATTACTTTGGCAACAAAGGTCCGTTTAGTCAAGGCTATGCTTTTCCCAGTGGTCATGTATGGATATGAAAGTTGGACTGTGAAGAAAGCTGAGCACCGAAGAATTTATGTTTTTGAACTGTAGTGATGGAGAAGACTCTTGAGAGTCCCTTCGACTGCAAGGAGATCCAACCAGTCCATTCTAGGGGAGATCAGTCCTGTGTGTTCATTGGAAGGACTGATGTTGATTCTGAAACTCCAATACTTTGGCCACCTGATGGGAAGAGCTGACTCCTTGGAAAAGACTCTGATACTGGGAGGGATTGGGGGCAGGACGAGAAGGGGATAACAGAGGGTGAGATGGCTGGATGGCATCACCGACTCAATGGACATGAGTTTGGGTGAATTCCAGGAGTTGGTGATGGACAGGGAGGCCTGGCGTGCTGCAATTCATGGGGTCGCAAAGAGTCGGACACAACTGAGCAACTGAACTGAACTGTGTTTGTGTTTGCAAATATTTGGACCATGAGTAAATAGAGATTTTTGTTGAATTTCTAGAGAATTTCAGTAGAGTATGAGAAGAATAGGAGTTTTACTCTATGCAACCAAATATGAATGATTCCTAGTTCATTTTCCATTGTGAGATTTCACATACACCAAAAAGCTTTTCTTTTACTAGTCACAGACCCAGCAATACATACTTTCAATTTAACCTAGCATCTGTGTCTTTTTTTTTTTTCTTTTAAGGCATTTAATAAATCAACAACCAATGGAGAAGTTGATGTGACTCTTCATGACTCTTCACATCTTTCCTGTGTTCACTAGATATAAATGAGTGATTTGGAATAAAAGTTGCTTGTAAATGCCACTCAGAGAACCCCTGAGCATCCAAATTTATTACTGTTTATAGGTTTAAAATAATCTGAAGGTGAAGCAGCCTATTAAAAATGAAAGAAATTTTATTTTGTATTTTGATGTTTAGCCACCTATCATAAGAATAATGTAAACATCCAATCTCTACAAAACAACTTCATTTAAAACATTAAATATTTCATCATATATTAGTGGCACATAAGTTATGAGTTAGGTTCCTAATATATTTTGAATATTTTACAAATAATATTTAATAATCATACCCTCTGAAGTTAAGCAAATTCCTTACCATCACAGATCATTGACTTCATGATTACAGTCCTTAGCCAATTTAACATCTATCCAGAAGAAAGTTTCAGAGCCTCTCTCTTGTACTTCACAACTAGTTTCAGTCTTCATGAAAAAAAACAAGGGAAGACTTGCTCTTTTCTGTTCTGTAGCCATAAGTCTGACCTTTACTACAATGAAACTGCTGTAAGCAATCTGATCTTCTATTTAACATCTTGACATTTTGCAAGACATTTATAAAATGTATAACTAACATATTTCCTGATCCTTTCAAAAATATTTTGAAAAATCAAGGTTATCATTTTTCACCTTTCAATTTGAAACAACAGCAGCAACAATACCACCACCACCAAAGCAGCTACATAAAATCCATTCTTAAATATACTTAAAAATAAACAGTTTATTTCCTAAAAAATATCAAGATGTAATTTGCTTCCTACTTCTGGTGACATTCCTTCTTTTTGCAACACTTCAGTTTAAAACTCCATTTGTTTTATTCTAAATTATATTGTGCTTTACTGTAAGTACTAAAATTGCCAGTAGTGTCAGCAGCAATTTGCCACTTAACAAACTCCAAGTAACGCTGTAAATGCCACTTACATGCTATGTTTTATGTTTTGTGTTATGTTTTATCTGGAGGAGCTTAAGAGAAGGTACCAAATGCAACTGTGAAATGGTAGAATTTCAGCACCTAATTCACAAGTGCTACTATCCAACATAAATACACTGGCTGTGTGTTTCCATAACTGTCTGCCAGGTGCTAAAACTGTGACATAGTATTTTTCATGTGAATTCCATTAACATGTGACTTCATGGGCTCAGTTTACTCCAGATGACTATGTATAAAATTTCTGCTCATTAGTAAAAAGTGTTAATTCCTGCTATATCTCCCAGTTTGAAAATTAGCATAATTTTATCATGGATCATGTGCACTTCCTGCACATGAAAAATAATTTGAGGTCACCTTTTTATCAGCCTGCTCAGTGGTGCCAGAAAAATTATATGTAACGTTATATCCATCCATGTAATAACATATTTATGATTTTGAATATTAAACTAAGACACTTAAGTCAACTAAGACTCTTCATACATATCCAGAGTCAGCTAAATATTCCCTTTATAAAACAGTTACTTTACATTTCAGTATTCTTTTCCAGTCTGAATCTCTATCATTGTCCCCTGTAACCTCAAGTGATCACCTTATTTATACAATCCAGATCAAATAGAAATTACCTGGCATCAATTTCTCAAACCTAAAATCTAGACTTTCTCAAAGATTCTATTAATGCCTATACCTTGACATTGCAGATGAAGAACCATACTTTTCCCTTCCAATGCTAACTTGCTACCCCTGATGTATTCACAGTGCTATTTGTTCTGCAGTCTCAGAAAATTTGGACTCTGAGGGAGAGGGAGAAGGTGGGATGATTTGGGAGAATGGCATTAAAACATATATACTATCATGTAAGAAACGAAGTGCCAGTCTATGTTCGATACAGGATACAGGATGCTTGGGGCTGGTGCATGGGGATGATCCAGAGAGATGATATGGGGTGGGAGGTGGGAGAGGGATTCAGGATTGGGAGCTTGTATACACCCGTGGTGGATTCATGTCAATGTATGGCAAAACCAATACAGTATTGTAAAGTAAAATAAAGTAAAAAAAAAAAGAAAAAAGAAAATGCTCTCCAACACTTATTGTGTCTGTTCAATGATTCCTTCTTATCAATTTTAATACCTCAGGGTGATTTCCATTCTAGAATACCATTGCTTTCTGAATTTTTTTCTGTAATATTTAGCAGCTTACTTTACTATTATTTTAATAATAATAACAGTGGCTAAAAAGGAACTGTCACCCATTGTTTCTATTTTTTTCTCCTTTTTTACTATTGCATCATTTTAAAGAAGTATTTCTTCCAACATTTCACTTAATACTGGTGTTTTAAAATTGTTTAAACATTTTTATTCTTGTGGAATCTTTATTAAAGGAGCAGTTTTTAGAACAGATAAAAAGAAGAAAAGACTAAGAACAGGAAAATCAGATCAAATCACAGCTATTTGGTGGAAGACAAAGGTTCTAAGGCAACTTGATTTCTGTTTGTTTTCTTTAGTTTAATTATGATTTTTACTGGTCTGATTTTCTTTATATTTATCATTTTATAAGGTCACCAAAATGTCTTGTAAGGTATGTTGTAATGTCTTGTTGATGTATTTCTCAAAAATTGGGAACTTGTGAACATTACTTATTTTCCCCAAAATTTTCTGCATCATTTTTCTCCTCTGAATCTTTATGCATGTTAGAATATTTGGTATAATTCTGCAGGCCATAAAATTTGACCACTACTTTTCACAGTTTTGTATACATTTCAGGTTAGATAATTATTGTTCATGCATAACCCTTTCTAAGAGCTCTACAATCACCTGTTAAGAAAATTCATTTTTGCTTCTACTGCTGATGTGGTTGTTTTAGTTGCCTTTAATTTCAGATACTGTACTGTTTTTCAAATGGGTATATCTTTCCTTTTCCACTTTGCCTTTAATCTCTTCTATTCAGAACTATTTGTGAACAGAAGGGAGAGATAAGAAAGCCTTCCTCAGCAATCAATGAGAAGAAATGGAGGAAAACAACAGAATAGGAAAGTCTAGAGACCTCTTTAAGAAAATTAGAGATAACAAGGGAAAATTTCATGCAAAGATGGACACAAAGAAAGGACAGATATTGTATGGACCTAAGAGAAGCAGAAGATATTATGAAGAAGTGGCAAGAATACACAGAAGAACTGTATAAAAAAGATCTTTGCGATCCAGATAATCACAATGATATGATCACCAACCTGAAGGCAGACATCCTGGAATGTGAAGTCAAGTGGGCCTCAGGAAGCATCTCTACGATGAAATTCTAGTTGAGCTATTTCATTCCTAAAAGATGTTGTGAAAGTGCTGCACTCAATATGCCAGCAAATTTGGAAACTCAGCAATGGCCACAGGACTGGAAAAGGTCAACTTTCATTCCAATTAAAAATGAAGGCAATGCTAAAGAATGTTAAAGTACCGCACAGTTGCACTTATCACACACACTAGTAAAGTAGTGCTGAAAATTCTCCAAGCCAGGCTTCAACAGTATGTGAACCGTGAACTTCCAGATGTTCAAGTTGGATTTAGAAAAGGCAGAAGAACCAGAGGTCAAAGTGCCAACATCCATTACATCAAAGAAAAACCAAGAGAGTTCCAGAAAAATGTCTACTTCTGCTTTATTGAATATGGCAAAGGCTTTGACTGTGTGGATCACAACAAACTGTGGAAAATTCTTAAAGAGATGGAAATACAAGACCACCTGACCTGCCTCTTGAGAAATCTGTATGCAGGTCAGGAAGCAACAGTTAGAACTAGACATGGAACAACAAACTAGTTCCAAATAGGAAAACGAGTACGTCAAGGCTGTGTACTGTCACCCTGCTTATTTAACTTCTATGCAGAGTACATCATGAGAAATACTGGGCTGGATGAAGCACAAGCTGGAATCAAGATTGCTGGGAGAAATATCAATAACCTCAGAAATGCAGATGGCACCACCCTTATGGCAGAAAGTGAAGAAGAACTAAAAAGCCTCTTGATGAAAGTGAAAGAGGAGAGTCAAAAAGCTGGCTAAAAGCCCAACATTCAGACAATGAAGATCATGACATCCGGTCCCATCACTTCATGGCAAATAGATGGGGAAACAGTGGGAATAGTGGCAGACTTTATTTTTGGGGGCTCCAAAATCAGTGGAGATGTGACTGCAGCCATGAAATAAAAAGACACTTACTCCTTGGAAGAATAGTTATGATCAACCTAGACAGCATGCTAAAAAGCAGAGACATTACTTTGCCAACAAAGATGAGTCTAGTCAAGGCTATGATTTTTCCAGTAGTCATGTATGGATGTGAGACATATTTTGTCTGACATATTTTGTTTTTATATTGCATTACACCTAGAATATGTGTTATTGCAGCTAATTAATCATAGGCTGAATGAAAAGATTCCTAACATTTCACCTATTTTGACTAAGAAATTGAAGAATGACAGTCATTTCAGATTAATATTCTTTAAAATATTATGGACTAGATTTACATTTGAACTGGAAAGACATATTAGAGTAGGAAAGTAATATTGAGTCTCATTTGACAATTTGGTGTAGTTGAAAGAAGTAAATAATGAGTTTAAGCAAAATCTTGAATACAAGAAATATTTATGTATATATACATATATAAAATGTTTGTTATGAAAATTATGGAAAACATTTTGTCATATTTGAGAGTTAAAAATAAACCTAACTTTTGATTATCCAATTTTTTTTATTTTTATGGAAGAAATTTTTCAAGAATGTAAAACAAGTTCTTCTCAAATAATTAAGGGGAGGCAACTGAATTCCATTGATAAAATATAACCAGAGAAGTGAAGAAGTAGAGACACATAGGCTTTGGTGTTCTTTACCTATTCCAAGGTATCTTTCCAAAATATTTGTTTTCATGTCCCTAATCTAATCTACAAATTAAAGTAATATCATTCTACAGCTTAAGAATAAATTATTTGGTAAATTTTAATCTACAGTATAAGAGCTAATCAGCTAAATTTTTATTATATCCAATTCAGGAAAACAGACTCCAAGGGTTGTTAGCATTCAAGTGACTCTAAACATAAGAGCACATGCCAAAGGCAACTACAGGGCATTGTTTACCTATCACTATTTTAATATGTAATACAGAGCTCATTTAATATGTACTATAGAGCTCAAGAAGAAACAGTTAGAACCAGACATGGAACAGACTGGTTCCAAATTGGGAAAGGAGTACTTCAAAGCTGTATATTGTCACCCTGCTTATTTAATTTATATGCAGAGTACATCTTGCAAAATTCAAGGCTGGATGAAGCACAAACTGGAATCAAGCTTGTGGGGAGAAATATCAATAACCTCAGATATGCAGATGACACCACCTTTATAGCAGAAAGAGAAGAGGAGCTGAAGAGCCTCGTGTTGAAAATGTAAGAAGAGAGTGAAAAAGATGGCTTAAAACTCAAAACTTAGATCATGGTATCTGATCCCATCACCTCATGGCAAATAGACGGAAACAATGACAGGCTTTATTTTCTTGGGGTCCAAAACACTGCAGATTGTGACTGCAACCACAAAATTAAAAGACATTTGCTCCCTGGAAGAAAAACTATAACCAACATAGACAGTATATTGAAAAGCAAAGACATTACTTTACTGACAAAAAATCCATCTAGTCAAAGCTATGGTTTTCCAGTAATCATGTATAGATGTGAAAGTTGGACCATAAAGAAAGCTAAGCACCAAAGAATTGATGCTTTTGATCTGTGGTGTTGGAGAAGAATCTTGAGAGTCCCTTGGACTGCAGGGAGATCAAACCAGTCCATCCTAAAGGAAATCAGTCTTGAATATTCATTGGAAGGGCTGATGCTGAAGCTGTAACTCCAATACTTTGACCACCTGATGCGAAGAGCTGACTCATTTGAAAAGATCCTGATGTTGCAAAAGATTAAAGGCAGGAGGAGATGGGGACAACAGAGGAGGAGAAGGTTGGATGCCATCACCGAATAAATGGACATGAGTTGAGCAAGCTCTGAGAGTTGGTGATGGACAGGGAAGCCTGGCATGCTGAAGTCCACAGGGTCATAAAGACTCAGACATGGCTGAGTGACTGAACTGAGCTGACAGAGCTCATTAATTACAATAATTTTTGGTTTTAAAACAAGTAATATTTAAGATATGAGCTGGTTAGAATGGCACAGACACTTTACCCCTGATAGGAATGGGAGTGTCCACAATTAGAATAGCACTCCAGGTCAAGAAAATCACTTTTCTCCTCCTAAACTAACGTGGATTCTCTTTACTAATGTGACAGGTAAATTAATTTATTTGCATTGAAGCAATTTCATTTGTTTTCAAGCATGTCATTTATGCGAAGGAAAGTAGAAGTCCTCTAAACTTACAAGAATACTTGTACAAATGATTCTGAGCCTACTTGCTAAAATGAAATAATAATATTTTTCTAGTGTAATAATTTCCACATAAGTACTGAAACTTGCTCTCACTGTTGTAAACTACTTGGTAAGTGGGATACAAAAGAAGATATAGCTTAAACCAACCTCTAATTATCTGAGTTTTTTTTTTCTTTTTCAAAAAGAACAAGACAATAATTTATGTAGACTTAGTATGATTCTCAAACATCCTATCTTACACTGAATTATATATTAAGGAATGCACTTCATGTGAAGATCATAGATTTCTACATGCTATAACCAGTTACATGCTACAAGAATCTGACTTTTCTTTCTTCAGGTATAAGGACCCTCAGACTTCACATGACCCACTAAACATAGATTTTATTGTATGACATTGCTCAATACATAATGAAAATTAAAAAAAAATTAAAGATAAATCATGATACCTATCTTCCATTAGAATGAGGTGAAACACATTTGTCAAATATAAAATTGCTGTTTCCCATATTATCAGATGAGAAAATAGTCTAAAGAACAAAATTTATTAATTATAAAAACTATACTTCAACCCAAACCAAACTGAACCCTAGAACACTATGTATGTATAGACAAAAATCTACACTATGTATACTATTGTTTAAAAAATCACAGCTAAACCACATAATATCATACATAAGTACCATGAGTCTAAGCGGTGCATTACTTTTATGCTTTTATTTAAAATATTTAACAACTTCTAATGCAAATGTTACATAATGGGATAAGTAATGTATAGCTGGCTGTGGAAATACTTTATTACTAAGTGCAAACTTAACCATGCTTCACAATTTTATATCTCATCAATAATCTTATCATTCATGCTTCATAGTTTAGAAAATAATGTAAATACCAGAAAGATTTTCTAATCTACTATGCAAAAAAAGAAAAACTCCAAAATCACAAAATACATTTTAAAATCTAATCCTCTTATTCAGTTATTAAAAGAAAAAAAGAACAATAATTTGATGTTGTAAGTCACTTTAACAGGAATTGACCTCTTTTAATTTTGTTTACTTACAACTCCTCAGAAAATAATTTATCAAATAATATGGGTCAATCTACTATAATCTGCTACAGATTCATTATAAATTCCTGTGTATAGGCAGTCAACCTTTGTCCAGACCTCAAATTACACAGGCTTCTAAGCGTCACAGATGGAATAAATGGAGAAATTGTTTCTGATTTCAGCTCCATTAAAAGAGAAATGTTGCAATGTATTAGAAGAAGACAATGTGAGGGGTATTTCATAAACCTAATCTGTCCACGCAGCAGTCCAAGCCACAGATAATTAAGCAGATCTGGTCCTATCGGCTCTTGCCTCTAAGATTTTGTTAAAGAAGACTTACAGATGGCCAATGGGCACATTAAAAAAAAAAAAAATGTTTACCATCATCAGTCAACCAAGAAAGGCACATCACATCCATCAGAACAACAATAACAGAACAGAAATAACAAATAGCGGTGAAGATGCGGCGAAAAGGGACACTCTTGGTGGGAAGGTAAATCCACAGTGCAGCCACTATGGAGAATAAGATGGAAATTTCTCAAGAAAATAAAAACAGAACTGCCATATGACCCAGTAATTTCACTCTTGGGTAAATATCTGAAAAAAAGAAAACACTAATTCAAAATGATTAATGCACCTCAATGTCCAGAGCAGCATTATTTACAATTGCCAAGATATGGAAGCAACTTAAGTGTCCATCAACAAATGAATGGATAAAGATGTGCTGTATATCTGTATATATACACATACATATACAACAGAATTCTACTCAGCCATAAGAAAAGAGCACAATATTTCATTTTCCACAACATAGGCTAAGAGAAGTAAATGAGATAGAGAAAGAAAACTACTGTATAATATCACATCTGTGGAATCTAAAAATGTAAACTAGTGAATATAACAACAGAATCAAAGGTATAGAGAACAAACTTTTGGTTACCAGAGGAGAGGGAAAGGGAAGGGAATTAAGAACACAAACTGCTACATAGTCAATAAATATGCTACAAGGATATATTACATAACATAGGGGAAATATAGCTAATTATTTTATAATAACTATAAATGAAGTATAGCCTTTAAAAATTGAGAATCACTATGTTGCATTCCTAAAATTTATATAATATTGGGCATCAACTATACCTCAATAAAAAATGAAGACTAAGAGAAAACAAACAAAAGGACTATCTTTCCTTTTAATTTTCTTAGCAACTTTTCAAAGATCCATTAATTAACTTACTTAGATTTAATTCTGGACTCTCTGTTTTGTTTCATCTGTTTATGAATCTGTATTTTCATCCATACCACACTGTCTTGATTACAATAGTTGTATAATAAGTCTTGAGTCAGATATTACAAATCTTCCAAATTTGTTTTTAATTATTTATCTCTGATTCCATAGTCACTTTGACTATTCCATTTCCTTTAACATGCCATATAAATTTCAGAATAAAATTTAAAAAAAATGTATCAGCCTAAGTAAAAGTAAATTTCAGGAGGATAACCAAATTCAGATATGACTTGACCTAATTTGAACTGTGTTGTTGGAGAAGACTCTTGAGGGTCCCTTGGACTGCAAGGAGATCCAACCAGTCCATTCTGAAGAAGATCAACCCTGGGATTTCTTTGGAAAGAATGATGTTAAAGCTGAAGCTCCAGTACTTTGGCCACCTCATGCGAAGAGTTGACTCATTGGAAAAGACTCCGATGCTGGGAGAGATTGGGGGCAGGAGGAGAAGGGGACGACCCAGGATGAGATGGCTGAATCACGGACTCGATGGAAGTGAGTCTGAGTGAACTCTGAGAGATGGTGATGGACAATGAGGCCTGGAGTGCTGCAATTCATGGGGTTGCAAAGAGTTGGACATGACTGAGCAACTGAACTGATCTGAACTGAATGTATTATCAAGGGTTCTGATTCATGATGTTCCTCCCAGATCTGCCCTTCTCTATGTTTCTATATGGCCCAAGGAGGACCTTCCAGAAATGACAGAGGTGCTTGCAGATATCATATCAAAATATCCTTATTTTCAAAAGGAAGAGACGTTCTTTCCCAACACTGAAAATGTATCCTGGGCTTTACTCTGAACATATTTGACTGAATTTCCTATAAAGGTGAAGGAATTAGTGATATTCTTGGTCAATCAAAGTTCATTTATATAGTTGAGGGTGGTATCAAGATACATCTAAACTTCAAGCAGAATTGCAGTAGAAGTAAAAAGATGCCACGAGTTGTGATGAAAAGTCAAAAGTAACATATACCTAATATGAGTGGTCATACTGAATTGTTTTCACATTTGTAGGCTGTAAATCTGAGATACTAGGTAGTATGATGTCACTGATGGGTGGGTAGAGGGGGGAGGAAACTTGAAATTTTATAAAACCAAGAATACACATGGATACTAAACTGTGATATTATGAAACACTGACAGATCACTGTGAAATTTAAATTAACATCTTATGGAAGGTGGCAGATTTAGAAACAATGCACATATATATATATATAAGCATAATATCAACACATTGCTGGTCTTCAAAGTTTATGATGCAATAAGATTTTACAAATAAATTTTACTACTATTGTACAGGGGTATTGTACACATCACTTGGGATGTGATGTGATGATTTAATTTTAAATACTGGAAAAGCCTTTAATGCATAAAATAGTTAAGCTGATAATTTTAAATAAGATTATAACTTTTAGCTCTCAGATATTTAAAACAAAGACAAGTACTAAGAGCCAGTAATTATCTTCATGACAAAAATCTTTGTTGACACAGTTTATTAGGATAAATCCAAGAACTCTAGATATCTTTGAATTTAGTTTTATATTCTTCAGTAGTGATGGGATTTATTGTTCATTTATATTTCTTTTTCAAATGTCCAACAGATCTACAAATGCAAATAAAAATATTTAGGAAGTGGAGATGGGGAGAAAAAGCATAAACAATGAGAAAATCTTATAGTCTGTTAACAGTAGGTCACTAAATAATTTACTGCAAAATCAAGTGCTCAAAGTATAGAAGGGATTATAAGATACCATCTCTTTTCTCCTAGGTACAAAATGAGATAGAAATTCTTTGATTTCATATATAGGATTGTTGGAAAGTCCAGGAAGAAGCAAGGGAAATATTGTTGCAAATTGACTAAGTTCTGCTCTGGATTTGAAATTGATGAGGTTCTCTGGGTCCTTACTAGAAATCTCATTTATATATGCAATATTTATAAATATGGAAAATCTCAAGTATGAAATTCAGGGTTCATTTTATCCAATTTTTATTCTGAATATTTTATTTGCCTAATTAAATAACCAAAGTTAGAAATGATCTCCAAAACTGTTACATAATTAAAAAATAATTAGAGCTGACTCATTAGAAAAGACTCTGATGCTGGGAGAGATTGAAGGCAGGAGGAGAAGGGAATGACAGAGGATGAGATGGCATCACTGACTTAATGGATATGAGTTTGAGCAAGCTCTGAGAGATGGTGAAGGACAGGGAAGCCTGGCATGCTACAGTCCATGGGTTCACAAAGAGTCAGACAGGACTGAGCGACTAAATAACAAAGGTGTTCCAGGAAACTAAAGCTATGTATTAAGGGCATGGAAGTCTACTGAAGTATCATGAACTAATACTTGCAATTTAGAAAAAGAAGAGCTTTAATGCAAAATTAACTGGAGGGGAGAATTGTGTTGGAAAAATTATACTTAGGAGGATATATCATTATTTGGGTGCAGGATGATAGTTTGAATTGAATTGGTTAATATGTAGATACTGAAAACTGGTTTATTTAGAGAGGAAAAAAAAAAAAAACTAATATGGTTATTCGTTAAGATAGCCCAATAAAGGAGGAAAAGAGACAGTATTTGGGAATGAAGATAAAGAAGTCACCTTCATCAGGTGTGCTTCTTTGAAATCTATAAATATATGATGATCCTTTTTACTTTTTCTTCTTTCTTAATTTCCTCATTTCTTTTTCTGTAACTCTTATAACTTGAATGTCATCTTTCTTGGTTAGGTTTTTTAATTTAATGTTTTATCTAGATATGTTGTCTTTCATTAAAGTGACTCCAAAATGTTAAAAACTGTATTTAATAATGATAAAATGATTACTAGTTCAGAAAAAATCATGCAAGACAAATTACAGTCCAAGCAAATGATACCTTCAATATCATTGCTGAAAATTATTTTTATCTCAGCATTCTTATCCCAGCTAGGAATTAAAGATTTTAAAACTTTTAAACTAAAATTATGCAGCTATGAAGGTTGCTTAAATATTCACTTCAGTTTGTATCATGCTGTAGGAAAAAAAAGATATTTGTACTACAACATGTTCTCAATGACATTGAAGAGAAGTCTGAGGATGGGAGATCAAGGAAATTACTGAATTGTAGTTGTGCAGTATTCCTAGGGATCCACCAGGGCTGATCCTAGCAGATGGACAGATCATGCCAGCTGAATTGTCTCTGGAGAAAAATCAGAAATGATGTGCTAATGGATTTAAAGGAATATTGATAACACTGATATCCAACACAGACGTGGAACAGTAGGAGGTGAATAAAATAATATTCTAGAAAACTAAGTAAGTGGAACAAAAGGCAATTTACTATTTTATATGTTTTATCAGAACAAACAAATACTAAATGACTCAAATATAACTTGCAAAGAAGTGGTAAATATGATTATCAATCCATGAAGGATATCTGAATAGGATCTTTCCTTTTAGACAGTATAGAAGGTTATATTTTGAGTGTTGCTACAGTCTCTCTACTAAGTAAACTGCTAACACTGGTAATCAGTTTTTGTTATGTGACCTCCTTCTTTCCTTCCCCGAATATAGATAGATAATGGACTGGGAATGTATGTGCGCATTCTTGTTTTGTTTGTCAGTCGTGTCTGATTCTTTGCAACACCATGGGCTCTAGCCCACCAGGTTCCTCTGTCCATGAGATTTGCCAGGAGTGGGTAGCCATTCCCTTCTCCAGTGGATCTTCCCAACCCAGGGATCAAAGCTGGGTCTTTTGCACTGCATTCTTTACCATCCAAGCCATCAGGGGAGCCCTGGAATGTATATCAGAGATAAATCAACTTTCTTTTTTCCTGAAAATTTGACTAAGATCCAGCAAAAGCATAATTAAAACTTGTTTCAAATCAATGGTAGAACATCTTAGGTCTATCTATAACACTAACTGAATTTCCCATATTTTTCTTTTTAATTTCCTATGTTTCCAAAACACAATTTGTCCATTAGCTTTGGATTATGGAGAATATACGGAGAAGGCAATGGCCCCCCTCTCCAGTACTCTTGCCTAGAAAATCCCGTGGACGGAGGAGCCTGAAAGGCTGCAGTCCATGGGGTCGCTGAGGGTCGGACACGACTGAGTGACTTCACTTTCACTTTTCACTTTCATGTATTGGAGAAGGAAATGGCAACCCACTCCAGTATTGCGGGGAGGGGGCAGCAGGGCGTAGAGGGGGCGGGGGTGGGGTGCCTGGTGGGCTGTCGTCTATGGGGTCGCACAGAGTAGGACACAACTGAATTGACTTAGCAGCAACATGGAGAATATACCAGAATACTTCTAATTTATTCCCAAGTGTGTTTATAATTTATAAAATTTAGACAGTGGTACTTAGTATTATTACTTTCAATAGAGTCCATTCAATTACTATTCTTTTATGGACTTCCCTGGTGGTTCAGACGGTAAAGTGTCTGTCTACAATGCGGGAGACCCAGGTTCGATCCCTGGGTCAGGAAGATCCACTGGAGAAGGAAATGGCAATCCACTCCAGTACTATTGCCTGGAAAATCCCATGGACAGAGGAGCCTAGTAGGCTACAGTCCATGGGGTCGCAAAGAGTCGGACACGACTGAGCGACTTCACTTACTATTCTTTTTGTTTTTGTTCTTTTTTTAATAACAAACTCTTTCATGCTAAACAGGATAAGACTTACTTTCTTGTGAAAACAGATGAGCACATTAAACGTAATATGGATGGGAAAAATAATTACATGAAAATAATAATCAAACACTAAAGTGGTAACATGAGTAAAAATTATCTTACAACAGTGAATATTCCCAGGAATAAAGAAAGATATTTCATTAATAAATGAGTCAATTGATCAAGAAAATATGACAGTCCTAAATGTGTATACATTTAAACATAGCTTGGAAACACATGAGCAAAACAGACAGAAGTGAAATTAGGAACAGATAAATCCAAAATGATGGTGATTTCAACACCTCTTTTTAAATAACTGACAGAATAGGTAAGCATAATTACTTAGCAAATATAGATTTAAAGAATATCAATTAGTTACTTTAATTGGTGTATGTAGATTACTATAGCCAGCAAAGGTAGACTACACTCTGAAAGAGCACAAGGGGTATTTACTATGCTAGAAAATATGCTGGGTGTAAAACAAGTCTCAACAAATTAAAATAGATTGAAACTATACAACATGAATTTTCTCCCCAAAGAAAATTATTCATTTCTCAACAACAAAGAACAGTAATTAAAAATATTGGAAAACTTCATAAATATGTATAAAGTAAGCAAACTTTTCTAAACATGCCTATGTCAAAGAACTGACAAGTTAAATTAGAAGATATTTTCTGCCCTCTTTGGCACAAAATTGGAATGATACAGAGAAGATTAGCATGGTCCCTGTGTAAGGATGAAAATGCTTTGATTACATTGTAATAAAATATTATATCAACCAAAGCAATACATGGATGAAACTCTTGCTTTTGCATTTTCATATTAAAAAATAAAAAGATCGAAAATCCATTACCTAAGCTTATAGCTTGAGTTAAATTAAAATCCATTTACTTAGAATTAACGACAATATAAAGAATTTTTTTAAAATAAGAATATAAAATGGATTTTTTTTCTTTTTAACCCTGTATTTTTTAAAATTTATCTTTAATTGGACAATAAATGCTTTAAAGTATTGTGTTGGTTTCTGTAAAACATGAACATGAACCAGCCATATGTATAACTATGTTCCCTCCGTCTTAAAATTACCTCCCACCTCCCTCCCCATCCCACACTTCTAGGTTGATACAGAGCTTTGGTTAGAGTTCACCAAGTCACCAAGTTCACAGCAAATTCCCATTGGCTATCTAGTTTATATATGATAATGTATGAAAAAAAAAAGTGAAAATGAAGTCATTCAGTTGTGTTCGACTCTTTAGAACCCCACGGACTGTAGCCTACCAGGCTCCTCAGTCCATGGAATTTTCCAGGCAGGAGTACTGGAATGGGTTGCCATTTCCTTCTCCAGGGGGTCTTCTTGACCCAGGAATCGAACCCTGGGCTCCTGCATTGCAAGCAGATGCTTTACCGTCTGAGCCACCAGGGAAGCCCATGATAATGTATGCTTCCACGTTACTCTCTCCATTCATCCCAGCCTCTCCTTCCCCTCCCAGCCTATGTCCATATGTCTGTTCTCTATGTCTGTGTCTCCATTGTTGCCCTGCAAATAATTTTATCAGAACCATCTTTCTAGATTCCACATGTACGCATTAATATATGATATTTTTCTCTTTCTGACATACTTCTCTCTGTATAATAGGCTCTAGGTTCATCTACCTCATTAGAACTGACTTAAATGTGTTCAAAAAAGGAACTATTTTAAAAAGCAACTGGTTCTTACAAATAAAAATGAAATTGATAAAATTTCATAATATTTAAGGAAAATAAAGCACACATTTTCAATAAGAACAATGAAAACCAGGACTATATTTTCCACCATAGAAGATCTATCATTCTATTTTCATTGAAATAAACATTTACTCGTAATATTAGATTTGCCTTCCCTTCATACAATGTTTCTATCATAACTATCTTCTGTGATGTTTTTAGAATGCTTTATCCATCATCATGCTATCCCACACAGTACTGTTTCTGATACAGTAACTCAATTAAATGTGTCATTTCCATAAAATTACTGGTCTAATCATGTTCCCTACAATTCTGAAATATCTGGCTTGACAGAATGGTGGGATAACCTTTTGATTTCTCAGTTATAGTTTGAGCTAGATCATAATCACGATGGTGTGATCACTCACCTAGAACCAGATACTCTGGAATGTGGAGTCAAGTGGGCCTTAGAAGCATCACTATTAACAAAGCTAGTGGAGGTGATGGAATTCCAGTTGAGCTATTTCAAATCCTGAAAGATGATGCTGTGAAAGGGCTGCACTCAATATGCCAGCAAATTTGGAAAACTCTGCAGTGGCCACAGGGCTGGAAAAGTCAGATTTCATTGCAATTCCAAATAAAGTCAATGCCAAAGAATGTTAAAAGTACCGTGCAATTGCACTTACTGCACACACTAGTAAAGTAGTGCTGAAAATTCTCCAAGCAAGGCTTTAACAGTATGTGAACTGTGAACTTCCAGATGTTCAAGCTGGATTTAGAAAAGGCATAGAAACCAGAGATCAAATTGCCAACATCTGTTGGATCATAGAAATAACAAGAGAATTCCAGAAAAAAAAAATCTATTTCTGCTTTATTGACTAAACCAGAGCTTTTGACTGTGTGGATCACAACAAACTGTGGAAAATTTTTTAAGAGATGGGAATACCAGACCACCTGACCTGCCCCTTGAGAAATCTGTATGCACGTCAAGAGGCAGCAGTTAAAGGTGGGACATGGAACAACAGACTGATTGCAGATGGGGAAAGAAGTATGTCAAGGCTGTAGATTGTCACCCTACTTATTTAACATATATGCAGAGTACATCATTAGAAATGCTAGACTGGGTGAAGCACAAACTGGAATCAACATTGCCAGGAAAGATATCAATAACCTCAGATATGCAGATGACACTATACTTATGGCAGAAAATGAAGAACTAAAGAGCTTGTTGATGAAAGTGAAAGAGGAGAGTGAAAAAGTTGGCTTAACACTCAACATTCAGAAAACTAACAGCATGGCATTCAGTCCCATCACTTCTTGGCAAATAGATGGGGAAACAGTGGCTGACTTTATTTTCTTGGGTTCCAAAATCACTGCAGATGGTGACTACAGCCATGAAATTAAAAGACGCTTACTCCTTGGAAGACAAGTTATGATCAACCTAGACAGCATATTAAAAAGCAGAGACATTACTTTACCAACAGAGGTCTGTGTAGTCAAAGTTATTTTTCTTTTCCCGTAGTCATGTATGAATGTGAGAGTTGGACTATAAAGAAAGCTGAATGACAAAGAATTGATGGTTTTGAACCATGGTGTTGGAGAAGATTCTTGAGAGTCCATTGGACAGCAAGGAGATCCAATCAGTCAACCCTAAAGGAAATTGGTCCTGAATATTCATTGGAAGGACTGATGCTGAAGCTGAAACTCCAATACTTTGGCCACATGATGCAAAGAACTGACTCATTTGAAAAGACCCTGATGCTGGGAAAGATTGAAAGTGGGAGGAGAAGGGGATGCAAGAGGATGAGATGGTTGGATAGCATCACTGACTCAATGGACATGAGTCTGAGTAAACTCCTGGAGTTGGTGATGGACAGGGAAGCCTGGCGTGCAGCAGTCCATATGGTCACAAAGAGTTGGACACGATTGAGCGACTGAACTTTTACTTGAGATCATAATATCTTGCAGGGCTGAGGCAAGGTTCTCTAGAAGGTGTATGTGCTTTGAATCAGCATCCAATATATGACACTCTTTCTCCTATACCCAGGACTCAAGGGTTTAGGAATCATGAAGTGGAAATGGGAGTGGCACCACTCACTCTTAACCCTAGTGACCTCTCAGCAAAATTTTTGCTTCCTTTCCTATGATCTTATGTTCTGCTGGACTAGCAGCCTCAGTCTCTAAGAGAAGAATACTTCTACAAGTAGACACGAAAATGATTTCATTTAACTGAAGTTAAGATTGTTGCCTGGCCACTGTGAATCCCTAATGCCTCGAATCAACAAGCAAAGATGACAGCTATTGTGCTAGCTGGGGTGACGGATGCAGACTACCAAGGAGCAATTAAACTGCTACTGCACTATGGAGGTAAGGAGATAAAAGTGATCATTCAGAGCCCCTCTTAATACTACTAAGCTGCTATGGATTAACTGTTTGTGTTCCCCTAAAATTCATGTTGAAGCTCCAATCTCTAATGTGATATTTGGAGGTGGGGCCTCATAACTAATTATTTTTCTCTTTTTTTCCTATTAATAAGAATTTAATAACTAACAGATGTCCTCTACCAGAGCTATCATACATAATACCTGTTCATTCATAGTTTACTCATATTTGTGTTGCTAAGTTTGTTTCTTGGATTTAGATTTTTTTCACATGTAGTCATAAGTGAGATTTTCCATTTTTATACTATGTTTGTCAAGAGGTTTCTTGAGAACAAGCTAGCTTCATAAAATTTAATGAAAAAAATTATTTAGATTTTGACAGCTTAAAATCTATAATAATCAGATATTCTATAATTATAATAATCTATAATTATAATAATCTCAAATTATAATAATCTATAATTTCCTGATTAATGGTATCATTTATTTTTAAAAATCCATATGTCTACCTGATAGTATGAAAACCTATGATTCTAAGTGAGAAATTACATTTATGTTTTACACATGTACTGAACTCTCATTAAATTCATAACTTCATCTGTTAGGTAGTTAGAATAGGAAAAGTGAAGTGAAGTGAAGTGAATTCGCTCAGTCGTGTCCGACTCTTTGAGACCCCGTGGACTGTAGCCCACCAGGCTCCTCCGTCCATGGGATTCACCAGGCAAGAATACTGGAGTGGTTGCCATTTCCTTCTCCAGGGGATCTTCCCAACCCAGGGATCGAACCCAGGTCTCCCACATTGCAGGCAGATGCTTTAACCTCTGAGCCACCAGGGAAGAATAGGAAAAAGGGGTCCAAAATGGCGGTGGCTAAAATACAAGGAAGGGAAAACCTGCTAAAATAGAACAAAGGAAGGATCGGATTGAGGACCTCAGGTAAAACAAACAACATTCCTGGCTAGCCCAATTTACATAGGGCAGGCCTGGGGAAGGAGAAAAACATATAAAAAGAGGAGCCAAAAACTGGGCCAGGGGCCTTTCTTCTCTTCACATCTTTTGGGTTGGCATGTCCTCACACCACGAGGATGCATTTTCCTTTACTTTCTCAATAAAACTGAGCTGTAACATGGAACTGGTCCATCTGAGGGCTGTAATGCTGGTCCATTGCTTCAAATTTTTGTTATGATGAGACAGAACTGAGGAAATTACAAACTCCTCCAACACATCAAAACACAGGACATCCATATGTGTTGAAATGTAAAATGTTTAAAACATTATTTCCTGGTCACCTATCTGAGGTCACATCTTTCCTTACAATGAAATAATTTTGATTATTTGCTTCATTCTCCATATACTTAGTATTATTTTCCTAAATTTTTAAAGATTCATTTTTATAAACAAAATCAAGAGCAAGAATGAACATACTTAAACTAAAAAAACTATACAGAACAAGCATGTGGTTGCAGAGAATAGTTCACATTGAGAAGGAGGCTCTTAAACCTTTTTCAATTTCAGAAAAAAATTAAGACATGTACCCCCCCATTGGCATTTGACATATTTTTTCAAAACATCACCTTGTAAGCCTGATGATCTACAATTATATTTGACATAACTCAGATTTTCTTGTTCTTATTTAAAATGCTAATAATCTGGGAAAATTATTATAAAACTTTCCTATGCAATCTTTGGTTAAAACAGTTCCATTGTGCAATATTTAAATTCTATAATATCACTAAACTGAGAAAATTTAACTGTGGAAAAGTGTCCACAGAAAAGATTGGGCTTCCCTGGTGGCTCAGACAGTAAAGAGTTTGCCTGCAGTGTGGGAGACCCGGGTTCAATTCCTGGGTTGGGAAGATCTCCTGGAAAAGGAAATAGAAACCCACTCCAGTATTGCCTGGAAAATCCCATGGATGGAGGAATCTGGCAGGCTACAGTCCATAAGGTGGTAAAGAGTTGGACACAACTAAGTGACTAACACTTTAACTTTCACACACACACAGTTGCAAAAGTAAACAAGAAAAGCTACTGGTACATGCAGTGACATGAATTTATGCCAAAGTGTTATCCTATGTCAAAGAGGCCAGACATATATTTTTTTAATTCACTTATAAAATATTCCAGAAAAGAAAAAAAAAAATCTATTGCGATAAAAACCAAATAAGTGATAGCCTTGGAGACAAAGTAAGAGGGATGCCAGCTGTAAGGTCCTGGAAGAAGTTTCACAGGAAATGGAAATAATCCATACCTAATTGGGGCTATGTTTATAAGAATGAATGCATATGCTAAATCTCCTAAAAAAATACAAGTTAGTGCATCATATCAATTATACTTCAATAAAATCTTTTAGAAAAAGTCACAATCAGTTATCAATAGTTTCATTCATCCTTAATGAAAAATCAAATTATAATTGTATCTAGAGAAATAAGGGATTTGAGCAGAAATTTCAAACAGATGGTCTTGGGAGAAACACATTGAAAAAAAGTTGAAAGTGTAACCCACGTGGACTATCTGAGGAACAATATACAGCCCAGTTCTAAATGTACTTATGTATATAATAAAGTGTATTTACTTGGTGATAGGTTGTGACTGCTTTAGTAGCAAGTGCAGCTGTGGTACTGGTGTACTTTATGAACCACACATTAATTTCTTTATACCTCCATGCCTTTGTCCTATAAATGATGGCTTTTTACAAATTATGATTATCCTTCTTTCATTAGAAATATAATGAAGACTTAAGAAATGTTCATAAAAATAGGTAGAGGGAATTTAATCTAGGAATGTCAGGCTGAACCTTGTAACTCTTAAATATTCTTTCACAAACACACACGCAAACACAAACATGAGCCCAGTAGCCTGTATTTGTTATAATTGGTTTATTATTGTCAAGACTATCTAGCTATTTTTTATGGAATTTAGAACCTGCTGTGTTAGCTAATGACTTAACTAGATTGATATTTAGTCTGCTGCTGTTGCTGCTAAGTCGCTTCAGTCATGTCTGACTCTGCAACCTCATAGACGGCAGCTCTTCTCCAATTCATGAAAGTGAAAAGTGAAACTGAAGTCACTCAGTCATGTCTGACTCTTTGCGACCCCATGGACTGCAGCCTACCAGGCTCCTTCGCCCATGGGATTTTCCAGGCAAGAGTACTAGAGTAGGTTGCCATTGCCTTCTCCAATATCTAGTCTAGATTATGTCTTTCAGACACTCCTTGCTATAGAGTTCACAGAAAATATAATAAACTAAAAAGCTGTTAAAGTGATTATATTATTTACAACTTCAAAACTATGCTAGTTGCACATTATATATTTTTCATATTTATATGTATAAATGTAGGTCTGTGTATGCGGTGTTTGTGTGTGTGTGTAGATATGGACAACATCTAAAAACCTATGCTGGATTTTGCTTTCATGAATTCTTGTCTATCATAATGCTTTCATGGAAATAGTGTAAAATGATAATGATTTTTAATGCACTCAAACCTCTAAACCTACCATCTTACAAGAATGTAAGTTAAAAGCTGTGTCAGTCAGAGCATGATTAGGTAGGTTCATATGCAAAACAGATGGGAATTTTGGAAATGTTGCTTTTGCTAAGTATATGTGAAGGAAAAGTACAGATGATTATTTTCTGTACATATCTCTGTGTATATCTGTGTATGTGAGTGTAAACTACAAGTTCTGAATACAACCTAAGTCAGTATGTTATAAAATACACTTAAAGTATCATTTAGGACTTCCCTGGTGTGATGCAGTCATGGGGTCGCAAAGAGTCAGACACAAGTGAGCACCTGAACTGAACTGAACGGGTG
This sequence comes from Capra hircus, assembly GCF_001704415.2. Classification (NCBI taxonomy): domain Eukaryota; kingdom Metazoa; phylum Chordata; class Mammalia; order Artiodactyla; family Bovidae; genus Capra; species Capra hircus. Next base: position 103,549,095 of record NC_030808.1, read on the forward strand.
GCTCAAATGGTAGAGAATTTGCCTGCAATGAAGGAGACCTGGGTTCAATCCCTGGGTTTGGAAGATTCCCTTGAGAAAGGAAAGGTTACAGATCATTTAGTGCACTACTTAAACTCTGAATATGTGATGTCTTTGGCACCCATACAAGTCCGTAAAAGCTAAAGGAGCCTTTCCTTGATTTTTGTCTGTATTTGCTTCCAAGTGAAAGTGAAAGTGAAGTCGTTCAGTCGTGTCCGACTCTTTGCGACCCGTGGACTGTAGCCCACCAAGCTCCTCCGTCCGTGGGATTCTCCAGGCAAGAATACTGGAGTGGGTTGCCATTTCCTTCTCCAAGCACATGGTAATTGACCGATGTTTACAGTAGTGCTTTAAGAAATATGCAGTGGTCAATCACTCTGAACCAGCTCTGACTTGACTACAGACCCGGAACCTGTGTAGCTGGAATTTCAGAGCTTGACTACAGCAAGGAACCTGTGGAGATGGACCTGGAGGTGTCTGAAAGTGACTTTTCCTTCATTACCATGCTACTCATGGGGAGAAAGGGGAAGAAGAAGAGGTTTGCACTCTCTTAGGCACAATTCATGCCTGTGCAAAGATATATGGAAGACTGCATGGCCCAGCTGCTCCTGGAAATTTCCACCCCCCCCCTTTTTTTTTCTTTGATGACATGTCTATCTCATGACATGTCTATCTCTTATCCCTTAAAATTTCCTTACTCCCCACCCTTCACAGATAAGGTGTTTTTAGAGCATAAGCTCTCCCTTCTCCATTCCTTGATCAATGAATAGTTTCTCCTCTGCTACACTGAACCTGGTTTCTTTTGACTGGCATTTGTATCTCCAGGCAAATAACTCACTGAGTGGTCCTGGACCCACTGGGGATCAGTAATAGTTACATAAACTTCCTCAGATCATCAAGCAATGCCATTGAAGGAGATAAATATATACAAACACATTTTTATGATTACAGTGGCTAATTTTCTCTAGTGTTTTTCACAGACACAGGAATGTATTACAAAACCTTAGAACAAATGCCATTTCATGGTTCCAGACAAATAAATATTAAATAGCAATGCACTTCCTCATTCTTTAATAAACTGGGAAATGTCCTAATGGAAAGCTTAGACTTCTACTGATCCTAGAAACATGCATCATATTACAGAAAGGGCAAGGCATTAACAGTCTATGTTGGAGTTTCATCTTCAAAATCTGTTAGAATTGCGGTCTTGGGATATTATTACCTGAGGCTGCTATTTCATCTGAAGAATGAAAACAATAAATTCCCAAATTTTCATGAAGATAAAATGAGATATTTTTAAAAATGCAAATCTCTGTCCAATTATTGATGATATAAATAAAATCATATGTATAGTTTGTACAAGTAAAAATTTTTATATATTGGCACATCTCAATGATATTTAAAATGTGTTTACATCTTCATTATTTCTGCCTCAGTCAAATAGGAAATAAGATAACATTTGTGTTTAAAGCAGTTTAACAAGACCACAATTAGAGAGTCTTATCTCCACATTTTTGCATTCAATCTTATGTGGTCATAAGAGTTAGTAGGTACTTTTATCTTTAACTTATTCATATCATAATAAAATGAATACTCAATAAAACTAAATTTTATGGCTTTAAAAAATTTAAAGTATATTATTGAAATTAATTTTGAATTATTTAAATCAGGGGTGTAGTTAAAAAATATAAGAACCTATGTAGGATAATAGTCTAAATATTTTAATCAAATATAAAGAGTTCCCTCAATAAATAAAATACTTTTAAATATGCTTTTACAGAAGAAAATATAAACAATTACATTTTAAATTAAATTTGAATTAGAATTTGTGAAAAATAATGAAATCCAGTATGTATACTGGTTTATTACAGGTAAGATAAAACTGCCACAAGCGTTAAAGATTTTGACAGGATATTCATGTTGATGAATATTTTGCTCATTTCCCTCAGGACAAAAAGGATAAATTAATTATTATTTGGCAGATGGTTTAATTGTAGGCCTTTGGCTGGAGAGAAAACTATGATAGAAATCATACACAATATTTATTGATAGCAAAAGTAAAGGACAGTTTTAAGGAGTTTCAGGATATCATTTCCACAATATCTGCTTAGTTCTCATCATCTGGAAATTTTTTCAAAAGCTCAATTTAGAAAATTATGAAATTGTTTCAATTTCCACATGGGTGAATTTTTTTATTTCTGTAAGCTTTTTTCAAAGATTTAACCAAAAATTCAAATAATTTTTAAAGTAATGACATTAACAATAAAAAAAATTTGAAACTGAATAGGACCAAAAGCCCCTCTGTGGCCCCCATTTACTGTTTGTAGAATAAACTCTAAGTCTTCTAGGTCTTCCATGAGTTTCAAAGAGCTGGCACAAGCAGCTAATAACTAAAGAAGTGAGAGAATGCAGAAACAAAGGAAAATAAAATAGAAAAGTAATGACAATAATTTAGCAATAAAACAGATCCTGGTTTCTCCTCAAGAGATACATATACAACCTGACATGTACTTTTGAGTTGTTCTACAGGACTAAGACCACCCCCACAAGAAGAAAGAACATGGTAACTACATGCTGAGCACAAGCAAAGAAACCCCAATTAGCTGGAATCAGAAGGTCGATGACTGAGATTCCTGAACCATCACCCTGTTACCTCAATACCGACCAATCATAGAAAAGTCATATACCCTGCAGCTCTCATCCCAAATATTGCTTTTCTAAAACCTTCAGTGAAAACCATCAGGGAGTTTGGGTGTTATGCATATGAACTATCTGTTCTATTTGCTTGGAACCTGCAATGAAAGCTGTATTTTCCTTCACCACATCTAAGTGTGACTAAATCAGCTTTGCTGCACTACTGGCAAGCAGACCCAAATTGCATTTAATACCAATCTGATTATATGCATAATATATAAATAATAAGATTCCTTGTTTTCTTTGATAAAATAAGATTATTATTGTTTTTAACTTTAATTGGGATATGTGAGCTTCCTCTGAATTAAGTTTTTCAAACTTTCGAGAAGCATTTATGATTACAGAAATAAAAAGAAAAAAAAAAGTTTACATTTAAGTATTCCATGAAGAAGCCAGAGATAACTTAGTGCTGGTGTCTGAGCAAATTATCAGCTCTAAGGCTGGTTTAAGTGTCTTGAGCCTCAATGGGTGTCACATGATAGATCAAATGTCTTAGCTAAAGAGAGAACCCTTGTTCACCAAAAGAAGGGATAGAGACATTTTGTCATGTCCCACTCTCTGTTGCCTAGATTAAATACTCACTGAAAGAGATTCAGTAGCGGGAGTGCTGCTCTTACGATGATAAAGGCAAAGCCTTCCCTTTTATTTGTTGTTCAAACTAATAAGAATGTTGTTGTTTTGTTTTGTTTGCATCCTTTACCACTGAGTCACCAGTGAAGTCAATGTGAATGTATGTACAGGTAGCACAAATAACAGAAAACGGAACAGTAGAAAGATAAAGTGCAAGTCCTGTCAGGCTCTTTGAGACCCCATGGATATACAGTCCATGGAATTCTCCAGGTCAGAATACTGGAGTGGGTAGCCTTTCCCTTCTCTGTGGGATCTTTCCAACCCAGGGGTTGAACCCACGTCTCCCCTGTAGCAGGCAGATTCTTTACGAACTGAGCCACAAGGGAAGTCCAAGAATACTGGAATAGGTAACCTATCCCTTCTCCAGGGGGCCTTCCTGATCCAGGAATCTAATCAGAGTCTCCTGCAATTGCAGGCGATTTCTTTACCAACTGAGCTATCAGGGAAACCCACAAGAGACAGAGGATATAGATTTTAATGCAGTATCTATATTATGGAAAGTACAACTCCACAAGGAATAGTCAACTATTCATAGAAAAGTGAATAGATAACAAATTTAACTTTAAATTAAAAATCTGCTGCCTGCCCCCTACCCTACACCCACCTCTCCTTTTCTTAAATAGCAATGTCTAGAACTACTCTTTGGAGAAGGCAATGGCAACCCACTCCAGTACTCTTGTCTGGAAAATCCCATGGGCAGAGGATCCTAGTAGGCCGCAGTCCATGGGGTCGCGAAAAGTCAGACAAGACTGAGTGACTTCACTTTGACTTTTCACTTTCATGCATTGGAGAAGGAAATGGCAACCCACTCCAGTGTTCTTGCCTGGAGAATCCCAGGGACTGGGGAGGCTGGTGGGCTGCCGTCTATGGGGTCGCACAAAGTCAGACACAACTGAAGCAACTTAGCAGCAGCAGCAACAGAACTACTCTAGATCCACTCTATGTCAACTTAGTCACAAACTTAGAGAGAAAAATTCTAAATTGTCTAAAATCAATACTTCATGCCCATCAGAAACATGTTTTAACACAACTAATAATGCTGTTCCTGACACTTTATTCTGAGGTAACAGCTGCAAGAGACAGGAAATGCATAGCCTAAGGTTGTACTTTTAAATACTATGGATTTACATTTAATGACTGTGCTTAAGTTCTGTTTGAAATAAAAGATCTTACCCCCTCATTGGTTTCCTTCTGTTTAGGTTCTGAGTTTTTGGCTTCCTCCAGCTTGAATCCTAGTCTCTCTGAGTGCTTAGTTGCTCTGTCGTGTCCAACTCTTTGAGACCCCATTGACTGTAGCCTGCCAGGCTCCTCCGTCCATGGGATTGTCCAGGCAAGAATACTGGAGTGGATTGCCATGCCCTCCTCCAGGGCATATTCCCATCCTGGGATTAAACCCAGGTCTCCTGCATTGCAGGCAGATTCTTTACCATCTGAGCCACCAGGGAAGCCCAGTTTTTCTTGTCTTACAAAAAAAAAAAAAGAAAGAAAGAAAGAAAAGAAAACAACCTCTTCCTGCTTATACTGGATCTTCTTCTCATTCACCACTTTTCCCCTCCACCTCTTCCACCACTATTTTGTAGGCTGCTAAAGTGCTGGTTTTGTTTCATATTTTAATTTTAATTGATTTTAGACTAATAAAAAAGCTGCACAAATTAGAGCTTCTCCTTACCCTGCTTTCTCTAATATGCATACATATATACATATAGCACCATATTACAATTATAAAGAACAAAAATCATTGGCACAATATTACTAACTAAACTATACACACTGTACAAAATTTATGTTTTTTTTTCCTCTAACATTCTTTTCCTGTTTGGGATCCTAAACCAGATCCCACACTAGTTGTTATTGTTATTGGGCTTTACTTAGTCTCTTCCAGATTGTAACAATTTCATATTCTTTCCTTATCTCTCACAACTTTGACACTGTTCATGAGTACCAATAAGTTATATTTTGTAAAATGTCCCTCAATTTATATGTTTGATCATTCCATGATTGGAAAAGTTAGGCAAGTTTGGCAATAGTAGCACAACAGAGATGCTTGCCTTTTTCAGTGTGTCATATCAAGGGGTCCATGATTTTGAATTGTCATTACTGGTGATGTTATCATTCATCACTTGGCTCAGCAGATGCCTTCTGAGTTTCTCCCTGTGCATTACTATTATTCCTTTCGTAGTTAATATCTTGAAGGAGAAACTTTGAGATTAGTCAAATCCTGTTCAATAATGCATTTTTTACTTCAATAGTACTATACATTTAATGTTTAAAATAAGAGATGTTTTTTCTATAATTTTAATGAAAGTTTGCAATGGGAAAGTAAAGACAATGTGCTCAAATTTCTCATTTGAACAGGTAGGAAACATTATGCTTTTTAAATGTTTTAATTTTGGTGGTAATGAGGAAAAGTAAGGATATCTAAAAGGTCATTCTAACTTGCTATTTTGGATACTGAAAATGATCTGGCTTAAGTAAACAAAAATCAAGAGAATTTCATAATTCAGTACAAGATGGCTGAAGCAAAGTTTTATTTTTACTGGTTATCAAGTTTTGTCTCCCTATATAATATAGTAATTATAATTTCTCAGTTGACCTTAAAGTAAACCAAAGATTTCAAGCCATTATTTCTGATATAAAAGTCTGGGCAAAAAAGACCAGTCTAATATGTTCTAGCTTCCAATATGCTGTTTAATCTATATTTTCTGGATGCATTTTAGTGAGCCTTCAGTTCAGTTCAGTTAAGTCACTCAGTCGTGTCCAACTCTTTGCGACCCCATGCATCACAGCATGCCAGGCCTCCCTGTCCATCCCCAACTCCCGGAGTTCACTCAAACTCATGTCCATCAAGTCAGTGATGCCACCCAGCCATCTCATCCTCTGTCATCCCCTTCTCCTCCTGACCCCAATCCCTCCCAGCATCAGGGTCTTCTCAAATAAATCAGCTCTTCGCATCAGGTGGCCAAAGTATTGGAGTTTCAGCTTCAGCATCAGTCCTTCCAGTGAACACCCAGGACTGATCCCCTTTAGGATGGGCTGGTTGGGTCTCCTTGCAGTCCAATGGACTCTCAAGAGTCTTCTCCAACACCACAGTTCAAAAGCATAAATTCTTTGGTGTTCAGATTTCTTCACAGTCCAAATTACACATCCATACATGACTACTGGAAAAACCATAGCCTTGACTAGATGGAACTTAGTTGGTAAAGTAATATCTCCACTTTTGAATATGCTGTCTAGGTTGGTCATAACTTGCCTTCCAAAGAGTAAGTGTCTTTTAATTTCATGGCTGAAGTCACCATCTGCAGTGATTATGGAGCCCCCAAAAATAAAGTCTGACACTGTTTCCACTGTTTCCCCATCTATTTCCCATGAAGTGATGAGACCAGATGCCATGATCTTCGTTTTCTGAATGTTGAACTTTAAGCCAACTTTTTCACTCTCCTCTTTCACTTTCATCAAGAGGCTTTTTAGTTCCTCTTCACTTTCTGCCATAAGGGTGGTGTTATCTCCCTATCTGAGATTATTGATATTTCTCCCAGCAATCTTGATTCCACTTTGTGCTTCTTCCAGCCCAGTGTTTCTCATGATGTACTCTGCATATAAGTTAAAGAAGCAGGGTGACAATATACAGCCTTTATGGGCTCCATTTCCTATTTGGAACCAGTCTGTTCCATGTCCAATTCTAACTGTTGCTTCCTGATCTGCACACAGATTTCTCAAGAGGCAGGTCAGGTGGTCTGGTATTCCCATCTCTTTCAGAATTTTCCACAGTTGATTGTGATCCACACAGTCAAAGGCTTTGGCATAATCAATAAAGCAGAAATAGATGTTTCTCTGGAACTCTCTTGCTTTTTCAATGATCCAGTGGATGTTAGCAATTTGATCTCTGGTTCTTCTGCTAGTGGAGGTGATGGAATTCCAGTTGAGCTATTTCAAATCCTGAAAGATGATGCTGTGAAATTGCTTCACTCAATACGCCAGCAAATTTGGAAAACTTAGCAGTGGCCACAGGACTGGAAAATGTCAGTTTTTATTTCAATTTCGAAGAAAGGCAATGCCAAAGAATGCTCACACTACCACACAATTGCACTCATCTCACACGCTAGTAAAATAATGCTCAAAATTCTCCAAGCCAGGCTTCAGTAGTACGTAAACTGTGAACTTCCATATGTTCTTCCTGGTTTTACTAAAGTACTTTTAAAGTACAGGAATATTTTTAAAATAGTGTTGGTTTTGACCAGCAAGATTAAACATTTTCTAATCATGAAATAGTATACACAGCCTGGTATGAAATATATGGTATGAATAGAAATGTCCATGTCTCAAATGTGAACTTCCTGAAATACTAAGTGGATTCATTTATCTGGGTCTCATTTTAGAAACTAAAGTCTTTTTTTTTTTTTTAACTTTATTTTACTTTACAATACTGTATTGGTTTTGCCATACATTGACATGAATCCACCACGGGTGTACATGCGTTCCCAAACATGAACCCCCCTCCCACCTCCCTCCCCATAACATCTCTCTGGGTCATCACCGTGCACCAGCCCCAAGCATGCTGTATCCTGCGTCGGACATAGACTGGCAATTCGATTCTTACATGATAGTATACATGTTAGAATGCCATTCTCCCAAATCATCCCACCCTCTCCCTCTCCCTCTGAGTCCAAAAGTCCGTTATACACATCTGTGTCTTTTTTGCTGTCTTGCATACAGGGTCGTCATTGCCATCTTTCTAAATTCCATATATATGTGTTAGTATACTGTATTGGTGTTTTTCTTTCTGGCTTACTTCACTCTGTATAATCGGCTCCAGTTTCATCCATCTCATTAGAAATGATTCGAATGCATTCTTTCTAACGGCTGAGTAATACTCCATTGTGTATATGTACCACAGCTTTCTTATCCATTCATCTGCTGATGGACATCTAGGTTGTTTCCATGTCCTGGCTATTATAAACAGTGCTGCGATGAACATTGGGGTACATGTGTCTCTTTCAATTCTGGTTTCCTCGGTGTGTATGCCCAGCAGTGGGATTATTTTATATTTAAAAATTACATTTAAAAACAAATCATTCATTTCAAATTCTACTTTATAGACTGAAGTTTCTACCACTGATTTCACCTATTATTCTATTTTCTATATTTTTTAACTTTTTAATGTTTTTTAATCACACAAACTGGAGCTTCCTAGGTGGCACAAGAGGTAAAGAACTCGCCTACTAGTGCAGGAGGCATTAGAGATTGTGCTGGATCAGAAAGATCCCCTGGAGTAGGAAATGCAACCTGCCCCAGTATTCTTGCCTGAGAAACCCCACGGACAGAGGAACCTGGAGGGCTACAGTCAATAAGGTCCCAAAGAGTCAGACACAACTGAGCAAGCATGCACATCACATAAATTGCCTTGTGAATACATTTTGTTCTCAATTTCTAAGTACTTCTAGATTTCTATTTTGTCCCATCTGTATTTCAATTTGGATGAACAAAGCAATATATTCTTAATATCCCTGAAGTGATTTTGTATTGTCCTACTTTTAATGGTTGCTTTAGATATTAGTTAATTGGATATTTTATGCTGATAATAATAAAAATCAGAATAAAATATAAAATGCTAGTTTTTCCTACATCACACTTATTCATTAATAGAATATATATGTAAATCACATAAATCATTAGTATTCCAAGTAGCTTCTTTTCAGACTATTAACATTTTAAAATTAAACAATCTTTTAAGAATAAGTATATAGAACAAAATTAAGCAAATTGTATACACAAATATTAAGTATAACTTTAAGAAATGGTCAAATATAGACCAAAAAATAGTTTATTACAGGCAATTTCACAAATTTGGCACTTATTAGGTTAAAAATCACAATAATTTTTTTTTATATTTGAATACTACAATTAGAATGGCAGAAATATTGAGACTTCATCAAATGTTACTTTTGCCAGAAATAGGGAAATACACTGGCGCTTCCCTGGTGGCTCAGGCTTCACTAGCAGCTCAGATGGTAAAGAATCTGCCTGCAGTGTTGGAGACCTGGTTTCAATCCCTGGGTAAGGAAGATCCTCTGGTGAAGGGAATGGCTACCCACTTTATATTCTTATTTGAAGAATTCCATGGACAGAGGAGCCTGGCAGGCTATAGTCCATGGGGTAGCAAAGAGTCTGACAGGACAAAATGACTTTCACTTTCACTTTTCCTGGTAGCTCAGCTAGTAAAGAATCTGCCTGCAATGCAATTTGGATTTCTGAGTCAGGAACATCCCCTGGAGAAAGGGATAAGCTACCCACTGCAGTATTTTTGGACTTCCCTGATGGCTCAGCTGGTAAAGAATCCACCTGCAATGCAGGAGACCTGGGTTTGATCCCTGAGTTGTGAATATCCCCTGGAAGAGGGCATGGCAACCCACTCCAGTATTCTTGCCTGGGAAGTCTCATGGACAGAGGAGGCTGTGGGCTATAGTCCATTGTGTTGCAAAGGAGTTGGACACAACTTAGCAACTAAACAAAACAAAATAATGACATAGTTTTTAAACAGTTTTCTTATAAAAATATACTTTGTGCAAAAATACATAAATATCATACGTACATAAATATACATACATATCAATAAGGTTTATTTTCTTTGTGAAACATACAGATTCAATGTTCTATACCTAGAGCTAAACCTGTTCTAAATATATATGACTATGAAAAACCTTATTGTGTAGACAATTTTCTTTGACACCATAATTTTAATAATTGCATAAAACCAAACAATCAAGAAGAAACATCAAATGTAAAAATTGTGTTATTTTCGTACTTGGCTAGTCAGCTGACTGATTCTCGTAATTAATTTAAAACATTGTTATTTTGAGATGTCTCCTTTCTTTCCAGGTTCATTGTAGTTTTTACTTAGTGTCAGACCGAATCTCTCATCATCAACACTAAAAGCCTTAGAGGATGCATTTTTAATTAAAAGAACTAACTACCTTTGAAATTTAAGTGACTTTAGACTTCTGCCACATACAGTACTTTATAACAAAAGTTTATTGGCCTCTTTCTCTTTGATTATATTTAGAAACAGAAATATTGTCTCAAAGGAGTATACAAAAGTAAACTAGATGCCACATTGGATTTTGAACTTATTTAAGACATTACTTTGCCAACAAAGGTCCATCTAGTCAAGGCTATGGTTTTTCCAGTAGACATGTATGGATGTGAGAGTTAGACTGTGAAGAAAGCTGAGCACTGAAGAATTGACACTTTTGAATTGTGCTGTTGGAGAAGACTCTTGAGAGTCCCATGGACTGCAAGGAGATCCAACCAGTCCATTCTGAAGGAGATCAACCCTGGGATTTCTTTGGAAGGAATGATGCTAAAGCTGAAATTTCAGTACTTTGGCTACTTCATTGGAAAAACTCTGATGCTGGGAGGGATTGGGGGTAGCAGGAAAAGGGGACGACAGAGGATGTGATGGCTGGATGGCATCACCGACTCGATGGACATGGGTTTGGGTGAACTCAAGGTGTTGGTGATGGACAGGGAGGCCTGGCATGCTGCAATTCATGGGGTTGCAAAGAGTCGGACATGACTGAGCGACTGAACTGAAGACATTGAAAGCTTGAAGTTTATAAATGTCTTTTTCTTAATCTTTACCATTTTAAGATGCTGTTTCTATTACTGCAAGAAGGAAATATGAAAAAGATGACTTTTCTTTGCCCCTTGCCCTATATAGATATTCCATTTTCGCTGTCATGACATAGTTTGTCAAATTATGTCCTAGAGAACAGACATTAAGATTTTCATTTTTTCTTTAGCTGTGGCAACTTATTGAATGACAAATGTTGCAGCCATATTTATTACAGAAATGATGCTGGTGAATTTTCGAAAATTTGCTATCCACATGAATTAAGTTTTCTGGGTTTTATTCTTAGGCCATATGCTAAATTCCAATTCATCTTCATTTCTATCCCTTAGAAGAGAAAAGAACCTTATTGATAAATATTTGAAACAATGCTTTTGTTATTTATATTCAGATGAATTCTCAGGAAGGACAAGATTTAATCATGCAGTCTGTCAATAGTGGCACAAATTTAGTTTTTGAAAACCAGGTATATTTTTTTTTCTCAGAATAATGTCCCCTTTTTTATGTCTGTTTTTATAAATCTATATAACCAAGTGTACCTAAAATTTTAACATATGACTGGCTTCCATTCCCTTTATGAATAACCCTATTTACTTAGTGACTACAATGGAAAGCCTTTAAAAAATTGTTTAAAAGGAAGTATGAAGACTATGAATTCTAAGGTTTCTAAAGACATTTCCACTCTTTGTGGAGAAAAATAAAGTCAAATATTCTTCAGTCATGGAGAAGGAAATGGCAACCCACTCCAGTGTTCTTGCCTGGAGAATCCCAGGGACGGGGGAGCCTGGTGGGCTGCTGTCTCTGGGATCGCACAGAGTCGGACACGACTGAAGAGACTTAGCAGCAGCATCAGCAGCATTCTTCAATCAAAAAGTGAAAAAGCTAAACCTAATAATAAATTTAGTATTAACCTAGTAATTGTGCAACATTACATAAGTTACTTTTCTTTTTATAAGTAAGATTAATTGCTGTGCCTAACTTATGGGATATCATGAGGATTAAAACGCAGTAGTTATCAGGATTTTTGCTACATGTTAAAACACTTGGTGGCTCAGAAGGTAAAGCGTCTGCCTACAATGCGGGAAACCTAGGTTCGATCCCTGGGTCGGGAAGATCCCCTGGAGGAGGAAATGGTAACCCACTCCAGTACTCTTGCCTGGAAAATCTCATGGACAGAGGAGCCTGGTAGGCTACAGTCCTTAAGAGTCGGACACGACTGAGCGACTTCAATTTCACTTTCACTTTTCAAAACACTAAATAATAGTTAATTATAGAAAAATACACAGAACTCACTATAAAGGCCAGATCAACTTTATAAATAGAAAAATAAAACACATGAAGCAACAGGTAAAATGATGTCTAAGTGATAGACGCTAATTTGTGCTTTTTGGAACAGATAGGATTTGAGTATGCTGCTGCTGCTGCTGCTAAGTCGCTTCAGCGGTGTCCGACTCTGTGCAACCCCATAGACGGCAGAGATAAAAATGACAGTAGAAAATTCAGAGTTCAAAACAATTCACACTAGTCATAGTGACCTACTAGCCTGCTGACAGCAATAAAAGAAGTATGAGACATCTATTACTATTATCTTTTGACCTTAGAAATAAAAGTCAGTACTTTTATCAGCAAAAATGGGTTTATTCCAAAGAGCAGGGAATTGTAATTCAGGACGAGCTAGCCATGGCAAAAGCAATAGGCAAGTTCAACAAACAAAGGAAAGGATCATTATTTTATAGAGAAAAAGGAAGAAGTTAAAAGAGGTTGTTTGAATAAAAATCCATTGGAGCAAAGTGAGATTTCACGTGATGACAGTTTCTCATTGGCCAGTTGCTGGAGTAGTCAATTTCTTATAGGGAATAGAATATATGTTTCCCTATTGGGGGCTGTTATTAATGATCCTTTTCTGTTGATGATTTGTTTTGTGGCCTGTAACTGACAATTCTTCCTGTAATTCATATGGAGTGTTACTGCATGAGAGATCTGTTTCCAATTCCATTTTAGTGAAGTCCCCCTTTATTAATTTTTACACATTCAACAGTAATGGAAATGAAAAATGTATTTAATAAGCAATAAAACAAAACAAAGATTTTGCAAATAAACATCAAATTTTATGTTTTGTGGCATTATAGTAAGTAAATGCAATTTTTAGACTTAAAGGATTCTACCTGGCAGTGGAAATCAGAATGGAAGAATAGATGAGGATGGAAATAAGGAGGTGATATTTAAGCAGATATGAAACCAAATTAAGTGTGAATTTTCAGGACTTTAAAGTAAAAGTGAATCCAAGTCATATCAGAATAAAATAAACTATGATTTTATTACATAGTTTCAAAGTTTAAATAGATGGAAACCATGTAATACATTAAAAAGAAATGGTTCAAGTTGCAGCTTTTTCTTTTACCTGTGTGTACCTTGATAGAGCAAGATAAATAACCAAAGTATAGTTTCCTCTTTGATAAAATGTATATGATATACTATGAGCAAGATAATATCTCCTGGTATTATCTAATAAAATTATGTCATTAGATCTAGCTTCTGTTTGAATAGTTTTTTGTTTTTGTTTTTTGTCTTTGATAGCCAATACAAAGATAGTATGTATAATCCTTAGCATGAAACTGTGGTAACATGTAAATTAAATAAATGGTATTAGAATTGTGAACATTAAGAAAAGGACTAGGTCTCAATCCTTCAAGAATTGGAAGACTGTATTATACTTTTAAATAATAAGAATTTAGAGGACAAGAAGTTTGGGGCTGGTGCAGGTAGAAGAGAATTATACTGCAATATATTATGTACCTGGTTTGAAAAGGATGTTCTCTATCAGGTGGAATTAGAATAAAACTACCAGAAGCACAGAGTTTCTATTAAAGAAACAGTTTTCTTTTGTTTAAGTTATTAAAATTCAAATGTCTTTATTAGATTTTTGTCTTACCTAGTTTTATTTTTCCCCAGTGGTAATAACTGTCTAATACCACACAACCAATTTAAATTCAATCCAACTGATAAAACAGATCGTGTTATACCACAAGGGATTCTGACCAAACTCTCTAACTCTGCTTCCCCACAGAGATTATATTCATAAATGTTTCCTCAGCCATTATCCAAATTACAAAGTAAAAGTAAACTTTTATATAAATATAGTTTGAAAGCAGGTGGTGTTTTGATTATTTGCATCTGAACATTCTAATGAAGCCATGAAATATGAATAGATGGTAATTTATTGAAAGAAATGAAAAGGGAGTTTTTAGATGAAAGCACAGGGTAAGAAGAATGCTTCATGAAATAACCAAGTATGAAATTTAAATTCTCCTGCTGAGTTAAATATGCCTTGACAATGTCAATGAACTTGAAGAAAAATGACAGAATGCTATTATATGCTCAAGTTTCCAAAATCCATGCTGTTAGCTATTGTAAATATTGCAGTATACCACGGAAAGGAATGAGTTATGTTTATACTCATTTTTTTTGCCTAAATATTTTGCCTTTTACATTGCTATAAATTACAGCTGAGTTCAGAAGATATATAATAAAGATTTATAAAACTTTTCCCCCTTTAAAAAAAATAAAATGGCAGTACATAGTTGACTTCTGACTTTAAACTTTATTATATATTTTTAATCTTAGTTATTATCTACAAAGACCATAAATTCCCTTATCCTCAATATGCCTACAACTGTATATGTTAACTTTTTGAAAATATTTTCACTCTCATTGCTGAACATGCAGTTACAGAGTCCAGTGAAAGTAGAAATGGTCAATTGTATCAGAAAGCTACTATTTTTGTTCAATTGAAAAAAAAAAAATTACCAAAGGCCTCGGGGAAAAAATATTTGCCAAATAACATGTAAAATGAAAAATCACAATTTAGAATACTCTTTTTAATTATCACAATAAATAAAATAGTTTTTTTTTAAAATTCTGAGTCCTATGGAAATAATTTCTATTTTTAAACATTTGATAAACATGTTAAAATAAAGATCTGTAACATGTGAATTAATAATTATTTCTATTAACTTTCAGTTCAGTTCAGTTAGGTGCTCAGTCATGTCCAACTCTTTGCAACCCCATGGACTGCAGGACTCCAGTCCTCCCTGTCCATCACCAACTTCTAGAGCTTACTCAAAATCATGTCCATTGAGTTGGTGATGCCATCCAACCATCTGTCATCCCCTTCTCCTCCTG
This sequence comes from Capra hircus, assembly GCF_001704415.2. NCBI lineage: Eukaryota > Metazoa > Chordata > Mammalia > Artiodactyla > Bovidae > Capra > Capra hircus. The sequence continues at coordinate 103,564,246 of NC_030808.1, forward strand.
CCTTCAATCTTTCCCAGCATCAGGGTCTTTTCCAATGAGTCAGCTCTTCGAATCAGGTGGCCATAGTATTATAGTTTCAGTTTCAACATCAGTCCTTCCAATGAACACCCCAGACTGATTTCCTTTAAGATGGACTGGTTGGATCTCTTTGCAATCCAAAGGACTCTCAAGAGTCTTCTCCAACACCACAGTTCAAAAGCATCAATTCTTCTGTGTTCAGCTTTCTTTATAGTCCAACTCTCACATCCATACATGACTACTGGGAAAACCATTATCTTGACTAGGTGGACCTTTGTTGGCAAAGTAATGTCTCTGCTTTTTAATATGCTGCTATTAACTTTAACAACACAGAAGTAGAATAAGTTTGAGTTTATGGGTAGTGGTAGGTATATTTTAATGAGAACAAAAATTTTACCATATATTTTATGCTGTCATCATTTAACAGAAAATTTAGTATCATAATTTATTGCTCTTTCTGACTCACATACCAAGTCAGTCACCAGTTACTATTAATAAAACCCAGTAATATTTGTTAAAATTGGCTGCTTCTCATTCTTCACACTTCTGCCTTCATGTAGACCTTTATCTTCTCTTATCTGAACTATTTTAAGGGTCTTTCTTGCTTTTCTATACCAGACTTTCTAGCTTAATACATTCTGAATATGCCTTTCAAAATTACTTTTAAAATAAAACAAATAATTTTACTGTACTATAAACCTCTTTTGTTTATACAAATTATAAGGTATAAAAACCACTTGCTAATTTGGCCCTTATAATTTGGCCCAATCCACTCTCTCCTGAATCCTTTCAATTCATCATTTCCCACAGACATGTATTTTCACTTTACATTGAATAGGACACTGTTCCAGACTTTTTCATGAGTCATTATCTACATATATTATTTCTTCTGCCATGAGTGACCATAATCATTAATAATTTGATTAGCAATTTATATATGTCCTCTCAGACTTGGTTCAGTTGTCACCATCACAATGAAACTATCCCTAATCTCCCTAGGAAGTTTGGTTTCCCAGTCTTTTATAATTTCCTAACACTTAATTTTCTACACTATAATAAAACTTACCACATTTATGATCATTAATCTGTTAAGACCTTTTGTTATTAAATGGATTATATGGGTCTGTAGAGATGGTTAGATAGCACCACCAATAAGGTCAAGAATTTGAGTAAAATCTGGGAGATAGTGGAAGACACTAGAGCCTGATGTGCTGAAGTCCTTGGTGTCACAAAGAGTGGGACATGATACCGTGAGTGAGTAACAATAACATGAACTCTGATACAACAAAGAAGAGGTTGGTGAACAAACATGGGACCTTATATCAAATACACAATCTCTTGCTTCACCGTGGAACTCTTGAATCAAACTCTGAATTTTTCATTTCAAATTTTTAAAGAGATCTTCATGTGGTTAGCTTTTAAAAAGTCTGCTGTAATATATATATATAGATATAGATAGATCTCTATCTATCTATCTATATCTATATATATGTATATATGTATCTATCTATCTATCTATCTATCTACGTGTGTGTGTTAGTTGCTCAGTCGTGCCCGACTCTTTGCGACCCCATGGACTGCAATCCACCAGGTTCCTCTGTCTATGAGATTTTCCAGGCAAGGATACTGGAATGGGTTGCCATTTCCTTCTCCAGGGGATCTTCCCAACCCAGGGATTGAACCCAGGTCTCCTGTACTGTAGGCAGATTCTTTACTGACTGAGCTACAAGGGAAGCCTATCTATAAAGGAAATCAACCCTGAATATTCATTGGAAAGACTGACGTTGAAGCTGAAGCTCCAATACTTTGGCCACCTGATGTGAAGAGACAACACATTATAAAAGACCCTGATGCTGGGAAAGATTGAGGGCAGGAGGAGCACGGGGATGACAGGATGAGATGGCATTACCAACTCAATGGACATGAGTTTGAGCAAACTCCAGGAGATGGTGAGGGACAGGGAAGCCTGGCATGGTGCAGTCTATGGGTTCGCAAAGAGTCAGACACAATCTATCTATCTATATATGTATATATGTGTATATATATATGTGTATATACATATATAGATAGATAGATTGTGTCTGACTCTTTATACACATATATACATATATAGATAGATAGATCTCTCTCTATATATATGTATATTTATATTCACCTATTCATTCTTTGGACCAAGTACAGAACTCAATATTTACCAAATGAAGAACATTTTAAGTTTGAACTTAGTACTATGAATTTTACTGATAAATTATATAATTTAAATGAGATTTTATTCTACATTTCATAATAGTAAGCCATATAAAAAATTATTTTTTCCTATTTTAAACTTTTATGTTAGTGATACTAAGAGGAATAGCAATTCATCAGCATTCCATTTTAAATATTAAAATCAGGGGTTAGTTCGTCAATTAGTTCTCTTCCTGGTGCTGTGTGCATAGTTGCTCAGTAATGTCTGACTCTTTGTGACCCCATGGACTGTAGCCCACCAGGCTCCTCTCTCCATGGGGATTCTCCGGGCAAGAATACTGGAGTGGGTTGCCATACCCTCCTCCAGGGGATCTTCCAAACCCAGTGAATCAAACACACAGGTCTCTTGTGTTGCAGGCAGACTCTTTAATGCCTGAGCCACCACTGAACTCTTACTAAATTATCTCTAAAATGTATGTGGATTATATATATATTATCCTATGTAACTGATTTGCCTATGATAGAATGCTCTTGAGAAAATCCACATTTGTGCAATTAAAGCATTTTTTTTTTCTCAACTTGCATTGAATTTCCTGTTAGCAGAAAACTTACTTATTCAGGACCTATAAGCCAATAAGGCTAAATCTAAACACGAGTTCCTGCTGCTTAAGGGACAAGTAAGTCTGAAGATTCATCCAGGGCTGACTGCAAGTCATCAATTTAGGACAGTAGTTCTTTAAACTAAGTTGCTTGATATGGACTAACCACTGAATTTTAGGCTGTAGGTCGCTCTCTCCTTGGCTTAAATGTATTGAAACGAAATTCAGAAAAACTCAAGGAGCTCTCTGGTCTGCCTCTAAGGATCTACTAATATGGTCAATTGAAGATGTACAGATTACAGATTAATAATCAATGAGAGCTCATTTCACCTAAGAGAATAATATCTCTCAAAGTTAATCATAATGGAAACTCATTTTATAAGACCCTTTTATAAGACTGAAGAAACATGTTTATGCAGGTGCAGGTTAAAATGAAAATATAATTGAGAAAAATAACTCTGTACACTCTCTGAAAGATAACCATAATGATTAAATACACATATTACCAAGGAAAAATGTTTTAATTCCTAAAGTACATTTTTTGGGGGCTTGGTTCATATGAGAAAGTTTTACTCTATGAAGCTGCATGACAGTACAAAACAATTTCTATGGTTTCCTGTTTCATAAACTAGAAAAGAAAATCACTATTAACTTAAAAAAATATTAAAATTATCAATAATTAAAAACTTCAATATATTAATTATTTGTTTAACTGTAGGTGTTGATGCTAAATGCTGTTCTCTTCATTCATTAGCCTATTTTAAAAGCTGGATACTTAGTACTGCAGACTATTAATTATTAATAAAAAAAACAAGAGCTCATATTACTTGCTTTCAAGGTGGAAGCTTGAATAAAAGCTTTATGAGTTGAAGCCCTTCCACTCTTGGAACATGGATATATTTCTGAGAAGAAATGTTTTCTTTGGTTTTGGCTTTTTATGTGTATGATTTTAAGTATAAAAATGTAAAGTTGAAATTATGTCCTTTGATACTGATCCCATTTGCATCTCCTAACATAATGAAAATATTGCACAATTAAAAGTTCTTGAATCTGTCTTACTGTGAATTGGCCAAGAGGCAGTGAATCTGCCAAAAAGAAGTAGAACAGCTGTGAAGATGCCAACACAATTGAGTATTCCATATCTACATATTTCTAAAGATGGAAATTTATTGTACTCTTATGGGCATAGAATGACAATGGGGTCAATTCAACCATAAGGCAATGCTGAGACACCTTCATTTTGACCTTTTCTCTTGGCATAAGTTATGTCTTAATGAATGCATGTCTAGTCACAGACTGTAAGTGCATATGGGGAAAAAAGAAAACATAAAACATGATGTCCACTTATGAAATAATAATTTTAAAATGCTATTTAATCAATTAACTGAAAATAGGCAAGCAATATTTAATTTTATTTGAGGCATAGTATATTGGATGTCATTCATGTATAAATAATTAATGCAAAATATGAATTTTCCTAATTAAAAGGAAGCCAATTACATTTAATATTTTTCCTCAAATTTTCTTTATCAGTGTAGAATCTTACTTCATCACTCCTATTTGCCAAACTCAGGCAAATTCAAAGTATCAAAATCCACCTGTCTTCAGGTTACAATGATCAGGTAGCAAAAATAGATCCATAATGTTTCAGAGATTTTCTTGGTATCTAATTTTCAAAATTACTTTCCAATTGTTTTTTTTCAAAGATAAAAAGTTAATCTAGTCTTTTCTGTAAGATTTTTATGAGACCTTTTTAAAATTGTTAGCTTTATTCAAACAAATTTTTCATATTCAAACTGAGTTTCATAACAGGGTAAAATAATTACTGGGTTATGTCCAAAAAGTAATTTATAAGTGAGAAATGACACTTTATACTTATTCATTGATATATTCAGTATTATAATTTACTACTACACACCAAACCCTAAGCCCCGGTCAGAATATTTCCTTGCCCTATAAAACAGAAATAATTTTATATATGGTTATGGGAGTTTTAATAATAGCCCATAAAAGGCTATATTCCTAAAGTGAAATTGTGCCATTATTCCATTGAGGGTTTCTAATTGTATTTTGAAATTATTTTTCCAATTATGGAATGCTTAATCATGTGATTAAGATAGATAAAAGAAAGCATATTGTTTCCCATATGCGCTTGAGATTGTTAAATTACAGAAGTATTTTACATATCAAAGAATATTATTATATTATTATTTGCAGGATTCATTTTCTCTCCTCATGTATGAAAATGATTATTTTAGTTTCTAGAAATATTATAGAAACTAGACAAATGTAGACAAATGTAAACATTATATAACATTAGAGAACCTGAAGTTGCAAGTTCAATGAGAAAGGAAACTGTGGCTTTCACCAATATACAACATTTTCTAATTTGACTTTTGTTTTATCGATCAAAATTCCAAGCAAATATAATTATAATTATTAAAAAAAAGTCATACACTGAACGGGAAAGTTACTCAGTGGTGTCTGACTCTTTGCGATCCCATGGACTACACAGTCCATGGAATTCTCCAGGCCAGAATGCTGGAGTGGGTAGCCTTTCCCTTCACCAGAGGATCTTCCCAGGGATCGAACCCAGGTATCCTGCATCACAGGTGGATTCTTTATCAATAGAGCCACCAGGAAAGCCCTATCATACACTGCTGCTGCTGCTGCTAAGTCGCTTCAGTCGTGTCCAACTCTGTGTGACCCCATAGACGGCTGCCCACCAGGTACCCCGTCCCTGGGATTCTCCAGGCAAGAACACTGGAGTGGGTTGCCATTTCCTTCTCCAATTATCATACACTAGACTGCAGCCATGAAATTAAAAGATGCTTACTCCTTGGAAGAAAAGTTATGACCAACCTAGATAGCATATTCAAAAGCAGGGACATTACTTTGCCGACTAAGGTCCGTCTAGTCAAGGCTATGGTTTTTCCTGCAGTCATGTATGGATGTGAGAGTTGGACTGTGAAGAAGGCTGAGTGCCGAATAATTGATGCTTTTGAACTGCGGTGTTGCAGAAGACTCTTGAGAGTCCCTTGGACTGCAAGGAGATCCAACCAGTCCATTCTGAAGGAGATCAGCCCTGGGATTTCTTTGGAGGGAATGATGCTGAAGCTGAAACTCCAGTACTTTGTCCACCTCATGCGAAGAGTTGACTCATTGGAAAAGACTCTGATGCTGGGAGTGATTGGGGGCAGTATGAGAAGGGGACGACAGAGGATGAGATGGCTGGATGGCATCACGGACTCGATGGACATGAGTCTCAGTGAACTCCAGGAGTTGGTGATGAACAGGGAGGCCTGGCGTGCTGCGATTCATGGGGTCGCAAAGAGTTGGACACGACTGAGTGACTGAACTGAACTGAACTTAACTGAACTGAGGTTTTTAAGGTTTTTAAATACAATAAGCCACTTCCTTATAGTCTGAACATTTTCTAAAATTATGTACTGTGTTTTGTCTTCATTTTTTTGTACTAGATTCTACTGACCTATGGAGAAGGCAATGGCACCCCACTCCAGTATTCTTGCCTGGAAAATCCCATGGAGGGAGGAGCCTGGTAGGTTGCAGTCCATGGGGCCGCAAAGAGTCAGACAGGACTGAGCGACTTCACTTTCACTTTTCACTTTTATGCATTGGAGAAGGAAATGGCAACCCACTCCAGTGTTCTTCCCTGGAGAATCCCAGGGACGACGGAGACTGGTGGGCTGTCGTCTATGGGGTCGCACAGAGTCGGACACGACTGAAGCGACTTAGCAGCAGCAGGAGCTACTGACCTATATCTACTCTCTGAATAAATCACTTTAAATCCAAAATAAACATTACCTTTGTTAATTTTGAGTATTTGGAATAGTTTAAGAACAAAGCAACAATCTTAATTTTAGAGAAAGATAAATGTGGAAATAATTATATTGTTAAAACCACAGATTATTGAACTTTTGTTTAATTTCTAAACCTAATGATATGTTGGCACTCAGAAAGGGACTTAAATATGTTACTGTTCTATATTTGAAAGCATTTATGTAAGTAAAATGAATAAAGAGAGAAAGAACGAAAGGAAAAAAGGAGGAGGGAGGAAGGAAGGAGAGAGAGGGAAAGTAAATGCATTACATGATTTTCAGGTAAATCTGAGAAAAAAAGTATAACATTCATTCACTAAACATAATGCTTTTTACTAAATAGTATTTCAAACATCTGTATATTATTCACTATCCAGGCAGGTATTTTAATAGATGCACAGTAGGATTATTAGCATATAAAAAATATTTAAAATAAGTTTTATCAGTATAAGAAAGCTAGCTAAGGATTCCTGCTGCTGCTGCTGCTAAGTCACTTCAGTCGTGTCCGACTCTGTGCTACCACATAGAAGACCGCCTACCAGGCTCCCCCGTCCCTGGGATTCTCCAGGCAAGAACACTGGAGTGGGTTGCCATTTCCTTCTCCAATGCATGAAAGTGAAAAGTGAGAGTGAAGTCGCTCAGTCGTGTCCTACTCTTCATGGACACCATGGACTGCAGCCTACCAGGCTCTTCTGTCCACGGGATTTTCCAGGCAAGAGTACTGGAGTGGGGTGTCATTGCCTTCTGCAAGGATTCCTAGCCATATGCAATAATATAAAGTCACTGTATTGATTTAGAAAAAGAGTGATAAAAGGGATAAATTTTAATTTTCCAAATTCTGGTTTAACAGTTTACATAGATAGTTATTAAACAGTAAATAGCAAAAAAAAAAAAAAAAAAAAAGTAAATAGCCTTATATCTAATCTATTGCACTGATTTCAGAAACATACCATAATGGACATATATCTGAATCTCTGGGCAATTCAAAACTGTAATCCTTTTCCATTATGCAACTAAGCAAATGACATTAGAATATAATCAAATTTCCTCAAGGTTAAGTGATCTATAGTTGGACATTTCTTATGCATAATTACCTTTGAGTTATATTTCCACAGTTCCTTAGAAAGCTTAAGTGTTTTGAAGTATGTTTATTATTATGTTAGACAAGTCAAAATTAGCTGGAAACACCATCCTTGGCAACCATAATAAAATTCACCATACAGCTAAAAAGAAATACTGCAGTTTATTTTAGTGCTCGCTTATAATTTGAGCATTCAAAGGAAGCATAAAGCCTGGTCTATTTAAAATATCTTGTTTTTAACTATGCTGAGAAAAAATAGGGGAATGATAATGCAAAATATGTATTTTTGATTAGAAGAGAACTAAGAGCAAATTTTAATGAAAGCTTACAACACATTTAGTTAATGTGCATTTGACATAGACTAGCAGGAAAAACAATATCACAATAAAAGTATTTTAAAGTATTTTCCAACTGTCTAGTTGACTATGTTTAAGCAGTTAATTGTATTAACCATTATACCTTAGTAATACTGATGAGAAAATTCTTATTTAAGTGTCTGCCTATGTTCATTTTCTTAATAGCAAGAATAAAAAAACAAAATTTGAAGTCTTCTTACATTAAATATCACATTCTTTCCACTTGTAAAATGTAATTCAAAACTCAGATGAAAGGGGGAAATCTCTCACCCACAACACAAACAGAAAAACTTGTGGCACCGACAGAAGGTATGGATGGAGTTGGATTTCTTTCCTCCCAGCTATGCATATTTCAGGTCTAGGGATAGGAACAAAGATATTACTAAAAAGTGATGCTGAACTATAAGTTATGGAGTGGCAATGGAGTGTTTGCAACTATTTGTGCCAGGGATTATTATTTATTTAAGACAATCTAGAATTAGACAAAGGATTTCAGCAGAATTGAAATGGTGCCTATCTAGGGCTTATTGAGCCCATACCCTGAGATATGAGACAGAGCTCAGTTCAGTGAAATATTGATTAATGAAGATTATACAACTTTCTAATGCTTTCCTTGTACTCTACAGTTGGGAAAATGAGTGGAAGCTATATGCTGTTGTTGCTGTTTACTCACTTAGAAGTGTCTGAGTCTTTTGCAACCCCATGGACCATAGCCTGCCAGGTCTCTCTGTCCATGGGATTTCCCAGGCAAAAATACTGGGGTGACTTGCCACTTCCTTCTCTAGGGGATCTTCCCAACTCAGGGATCAAACCTAGTTCTGCTGCATTGGCAGGCAAATTCTTTACCATTGAGCCAACAGGGAAACTCATGTGGAAGCCATATAAATGGTGAGAAATGACATCATCCATCCAAGATTAAAGATGTGATTAAAAATGAAAGCAAACAAAATAGCCAAAAACACATTTCAGAGATTTTGCAGAGTTGAGAAAATAAGTACAATTTGTTTCATATAAATTGATCCCACTCACCCCTTACCTCCACTGCCAAAAAAGAAAAAAAAAAGGCAACAAATAATTGATATAGGAAAACAGCCAATATTCTACTTTATATAGAGTTTCTAGCATTTTTTCAGGAATCCATCCCTACCAGGTTTCTTACCTGTCCTCAATCAATAGGAATTGACTAAAGGTCAGACAGGTGGCTCAGTAGTAAAGAAGCCACCTGCCAATGCAAGACACATAGGAGGAAAGGTTTTGATTCATGGCTCAGGAAGATCCCCTGAAGGAAGAAATGGCTAGCTACTCCAGTGTCCTTCATGAGATAATTCTATGGACAGAGGAGCCTGGTGGGCTATAGTCCATGGGGTTGCAAAGAGTGGGACACTTCTGAAGCCAATGAAAATGCACACATGCAGAGGCCAGACAAGAAACTTAGCTAAGGCTCTATTGGGGCTCCTGTGAAGGCTGCAGAGTGAAAACAAGTAACAGGTTCCTTTGCTTGCTTGCTCCCTGGCAGAGGTGTGCTTGTTTTGTTTTGGGGGTGAGGGTAGGGATGTGTCCAGGGGTCAGGCTGGAGGGGTGGCTTAGGTGGTTTGCCCATCATTTTGTGGTATTTAGTGCAGGGGAATGTGCAATAACCTGCTTTTACTCCCAACAGTTATTTGCTTTCAGCTCTTCAGAATTGGCAGGGTGGTGTTTATATATATATATATATATATATATATATATATATATATATATATATATATAATTTGCCCCAACTGAGCATGCACACAGTTATTTTTAGTTCCATATAGTTTCTAAATGGGTTTCCCATATAGTTTCTATGTGGGCTTCCCTGGTAGTTCAACTGGTAAAGAATCCACCTGCAGTGCAGGAGACCCCGGTTCGATTTCTGGATTGTGAAGATCTGCTGGTGAAGGGATCTGCTACCTATTCCAGTATTCTTGGGCTTCCTTGGTGCCTCAGCTGGTAAACAATCTGCCTGCAATTCAAGAGACCTGGGTTCGATCCCTGAGTTGGGAAGATCCACTGGAGAAGAGAACAGCTACCCACTCCAGTATTCTGCCCTGGAGAATTTCATGGACTGTATAGTCCATGGGGTCACAAAGAGTTGGACATGACTGAGTGACTTTCACACACAATAGTTTCTATGTATTTGTAGCTTGCTGCTGCTGCTGCTGCTGCTAAGTCGCTTCAGTCGTGCCCGACTCTGTGTGACCCCATAGACGGCAGCCCACCAGATTCCCTTGTCCCTGGGATTCGCCAGGTAAGAACACTGGAGTGGGTTGCCATTCCCTTCTCCAATGCATGAAAGTGAAAAGTGAGAGTGAAGTCGCTCAGTTGTGTCCAACTCTTCGCGACCTCATGGACTGCAGCTTACCAGGCTCCTCCATCCATGGGATTTTCCAGGCAAGAGTACTGGAGTCAGGTGCCATTTGTAGCTTCAGTTCAGTTCAGTTCAGTTTAGTCCCTCGGTCACCTCCGACTCTTTGCAACCCCATGAATTGCAGCACATCAGGCCTCCCTGTCCATCACCATCTCCCGGAGTTCACTCAGACTCACGTCCATCGAGTCAGTGATGCCATCCAGCCATCTCATCCACTGTCGTCCCCTTCTCCTCCTGCCCCCAATCCCTCCCAGCATCAGAGTCTTTTCCAATGAGTCAATTCTTCGCATGAGGTGGACAAAGTATTGGAGTTTCAGCTTTAGCATCATTCCTTCCAAAGAAATCCCAGGGTTGATCTCCTTCAGAATGGACTGGTTGGATCTCCTTGCAGTCCAAGGGACTCTCAAGAGTCTTCTGCAACACCGCAGTTCAAAAGCATCAATTATTCGGCACTCAGCCTTCTTCACAGTCCAACTCTCACATCCATACATGACTACTGAAAAAACCATAGCCTTGACTAGATGGACCTTAGTCTGCAAAGTAATGTCTGCTTTTGAATATGCTATCTAGGTTGGTCATAACTTTTCTTCCAAGGAGTAAGCATCTTTTAATTTCATGGCTGCAGTCACCATCTGGAGCCCAGAAAAAGTCTGACACTGTTTCCACTGTTTCCCCATCTATTTCCCAAAAAGTGATGGGACCAGAGGCCATGATCTTTGTCTTCTGAATGTTCCGCTTTAAGCCAAATTTTTCGCTCTCCTCTTTCACTTTCATCAAGAGGCTTTTTAGTTCCTCTTCACTTTCTGCCATAAGGGTGGTATCATCTGCATATCTGAGGTTATTGATATTTCTCCCGGCAATCTTGATTCCAGCTTATGTTTCTTTCAGTCCAGCGTTTCTCATGATGTACTCTACATATAAGTTAGATAAGCACGGTGACAATATACAGCCTTGACACACTCCTTTTCCTATTTTGAACCAGTCTGTTGTTCCATGTCCAGTTCTAACTTTTGCTTCCTGGCCTGCATACAGATTTCTCAAGAGGCAGGTCAGGTGGTCTGGTATTCCCATCTCTTTCAGAATTTTGCACAGGTGATTGTGATCCACACAGTCAAAGGCTTTGGCATAGCTGATAAAGCTGAAATAGATATTTTTCTGGAACTCGCTTGCTTTTTCCATGATCCAGAAGATGTTGGCAATTTGATCTCTGGCTCCTCTGCCTTTTCTAAAACCAGCTTGAACATCAGGAATTTCATGGTTCACATATAGCTGAAGCCTGGCTTGGAGAATTTTGAGCATTACTTTACTAGTGTGTGAGATGAGTGCAATTGTGTGGTAGTTTGAGTATTCTTTGGCATTGCCTTTCTTTGGCACTGGATTGAAAACTGACCTTTTCCAGTCCTGTGGCCACTGCTGAGTTTTCCAAATTTGATGGCATATTGAGTGCAGCACTTTCACAGCATCATCTTTCAGGATTTGAAACAGCTCTACTGGAATTCCATCACCTCCACTAGCTTTGTTCTTAGTGATGCTTTCTAAGGCCCACTTGACTTAACATTCTAGGATGTCTGGCTCTAGATGAGTGATCACACTATCATGATTATCCGGGTCGTGAAGATCTTTTTGTACAGTTCTTCTGTGCATTCTTGCCACCGCTTCTTAATATCTTCTGCTTCTGTAAGGTCCATACCATTTCTGTCCTTTATCAAGCCCATCTTTGCATGAAATGTTCCCTTGGTATCTCTAATTTTCTTGAAGAGATCTCTAGTCTTTCCCATTCCGTTGTTTTCCTCTGTTTCTTTGCATTGATCGCTGAAGAAGGCTTTCTTATCTCTTCTTGCTATTCTTTGGAACTCTGCATTCAGATGCTTATATCTTTCCTTTACTCCTTTGCTTTTCACTTCTCTTCTTTTCACAGCTATTTGTAAGGCCTCCCCAAACAGGAAGCTTAAGGAAATATAAATCCAGGTCCAAGGATTGCAGCATTACACCAAAGGGTCCTAAGTCCCAGGGTTGTTTCAGAATGACTGGGGGAACTTAGTACCTTGTCATATACTTTTATTGTTCTGTAGATTAAGAGGTACAAGTTTTCATAGTAACTTTGCTGTTGCAGTGTTGCTCTTAGATGAATTTTGTGATCTTCATCAATGTGGTGTCTTTTTCTCTTGCTGAGGAGACATTTCTTCATCTCAACTACAGCGCTTTCCATTTCCCTCTGTGCTGCTTGTTATCTCTCTGGATGTTGCAGTTTCCCTGCTCTTGGTTGAAAGCTTCTCTGACTGAGGATTCTGGATATCATCTCTTTTATAATTCACTGGGTTCATTTCTAATGAAATCTCTGTGAAAGACTACCTAGAACCCTCTGCTGCAGTGCTGCAATGCTTGAACCTGGACATAAATCTCCTCAAGCTACAAAATACATAGAAACTATTGGGTCTGAAAATCATTCAGTCGTGTCCAACTCTTTGTGTCCCCATGGACTGTAGCCCTCCAGGCTCCTCTGTCTGTGGAATTCTCCAAGCAAGAATACTGGAGTAGATTACCATACCTTTCTCCAGGGGATCTTCCTGACCCAGGGATTGAACTAGGGTTTCTGCATTAAAGGCAGATTCTTTATTGTCTGAGCCACCAGGGAAGCCTTCTTCCTAATTCTGTTTTTTCTCCAGTGGTGCCAACTGAGAAATTTGGCAGAAGTGCCTCTGTCTCCAAGGGCTGCTGCCTGACTTGGTCCAAGCCCAGTGGACACATGGTTACCAGGAAGTAAGTCAGGAAGCCTCATTAGCCCATCTTTACTCCAACCACTTTCCATGATTTACAACTTTATTATAAACCAAATATACACACACACACATCCCAAACAAACTCCGTCCTATCCAGTTAGAGTTTATAACTCAATTTGTAAAGAAAGGAACCATTAAATTTGTAACCAAAAATGTGTGAGCAAATCCAGGATAAAAGGTCTCTGGTTTAATTACCAGATAATTTCAAATACAGCAATTGGCTAGGGTATGGTGAAAGTTATGAAACAGATGGGAGTTTGATTTGAAATCTCTTAAGCTCTTAAGAAAGATGAAGCAAACTTAGAAAAGAGAAAGGGTAAAGACTATGTAAAGCAGAAATGCTTTACTCTGTACCTCATTTCTTAGCCTTACCATAAGCAAATTCATAAATCTCTCCACTTGAGTCTCCAAATCTAAATAGAAAGCAAACTACAAATGTGTAAAGAGCTTATCAACCTTATTTGGTATGGATTAGTGTAATTCTTTTCCAACTCTACCAATTAACTCAGTAATCAAGTGTGTTTTCATTTCATTTAGTATCTTAATTAAATGGTCCTAGGATCTTTGTTTATAAATTACAGAAAGCTTGTATTTGATCTCTAGCAACACCTGCCTCCTCAACCCATCACGCCTCAAAAAACCCAGGTACTCTAAGGAATAACACAGATCAGTAAGCAATAACACAGATCAGTAAGGTCAGGCTTTGAGTGCCTTGTTTCATTAAGCAAAAACTGGAAAGGGTGACTATTGAACTAAGTCACCTCATTTATGGTTATTACTTGCTTTATAGAGTTCATTTGACTACATCAATAACCTGAAAGATCCTATTTCCCATTTCATTAAATGCTATTACCACTTAGTGATGTTGCCATCAGAATTATGATATTCAACTGGCTAAGGCAAAGATTTTCCCTTGTACCAGCTGAATTTTACAGCCCAATCATTTGGGCCCTGGTTGCTGCAGAGTACTGTAGCCAACAGAATCTGTCCTTCTCCATCACTTGTAGGCTTCAATAGAATTTAACTATTGTAAGAGATAATGTGGAAACTAATGATTGTCATTACACCTTCAGGTTTATCAGTAATTCTTTATCGTATTTGTGTGTGAGGGGAAATGAGACAATCTACAAGCCAGCCTTTCCAAAATATCTCCAGAATTATGCCTGTAGAAATACTTCATTTACCTTTTATTCCTATGTAAACTAGAACTTCACATAGCAGCAGTTTTTGAAGCAGGCTTTTAATATAATTTTGGTTAATATCTTACTGAAGTGGCAAGATATGGGACATTCTAGCACCAGAAATATAGTTCACAAGCTCTATCCTGTAACACATACTACTGTCAAATACTATCAACACACTTTCAGGTTCTGTTGTATATTCTTGTCATGCTGTGGTCAGAGCATGACAAATTTATGAAACACAGTCTTTAAATCTCAAAAGAATTGAATGTGGGCCTCACTTCTTTCCCTCTTAGAAAAATTTCCATGTCTCTTCAAATTGATAACTAGCAATGTCAAAGAAAGGCAACGCCAAACAATGCTCACACTACCGCACCAATGCACTCATCTCACACACTAGTAAAGTAATGCTCAAAATTCTCCAAGCCAGGCTTCAGCTATATGTGAACCATGAACTTCCAGATGTTCAAGCTGGTTTTAGAAAAGGCAGAGGAACCAGAGATCAAATTGCCAACATCTTCTGGATCATGGAAAAAGCAAGCGAGTTCCAGAAAAATATCTATTTCAGCTTTATCAGCTATGCCAAAGCCTTTGACTGTGTGGATCACAATCACCTGTGCAAAATTCTGAAAGAGATGGGAATACCAGACCACCTGACCTGCCACTTGAGAAACCTGTATGCAGGTCAGGAAACAACAGTTAGAACTGGACATATAAAAAGAGACTGGTTCCAAATAGGAAAAGGAGTACGTCAAGGCTGTATATTGTTACCTTGCTTATTTAACTTCTATGCACAATACATCATGAGAAACGCTGGGCTGGAAGATGCACAAGCTGGAATCAAGATTGCCGGGAGAAATATCAATAACCTCAGATATGCAGATGATACCACCCTTATGGCACAAAGTGAAGAGGAAATAAAAAGCCTCTTGACGGAAGTGAAAGTGAAGAGTGAAAAAGTTGGCTTAAAGTTCCACATTCAGAAAACGAAGATCATGGCATCTGATCCCATCACCTCATGGGAAATAGACGAGGAAATAGTGGAAACAGTGTCAGACTTTATTTATTTATTTATTTATTTTGGCTCCAAAATCACTGCAGATGGTGACTGCAGCCATGAAATTAAAAGACGCTTTACTCCTTGGAAGAAAAGTTATGACCAACCTAGATAGCATATTCAAAAGCAGAGCCATTACTTTGCCAACAAAGGTCCGTCTAGTCAAGGCTATGGTTTTTTCAGTGGTCAGGTATGGAAGTGAGAGTTGGACTGTGTTCAAGAAAGCTGAACACTGAAGAATTGATGCTTTTGAACTGTGGTGTTTGAGAAGACTCTTGAGAGTCTCTTGGACTGCAAGGAGATCCAACCAGTCCATTCTAAAGGAGATCAGTCCTGGGTGTTCTTTGGAAGGAATGATGCTAAAGCTGAAACTCCAGCACTTTGGCAACCTCATGCAAAGAGTTGACTCATTGGAAAAGATTCTGATGCTGGGAGGGATTGGGGGCAGGAGAAGAAGGGGATGACAGAGAATGAGATGGCTGGATGGCATCACCGACTCGATGGTTATGAGTTTGATTGAACTCCGGGAGTTGGTGATGGACAAGGAGACCTGGCATGCTGCGATTCATGGGGTCGCAAAGAGCTGGACACGACTGAGCGACTGAACTGAACTGAACGTCAATAGACTCACAGGGATGGAAATGGGATGAAGACTACATGAGTCTACAGCCAAAGCAGTTTGTACCATTTTCCTGCATGGATATGTGTGTGCTTAGTCATGTCCAACTCTTTGTGATTGCATGGACTGTAGCCTACCAGGCTCCTTTGCACATGGAATTCTCCAGGCAAGAATAGTGGAATGGGTTGTTGTTTCCTATTCCAGGGTATATTCCCAAATCAGGGATTAAACCCAGGTCTCCTGCATTGCAGGGACATTCTGTACCACTGGGCCACCTGGGAAGGCTCATTTTCTTACAAGAGTGCTTTTCAACCTAGAACAATTTCCACTCTTCCTCTAAGACATGGTCAGCAATATGTAGAACCATTTTTGATAATCACAACTGAGGAGTGCTATTGGCAGCTATTGGGTTAAGGCCATGGATTCTGCGAAATACAAGACTATATAGAAGACTAGCTTCCCTGGTGGCTCAGCAGTAAAGAATCTGCCTGTAATGTAGGAGACATGGGCTCAATCCCTGGTCCTGGAAGATCCCCTGAAGAAGGAAATGGCAACCCTCTTCAGTATTTTTGCCTGAGAAATCCACTGGACAGAGGATCCTGGAGGGTTGTAGTCCATGGGGTCACAATAATTGGACAAAATTTGACAACTAAACTACCACTGCTTTAGCAAAAGTTATCCAGTGAAGTATAGCAGAAAGAGAAAAACAGATACCATATGTTAACACATGTACATGGAATCTAGAAAAATGTTACAGGGGAAACTGTTTTTAGGGAAGAAATAGAGAGGCAGATGTAGAGAACAGTTGTGTGAGCATGGTCAGGAGGAGGAATTAAGAGATTTGGACTGACGTATACGCACTGCCATGCATAAAACCATAGCTAGCAGGAACCTGCTATATAGCACAAGAAGTTTAGCTCCATGTTCTGTGGTGACCTAGATGGCTGAAATGGGTGGGAGAGGGAGGGCCAAGAGGGAGGGACTATATGTATGTGTGTGTGCATGCTTAGTCTCTCAGTTATGCAACTCCATGGACTGCAAACATACAATTAATTTACTTTGTTGTACAACATTGTAAAGCAACTGTACCCCAATTTTTTAAAAAGGTGTCAATAGTGTCTGTGTTAAGAAATTCCGCTTTCTGAGATTCCCTGGCGGTCCAGTGGTTAAGACTCTTGTACATCCACTGAAGGAGGTATGAATTCAATCCCTGGTGGGAGAATTTATATCCTACATGCTGCACTGCATGGGCAAAATAATAAATAAACACATATTTAAAGAAAAAAAATCTGCTTTTTAAGTAAGACCTTCTGTAAAACAAAGCTTTCTGTCTTAATATCTGAAACCAGCCATCTTGGATTTTCTAATGCTAAGATTTTCAGCCTTGTTAATATATTATCAAATGTGTAAGTTTAGTTACATAAAATTTCCTTGAATTAGAACTTAAAATCAAGGTTCCATTAGTAATAAAATAAAAACCTCAGAGGATCATTCCTTTTAAAAATATAATGATTGCTTCTTTTCAAATCATAGGTTAAAATAAGAAGTTAGAAAAATACAGATGCATTAATAGACAATTTATTTTTATGGGCTCCAAAATCACTTCAGATGGTGATTGCAGCCATGAAATTAAAAGATGCTTACTCCTTGGAAGGAAAGCTATGACCAACCTAGATAGCTTATTCCAAAGCAGAGACATTACTTTTCAACAAAGGTCCATCTAGTCAAGGCTATGGTTTTTCCAGTGGCCATGTATAGATGTGAGAGTTGGACTATAAAGAAAGCTGAGCACTGAAGAATTGATGCTTTTGCACTGTGGTGTTGGAGAAGACTTTTGAGAGTCCCTTGGACTGCAAGGAGATCCAACCAGTCCATCCTAAAGGAGATGAGTCCTGGGTGTTCATTGGAAGGACTGATGTTGAAGCTGAAACTCCAATACTTTGACCACCAGATGAGAAGAGCTGACTCATTTGAAAAGACCCTGATGCCGGGAAAGATTGAGGGCAGGAGGAGAAGGGGATAACAGAGGATGAGATGGTTGGATGGCATCAGCGACTCAATGGACATGGGTTTGGGTGGACTCCAGGAGTTGGTAATGGACAGGGAGGCCTGGCGTGCTGCGGTTCATGGGGTGGCAAAGAGTTGGACACCACTGAGCGACTGAACTGAACTGAATGGGAAATATCAAGGTGTGCCAAATTAATTTCTTTTTAGAGCTAGGAGATGATTTAGCGATACAGTGTACGTATGTGTGAACTGTGTTTTATTGACTGAATGGATATCCATCAAAATGTTATAATAGTTAATAATGAGTATCAGAAGTATGAATAATTTTACAACTATTTAATACATACTGTAGGTGTACATATATGCTATGTATATATATGTACAGTATACATACACTATATATATATATACACACACACATATACACTCTGTGTTTGGGAATATATATAAATATATATGCAAATATATTTAGTTTTAGTAATGAGGAAAACTACACCAATGTCATTTAAGACACACATTGAACTGAATAAGTTCAGCTGCTCAGTTGTGTCCGACTCGTTGTGACCCTGTGGACTGCAACACGCCATGCTTCCCTGTATATCACCAACTTGCAGAGCTTGCTCCAATTCATGTCCATCGAGTTGGTGATGTCATCCAACCATCTCATCTTCTGTTGTCCCCTTCTCCTCCTGCCTTCAATCTTCCCCAGCATCAGGATCTTTACCAATGAGTCAGTTCTTCACATCAGGTAGCCAATGCATTGGAGTTTCAGCTTCAGCATCAGTCCTTCCAATGAATATTCAGGACTGATTTCCTTCAGGATTGACTGATTTGATCTCCTTGCAGTCCAGGGGACTCTAAGAGTCTTCTCCAACATCACAGTTCAAAAGCATCAATTCTTCAGTGCTCAGCTTTCTTTATACTCCAACTCTCACATCCATACATGACTACTAGAAAAACCATAGCCTTGACTAGACAGACCTTTGTTGGTGAAGTAATGTCTCTGCTTTTTAATATGTTGTCTAGGTTGGTTACAGATTTTCTTCCAAGAAGCAATCATCTTTTAATTTCATGGCTGTACACACCAACTGCAGTGATTTTGGAGTCCAAAAAAATAACTGTTTCCGTTGTTTCCCCATCTATTTGCCATGAAGTGATGGGATCAGATGCCATGATCTAAGTTTTCCGAGTCTTGAGTTTTAAGCCAATTTTTTCACTCTCCTCTTTCACGTTCATCGTGGCTCTTCAGTTCTTTTGCACTTTCTGCTGTAAGGGTGGTGTCATCTGTGAAGAAAGCTGAGCACTAAAGAATTGATGCTTTTGAACTGTGGTGTTGGATAAAACTCTTGAGAGTCCCTTGGACTGCAAGGAGATCCAATCAGTTCATTCTAAAGATCAGCCCTGGGTGTTCTTTGGAAAGAATGATACTAAAGCTGAAACTCTAATACTTTGACCACCTCATGCAAAGAGTTGACTCATTGGAAAAGACTCTGATGCTGGTAGGGATTGAGGGCAGGAGAAGAAGGGGACGACAGAGGATGAGATGGCTGGATGGCATCACCAACTCGATGGATGTGAGTTTGATTGAACTCTGGGAGTTGGTGATGGACAAGGAGGCCTGGAATGCTGCAATTCATGGGGTCACAAAGAGTTGGACACGACTGAGTGACTGAACTGAACTGAAATGAAGAAACAGTCAGTACAAGAAGACTACTCTGACCTTTCTTTGTTCCCCTGAAGTAAGAAACAAAACACTGAAGGGAAGTTATCCTTCCTTTGCTTGAAGGATGGAGGGAATTCTTGCTACCATAGACAGGGAATTCTAGGCCAGAAATCTGTGTAATCAGAGTTTATTACTTCTTTTTTAACTTGTTAACCCAGGCAAAAATCCTTTTGCTTTGTCAATACCTCACAAATAATACATTATTTTCTTTTGTAAAAAGTTATAAAAACAGATTGTTTTGGTCACTTCTTCAGTCCTATAATTATGGGATCTCCATATATATGAAATTAAATGTTTATCTTCTATAATATATCTTATGTTCTTCAGATAATTAGACCAGGCAAAAGAACCTAGTAATGCAGAGAAAATTTCTTCCTCCCTTACAATGACAAAGATGATCTTGCATTTAGTGGAGAAAGAAAATAATTTTCAATAGCAGTGACGCACTAGTTGAACATTCAAATACAAAAGTAAACATCTTGACCCCTATTTCACAGCATAATTAGAAGTCAACTCCAGGTGGAATACAAGTGCATATGTGAAAGGGAAAAAAAAAAATAAGGGGACTAGAAGAATACATAGAACATCTCCTTGACCCTACAGTAGGCAAAAAATTTATTAAAAAATGGGTCTAGATAAGTTCAAATTAAGAATGAAAATAAAAATTTATAAATTAAAAAATATCAAAATTAGCCAATAGTATTTATAAAAGGTACTACTAAGAATAGAAAGGCAATCTATAGATTGATTGGAAATATTTTAAATGCACATATCCAAGCTTATATCTAAAATATATATTACAAAATTCTTATGCGCCAATAAAAAAAGCAATAAAAATGAGCAAAAATCTTACATGGAAAAAAATTATAATACCAAAATTTAAATAGTCAACAACATTTTAAAAAAGCTCTCAACTTGATTAATCACCAGCTAAATGCATATTTAAGCTAATTCAACAATACTATATACACAGTTGGAGAAGGCAATGGCAATCCACTCCAGTATTCTTGCTTGGGAAATCCCACGGACAGAGGAGCCTGGTAGGCTACAGTCCATGAGGTCGCAAAGAGTTGGACATGACTGAGTGACTTCACCTTCAACTTTCGATATACACAATAGAATTGTTAAAATAGTTAGTAAATAAATAGCAAATATGAGAAACAAATGAAATATAAATGATTATGATGTACACATTATTTTGAATGATATATGCTAGCAATGAAGGAGCAAATATAGAATGTGTTCTGTAAAGTCAGAAAATGAACACAATTAATCTATAATATTACAATAACTATAGTGAGTGATTAGCTTATTATAAGTTTTGCCTGGGAAGAAAACAGGAGAGATTCTGAATTGCCTGGTTATGTCCTAATTTTTGTTCTGAATGGTGCTTAAAGACCGTTTTGTGAAATTCACTGACCTTATGATTCAACATTTTTATGTTATTATTAAACAAAATTCACAAAAACTATGCTACAGAAAATAAGAACATGTTTTGATATTTTCCAAAAAATTTTTTGATACCCCATTGAATTTAAGTGATAATGGTTTTGTTTTGATCAATAGAAAATAAACTTTGTTTCTCATTGTATATTAGTTTGCAAAAGCTTTCTATTCAGAGGTGGGTTTATCTGTTACCCTAAGAACTGTAAGTTAATCTTTCCCAAACTCTTATTCTTCATAAATAAAATATAAATAGAATATTCAAATAAGAATATTTTAGAATTAAGTTAGAAAATATATGTAAAAATATAGCACAAATAATACAAATATTCACGTTATTTCCTTCTCATCACCTACAGAAATTCCAAATAACATCTATTAAATAAATTAGGTATAATATTCAGAGTAATAATAAATTAGGTTGAGAACTAAATAAAATTAACTGAACTTCATTTTCATTTAGCTGTTGACATTTAGCTGTCCTGTAATATTTTGTTTCCTAGGACACAGAGCAAGTTCTCCTGATGCCACTTCTTTCGTCTGCTAGATGCTGCTGGTGGTGATTGTCATTTATATTTGTCATGAGATATGAACTGTCCAACTCTGTGATGGATATATCTACTAAAGGCTCAAAATGCCAAGTGGATATTTGCTTTCACAACTGTAAGTAGAATATTAAAGTATATTGCCATTTCTAACTGTGTTTATAGAGAAAAATTGTACTACCCAGTTGAATAACTTGAGCATACTTAGTTTTACCTTCTTCTTAGAGATTAGACAATGGACTTAACTGTGTACATTCCTCATCATTCTCCAAACCCAGATCAAATTAATTAAAGAAATGAGAGAATGAAAGAAAAAGATATTTCTTTAAATTTTCATGTATACCCAAAACAAAACTAGATATGAACCTCTCACAATCTTATTTGAAATTTGAATGGACCATCACAGCTTTTAGTTTCAAGTTTAATATTGTGTGTAATCATAATGTCATATGGGGTAATGACTATCACCATATGACAAGGAATGAAGGACAAGGTCACTGGAATATGTATTAAATTGAAAATCACTCTACAGAGTGGTCAGATCTAGGTCTTTCAACTTTATAGGTGATGATACTGGATATCAATTCAAATTCAAGAGTGTTTGCTAGCAGGCAAGAAAGAGTGACAGTTGACAAAAACCAGAAATTCAATAATTTGGGAAAGCTTTACAAGTGAAATATATTAATAAGCAAAGTTTTGAATCTTAAATTTGTAAACAGGCAAAGCAGTGGGAAATTCAAAAAGCCTTTCCAAGTTCTAATTTGAGTAACCTAAGACTAGAAGAGGAGGCCCCAAACAAAATGATGTCAAGAACACAGGAAAAATAATTATGAAGAAATGTAAACTGAATGCTAGGAAACAAATAAATTTGATAAAAGCATCAAGGAAAATATCCAGAGCTGATAGACCAGCACAAAACATTAAATATGGGCATTCACTAAATTACTTCATGGCAAATAGATGGGGAAACAATAAAAATAGTGATAGACTTTATTTTCATGGGCTTCAAAATCACTGCAGATGGTGACTGTAGCCATGAAATGAAAAGACACTTGCTCCGTGAAAGAAAAGCTATGACAAACCTAAACAGCATATTAAAAGGCATAGACATTACTTTACTGACGAAGGTCCATCTAGTCAAAGCTAAGACTTTTCGAGTAGTCATGTATGGATGTGAGTTGGACCAAAAAGGACGCTGAGCATTGAAGAATTGATGCTTTTGAACTGTAGTGTTGAAGAAGACTCCTGAGAGTTCATTCAGACTCATGTCCATCGAGTCAGTGATGCCATCCAGCCATCTCAACCACTGTCATCCCCTTCTCCTCCTGCCCTCAATCCCTCCCAGGATCAGAGTCTTTTCCAATGAGTCAATTCTTCGCATGAGGTGGCCAAAGTACTTGAGTTTCAGCTTTAGCATCATTCCTTCCAAGGAACACCCAGAGCTGATCTCCTTTAGAATGGACTGGTTGGATCTCTCTGCAGTCCAAGGGACTCTCAAGAGTCTTCTCCAACACCACAGTCCAAAAGCATCAATTCTTTGGCTCTCAGATTTCTTCACAGTCCAACTCTCACATTCATAAATGATCACTGGAAAAACCATAGCCTTGACTAGACGGACCTTTGTCCGCAAAGTAATGTCTCTGCTTTTGAATATGCTATCGAGGTTGGTCATAATTTTCCTTCCACGGAGTAAGTGTCTTTTAATTTCATGGCTGCAGTCACCATCTGCAGTGATTTTGGAGCCCCCCAAAATAAAGTCTGCCACTGTTACCACTGTTTCCCCATCTATTTCCCATGAAGTGATGGGACCAAATGCCATGATCTTAGTTTTCTGAATGTGGAACTTTAAGCCAACTTTCTCACTCTCCACTTCCACTTTTATCAAGAGGCTTTTTTAGTTCCTCTTCACTTTCTCCCATAAGGGTGATGTCACCTGCATATCTGAGGTTATTGATATTTCGCTCGGCAATCTTGATTCCAGCTTGTGCTTCTTCCAGTCCAGCGTTTCTCATGATGTACTCTGCATATAAGTTAAATAAGCAGTGTGACAATATACAGCCCTGATGTACTTCTTTTCCTATTTGGAACCAGTCTGTTGTTCCATGTTCAGTTCTAACTGTTGCTTCCTGACCTGCATACAGGTTTCTCAAGAGGCAGGTCAGGTGGTCTGGTATTCCCATTTCTTTCAGAATTTTCCACAGTTTATTGGGGTCCACACAGTCAAAGGCTTTGCCATAGTCAATAAAGCAGAAATAGATGTCTTTCTGGAACTCTCTTGCGTTTTCAATGATCCAGTGGATGTTGGAAATTTTATCTCTGGTTCCTCTGCCTTTTCTAAAACCAGCTTGCACATCAGGAAGTTCATGGTTCACATATTGCTGAGGCCTGGCTTGGAGAATTTTGAGCATTACTTTACTAGTGTGTGAGATGAGTGCAATTTTGGGGTAGTTTGAGCATTCCTTGGCATTGCCTTTCTTTGGTATTGGGATGAAAAGTGATCTTTTCCAGTCCTGTGGCCACTGCTGAGTTTTCCAAATTTGTTGGCATACTGAGTGCAGCACTTTCACAGCATCATCTTTCAGGATTTGAAATAGCTCAACTGGAATTCCATCACCTCCACTAGCTTTGTTCATAGTGATGCTTTCTAATGCTCACTTGACTTCACATTCCAGGATGTCTGGCTCTAGGTGATTGATCACACCATCGTGATTATCTTTGTCTTGAAGATCTTTTTTGTACCGTTCCTCTGTGTATTCTTGCCACTTCTTCTGAATATCTTCTGCTTCTGTTAGGTCCATACCATTTCTGTCCTTTATCGAGCCCATCTTGGCATAAAATGTCCCCTTTCATATTCCCTATCTCTAATTTTCTTGAAGAGATCTCTAGTCTTTCCCATTCTGTTGTTTTCCTCTATTTCTTTGCATTGATCGCTGAGGAAGACTTTATCTCTTCTTGCTATTCTTTGGAACTCTGCATTCACATGCTTATATCTTTCATTTTCTCCTTTGCTTTTCACTTCTTTTGTTTTCACAGGTATTTGGAAGGCCTCCCCAGACAGCCATTTTGCTTTTTTGCATTTCTTTTCCATGGGGATGGTCTTGATCCCTGTCTCCTGTACAATGTCAGGAACCTCAGTCCATAGTTCCTCAGGCACTCTATCTATCAGATCTAGTTCCTTAAACCTATATCTCACTTCTGCTGTATAATCATAAGGGATTTTATTTAGGTCATACCTGAATGGTCTAGTGGTTTTCTCTACTTTCTTCACTTTAAGTCTGAATTTGGCAATAAGGATTTCGTTATCTGAGCCACAGACAGCTTCTGGTCTTGTTTTTGTTGACTGTATAGAGCTTCTCTGTCTTTGGCTGCAAAGAATATAACCAATCTGATTTCGGTGTTGACCATCTGGTGATGTCCAGGTGTAGTCTTCTCTTGTGTTGTTGGAAGAGGGGGTTTGCTATGACCAGTGCTTTTTCTTTCAAAACTCTATTAGTCTTTGCCCTGCCCCATTCTGTATTCCAAGGCCAAATTTACCTGTTACTCCAGGTGTTTCTTGACTTGTACTTTTGCATTCCCACCCCCTATAATGAAAAGGACATCTTTTTTTGGGTGTTAGTTCTAAAAGGTCTTGTAGGTCTTCATAGAACCGTTCAACTTCGGCTTCTTCAGCATTACTTGTTGGGGCATAAACTTAGATTACTGTGATATTGAATTGTTTGCCTTTGAAACGAACAGAGATCATTCTGTCGTTTTTGAAATTGCCTCCAAGTACTGCATTTCAGACTCTTTTGTTGACCATGGTGGCTACTCCATTTATTCTGAGGGATTCCTGCCCACAGTAGTAGATATAATGGTCATCTGAGTTGAATTCACCCATTCCAGTCCATTTTAGTTCCCTGATTGCTAGAATGTTGATGTTCACTCTTGCCATCTCTTGTTTGACCACTTCCAATTTGCCTTGATTCATGGACTTGACATTCCAGGTTCCTATTAAACATATAAGAGATAATTGCTTGAAAGACACAAAATATGAAGGCAATAATTAGTTTTAATAAAGTTTTAAGTTTATAAGAATTTTAGATTTAGAGAAAAGTTCAAATGATGGTACAGTGAGTATCCATAAAACCGTCATTAAAGTTTCCCCAATTGTTAATATCCTACATCATTACAATATATTTTCACAACTAAGGAAACAAAATTATAAAATTGCTATTAACAAAACACCACATTTAATTTTAATTTCACTACCGTTTCCTACATGTCTGTTTTATTTTTTCTTTTGCCCCAGTATTCTGTCCAATATACCACATTGCATTTAGTCCTTATGATACTATAATGGTGAATAAGAGGTGGTATACATTTTCAAAACCCATAGAACTCTGAAACACAAAGAGTGACACGTGCACAATAAACTTTCATTAATAATATAGCAATATTCATTCCATAGTTATAACAGATATTCTATGCTAATGTAAAATGTTGATAACAAGGAAACTATGGAATGGGGTTACCAATGCTATATGCGAACTCTCTGTATGATCTAATCAATTTTTATGCAAATTTAAAACCATTCTTGAAAAATAAACTCTACTAATTTTAAAAATAGCTTGCTCTAATCTTAGAGAATTCCTAAATATTTAATATTTCACAAAGATAAATCAGTAAAAAATCCCTTCTCTTCATTATAAAAAGAGAAAGTTAAATTTGGTTGAGTAGCTTTTTATGAGGGGGCTGGTTTCAGTAGCTAAGAATCAAAAAGGTAGATTTATTCAATAAAGAATAAATATACATAATTCACCTCAGGTCCTTGTCCTAAAAAAAAAGTAGCATAAACTTTTACGAGTGTGCTGACAAATGGACATAGAAAAGGGTAAGTGAAATTAGGTAAGGAAGAAGAGACAAAAATGGCAAAAAAATAAAATAACAGAAGTAAGTAAACTGTTATTAAGAAAGAAAGAAAATGCAATTAAACAACTCAGATTTCTACTCTCCCTCAGGGAAGATTCAATGCATTTAATTATAATAATACCTGTGGTATCAATTTATGCTTTCCAAAAATGGCTGGGAGAAATTAAATAATATCATTATCATAATATAGTTTTGCCAAGGCCAGAGAGACTAGCAAGCACTCAATTCCACGTTAAGCGGTCACTGATCAATTTGGTCACATACCAGTGTGTACCTAGCTTTCTTCTTTCTTGATGGGCTATAAATGAAATTAATTGCACTTCTTTCCCCCCCCTCCCCCCTTTATTTTCTATATACTGGCTGCTGTGACTGGCATATTTCCCTTAACTGATTTAATCTTATTTCCAGGAACTAATATACATTTAAATCAGATAATTTTTACAGATAATACTTGTACATGGTTTAAACATCCAAATAGTAACACATACCGAAAAACTATACAAATAAGTATTAAATGACCTGGATAATCATGATGGCGTTGTCACTAACCTAGAGCCAGGCAGCCTGGGGTATGAAGCCAAGTGGGCCTCAGGAAGCATTACTACAAACAAAGCTAGTGGAGGTGATGGAATTCCAGTTGAGCTATTTCAAATCCTAAAAGATGATGATGTTAAAGGGCTGCAGTCAATATGCTAGCAAATTTAGAAAACGAAGCAGGGGTTGCAAGACTGGAAAGGGTCAGTTTTCATTCCTATCCCAAAGAACAAAGAAAGGCAATGCCAAAGAATGTTCAAACTAGCGTACAACTGCACTCATTTCACACGCTAGCAAAGTAATGCTCAAACTCCTTCAAGCTAGTATGTACACTGAGAGTTTCCAGATGTACTAGCTGGATTTAGAAAAGGCAGAGGAACTAGAGATAAAATTTCAAACATCTGTTGGGTGATAGAAAAAGCAAGAAAATTCCAGAAAATAATACCTACTTCTGCTTCATTGACTACACTAAAGCCTTTGACCATGTGAGTTCACAACAAACTGTGGAAAATTCTTCAAGAGATGGGAATACCAGACCACCTTACTTGCCTCCAGAGAAAATTATATGCAAGGTCAAGAAGCAACAGTTAGAACTAGATATGGAACAACGGACTGGTTCATAATTGGGACAGGAATAAGACAAGGCTTATATAACTTCTATACAGAGTAAATCATATAAAATGCCAGGCTGGATGCATCACAAGCTGGAATCAAAATTGCTAGGGGAAATAGCAACAACCTCAGATATGCAGCTGACACCAACTTTATGGTAGAAAGCTAACAAGAACTAAAGAACTTCTTGATGAAGGTGAAAGAGAAGAGTAAAAAAAAAAAAAAAAAAAAAAAAAACTGGCTTGAAACCTAGCATTCAAAAATCTAAGATCATGGCATCTGGTCCCATCACTTCATGGCAAATAAATGGGCAAACAATGGAAACAGTGACAGACTTTATTTTCTTGGGCTGCAAAACCACTGCAGATAGTGACTGCAGCCATGAAATTAAAAGACGCCTGCTCCTAGGAAGAAAACCTATGACCAACCAAAACAGCATATTATAAAGCAGAAACATTACTTTGCCAACACAGGTCTGGCTAGTCAAAGCTATGATTTTTGAAGTATTCATGCATGGATGGGAGAGTTGGACCATAAAGAATGCTGAGCATCAAAGAATTGATACTTTTGAACTGTGATGTTCGAGAAGACTCTTGAGAGTCTCCTGGCCTACAAAGAGGTAAAAGCAGTCAATCCTGAAGGAAATCAGTCCTGAATATCATTTGAAGGACTGATGCTGAAGCTAAAGCTACAATACTTTGGCCACCTGATGCGAAGAGCTGACTCATTGGAAAAGACCTTGATGCTGGGAAAAATTGAAGGCACGATGAGAAGGAGAGGACAGAGGATGAGATGGTTGGATGGCATTACTGACTCAATGGACATGAGTTTGACCAAGCATTGGGAAATGGTGAAAGACAGGGAAGCCTGGTGTGCAGTCCATGGAGTCGCAAAGAGTTGTACCCAACTGAGCAACTGAACAACACATTGAAAATACTTAAGCTGCTTCCCCACCTTACTGAATTCAATCTTAGGTAGGTGACTTGCTTTCATCAGTGGAATGTGGAGAGTAGTCACAATGTGCTATTTCTAAGCCTACATCTGAAGAGACATCATGTGCTCTATCAATTTTGTATTATTTCAATATAAGAACAGGATTTGGGTAGACTGTTGAACTGGAAGAATGAAAGATATTAAAGCAGACATGTACTTAATCCTCAACTCAGAGCAAGGCTCAGCCAAGTCAGCTTCAATCATGTACACTTCACCCAATCTGTAGTTGGGTAAGTGAGAAACACATATTTCATGTTGTTTTCCTTTCAGCTTTGAGTAATTTATTATAAAGCTTTTAGTAGCTACCAAAATTAATACAATCTTCCTTTTTAGTTTGGACATTTTGAAAAATGTCTATTGATTCTTATCTGTCCAGTCATATTTATGAACCAGGCAACACATGTTGTTTAGGATCTGTATTTCTGTTTTGGGTAGAAAGGTTGAAGGACCTAACCTTGTGGATTTCACTGTCAGGTCATAAAGCTATTAATGATTTTTTCTTTGTTATTCAAGTTTCTCCACATGAGTACTTTATCAGGTCTTTTCTTTTTGTGAAGTAATTTTAACAAATGAAAATTGCTTTACAATGTTGTGTTGGTTTCTGCCATACAACAACTTGAATCAATAACAATTTTATATCCTTTCCTTCTTGAGATTCCCTCCCCCTAACCCACCCCTCTGGGCTCCCTGTGTTATACAGCAACTTCCCACTATCTGTTTTAGACATGATAGTGTATATATGTGAATGCTTCTTTCTCAGTTCCTCACACCTTCCCCTTCCCGTACTGTATCCACAAGCCTGTTTTTTCCTAGATTCATCAGTACCATTTTTCTAGATTCCACATATATGTGTTAATATACAATACTTATTTTTCTCTTTCTGACTTACTTCAATCTGCATAAGAGGCTCTAGGTTCATCGATCTCACTTTATCTGACTCAAATGCATTCCTTTCTATATATGAGTTGCATTGTGTGTGTGTGTGTGTGTATATATATAATATCTTATCCATTCATCTGCTGATGGGCACATAGTTTGATTACATGTCCTCGCTATTGTAAATAGTGCTGCAGTGACACATGTTTTCAGTTCAGTTCAGTTCAGTCGTTTAGTCGTGTCTGACTCTTTGTGACCCCATGAATCACAGCATGCCAGACCTCCCTGTCCATCACCAACTCCCGGAGTTCACTCAAACTCATGTAAATCGAGTCAGTGATGCCATCCACCCATCACATCCTCTGTCGTTCCCTTCTCCTCCTACCCCTAATCCCTCCCAGCATCAGAGTCTTTACCAATGAGTCAACTCTTCACATGAGGTGGCCAAAGTATTGGAGATTCAGCTTCAGCATCAGTCCTTCCAGTGAACACCCAGGACAGATTTCCTTCAGAATGGACTGGTTGGATCTCCATGCAGTCCAAGGGACTCTCAAGAGTCTTCCCCAAAACCACAGTTCAAAAGCATCAATTATTTGGCACTCAGCTTTCTTCACAATCCAACTGTCACATCCATACATGACCACCGGAAAAAACCATAGCCTTGACTAGATGGACCTTTGTTGAAAAGTAATGTCTCTGCTTTTGAATACATTATCTAGGTTGGTCATGACTTTTCTTCCAAGGAGTAAGCGTCTTTTAATTTCATGGCTGCAATCACCATCTGCAGTGATTTTGGAGCCCCCCAAAATAAAGTCTGACACTGTTTCCACTGTTTCCCCATCTATTTCCCATGAAGTGATGGGACCAGATATCTTTGTTTTTTAAGCTTTAAGCCAACTTTTTCAATATCCTCTTTCACTTTCACCAAGAGACTTTTTAGTTCATCTTCACTTTCTGCCATAAGGGTGGTGTCATCTACATATCTGCTAAGTCTGCTAAGTCACTTCGGTCATGTCCGACTCTGTGTGACCCCATAGATGGCAGCCCACCAGGCTCCCCCAGCCCTGGGATTCTCCAGGCAAGAACACTGGAGTGGGTTGCCATTTCCTTCTCCAATGCATAAAAGTGAAAAGTGAAAGTGAAGTCGCTCAGTCGTGTCCGACTCTTCTGCGACCCCATGGACTGCAGCCTACCAGGCTCCTTTGTCCATGGGATTTTCCAGGCAAGAGTACCGGAGTGGGTTGCCATCGCCTTCTCCGCTACATATCTGAGGTTATTTATATTTCTCCCAGCCATCTTGATTCCAGCTTGTGTTTCTCCCACCCGAGCATTTCTCATGATGTACTCTGCATATAAGTTAAATAAGCAGGGTGACAATATACAGCCTTGAGGTACTCCTTTTCCTATTTGGAATCAGTCTGCTGTTCCATGTCCAGTTCTAACTGTTGCCTCCTGACCTGCTTATATGTTTCTCAAGAGGCAAGTCAGGTGGTCTGGTATTCCCATCTCTTTCAGAATTTTCCACAGTTTATTGTGATCCACCTAGTCAAAGGCTTTGGCATAGTCAATAAAGCAGAAGTAGATGTTTCTGTGGAACTCTCTTGCTTTTTCCATGATCCAGCAGATGTTGGCAATTTGATCTCTGGTTCCTCTGCTTTTTCTAAAACCAACTTGAACATCGTGAAGTTCATGGTTCACGTTTTGCAAGCCATTACTATATGTATAAAACAGTCTTCCATCATATGTAGTCTGTTCCACTGTTTATATTGTCCAGTACAATATACAGTAATGGTTACTAAATCATATCTTGCACTTCAACATTGTCTTTTGGTTGAAGTGTTATACCATAGCCTATTCAATAAGCTATACCATAACCTAGTCATGTTCTTTATACATGTCCTCCCTCATACAAGTGAGCAGGTATGCCTTGTCTATGGGGCATTAGTATGCAATCCGAAAATGACTCTACTGATTATGTACTCATTAATAAGTGCCTAAAAGTTTGCCTGATACAATCTTTTGTCAGTACAAATGGAAATAGAAGAAATTTCACAAATGCTTTAAGAAACTAAGAAATATATAATTCTTGTTATTGTTATTGTTTAGCTTCTAAGTGTTGCCCAGCTCTTTTGTGATCCCATGGACTATAGCCCACCAGGCTAGTCCATGTCAATTCTTTAGCACAGAGCCACCTGTGTGTGTGTGTGTATATATATATATATATATATATGTATATATATATATGTAAAATAAATAAAACATGGATATAGTTCACTTAATTTTAAAGTGAAAAAGAGCAAATATGAAGTGAGGAAAAGCTAGTAATTTTAAAAATCTATTTTATTATATCATAATCAAAATTCATAAAATGCAATATACACCTAGAATAGTTGTTGTTTAGTTGCTAAGTTGTGTCCAGCCCTTTGTGACCTCATGGACTGCCAGGTTCCTCTGTCCATGGGATTTCCCAGGCAAGAATACTGGAGTGGGTTGCCATTTCCTTCTCTAGGGGATGTTTCTGACCCAGGGATTTAACCCACATCTCCTGCATTGCAGGCAGATAATTTATTGCTGAACCACCAGGGGGAAAGTTGGCAAACCTGGAATAATTCAGTATATCTAAATTTTTCTTCCTTTCTTCTTATATAGAAATAATACCTGGGGTTTTCATTAGTATATCTCTAGATACACACACACACACACACACACACACACACACACACACACATGCACACATCCATGCAAAATACCAATAAGAATAGCAACTTGAAATAAACAGAAATACTGTATCTTACCATTTTTGTTCAACATCATAAATATTTCTTACCAATTCTCCCCAATTTGCAATGTCACTTTCTCCTGCAGAATTAACATGCATATGCTACAGGGTTGTTTTTTTTTTTTTTAACTAAACTTGTATTTTAATAAGTAGCCTGAATCTTTTGATATAGTTTCTTCTCTTTGGAGAAATTATGTTTTGCTGTGAATACAACTATTAAAAAATATTGAAGAAATCACAAATTATTAAGATCTTCAATTTACTGTATTAGAGAAGTGTTCAGCAATCAAAATATCTGTACTTGATAAGTACTTTATTAATATGTAGCATGCAAATAATTTTGTATAAGATGAGAGTTGATTGTGAATTGAATTGGTTCATATAAGCACACCTGTTACGTTTGCATTTTACTGAGGTTTTCGTTCAGCAAAGCTCTACTAACTACTTAAGGTATCTTCCAATTTACTATCAGAATAATCTCCTGGAAAGCTTTCCAAATATACTATTCAGCAATAGCTAACTGAAACCAAATAGCATTCAACATAATTTTTTAATCCTAAATCAATCTGATTACTTCTTGAAAGGCCTTTACAATGTTCCCTGATAAATTTAGCAGTTAAAAAAGTTACTATCAGGGACATGAAGCTTGCCTGAAAACATTCATCATCCTTTTTTAGAATGAATAATAGGAATATCTGTCATGACCTTAAAATATGTTTAAGAGAGAGAAATACATTTTCTAGAGTTATAAGGAGTCATTAATGAATTATAAAAAGGAAGATTGTAAGATTTTTCTAAAAAATTCTTACATGAAGACCCATTCTACTTTAGCAAGGAGAGGGTAGAAAGAGTGTGAAAAAGATTCAATATAAATGAGGACAATCAATAACATCAATTACTTGCTACTTCTGCAGATGTATATATTAGAAACACCAGGCCAGACAGATTTCACTAAAACAAGACAAACCTCTTTATCATATAGCCATGAAGAGCAAGCTATATGATGGAACCAATTAAAACTGACTTTTATCACCTTAAGATAGACATACAACTGAATCAAAATGCAAATTATGCAATCAGTGCTGCATTTTTAGACAGCACTGTTCAGAGGAGAGCTGCTCCATGTACAAAGAGGAAGTGGCAGATCTGAAGTTTGTGAAACATTCCGTGCATTTCAGAAACACATCCAGAGAATAATGCTGTTAGTGATGATTCACATACTTAAGTAACTAAACATTTTGTACTTTATCCCCTTCAAGATCTTGTATATAACAGATTTTAAGAATGCCTTTTAATATTCTTCCTAACTTATATGCTACCAAAATCAACCATTTTTGTTGTTGAATTCATTGGGAATATAAGGTGGTAATATTTTACTGTGTTGATTTAGACTTAGAGAAATACATCCAGGTTAGTTAGTTACTATATTTATCTAATAATATCAAAATTAAAGAGAGATATATCTGTCCCTTCATGCAAGAAGATAAGCATAAAGCAAATAATATTTAAAAACATGATAACATCACATTTTTTGAAGCCACAGAGAAGATGAATAATCAGTTGCCGCATGAGGAGACCACCAACAGTGAAACATATTTTTGCCTCAGTTTCCTCACCAATAAACGGGAGTATTAATAATACCTAATACACATGTTGTTGGGATAGTTAAATAAATTAGTAAACATATGTAGCCGTCAAAATAGTGACAAATAGTTGTTGCTACATAAATGTTTGTTGATATTACTTTGACTGCTAAAAGTTATATCAAAAACATTTAAATAATTGCTAGATTCCATTCTTTACTCCTGTACCAGCTGGACGACTACACTGCATGGCATGTGTATGTGTACATGTGTATACTCAGTCGCTCAGTTTTTTCAGATTCTTTGTAGCCCTCTGCACTGTAGCCCACCAGGCTCCTCTGTCCAAGGAATTTTCCAAGCAAGAATACCGAGAAGCCACTGAAATAGAAAATGCAAGGAGACCCAACCAGTCCATTCTAAAGGAGATCTGTCCTGGGTGTTCATTGGAAGGACTGATGCTAAAGCTGAAACTCCAATACTTTGGCCACCTCATTCAAAGAGCTGATTCATTGAAAAAGACCCTGATGCTGGGAGGGATTGGGGGCAGGAGGAGAAGGGGAAGACAGAGGATGAGATGGCTGGATGGCATCACTGACTCGATGGACATGAGTTTGAGTGAACTCTGGGAGTTGGTGATGGACAATGAGGCCTGGCATGCTGCAGTTCCTGGGGTCACAAAGAGTCGGACATGACTGAGCAACTGAACTGAACTGAATGGTGGTTATCCATAACGGTAACAACAACATAAGAGGAAAGAGATGGAACAGAGAGTGTTAGAATATTTGGAAGTGAGGTGTGAGAAATGGAATGGACCAGGGCCATTGTTTTAAAGACATGATGGCTTTTGTTTTGTACTTTATGGTATTAACATTTTTCAGTTATAGTAAGAGATGTTGCTGTTTTATTATTGTTACTCATGTTGATTTTGCATGTGCTAGCATTTCTATTTGTCAATTCTTATTAGTTTCATACAAATATTACCTACTCTGTTCACCTTACCTGATAAGTGAATTTTAACAGGTATATTTTCACAAAAATAATTAATAAAATGACATCTTACTGAATGGATGCTAAGTTGCTAAATACAAATTGAGACATTTCTGGATGAGTTAATAAATACAACATATGTTTTGGAGAGATCATTTTTTGATAACTTTAGGGAGATAAAACTGAAGAATCAGGAGTAGAAATACCAAGCTCAAAAACCAACTGGTGTGAGGAAATTAATATGAGGGTTATTTCTTATAAGAACACATTGAAGAGATAGGTTGTACTTCTTGGTAAAAGATAGTTGTAAGAATTTATATTGAGAAAACTCCCAGTGAAATTTCTACTTCATTTCTACTATGGTGGTTCTGTTTGTTATTTTGTTTTGTTTTACTTCTTTGTTTGTTTTACATCCATAAACCTTGCAAAATAGGATAATCCTGTCAACTTATTTTTTTTTTTCTTAACATAATGACTACCTTTGCTCCATATGAATTCCAAAATTTATGACTGGACTTAAAGGTGGATTCAATTGACTTCTTTATGTTTTAGTTTTTCTCTTGCTTTATTATGGAAAGAGTTGATATACATCACTGTACAAGTTTAAGGCATACAGTATGATGGTTTGATTATATACATTGTTAAATGATTATCACAATAGGTTCAACTATCATGCATCTGCTCATACACATACGATTAAAAGAAAAAAGAAGAAAAGAAGAAAGGGATTTTTTTTCTCCTTCTAATAATACAGGGTTCACTCTCTTAACTTTTCTAACTATCATACAGCAGTTTTAGCTATGGTTATCATAATGTACATTACATCCCTAATACTTACTTACCTTATAACTGGAAGTTGTAGCCTCTGACCACCTTCTTCCAATTTCCTTCCTCCTACTCCCCACTTTTGGGAACCAAAGACTAATATCTTTTTTTCTGTGAGCTTGTTTTTATTTTGACTGTTATTACTAATACTGCATATTAAGAATTTATTAATCATCTTTTCTAAATTAAGCTATAGTTGATGTACAATTTTAGCATCAGGTACAATACACAGTGAATTGACCTTGGCATACATAATGAAATGATCATTATGAGAAGTCTAGTAACAGTCCATCTCATTATGAAGTTATTACAATATTATTGACCCTATTCTTTATGCTGTATATTACATCCCAATGGCTTATGTACTTTGTAACTTGATGTTTGTACCTTGTAACCCTTTTCATTTATTTTGCTCCCTCAACACCTTTCCCTCTGGAAATCATCCACTTGTTTCCTCTATCCATGAGCCTGTTTTCATTGTGCTTTCTTTGTTTTGTCTTTATGATTTAATAAGAGAGATCAATAGACAGAGGCACCTAGTGGGCTAGAGTTCTTGTCACAAAGAGTCAGACACATCAGTGACTAAGCATGCATGTATACAAGTGAGATCAAACAGTATTTGTATTTCTCTGACTTATTTCACTTAGAATGATACCCTCGAGATCCAATGAGTCATTGAAAATGGCAAGATTTTATCTTTAATGACTGAGCAGTAGTCCACTGCACATGTATATACACAACTTATTTATCCATTCATCTATAAATGGACACTTAGGTTGCTTTCATATCTTGGATATTGTCAATAGTGACACAATGAACACTGATGTGCACATAACTTTTTGTAGTAGTGTTTTTTTTTTTCTTTGTTTTATTTTCAGGTAAATACAAAGATGTGAAATTGCTGGACCATATGGGCTTCCTTGGTAGCTCAGTGGCTTGGGAGCCAAAAAACGTGAAGTTTGTCACTGTTTTCATTTTTTCCCCATCTACTTGCTATCAACTAATGGGACCCAATGCCATGATCTTTGTTTTCTGAATGTTTAGTTTTAAGCCAACTTTTCTGAGAAGGCAATGGCACCCCACTCCAGTACTCTTGCCCGGAAAATGGCTGCAGTCCATAGGGTCGCTAAGAGTTGGACACGACTGATCTACTTCATTTTCACTTTTCATTTTCATGCATTGGAGAAGGAAATGGCAACCCACTCCAGTGTTCTTGCTTGGAGAATCCCAGAGAAGGGGGAGCCTGGTGGGCTGCTGTCTCTGGGTTCGCACAGAGTTGGACACGGCTGACATGACTTAGCAACAGCAGCAGCAGCAGCAGCAGCAAGCCGACATTTTCACTCTCACTTTCATCAAGAGGCTCTTTAGTTCTTCACTTTCTGCAATGAAGGTAGTGTCATCTGCACATCTGGTGTTATTGACATTTCTTCTGGCAATCTGGATTCCAGCTTGTGCTTCATCCAGCCCAGCATTTAACATGAGATACTCTGCATATAAGCTGAATAAGCAGGGTGACAATATACAGCCTTGATGTACTCTCCTGATTTGGAACCAATCTGTTGCTCCACGTCCAGTTCTAACTGTTGCTTCTCGACTTGCATACAGATTTCTCAGGAGGCAGGTAAGGTGATCTGGTATTGCTATCACTTTAAGAATTTTCCACTGTTTATTGTGATCCACAGAGTCAAAGGCTTTGGTGTAGTCATTAAGCAGAAGTAGATGTTCCTCTGGAACTCTCTTCTTTTTTGATGATCCAACAAATGCTGGCCATTTGATCTCTGGTTCCTTCTCTTTTTCTAAATCCAGCTTGAACATTTGAAAATTCATGGTTCATGTATTGTTGAAGCCTGGCTGGAGGATTTTGAGCATTAGTTTGCTAGCGTGTACGGTGAGTATAATTGTGTGGTAGTTTGAACATTCTTGGGCATTGCTTTTATTTGAGATTGGAATGAAAACTGACTTTTTTCCAGTCCTGTGGCCACTGATGAGTTTCCCAGATTTGCTGGTATATTTAGTGCAGCCCT
Organism: Capra hircus; assembly: GCF_001704415.2. Classification (NCBI taxonomy): domain Eukaryota; kingdom Metazoa; phylum Chordata; class Mammalia; order Artiodactyla; family Bovidae; genus Capra; species Capra hircus. The sequence continues at coordinate 103,602,191 of NC_030808.1, forward strand.
TCCCCAGCATCATCTTTTAGGATTTGAAATAGCTCAACTGGAATTCCACCTCCATTAGCTTTGTTCGTAGTGACGCTTCCTAAGACCCACTTGGCCTCACATTCCAGGATGTCTGGCTCTAAGTGAGTGATCACACCATTGTGGTTATCTGGGTCATGAAGATCTTTTCTACGTAGTTCTTCTGTGTTTTCTTGCCACCTCTTCTTAATATGTTCTGCTTCTGTTAGGTCCATACCATTTCTGTCCTTTATTGTGCTCAGCTTTCCATTTTCCCTTGATATCTCTAATTTTCTTGAAGAGATCTCTAGTCCTTCTCATTCTATTGTTTTCCTCTATTTCTTTGCAATTGATCACCGAGGAAGGCTTTCTTATCTCTCCTTGCTTTCTTTGGAACTCTGCATTCAAATGGATATATCTTTCCTTTTCTCCTTTAGCTGAAGCTTTTCTTCCTTTCTCAGCTATTTGTAAGGCCTCCTCAGGCAACCATTCTGCCTTTTTGAATTTCTTTTTCTTGGATATGGTCTTGATCCCTGCCTCCTGTACAATGTCATGAACCTCTGTCCACAGTTCATCAGGCACTCTGTCTATCTGAGCTAAACCCTTGAATCTATTTGTCACTTCCACTGTATAATCATAAGCAATTTGATGTAGGTCTTACCTAAATGGTATAGTGGTTTTCCCTACTTTCTGCAATTTACGTCTGAATTTGGCATTAGGTAGTTCATGATCTGAGCCACAGGCAGTTCCCGGTCTTGTTTTTCCCTGACTGTATAGGGTTTCTTCATCTTTGGCTGAAAAGAATATAATCAATATGATTTCAATATTGACCATCTGGTTTTGTCCATGTGTAAAATCTTCTCTTGTGTTGTTGGAAGAGTGTGTTTGCTATAACCAGTGTGCTCTCTTGGCAAAACTCTATTAGCTTTTGCCCTGCTTCATTCTGGACTCCATGGCCAAATTTGCTTGTTACTCCAGGTGTTTCTTGACTTCCTACTTTTTCATTCCAGTCCTCTATAATGAAAAGGGCATCTTTTTTGGGTGTTAGTTCTAGAAGGTCCTGTCTTCCTAGAACCGTCCAAATTCAGCTTAATCAGCATTACTGGTCAGCACACAGACTTGGATTACTGTGATATTGAATGGTTTGCCCTGGAAACTAACAGAGATTATTCTGTTGTTTTAAAGATTGCATCCAAGCACTGAATTTCAGACTCCTTTGTTGATTATGATGGCTATTAAATTTATTCTAGGGATTCCTGCCCACAGTAGTAGATATAATGGTCATCTGAGTTAAACTCACCCATTCCAGTCCATTTAGTTCACTGATTCCTAGAATGTCAACATTCATTCTTGTCAACACCTATTTGACCACTTCCAATTTGCCTTGATTCGGGGACCTAACATTCCAGGTTGCTATGTAGTATTGCTCTTTCTCGCGTTGGACCTTGCTTCTATCACCAGTCACACCCACAACTGGGTGTTGTTTTTGCTTTGGCTCTATCCCCTCATTCTTTCTGGAAATATTTCTCCACTGATCTCCAGTAGCATATTGGGCACCTACTGACCTGGGGAGTTCATCTTTCAGTGTCCTATTTTTTGGTCTTTTCAAACAGTTCATGGGATTCTCAAGGCAAGAATACTGAAGTGGTTTGCCATTCCCTTCTCCAGTGGACTACATTCTGTCAGACCTCTCCACCATGACCCATCCATCTTGGGTGGCCCTGCATGGCATGGTTTAGTTTCATTAAGCTAGACAAGGCTATGGTCCAAGTGTCAGATTGGCTAGTTTTCTCTGATTGTGGTTTCAGTCTGTCTGTCCTCTGATGCCCTCTCTCAGCACCAACGGTCTTACTTGAGCTTCTCTTATCTTGGACATGAAGTAGCTCTTCATGGCTGCTCCAGCAAAGCACAGCCACCACTCCTGACCTTGGACATGGGGTATCTCCTCTCAGCTGCCCTTGGGCCATGAAGCCATGGCTCCTGAATATCAGCAAATTCAGAAAACTCAGCAGTGGCCACAGGACTGAAAAAGGCCAGTTTTCAATCCAATCCCAAAGAAAGGCAATGTCAAGGGATGCTCAAACTACTGGACAATTGCATTCATCTCACACGCTAGTAAAGTAATGCTCAAAGTTCTCCAAGTCTGGCTTCAGCAATACGTGAACCATGAACTTCCAGATGTTCAAGCTGGTTTTAGAAAAGGCAGAGGAACCAGAGATCAAAATGTCAACAACCTCTGGATTATTTAAAAATCAAGAGAGTTCCAGAAAAACATCTATTTCTACTTTATTGACTATGCCAAAGCCTTTAATTGTGTGGATCACAATAAACTGGAAAATTCTGAAAGAGATGGGAATACCAGACCACATGACCTGCCTCTTGAGAAATCTGCATGCAGGTCAGGAAGCAACAGTTAAAACTGGACATGGAACAACGGACTGGTTCCAAATAGGAAAAGGAGTATGTCAAGGCTGTATATCATCACCCTACTTATTTAACTTATATGCAGAGTATATCCTGAGAAATGGTGGGCTGGAAGAAACACAAGCTGGAATCAAGATTTCTGGAAGAAATATCAATAACCTCAGATATGCAGATGATACCACCCTTATGGAAGAAAGTGAAGAGGAACTAAAGAGCCTCTTGATGAAAGTGAAAGAGGAGAGCGAAAAAGTTGGCTTAAAACTCCACATTCAGAAAACGAAGATCATGGCTTCTAGTCCCATCACTTCATGGGAAATAGATGGGGAAACAGTGTCCGACTTTATTTTTTGGAGCTCCAAAATCACTGCAGATGGTGATTGCAGCAATGAAATTAAAAGATGCTTACTCTTTGGAAGGAAAGTTATGACCAACATAGACAGCATATTCAAAAGCAGAGATATTACTTTGCCAACAAAGGTCCATCTAGTCAAGGCCATGGTATTTCCAGTGGTCATGTATGGATGTGAGAGTTGGATTGTGAAGAAAGCTGAGTGCCGAAGAATTGATGCTTTTGAATTGTGGTGTTGGGGAAGACTCTTGAGAGTCCCTTGGACTGCAAGGAGATCCAACCAGTCCATTCTGAAGGAGATCAGCCCTGGGATTTCTTTGGAAGGACTGATGCTAAAGCTGAAACTCCAATACTTTACCACCTCATGCAAAGAGTTGACTCATTGGAAAAGACTCTGATGCTGGGCATGTTTAGGGGCAGGAGGAAAAGGGGACAACAGAGAATTAGATGGGTGGATGGCATCACTGACTCGATGGAGGTGAGTCTGAGTGAACTCCGGAAGTTGGTGATGGACAGGGAGGCCTGGCATGCTGCAATTCATGAGGTCGCAAAGAATCGGACACAACTGAGGGACTGAACAGAATTGAACTGATAAGAGGATGTGGGTCCTTATGAAATGTCCCTTCCATCAGTTTTGTTTGGTTCCTTCTTAATGTTTTTAGTTGTGAAAAATATGTTTTGCGAGTCTTCAGTTTGTTCTCATGGATAGTTCTGGTGTAAGTAGTTGTAATTTCTGTGTACCCGGGAGGAGGTGAGTTCAGGGTCTTCCTATTCCATCATCTTGGCCACATTTTTTCTTAATCATCTTCTGATACTAAGAGTAAAAATGTTTGGGTTAATAAAAACTTTGTCAAAATATATCTGTGTCTTTTGTATACCTTAATTTCATAAGTTATATACAGCTGATTTTTGAACAAGGTGGATTTGAATACACAGGCCCACTTACACGTGAATTATTTTAAATGAATACATTTAATACTACATGATCCATGATCAGTTGTATCCAGATATGCAGAACTTGGGCTTCCCTGGTGGCTCAGAGGTTAAAGCCTCTGCCTCTAATACGGGAGACATGGGTTCGATTCCTGGGTTGGGAAGATCCCCTGGAGAAGGAAATGGCAACCCACTCCAGTATTCTTGCCTGGAGAATCCCACGGACGGAGGAGCCTGGTGGGCTACAGTCCATGGGGTCGCAAAGAGTCGGACACGACTGAGCAACTTAACTTATGCAGAGCTAGGGATACAGAGGGTCACCTATGAGCCTTAGGAATCCTTTGGTTTTGTTATCTGGAGCAGGTCCCGAAACCAATCACCCACAGATACAGAGAGATATGTCTATGTTCATTAAAACAATCAGCAAAATGGTAAAAGCAACATAGAAAACATCCAAAAAATTTCTTTAATCTGTAAAAATTCTCCAACATTTTTCTCCCTCTCTCATCTGAGACATACAGAGAATTGCCATCCACTGCTATAAATCAACATTTATTATGTATAGCTGAGAAAAAAACTATCCCCAAAAGTGAACTGCTTTAAATAGCAAACATTTATTACACCACAGTTTCTATACATCAGGACTCCTTGTACAACTTAGCTGAGTCCTTCAGTTCAGGGTTGCTTAGAGAACTACAGTCAGACTTTTGAACAAGGCTGTGATCATCTAAAAAGCTGACTTCAGGGAAGATTGACTTCTAATTTCTCTCATGTGGTTATTGGCCAGAGATGATATCAGTTCCTTGATACATGGGTCACTCCCTAGAACAATTTATAGAATCGAAGCTTACTTTCTTCAGAGCTGGCAGGCAATAGAATGAGATAGAGTGCCCATGATGGAAGCTATCATCTTTTTGTAGTTTCTGATAACTGTTTTTTTATTTTCATAAATCTAAAATTTATGAGTATAACTTAACATTGGAAGTGATAGTCACAATTCTTGCCAAATGCTATTCATTAGTAGAGATTGAATCCTTATTTGAGGGAAGCCATTATACAGTGGCAATGAATAGGAGGTAACTATTGCTGTTACCTCCATGAGAGGTAATTATTGTGGTCCATTTTGGAGATCTTTCTCTTCCTCACTATCAGATTATGTAAATTGGATTAACAGACATCAATTCCCAAGTCACCTGTTCCCACAACTTTTACGAAAATTATAAAAGTTATGTATTTCCAGTTAGGTGTGTCAATGTCACAATTTTAGTCAATGACATATGGGCAGGATTCTGCTTGTGTTTTCTGAGAAAGTTTTGCATTTTTTATACAAGGAGAGATATATAGATATAATTGTCTCTGTTTCCTCTTTTTTTTTTTGAAAGTGGACATAATATCTGGCACTTTAGAAATCACCTCAAGGTGAAGAAAATAAACATGATGAAAAATTTTCACACACTAAAGAAGGTGGAGCAGAAAGACTGAAGCAACCAATGCCTCTGATGATGATCATCCTTGATACATTGGAACAAGTCAACAACTATGTCCTTGTTAAGTAAAAAACACCTCTATATTTAAGCAACTCAGCCATGTTTTTATCATTACTTCTGGATAGACTTTCCAACTGATGGAATATATCTTAGAGAATGGCTACCCATGCCAGTATTCTTACCACAGAGGGGCCTTGCAGGCTATAGTGCATGGGGTCACAAAGGGCTGGACATGACTGACTTTCTCTTCACTTTTCATCTTACATTAAATGGGATTATTTGACAGAAAATATTTTCCAAGATCTTTGGTTTTAATTCAACCGCATTCATACTATCTCCAAATTCACTTTAATGAATTTATACAGTTTAATCAAAGAGATATACCATGTTTTATGATCTGATTGCTCATTGTGTGACACCAACTTTCTGCTAATAAAAACAATGCTATAATAAAATCCCAGTAGCTTAATTATGAATAATATCCTTAAGGGCTTACCTGGGATAAAATTTTAGAAGTATTTCTGGATCAAAAGATAGGAATATTTTAAAGTTTATTTAGGACTGTTTCTTGGTTTGTTTTTTGATCAACACCTTGATAGATGGGGAAACAAATTGTATGCATGTTTTTACTCAAAAATTAGTATGTAAAAGAACCATTTAAAAGTGCCTTTTAGTATGAAATGAAGTGAAAGTGGCTTAGTTGCGCCTGACTCTTTGTGACCCCATGGACTATACAGTTCATGGAATGCTCCAGGCCAGAATTCTAGAGTGGGTTGGCAATCCCTTCTCCAGGGAATCTTCCCAACCCAGGGATCAAACCCAGGTCTCCTGCATTGCAGGCGGATTCTTTACCAGCTGGGCTACAAGGGAAGCCCTTGACTTTATTATATGTGTCTATATAAAAAATTATATTAGTTTAGAACTATTTTGATACAATGTATGAGCCAGAGGGTCTATTTTTATTTTCAAAAAGGTTAGCAAATAATATGTTATCATAAAATAAGTATATAAACACATCCAGCTATCTACACACACATGAAGTTGATCTAAAATACAACTAAAGATATTTTTTCCATGTTATTCTTTCAGACCAGTGCTATTAATTTGATCTATGTCTTTATGAAGCTTGTAGCAAAGTATTCATTTCACTAGTTTAAAATTATTAAAAAATTGTTGCATCTAGTCAGAAATCAGGTATAACGTTCCACCTATTCATAGATTATGTGTTGTCTCACACTTTATAGAATAAGTTCTTATAATTTTATTTCCAAATAAAGTTAATGGCTTGTGAATATGCTCTCTTACTGAACATTCAAGAATAATAATTATTATTTTATAGTTGGCTTAACTGGATTTTTATTGTTATAAAATAAAACAACCTACACATAATTAAAATATTATCACATCATTCTGGTAGATAATTGTAACATATATTTGTTGTTATTACAATGGCTTGAACATAGCACCCTATATATTATGTCCTTATATGTTATCATCTTCTGACTTTTAATGACAATTACTTTAATAATCAGCAATTAAGTTTGAGAGTTTCTGTTGATTACTACTATATTAGTACATATTAAAGATATGTGTTTAAAATATCCTAGTATAGCATTATCTATTTAATTAGCTTCAAGGAAGGCTGTAAATTAACTAATTAAATTCATTTTTATTATCTACTAACTTTATTTATGTGTAACTGGTTGACATTTCACCTTTTTCTATTGCTCTTAATGTAATATATTTGGTAGTAAATTTTCTAACCTTGAACTATTTTGCTATTGAAATGCATTTCACTTCTTTATTTTACCTTTCTAAAGGGCTATATTTTGCTGAATTTCATTACAATATTTAGCTATATTTCATAACCCAAAGTACTCTATTTATGACTTTTTTGCCTGAGTCATATGTTATGTAGGCTTTATGCAGAACACTTTTTATAACCTGGTATTCTTTATATACTGTTGATAAAATGAGTTTTATCTAAGGCATATAAGGAATGTTTCATATTAGAAGACATACTGGTGTAATTCCCACATTAATAAATTAAACAAAAAACGCATGTAACTATCTCAGACATGCAGATAAAAGAATAAGATACAAGAGTGAGCCAAGGAAGTACCAGAGGGGGTTTACAAGAGAATCCCAGGATTCTCTCCTGTCAATAGCCAGAATGACATATCATACTGTGGTTTAGGGCAGAGAAATCCATCTCCCTTTTCTGTGGGTCAGCCACCCTTAAAGCATGAAGAGATTGCAACCCCTGTGCTAAGATGCTCTCCCTACTTGGATCAAAGGATAAGTGAGAGGGTACCTCTAGAAGAATCTTCCACCAAAACTGTGACACTGGCAGCCTAGGGCAGCAAAAAGCACCCATCCTGGGACTTTCATCCTCCTCTGTGCCAGAGTCCAGGCCCTGGCTGGGGATATCTGGTGACCACAGTATCCATACCTCCTCTTACTGGTACAATTCAGTTGCTGCCCCTGAAGGATGGTGGCAGGCATCTTGGGGCATGGCCTTTAGTGTTAGTCAAGCTACAACTAAAGAATGTGAGTGGATGAGGGCTGATGTGCAGAAGGACAGGGAGCAGGAAAAAAAGAACTCATCCCAAGGAGAGGAGATAGGAGGGTGGTGGAATACAGGGTGGCAAATGAAACTAGGCTTCAAGCCACTCTCTGCTCCCTTCCCCCAAACCCCTGAAAATTTAATCCATAAATTTCATTGGAAAAATCATAATTCAAAGATAAAATGAAGAATTTCAATATAACAGCCACAGAGAATTCAAATTCCAGTTGCAGAGATGTGATACTGCACTGGTTTTAACATGAAACCAGTGCTGTATGTCTTTTCAACAGGGTGACAATGAAATCACAGTTTACTTTCACTCACCAATATGTTCGACTTTAAAAAGTAAAGCATATGGCCAATCTATCTAAAACTGAACAATTCTACTCCTATTAGACAGGCAAAAGAGATTTAACACATGCATTTCTACAAGAATCTATGTTCAAGGTATTCATTGCACCATTATTATATATTACAAGATGCTTTCATGTACATCAATGCAAAAAATGAATAGGAAAAACATAGAGATGTACTCTCTGGAGTTTTAAATGACAGATTATAGCTGCCATAAAAACATGAGTAGATCATAAAATCATAATTAATGGAGAAATATTAAAAATATAATAAGGTATATAAGACAATATTGAGCATGTAAGTTTAAAATTAGGTATATACAATACAAAAATACGTATTTTTCAGGCATGCAAGAAAAGAATATATTGATGTAAATTACAACAGTTACCTCTATGGCATAAGCATATAAAGAATATTGTACAGATTTAAAATGATCTGGAAAGGAAAAATAGGGAAAAGGAAGAGAACTCAATCTAAAATTGCAGGTAAGACTACAGAGGTAAGATATCATTCTCATTATATCATATCAAGTGTATATACCGTTAACATTTCTGACTGTTACTGATATTGACCTTGATCCCCTGGCTGAGGCAGCATTTGTCAAGTTTATCCTCTGTAAGTCACTCTCTTTTGTCCCACCCTACACACACACACACACACACACACACACACACACACACACACACATATCCACACACACATATATACAGTCTTTGGAAGGAAAGTCATTATGTGTGGTCCAACTCAAGTAGTCGTGCTCCACTATATCTGAGGCCAAGGTAAGCTACATAAACTTTTTGAAATTTTTCTGTATGAGATAATTACCTATTCTCCCCCTATCTACCTATTTACTTATTTTATCTGTAAAAAGAATAGATTCAGGAACATTTATTCTATATGTAATTACAATCTAGTATTATATTATTTTTTGCTCAAATTGTTTCAGTTTTGACAATTGAGAGCTCCTTTAGTTTGTTCCTATATGCCATTAATATACAGCAATAACCATGATTTAGGTGTCTTTTGCTTTTTTCCCTCTTTCCTTTCTGTTTTTCTTTTCTTTCTCATTTTTTAAAGCTATTTTTGAGAACCTCTTTACTTTCTTGCACTGCAAGATACCCAGATTCATCCTTTGTCTTTCCTAGAATCAGTCATTTCTCCAAGCAGATCTGGTTGCTTTTATTGGAAAACCATAATAGAAAACCAAGATCTGAAAACTAGACACACTTACAGCTACCAGGATATCATTACATCTAGGTCTTCTCTAATGACAAGAAAGAAAGAAAGATAGTGCTAAGTTGTGTTGACTCTTGTGACCCCATGGACTAGACTGCCAGGCTTCTCTGTCCATGGAATTCTCCAGGCAAGAATAATGGAGTGGGTTGCCATTTCCTTCTCCAGGGGATCTTCCTGACCCAGAAACTGAACCTAGGCCTTCAGCATTACAGGCTGATTCTTTACCAACTGCACTGTGATGTAAGCCCCTTAATGACAAGGGAGGGAAATAAATATATATACACTAAGCCATGTGTGTGCACATATCTGTAATTACTTCTATATGTAATTGTGTACATCATACTGAGCTAAATGTAATTCATACTGATGTCTCCAACTTTAATCCATTACTTTATTATTCATTTTAACCTTTTTTCTTGCCTATCTACAACATTTCACTCTATCAGTGAAAAGCATGGCTCTCAATATCTGCCATATACTTACTTAATTGCACGGTTCCACTATGCAAATAGTTTCAGAATCATGAACTCACAATCCCAATTGAAAACTCTTATCAATTTGAGAGAGTGCCTGTGGGCTTCCCAGGTGGTGTAGTGGTAAAGAATCTGTCTGCCAATGCAAGAGATGCAAGAGAAGGGGATTTGTTTCCTTGGTTGGTAAAATCCCCTAGGGAAGGAAATGGCAACCCACTCCAGTATGCTTACCTGGACAATCCCATGGACAGAGGAGTTTAACAGGCTATAGTTCAAAGGGTTACAAAGAGTAGGACATGACTGCTGCTGCTACGTTGCTTCAGTCGTGTCTGACCCTGTGCGACCCCATAGATGGCAGCCTACCAGGCTCCCCCGTGCCTGGTATTCTCCAGGCAAGAACACTGGAGTGGGTTGCCATTTCCTTCTCCAATGCATGAAAGTGAAAAGTGAAAGTGAAGTCGCTCAGTCGTGTCCGACCCTCAGCGAACCCATGGACTGCAGACTACCAGGCTCTTCCGTCCATGGGATTTTCCAGGCAAGAGTACTGGAGTGGGGTGCCACTGCCTTAGGTCACAAAGAAGGAACTAGAGTGGTTATATCCAATCCTTTGTATATTCAATTCCATTTGCCTTTAGACACACAGACCACTCAATTCAATGTGGTAATTACTTACGTCAGCACTCCTGTCCCCTATCCCATCAATGCATGTGCTTCCATCTGTAATTCAATTAGATTTCTTCTGTTACAGTTTGAATTTCATCCTAGGGGTCATCAGCCCTTTAAGTTACATTTAAAATTTTTCATAAATTAAGGTAAAATCTGCATGCAGTAGAGTTCTATGGGTTTTTACATCATATATAGTGTAATGTATACATTGCTACAGTATAATACAGAATAACTCCCCTGGCTTAAAATTTTATCCTATGCTTCACGTATCCAACACTCAATTTTTTACTACCCCGAATCCCTGACAACTGCAGATTTATTTAGCAACTCTACAGAACTGCATTATCTACAGTGTCATATAAATGTAATCATATAATGGGTAGCCTTTACAGACTAGCTTCTTTCATTTACCAACAGTTACTCAAGATCCAACTATGTCTTTGCGTATTTTACAGCTTATTATTTGATTTTGCTGAATAGTATTCCATTATATGAGTATACCTAAAGTTATTTATTTAGCCATCTTAGTGAACACCTTCAATGTTTCCAATTTTGATGATAAAGCTGCTGAAAACACTCACATGAAGATTTGTGTTTGGACATAAATATTTTTTTAAGTGTTAAGCTTGAATTTTTTTAAATAAATTTATTTGTTTTAATTGAAGTATTGGACATAAATTTTTAAATCATTTGAGTATATAAGACAGTAGGCTGAGTAATACTCTATTGTGTATATGTACCACAGCTTTCTTATCCATTCATCTGCTGATGGACATCTAGGTTGTTTCCATGTCCTGGCAATTATAAACAGTGCTGCGATGAACATTGGGGTACATGTGTCTCTTTCAATTCTGGTTTCCTCGGTGTGTATGCCCAGCAGTGGGATTGCTGGGTAATGGAGTATTACTCAGCCAGGAGAGGGAGAGGGTGGGATGATTTGGGAGAATGGGAATTCTAACATGTATACTATCATGTAAGAATTGAATCGCCAGTCCATGTCTGACGTAGGGTGCAGCATGCTTGGGGCTGGTGCATGGGGATGACCCAGAGAGATGTTGTGGGGAGGGAGGTGGGAGGGGGGTTCATGTTTGGGAATGCATGTAAGAATTAAAGATTTTAAAATTTAAAAAATAAAAAAATAAAAAAAATAAAAAATAAAAAATAAAAAAATAAAAAAAATAAAAAATAAAAAAATAAAAAAAATAAAATAAAATTATCCCTCCATAGTCATGGTTCCCCATCTGCAGATTTAGCCAAATGTGGATGGTGTAAGACTGTAGTTTGTACTGAAAAATAATCTGTGTCTCAGTGGACTACATAGCTGAAACTGATGTTATTTAAACATCAACTGTGTTTTGTAATTCTCAGTGTATAAATGTTGGAAAACTTTACAGGAATCACTCATAATAAATATTGATGTTTTTATGCTATTAAAGCAATATTAAAAAAATAAAAAATAAAAAAAAATAAAAAGAATTCATTTGAATCAGTTCTGATGAGATGGATGAAACTGGGGCCAATTATACAGAGTGAAGTAAGCCAGAAAGAAAAACATCAATACAGTATACTAACACATATATATGGAATTTAGGAAGATGGCAACGACTACCCTGTATGCAAGACAGGAAAAAAGACACAGATGTGTATAATGGACTTTTGGACTCAGAGGGAGAGGGAGAGGGTGGGATGATATGGGAGAATGGCATTCTAACATGTATACTATCATGTAAGAATTGAATCGCCAGTCTATGTCTGACGCAGGGTGCAGCATGCTTGGGGCTGGTGCATGGGGATGACCCAGAGAGATTTTGTGGGGAGGGAGTTGGGAGGGGGGTTCATGTTTGGGAACGCATGTAAGAATTAAAGATTTTAAAATTTAAAAATAAAAAACTAAAAAAAAAAAAAAAAGACAGTAGGATTGCAGTGAAAGTGAAAGTGATAGTGAAAGTGAAGTCGTGTCCAACTCTTTGTGACTCCATGGACTGTAGCCTACCAGGCTTCTCCATCCATGGGATTTTCCAGGCAAGAGTACTGGAGTGGGTTGTCATTTCCTTCTCCAGAGGATCTTCCTGACCCAGGGATTGAACCTGGGTCTCCCACATTGTAGGCAGATGCTTTACTGTCTGAGCCACCAGGGAAGTCTTTGCCACCCCATGGACTGTAGCCTACCAGGCTCCTCTGTCCATGAGATTCTCCAGGCAAGAATACTGGAGTGGGTTGCCATTTCCTTTTCCAGGGAATATTCCTGACCCAGGGATCGAATCAGGGTCTCCCGCATTGGAGGCAGATGCTTTAAGAAATAGACAAACTGTATACTAAAATGTTTGCAGCATTTTTCATTTCCACTAACAATATGTTAGAGTTCTGTAGCCTTGCATCCTTGCCAGGAACTGTCTACACTTGAATACTCTGCTTGAAATTATACTGCAATATGATTTATTTTCCCCATCCAACATCTAACTCTAGAAAGAATTGTTCTGTTTATAACAAATGTATGAGTACTGATCAACTGAGTATAGTATATACACATTGTGATTCTTAAAAATTTTTATGTATTTCTGCTACAATACAATGGTTTGTTAATGCACAAAACTAAAATCTAAATATGGTAGTGAAAGAAAGTGAAAATGAAAGTCGCTCATTCATGTCAGACTCTTTGCAACCCCATATGGTCCATGGAATTCTCTAGGCCAGAATACATGAGTGGGTAGTCTTTCCCTTCTCCAGGGGATCTTCCCAACCCAGGAATCAAACCCAGGTCTTCCTCATTGCAGGTGGATTCTTTACCAGCTGAGCTGCAAGGAAGCCCAAGAATACTGCAGTGCATAGCCTATCCCTTCTCCAGTGGATTTTCCTGACCCAGGAACCAAACTGGGGTCTCCTGCATTGAAGGCAGATTCTTTACAAACTGAGTTATCAGAAAAGCCCATAAACATGCTAGTGGTAATTGATAAATATTGCTATCACCCCTGCATTATTAAAAGGTACACTCAAAGGTATAAAACACTGCTAGAGATAGAAGTGTCATTTGAAGCTAGGGGTAATAGTTACCAGATCAAAAATCATTCCATTTTCTCAGTGCTTGGATTTGTGATACAATTACCATTTGTTCCAAACACTCATTCAGTTCAGTCTCTCGGTAGTGTCCGACTCTTTGCAACCCCATGGATAACAGCACACAAGCTTCCATATGCATTGTCAACTCCCAGAGCTTGCTTAAACTCAAGTCTATCAAGTCGGTGATGCCATCCAACCATCTCACCTCTGTTGTCCCTTTCTCCTCCTGCTTTCAATCTTTCCCAGCATCAGGGTCTTTTGGAAGGAGTCAGTTATTCACATCAGATGGCCAAAGTATTGGACCTTCAGCTTCAGCATCAGTCCTTCCAATGAACATTCAGGACTGATTTCCTCTAGGATTGACTGGTTTGATCTCCTTGCAGTCCAGGGGACTCTCAAGAGTTTTCTCCAACAAAACGGTTCTAAAGCATCAATTCTTCAGCACTCAACTTTCTTTATGGTCCAACTCTCACATCCATATATGACTACTGGAAAAACCATAACTTTGACTAGAAGGACCTTTGTTGGCAAAGCAATGTCTTTGCTTCCTAATACACTGTTTAGGTTTATCATAAATTTTCTTTCTAGGAACAACTGTCTTTTAATTTCATGATTGCAATCACTATCTGCAGTGACTTTGGAGCCTAGGAAAATAAAGTCAGTCACTGTTTCCATTGTTTCCCCAGCCGTTTGACATGAAGTGATGGGACCAGATGCCATGATCTTGTTGTTTTTGAATGTTGACTTTTAAGCCAGATTTTTCACTGTCTTCTTTCACCTTCATCAAGAGCCTCTTTAGTTCTTCTTTGCTTTCTGCCATAAGGTGGTGTCATCTGCATATCTGAGGTTATAAATATTTCTCCCAGCAATCTTGATTCCAACTGCACATCATTCAGCACAGCATTTCACATGATGTACTCTTCATATAAGTTAAATAAGCAGGGTGACAAAACACAGACTTGATCTACTCCTTTCCCAATTTGGAACCAGTCTGTGTTCCATGTCCACTTCTAACAGTTGCCTCTTGACCTGCCTGAGATTTCTCAGGAGGCAGGTAAGTAGTCTGCCTCTCATTAAGAATTGACAGTTTGTTGTGATCCACATAGTCAAAGTCTTTGACAGAGTCAATAAAGCAGAAGTAGATGGTTGTTGTTTGTTTGTTTGTTTGTTTGTTTCCTGGAAATCTCTTGCTTTTCCTATGATCCAATAGATGTTGGCAACTTGATCTCTGGTTTCTCTGACTTTTCAAAATCCAGCTTAAACGTCTGGAATTTCTCAGTTCATGTACTATTGAAGCCTAGCTTGGAGAATTCTGAGCATTACTTTCCTAGCATGTGAAATGAGTGCAATTGTGAGGTAGCTTGAACATTCTTTAGCACTGCCTTTCTTTGGGATTGTAATGAAATTTGACCTTTTCCAGTCCTTTGGCCACTGCTAAGTTTTCCAAATTTGCTGTCACATTAAGTACAGTAGTTTAACAGCATCATCTTTAAGGATTTGAAATAGCTCAGCTGAAATTCCATCACCTCCATTAGCTTTGTTCATAGTAATGCTTTCTAAGGCCCACTTGACTTCACATTCTAGCATATCTGGCTCTAGGCGAGTGATCACACCGTCATGGTTATCTAGGTCATGAAGATCTTTTTTGTATAGTTCTGTGTTTTCTTGCCACCTCTTCTTAATATTTTCTGCTTCTGTTCGGTCTATACCATCTCTCTTCTTTATTGTGCCCATCTTTGCATGAAATGTTCTCTGGGTATCTAATTTTCTTGAAGCAATCTCTAGTCTTTCCCATTCTATTTTTTTCCTCTATTTCTTTGCATTGATCACTTAGGAAGGATTTCTTATCTCTCTTTGGTATTCTTTGGAACTCTACATTCAGATTGATTCATCCTCCCTTTTCTCCTTTACTTTTCACTTCTCTTTGTTTTTGAAGCTACTTTTAAAGCCATCTCAGGCAACCATTTTGCCTTTTTGCATTCATTTTTCTTGGAGATGATTTTGACCACCACATCCTATACAATGTCATGAACCCGTATGCCGTTCAGTTCAGTTCAGTTCAGTTCAGTTCAGTTCATTTCAGTGGCTCAGTCGTGTCCGACTCTTTGCGACCCCATGAATCGCAGCACGCCAGGCCTCCCTGTTCATCACCATCTCCCGGAGTTCACTCAGATTCACATCCATCGAGTCAGTGATGCCATCCAGCCATCTCATCCTCTGTCGTCCCCTTCTCCTCCTGCCCCCCAATCCCTCCCAGCATCAGAGTCTTTTCCAATGAGTCAACGCTTCACATGAGGTGGCCAAAGTACTGGAGCTTTAGCTTTAGCATCATTCCTTCCAAAGAAATCCCAGGGTTGATCTCCTTCAGAATGGACTGGTTGGATCTCCTTGCAGTCCAAGGGACTCTCAAGCGTCTTCTCCAACACCACAGTTCAAAAGCATCAATTCTTCGGCGCTCAGCCTTCTTCACAGTCCAACTCTCAGGTATGACCTAAATCAAATCCCTTATGATTATACAGTGGAATTTCCAAACACTGTCAATAGGCATTATCTCATATAATGACACAACCAACACTTAGAAGTTATGCACTAACTCATCCCATGGAATTATTTTATTTTATAAATGAAATAAGGAATCCAAACTTCTGGCCCAACTCAGTAACAAATACATGTTATTCTGATGGAAGATATAATTAAAACACTTTGATTATCTTTGTTTCTAAGAAGAATAGATCAAATTAAGTGCACCTGTCCCTAGTATATCAAGTAAAAAGGAAGTAAAATGAACTATCTATAAAATTGTTCATTGCAATCTTTCTTTTAAATTATGAACATTAAATTTGACATATCTAAAACAATAATTAGTTTATATAAATACATATAAAATTAATAATAGCAATAATAGGAAACTCATTGTGTCAAAAGATAAGAAAATTGTAATTGACTTTTCAATTAACAAAGAGTTTCTGCGATAATGTAGACAAAGTGGTAAAATAACTTTTTTTCTTTAGATTTGGAATGAGTTGTATTTGACTGATAGTGGACAATTTTTTCTATAAATTTTAACTTGGTCATAAGAGCTGAATTGGCAATGAGGCCCTGGGCTATTCAGATTATTGAACATTTTGTTATCAAAAAGGCAGGAGTGCTAGTGATAATGGCATGTACAAAAAGTTCATTTAGATTTTTCAATGACATCTTACAGAAAAACCTGAACAAACTTTTTAGGCCAAACAATATCTATGGGGACAAAAATGACAAAGAAACACACTGGGCTCGTTTCTAGCTTTGTATGAGTATTTTGGTTAATTATGATCATAAAATATTTAAGTATGGCCATTCTTTAGAAAGGAATACTTAATTTTTGGTTTACAGGATCTGCAAAAAAAATTATTGCAAAAGGTAAACTGATTGGCTAAGGTTAGAGAGTTAGCCATTAATTAAATCCATGTGGTTTTTTTTTTTGTTGTTGTTGTTGTTTGTTTGTTTTCTTTTACCAAGAATGAATTTATATATTATGTGCTATTAGGTGAGAAGACATTGCAGTTTTCACAGAGTGGAACAAGACATTCAGGTAGACTTGAGTTATAAAATTGATCTTTATTTTTTTTTTTTTATTTTTCAGGCTATCACTAATTTTTAGGGCTCATAGGAAAAATAGGTGCAATTTTTGGCTATGGACAGACAATGATGATTCATGCAAGATAAATAATTGCAGATATGAAGAAAGTTATATAGTGACTGAGATACAACTTAAGGCCAGAACGATTTAGTGATGGAGATAAAACCTAAGAAAATATCTTTATCAGTACTACTTGGTTATATTATTTTGGATCTACTTTCAAATTTTGTTTAAAAAATATGTGAAATTAAATAACATCATATTCAGCTAAGAAGTTCCCCTTGGTGGTAAAAAAAAAAAAAATACCTTATAACTTTTGAATGAATTCAGTGCTTTCAAAGGAATGAACTATCAATTTCAACTAGTTATTTTAGAGCATTTAAATTCCAGCATGGGGAGGGTATTCTAGCCCTGGAGGTCTGAAATGCAGGGCTGTACATGTTTTCTTCACTTAGACAGACATAAATCCCAAAGTGACACCAGCATGTTACCTTTTACTATATTTCCCACTGGAGTGATTCAGACTTTTGACTTACATAGTTGTCTACAACTGCTGAAAATTGATTTATCCTTGTTGATGAGTGAACTTGCTGACCAAACTGCTAAGGGGAAATATTTTTAGAGTAGTAATTCTTAGCAGAGTTTTTTTTTTTTTTTAATTTCTTTGTCTTTGAGTTTTATTAACTTATTTTTTAATGTCTTTATGTCCCTCAAATGATTTGTAAGTTATCAGATATTTATTAGGAAATACATATATATGACAAAATAAATCTCAGTGAGTAAAAAAGGATGTGGGATTTAAAACTAAGTCACTCATCTCCAATTCCCCCAATGCTATAGCTTTTCTTCACAAGCAATCACTATGACTATCTTATTAAATATATTTCTACATATGTGTGTATATACTTTTTAATATCTATAACACAAATCGTAGCATAGTTTCACACTGTTTTACATCTTTCATTTTTTCCTGTTCTTAACCATGGAGTAGTTAATATATCTATATATTCCATAACAAAATATATAAAGTAGGGAAGATAGATAGCTAGAAAATACACAAATGTGCCTAGTTATATTCAGAAACCAGATAGCGTCTATTTTGTGGATGCTAAGTCACATCAGTCGTGTTTGACTCTTTGAGTTCCTATGGGCTATCTCCTGCCAGGACTCTCTGTCTATGGGATTCTCCAGTCAAGAATACGGGAGTGTGTTGCCATTTTGTCCTCCAGGGGATCTTCCCAACTCAAGGTTTGAACCTGGCTCTCTTAATATCTCCTACATTGGCAGGCAGGTTCTTTACCACTAGCACCACCTTGGAAGCCCTTTGATTGCTATTATAAAACATATATCAATAGCTAATCATTATTTGCATTCACATATATAAATATGTATGCATATAACATATAATCAGAAGGTATGCTTATCACATATAATCAGAAAGTATGCTTATCATGGGACTTACCAGGTGGCACAGTGATAAAAAAAAATCCACCTGCCAATGAAGGAGGTGCAAGAAACGCAGGTCCGATCCCTGGGTGAGAAAGATCCTCTGGAGTAGGAAATGGCAACCAGCTCTAATATTCTTGCCTCTTCCCCTCACTCCTATTACTATCAACTATTATTATTATTATTTTTTTTACTATTGCCATAGTTTTGCCTTTTTTAGAATGTCATATAGTTGGAATCACACAATTCGTATTAACTTTTCTTACTTAGTAACATTAATTTAAGTGTCCTACATGTATTTTCATGGCTTCTTTCTTTCTTTTTTTTTAAAGGTATTTGAATGTTTTATTCGAGGGAGGAGGTAGGGGGGTTCAGAATGGAGAACACGTGTATACCTGTGGCGGATTCATTTTGATGTATGGCAAAACCAATACAATATTGTAAAGTAATTAACCTCCAATTAAAATAAATAAATTTATATAAATGTTATGGGCTTATTTCTTTTCATCAATGAATAATAATACATCTTATGCATGTATACCAGTTTAACCATTCATCAAAACTAGAAATTTATAGTCCTGCTTTTAGGTCTGTGATTCATTTATAACTCATTTTTGTGAAGGGTGTAAGGTCTGTGTCTAAATTCTATTCTGTTCACATGTAAATACACAGTAACTGAAGCATCATTTGTTGAAAGAAAAACCTTGCTCCCTTGTATTGCCTTTTTACTCATTTGTCAAAAAACATCTGACTACATTTATGAGTCTATTTCTGGGCTCTCTATTCCATTGATCAACTTGTTTATCTTTTCACTAATACCATACTGTAGCTATAATTAAATTTTAACAATAATCTACTGCAACCAACATATCTAAAATTTATTAGTTTTAATTATACTTATTATACTACATAAGTGGGCTTCCCTGAGAGCTCAGTTGGTAAAGAATCTGCCTGCAATGCAGAAGACCCCAGTTCAATTTCTGGATTGGGAAGATCTGCTGGAAAAGAGATAGGCTACCCACTCCAGTATTCTTGGCTTCCCTGGTGACTCAGCTGATAAAGAATACACCCGCAATGTGGGATACCTGGGTTCAATCCCTGAGTTGGGAAGATTGCCTGGAGAAGGGAAAGGCTACCTACTCCAGTATTCTGGCCTAGAAAATTTCATGGACTATATAGTCCATGGGCTCACAAAGAGTTGAACACAACTGAGCAAATTTCACTTTCACACTTTTCATGACACATATGTAAACTGATAGAATGTCACCAGATGAAAACTCTATCTTCCCATGTAGTTACCAGCAAAAACTACCCAACAATCTAAAGAAAGATTAATGTCTCTTAAGACTGTAAAGCCCCTCAATATGAGTACGGACTTCTAAAGTAATTGAAAGCAGCAGTTAGCCCTCCTATGGAGGTGAATGTCCCCCTCACACACACACTGCTGTCTCCTCCTTATCAATTACTCCACAGGTTCACTGAGGTATAGTTAACACACAATAAAGTGCACATATTTCAAGAGTACAGTTTGATAAGCTTTGACAAATCCATGCTGCTGCTAAGTTGCTTCAGTCGTGTCCAACTCTGTGTGACCCCATAGACGGCAGTCCACCAGGCTCCCCTGTTCTTGGGATTCTCCAGGCAAGAACACTGAAGTGGGTTGCCATTTCCTTCTCCAATGCATGAAAGTGAAAAGTGAAAGTGAATCGCTCAGTCGTGTCCGACTCAACGACCCCATGGACTGCAGCCTACCAGGCTCCTGTGTCCATGGGATTTTCCAGGCAAGAGTACTGGAGTGAGGTGCCATTGCCTTCTCCAGACAAATCCATAGATGAGTAAAATTATCACCAAAATTGCAATGCTGAACACATTTTTTACCCCTAAAAGTTTCCTCATGCCCTTTTATACCCATTCCCTTCTGCCCTCCTCAAGGACTTCTTCCTTCAAGCAATGACTGCTTTGCTCTTTGTCATTTAGTTTGCATTTTCTAGAATTTTTTTATGAATGAGAATGTGATATGCATGCTTTTGTTTAACTCCTTTCATTTAGCTTAATATTTTTTGTACTGATCCATACTGTTTTGTGTATCAGTAGTTCATTTACTTGATTCCTAAGTAATATTCCATTGTATGACTGTACCACAATTTCTATAACCATTTATCTATTGATGAATATTTATATAGCTTGCATTTTTGGTCATTACAAATAAAGCTGCTATGAGTATTCAAATATAAATATTGTAAAGACGAAAAGTTGTTTTTCTCTTACACAAATGCCTATCAGTAGAATGGTTAAATCATATAATTGATATATTTACCCTTTTATGAAATTGTTAATTTTTTAAAGTGGTTGTATGAGTTATCATGTCCACCACCAAAGTTTATAAGAATTCTGGTTCTTCCATATTTTTGCCAATACTTGGTATGGTCTAGCATTTTAACTTTAGCCATTTTAACGTGTATAAGTAAGTTTGCTATCTTCCTTGAATGACTTAGATGTCCATGATGATGGAGTTTCAGGAGAAACTTTTCTCTTATTTTTTTATTTTTCTACTGTTTAATAATGTTGATCATATACTCATGAATTTATTTGTCATCCATATATTTTCTATGGTTATTTTAAAATATATTTTGCCCATATTTAATGGCTGCTTTCTCTCCCTCCCCTTTTACTTGGTTTAATAGTTCTTCATAGATTAGAGATACAACCCTCATATCAAGTACATGCATTACAATTATTTTTTCACAGTCTCCGAAAAGTGCCTTTTGATGAAGAGATGAAGTTTTAAATTTTGATGATATCCAATTTATCAGTTTTTCTTTCATTGATCATTCTGTTGATGTTATATCAAAGATATCTTTGGGTTAAACCAAAGACACAAATATTTTTTCCCCTGTCATCTTCTAGAATTTTGGTAGCTGTAGATGTTACATTTAGTTTTAGCATCCATTAGTTAATTTTCACATATGGTATGAGGTATGGATGGAAGTTCATTTATTTGTGTATGCATATCGAGTTGATCTAACACAAGCTGTTGAAAAGACTACCCTTTCTCCACCAAATTTCCAATGACAGTTTAGTCAAAAATCCATTGCCCATACATGTGTAGATCTATTTTTCAACTCTGTTCCATTGCATTGATATATATTTTCTACCTTTATATCAATACCAGATAGTTTTGGGTAGAATAAATCTTAAAGCATTTTGGTGTTAATTTGCCAAATATCAGTTTTTAACATTATTTTGCTTATTCTAGGTTTTGTGTTTCTTGATAAGTTTTAAAATCAGGTTTTAAATTTATTCAAAAAATTTTGGTGAGTTTTTTTTTTAACTGAAAAATTTTAATATAAAGATCAAGTTGGACAAAATTTTTGAAGCTTTCTGGAATATTCTTTGGAAATTTTTGGATTTATGGCTGTTTAAACTGTTGATACAGAGAGCTGACTCTATTCTGTCTGCTTCCCTCTCAGCTCATTTTAGACATGAGGAAAACACTGATCCTGTTAAGTCATTTTGGATAGAAGAAGAAATTCACCCACTGTTCTTTATTAACAAGTCAAAAATATAACTTTTTAAATGTGTGAATCTATTATAAATTCCAAGTTAGTAAAACCAATACTGAGATAAAATATCAACTCATATTAATAAAATTATAGATTAAATTATATTTTTATTCCTTTTAATGAACCATAATCAATAATATATTAGGGATAAATATTTTTGCCATCAATTGATATAAACTATAAACTCTAGAGCTATGGCTAAGTGTATTATTTTATTTATCAGTTATTAATAACACAAACTAATTTTAATAAGTATTTTCTGATTTTCAGAAATGATTTTTCCCCCAGAATCTAAAGTTTTCCATCTTCCTTTAATGTCCATGGTGATGGAGTTTCTGAAGAAATTTTCCTGTTATTTTTCTTCAGTTTCATCAGATGTTTCTAGGAATATAGTCATAAAAATCTCCAAGAAAGCTGTATAATTTTATAGCACAATAATATATCTCTTATGGATATATAGAGGCTAATGTAAGAAAAAAAACATATTTTAGAGTAAAATTGGCTGATTCTTTTTTAAGCTAGATGTTACGATAGTCCACATAATATTGTTACATTATATTATATTGAGTCAATATGTATTTTAAAATGTATTTTTTCAAATCAATTTTCCTAATCACCTTGAAGTTTAATAATCTCTTTTTAGCAAGCGAAGTTATCAGAAACCCTATTATAATTTCATGTTAAAAATATAAAAATGGAAGAAAATCTGAATGAAGATTGCATCACTTTAATGAGAACTAGATTTCTGAGACATAAAGAGCCTTAAAAGTCTTGAGGCATTTTATTAATACCATAATATAAGTAATAATATATCATAATGTAACATTGTAGAAATGTGTAAAGTTACTGGTGTTTTCATTTAAAATTGAAAGGATATTGAAAGCACAATAAACATGCAACAATATAAAACGTAAATTCCACATACCCAAACAGTATTCACAATACTTCAATATTGTACAATCCTTAATATTCAAAAGTTATAAAGCTGTGTGTTTATTTTTTATCTTATTTATCTTATTACATTTCCAATAAGTTGCATAGAGTATAATGCTCCCATTGTATAGAAAACCCCATTGTGTAGACTACCATGCTACTACTATATTCCTTTGAAAGATTTTCACTCTGAAGATTATACAATGACATATTATTTTATCATAGTGACTTCAAACATATCAACATATTTCCAGTATAATCTCAATAAATTTTAAGCAATATTAATTGATTTTAAAATTAAATATTTTATGACATCATTTTTTCTTAGAAAATTGATACAATGTGCTGGTCTTTGAAATCAGTCAATTTGCTGTGTCAGATCTATCATTTATGCACTGTCTCCACAGTTCTAGAGGAGAAAAAACCTTTCTCTGTATCAATACCCTCTGATAAAATAATTTCAAATATTTATACTTTAGCACGTCTAACCAAAGCTTTCTTGCCCTAAGAGAGTAGGCATTTCAATTAAATATTGAGTTTAAAAGAACCACATATTCCCCAAATGAGAAAGAATGATGAATACTTGGAGATCAGATGAGAAAAAAAAAATTAGTAAAGAATAAGGAGTTATTTCATCATAAAACATGTCCAGTTAAATTTGTGTAGGAAGAATCATTGTACTTCTCTGCACCTGATATTTAATGATGGCCAATATGTAAGATACTATAGTAATAAAGAAAGAAATGGAGATGTAACACCAAATGTAACTTTTCCTTAGTTAGGTCTTTTCTAAGGGATTAGAAACATTCCCCTTGTTCCATTTCAAAGATAAATTTTGTTGAATTAAATAAATACACGTTTCATTGGATGGCTCCTTAATTTGGTGTATTCACAGCAACTACTTTGTATCGGTAACCCTAAACAACAACAAGAACATTTTCATGATAACTCTGCTAACTTACACTTGGAAAGATATTGAACAACAATTCACTGTTCAAAGCAATTTTAATTAGTTCCAGTGTTACACGCAGTATAATTCCTTAATGAAACTACATAGGCTGTTTCATTTGCCTTTTAACAGAGTACTGCAGCAACTTCATTCTTTTTTTTTTTGTAACTAAGGAATCCTGCCAGCTGAAGTCCCAGTACAATTGTTGCTTTAACAAAGTGCTCTATATATGTCAACAAGAAAATACAGGAACTACTGTATAATAAAGCTGTCATGGTAACCCAGTTGTTACATTACAACTGCTACTTCTGGCAGAGATATCTAGACAAACGTGCTGATTAACAGTGTCTTGGTAGCCAACACAATTAGAGTCAACTTTCCTTTTTCTACTATATAATCGGTGATTTTAATGGTTGAAAAGTATTTGGTTATGTTTTCATCCAAATTACAGAGATGAAATGTAGGAATACTGTTTTAATAGAAATATGAACAACTTCAGATACTTTAAACAATAGCAACAAAAAATCTCTATACCTTTCTCTCAATTTTGCTATGAAATTTAAAATTCTCTAAAACAATTATCTTTGTAAGTAAATCAATCAATTGATGTTTTAAATAACAAAGGGGAAGGGAAATGGCATTTATTGAGTGACTATCATGTATCTAGTCTTTTAGTTACACTATTTCAATACTATCTCAAATGCATTGACAGAAGGTAAAGATTACTTTTTTAAAAAATGAAGAAATGCTATTCTAACAGTTTAGCCCAGGCCACATGATTTTATCTGACAAAACTGGATTCACAATAAATTCAGACTTAATATAAAACTCTTCCTTTACACTTGTTGCATATGAATATACACATGTGTGCTAAGTCACTTCAGTCTTTCCGACTCTTTGCAAACCAATGGACTGTATAGCCTGTCAGGCTCCTCTGTCCATGGTATTCTCCAGACAAAAATACTGCAGTGGGTTGCTGGGCCCTCCTCCAGGGGATCTTGCCTACCCAGGGATGGAACATGCATCTCTTTTTCTCCTGCATTGGCAGGTGGGTTCTTTACCACTAGTGCCACCTAGGAAGCTGGAATACACACGTATATAACTATAAACCTAAATAGAACATTACACATAGATAAGAAAAGTGAAAGTTGACTTTTTTATTTTTATATCTGATATGTTATTCCTCAAAAATTCCCAACAATCTGAGTGGAGAAAATTAACTTTATCTTAAACTAATCAATTAATTGAATTCAATAGTATAAGAATGGATTAAGCAAACTTTTTATTGAAACATATATTTAAAAAGCATGCACAAATCGTGAACATCCAGCTTGATAAATTTTAAAAAACTGAGTTATATCCATATGATCATCCAGATCAAGGCTATTATGATAGCCTATGCATCGGTGAGTATGTGTCATAGATGTCTTGTTCACGCTTAGTCACTCAGTCTTGCCCAACTCTTTGTGATCCCATGGACTGTAGCCAACCACGCTCCTCTGCCCATGGAATTCTCCAGGCACGAATATTATAGGTTGCCATTTCCTACTCCAGAGGATCTTCCCAACCCAGGAGTCAAACCCATGTCTCCTGCTTCTGCTGTGATGAAGAACCCACCAAAAAAAAAAAAAAAGCTCCTGTGATAGCCAAGATCAACTCCATTCAAAGGCAATCCCAGTTAAAATTTCAGCAATTTATTTTATGGATATCTTCAAATGATTGTAAAGACGATATGCAGATAACCCAGAATAGTCAACACATTGAAAAACATAGTTGGAGGACTAATGCTACTCAATTTCAAGGCTAACTACAAAACAACAGTAATAAATACACTGTTACACTGACCAAAAAACAAACAGCTCAATGCAACAGATTAGAGAGCCCAGAAACAGACCCTCATAAATATAGTCAATGGATATTTGACAAAGCAGCAAGGTAGTATGATAGAACAAATTAATCTTTCAACAAACAATGCTGGAACTGGACATCAACATGCAGGGGGAAAAAAAAAAAAAAAAAAGAAAGGATCCAGACATAGAATTCACTATGAACTCAAAATGGATCATAGGCCTAGAGGTAAAATGCAAAGCTATAAAACTCCTGGAAGACAATCTAGGAGAAAATCTACATACCCCTGGGTATGATGATAATTTTTTAGATGAAATACCAAAGGTGTTATTTCTGAGAACAATCATTGATAAGCTGGATTTTATTAAAATTAAAAACATTTGTAAAAGAATGAAACTAGATCACTTCCTAACACCACATACAAAAATAAACTCAAAATGGATTAAAGATCTAAATGTAAGGCCAGAAACTATAGAAACTCCTAGAGGAGAACATAGGCAAAACACTCTCTGACATAAATCACAGAAGGATCCTCTATGATTCACCCCCCAGAATTCTGGAAATAAAAGCAAAAATGAACAAATGGGATTAAAAGCTTCTGCACAACAAAGGAAAATATAAGCAAGGTGAAAAGACACCCTTCGGAATGGGAGAAAATAATAGCAAATGAAGCAACTGACAACTAATCTCAAAAATATACAAGCAACTTATACAGCTCAATTCCAGAAAAATAAACAACCCAATCAAAAAATGGGCCAAAGAACTAAATAGACATTTCTCCAAAGAAGACATACGGATGGCTAACAAACACATGAAAAGATGTTCAACATCACTCATTATCAAAGAAATGCAAACCAAAACCACAATGAGGTACCACTTCACACCAGTCAGAATGTCTGCGATCCAAAAGTCTGCAAGCAATAAATGCTGGAGAGGGTGTGGAGAAAAGGGAACCCCCCCTACACTGTTGGTGGGAATGCAAACTAGTATAGGCGCTATGGAGAACAGTGTGGAAATGCCTTAATAAATTACAAATAGAATTGCCATATGACCCAGCAATCCCACTGCTGGGCATACACATCGAGGAAACCAGAATTGAAAGAGACACATGTACCCCAATGTTCATCACAGCACTGTTTATAATAGCCAGGACATGGAAACAACCTAGATGTCCATCAGCAGATGAATGGATAAGAAAGTAGTGGTACATATACACAATGGAGTATTACTCAGCCATTAAAAAGAATACATTTGAATCAGTTTTAATGAGGTGGATGAAACTGGAGCTGATTATACAGAGTGAAGTAAGCCAGAAAGAAAAACACCAATACA
Source organism: Capra hircus (assembly GCF_001704415.2). Classification (NCBI taxonomy): domain Eukaryota; kingdom Metazoa; phylum Chordata; class Mammalia; order Artiodactyla; family Bovidae; genus Capra; species Capra hircus. The sequence continues at coordinate 103,629,426 of NC_030808.1, forward strand.
AGATTTCACAATACTTAATGTTACACTAATTCTATGTTTGATATATCATTTTGTTTTTCATTTTTTTTTTAATCTGAAACTAGCAAAGAATAAGCTGAAATCGTATAACCTGAAAGTAAAAGTAAAAACCAAAAAAAAAAAAAAAAAAAGAAAAACACCAATACAGTATACTAACACATATACATGGAATTTAGAAAGATGGCAATGATGACCCTGTATGCAAGACAGCAAAAGAGACACAGATGTGTAGAGCAGACTTTTGGACTCAGAGGGAGAGGGAGAGGGTGGGATGATTTGGGAGAATGGCATTGAAACATGTATACTATCATGTAAGAAACGAATCGCCAGTCTATGTCCAATGCAGGATACAGCATGCTTGGGGCTGGTGCACGGGGATGACCCACAGAGATGCTATGGGGAGGGAGGTGGGAGGGGGGGGTTCATGTTTGGGAACGCATGTACACCCGTGGTGGATTAATGTCAATGTATGGCAAAATCAATTCAGTATTATAAAGTAAAATAAAGTAAAAATAAAAAATAAAAATAATGAAAACATTGGCTCTGCAGAAGACAATGTCAAGAGAATGAACAGAAATCCCACAAATGAGAGAAAACATTACAAAATATACACTGATTAAAGGCTGTCATCCAAAATATATATTAAAAAAAAAAAAAACAAACCTTAAAACTCAACAATAGAAAAACTTGTATTTAAATATGGGCCAAAACCTTAACAAAGATTGTATAGTCAATGTGCCCCAACTGTTAGCAGGGTATATAAATAAGTTGTCATTATATTTAGCCTCTGCATACCTATAGGAAAATGGAAAATAAATATGGCTATATTATTTGTATAATTAATTAAATGGCTAGAAATTATGAGTCATATGCTGCTTTATTTTTCCACAATAGAATGATTATTTTCATCTGTGAAAGAAATATTCTAAATATCTTGTACTTTTGTCTGGAAATTTTAAGGGATTACACTGTGCTCTCCAAGGAGACAGGCCATTTTAATCTGACTAGTTTATGGAAAAACTGATTTTTAAAAGGATTGATGAAGTGGACTGGGAATACATATTATAAAAACTGTAAACATATTCTTTCTGGTTCCTAGCAATAACACCAGAAATCAACAATGTGTCCTGTGTGGTCCACTGCTCCCTTGGAATCAGACAGAATGTACTTACTAAACTGTGAAATGCTGGGAGGCTTCAATCAGAAAGCTTTTTAAAAGTGTAAGCAGGAATCATTTTTATCAATTTTTTTGAAGCAAGAAAGGTTTTCTGAGTTCAGAATCAGTTTTGGGGTTACTTTTTCTTGAAAAAATTTAGGAGTTAACTAGACTTTTGCCACCATAAAAACTAAATATATGAAGCTGAGGGAAAGTCAGAGCAAACAAAAGTTGGACTATTATATAGAAGTAAGTGACCAGTGACACTTTTCTGATTAGCAATAGAGAAAATAAACTCCTCTTTTAGGAGTTTGAACTAGGAAAATAGAAATTTAAACCTTGCCAATACTTAAATTGGCACTGAGTATACTGAGCGAGTTCACTCTCACTTTTCACTTTCATGCATTGGAGAAGGAAATGGCAACCCACTCCAGTGTTCTTGCCTGGAGAATCCCAGGGATGGGGGAGCCTGGTGGGCTGCGGTCTATGGGATCGCAGAGTCAGACACGACTGAAGCAACTTAGCAGCAGCAGCAATTTAATACTACAATATAAACTCTCAAGCAAAGACTAAAATTTGACATAGAAGAGATTAAAAGAAAAAAGTGTTATAAACTGGGCCATAACAATTACAATATATTGAACAGATTATACATCAAACTGTATACGGGCATTATTCTATAATGCATGCAAATACGTGTATCTTTACATAAAAATACATGAATGAATTCTCAGGGTAAGATTTCCTTGATTCAATTTATATGAATCTGGTTTTCAAAGATTTGGCAAATTAAATAACAATGGTTATCTACCATATTTTCTCTTTATTTTTAAAAATAACAACAGAAAAGTGACATTAAGCTGTGATACCTGTTTTGTATATACATGAATTGAATACGTATTTTTGTATTTCAGTGCTGAAATCAAAATTTGAGTAGGCAAAACCAAGCTATAAGAAAACAGATTTAGAATTAAAAAGAATAAGTGGAAGGGAAGAATTATTAACAATTAAATCAAGAGATAGATAGTATATTGAGAAATAATTTATAGTGAAGAATATCAAAAGGGAGTGAAGGGAGAAGATCTTACATAGTAAGGAGTCATTTTCTTCTCTTTTTCTCAGACATGATACCATGAATTCTGTTTTCAACACTTTATCTGGGCCCTAAATTTTGAACAACTCCTTGCTTCTGCAAGAAGATTCATATTCCACTGTTGTTATGGGCTGAAGTATATCTCTTTAAAATTCTTATGTTGAAGCCCCCAATTCCAAGTACCAAAGAATATAAGTGTATCTGGAGAGAAGTCATTGTAAAGGAAATTAAAATAAGTTCATTAGGATGGGCCCTAATCCAATCTAAGTATCCTTATGAGAAGAGGAAATTTGGACACAAAATGAAGGCATCAGGGGTACATGCGCACGGAGAGAAGGCAACAGTCTGCAAGCCAAGGAGAGGGGCCTGGGGAAAAATCAAACCTTCTGATACCTTATCGTGGACTTCCAGAATTATGAGAAAAATTTGTTTGTTTAAGTCACTTCATCTGTGGTATTCTGTTATAGCAGTATGAGCTAACTTCACTGCTAACCTGGGAACAATCAGCTGAGCATTATTTGGTGTACAATCCCTAATCCTAAAAAGACTAAAACTAGGAAGAGGAAAGGGAACAGTTGACAGCCATGTACTCCCCAAAGTTCATTGATTCAAACAAGTAAGAAATTCTCAATATTCCTCGTTATTTGGAATTGTTTAAAATATTCAGATCTCTGTAAAACTTTCTTTTCTCGACCCCTCAATTGTAATGACTTCCCATTTAATTGAATTTTCTTGCTGAAATGTATCCTTTGAAGCCAGCTTTGATATTGTATTTTGACAACGTTAAAGTTTTTATGTGGAATGCATTCTTACTGATTAAAGGAATGCATATTTTGCCAAAAAATCATCAAGGATGAAACAAATTATTTTGAGTGCTTTTTAATCCCTGAATGTTTTCTTCTTATGTTCTCATTTGAAATCTGCATTTCCCTCAAGGCCCAGTTCATGTCCTAAAGTCTTTCACAGCACACTCTGTTCAAGCCTCCTCCAGAGCTCTGTACTTCACAGACAAGGATTTCTCTTTTTACTTGTCTTCCTTCACCACAGGAAAAGCTTCTTAAGATAGGGACCAACATGTCTTATTAATCTTTGGGTCCCAGGTTTAGCTAAGTGACTGGAATGCAGTTAGTGGACAACTAAATTTTATTGAACAAACTTTAGTCTGTTTATTCCACATTACAGAAATATTTGCTTTCTAAAACTACCTATGGCACTTTAAGAGAAACTCTACCTAGAAATATTTTAAGTGAAACTTTATAATATTCTTTATAAGTTTGATATTAAATATATTTACATATCTAGCAAAGTGTTTGTGAAACCAAGATTAAAAAGCAAATTTATACACACTTACATAATGCATATTTAAATATGTACCATGCACATTCAAATATGTATGTTCTATAACATTTGAAGTGAGTAGTAACATTTTACCTTAGAGAATTCGAGGGGAAAGTTAATAAATGAATATATCTAAAGTCCACAGAACTAACTTAAACTTTGTGGTCAATGCTGGGCTTCTTTTTATGAAGAAGCTATTTCACATGCTGCATTTTAATCAACCTGAGTACTTTAAACATATGTAACTTAACCATCAATAATAACTTGATCATAATTAATGGTACATTATAATACCAATGAGTCTACTTGGTTCCTTTATCAAACACTTTGAGAAAACATTTTTACATTATTAATAATGCATTCCATTAGAGAAAGAAGTGATATAATAAAATGTATACAGAGCCCTTTGAAATTACTATACTCATATACAAAAATGTGACTATATGCATATATAAGATGATATAGTTTGAAAGAAAGATGAAATACTTTTTGCTTATTTAGAACTGTAAAAGCAATGTGTAATATTTTACTCTTCATAATACTGTATTGATGAGCCCTTTCACTGAGCTGTTAACCAGAATAATAGATGCATTTACCTGTCTCATACATATAGATTTTGTGTAGTTTTCTGTTATCATTGATACTGCACTGTTGAAGAACTTGTTGTGTTTTTTATGTTTATATTAAATTATTTTATTCATAGTAGGGATACTGTGTCTAAATTTAAAAATATAATTCTGATGCTTATAAAACTAGACTGTATCTACTCTGATATGTATCATGTATTTTTAATTCTTGGATAATTAGAAGCAGATTTGTTTTCTCTCTCAGTTAAGTTCAGTTGCTCAGTTGTCTCCGACTCTTTGCGACCCCATGAATTGCAGCACGCCAGGCCTTCCTGTCCATCACCAACTCCCAGAGTTCACTCAGACCCACGTCCATCAAGTCAGTGATGCCATCCAGCCATCTCATCCTCGGTCGTCCCCTTCTCCTCCTGCCCCTAATCCCTCCCAGCATTAGAGTCTTTTCCAATGAGTCAACTCTTCACATGAGGTGGCCAAAGTACTGGAGTTGAAGCTTTGGCATTAGTCCTTCCAAATAAATCCCAGGGTTGATCTCCTTCAGAATGGACTGGTTGGATCTCCTTGCAGTCCAAGGGACTCTCAAGAGTCTTCTCCAACACCACAGTTCAAAAGCATCAATTCTTCGGCACTTAGCTTTCTTCACAGTCCAACCCTCACATCCATACATGACCACAGGAAAAACCATAGCCTTGACTAGACGGACCTTAGTTGGCAAAGTAACATCTCTGCTTTTCAATATGCTGTCTAGGTTGGTCATACCTTTTCTTCCAAGGAGTAAGCGTCTTTTAATTTCATGGCTGCAATCACCATCTGCAGTGATTTTGGAGCCCCCCAAAATAAAGTCTGACACTGTTTCCACTGTTTCCCCATCTATTTCGCCATCGCTTCTCGGCCTTTTGGCTAAGATCAAGTGTGTGTGTGTGTTTTCTCTCTAGGTGCAGTTAAATAAATGGAATTCAAATCTTTGAAGAAAGTAGATTGCCCAGCCATCCATCTGTAATGTTTGAGGCTGCAAATCAGTTATCATAGTGTGTTTTCAGGATTATAGGTTCTAGTGAGACAGTGATGTAACTACTGGCATGAGAGGTGGGAGTGGCAGACAGAGATGAGACTCTCTTGACTAATATTCAGTGAGAAGTAGCACAATCTACAACACTGGGGAAATAAACATTCTCTTGGCACACACTTTCTGTATTTTCACTTGTGATAATTATTTATGCATCTTGAGATCCTAAGGTTGGGTTGTTGATGCTCATCAGGACTGGTGACGTTTGGCCCACATGACCTAACTGCTGGCACAACTGTCCTTCTTACATCTAAAATTAGTGTCCAATTCAATACATACTGTCTTCACCTAGTACCTTCAAAATTTCCCTACTAGGTATAAAATTTCTGACAAAGGAAAAAGAATCAATATAAATGTCCTTTCTTGAAGTCAACAAAATGCACTTTCAATATAAAATAGAGTCTTGAATCAAAACTAAGGACTAGTGTGATAGGCATCTATTTCCCACAGTAATGTAAAACTGCACACTTGAGCTGGTCCTTCTGCCCATTTTGTGGTAAACTCCACAGGGCTTAGGAACTGAAAGAACTGTCATTTCATACTGAGGCATTGAAGACTCCCTGTTAATCACTTTATAGTTCAAATGCTGGCATTTCATTAAGTGATATATTTATGCAAATTTATTTTTATGCTATATGCACAATTTAGGCTTACAATTTGTATCAGATAGTTATGTGAAACTTTTATTTTCTTTTTAATATAAATTTATTTATTTTAATTGGAGGTTAATTACTTTACAATATAATTACTTTACAATATTGTATTGGTTTTGCCATACATCAACATGAATCCGCCACAGGTATACACATGTTCCCCATCCTGAATCCTGCTCCCTTCCTCCCTCCCCGTACCATCCCTCTGGGTCATCTCAGTGCACCAGCGCCAAGCATCCAGTATCATGCATCAAAGCTGGACAGGCGATTCGTTTCATATATGATATTAGACATGTTTCAATGCCATTCTCCCAAATCATCCCACCCTCTCCCTCTCCCACAGAGTCCAAAAGACTATTCTATACATCTGTCTCTTTTGCTGACTCTCATACAGGGTTATTGTTACCATCTTTCTAAATTTCATATATATATATATATATATATATGTGTTAGTATACTGTATTGGTGTTTTTCTTTCTGGTTTACTTCACTCTGTATAATAGGCTCCAGTTTCATCCACCTATTTAAATTCTTAATTCATTCAGTTCAGTTGCTCAGTCATGTCCAGCTCTTTGCTACCCCATGAACTGCAGCACGCCAGGCCTCCCTGTCCATCACCAATTCCCAGAGTGTACCCAAACTCATGTTCATTGAGTTGGTGATGGCATTCAACCATCTCATCCTCTGTCGTCCCCTTCTCCTCCTGCCCTCAATCTTTCCCAGCTTCATGGTCTTTCAAATGAGTCAGCTCTTTGCATCAGGTGGCCAACGTATTGGAGTTTCAGCTTCAACATCAGTCCTTCCAATGAACATATAGGATTGATCTCCTCTAGGATGGACTGGTTGGAGCTCCTTGCAGTCCAAGGGACTGTCAAGAGTATTCTCCAGCACCACAGTTCAAAAGCATCAATTCTTCTGCACTTAGTTTTTTTTATAGTCCAATTCTCACAACCATACATGACTACTGGAAAACCCATAGCCTTGACTAGACAGACCTTTGTTGACAAAGTAATGTCTCTGCTTTTTAATATGCTGTCTATGTTGGTCATAACTTTCCTTCCAAGGAGTAAGTGTCTTTTAACTTCATGGCTGCAATAACAAATCAGAAGTGATTTTGGAGCCCAGAAAAATAAAGTCTGCCACTAATTCCACTATTTCCCCATCTATTTGCCATGAAGTGATGGGACTGGATGCCATGATCTTTTATGAATGTTGAGCTTTAAGTCAACTTGTTCACTCTCCTCTTTCACTTTAATCAAGAGGCTCATTAGTTCCTCTTCACTTTCTGCCATAAGGGTGGTGTCATCTGTATATCTGAGGTTATTGATATTTCTCCCAGCAATCTTGATTCCAGCTTGTGCCTCTTCCAGCTCAGCGTTTCTCATAATATACTCTGCATATAAGTTAAATAAGCAGGGTGACAATATACAGCCTTGACGTACTCCTTTTCCTATCTGGAACCAGTCTGTTGTCCCATGTCGTTTTAAATTTTGCTTCCTGACCTGCATACAGATTTCTCAAGAGGCAGGTCAGGCGGTCTGGTATTTCCATCTCTTTAAGAATTTTCCAGAGTTTTAGAAAGTTGAAGATCTCCAGACTGGCTTGATAAAAGTGGGGCATGTTTCATACTTTTTGGGAGTGAGTGAAATTTTCATAAAAAATGTAGTTCTCATAGAGGAGTTTCTCAAAAGTATATTGTAATACTTTTATCTTTTCAAAATAGTAAAAAACATGTTGATATGTTCGAGTCATGCAATAAAAAAATGTTTACTCAAAGGCCACTGTATACTTGTAATATATTATAACCTATCAACAAAAATTCACTAGAAAAATGTTTCCATCACTTTGACAAAACAGAGCCAATATTTTAGGCTAAAGAATCCTCCAAAAACATCCAATGGCATTCTTCCATTGAACATCCTCCTGAGAAGGCAAGGAAACAGGTGACCATGTGGCCTGAAAGGCTCATGATGAATTTAATAATGAGCTACTTCTGTGTTTATATTCAAAGGAAACAAATCACTGCCCTGAAGTCATATCTGACTCCTTTGTTCATTACAGCATTTTCCCCAGTACCCAAAATAAGGAAACAAGCCAAGCATTCATCAATAGATGAATGGATCTGAAATATGGGGCACACATGTACAACAGAGTATTAGCCTTAAAAATAAAGCAACTGTGCACTTTATAATGTGGGGAACCTGGAGAACATTAGGTTAAATGACATAAGCTAGACAGAGAGAAGCAAATATTGTAAGGTATTGTATATATGTGGAACCTTAAAATAAACAGAAAAAAAGATCACACCCATAGAAACAGAAAGTAGAATGGTGATTACCAGAAGTAGTGTCTAAGAAAAAAGGAGAGGTTGATTAAAAGTTACAAACTTTCATTAATAAAATGAATAAGGTCTGTGTGTCTAATTATAACATGGTGACTTTCATTGATATTACTGTATTATATATACTTGAAATCTGTTAAGAGAGTAAAATTTAATTATTCTCACACACAAAAAAATGTTTAAAATGTGAGGTGACAGGTATATTTTTCAGGTCCCCAAACTCTGAGATTGAAGGCCTGATGATCTGAGGTGGAGCTGATGTAATAATATTAGAAATGCAGTACACAATGAATGTGATGCACTTGAATCATCGTGAAAACATCCCCTCACCCCAGTCCATGGAAAAACGGTCCCTGGAGACCAGTTTCATGGAAGACTGGGGACGACTGTATGCGGGGAATCTTTCCATAATGTATATGTATCTCAAATCATCAGGTTGTGTACTTTAAATATATTAAAATATGGTTTGTCAACTATCCCTCAATAAAGCTAAAAACCAGGATACAATTCATACTTCTAGAGACCAGCTTAAGTACTATACTTTCCTACACATGGATCCTACCTCAAGTCTGAGATTCATGGCATTATGAAATTAGAGTTACGATTTTAAGAAGCTACATATTTTAAGAATACATATTAAAGAATATATTTTAAGAATATGTATACATTATCATCCTATTTTAGCTTACTTGTTTTGCTATTCTGCATTCTCTTGTAATCCCAAACATACAAAAGTTATCTTAGAGGGCAATTTAGAATTTTATAAATAATTAGTTCTGTAAGATCTGATACACTACAGCAGATCTTTAAGTCATGTAATATCTTCAGTTCAGTTCAGTCAGTTATGTCGCTTAGTCGTGTCCGACTCTGCGACCCCATGAATTGCAGCACGCCAGGTCTCCCTATCCATCGCCAACTCCCGGAGTTCACTCAGACTCACGTCCATCGAGTCCGTGATGCCATCCAGCCATCTCATCCTCTGTTGTCCCCTTCTTCTCATGCCCTCAATCCCTCCCAGCATCAGAGTCCTTTCCAATGAGTCAACTCTTCACATGAGGTGGCCAAAGTACTGGAGTTTCAGCTTTAGCATCAGTCCTTCCAAAGAACACCCAGGACTGATCTCCCCTAGAATGGACTGGTTGGATCTCCTTGCAGTCCAAGGGACTCTCAAGAGTCTTCTCCAACACCACAGTTCAAAAGCATAAATTCTTCAGTGCTCAGCTTTCTTCACTTAATGACAGTAAAAATGATTGGGTTTTGTATTTGTTATGGCCTTCTGTCATGCAGCATATTCTCAGCCCTTCCACTCTCCCCAACTGTATTCAAGTGATAGAAAGACTGTGGAATCTATGTTTTGCAAGCACTTTCCGTAGAGTTCTGCTTTAGATCCCACTATTAAGAGTTACTTAGGTGAGATTTGGAAGACAATGGTAGCATAACACCCCTGGATAACCTCTTCTTCTCAGACTCTTCATGTTCCATTCTCATTCTCTAGCTTCAGATATGTAGATAGCTCTGGGCTCATCAGTAGTCACCTAAAGCTTTCTAATTTGTTGATGATATCCTTTCTTGACTTCCATTTCTCTAGCATTTGCAACAATTTTCTAAGTACTTATTTCCTTACTGAACTTTGATAAACATGTGCTTTATTTATAATTTTTAAGTATGTCTCAATACAAATGAATTATGTGCAGTGAAGTGGAGTTAGCATAAAGTGCTTTTACAAATGTTTTACTTATTTCCTTTTCTGAGAGCTTGTTTTTAAAGTTACCACCACCCCAGTGGGTATATATTTTTTTTTTTTTTTTGCAATTTGGTAGCTTGTGATTTGATTTATATCTTTAACACCTTGTGAAGAATACTTTTGTGGTAAAATCAAAATTCTATTACAATGTTTAAAATGTCATTAATGTAATACCCAGGAAATCCTACACCAAACTATTTATTTCATAATCAGTTAAAGTTATCTCTTAATCTTCAATACTTTATGCTGGATTATATCTTAATGTTAATATTGCCAGCAAGGCCTCCATGTGGTTGAGTGATGGTTGTAAAGAATCGGCCTGCCAGTTCAGGAGAGGCAGATATGATCCCTGGATCAGGAAGAGCCCCTGGAGGAGGACATGACAATTCACACCAGCAATCTTACAGGGAAAACCCCTTGGACAAAGGAGCCTGTCAGACTAAGGTCTATTGGATCACAGAATCAGACATGACTGAAGCAACTGAGCACACACAATATGTTAATATTGCTAGTGTGTGTGTTTTTTTTATTTTCTATAATAAATGGAACTTTAACTCTTACAGAGGAATAGTTTTATATTTTATTTGGCTTATTACATTTTAGTGATCTAAGTAAAGCACTGATCAACTCTTACCAGTGTGTTTGAGAAAATACATTATTGATCAAGAATAGATTTTTCAGGTATAATAAATTGTTCACTAGCAATCTATTTGAAGGTTTTTCACAAGCCTCTTTATCCTGTGAATATCTTTCCAAAATGTCTCCTTGGAAACTTTATATTATTTTCAATCCCCAAAATATGTTAAAATCATAAAACCACAGTTATTTTTTAAATTTAATTTCTAAATAGAAAGGTATCAGCCTGTCACATGATTATCCACAAAGCTGTGAAAAAAATTAGTTGGAGGACTCATTTCTAATGGACAGAAGCTTGATTATTACAATAAGTTTATATTTCACAGCTACAGAAATATGGTTAAAGTGATTTATATCATTCTTTGTGAAAATTGTGGAACTTTTCCCAAGGTCATACTCATGTGGAATTTATTGATCTGTTATCCAACAGTTCAGTCAATGGCCTGTCTAGTTTCTTCAAGTAGAAAAATTCAAAAATAAGGCAATGTTTATATGAATTAGCAGATTCAGATATATGCAAATATTCCACAATAACTTCTTAGCATACTTTCATTAACAATGTTAATATCACTAACAGTCCTAAGATTATGCTATACTGTGTTACAAAGGAATAATATCCAGCAAATTTTTCTAAAATATCTAATTTATGTAAGTCATTGTAGTGCCATACCCAACAAGCTGAGTAAAAATCAATCATCTAGAATATCTTGAGTTTCTCCTAACATCCTACAGTTTCTGAAGCCTATTTTTTCCATAAATATTGACCTTTAAAAAGTACACTTCTTTTCTTGTCAAAACTAATTGCAAATATCTTTACCTTAGGATAAGAAATATTTATCAAGACTTTGTTTAGCTCTCTAATGCTTAACACAGTCCCTAGACAAGTAGGTGTTTGTTTTGAAAGATATTACTGTACAACATTGATATGAGAATGGACTCCTAAAGATGCCTTCTTACTTCCCACCTTTATCATGGCTTACATACATCACTTTAGTGCAACAATATTTTTGTTGCTGACGTTACTATTTACAGTTCTCCAAGTGATTTTATTAAAAGTGATGCCCTGGATCACTTTTAGTGACACCATCTTTATCCTTCAAATTCTTGCTCTGTTGGTTTAGTCCTGGGGCCTCTACATCCCAGCGAACATCCTGCTAAGAGATTCTCATTTGCGTGTTCATTTTTAAAGATAAATCCATAAAAATTGATATCTGATTGAATGAATGCAACTCAAGGGAAAGGATGATTTTAAGAATGGTGCTCAAGCTTCTGGTATAAGAAACTGTATAGATTGTGATGCCATTTACTGAGGGATTTACCTGTAGATGGTAAGAGATTTGTGTATATGGGAGGAAAGGGAGGTAAGAGGAAAATCCAGAATATATTAATTCCCAGCTTTTGAAAGCCTGTGAGTTTATAGAAATTATGAAATACTGAACTGAAAGACTGACTGAAGGAATTGGAAGGGAATAGTCTTGGGCTATTTGAATTCCATTACATGTATCTTTGATGAAATACTGCACAATTCCAGATGGCATTATGGCAGAGAGAAAATGAAGTTATATTTTCTTCTGAAACTTGCTTATAATCATTTTGTATTTACTTTGATTATAGATTCAAATAACCAGATATAGGAATTAAAGCATAAGTGTTTGGTTGACCAAAGAGAAAAGAAACAGAATCCATTTTTCCTTTACCAAGTAATAGAAGCTGAAAATGTCAGCTGTTTTTCACCTCAGCCTTCCTTGTACTATAGACATTTGACTGAATTCTAATGAATAGAAATCAGGGAGCTGCTAAAATAAAATGTAACTTTGGGCCTTAATAAATGAGACAAACAAGATAATGAACAAGTGGAGAGCTATTTCCCCCATTTCTGCTGTGAGCTGGACTTTGACATTAGAAAATGGAGTAGTCACCTGATGCCCATGTAGGTAAAAATAGGAGAATGAAAAATCAACATGATAAGGTGAACAGAGCAAAGGTCATCATCATCATTATCATCATCACTTCTAGTTAAATTATCTATTATTTTATTCAGTTCTGATCTCTAAATCTGCCTTTTCTTAAGAATCATAAATGCATTTAAACCAGTGTTGGTTTGTTTCCATGATATTTATAGCTAAAAGAAAGTGAAAGTTGCCGAGTCTTGTCCCACTCTTTGCAACCCCACGGACTATACAGTCCATGGAATTCTCTAGGCCAGAATACCAGAGTGGGTAACCTTCCCCTTCTCCAGGGGATCTTCCCAACCCAGGGATCAAACCCTGGTCTCCTGCATTGCAGGCAGATTCTTTACCAGCTGAACCACAAGGGAAGCCCAAGAATACTGGAGTGGGTAGCCTATCCCTTCTCCAGCATATCTTCCTGACCCAGGAATCGAACTGGGGTCTCCTGCATTGCAGGCAGATTCTATACCAACTGAGTTATCAGGGAAGCCCAATTGAAGAGCTTTATAGCTGAAGGGATTCCTAATGTTTTAACAGAATTTAACTGTAAATAAAAAAATCTTGGGATGAAATTAATTTCAAATTACCATTGTATATATTTTAATTGATACCTCATTGTGGTTTTGATTTGCATTTCTCTAATAATGAGTGATGTTGAGCATCTTTTCATGTGTTTGTTAGCCATCTGTATGTCTTCTTTGGAGAAATGTCTATTTTAATTGAGTCCAATTCTAAGCAAGACAGTATAAATTTTAGATTTTACCCAGAATTGCCAAAATATATTCTTTCATAGTAATATTTTGTAGTCCTTTGACTTGGCACATAATTTGATATAATTGTGTTAAAATAGTTTTCAAGTATGTGTTGATGATAATTAACAGATAGACCATCCATTTATATAATTACTTCTTGTACAACCAAAGGAAAGTACGTAAATAATGAATTTCTTGCTCCATAAAGTATAACTGCTGCTGCTGCTGCTAAATTGCTTCAGTTGTGTCCGACTCTGTGTGACCCCATAGATGGCAGCCCACCAGGCTCCTCCATCCCTGGGATTCTCCAGGCAAGAACACTAGCGTGGGTTGCCGTTCCTTCTCCAATGCATGAAAGTGAAAAGTAAAAGTGAAGTCGCTCAGTCATGTCCGACTCTTAGTGACCCGATGGACTGCAGCCTACCAGGCTCCTCCATCCATGGGATTTTCCAGGCAAGAGTACTGGAGTGGGGTTTCACTGCCTTCTCTGAAAGTATAACTAAGCATACATAAAAGTATAATGGTAATACAATTTTTAAATATCTTAAAATTTATAACTTTGTATACACACTGTATTCTTATTAAAAAGAAATATATTTCAAGATTAAGATGGCTCAGTGGGCTTATGATATGATAAATTATTCTTCTTCACCACATGTAAGAGATTAAACCTATAAAGAAGCATTATAAATATATAACTGTGTTCAAATACAACAATGCTACATATTTATCTTTAACCAGAAACTAAACCAAGCTAAAGACATGTACCTGTTATTCCCTAGAAATGGAACTTGAGGCAGGGGTGGTCTTTCTGTAGAGGTCTGAGTGTATCAACTGAGGTTTCAATTCAGGAACTGGCCTCAGCTTAGTGGGTTACAAGGGACTGGGGTATGCCTTTTTACTCCTTGATTTTTCACCTAAGATAAATTCAGAAAATTGAGTCAAATTATATAAATCAATGCAGTAAATTTTTCTATATTAGTCTCCAGAAAGTTGAGATTTATATCAAATAATGAATCTATACAATTTAGGATATAGCTTAATTTATAATAATACATAAATTATCATTTCCACATGCAAAGCCCATTTAAAAATTATGGAGTTATTAATGAAGTCACTTTAAATGGTGATCAACATATCTCATCATGGTCATCGCAAAAGTCAGCTTATCACCTAAATTAAATCTTTGGTTATGGTATTCCAGTTCCCAACAAGATGCTACAACCAACCCTATTCCTGAAGATAAATATCCCCAGACAGAACAAAACAAACTAGCGTTAGAAATCTCAGAGAGGTGGAAAGAAGATGGGCTACCTAGGGACCTTAGGCCTTGAGGAATGACATAATGATATTTCTTTAGATTTCCTTATTGCCTCCCAAATATACCAGACAGATATCTACTGAGCCTTCTAATCCAGAACTGCCAACAAGTACACACAAAAAAAGTTCCCAAAAAGCCAGCTTCTCTAGCTGATTTGGAAGTGAATGGTATAACAGAACATGAGATCTTTACTGCAATGCTTTATTCTGCTGCTGCTGCTGCTGCTGCTAAGTCATTTTAGTCATGTCTGACTCTGTGCAACCCCATAGACAGTAGCCCACCAGGCTCCTCTGTCCTTGGGATTCTTCAGGCGAGAACACTGGAGTGGGTTGCCATTTCCTTCTCTAATGCATGAAAGTGAAAAAGTGAAAGTGAAGTCGTTCAGTCACGCCCGACCCTCAGTGACCCCATGGACTGCAGCCTTCCAGGATCCTCCATCCATGGGATTTTCCAGGCAAGAGTACTGGAGTGGGGTGTCATTGCTTTCTCCGAATGCTTTATTCTACTTCAGCCAATTATCAGTAGAAGCACTTATCTCCCCTATGATTTCAAATGGGTGCATATAAATTGCTCATCTTTCACCTCACACCCAGCCCACATCCCACAAATTCAGGTGGTGCATCCTGACTCTGACTGGGTGGCATTGGCAGGGCCTTGTGACAAGATGACTCTCGCATCCCTTTGAACTGGGCAGTGCTCTGACTAGTCAGTTTGGGTACTGCCAGAGTCAGCAGGGAACAGTAGCAATAAGATTAAACAAGGCCATGCCAGTTGGATTAGCACTCCACTGTCCCCTACCTCTTCTATTAGCAGAGTAGAGAGATGTATCTCCAGTCTCACTTGGGAGGAAAAAGACTGAACTAGACAGTAAAGAATCTGCCTGCAATGCTGGAGACCCAGGTTCAATGCCTGCATCAAGAAGATCCCTAGAGAAGCGAATGGCTACCAAGTCCAGTATTCTTGCCTGGAGAATTCCATGGACAGAAGAGCCTGGTGGGCTACAGTCTATGGGGTCACAAAAAGTCAGAACATCCAGTGACTAACACTTCACTTTCAGTTGGAGGCAGGGTACTTGGCACTCTAGTCTCCTCCCCATGGTGTCAGCAGGGCTCAGTGGAACCTTAACCCTCTACTCTCCTAAAGTATCAACAGGATTGAGCAAGGGAAGTGGAGATAAGGCTAATTTGTAATTGATTTCTCCCTTTCTCTGGGGCTGGTGATGCTCAGTAAGGGGCCGAGCCTCCACACCTACCTGGAGTCCGTAAGGAGGAATTATATGAGCTAGATGGCAGTCAGCTTTCCCTCTCCTCTATGCTGATGCCTGAGGATTCCAGTGGGCTTTCCCACCCATCTACTGTCAGCAATGCTTGGGTATGGCTGACACAGCCCCCACCGACTAGGATACCAACTAGGATACAGTGGGCATAAATGTTTCACTTTCTACAGCAAGGTACCAGCAAGAACCAAACAGGCTGACTGAACTTTCACACCACCAAAGGGAAATGTTTAAGTGAATGAAAACATATAGCGCCAATATCTTTGTAAAGAAATTTTACCAATTGGAATATATATTATAAAGATTCAGCCATTATGACCTATTATTTTA
Source organism: Capra hircus (assembly GCF_001704415.2). NCBI lineage: Eukaryota > Metazoa > Chordata > Mammalia > Artiodactyla > Bovidae > Capra > Capra hircus. The sequence goes on from NC_030808.1 coordinate 103,645,683, forward strand.
AGTCTGGCAATTACAATTTAAAATTCAATTTTTAAAAAGCATTAAGTACTTTTAAGTAACCTCTCTACTTAGCTGATACACAGGATTGGAAAATCCATTCTTGTATTTATAAAATTAAATTACTTGGTAATACAAAAACTATATATGCTTGAAATTTCTGTCAGTCTAACCACTGAAGTTCTTAAAATTTAAATCAATTCTATTAAAATGAAAAATGCAGTTCTAAATGTTTGAATGTACCTTTGAAAGTATTTACTTACCTAAGTTTGTAACGGGGTAATTATTAAAGATCCTTAAAAGTGATTACTCAAATTTGCCAGTACAGAATAAACAATGAGCTTAAAATGATAAGGAGAAATTAAATGTTCATATTTCTAAGTAAACTATCAACTTTTAAAATTCAGCATAAATGTGATTAGTCTTTTTTTTTAAGATTTAAAATGTTTCATTTATTTTTATTTATTTATTTATTTATTTTTTTAAATTTTAAGATCTTTAATTCTTACATGCGTTCCCAAACATGAACCCCCCTCCCACCTCCCTACCCATAACATCTCTCTGGGTCATCCCCATGCACCAGCTCCAAGCATGCTGTATCCTGCATCAGACATAGACTGGTGATTCAATTCTTACATGATAGTATACATGTTAGAATGTCATTCTCCCAAATTGAAATCAAGGTCAGCATAGTTTGACACTGCAGGAATGTGTCCAGTGATTCTTCCTAACTTCACTCCCCCTGTTTGTAGATAATGTACTTTCTGAGAGGCAGAATTTATTTCCAGATTGCATCTGAGTAGTTTGATATGCCCAGAAATCTTTTCCTTAAGTTCTAATAAATCAAGGAAAAGCATGACATGTACATGTTCTACAATGCTACATTTTACATTCTGTCTAGTATTTGCCAGTTTTTTCCTTTAAAAGATAAAATCTAATCCTATGTCTCATTTGTGCCTAATAATATTTTTGTTAATAAGAAAACATTAGCAGCTGCAATCTGTTAAGCCAGCCATGAAATATTTCTTTGCATTTATTATATAGTTTTTAATATTTAAAATAACAATGCTTCCTACATATTGAGATCCTTTTTATTGACAGAAGAGTAAGAAGATGCATACAGTAAGAAAATTAAGTTCACATTTCTGATATCAGTGAAGCTAAATTGCAAATGCCAGTTTCTAAAATCACTGTCCTTTTTGCTGCTTAGCAGCTATCCATCCTTTACAGTCTCATGATGTGTAAATATGTGTTCTGCAGTTATTGCTAATTCTCAGTTACATAGCAAATGGTCAACTTTAAAAAAAAAATTCCATTAAAATGAAAGACCTAGACAGTTTTAAAATTTCTGAAATCAAGACTTAAACCTTCCCTTAAGTACTAGAAAGATGTTAATCTAAAGATCTTCTTTGACAGGATTACTTTTATCTTAGTGTTAAATCTCCACTTGGCCTAGCCTCTCTCCCTCTTTTCCCTTTCTCCAGTAAAGGATTCATTTTAGACTCTACTCTTAGACAGCTGACATGGGAATGAAGCCATTACATCCAAGTTAGGGCCATCTTCTCTGGGAATTTGGCCTAAATCATTATAGACAATGACTCATATAGGGCATAAAGACTTTTAACCCAGAATTAGACATTGTCTATAAAATACACCATTAAAGCAAACAATTCAAACAGCCAGATTTCTTTCTGCTTTCTTATGAAAAGAAATATAGAAATAATTAGGCATTTTGGATGATCTTGAATTTATTTTGTATTGACCTGAAATATTTTAAAGAAACTAAGAAAAATAAGATATAAAGTTAAAGTGATGATGTAGGCTATGGTTTGCAGATTTTTTCAGTAAGAAGAACACAGAAAGCAATCAAATCTTGCAATTGAAAAATTCAATAATGAAGAAATCTAAAAAATTAGATGAGAATTATTACCATTCTTTCTTTACTAAATTCTCAGAAAATTCTCTTTCACTATTGCCTAAAAATAAATGAAAAAAAAAAAAAAACAAAGGAACCCAACTCTGTGATTAGAAACAAAGGTGACTCTATAAAGAAAATTTGCTTATCCATAATTATGTTCATATTCAACTTATACTGTTTTATGTCTTGAAAAAATCATTTTTTCTTCTAACTCAAATTTTAAGATATATATATTTCACTTCATACATCATAAATAATAAAATAATGTTATTATAAATTATATTAATGAATTAAAAATAAAACAATTTAATGTGTTCTTCAAATAGGAAGTATATATAACCTACAAGATGCAAAGTCATTCTTACTGCTGTACTGTACCAAATATATGTTTTTTAAACATTGAAACTCACCTCTTTTCCAGGATACAAGAGAAAAAATCAATATATTTCTCACAGCAATCTTTCCTCTTTTCTGAATTAACCTTTTTATTAAGAAGTTATGTTTTTACAAAAGGAGAAAGACATGAGACTGAGAAAGAGAATAAGAGAAGTAAAAAATATAAAATATAATGTGATCCATCCACCTCTCACATAAGTGAAATTAGGCATGTGTATGTGAAAATAATTAATATGTGTGTCCATTTGAACATCAAATATATCACTGCAAATTTCAGTATACCATACACAGTGGGTACACATTAAAATCTTAAAGAGGTGGATAAAAGTCATATTAAGTGGAATTTGAATGAGAACACTATGATATCAATCTTCTCAAGAGCAGTAATTGATCTTAAGAAAACAGCATATTAAGCCTTCACATTTCTGATGATTTTTTTTTTTTTCAACTTGCGCAGGTTGATTGCCAAGCTATGAAGGTAGAAATATCTCACTTTTTGTTTTCTTTCTGTTTTTCTTTCTCCACTAATGGAAGGTATGCACTGGTGAACTAACATAGGAATAAAAGGAAATGGTACACATGGGGAAGAGATGTTACAGCATTAGAATTATGTGCCATGTCTAGACAGCAATCAATAAACCCTGAGGAGAATAAGCTGGGCTGGATGCATGGGAGGTTGCAAGGAAAAATAGAATAAATAGATTTTTGTAAGTGTCTTAAGAATGGAAATGTCATCAGGCATTTCACAGATCTATTGAGCCCTTGAAAAATTAATAATTAAGCATAAAAATTAAGATGATCACTAAATCTATGAAACACAAAAATTAAAAATTTATTGTACAAATGATATAAATTTGTTTCATCATTTTGTTTGTTTTTAGAATGAAAAATAATGTCCCCCAATTTAGCCAAATAATGTTTTATACCACTTTAAGGAAAGTGAGGAAAGCAAAGTGAGAACAGGGTAGTAAAGTTCCACAAATTTCATAGTATAATCAATAGACACTGCCTTATAAACATATTGTACCATATTCTGCAGTCATAAACATCTGAAGAAATACCCAGCTTAAAACTGTTAAAGCCAGCTTATCTTAGGAGTAGTGATGAGAGCCAGGAAAGAGGCTGTAGTTATTATTAATAATTATTAAATTACATAAATATTTAATATATTTCTAGACAACATATTAAAAAGCAGAGACATTACTTTGTCAACAAAGGTCCATCTAGTCAAGGCTATGGTTTGTCCAGTGGTCATGTATGGATGTGAGAGTTGGACTATAAAGAAAGCTGAGCACCGAAGAATTGATGCTTTTGAACTGTGGTGTTGGAGAAGACTCTTGAGAGTCCCTTGGATTGCAAGGAGATCCAACCAGTCCATCCTAAAGGAGACCAGTCCTGGGTGTTCATTGGAAGGACTGATGCTGAAGCTGAAACTCCAATACTTTGACCACCTCATGCAAAGAGTTGATTCATTTGAAAAGACCCTGATGATGGGAAAGATTGAGGGCAGGAGGAGAAGGGGATGACAGAGGATGAGATGGTTGGATGGCATCACCAACTCAATGGACATGGGCTTGGGTTGACTCAGGGAGTTGGTGACGGACAGGGAAGCCTGGCGTGCTGTGGTGTATGGGGTCTCAAAGAGTCAGACACAATTGAGTGACTGAACTGAACTGAATATATGTAAATGTACTAATTTTATAAATAGGTTTGTTTTTAATTTTTAAGAAATAAAACCTAGGTCCTAACATAAGATATGGCATTTCTGAAGAAATTTGTTGTAAGAGTAGTTTAGGACTGTTTTTAGAATGAATGATAATATGTGATTAATTTTCATACCCTTAAGCTGATTTCATTATTCTTAATTAATATTGCTGTTGGCATTATAAATTCTCATTTTAAACTAAAGCAAAAAGAAAAATGCATCCATGCATTTTGGGAGGTGAGAATATTCTAACAGCTACAAGCTTGTACTTTTTCCCTTTACAGTGTCTGTGCACTGTAAATAAAGAAAAAAACCCAGGAGGGGAAAAAAAGAAGGAAGAAGTTAAAAAAAAAAAAAAAAAGAATAACATGAACTTGTAGAAACGGAAAGAGTGCCATGACTCAAATGACAACCAAACAAAAATACAACAGGACCAGTAATTCCAAGTATATCCCAACACAGGAGATTGTTTCTATATACCTAGTTTCCTGAGGTTATTGATCCTAAAGAGACCAGTCCATCTCAGTTGGTGAATTCTAATATTTATTAATCATTATCTATTCACCATTAGACAAAATATGTAAGTTCATTAAAGTCATGTAATACTTCATTATCAGTATTTTTTAGTAAGGTACCATTCCCTTACCTCTTTTTTCCTGTTCCCCAAATTTACTTTTTCTGATAAGTTCATTTATACTACTTAACTTCTTTATTTCCCCCTTTTAAAAGCACAATGTGATTTAAAACTTTAAATGAAGATGGTAGAATTATTTCCACTGGTTGCTTAGGTACTTTCATCTCACTCTCACTGGGGTGCTATTATTAAATTATTTACTAGCATTAGAAAGTCAGTGTATAACATGTTGTGGGAGCTTACCAGATGTCTCATTGGTAAAGAATCCAGTTGCCAGTGCCAGAGACACAGGAGACATGGGTTAAATCCCTGGGCTGGGAAGGTCCCCTAGAAGAGCTGGCAACCCACTCCAGTATTCTTCTCTGTAAAATCCCATGGGCAGGGGAGCCTGGCTAGCTAAAGTCCATGGGGGTGCAAAGAGTCAGACACAAGTGAGCAACTGAACATGCAGCACATATAACATTTTTTACAAAGTACTTAAATTTCAAAATCAAAACTACATATACTTTATTTTAATACAATATTGTAAAGTAATTAACCTCCAATTAAAATAAATAAATTTATATTAAAAAAATATTGAATGGCATCACCAACTCAATCGACATAAGTTTGGGTAAACTCCAGGAGTTGGTGATGGACACATAGGCCTGGCATGCTGCGGTTCATGAGGTCGCAAAGAGTCGGACACGATTGAGTGACTGAATTGAACTGAACTGAAAATATAGTGCATTTTTTTCATTACTATCCTCCTTTACATGAGTATTTTTATGTTTAACTCAAAAGTATACAGTAAATTTCATTCATGAATAAATTTCTATGCTAGGAATGCAGAAACATAGATATTAATAAGACTTTAGTCAGATTGTCTTAAGTATCCTTTAAGATAAGAAAAGCATGAACTGCATACATGGAGATTAAATACTATTAATAAATGTTCTTTATCTTATATTCAAACAGTTGATTGAGAAGTTTTGAGGATTTTTTTTTAATCATACCTGCCTCTTTATACTATTCGACATATCAAACAGCTTGCATAATTTCAACACCAAAGAAAAAGAAGTATGCAAATAAAACCATGTAGCAAATAGGACAACGCTGCATGTCATAATTTTTTAGAAAAACAGGCATAAATGAGCAAAGGCAGCCAAGTATAACTGAATAAACTGTGCAAAAGTAAATGTGCAAGGAGAGAGTATCATGTTGTAAATTAGACCACTGAACAGCAAGTTGACTAAAACATTATTTTGGAAAGCAAAAGGTTGTGAGGAACAAAATGTTGTGACTGAGACTTCACTTTGTTTTTGCGTCAAGACTGGATCTCCTTTGGTATAATAACTATAAAATTAATTCAATCTTTCCAGAGCACAAAAAAGATAATAGATTAAACAGATATTAGACTTTTCTCTTCACCAGTATAGGGTGACTTCAGGTCTTAAAACTTATAATACAACATGAAATTGAGTGCCATAGAGACCGAATTCATCAAATGAAATACAACTTTTTTTTTTTTTTATCATCAAACTCTATCACATGCAGCCCATCTACATGGCTGGGATTAATAGTTTCTACTCCATATGTGCATGCTCAGTCACAAAGTTATATCTAACACTTTTGTGACTCCACTCACCAGGCTCCTCTGACCACAGGATTTCCCAGGCAAGAATACTGGAGTGGGTTGCCATTTCATTCTTCAGGGGGTCTTCCTGACTCAGGGGTCAAACTTGCGTCTCCTATGTCTCCTGTATTGGCAGCCATTCTTTACCACTTAGCCACCTGGGAAGCCCAGTTTCTTCTCCAGATCCCACTAAAACTATAGACCATGAACTACACCATACCAGACAGTAGCAAAGCTTCTCTTTCCTAGCTCATCTATTAATAATCCCCTGTCCTAAGTGTCTCACAGATAATTCTGTGTCCTCTCCACCACAATTCAGTCTCTGTGGTCTCTCTTGATATCACCTCTGGCATCCACTTCTTCCCAGAAGTTCCTAATTTTATTTGGACAATATATATTACGTGGATTACTGCAGTATCTCCTAAGTTTTCTCCTTGATTCCATATTTACCCATTTCAAACTATTCTCCACATTCAATTCAGTTCAGTTCAGTCACTCAGTCATGTCCAACTCTTTGCGACCCCATGAACACAGCACGCCAGGCCTCCCTGTCCATCACCAACTCCCGGAGTTCACTCAGACTCACATCCATCGAGTCAGTGATGCCATCCAGCCACCTCATCCTCTGTCGTCCCCTTCTCCTCCTGCCCTCAATCCCTCCCAGCATCAGAGTCTTTTCCAATGAGTCAACTCTTCGCATGAGGTGGCCAAAGTACTGGAGTTTCAGCTTTAGCATTATTCCTTCCAAAGAAATCCCAGGGCTGATCTCCTTCAGAATGGACCAGGTGGATCTCCTCGCAGTCCAAGGGACTCTCAAGAGTCTTCTCCAACACCACAGTTCAAAAGCATCAATCCTTCGGCGCTCAGCTTTCTTCACAGTCCAATTCTCACATCCATACATGACCATTGGAAAAACCATAGCCTTGACTAGACGGACCTTTGTAGGTTGCTGCTAATACACATGCAATCATAACATTGTCATCATCATTACAATGATACTATCTTTTGACTGAGTGACTGAACTGAACTGATCCACTAATGTAAGTACTCTATGTGCTTCACTTTGGTTTATGTTTTTTTCATACATATTTACTCAGTTTTGCATTATTGTAAGCTCTGTGTTAAATACTATTATAAGATTCATTTTAAAGGTGAAGAGTGAGAAATACACACATATAAATTGTATTGCTATTGTTGTTTAGTAGCTAAGTTGTGTCCGGCTCTTTTGCAACCCTATGGACTATAGCCCAGCAGGTTCCTGGGGATTTCCCAGCAAGAATACTAGAATGGGTTGCCATTTCCTTCTCCAAGAGATCTTCCTGACCCAGGGATCAAGCTTGTTTCACTTGTAGCTCCTGCATTGGCAGGCAAATTCTTTACCACTGAGCCACCAAGGAAGCCCATAAATTGTATACCTATATAATAAGTTTCATATAGTGTGTGTGTGCATTCAACTAAAATACAGAGTAGATCTAAGTATTGGTGGATTCATGTTGAAGTATGGCAAAAGCAATACAATGTTGTAAAGTAAAAATAAATAAAGAAATAAATTTTAAAAATCATAAAAATAAATGATAATTAAAATGTGTCTGAAAAAAATTCAAAACAGTGCTTAATCTTTCAGTAGTATGTGGTGAAGTGTGGCATAGTTCAAAGCATCAAGAAGCTATTATTACAATGATTTTCAAACTTTTTGAGATTATTATATATGCCTACAGAATGGTTTCCCACATGTTTAACCTTTTTGTCCTTTGAAGCTATCACTCGATGCCAAGTCTTATATATAAGGTAAGAAATTTATCAATTCAGGTGTTATGAGGACTAGGTCAAACAATAAAATCGTGTTTAATTATAATGAACTTTCTCTCTCCTCCCATCTCTTCTCCTCCCTCTCTCTGTGTTTTAATACATAAATGGATTTTGACCATAACTATGATAATGATAATTAAAGTAAATTATATTTGGCTACTACATGACGTTTTATTTTTTAATCTAGAATAAAAATATGAACTCTAGACACATTCAGATTATGTTTGAGTTCAGATTCTGACAATTACCAGCCATGTGACAATGATTAAGCTCCTTAATATTTTTGATGATCACTTTCTTGATTCACTAGACTGGGATATTACACATAGAGACACTGCAAGGACTGAATATAAGCAGAGTTCACTATGCCTGGTCAACTTACATAGTCTTAGAATGACTTAGCCCCACTGAGGTTAGATACAGAAAACATGTGGTTTCTGGGTAGGATTCACAGGAACATAGAAATTATCACTGGAACCCTTTACTCAAGAGAAAACTAAAGTTGCACAGTTTTTTTTTAAATTTTATTTTCTAATTTTTAAATATCTTTTTGAAACAGTTTATTTGAAAAAGAAAATAAAGCCAAACTGATATATCAATTATCAGAATAAATAGACCCCACTGTGGGCTTATTAAATTCAAAGAAATGAACATGTTTTTTGAAAAAAATAATCCAGGTGCACTGAATCAAATATATGCTATCTTCTGCTATTTCCTTGAAGATCACAAACCCAAGCTAGGTACACATTTATAGACTGTCAATTCAAAGTTAATATAACAGTCAAAAGGGTTTAGAGATATCTCATTGCTTTCTCATCTCTTATGGTTTCTTTAACGCACACCTATATTTCTGATTTGAGACTCCCCACAAAAGTAGCATTACTGCCTCCTGTAGTACTGGCCTAGTCTTATTTATTCAAGTTTGGATATTTCCTAATATCTTCTGTTATTAAATTACTTCATCTTATTATTTTCAATTGCATGTCAATATCTGATAGCATCTTCCAGTTTGTGAAGCTCAGAAATGGCAATCACCAAACTTGGATTACAGTTTTATTGCAAGGGAATTTTAACATTTTTCAATGTTTTAATACATCTCATAGAGAAAACATGAATTCTAAGCAAAGCAAAAGAAATGGTCCAAAAAATGAAAAGGCAACATATGGCATGGGAAAAAATTTGCATAACACATATCTTATAAGGGATTAATATTCAAAACATATAAGAAAATCAAACAATTCACAGCAAAAACAAGCAAGCAAACAAACAATCCAATTTTTAAATGGGCAAAAATCACAAAAAGATTTTTTAAAGAAGATACTAAAATGGGCAACAAGAAGATAAAGGTTTGTCAACATCACTAATCATTAGGAAAATGCAAATCAAAACCACAATGAGCTATTACCTCACACATTTTAAAATGGTTACTATCAAAAAGACAAGTGATAACAAGTGTTGGTGAGAATGTGGAGAAAAGGGAACCCCTGAACAATGTTGGTGGGCATATGAGTTAATTAATGTAGCCATTATGGAGAACCCTAAAGAGGTTCCTCAAAAAATTAAAAGTAGAACTACCATATTATCCCAAAATTCTAATTTTAAGTATATATCTAAAGGAAATGAAATCTCTATGTTGGAGACCAGACTGTACTTCCATGTTCACTACAGCATTATTTTTTTCTTTTTTAAATTTTTTTATTATTTATTTATTTATTTTTACTTTACAATATTGTATTGGTTTTGCCATACTTCAACATGAATCCACCACAGGGGTACACGTGTTCCCAATCTTGAACCCCTCTCCCACCGCCCTCCCCATACCATCCCTCTGGGTCATCCCAGTGCACCAGCCCCAAGCGGCATTGAAAGATGTATAATATCATATAAGAAATGAATCGCCAGTCTAGGTTCGATGCAAGCTACAGCATTATTTACAGTAGTCAACACATGGAAACAATGTAGGTGCTCATCATGGATGAATATACAAAATGTGACATATACAGACACATGAACACACACAGTTGAACATTATTCAGACATAGAAAACCAGAAAGACCTGCCACTGGTCACAATATGGATAAGCCCTAAGGGCATTAAGTGAAGTGAAATAAGTCAGAAAAAGACAAGTACCAGATGACCTCACTTATAGTAGAATTTTAAAACTTCGAACTCTTAGAAAGAAAACAGATAAGTGTTTGCTACAGGCAAGGAATGGAGAGTAGGGAAAATGGGCAAAGGTGTTCAAAAGTTAGAAACTTCCAGGTATAAGATAAATAAGTTGTGTGGATATATATATATATAGTGACTATAGTTAATAATAATGAACTGTACATTTGACAGTTGCTAAGATAATAATTCTCATCACCAGAGAAGATAATTTTAACTACTTGAGGTGGTGATGTTAACTAAGCAAATTATGGTTATGGTTTTACAATAAATACATATAGCAAATTATTACATTGTATACCTTAAACTTGGGTTTCTCTGGTGGCTCAGATGGCAAAGAATTTGCCTGCAATGCTGGAGACCTGGATTCAATCCCTGGATTGGGAAGCTCTCCTGGAGGAGGGCATGGCAACCCACTCCAGTATACTTGCCTGGAGAATCCCCATGGACAGAAGAGCCTGGTGGGCTACAGTCCATGGGGTTGCAAGAGGCAAACGTAACCAAGCGATTAAGAACAAACAGCACAGCATAGCACAGCATATACCTTAAACTTATAACATGTAATATGTCAATTATATCTCAGTAAAACTGAGAGGAAAAACAAAGACAGGAAATATTTTTTTTAAATGACTTCAAAATGTTAGATCAGTTCTGCCAGACACTTTATTATTTTCTCTGAGTTGCAACTACTGAGTGGATTTATTTTTTGTACCTCATTTAATGTTCAATCAAACTGCACTACTAGATCAAAGACAAATATAGAGGAGTTGAAGAGACAGATATTACTTCTAAGATGTTTCTGAGTCTCATTGATTTTCTTTTTAAAGTGAGCATAAATGATGCAAACAGGAAAGAACAACTTATTTGATGACTCAGACCATTACCTCATTGTTGAGAATGTCACCACAGTCAAGACAACAATTCTGCTTTTTCAGTTGCAGAATAATGTTTTTTCACATAATACCTTTTAAATTGATAGGACTCCATAACGCATTTTGGAAATATTATTATTAATATAAAAGAGAGAGTTCAGATCAGAATAATGCAGAGGTGAAGCATTTGATTTGTTTCTAATGAAATTTAACTCATCACCTGTCCAGGCAAGACATATCAAATTGGAGCGTATGGTTGGGAACTAGAATAATTATAAGATTCCAGTCTTAAATATCACTTTCTAATGCTGCAATTCTTTAATCTGTAATTGTTAGTGCATTAATACACTCATTAGTGGGAATTTTAATAACTCACTGATAAACAACACTGATTAATACATATATCTAACAAGTCACAAAAAACTTTCTGTAGACAATAGCTTTTAATATTTTGTTTAAAAGTGTTAATAATGAATATATTATAAAGTGGTGAAGCTTATTCACCCTACCTGAGATCAGTTTAGGGAATTTCATCAGACAATTGGTAGCAGAGATGACCAGTCACCTATCCAAGCTTCAGTCTTCCTTTCCTCTTTGCTAACAGAAGTCTTGTTTTATCGAGGGTTACACTGAACCCTGTAAAAAATTGTTTTGTAATATCTCTCATAAGTTGTCACAGGCATGTGACAAGGTGTTCAAGCCAGTATTTATAGAATCAAGGATATGGAACAGAGATTACTACTGCCATTTTTCTATTCCCATGTTTCTTATGTTTTATTTTTAGTGAATCCACATGATGGCAGGAACTCCAGAAACTTCATACCCTAAAATGAATAAATCTTATATAGTATTATTATTTACAGCATCAAAAAGGAAAAAGCCCATGTTTTAATATCCCAGCATCATCACATCTCTACCAATACACGGAGATTTTTAATACTTTAATATAATATAAATCTTTATGTGTGTTTCAACACTGAAATTTGGGAGTTTCAAACTTTAGAAACCAAATATAGCCCTAATGTATATATGTATATATTAGATGTTCAATCTGAAAAATATAATAAGTCCTTCTATATGGGCACATAAATTAATTCTCCTCAAAACTGAGATACTTAAAATGAAATATTTATTCTTAATAAGATTACAGAAAACATTAAATATAAGAGGGGGAGAGGTCAGAATAAAGAAGTAATGAAATTTCTCTTTTCCAGTAATAATGAGCTAAATTATGCAGAAAAAAAGAAACAAAAGCCACTCTAATGAAATTTAAAAATGCTTTAAAATGTATTTTAAAAATTTTGGATATGTCAAAAAAAAGATAATAAGGGAATATTTCAAATCAGTTCAGTCGTTCAGTTGTGTCCAAGTCTTTGCGACCCCATGAATCGCAGCACACCAGGCCTCCCTGTCTATCACCAACTTCCAGAGTTCACTCAAACTCATGTCCATCCAGTCGGTGATGCCATCCAGCCATCTCATCCTCTGTCATCCCCTTCTCCCCCGACCCCCAAACCCTCCCAGCATCAGAGTCTTTTCCAATGAGTCAAAACTTCCCATGAAGTGGCCAAAGTATTGGAGTTTCAGCTTTAGCATCAGCCCTTCCAAAGAATACCCAGGACTGATCTCCTTTAGAATGGACTGGTTGGATCTCCTTGCAGACCAAGGGACTCTCAAGAGTCTTCTCCAACACCACATGTCAAAAGCATCAATTCAAAACAAAACAAACAAACAAAAAAAGCATCAATTCTTTGGCGCTCAGCTTTCCTCACAGTCCAGCTCTCACATCCACACACAACTACTGGAAAAACCACAGCCTTGACTAGACAGACCTTTGCTGGCCAAGTAATGTCTCTGCTTTTGAATATGCTATCTAGGTTGCTCATAACTTTCCTTCCAAAGAGTAAGCATCTTTTAATTTCATGGCTGCAATCACCATTTAGCCAATAATTAAAGAAAATAAACCCAGAGTTGAATAAAGTATTTACAGCTCTTGCTTTCAATGCATTTGCCATTACTGTCAATTTTAAATTCATTTTGAAAGTCTCATCAATAAAAGGAGATTAGAAAACAAAGTATAAAACCTTTCAAGGTATGGAACTATAATCAAAACTGAAATGAGAACACTAAGTTCTATAAACTAAGCAACAGATAGACCACATGCAAAACAGTTGTTCTGAGAAACTTTCCCACAAATTACCCATTGGCAGGATGACCCACGCTACATTAAAATTTGAACTTAGTCTCAGGTAGTCCTAAGTTTCTAAGAGGAGCAAAAGCAAACATCCTCTGAATGAAAATATTTGCATGCTAGGTTTCATATTATTTCTTCAAAAGCATAATAACTAATATATTTTCAAAGGTAACTTTACATATAAGAGTGTAAGTTAAAAATGAACCATCACAAAAACAAACAACAATATCTGCAAAATTTTTTATACCATTCATCAAAAACAATAAAAAATTATACTGACAGTGCTTAAAACACTAAAGTATATTTGAAATATATGATTTGAAGAATAAGAAAATATCAATTATGACACAAAATATTTGGACTATCTGTAGCAATAAATACAAATAACAATTGTAAACTTAGTTTACATGTTTAACAGCAGATTAGAGACAGCTATAGAAAGTATTAGTGAAACAGGTGATTAAATATATCCTGGAATGTAGTAAGAAGGTGCAAGAAATATAAAAGACATAAAATTACATTTTCTATAAGACTACTTAAATTACAAGATAAAAGAAGATATTAATGAGTGAATAGCAATATATATACTGGCTGACATTTTTATATGATGAAAGATATGTTTAATTTTATTTATTTTTTTTATTTTTTTAAATTTTAAAATCTTTAATTCTTACATGCGTTCCCAAACATGAACCCCCCTCCCACCTCCCTCCCCATAACATCTCTCTGGGTCATCCCCAATGCACCAGCTCCAAGCATGCTGTATCCTGCATCAGACATAGACTGGAGATTCAATTCTTACATGATAGTATACATGTTAGAATGTCATTCTCCCAAATCATCCCACCCTCTCCCTCTCCCTCTGAGTCCAAAAGTCCATTATACACATCTGTGTAAATTTAAAAAAATTAATATAAAATAAAGTCACTTGAAAATATTACAGTGAAACTTCAGAAAAACAGGGAACAGAAGGAAAATTTTTAAGTACTCATATGTGGAAAAAAGATAGATTACATTAAAAAGACTGGAAATTATGTGTACAGCTAAATTATTACTGATAACAATGACAGGAAGGTATAGAATGACACTAATTTCAAAATGAAAACTATATTCAGATGGAATATTTTTGTTAAAAATGACAAATTCAGTTCAAATAAAAGAAATTAAAAGAGAATAAGCATAAGAAAGAAGGAGGAGCAGAGCAGATGGAAAAGGAAGAAGAGAAAAAGAAAACAAAATTCAGAGAGTTGATTATGAATATGCATTTATTAAAGCACTCCTATAAGAAGTATTTTAAAATTAAAATTTTCTCAAATATATAAACTCAGATTCAAGACCTTCTTTTAAAAAAGTAGAAAACAGTAAACATAAATTAATACTAATGTATAAAAAATTAACATGTATAGGTTAGAAAAGGAAACTAAGCAAACTGCCAAACTGCACTGACATATTCATACGGGGTGCTAATGTTTTATTAATATTAGATTTGGAGGATATAATTAAAAAATGATTTCATTCAAAGCCGTAAAATAATTAAAAGTGAGTGTAATTTTCGAAATAGTAATAGGAAAACAAGGATTGGAATAATAAAATAAATGAAGAATAAGGCATAGAGAGTAAGAAAAACATTTCAAAGAACAGGCAGAAAAAATAGAATATACAAAATTGAGTGATAAATTGAATTCCTAAGATAAGTGCCATTGGATTACATGATCTAATTACAAGATAAGAATTGTGAAACTTAACTGAGGAAGAATGGAATTATAATCCATTGTAAAAACACAATATAATAATATTATAAGATAAATAAACTTTAAAAGTTTAATGTTCAAATTCAACAAAAACAGAAAAAGTTGAGAAAGCTATGCCACTATCATATAAAATACTGTAAATTGTTCCTTCATCATGAAAAGGGACAGAGGAAGGAAAAGAGACAAGAGAGACAAAGAGACAGAAATATCTTAGCTGTGTAAGAAAAGAAAAGATTTTAAGAATATAATGAAAAGAATGGCTTAATATCCATGTAAATAACACTAATTTCACTGGAAAATTAATTATTATTTATAAGTAAACAATGTAGTATTTACCTTAAGAATATTTAACTTAATTCTCTTAACTTTTGAAAGAACTGACCATAAAGAAATTTTCTAATGCAGATGTAAATAAAATAAATATCAACAAAAAGAAATAACTAGAAATATCTCATAATTTCAGAAATTAAGAAATTATTTTAATAACATATAGATTAATAAACAGTAGAAACTAGAATATTTTTACTAATAATATCATCAGTTCAGTTCAGTCGCTCAGTCATATCCGACTCTTTGAATAATAGCATAGTATATAAAATAATGGTATTATACAAACATATTATAATAGGTTGAACTCAATGAAATACTTACAAAAATGATGAAGTTTTTTTAACCAAAGATCAAAAAAAATCATAAAAGGAGAATTGAAAAATTAAAGAACTTGCTATAATTAAACCAAAACTAATAAAAAATGAGCAAAACTACATTGTGCAAGATTAAGAAAACTAGAATCAGATTTTTTAAAGTAACAAAAAAATTGAAAAATTGACCATAATAATGAGAAACACAAATAACTAATATCAGAAATTATAAAGATAATTCAGACAATGAAAAAACAAGTGATTAAAATAAAATCAGGCAAGTAAATAAAACATGTTTATGAACAGTCTTTTATTCCTATAAAATAATATAATTTGTAAGAATATGCATCCATGATACTATCACCATGATCAATGTAATAGATATATTCAACACCCCCTGCACAGATTTCTTTTGTATCATGTGTGAGAATGGGGGCACAAGAACACTTAACATGAGATATAACCCGAAGTTTTGAACTACACAATATAATTTTGTTAACTATAGTCACTATGTTGTACAGCAATCAACAATTTATTCATCAGGTTATTTCTTAATGGAGCAACCTGTACATTAATTTGTGACATTCTACGTAAAACTTTCCAGAGGCCAAAAAGGTATTAGTCATATTAATGTAAATATTCTTGTCCACAATGTAGTCATTCTCATAGTAAAATTTTAAACTGACTCTCTGTCTTTATACTTCATTTTGAAATTTTGCTCAAAATGAAAAAAAGAAGGCCATGAAATGAATAAATTTTGAATGTGCCAACACTGTCAGTAAAGTGTAAATATGCTCCTCTGTAAAGACTTGTCTTGGAATAAGTCATCCTGACTTTCCAACTTATCTTTTTACATTGTTAAGTGGGCCTATATTGAAATATGCATAGAACCACTTGAAATATAAATTCAGGCATTTCAATTAAGAAGTTTCAGAAATTTTTATAAAAAAGATGAATGGAGGGCAAACACAACTAGAAAATATGATCAATATAACTTCCTAAGGATGCAAACAATGGAATAGAGAATATCAGTTCAGTTCAGTTCAGCTGCTCAGTCATGTCTGATTCTTTGAGACCCCTTGGACTGCAGCATGTCAGACTTCCCTGTCCATCACCAACTCCTGGAGCGTACTCAAACACATGTTCATCAAGTCGGTGATGCCATCCAACCATCTCATCCTCTGTCGTCCCCTTCTCATCCTGCCCTCAATCTTTCCCAGCAACAGGGTCTTTTCAAATGAGTCAGTTCTTCGCATCAGGTGGCCAAAGTATTGGAGTTTCTGCTTCAGCATCTGTCCTCCCAATGAATATTCAGGACTGATTTCCTTTAGGATGGACTGATTGGATCTCCTTGCAGTCCAAGGGACTCTCAAGAGTCTTCACCAACACCACAGTTCAAAAGGATCAGTTCTTTGGCACTCAGCTTTCCTTATAGTCCAACTCTCACATCCATACATGACTACTGGAAAAACAACAGCTTTGACCAGATGGACTTTTGTTGTCAAAGTAATGGCTCTAGTTTTTAATATGCTGTCTAGTCTTCTCAGCTTTTCTTCCAAGGAGTAAGTGTCTTTTAATTTCATGGCTGCTGTCACCATCTGCAGTGATTTTGGAGCCCAAAAAACAAAATCTCTCACTGCAATAAATTGTTACCCCATTTATTTGCATCAAATGATGGGACAAGATGCCATGATCTTAGTTTTCTGAATGTCAAGCTTTAAGTCAGCTTCTTCACTCTCCTCTCTCACTTTCATCAAGAGGCTCTTTAGTTCTTCTTCACTTTCTGCCATAAGGGTGCTGTCATCTGAATATCTGAGGTTATTGATATTTCTCCCGGCAATCTTGATTCCAGCCTGTGCCTCTTCCAGCCCAACATTTCTCATGATGTACTCTGCATATAAGTTAAATAAGCAGGGTGACAATATACAGACTTGATATTTGGAACCAGTCACTTGTTCTATGTCCCGATTTTTAACCAGTCACTTGTTCCATGTCCAGTTCTAACTGTTTCTTCTTGACCTGCATATAGCTTTCTCAGGAGGAAGGTTAGGTGGTCTGGTGTTCCCATCTCTTTAAGAATTTTCCATATTCTAAGAATAGAGAATATAGTAATATTAAAGTCCTCTCATTTTCAGTAAGAAAGTACTCCATATATTCAAAAAGATGGTTGATGGAATTTTGTCCTTAGATTCAATATTCAGTAGCTAACAAAATATCAATTAGATCTTTGCAGTTCATTTCAATCATCGTGTCTGACTTTGTGATCCATGGACTGCAGTATGCCAGATTTCCCTGTCAATCACCAACAACCAGAACTTGCTCAAACTCTTGCCCATCAAGTCAGTGATGCCATCTAACCATCTCATCCTCTGTCATCCCCATCTCCTCCTTCCTCTAATCTTTCCAACATCTGGGTCTTTTCCAATGAGTCAGCTTCTCACGTTAGGTGGCAAAAGTACTGGAGTTTCAGCTTTACCTTCCAATGAATATTCAGGACTAATTTCCTTTATGATTGACTGGTTTGATCACCTTGCAGTCCAATGAACTCTGAAGAGTTTTCTCCAACACAACAGTTCAAAAGCATCACTTCTTCAGTGCTCAGCTTTCTTTATAGTCCAACTCTAACATCCATACATGACTACTAGAAAAACCATAGCTTTGACTATATGGACCTTTGAAGACAAGGTACTGTCTCTGCTTTTTAATATACTGTCAAGACTAAGCACACTTTTCTTCCAAGGAGCAAGTGTGTTTTAATTTCATGGTTGCAGTCACCATCTACAGTGATTTTGGAGCCCAAGAAAACAAAGTTTCTTACTGTTTCCATTGTTTTCCCATCTATTTGCCATGAAGTGATGGGACCAGAGGCCATGGTCTTAGTTTTTTGCATGTTGAGTTTTAAGCCAACTTTTTCACTCTCCTATTTCACTTTCATCAAGAGGCTCCTCAGTTCATCTTGGGTAAATGTCATAAGAGTGGTATCATTTGCATATCAGTGGTTATTGATATTTCCCTGGCAATCTTGATTCCAGCCTGTGGTTCATCCAGCACAGCATTTCACATTATGTACACTACATATAAGTTAAATAAGCAGGGTGACAATATACAGCCTTCTTGTACTTCTTTTCCAATTTGGAACCATTCCATTGTTCCATGTACCATTTTAACCATTGCTTGTTAACCTGCATACAGATTTCAGGGGTCAGGTAAGGTGGTCTGGTATTCCCATCTCTTTCAGAATTTTCCACAGTTTGTTATGATTCATGCAGTCATAGGCTTTGACATAGTCAATAAAGCAGAAATAGATGTTTTTCTGGAACTCTCTTGCTTTTTCTATGATCCAACAGATGTTGACAATTTGACCTCTGATTCCTCTGCCGTTTCTAAATCCAGCTTGAACATCTGCAAGTTCTTGGTTCATGTACTGTTGAAGCCTGGCTTGAATAATTTTGAACATTACTTTACTAGCACATGAGATGAGTGTAATTGTGCAGTAGTTTGAGCATTCTTTGGCATTGCCTTTCTTTTGGAATGGAGTGAAAACTGACCTTTTCCAGTCTGTGGCCACTACTGAGTTTTCCAGATTTGCTGTCGTATTGAGTGGAGCACTTTAACAGCATCATCTGTAGAATGTGAAATAGCTCAACTGGAATTCCATCAATCCACTAGCTTTGCTCATAGTGATGCTTCCTAAGGCCCACTTGACTTCACATTCCAGGATGTCTGGCTCTAGGTGAGTGATCACATCATTGTGGTTATCTAGATTATTAAGATCTTTTTTGTATAGTTCTTTAACAAAGCTAGTGGACGTGAGGGAATTCCGGTTGAGCTGTTTTAAATCCTGAAAGATGTGAACCGTGCACTCCCTGATGTTCAAACTGGTTTTAGAAAAGGCAGAGGAACCAGAGATCAAATTGCCAACATCTGCTGGATCATGGAAAAAGCAAGAGAGTTCCAGAAAGACATTTATTTCTGCTTTATTGACTATGCCAAAGCCTTTGACTGTGTGGAGTACAATAAACTGTGGAAAATTCTGAAAGAGATGGGAATACCAAACCACCTAACCTGCCTCTTGAGAAATCTGTATGCAGGTCAGGAAGCAACAGTTAGAACTTGCCATGGAACAACAGATGTTTCCAAATAGGAAAAGGAGTACATCAATGCTGTGTATTGTCACCCTGCTTATTTAACTTATATGTGGAGTACATCATGAGAAACGCGGGACTGGAAGAAACACAAACTGGAATCAAGATTGCCGGGAGAAATATCAATAATCTCAGATACGCAGATGACACCACCCTTATGGCAGAAAGTGGAGAGGAGCTAAAAAGCTTCGTGATGAAAGTGAAAGAGGAGAGCGAAAAAGTTGGCTTAAAGCTCAACATTCAGAAAACGAAGATCATAGCATCCGGTCCCATCACTTCATGACAAATAGATGGGGAAACTTTGGAAACAGTTTCAGACTTTATTTCTTTGGGCTCCAAAATCACTGCAGATGGTGACTGCAGCCATAAATTAAAAGATGCTTACTCCTTGGAAGAAGTTATGACCAAACTAGATGGTATATTCAAAAGCAGAGACATTACTTTGCCAACAAAGGTCTGTCTAGTCAAGGCTATCATTTATCCAATGGTCATGTATGGATGTGAGAGTTGGACTGAGTTGGACTGTAAAGAAGGCTGAGCGCCAAAGAACTGATGCTTTTGAACTGTGGTGTTAGAGAAGACTCTTGAGAGTCCCTTAGACTGCAAGGAGATCCAACCAGTCCATTCTGAAGGAGATCAACCCTGGGATTTCTTTGGAAGAAATGATGCTAAAGCTGAAATTCCAGTTCTTTGGCCACCTCATGGGAAGAGTTGACTCATTGGAAAAGACTCTGATGCTGGGAGGGATTGGGGGCAGGAGGAAAAGGCGACGACTGAGGATGAGACGGCTGGAGGGCATCATGGACTCAATGGACGTGAGTCTGAGTGAACTCCGGGAGATGGTGATGAACAGGGAGGCCTGGAGTGCTGTGATTCATGGGGTCGCAAAGAGTCGGACACGACTGAGCCACTGAACTGAACTGAACTTTGTGTATTCTTGTCACCCTTTTTTCTGCTTCTGTTAGGTCCATACCATTTTTGTTCTTTACTGAGCGCATCTTTGCATGAAATATTCCCTTGGTATATCTAATTTTCTTGAAGAGATCTCTAGTTTTTCCCATTATATTGTTTTCTTCTATTCCTTTGTATTCATCACAGAGGAAGGCTTTCTTATATCTCCTTGCTATTCTTTGTATCTCTGCAGTCAGATTGTTATATTTTTCATTTTCTCCTCTGTCTTTAGTTTCTCTTCTTTTCTCAATATTTGTGTGGCATTCTCAGATAAATACTTTACCTTTTTGCATCTCTTTTTCTTGTGGATGATCTTGCTCATTGCCTCCTGTACTATGTCACAAACTTCCATCCATAGTTCTTCATGTACTCTATCAGATGTATTCCCTTGAATCTATTTTTCACTTCCACTGTATAATCACAAGGTGTTTGATTTAGGTCAGAACCAGAATGGTCCAGTGGTTTTCCCTACTTTCTCCAATTTAAGTATGAATTAGGCTTAAGGAGTTCATGATCTAAGTCACACTCAGCTCCCAGTGTTGTTTTTGCTAACTGTATGGAGCTTCTCCATCTTCAGCCTCAAAGAATCCAAATGGCCTGATTCAGTATTGACCACCTAGTGATGTCCATGTGAGAGTTTTCTCTTGTGCTGTTGGAAGAGGGTGTTTGCTATGACAAGTGTGTTCTCTTTGTAAAATTTTGTTAGCCTTTGTCCTATCTCATTTTGTACTCCAAGCCAAACTTGTCTGTTACTCTAAGTATCTCTCAACTTCCTACTTTTGCACTCTAGTCCCTGTGATAAAAAGGACATCATTTTTTTGGTGTTAGTTCTAGAAGGTCTTATAGGTCATTATAGAACTGTTTAACTTCAGCTTCATAGTGGTTGGAGCATAGACTTTGATTACTGTGATAGTAAAAGGCTTGACTTGGAAACAAACAGATCATTCTGTCGCTTTTGAGATTGCACCCAAGTACTGGGCTTCCTTCATAGATCATTAGGTAAAGAATCCACCTGCAATATAGGAGTTCAGTTCAGTTCAGTTGCTCAGTCGTGTCCGACTCTTTGTGACCCCATGAATTCGCAGCACGCCAGGCCTCCCTGACCATCACCAACTCCCGGAGTTCACTCAGATTCACGTACATCGAGTCAGTGATGTCATCCACCATCTCATTCTCTGTCGTCCCCTTTTACTCCTGCTCCCAATCCCTCCCAGCATCAGAGTCTTTTCCAATGAGTCAACTCTTCACATGAGGTGGCCAAAGTACTGGAGTTTCATCTTTAGCATCATTCCTTCCAAATAAAGCCCAGGGCTGATTTCCTTCAGAATGGACTGGTTGGATCTCCTTGCAGTCCAAGGGACTCTCAAGAGTCTTCTCCAACACCACAGTTCAAAAGCATAAATTCTTCGGCGCTCAGCCGTCTTCACAGTCCAACTCACACGTCCATACATGACCACAGGGAAAACCATGGCCTTGACTAGATGGACCTTTGTTGGCAAAGTAATGTCTCTACTTTTGAATATGTGGTCTGGGTTGGTCATAACTTTTCTTCCAAGGAGCAAGCGTGTTTTAATTTCATGGCTGCAGTCACCATCTGCAGTGATTTTGGAGCCCCCCAAAATAAAGTCTGACACTGTTTCCACTGTCTCCCCATCTATTTGCCATGAAGTGATGGGACCGGATGCCATGATCTTCATTTTCTGAATGTTGAGCTTTAAGCCAACTTTTTCACTCTCCACTTTCACTTTCATCAAGTGGCTTTTTAGTTCCTCTTCACTTTCTGCCATAAGGGTGGTGTCATCTGTATATCTGAGGTTATTGATATTTCTCCCAGCAATTTTGATTCCAGTTTTTGTTTCTTCCAGTCCAGCATTTCTCATGATGTACTCCGCATATAAGTTAAATAAGCAGGGTGACAATATACAGCCTTGACGTACCACTTTTCCTATTTGGAACCAGTCTGTTGTTCCATGTCCAGTTCTAACAGTTGCTTCCTGACCTGCATACAGATTTCTTAACAGGCAGGTCAGGTGGTCTGGTATTCCCATCTTTCTCAGAATTTTCCACAGTTTATTGTGCTCCACACAGTTAAAGGCTTTGGCATAGCCAATAAAGCTGAAATAGATGTTTTTCTGAAACTCTATTGCTTTTTCCATGATACAGTGGATTATGGCAATTTGATCTCTGGTTCCTCTGCCTTTTCTAAAACCAGCTTGAACATCAGGAAATTCACAGTTCACATATTGCTGAAGCCTGGCTCAGAGAATTTTGAGCATTACTTTACTAGCATGTGAAATGAGTGCAATTGTGTGGTAGTTTGAGCATTCTGTGGCATTGCCTTCCTTTGGCATTGAAATGAAAACTGAACTTTTCCAGTCCTGTGGCCACTGCTGAGTTTTCCAAATTAGCTGGTATATAGAGTGCAGCACTTTCACAGCATCATCTTTCAGGATTTGAAATAGCTCTACTGGAATTCCATCATCTCCACTAGCTTTGTTTATAGTGATGCTTTTTAAGGCCCACTTGATTTCACATTCCAGGATGCCTGGCTCTAGATGAGTGATCACATCATCATGATTATCTGGGTCATGAAGATCTTTTTTGTACAGTTCTTCTATGTATTCTTGCCACCTCTTCTTAATATCTTCTGCTTCTATTAGGTCCAGACCATTTCTGTCCTTTATTGAGCCCATCTTGGCATGAAATGTTCCCTTGGTATCTCTAATTTTCTTGAAGAGATCTCTAGTCTTTCCCATTGTGTTCTTTTCCTCTATTTGTTTGCATTGATCCCTGAAGAAGGCTTTCTTATCTCTTCTTGCTATTCTTTGGAACTCTGCATTCAGATGCTTATATCTTTCCTTTTCTCCTTTGGTTTTCACCTCTCTTCTTTTCACCGCTATTTGTAAGGCCTCCCCAGACAGCCATTTTGCTTTTTTGCATTTCTTTTCCATGGGGATGGTCTTGATCCCTGTCTCCCATACAATGTCATGAACTTCATTCCATAGTTCATCAGGCACTCTATCTATCAGATCTAGGCCCTTAAATCTATTTCTCACTTCCACTGTATAATCATAAGGGATTTGATTAGGACATACCTGAATGGTCTAGCGGTTTTCCCTATTTTCTTCAATTTGAGTCTGAATTTGGTAATAAGGAGTTCATGATCTGAGCCACAGTCAGCTCCCGGTCTTGTTTTTGTTGACTGTATAGAGCTTCTCGATCTTTGGCTGCAAAGAATATAATCAATCTGATTTCAGTGTTGACCATCTGGTGATGTCCATGTGTAGAGTCTTCTCTTGTGTTGTTGGAAGAGGGTGTTTGCTATGACCAGTGCATTTTCTTGGCAAAACTCTTAATCTTTGCCCTGCTTCATTCCACATTCCAAGGCCAAATTTGCCTGTTACTCCAGGTGTTTCTTGACTTCCTACTTTTGCATATAGGAGACAAGGGCTCAATTCCTGGGTTGGGAAGATCCCCTGGAGAAGGAAATGGCAACCCTCTCCAGTACTCTTGCCTGGAGAATCCCCTGGGCAGAGGAGCTTGACAGGCTACAGTCCATGGGGTTGCAAGATTTGGACATGACTTAGTGACTAAACAACTGCCACCACTGCGTTTCACTCTTTTGTTGACTATGAGGTCTAGTCCATTTCTTCTAAAGGATTCCTGCCCATAGTAGTAGATATAATGGTCATCTGAGTTAAATTCAACCATTGTAGTCCATTTTAGTTCACTGTTTCCTAAAATCCTGATGTTCACTCTTGCCATCTCCTGTTTGGCCACTTCCAATTTACCTTGAGTCATGGACCTAACATTCCAGGTTTGTATGCAATATTGTTTTTTACATCATTGGACTTTACTTCCATCAACAGTCACATCCACAGTGGGCATTGTTTTTGCCTTTTCTCTGTCTTTTCATTCTTCTGGAAATTTTTCTCCACTCTTTTCAGCAGCATATTGGGCAACTACTGACCTGGGGTGTTCATGATCTTTCAGTATCATATCTTTTTGCCTTTTCATACTATTCATATGGTTCTCAATGTAAGAATACTGAAGTGGTCTGCCATTCCCTTCTCCAGAGGACCACGTTTTGTCAGAACTCTCCACCATGACCTGTCTGTCTTGTGTGGTCCTACATAGCATGGCTTATGGTTTCACTGAGTTAGACAGGCTGTGATCCATGTTATCTGTTGATTAATTTTCTGTGATTGTGGCTTCCATCCTGTCTTCTCTCTGGTGATAAGAGGCTTGTATTCTTGCCTTTAATTTGATCTTTTAAGTGAAATAGTGAAATAGTGGTCTATGCAACAAGTTTTAAGAAAAAAATTTGGAAAAAGAATATTCAAATACAAATTATTTTAACCACATGATTAAACAGATTTATTTGATGTTTTAAAAAACATTTTATAATTATAAATACAAAACTTCTGCCATATACTTCTATGTGTATGCTAGTTTTTCAACAATTTATATTTTGAGTTCACATTGTTTACATGGCTTTACATTTTTCCACTATTATAAAATGAATATATAGAATGTATTCCTCTTAAGTATATATGTATAAAAGGTAAAAAGTGAAACACTTTGATTCACCAAAATTATTTGTGATATATAAAATCACCCCAAAATGGGTCTTATAAAAGAAACATTCTGTGAAAAGCTCCACTTATCTAACTTGTTTTTCCATTCTTGAATCTATAATCACCATTAATTTAAATAATACATGCTCATAATGAAAGCTACCCAAATCAATCTATAGATTCAATGCAATCCCTATCAAGCTACCAACGGTATTTTTCATAGAGCTAGAACAAATAATTTCACAATTTGTATGGAAATACAAAAAACCTCGAATAGCCAAATCAATCTTGAGAAAGAAGAATGGAACTGGAGGAATCAACCTGCCTGACTTCAGGATCTACTACAAAGCCATAGTCATCAAAACAGTATAGTACTGGCACAAAGACAGAAATATAGATCAATGGAACAAAACAGAAAGCCCAGAGATAAATTCATGCACCTATGGACACCTTATCTTTGACAAAGGAGGCAAGAATATACAATGGATTAAAGACAATCTCTTTAACAAGTGGTGCTGGGAAAACTGGTCAACCACTTGTAAAAGAATAAAACTAGAACACTTCCTAAGACCACACATAAAAATAAACTCAAAATGGACTGAAGATCTAAATGTAAGACCAGAAACTATAAAACTCCTAGAGGAGAACATAGGCAAAGCACTCTCTGACATAAATCACAGCAGGATCCTCTATGATCCACCTCCCAGAATATTAGAAATAAAAGCAAAAATAAACACATGGAACCTAATAAAACTTAAAAGCTTCTGCATAACAAAGGAAACTATAAGCAAGGTGAAAAGACAGCCTTCAGAATGGGAGAAAATATTAGCAAATGAAGCAACTGACAAACAACTAATCTCAAAAATATACAAGCAACTTATGCAGCTCAATTCCAGAAAAATAAACGACCCAATCAAAAAGTGGGCCAAAGAACTAAATAGACATTTCTCCAAAGAAGACATACGGATGCCCAACAAACACATGAAAAGATGCTCAACATCACTCATTATCAGAGAAATGCAAATCAAAACCACAATGAGGTACCATTTAACACCAGTCAGAAAGGCTGTGATCCAAAAGTCTACAAGCAATAAATGCTGGAGAGGGTGTGGAGAAAAGGGAACCCTCCTACACTGTTGGTGGGAATGCAAACTAGTACAGCCACTATGGACAACAGTGTGGTGATTCTTTAAAAAACTGGAAATAGAACTGCCTTATGACCCAGCAATCCCACTGCTGAGCATACACACCGAGGAAACCAGAATTGAAAGAGACACATGTACCCCAATGTTCATCACAGCACGGTTTATAATAGCCAGGACATGGAAGCAACCTAGATGTCCATCAGCAGATGAATGGATAAGAAAGCAGTGGTACATATACACAATGGAGTATTATTAAGCCATTAAAAAGAATGCATTTGAATCAGTTCTAATGAGGTGGAAGAAACTTCAGCTGATTATACAGAGTGAAGTAAGCCAGAAAGAAAAACACCAATACAGTGGCAGCGGTGGCGAGCCAGCACGCTAAGTGCAGCTGAGAGCTACCCCACATCCAAAATCAGAGACAGCTGCCCAGAGTGCCAGGCTGTGACGGTGCAGGAAGGGCCGGGAGGAGCAACCCCGTGTCCGAGGTCAGGGGCAGTGGCCGAGAGGAGCTACTCCACATCTGAGGTCAGTGGCGGCCTGGAGGAGACACCCCATGTCCGAGGTCAGGGCAGCGGCCGCAAGGAGCTACCCAGCGTCCGAGGCCAGTGGCAGCTGGGAGGAGACACCCCACGTCCGAGGTCAGGGGCAGCCAGGAGAAGCCACCTCGTGCTCGAGGCAAGGGGCAGAGACCCTGAGGGGCCACACCGAGCCTGAGGCCAGGGGCGGCAGCCAGGAGGAGACACCCACGCCCGAGGCCAGGGCTGGTGGCCAGGAGGAGCAACCCAAGGAGCAGTGGCTGAGCAGGCACAGGAGGGCCTAGAGGAGCTATCCCACATTGAAGGTCAGGAAGAGCAGTGGTAAGGAGATACTACTCGTCCAAGGTAAGGAGCAGTGGCTGTGCTTTGCTGGAGCAGCCATGAAGAGATACGTTCAAGGTAAGGGAAACCCAATTAAGATGGTAGATATTGCAAGAGGGCAGACACACTGAAACCATACTCACAGAAAACTAGTCAATCTAACCACACTAGGCCCACAGCCTTGTCTAACTCAATGAAACCAAGCCATGCCTGCCAGGCAACACTAGACGGGCGGGTCATGGTGGAGAGGTCGGACAGAATGTGGTCCACTGGAGAAGGGAATGGCAAGCCACTTCAGTATTCTTGCCTTGAGAACCCCATGAACAATATGAAAAGGCAAAATGATAGGATACCAAAAGAGGAACTCCCCAGGTAATTAGGTGCCCAATATGCTACTGGAGATCAGGGGAGAAATAACTCCAGAAAGAATGAAGAGACGGAGCCAAAGCAAAAACACTACCCAGTTGTGGATGTGACTGGGGATAGAAGCAAGATCCGATGCTGTAAATAGCAATATTGCATAGGAACCTGGAATGCCAGGTCCATGAATCAAGGCTAATTGAAAGGGGTCAAACAAGAGAAAGCAAGGGTGAACGGTGACATGCTAGGAATCAGCGAATTAAAATGGACTGGAATGGGTGAATTTAACTCAGATGACCATTACATCTACTACTACGGGCAGGAATCCCTCAGAAGAAATGAAATAGCCATCATGGTCAACAAAAGAGTCTGAAATGCAGTATTTGGATGCAATCTCAAAAACGACAGAATGATCTCTGTTCGTCTCCAAGGCAAACCATTCAATATCACAGTTATCCAAGTCTATGTTCCAACCAATAACGCTGAAAAAACTGAAGTTGAACGGTTTTATGAAGACCTACAAGACCTTTTAGAACTAACACCCAAAAAAAGATGTCCTTTTCATTATAGGGAAATGGAATGCAAACGTAGGAAGTCAAGAAACATCTGGAGTAACAGGCAAATTTGGCCATGGAATGTGGAATGAAGCAGGGCAAAGACTAAGAGTTTTGCCAAGAAAATGCACTGGTCATAGCAAACACCCTCTTCCAACAACACAAGAGAAGACTCTACACATGGACATCACCAGATGGTCAACACCGAAATCAGATTGATTATATTCTTTGCAGCCAAAGATTGAGAAGCTCTATACAGTCAACAAAAACAAGACCGGGAGCTGACTGTGGCTCAGATCATGAACTCCTTATTACCAAATTCAGACTCAAATTGAAGAAAATAGGGAAAACTGCTAGACCATTCAGTATGTCCTAATCAAATCCCTTATGATTATACAGTGGAAGTGAGAAATAGATTTAAGGGCCTAGATCTGATAGATAGAGTGCCTGATGAACTATGGAATGAGGTTCATGACATTGTACAGGAGACAGGGATCAAGACCATCCCCATGAAAAGAAATGAAAACTAGCAAAATGGCTGTCTGGGGAGGCCTTACAAATAGCTGTGAAAAGAAGAGAAGCGAAAAGCCAAGGAGAAAGATATAAGCATCTGAATGCAGAGTTCCAAAGAATAGCAAGAAGAGATAAGAAAGCCTTCTTCAGCGATCAGTGCAAAGAAATAGAGGAAAACAACAGAATAAGAAAGACTAGAGATCTCTTCAAGAAAATTAGAGATACCAAGGGAACATTTCATGCCAAGATGGGCTCGATAAAGGACAGAAATAGCATGGACCTAACAGAAGCAGAAGATATTAAGAAGAGGTGGCAAGAATACACAGAACTGTACAAAAAAGATCTTCACGACCCAGATAATCATGATGATGTGATCACTCATCTAGAGCCAGATATATTGGAATGTGAAGTCAAGTGGGCTTTAGAAAGAATCACTACGAACAAAGATAGTGGAGGTGATGAAATTCCAGTTGAGCTGTTTCAAATCCTGAAAGCTGATGCTATGAAAGTGCTACACTCAATATGCCAGCAAATTTGGAAAACTCAGCAGAGGCCACAGGACTGTAAAAGGTCAATGTTCATTCCAATCTTAAAGAAAGGCACTGCCACAGAATGCTCAAACAGCAACACAGTTGCACTCATCTCACATGATAGTAAAGTAATGCTCAAAATTCTCCAAGCCAGGCTTCTGCAATATGTGAACCATGAACGTCCTGATGTTCAAGCTGGTTTTAGAAAAGGCAGAGGAACCAGAGGTCAAATTGCCAACATCTGCTAGATTATCGAAAAAGCAATAGAGTTTCAGAAAAACATCTATTTCAGCTTTATTGACTATGCCAAAGCCTTTGACTGTGTGGATCACAATATACTGTGGAAAATTCTGAGAGAAATGGGAATACCAGACCACCTGACCTGCCTCTTGAGAAATCTGTATGCAGGTCAGGAAGCAACAGTTAGAACTGGCCATGGAACAACAGACTGGTTCCAAAGAAAAGGAGTACGTCAAGGCTGTATATTGTCACCCTGCTTATTTAACTTCTATGCAGAGTACATCATGAGAAATGCTGGACTGGAAGAAACACAAGCTGGAATCAAGATTGGCAGGAGAAATATCAATAATGTCAGATATGCAGATGACACCACTTTTATGGCAGAAAGTGAAGAGGAACTAAAAAACCTCTTGATGAAAGTGAAAGAGGAGAGCGAAAAATGTTGGGCTTAAAGCTCAACATTTGGAAAACAAAGATCATGGCATCCGGTCCCACTACTTCATGGCAAATAGATGGAGAAACAGTGGAAACAATGTTAGACTTTATTTTTGGGGGCTCCAAAATCACTGCAGATGGTGGCTGCATCCATGAAATTAAAAGACACTTACTCCTTTTGAAGAAATATTATGACCAACCTAGATAGTATATTCAAAAGCAGAGACATTACTTTCCCGACCAAGGTCAGTCTAGTCAAGGCTATGGTTTTTCCTGTGGTCATGTAAGGATGTGTGAATTGGACTGTGAAGAAGGCTGAGTGCCGAAGAATTGATGCTTTTGAACTGTGGTGTTGGAGAAGACTCTTGAGTGTCCCTTGGACTGCAAGGAGATCCAACCAGTCCATTCTGAAGGAGATCAGCCCTCGGATTTATTTGGAAGGACTGATGCTAAAGCTGAAGCTCCAGTACTTTGGCCACCTCATGCAAAGAGTTGACTCATTGGAAAAGACTCTGATGCTGGGAGGGATTGGGGGCAGGAGGAAAAGGGGATGACAGAGGATGAGATGGCTGGAGGGCATCACAGATTCGATGGACGTGAGTCTGAGTGAACTCCAGGAGACGGTGATGGACATGGAGGCCTGGCATGCTGCGATTCACGGAGTCTCAAAGAGTAAGACACGACTGAGCGACTGGACTGAACTGAACAGTATACTAATGCATATACATGGAATTTAGAAAGATGGTAATGATAACCCTGTATGTGAGACAGCAAAAGAGACACAGATGTATAGAACAATGTTTTGGACTCTGTGAGAGTGGGAGAGGGTGGGAGGATTTGGGAGAACGCCAATGTAAGATGTATAATATCATATATGAAATAAATTGCCAGTCCAGGTTTGAGTCATGATATGGAATGCTTGGGTCTGGTGCACTGGGACAACCCAGAGGGATGGTTCGGGGAGGCAGGAGGGAGGGGGGTTCAGGATGGGGAACACATGTATACCTGTGGCATATTCACGTTGATGTATGGCAAAACCAATACAATATTTTAAAGTAATTAAACTCCAATTAAAATAAATAAATTTATTTTTAAAATTAAATAAATAAATAAATAATACATTTTTAAATAATCCATGAATGGAATTTTATGAAATATTAAGAATTTATTTGTGTATGATTAAACTTGTATCACAGAATTAAAATTATGTAGAGGTAAATTTGATTAAAATATACTGCAACAGTTTTACAGATATATTTCATTTTATGTGATTACTTCTTACTAAAGAAGCGATGAAAAACTCAATCTCAATAATATTAGGCCTTATTTAAGTTGAAAATTCTCTCTTCTATGCATTGGCCAAATTTTAATCATGTTTCATTATATATTCTATGAGGTCTTTGAACCTATATTTTATGTTTACGTCTCCCGCAAACTCATTCTTATGTTATGAAAATTACAGATAATATTTTGCATTTCTGTGATTTCTTATATATAAGCACTATCTATATTTAATGAAATTGATTTTGCTTTTTTTTTCCATCATGCTTTGTAAAATTTCTTCATCTTAGAAAACCGGTTTTGCCCTGTAGGTATGTGCAGAGTAGGTATTTCATTCCTGGCCTGTCTTGATGTCCTAAAATGGATTTAAAGCTTTTCTGGTCTATACTGTTTCACCAGTGATAAGTGCTATATGTCATACACTCTGATAAAAACAGAAACTTTCTTACTGAAGTTTGGACTGAAATATATATTAAACATGGGTAGATATAAACTGTGATTTGTTAAAAATCTATTAATTATTCTTTCTACCTGCCTAATCTTAGTGTTTGGATCTTAGAATTTCTCCTGTTTAAATAGTTAATGCCCACTGAATTGAAAAAACATGCTGTTTGACATAACATGCTTGACTTTTGACATTACCTTAAATACTATGTATCTACCTGGTGATAAAGAGGAGGAAGATTGGAAAAATCACAAATTTCAGAATTCCATGAAAAAGAATCCACCAGTAGTGCATGAGTCAGCCTGCAATGCAGTATACCAAGTTTCAATTCCTGGGTCCAGAAGATCCCTTAGAGAAGGAAATGGCAACCCACTCCAGTATTCTTGCCAGGAAAGTCCCATGGACAGGGGAGATTGGTGGGCTACAGTCCAAGGGATCGCAAGAGTCAGACATGACTTAGTGACTAAAACACCACTGTAATGCTTAATACAGATGCTGAAGATATTTAATCAGATCTACAATTAGACAAATGATTGTTACTTGATACTTACAATCTTTGAAATTATGTTTTCAAGATTTTTTACAACGATTTCAGCTTTTCCTTGCAAATACTTTTTTTTCTTTTTTTTGGAGGAAATATACATTTTCAAACATCAGTCCCTGTGTGCATTATCAGCAATTTTCCACCTATAAATATTTTATTCAGTTTCATCAAAATTGATTTAGGCACGATCATAGTTTAAGGCCTTCATATCTTTTGTTTGCATTAAGTTAAACTATAATTTATCTTATAATATGGTAAGTTCAGTTCAGTTCAGTTCAGTCTCTCAGTCGTGTCTGACTTTTTGCAACCCCAGGAATCGCAGCATGTCAGGCCTCCCTGTCCATCACCAATTCCAGGAGTTCACTCAGACTCACGTCCATCTAGTGAGTGATGCCATCCAGCCATTTCATTATCTGTCGTCCCCTTCTCCTCCTGCCCCCAGTCCCTCCCTGCATCAGAGTCTTTTCCAATGAGTCAACTCTTCACATGAGGTGGCCAAAGTACTGGAGTTTCAGCTTTAGCATCAGTCCTTCCAAAGAAATCCCAGGGCTGATCTCCTCAGAATGGGGACTGGTTGGATCTCCTTGCAGTCCAAGAGACTCTCAAGAGTCTTCTCCAACACCACAGTTCAAAAGCATCAATTCCTCGGCACTCAGCCTTCTTCACAGTCCAACACTCACATCCATACATGACCACTGGAAAAACCATAGCCTTGACTAGACGGACCTTGGTCGGCAAAGTAATGTCTCTGCTTTTGAATATACTATCTAGGTTGGTCATAACTTTTCTTCCAAGAGTAAGCATCTTTTAATTTCATGGCTGCAATCACCATCTGCAGTGATTTTGGAGCCCCAAAAAATAAAGTCTGACACTGTTTCCAATGTTTCCCCATCTATTTCCCATGAAGTGATTGGACCAGATGCCATGATCTTCGTTCTCTGAATGTGGAGCTTTAATCCATCTTGTTCACTCTCCTCTTTCACTTTCATCAAGAGGCTTTTTAGTTCCTCTTCACTTTCTGCCATAAGGGTGGTGTCATCTGCATATCTGACATTATTGATATTTCTCCCGACAATCTTGATTCCAGCTTGTGTTTCTTCCAGTCCAGCATTTCTCATGATGTACTCTGCATAGAAGTTAAATAAGCAGGGTGACAATATACAGCCTTGACGTACTCCTTTTCCTATTTGGAACCAGTCTGTTGTTCCATGGCCAGTTCTAACTGTTGCCTCCTGACCTGCATACAGATTTCTCAAGAGGCAGATCAGGTGGTATGGAATTCCCATCTCTCTCAGAATTTTCCACAGTTTATTGTGATCCACACAGCAAAATGCTTTAGCATAGTCAATAAAGCAGAAATAGATGTTTTTCTGGAACTCTCTTGCTTTTTCCATGATCCAGCAGATGTTGGCAATTTGACCTCTGGTTCCTCTGCCTTTTCTAAAACCAGCTTGAACATCTGGAAGTTCACGGTTCATGTATTGCTGAAGCCTGGCTTGGAGAATTTTGAACATTTCTTTCCTAGCATGTGAGATGAGTGCTATTGTGTGGTAGTTTGAGCATTCTGTGGCATTGCCTTTCTTTGAGATTGGAATGAACATTGACCTTTTACAGTCCTGTGGCCTCTGCTGAGTTTTCCAAATATGCTGGCATATGGAGTGCAGCACTTCACAGCATTATCTTTCAGGATTTGAAACAACTCAACTGGAATTCCATCACCTCCACTAACTTTGTTCGTAGTGATGCTTTCTAAAGCCCACTTGACTTCACATTGTAGGATGTCTGGCTCTAGATGAGTGATCACACCATCATGATTATCTGGGTCATGAGGATCTTTTTTGTACAGGTCTTCTGTGTATTCTTGCCACCTCTTCTTAATATCTTCTGCTTCTATTAGGTCCAGACCATTTCTGTCCTTTATCGAGCCCATCTTGGCATGAAATGTTCCCTTGGTATCTCTAATTTTATTAAAGAGATCTCTAGTCTTTCCCATTGTGTTCTTTTCCTCTATTTGTTTGCATTGATTGCTGAAGAAGGCTTTCTTATCTCTTCTTGCTATTCCCTGGAACTCTGCATTTAGATGCTTATATAAGGGAAGAACAAAAATGACTAAGTAGAACATTGACATTTTTTAGAATTATGAACAATGTTGAACAACTGGATTTGATACAAAATAATAAGACTATGTTTTAAGTAGAAGGAAAAATACTGAGTTTTCTAATACTAAAATGCATTGTTCATGTTCTATACATCTATATCTATAAATGTTGTCCTCAAGACATGACTCTATACATTATTATAAAAGATAATTTTAAAATTACTTAAAAAACAGAATAAAATATACTCCTCTTACTGTAAAAAATTAAAGGATAAAATACATATAAAACTCCTAGTACTCTCTAGTATGATATACTTAGTTGTAAACAACAAACAAAAAAGAAAAGCAGCTGCTTTATCTGTTAGATTTTTTTTCTTTTAAACATTTTTAATTATAAATTTATTTATTTTAATTGGAGGCTAATTACTTTACAATATTGTATTGGTTTTACATCAACATGAATCTGCCACAGTTACACATGTGTTCCCCATCCTGAACCCCACTCCCACCTCCCTCCCTGTACCATCCCTCTGGGTCATCCCAGTGCACCAGCCCCAAGCATCCTGTATCATGCATCAAAACTGGACTGGATCCTGTATATTGCATTTAAAAACATGTATAATACATGTATTTAAATCAATACTTATTTCATGCAAAACTTCCACAGTCCTATAATGAATGTGTTTTAAAATTTATGTAAGTTATCTTTTCAGAAACTTTTGTTGGGGGGTTGATTGTGTAAAGAATATGATAATCTTTTTGAATTGGTGCCCCTCAAAGAA
Source organism: Capra hircus (assembly GCF_001704415.2). Classification (NCBI taxonomy): domain Eukaryota; kingdom Metazoa; phylum Chordata; class Mammalia; order Artiodactyla; family Bovidae; genus Capra; species Capra hircus. Next base: position 103,680,841 of record NC_030808.1, read on the forward strand.
GACAATGTTGTATTCATATTTGCTATTCTATTATTATTTGACTATTTAGACTCTAGATATTTATAGAGATATAAAAGAGATATAAAAACATTTTTAAAGAGATATAAAAACATTTTCTCTTTTCTTATTTCATCTATTTATTTTTCCTGGTATAAATGAAATGTTTTAAGCATTATAGAAATCAAAAGATTAGTTTTCAAAACTTTGTTAAGTTTTGTTTCTAGAAGCTAACAGTTTTCACATATTCAAGTCCTTGATGTTATTTGTTAACAGAATATGTCACCCTGCTTTCTCTCTTGATACAAATGAGAAAATAAGAACCCCTGAGTAAAGACATGATCTTCCTGATAAATACATTATTGAGTTCTTATGAACACTCTTCTTTTTTAACAATAGGAACAATTCATAAATGAAATATGGACCATCCTTAGTTTTTGAAAAATGTTAAGAACAGAAGAACATCTACATGTATTCTTCAAAATGTGACCAAATTATTTTATACCTAGACACATTATTTGTTCAATAAAATTATCAAGTCAAACACAGTTTTGACCATACAAATATCATTGACCACTTTTCCTAGGTCTTTCTCAGGCAATCTAGCAAAGAATAAACAAGAAACTCTACAAGACTTGGAAGGCCCTTGTGACACTTTATAACATCTCTCTAACTTCTCAGCCATTCCTTCAACTCTAGGCACACTAGACTCTATGCAGCAGTTTGAACATGCCAGAAATGTTCCTGCAGCACACTCTTTGCAGTTGTAGTCTCCTCTGTCTAGAGTATTATTCCTCCAAAAACCCACTTGACTCAGTCCCTCATTTCTTCCAATTCCCTTTAATGTTACCTTTCCAAAGAGGGGTGGAAACATCGAATTAGCTACTCTATTTCAAACTGCACACTGGTGCTCCCACCATCATTATTCTTTATCATATATCCCATCTTTATTTTTCCATCATCTTTTAACATATGTTTTAACATCTATATTTATCATCTTTTAACATATGTTTTCTTATTTATTTTTTTCATTGAGTTTCATATCCTCAGTAGAATGGAAGGTTTCTGAAAGGAGGCCTTTTTTCTCTTACTTTTCTTTCTATTTGTGAGATTTTACAACTCACAGACTAGTATTTGAACATACAATAATGAAATAATATTGGTTGAACTGAAATGCCTAGAAAAGTTAGGGTAAAAAAGGAACTCTAGTGAACACTGAATATATTAAACAAAGAGATTAGTGGGAAAACTATTCTAAAAGGACTGTCATTGAAGATCAGTTTTGTTATTCTATATAACAGAATGTTAAAGACATTATCATTATAGATTTAATTCCCCCTACCCAAATTTTTATCTTGAAGCACCAATCCCCAATATGACTTTATTTATAGATGGAGATTTTACCTGGGTAATTAAGGATAAATGAGACCATAAGAAGGAGGCACTGAGCCAATAAAACTGGTGTCCTTATTAAGGGAAGAGTCACCAGGCATCTTTCTCCTCATGCACAGTGGAAAGGCTGTGTGGAGATTGTACAAAGGCAAACTCCAGCAAGATAGGAAGACTGAAAACTGACTTTGATGGTACCATGATTATGGACTTCAGGCCTCTAGAACTTTAAGAAAATAAATTTCTGTTAAGTCACTTAGTCTGTGTTATTTTGTTATGGAAGCCCTAGCAGAAGAATATAGCTGTGTAGTCTATGACATTGCACATGGATACTTGGAGGCAGGAAGGCAATATAGATGAGCAAAGGGAAATATTGGGCTAATCAAAATAAGTACTGATGCATGGAGTAAGGGCCATATGGATTAGAGACTAAAACTACCAATACAACTTAGGGAAAATATATATGACTCTTGTTAAACAAATTTTGAAATTGTGTCAATGTCAGTTCAGATATTTTATAAGAAAACAAATCTACACACTTATGTGAAATACCTTGACTCTAAAATTCACACAACTAATTCTTTAATTAGCTCTTTTTTTTTTCTTTTAATACTAGAGGAAAAAAAAAAGCTAATGTGGTAGAATTCAGTTCTCAAATGTTTCTGACATCTTTAATTAATGTGCATCAATTCTAATATATTCAGTGAAACCAAATATCTAGGCCTTGAAAGTGACAATAATGAAAAAGTCCAGTAAAACAATACATTTTTCAAGAAAAAATAAAATAAAATCTTGAATTTTAAGCTGAAACCTCACTCCTGCTTTACATGCTACATCATAAGACAATAGAAGGAAAAAGTATTTCCATTTTTTCTCTTTATATCTGTGTTCCTTTATATACTGCTTTTCAGAGTTTAGATCAAGACCATAAAAGGAAAAGCAAAAAAGCAAAGGAAAATAATAATGAATTTGTTTTTAGTTAAGAATTAAGAACTAACGTTGTAAGCAATATATCTTACAAATAGATATAGTTTTTCTTTAGGTTTATATTATTATTGATTATCCTAGGGTAGACTAAGTGAAAAGCTAGATGGGAAAAATGGGAGCTCCATAGACATATTACAATGCCAATGTTTAAGGGAAAGGCCTGATAAATTCATTAGTTCTTTTCCTATTATTTATTTCAATCTTTCAACAATGGGTATACATGTAAGTGCTATGAAAATATTTTAGAGTCTACAAAATTTTTATATACATTCTATATTTGCAAGACATAAAAGCTCAAGTATCCTAAATGTACATACAGCATAAATCCCTTTCACAAACTAACACAGCAATAAAACTGTACCCAGATAGAAATAGGCCATTCACAGAACTAAAAACTTTATCAAAGGTCCTGCAACATTACTATTAGAGATAATCTATGTCACTTTTAGTTTCTCAAAAAATACTGACTCTCAATTTTGGCTTATATTTTAACCCTGAAATATTTTTGTATTATCCATTGTAAAGTCTATGAACATTTTGTTTTCAAAAAAAAGGAGCATTATAAAAATCAAGTTATTAGTTGCAAAAAATGTTTACATTCTTTATTCTCACTGTCATTATTTCTAAATATTTAAGAAGAACTTCTCTTAAAAATAATAATGAAAGGTTCTATATTGCATTAGTTGTTCAAAGTTCAGACTCTGTCACTTATAAATGTAAAGTTGCTATCAAAAACAAATATATGCTCTAAAGTCAAATGCCTAAAACAAAAAATTGCAATCCTTGCATTTTCATTTCTATCATTAATTTACTTGTTTTCTTGATATTTTGCAGTACTGTGGGCAATTATATAGTTCAGAAATATATAATGCATTAAAAACTGTTATTTACATATATTTAACATTAAATTATATATCTACCCTTTATTTTTATTTTTTACACATCTATTTCATTACTGACGATCACTAGATTTAAATGGGTTAGTTTCATTATTTACACATTTATAAAATGCATACTCCAAGCCCACTTTCTTGTGGCCTGAATTGCATTCTCAACATTTCTTCCAGTATCCCTCAATGCGACTATTTGGAACAAGTCTTTTAAATAAGTAAAGGTAAGGCATATGTGTTTACCCCAGTTCAATATGACCAATGTGCTTATAAGAAGAGAACATGACATAAATAACACAGGCCCACAGAGGGCCATACAAGGGCACAAGTAGAAAGCCAGAATCTGCAAGCCAAAGAAAAAGGCTTCAGGAGAAACAAAACTTGCGTGAAGTCAGCAATACAGCAGAATAAGAAGGCCCGGATTCCTTCATCAGCAGAGAAACTAACTTAAAAGCGGTGTAAACAAGGCTTTATGAATATTCCAGAAACTAGTTAAGAAGTCTCAGTGCCTCAGGCAAGCACAAAGCCAAGAAGCTAAAATCATTACTTCATTGAAAAGGATTGAAAAAAAATCTGTTGAATCTTATCCAAAAGAGCCCTTACCTGATGGTGGGGCAGGTCTGTTTGCTTGGAGAAAGCTTTCAGCTTGCGGAGTCTTCCTCAGAAGGGAAGGAGAAGAGCAGAATGTATGTCCAATGTCCCAGATTTTCCAGAGGCTGACTCACTTGACTTGAGTGCTGATGGGTAAACTGGTACTTTGACTGTTGGCAGCCAATGAGAACTCAGTGACTTGCTTAGCACCAAACTACTGCAGTACCTCAGACAGACACCAGCAGGAGAAAGAAAATATGAGCTCCTGCAAAAGGGAAAAAAAAAAAAAAAAAGTAAATTTCTCAAACTGGGAAGCTACAAGCATAAGCTTAAAGAAAACAGGAAATTAAAAGATGCTTGCTCCTTGGAAGAAAAGCTATGACAAACCTAGACAGCATATTAAAAAACAGAGACAATACTTTGCCTACAAAGGTCCAAAACTATGGCTTCTCCAGTAGTCATATATGGATGTGAGAGTTGGACCATAAAAAAGGCTGAATGCTGAAGAATTGATGCTTTTGAACTGCAGTGTTGGAGAAGATTCTAGAAAGTCCCTTGGACTTCAAGGAGATCCAACCAGTCAATCCTAAAGGAAATCAGTCCTGAACGTTCATTGGAAGGACTGATGCTGAAGGTCCAATACTTTGGCCACCTGATGCAAAGAGCTGACTCACTGGAAAAAGACCTTGATGCTGGGAAAAATTGAAGACAGGAGGAGAAGGGGATGAGAGAGAATGAGATGGTTGGATGGGATCACCGACTCTATGGACATGAGTTTGAGTAATCTCCAAGAGATGGTGAAGGACAGAGAACCCTGGAGTGCTGCAGTCTAAGGAGTCACAAAGAGTTGGACAAAATCTAGGCATGTGTTTTCTCTTGTTTTTGTACAATCACTAGGACATGACTGAGCAACTGAACAAAAACAAGAGAAAACACATCCCCAGATTAAGAAAGGTTTGAGAGTCCCTGAGAAGTTCTACCCATACTTATTGGTAAAGATCTTATCCTATATGAAGCCATTCTGTAAAGACTGGGGATGAGTGGCTGTATTTCTTTTTCCTAGTGCTTAATTCCAGAAAAAAAAAAAAAAAGATATGAGAAGAAACAGAGAAATTAGGGGGAAAGATATCTCCAGAAAACACCAAAAAATAAATAAGGATCTGTGATTTAACTGAGAGAGTTGAAAATAATCATGTTAAGCTCAATGAAAAAATCTATAGCAAGAGGAAAACAGTAAAATTCACATATGTGAAAAGTAAACAATATACTTTTGAACAATGAATTGGTCAAAGTAGAAATTACAATGGAGATTAGAAAGTATCTTGAGCTAAATGAAAACAAAAACATAACATATCAAACTTAGGATTAAGCAGAAACAGTACTAAGAGAGAAGTTTATGGTGGTAAATTTCTACACTGAAAAAAGATGATCTCAAAACAACCTAATTTTACATCTAATAAAAGTAAAATTGGAGAATAAACCTTAACCAAATTTAACAGAGGGAAGGAAATAATATAGAGCTGAAATTAATGAAATTGAGAAGAGCAGAAATCAACAAAACAGTCAGTCCTTATAAAAGGATCAACAAAGTTGACAAATTCTTGACTATACTAAGGCAAAAACAAACGAAACAAATAATGAAAATCTGAGATGAAAGATGAGACATTACACCTGATAGTACAGAAATAAGAAAAGATTATAAGACACCACTGTGGACTTTTTAATGCCTAAAAAAATGAGTTACTTAGAAGAAATGAATAAATTCATAAAAACATGCAAACTACCCAAACTTGAATCATTAAGATATAAAGAAATCAAACAAACATATACAAGTAAGGAGATTCAGATAGTAACCAAAATGTCCCTAAAGGTAATACCCAGAGCCAGACTGCTTTACAAGAGAATTCTGCCAAAAATATACAGAAAAATTAACGCCAGTTATTCTCAAGCTTGCCCAAAAACTTTAACACAAGGGAATACTTTCAAACTCATTAAGAAATCAGCATTACCTTAATACCAAAGCAAGACAAAGATACTATAATAAAAGGAAGTTACAGATTAATACCCCTGATAAACATTGATGCAAAAAGTCTTAACAAAATACTAGCAAACTAACTCAACAATTAATTGGTCAGATTATACATCATAGCTGAAGGGGATTTATTTCTGCAATGCAAGGATATTTCAATATGTGAAAATCAATTGTATACACCACACTAACAGAATGAAGAACCAAAACTATATGATCAACACAATTGGCACAAAAAAAGAGAAGCATTTCACAAAATTCAAAGTTATTTATGCAAAAAAAAAAAAAAAACTTAACAAATAAGGACTGGAAAGAAATTACTTCAGCTGAATTTAAGCCATTTATGAAAAGCCCACAGCAACTATTATAATTAATGGTATAAAATGAAAGTGTTTTCTGTAAGTTCATAACAAGGCAGGATGCCCACTCCTACCATTTCTATTCAATGTAATGCTAGAAGTCTTAGCCAGAGAAATTATGGGGGGAGTGAAGAATAATAGTCATTCAAACTGGAAAGGAAGATGTAAAATTACTTCTTTTCACAGACTATAGAGAAAACTTGCTTGGGGCTGGTGCACTGAGATGACCCAGAGGGATGGTAAGGGAAGGGAGGTGGGAGAGGGGTTCAGGATGGGGAACACGTGTACACCCGTGGTGGATTCATGTTGAAGTATGGCAAAACCAATGCAATACTGTAAAGTAATTAGCCTCCAATTAAAATAAATAAATTATTTAAATTAAAAAAACTGTATACGTATTCACAAAATATTTGAATGGATAGACAAGTTCATCAAGGTTACAGGATAAAAAACCAACACACAAAATAACTTGCAATTCTATACAGTAGCAATGAAAAATCTGAACAGAAGATTAAGAATAGCATTCCATTTATAAAAACATCAAGAAAAGATGAAAATATTTAGGAATAAACTGCACCAAGGCAAATACTAGGAAATTACCAAACATAGATAAAAGAAACTAAACAAATAGAAAAAAAATCCTGTATTCAGCACTCAAATGATTAAGAGGCATTCCAAGTGACTCAGGAAGCTTCCATAAGCCTCTGATCCTTCTCCATCAGACGGCAGACACACTGAAAACCACAATCACAGAAAACTAAACAATATGATCACATGGACCACAGCCTTGCCTAACTCAGTGAAACTATGAGCCATGTCATGTAGGGTCACCCAAGGTGGGCGGGCATGGTGGAGAGGTCTGACACAATGTGGTCCACTGGAGAAGGGAATGGCAAACCATGTAAGTATTCATGCCTTGAGAACTACATGAACAGTATGAAAAGGCGAAAAGATAGGACACTGAAAGATTAACTCCCCAGGTTGATAGGTACCCAATATGCTACTGGAGATCAGTGGAGAAATAACTCAAGAAAGAATGAAGAGATGGAGCCAAAGCAAAAACAACACCCAGTTAGTGATGTGACTGGTGATGGAAGTAAAGTTCAATGTGGTAAAGAGTAATATTGCAAACCTGGAATGTTAGGTCCATGAATCAAGGCAAATTGGATGTGGTTAAACAGGAGATGGCAAGAGTGAACATCGAAAGCTTAAGAATCAGCAAACTAAAATGGACTGGAATAGGTAAATTTAACTCTGATGAACAATCTATCTATCGACTCCTGGGGGCAAGAATCCCTTAGAAGAAATGGAGTAGCCATCATGGTCAACAAGAGTCTGAAATGTAGTACTTGGATGCAATCTGAAAAAAGGAAGAATGATCTCTGTTCATTTCCAAGGCAAACCATTCAATATCACAGTAATCCAAATCTAAGACCCAACCAGTAACGCCGAAGAAACTGAAGTTGAACAGTTCTATGAAAACCTACAAGACCTTCTAGAAATAACACACAAAAAAAGATGTCCTTTTCATTTTAGGGGAATGGAATGCAAAAGTAGGAAGTCAAGAAACACCTGGAGTAACAGCAAATTTGGCTTTGGAGTTCAGAATGAAGCAGGGCAAAGGCTAATAGAGTTTTGCCAAGAGAACACACTGGTCATAGTGAACACCTTCTTCCAACAACACAAGGGAAGACTCTACATATGGACATCCCAGGTGGTCAATACCAAAATCAGATTGATTATATTCTTTGTAGCCAAAGATGAAGAAGCTCTATACAGTCAGCAAAAAAAAAAAAAAAAAAAAGAGAGAGAGAGCGAGAGAGAGAGAAAGAGACGACTGGGAGCTGACTGTGGCTCAGATAATGAACTCTTTACTGCCAAATTCAGAATTAAAGTAGGGAAAACCACTAGACCATACAGGTATGACATACATCAAATCCCTTATGATTATACAATGGAAGTGACAAATAGATTCAAGGGATTATATCTGACAGAATGCCTGAAGAAACATGGATGTAGTTCTATGGCATTGTACAGGAGGCAGTGATCAAGGCTATCCCCAAGAAAAAGAAATGCAAAAAGGCAAAATGGTTTTCTGAGGAAGTCTCACAAACAGCTGAGAAAAGAGAGGAGTGAAAGGCAAAGGAGAAAAGGAAAGATATACTCATTTGAATGCAGAGTTCCAAAGAATAGCAAGGAGAGATAAGAAAGCCTTCCTCAGTGATCAATGCAAATAAATAGAAGAAAACAATAGAATAGGAAAGACTAGAGATCTCTTCAAGAAAATTAGAGATACCAAGGGAAATTTTCATGCAAAGATGGGCAGAATAAAGGACAGAAACCATGTGGACCTAACAAAAGCAGAATATATTAAGAAAAGGTGGCAAGAATACATAGAAGAACTAAACAAAAACATCTTCAGGACCCAGAAAACCACGATGGTGTTATCACTCACCTAAAGCCATACATCCTAGAATGTGAAGTCAAGTGGGCCCTAGGAAGCATCACTTTGAGCAAAGCTAGTGGAGGTAATGGAATTCCAGTTGAGCTATTTCAAATCCTAAAAGACGATGCTGTGAAATTTCTGCACTCAATATGCCAGCACTTTTGGAAAACTCATCATTGGCCACAGGACTGGAAAAGGTCAGTGTTCATTCCAGTCCCAAGAAAGGTAATGCCAAAGAATGCTCAAACTACCGCACAATTGTGCTCATCTCACACGCTAGCAAAGTGATGCTCAAAATACTTCAAGCCAGGCTTCAACAGTATGTGAACTGTGAACTTCCAGATGTTCAAGCTGGATTTAGAAAAGGCACAGGAACTGGAGATCCAATTGGCAACATACTTTTAATCACAAGAAAAGCAAGAGAATTCCAGAAAAATATCTACTTCTCTTTATTGACTATGACAAAGCCTTTGACTGTGTGGATCACAACAAGTTTTGGAAAATTCTTCAACAGATGGGAATACCAGACCACCTGACCTGCCTCCTGAGAAATCTGTGTGTAAGTCAAGAAGCAACAATTAGAACTGGATATAGAATAATAGACTGGTTCCAAACTGGGAAAGGAGTATGTCAAGGCTATATGTTGTCACCCTGCTTATTTAACTTATATGCAGAGTACATCATGTGAGATGACTGACTGGATGAAACACAAGCTGGAATCAAGATTGCCAGGAAAAATATGCTAATAACACCAAACTTATGGCAGAAAGCAAAAAAAAGAACTAAAGAGCATCTTGATGAAAGTGAAAGAGGAGAGTGAAAAAAGTTGGCTTAAAATGCAACATTCAGAAAACTAAGATCATGGCATCCTTTTCCATAACATCATGGCAAATAGATGGGGAAACAATGAAAACAATGACAGACTATTTTCTTGGGCTCCAAAATCACTGCCGATGGTGACTGCAGCCACGAAATTAAATGATGCTTGCTCCTTAGAAGAAAAGCTAAGATCACCCTAGACAGCATATTGAAAAGCAGAGATGTTACTTTGCCAACAAAGATCCGTCTACTCAAAGCTATGTTTTTACAGTAGTTTCGTATAGATGTAGTTGAACTATAAAGAAAGCTGAGTGCTGAAGAATTGATGCTTTTGAACTGTGGTGTTGGAGAAGACTCTTGAGAGTCCCTTGGACTGCAAGGAGATCCAACCAGGCCATCCTAAAGGAAATTAGTCCTGAATATTCACTGGAAGGACTGATGTTGAAGCTGTAACTACAATACTTTGGCCACCTAATCTGAAGAACTGTCTCATTTCAAAATATCCTGATGCTGGGAAAGTTTGAAGGTGAGAGGAGAAGGGGACAACAGAGTACCAGATGGTTGGATGGCATCTCCGACTCAATGGATGTGAGTTTGAGTCAACTCCATGAGTTGGTGATGGACAGGGAGGCCTGGCGTGCTGCAGTCCATGTGTTCACAAAGTGTCAGACATTACTTAGCAGCTGAAATGAACTGAACATGTGACTCAGTGGGTAAAAATCCACCTGCAATGCAAGACACAGAAAATATAGGTTTGAATTATGATTCAGAAACATTCCTTGGAAAAGGTCATAACAACCCACTCCAGTATTCTTACCTGGAGAATCTCATAGACAGAGTAGCCTGATGTGCTACAGTCCATAGTGTCATATAGAGTTGGACATGACTGAAGTGACTGAGAACACACACACACAAGATGCTCATTCTACCTAGAGTGATGTTCTCAATGAAATTCCTATCAATATTCCTATGGTATGTTTTTTTAACAAATAGAAAAAATGCTAACATTTATATAGAAACTCAAATAACAAAAACAATTTTGAAAGAGAAGAACAAAGTTTGAGGAATCATATTCCTGATTTCAAAATTTACCACAAAACTCTCATAATCAAAATACTGTACTTCATGGAGGCAGATATATAGGCCAGTAGAATAGAATTCAAAAATGAAAGTTGCTCAGTCATATCTGACTCTTTGCAACCCCATGGACTATATAGTACATGGAATTCTCCAGGCCAGAATTCTGGAGTGGGTAGCCTTCCCCTTCTCTAGGGGATCTTAGCAACCTAGGGTCAAACCCAGGTCTCCCACATTGCAGATGGATTCTTCACCAGCTGAGCTACCAGGGAAGCCATAAAATTCAAAGCCCAGTTATAAACCTTCATGTGTGTGTGTGCTTACTTGCTCAATTTTTCTGACTCTTTGTGACACTTTGGATTGTAGCCCACTGCTATACTGGAGTGGCTTGTCAGTTCCTTCTTCAGGGGATCTTCCTGACCCAAGTATCAAACCCACTTTCCTGTGTCTCCTGCATTGCAGATTCTTTACCCACTGAGTCATCAGTGAAGCTTTGTTGTTGCTGTTCACTCTCTTAGTCATGTCCGACTCTGCAAACCCATGGACTGCAGCACACCAGGCTTCCCTGTCCTTCTATATGGTCAAATTGTTTTAGAGAAGGGTGCAAAGATCATATAGTGGAGTTCAATGGGAAAAGGACAGTCTTCAACAAATAGTGCTGAAAAAAACGGATATTTACATGCAAAAGAATGAATTTGGAGCCTTATTTTATACTATATGTAAAAATTAACTCAAAATAAGCCAAAGACCTAAACATGAGAGTTAAAATCACTAAACTCTTAATAAGAAAAGTAGGGGGAAAACTCCACAATGTTGGACTTCATGATTTATTCAGTTTAGTTCAGTTCAGTCACTCAGTCATGTCCGACTCTTTGCAACCCCATGAACTGCAGCACGCCATGCCTCCCTGTCCATCACCAACTCCCAGAGCTCACTCAGACTCATGTCCATCGAGTCGTTGATGCCATCAGACATCTCATCCTCTGTCGTTCCCTTCTCCTGTCCCCAATCCCTCACAGCATCAGAGTCTTTTCCAATGAGTCAACTCTTCGCATGAGGTGGCCAAAGTATTGGAGTTTCCGCTTTAGCATCTTTCCTTCCAAAGAACACCCAGGACTGATCTCCTTTAGAATGGACTGGTTGGATCTCCTTGCAGTCCAAAGGACTCTCAAGAGTCTTCTCCAACACCACAGTTCAAAAGCATCAATTCTTCGGCGCTCAGCTTTCTTCACAGTCCAACCCTCACATACATACATGGCTACTGGAAAAACCATAGCCTTGACTAGACAGATCTTTGTTGGCAAAGTAATGTCTCTGATTTTTCATATGCTATCTAGGTTGGTCATAATTTAGATAAACACTAAAATCATACGGAATGAATTTTATTTTATTTTTTTTTTACTTAAACTCTTTATTAAAGAATTTTTTAAATTTTGCTATAATGTACATATATTTTAAGTATTTTTACTTTAGAGAAAAATCTTCAATAGAACTATTTGTGATCTACTGTACAATAAAATCAATTTTGGCTGACATGTATATGTTTCAAAATATCATCTAAAATAACCTAATTCCAATGACCTTTATTTATTTTTATTTTAATTTTTACTTTATTTTGCTTTACAATACTGTATTGGTTTTGCCATACATTGACATGAATCAGCGACGTGTGTACATGAGTTCCTAATCCTGAACCCCCTTCCCACATCCCACCCCATATCATCTCTCTGGATCATCCCCATGCACCAGCCCCAAGCATCCTGTATCCTGTATCAAACATAGACTGGCGATTCGTTTCTTACACGATAGTATACATGTTTCAATGCCATTCTCCCAAATCATCCCACCCTCTCCCTCTCCCACAGAGTCCAAAAGTCCATTCTAAACATGTGTCTCTTTTGCTGTCTCGCATACAGGGTTATCATTACCATCTTTCTAAATTCCATATTTATGTGTTAGTATACTGTATTGGTGTTTTTCTTTCTGGCTTACTTCACGCTGTATAATCGGCTTTAGTTTCATCCACCCCATTAGAACTGATTCAAATGTATTCTTTTTAATGTCTGAGTAATACTTCATTGTGTATATGTACCACTGCTTTCTTATCCATTCATCTGCTGATGGACATCTAGGTTGTTTCCATGTCCTGGCTATTATAAACTGTGCTGCAATGAACACTGGGGTACATGTGTCTCTTTCAATTCTAGTTTCCTCGATGTGTATGCCCAGAAGTGGGATTGCTGGGTCATAAGGCAGTTCTATTTGCAATTTTTTAAGGAATCTCCACACTGTTGTCAATAGTGGCTGTACTGGTTTGCATTCCCACTAACAGTGTAACAGGGTTCCCTTTTCTCCACACCCTCTCCAGCATTTATTGCTTGTGGAATTTTGGATTGCTGCCATTCTGACTGGTGTGAAATGGTACCTCATTGTGGTTTTGATTTGCATTTCTCTGATAATGAGTGATGTTGAGCATCTTTTCATGTGTTTGTTAGTCATCAGTATGTCTTCTTTGGAGAAATGTCTATTTAGTTCTTTGGCCCATTTTTTGATTGGGTCGTTTATTTTTCTGGAATTGAGCTGCATAAGTTGCTTGTATATTTTTGAGATTAGTTGTTTGTCAGTTGCTTCATTTGCTATTATTTTCTCCCATTCTGAAGGCTGTCTTTTCACCTTGCTTGTAGTTTCCTTTGTTGTGCAGAAGCTTTTCATTTTAATTAGATCTCCTTTGTTTATTTTTGCTTTTATTTCCAATATTCTGGCAGGTGGATCATAGAGGATCCTGCTGTGATTTATGTCTGAGAGTGTTTTGCCTATGTTCTCCTCTAGGAGTTTTATAGTTTCTGATCTTACGTTTAGATCTTGAATCCATTTTGAGTTTATTTTTGTGTATGGTGTTATAAAGTGATCTAGTTTCATTCTTTTACAAGTGGTTGACCAGTTCTCCCAGAACCACTTGTTAAAGAGATTTTCTTTAATCCATTGTATATTCTTGCTTCCTTTTTCAAAGATAAGTTGTCCATAGTTGTGTGGATTTATCTCTGGGCTTTCTATTTTGTTCCATTGATCTATATTTCTGTCTTTGTGCCAGTACCATACTGTCTTGATGACTGTGGCTTTGTAGTAGAGCCTGAAGTCAGGCAGGTTGATTCCTCCAGTTCCATTCTTCTTTCTCAAGATTGCTTTGGCTATTCAAGGTTTTTTTGTATTTCCATACAAATTGTGAAATTATTTGTTCTAGCTCTGTGAAAAATACCGCTGGTAGCTTGATAGAGAATGAATTTTAAACACATACATGGGTCTTGACCAAAATCAAACATTTCTGAGTATTGAAACGATCTACCAAGAGAATGAAAAGACAACGTACAGAATGGGAGAAAATATTTATCTGATAAAGAATTAATAATGAGAAGACTCAATGAGGATTTAAATAGAGGTATTCTGTCCTCATGAGTTGAAAGTCTTAATATGTTAAAATATCCATTGCAATAAGGAACTTATGATCTGAGCCACAGTGAGCTCCAAGTATTGTTTTTACTGACTGTATGGAGCTTTTCCGTCTTTGGCTGCAAAGAACAAAATCAATCTGATTTCAGTATTGACCCTCTGGCGATATCCATGTGTAGAGTCATCTCTTGGGTTTTTGGAAAAGGATTTTACTGTTCAGAGTGTTTTCTTTATAACACTCTGTTAGTCTTTTCCCTGCTTCTTTTTGTACTCCAAGGCCAAACATTCGTTTTCTGGGTATTTCTTGACATACTACTTTTCCATCCCAATCCCCTATGGGCATCATTTTTGGTGCTAGTTTTAGAATCTGTTGTATGTTTTCATAGAATCTGTCAACTTCAGCTTTTTCATTATCAGTGGTTGGGATTACTGTGATTTTGAATAGTTTGCCTTGGATATGAATGGAGATCATTCTGCTATTTTTGAGGTTGCATCCAATTATTGCATTTCAGATTATTTTGTTGACTTTGAGGGCTACTCCATTTCTTCCAAGGGATTCTTGCCCACAGTAGTAGATATAATGGTCTTCTGAATTAAATTCACCCATTCCTGTCCATTTTAGTTCACTGATTCCTAAGATGTTGATGCTCAATCTTGCCATCTCCTGCTGACCACGTCCAATTTACTTTGATTCATGAACCTAACTTTCCAGGTTCCTGTGCCATATTGTTCTTCACATCATCAGACTTTACTTTCACCAGCAGATGCATCCACAACTGAGTACCACTTCCGCTTTGGCCCAGTTACTTCATTCTTACTGGAGCTATTAGTAATTGTCCTGTGCTTGTCCACAATAGCATATTGAACACCTTCTGACCAAAGGGGTTCATCTTCTCCTGTCATATCTTTTTGCTTTTCACACTGTGCATGGGGTTCTCCAGGCAAGAATACTGGAGTGGGTTGCCATTTTCTACTCTAATGGACCACATTTTTTCATAACTCTTCACTATGATCCCCTTTGAGCAGCCCTGCACAGTATGGCTCATAGCTTCATTGAGTTACACAGGTCACTTTGCCGAAACAATGCTGTTAGTTATGAAGGGTAAAGAAATACTACTACATGCCTATGGGAATGGCAAAAAACTGAAGAAGGAAAAAACAAACAAACAAACAACTGACAATACTAATGGCTGGCAAGTTTGGGGATCAATAGAGCACTCATTCATTGCTGGTGGGGATGCAAAAATGGTATAGTCATGTTAAAAGACAAATTGGACATTTCTTACAAATCTGAACATAATCTTAGAATAAGAACCATTAAGTTCACCCCACTTTTCACATTTTCTACTACAAAATATTGATATTTACCCCATTAACTTGAAAACTTATGTCCTCATGAAAATCTGCACATGAATGTTTGTAGAAACTTTATTCACAGTTGACTGATAAAATTCAGTTCAGTTCAGTTGCTCAGTCGTGCTCGACTCTTTGCGACCCCTGAACTGCAGCACACCAGGCCTCCCTGTCCATCAGCCACTCATGGAGTTTACTCAAGCTCATGTCCATTGAGTCAGTGATGACATTCAACCATCTCCTGCTCTGCCATCCCCTTCTCCTCCTGCTTTCAATCTTTCCCAACATCAGGATCTCTTCAAATAAGTCATCTCTCTGCATCAGGTGACCAAAATATTGGAGTTTCAGCTTCAATATCAGTCCTTCCAACGAACACCCAGGACTGATCTCCTTCAGGATGGACTGGTTGGATCTCCTTGCAGTCCAAGAGACTCTCAAGAGTCTTCTCCAACACCACAGTTCAAAAGCATCAATTCTTTGGCGCTCAGCTTTCTTTATAGTCCAAATCACACATCCATACATGACCACTGGAAAAACCATAGTCTTGACTAGACAGACCTTTGTTGACAAAGTAATGTCTCTGCTTTTGAATATGCTATCTAGGTTGGTCATAACTTTTCTTCCAAGGAGTAAGTGTCTTTTAATTTCATGGCTGCAGTGATTTTGGAGGCCAGAAAAATAAAGTCTGACACTGTGTCCACTGTTTCTTCATCTATTTGTCATGAAGTGATGGGACTGGATGCCATGATCTTCATTTTGTGAATGTTGACCTTGAAGCCAACCTTTTCACTCTCCTCTTTCACTTTCATCAAGAGGCTCTTTAGTTCTTCTTCACTTTCTGCCATGAGAGTGGAGTCATCTGCTTATCTGAGGTTATTGATATTTCTCCTGGCAATCTTGATTCTAGCTTGTGCTTCCTTTAGCCCAGCATTTCTCATGATGTATCTGCATAGAAGTTAAATAAGCAGGGTGACAATATACACCCTTGATGTACTCCTTTTCCTATTTGGAACCAGTCTGTTGTTTCATGTCCAGTTCTAACTGTTGTTTCCTGACCTGCATACAGATTTCTTAAGAGCCAGGTGAGGTGGTCTGATATTCCCATCTCTTTCAGAATATTCCACAGATTATTGTGATCCGCACAGTCAATGGCTTTGGCATAGTCAATAAAGCAGAAATAGATGTTTGTTTGTTTGTTTTTTTTTTCTGGAACTCTCTTGCTTTTTTGATGGTTGACAAAACTGAAAGAAAAAAATATCCTTCACTATATGAATGGGTATACATGCTATTGTACATTTAACTGTGAGATACTATCCAGTTATAAAACAGAACAATCCCTCAATCAAATAAAAAACAGAGAGATCAATTTTATATACAGCTAAGTGAAACAAGTCAGTCTGAAAAGGTTACATACTATATCATTACAATTACATGACATTCTGGAAAAGGTAAACTTCTAGAAAAGCAACTACAGGTAGTTAAAGAATCAGTGATTGTCATGGGTTTGAAGTTGGTATAGCCTTTGAATAGGTGAAGCACAAGAAGGTTTAGGTTGGAATTTGGGGGTGATTAACCTACTTTGTATGATACTGGTGTGGTGGATATATGATTTTAAACATTTGTTAAAATTCGAATTTTGCAGACCAAACGGTAAACTCTAATGTACACACATTATTGTTAGTAAGTTATGTCCAATTCTTTTGCAGTCCCATGGACTGCAGTCTACCCAGGTCCTCTGTCCATGGGATTTTCCAGGCAAGAATACTGGAGCAGGTTGCCTTTTCCTTCTCCAGGGTGATCTTCCTGATCCAGGGATTAAACTCTTACCTCCTGCATTGGCAGGTGTGTTCTTTATCACTGAGCCACCAAGTAAGCCCAATTAAGGTTAAACAATTTGAGTTCTGATAATCCTACAAAGGAATGAAGAATATGAAACAATCAATCAAACTGAGTTATTAATATATTAAACAACCTCATTAGATGGGATAGAGAAAAGTAAGTAACTTTGGAAATAAGTAGATGCATATGAGTAAATGCTAAAAAATAATGCATAAACAGTGTGATCTAGTCAATAAAGTTGTTTTCCATGGGGGTATGTGCCTATAATTCTAATACTATTGTACATGTATACTAGACTTGAACATCCATAGTGGATGATGGAAACCAGGTTTCTCTCTGTTGCAGTACAAGTTTATGGAAAAAGTAATCTGAGGAACTTATATTAATCCATGTAGTAATGAGTCAGAGATGGGATATTATTATGAGTTCATACTTATCTGAATATAGATACAGATTGGTTACACGTAGAAAATATTTGTAGAAATACATATGCAACAAAGTTAGTATATACATATATACACTGACTTTGTCAGCTGTGAGTGCCTATAAAAATTGACATCTTGACATAACAACCAGGTGTAGCTACCTAAAGTTGGTTTACAATATCATTCTCAAATCTAGGAGAAATGGCTGATTTTAGTACTAGGGCAGGTAATATACAAGATTAGTTACTCAAAAATAGCTAAAATGTAAATTGATAAGAGTATGTTGCTGCTGCTGCTAAGTCGCTTCAGTCATGTCCAACTCTGTGTGACCCCGTAGAGGGCAGCCCACCAGGCCCCTGCATCCCTGGGATTCTCCAGGCAAGAGTACTGGAGTTGGTTGCCATTTCCTTCTCAAATGCATGAAAGTAAAAAATGAAAGTGAAGTTGCTCAGTCTTGTCTGACTCTTCGCGACCCCATGGACTGCAGCCTACCAGGCTCCTCCACCCATGAGATTTTCCAGGCAAGAGTAATGGAGTGGGTTGCCATTGCCTTTTTCAAAGAGTATGTTAAAGGGACACAAAAGCCAACTGAAATTCTCAATGGCCAAAGACGGAATAATTTATTTAACAAAATAAAGTATATAGTAGTAGAGGATTATAAATCAAAGCGTCCACATAATTTTTGTAGATCTTTACTTTCAAGAAGATACAGCATAATTTCCTACTGTTTAATTGTAAGCACTCTAAGTGCTTACGAAAAGTATGACTTTTTGTTCAGTGAATATAAATGCCACAAAGGGAAAAAAAAATTTTTTAGAGTAGTTGCAATTGACAAACACTGTCTTACAGGTTATCATGGTTAACATCAAAAAAAATTGACAGCATATTGGCAGCTTATCTAGAGCCAGACATCCTGGAATGTGAAGTCAAGTGGGCCTTAGAAAGCATCACCAAGAACAAAGCTAGTGGAGGTGATGGCATTTCAGTTGAACTATTTCAAATCCTGAAAGATGATGCTGTGAAAGTGCTGCACTTGATATGCCAGCAAATTTGGAAAACTTAGCAGTGACCACAGGACTGGAAAAGGTCAGTGTTCATTCCAATCCCAAAGAAAGGCTATGTCAAAGAATGCTCAAACTACCACACAATTGCACTCATCTCACATGCTAGCAGAGTAATGCTCAAAATTCTCCAAGCCAAGCCTCAGCAATACGTGAACTGTGAACTTTCTGATGTTCAAGCTGGTTTCAGAAAAGGCAGAGGAATCAGAGATCAAATTGCCAACATCTGTTGGACCATGGAAAAAGCAAGAGAGTTCCAGAAAGACATCTATTTCTTTTTTAATGACTATGCCAAAGCCTTTGACAGTGTGGATCACAATAAACTGTGGAAAATTCTGAGAGAGATGGGAATTCCAGACCACCTGACATGCCTCTTGAGAAATCTGTATGCAGGTCAGGAAGCAACAGTTAGAACTGGCCATGGAACAACAGACTGGTTCCAAATAGGAAAAGGAGTACATAAGGCTGTATATTCTCACCCTGCTTATTTAACTTATATGCAGAGTACATCATGAGAAATGCTCAGCTGGAAGAAGCACAAGCTGGAATCAAGATTACAGGGAGAAATATCAATAACCTCAGATATGCAGATGACACCACCCTTAAGGCAGAAAGTGAAGAGGAACTAAAAAGCCTCTTGATGAAAGTGAAAGAGGAGAGCGAAAAAGTTGGCTTAAAGTTCAACATTCAGAAAACGAAGATCATGGCATCCGGTCCCATCACTTCATGGGAAATAGATGGGGAAACAGTGTCAGACTTTATTTTTTTGGGCTCTAAAATCACTGCAGATGGTGTTTGCAGCCATGAAATTAAAAGACACTTACTCCTTGGAAGAAAGTTATGACCAACCTAGATAGCATATTCAAAACCAGAGACATTACTTTGCCGACAAAGGTCCATCTAGTCAAGGCTATGGTTTTTCCAGTAGTCATGTATGGATGTGAGAGTTGGACTGTGAATAAGGCTGAGCGCAGAAGAATTGATGCTTTTGAACTGTGGTGTTGAACAAGATTCTTGAGAGTTCCTTGGACTGCAGGGAGATCCAACTAGTCCGTTCTAAAGGAGATCAGCCCTGGGATTTATTTGGAAGGAATGATGCTAAAGCTGAAACTCCAGTACTTTGGCTATCTCATGCGAAGATTTGACTCATTGGAAAAGACTCTGATGCTGGGAGGGATTGGGTGCAGGAGGAGAAGGGGACGACAGAGGATGAAATGGATGGATGGCATCACTGACTCGATGGATGTGAGTCTGAGTGAACTCCAGACTTGGTGATGGACAGGGAGGCCTGGTGTGCTGCGATTCACGGGGTCGCAAAGAGTTGGACACGACTAAGTGACTGAACTGAACTGAACACCAATAAAATATAATTTAAAACGTCATTTTACTTCTTTAGTCTACCACACAAAAAAAGAAAAACAAATAAATAACTCTAGTCTCAACCTGGGAAATATGATTCAAAAATTCAGATAAATTCTAGTTAAGGAACATTCTGCAGAAAACCTGATGTGTACTTACTTTCAAAGCTGCCAAAATCATCAAAAGCAAGGAAAGTCTGAGAAACTGTCACAATCAAGAAGAGCTAAAGAAAACATCACAAAGAACTTCTTCAGTATTCTCAGTGTTGTTATTTTCTATCACAAATGTTACATACTATTGCTATATTTGTGTTAATGTATATCCTCTCCCCATCGTTTGCCATTAGTCTGCACTCTCTTTAATGAGAAAAAGCACTATTTTATTATATCATCACCTTCACACAACTGTTAGTCTGTGTAATAATAGAAAAAATATTTTTACAGAGGGAAGGAGGAGAATGGAGGATGGTAGATGGGATGAAAAAAGTCATGATATAAAAATTGTATTCTTGTGACTCTGGGCAAAATCTAGTCCATTAAAAAAAAAAAAAAGCCAGTCTGAAGAGAAAGCTATTTTATTGAAATTAATTCTTTATTGTGTGCCCATTTTATCTAAAGGCCATAAGTTTACCTTATCAATATATACCTTTCCTATGGAAAAGTTAACATAAGACTTAATAAGTCTTATTATTAAGTTCTTGAGATCACTTTGAATGAGAATTCAACAAATCTGGAGACAAGTGAAACTCATCTGTCAAACAGGCTAAGACAAACCAAATTTCAAAGATCTATTTATAAGTTTCATTGTATTGAGTTGAATTGTGTCCTTCCACAAGATATTATAGTCCTAATTCTCAGTATCTGTTAATATGACCTTATATGGACATAGGATCTTTGCAAATGTATCCAAGTTAAGATGATACTATACTGAACTATCAGGAGTTAAATCCAGTGACTGCAATCTTTATACAATGAGAGAAGTTTCTACACAGATACACCAACACAGGGAAGAACACCATATGAGGACAGAGACACAAATTGGAGTGATGGAATAACTAGCCAAGAAATGCAAATGTCAGCAAGACAGAGTGAGAAAGAGGCAAAGAAGTCTTCTTTCTTAGTGCCTGCAGAGAGAATATGGTCCTGCTGACAGCTTGATTTCAGACTTCTGTCCTCCAGAATTGTGTGAGAATAAATGCCCATTGTTTTAAGTCACCCATTTTGGGATACTTTATTAAGAAATTCTTAAGAAACTGTTGTATCAGGTTAAACATTTTTTCCTATAGCATGTGACATCCATATTTGATTCCTACATTTATATCATTAATTTCACCTCTGAAAACTGTACAACTATGAAACTATGACATATAAAATACATGTGTGTCTGTGTTTCTGTTTTGTTTTAGATTTAGTCATTAAGAGTTAATGAATACTCTGTTCATTCATATGTAAGAACAATGAATGTTTGTAAATTGAACTGTTATCATTGATTCTATAACAGATGTTGAAACAGATTGTGCACGCTTGAACAACTGAAACAGTGAGGAATATTACTGTGAAAATATTGCATATTGTAAAGTATATAACAGAGGTCTGATGTTAACAATAAGTAAAACTTTTATAATTATATTTACTTATAATTCTTTTACTCAAACTCTGAAAGAACTTTCTATCAAAATCAACTCATATATAGTTTTAGTATCTGTATGACCTTTATTTTCTTTTTACTTTAAGGGTTTCACATGAAACCTTTAGGCCTTTCCAACTTTTTTTGTCTTTAGATGTTTCCCTTTAAGCTATATCTCTAACCCCAAATAGATTCTGTACTTTCTCATAAGCCATTTCTTACTCTGTAGGGAACTGATATAGCAATGCTGACCTTAGTTTCAAAGAAAATTGAAAGAATAAAAAGAAGTGGAAACTAAGTGTAAAGCAATAGGAAGACTCGTACAATTCAAGGTCAGAGAAAATCAGAACACAACTGATTTTAGAGAAGAAATAGGCTTAATTTGTAGTTTTCTTTAAACTATTTGAGAAGCAATTTGTATCTTTTAACATTTTGTATTGGAAAATAATTATTGGTGTTTTGTGTCTGGGGGATTCAAATATGAACTTATAAAAGCATGAGTATAAAAATACCACAAGCAATATTATAACTAATTTCCTTCAGTTAATAAAATGGGTCAAAAAGTCATTTATAATGCCTAAAACAGGAGTAATATAATATGAACTTAATGATATGGTTATATTTTGGTGTCAGACTCATAATAAACTACATATTTCTAAAATCTATTATAATTCTGTTAAGTTCAATATTTTAAGCATCATGCTTATTTCATGTGGAATTCTGATAAAACTCTCCAACATTATATTTGAATGGAATGTCACAGGACACTGACAAAAGCAAGCAATAATTCATCCTGCATTAGTGTTTCTTTCTGAACCCCCCAAAAAATTAAGGATAAGAAAAAAATCATATTTAAATGCAATATTATATTGTGTAACTTGATTAACTTGCCAAAATTTCATCAAAATATTCTATACCTTATTTTGTAAGTAAAATCACTAAATTTATTTCCACATTGTAGACTACAGTTAATTAATCCCTAAAAACAGATGTATATTAATATTTCCTCTTCCTTTTGTCAAAAGTGCTCTAAAGATGGCCACAGTGAGATTTAAGATATAGATGACAATTTTGACTTTGTAATGTGCTTTCAGATACATTATTTAATTTCAGATTTGTATTCCAATCAGTCTCCTACAACACATACAATTACAGAATCATTATTTATTAAGCATTTTAATGCCACATAATGCTAATGTTAATAGACATTAGGGACAAAATATGAATAAGTTCTTGTCTTCAGAAACATTCAAATTCTGGGAGAATCAAAGAAATCAATATGTTACACATGAAAAAATATATATAAAATGCAAAGTGATAGAAAATTATAAAAGGCACTTATTCTCAGATGATAGTCATCTACTTGACCTGGTGTCATCTATTAAAGCTAGCAAAATGAACAGACATGGAAAGTTTTTTAAAAGAATAGCAAGATAGCATGAATAAAATTTCAAATGTATAAAATGAAGAAGAATTTACAGCAAACCACAACCAGACTGGGGATCTAAAAACCAAAAGACAGAGCATAGAGGTCACTGAAGATTATGTTGAGACATGGTAGGGCTTTATACTCTACCAAAGAGAAGAATCATCATCCTGAAGAGATGATAGCAAGCTACTGAAGATATCTCAGAAGAGAAAGCCATTATCAAATTTGCCTTTCTAACTAATTTAGCTCATAGGTGGTGTAGGAGAAAGATTTGAGATATAAAAACTTGATTCATAAAGATGATATACAATGTTATTTTAATAGTCTTAGTGACAGTTTAACTAGGCAGTGCCATAAGGATATATTGATATATGATGGTAACATTAATAAGGAGCATATTTGAAAGAGAAGGTTTTGAATTATATTTGTATTTCTTGATCTTGACATACATGAAGGTGAAATGAGATAGTTTCAAAAGTTGAGAATGTATGAGACAATTTCAGAATTTTGTCTCTTTACCATGTATTCGGGCTTCCCAGGTGGTGCTAGTGGTAAATAACCTGCCCGTCAATTCAGGAGACTTAAGGGATGAGGGTTTGATCAGGAGACTTAAGGGATGAGGGTTTGATCCCTGGTTCAGGAAGAACTCCTGGAGGAAGTCATGGCAAGTTACTCCAGTGTCACTGCCTGGAGAATCCCATGGACAGAAAATCCTAGCAGGCTACAGTCCATAGCGTTTGAAAGTCAGACACAAATGAAGCAACTTAGCACAGCATAGCCCCATGTAGTCAGTCCTAAATCCCACCCCAACCCTATTTTCCCTTCATTTTTGTGAATATTTGTCAGAGTTCCTACTTGTAAACAATAGAGGATGACTCATTATTATGATCAGAAAAAGAATAATTTTGCATAGGTAATGGAAACGACAGAGATGCTGAAGAATTAGCTGCAAGGATAAGTGTCCAAAACCATGCCATAGTGTAATTCTTGAGCCATCCTTGAGCATTCACTACACTTTGCAAGACAAATTATTTATGAACGATTTGATCTAACAGCAACTTGTAACTTAATTTTCAAGTCTTTTACCTGAATCTACCTTTTTATTAATTGTTTCTCTCTTGAATCATTTTAGAAAGCACCTTACTAGTTTATGACTTCTAATCTTTCTCATTTACAAATAATCCTATACAATTCTGACAGAAATATATTTTAAAATCTATCTTCAAAAATGAAAAAAAATTAGAAATAACTTTATCAAGTAATATGGATGGTCTATTTTTATGAAAAGAGCTTTATTACATTCTCAAGAGAAATAAAAATGCTTGAACAATTAAAAACAATATCATGGTCATGGAGTTAAAGTTTTATAAAATGTCAGTTCACTTTAACTTCATCTGTATATTTAATAAAGGCTTTCCAGGCCCATACAGTAAAGAATCTGCCTTCAGTGCAGTCGACCAGGGTTCAGTCCCTGGGTTTGGAAGATCCCCTGGAAAATGGCAATCCACTCAAAAACTCTTGCTAGAGAATTCCATGGACAGAGGAGCCTTGTGGGCTACATGTAGTCCATGGGGTTGCCCCAACACAAATATAAGCAACACTTGGGTAAGAATGTTGGCCAGCTGAAGGAAAAATTCCAAAGGAAAATTTTTTAAAAATAGGGAAAGGTAGATAAATCTGACAGGTTAAAATGAAAGGTTTATGTAGTAATACTAACATACAAAAAAAGAAAGTTGAAATACTGGGAAAATTCACAATTTCAATCCAAAGACAGGTTTTCTCTGGAGAAGCAGGGTTCTTGGAATTTCAAATCAGCAGAATAAACTGTGCACAGGCTTTGTGCCAAATTTATTGGCATTCCTCCACCATCATTTTCTCCTTTGGTATTCTTCACAAGTTGACTGTACCTCTCAGAATTACATCTCATTATAATTATATAGCTGCAATATAATGGGGGCCTTTGAGATCCAATGTTTAAGCAGTGTTATATAAAAGAATATAACCCTAATAATAACTGAAATGTAAAATCACAATCATTTGACCTAGGAAGTGAGGTTAGAATAATTGTACAGAAAATATTTTAAAATAAATTTAAACAGCTCTGACACATATAGAGTAGTTCCTTTCCTTCCAGCAGCTGCTCCTGAAAATCTTTTTGTACTTCTCTTTCAAGTTTTCATTAAATTCAACATATATGTCTCTTCTGTACATCTTGCCTTTATCTTTCTTTTATGCCTTTGACTAGTACTCTTTTCTCTCATTTCTCTTTCAGGCAGAACAAACACACAAACACGTATACTGCTTCTTGGATACTACAAACTGGTCTCCCAGTTGCATTTCTTTTCTCTCAAAAATTAGCCATTATCTAGTTCTTTTTTCTGCAAGATAAAATAGATAACTCAGCAAGTAGATCATTTTTTTTTTTCAAGAAAATGCATATTTAACTGTGTGTGTGTGTGTGTGTGTGTGTGTGTGTGTATGTTAGTTTTGGCAGGAAGTGATACTGAGAAGCAAAGATAATGAATATTTTGCATCAATAAATTTTCCCATGTTACAGTTTATGTGTTTATGCTTTACAGTAGATTAAATTACAAAGGAACTGGTATTAGGGTTCTCTAGAAAAATAGTACCAATAGTTTGTGTGTCAGTCAATTCAGTTCAGTCGCTCAGTTGTATCCAACTCTTCGTGGCCCCATGAATCGCAGCACATCAGGCCTCCCTGTCCATCACCAACTCCCAGAGTTCACAAAGATTCACGTCCATTGAGTCAGTGATGCCATCCAGCCATCTCATCCTCAGTTGTCCCCTTCTTCTCCTGCCCCCAAACCCTCCCAGCATCAGAGTCTTTTCCAATGAGTCAAATCTTCTCATGAGGTGGCCAAAATACCGGAGTTTCAGCTTTAGCATCATTCCTTCCAAAGAAATCCCAGGGCTGATCTCCTTCAGAATGGACTAGTTGGATCTCCTTGCAGTCCAAGGGACTCTCAAGAGTCTTCTCCAACACCGTATTTCAAAAGCATCAATTCTTTGGCGCTCAGCTTTCTTCACAGTCCAACTCTCACATCCATACATGACTACTGGAAAAACCAAAGCCTTGAATAGACCGACCTTTGTTGGCAAAGTAATGTCTCTGCTTTTGAATATGCTATCTAGGTTGGTCATAACTTTTCTTCCAAGGAGTAAAAGTCTTAATTCCATGGCTGCAATCACCATCTGCAGTGATTTTGGAGGCCCCCAAAATAAAGTCTGACACTGTTTCCACTGTTTCCCCATCTATTTGCCATGAAGTGATGGGGCCAGATGCCATGATCTTTGTTTTCTGAATGTTGAGCTTTAAGCCAACTTTTTCACTCTCCTCTTTCAATTTCATCAAGAGGCTCTTTAGTTCTTCTTCACTTTCTGCCATAAAGGTGGTATCATCTGCATATCTGAGGTTATTGATATTTCTGCCAGCAATCTTGATTCCAGCTTGTGCTTCCTTCAGCCCAGCGTTTCTCATGATGTACTCTGCATATAAGCTAAATAAGCAGGGTGACAATATACAGCCTTGATGTACTCCTTTGCCTATTTGGAATCAGTCTGTTGTTCCATGTCCAGTTCTAACTGTTGCTTCCTGACTTGCATATAGGTTTCTCAAGAGGCAGGTCAGGTGGTCTGGTATTTCCATCTCTTTCAGAATATTCCACAGTTTATTGTGATCCACACAGTCAAAGGCTTTGGCATAGTCAATAAAGCAGAAATAGATGTTTTTCTGCAACTCTCTTACTTTTTCGATGATCCAGCGAATGTTGACAATTTGATCTCTGGTTCCTCTGCCTTTTCTAAAACCAGGTTGAACATCTGGGAGTTTCACGTATTGCTGAAGCCTGGCTTGGGGTTTTTGGTGTGGTTGTATATAAAAAATTTATTAAAGGTATTAGATCACATGATTATCAAGTCTGAGAAGTCCCATAGTCTGCCATCTGCAAGATGGAAACATAGGAAGGCTAGTGGTGTATTTGAAATGCCTGAGAGCAGAGCATCAATTCTATAAATTCCAGTCTGAGTCTACCGACCTGAGAACAAAGAATGATAAGGAGAGGAAGACATCCATGTTCCAGTTCTTGCAGTCAGGCCCAAAGAGAGGGCAAATTCAGCCTTCCTCCACTTTTGGGTTCTATTCAGACACTTAATGAATTAATATCATAAGGCTCACCTACATTGAGGAAGATAATCTGCTTTATTAGGTCTACTAATTAAAATGCTAATCTCTTCCAGGATCACTTTCAGATACACTGGAAACAGTGAGAGACTTTATTTTGGGGGGCTCCAAAATCACTGCAGATGGTGACTGCAGCCATGAAATTAAAAGATGCTTACTCCTTGAAAGAAAAGATATAACCAATCTAGACACCATATTCAAAAGCAGAGACATTACTTTGTCAACAATGGTCATTCTAGTCGTTTTTTCAGTAGTCATGTATGGATGTGAGAGATGGACTATAAAGAAAGCTGAGCGCCAAAGAATTGATGCTTTTGAACTGTGGTGCTCGGAAAGACTCTTGAGAGTCCTTTGGACTCCAAGGAGATCAAATCAGTGCATCCTAAAGGAAATCAGTCCTGAATGTTCATTGGAAGGACTAACGCTGAAGTTTCCTGAAACTGCAATACTTTGGTCACTTGATGCAAAGAACTAACTCATTGGAAAAGACCCTGATTCTGGGAATGACTGAAGGTGGGAAGAGATGGAGATGGCAGAGGATGGCATCACCAACTCGATGAACATGAGTTTGAGTAAGCTCTGGGAGTTGCTGATGGACGGAGAAGCCTGGCATGCTTCAATCCATGGGGTTGAAAGATTCAGACGTGACTGAGTCAGTGAACTGAACTATGTTGTCTAGGTTGGTAAGCAGCTTTTCTTCCAAGGAGCAAGCGTCTTTTAATTTCATGGCTGCAGTCACCATCTGAAGTGATTTTGGAGCCCAAGAAAATAACGTCTGCCACAGTTTCCATTTTTTTCCCCATCTATTTGCCATGAAGTGATGGGACCGGATGCCATCATCTTTGTTTTTTGATTGTTGAGTTTTAAGCCAGCTTTCTCACCCTAGTCTTTCACTTTCTTCGAGGCTCTTTAGCTCATCTTCACTTTCTGCCATAAGAGTGCTATCATCAACGTATCTGAGGTTATTGATATTTCTCCCAGCAATCATGATTCCAGCTTGTGCTTCATCTAGTCTTGCATTTTAAATGATGTACTATGTATATACGTTAAATAAGCAAGGTGACAATATACAGCCTTGATGTACTCCTTTCCCGATTTAGAACCTGTGTGTTGTTCCATATGCATTTCTAACTGTTGCTTCTTGACTTGTATACAGATTCCTCAGGAGGCAGTTTAGGTGGCCTGATAATCACATCTCTAAGAAGTTTCCACAGTCTGTTGTGATCCACACAGTCAAAGGTTTTAGTGTAGTCAACAAAGCAGAAGTAGATGGGGGTTTTTTTGGAATTATTTTGCTTTTTCTTTGATCCAGAAGATATTGGCAATTTGATCTCTGGTTCCTCTACCTTTTCTAAATCCAGCTTGAACATCTGGAAGTTCTTGGTTCACACAGTGCTGAAGTGAGGCTTGTAGAATTTTCAGCATGAGTTTGCAAGCATGTGATGTGAGTGCAAGTGTGCAGTAGTTTAAACAATTTTTGGCATTTCTCTTTTTTTGGTATTGGAATGAAAACTGACTTTTTCCAGTCTTGTGGCCACTGCTGAGTTTTCCAGATTTGCTGGCATATTGAGTGCAGCACTTTAATAGCACCATCTTTTAGGATTTGAAACAACTCAGCTGAAATTTCATCACTTCCACTAGCCTTGTTCATAGTGATGCTTCCCAAGGCCCACTTAACTTCACATTCCAGGATGTCTGGCCCTAGGTGGGTGATCACACCATCATGGTTATCTCAGTCATTAAGATCTTATGCCACCTTTTCTTAAAATATCTTCTGCTTCTGTTACGTTCATACCACTTCTGTCTTTTATTGTGCCCATCTTTGCATGAAATGTTCCCTTGGTATCTCTAATTTTCTTGAAGAGATCTCTAGTCTTTCCCATTCTATTGTTTTCCTCTATTTCTTCCCATTGATCACATAAGACTTTCTTATGTCTCCTTGATATTCTTTGGAACCTTGCATTCAGATAGATATATGTTCTCTTATCTCCTTTGCTTTTCCCTTCGCTTCTTTGCTCATCTATTTGTAATGCCTCCTCAGACAACCATATTTCCTTTTTGAATTTCTTTTTCCTGGTTTAGATCACCTCCTCCTATACAATGTTATGCACCTCCATCCATAGTTCTTCAGGCACTCTATCAAGCAGATCTAATATTTTGAATCTGTCATTTCCACTGTATACCCATAAGGGATTTGATTTAGGTCATTATAACATCTAACTTGCAGTGTATGTGGGAAACCATTCTATGATTACCTTAAATCATACAATGTTGTAGGACTATTTCTATATCTCAGCAATCAGTGAGAGCTTAGTAGATGTTTTTCAGTACTATTATTAACAGATTTTTACATGAGCCTTTCTTGATAGCTCAGTTGGTAACTAAAGAATCCACCTGCAATGCAGGAGACCCCAGTGGATTCCTGAGTCACGAAGATTTGCTGGAAAAGGGATAGGCTACCCACTCCAGTATTCTTGGGTTCCCCTTGTGGGTCAACTAGTAAATGATCCATCTGCAATGTGGGAGACCTGGGTTCAATCCCTAGGTTGGGAAAATCCCCTGGAGACGAGAAAGGCTACGGACTCCAGTATTCTGGCCTGGAGAATTCCATGGACTATATAGTCCCTGGGGTCACAAACAGTTGGACACAACTAAGCAACTTTCACTTTCACATAAGCCTTGGCTTCCCAGGGAACAGAGTGGAAAAACCCAACTGCCAATGCAGGAGATGCAAGAGATGTGGGTTCAGTTTGGGTCAGGAAGATCCCCTGAAGAAGGAAACGGCAACCCACTCCAGTATTCTTGCCTGGAAAATCTCATGAATAGAGAGGGGTCTTCTGGGCTAGAGTCTAGGGGTTCATGAAGAGTTGGATACAGCTGAGCACACAGGCACGCATAATAAACCACGATCTCTATATTTATCAAATGAATTATTTGCATTAAGATAGTATGGAGAAAGATATGCTATGTAATAATGAAAGGTTAATTTATCAGGACACTGAAGTTTAAATGTAACCAACAAAGCTTTAATGGGAATACTGAAAACTTTAACTACAGGGAAAAATTAATTCCACCAACACAGTAGAGATTTCAATGTATTCACTCAATTATTATTTGGCATACAGTTAATATGCTGATCTATTTGGCATATATTCTTCATTCATTAACTGATTTAAAGACCTTCTGATGCACTTACTAAATATAACAGTAAATATGTTTTCAGCAACAAGGCAAAACTCAATAAATGCCATTTATTATCTAATTTTAATGCTTTGTGATATCTATAGCTTTCCAGCAGAGTCAAAAATCTGCTTCTGAGATCCGTATTGCAGTTCAGACATCTATTCTCTCACAGTCACACCAGTACTACAGTATTCTAGATATTACTTTATAATAAGCTTGGTAGGAGCAAGTTTCCTCTTCATATTCATAATTGCCTTAGTTATTTCAAATAAATATTAGGGACATTTTGACTACTACCACAAAAACTATATTGGAATTAAAATAAGAATGACATAGTATTTAGAAATTAATTAAAGGAATGTATATATTTTTATGAACATTGTACATTTTTATATTTACTCAGTCATTTTATATCTTTCAGTATTTTTTTTTTTTCTCTACAAAGTATTTGCTGAGCTAGGTTGGAAATATTCTTAGGAACTTAATGTATTTCATTGCCACTTTCAAAGGGATAATCTTTGTCATAACTATCCTTTTTCCATAGGATTGCTGCTGGCTGACACATGGCCCCAG
The DNA here is from genome assembly GCF_001704415.2 of Capra hircus. NCBI lineage: Eukaryota > Metazoa > Chordata > Mammalia > Artiodactyla > Bovidae > Capra > Capra hircus. The sequence continues at coordinate 103,711,921 of NC_030808.1, forward strand.
AAAACTTCAACTTCTTATGCTAATTTGATTTAAGCAAACCTACTAAACTCTCTCATTAAATTTTAGTTTGTCTGCAATTTTTCTCAGATATCACATGCAAAAAATATATGAGTTACAAAAAAAACTGCAACTTTATTTTCTTTTATTACAACATATTTTTTGCACATTTCATTCCTATGACTCATTATTTTGTAACTGGAGTTTTGAAGCTCTTCATTACCCTTCTTTTACAATGCTACAGAAAGAAATGCTGATAGAAATTACCTGCTATTTCTGACTTCAATAGAAATATTTTTAAATCACCACCATTTTAAGGATGCAGTTTGGCTTTGGTTTTTGTGTACCCTGTCAGCTTAACAGCATTTCTCCCTACCATTAGTTTTTTAAGAGAAATTTTGTAAATGACTATTATATTTCAGTGATTTTTTATACATATATTAAGATAAAATGTGTAGGCTGTTTTCTGTTTTAAATGAGTTAAAATACTTTAAATTTTAAAACTCACTTTTTCTCTTGGGGAAATTCTATAATTTTACCATAATATTTTATGATTATACATAAAAGAATTGCTAATTTTGTAAAACTGTTTTGAAAAATGTCTTCCTTTTTTTCAAATTTAATAGTTAATATAATTATTTTGTTATCTTGCCATCTTTTGATCTGGAAAAAATGTTCACATAAGAAAAACGTGCTCAAATAATTCAATATTATTGGTGCTTTCTCCTCTTTTTTAGATTTCTACTTCCTATTGAGTGATTTTAGCTATTTGTGTTTTCCATAAACTTTATGATTTCATGTATCTTTTCAAATATTTTGGAACAAAGCTTATCATTCACTTCATTACCTGTATCTCTATACCATTTTTCATTAATATTCATATATGTGTGACTGTGTGTATAGGGGTATGTGTTTGTGTGCACACATAACTTTGTTCTTGATATATTCGTCAGTATTTTGGAAATTTTGCAAATTTACTCTTCCTCAGAGCACTATTTCTTTGCTGTATTCTCTTTGTGAATTATAAAAACTGCATTTTATGAGATCTTTTCTTGAAATGTTTTAATTCAATATATCTAAACTAACATAAGCCTCATAAAAAGTTTACTTGAAAAAAAAAATAAAAAAAAAAGTTTACTTGAGATCTTTAACATTTATTTTCCCTTCTCTCTCTATATATATATATATAAATATATACAGAGAGTTTTCCTTCACTTTAAAAATAAAGTTTAGGTAGTTTTTTAAAAATAAATATTTTTAATATCTATAAACTGAAGATAATAAAATTTTAATTTATTCAGAAGCACTTTGAAGGTTTTCCTTTTTATAGTTTTATTTTTACTTGCAACATTATATGATGCCCATTATATCTTTGTTTCATAGATTATGTATTTAGAAATGTGTTTTTAATTTCCAAATATATGTGCTTAAAAATTTACCATATTTTTATCTCTATTATACTCTGATAACAGAATTTGGCCTGGATGATATAATTTTATTCATTTTATTATTACCCACCTTAAGGCATATCATGATGTCATTTTTTAAATATTTAACATATGCCATACTGACCATTTGTTTCTAAGAATTGTGGCTATAAGCCTATCCATAATATGGTTTGTAAATAATTTCCTGGAGTATGTGGTCTGTTTTTTCATTTTCTCAATGATGTCTCTCCAAGAGTAAAAGATTTTTAAATGTATAATTTTTGAATTGATTATACTTTTAAAAACCTGGCATACTGAGATCTGATCACAAATAAAAATTATATATATATATATTTGATATATATATATTTTTGAAGTGATCACCGCAAAATTTACTGTGCTATCTATTTCATTTAGTGTCTAAAAACTGATTTCTCAAAGTTTACCAAGATTCACTCCTACATTGTCTTCTAGATATTTGATATTGTACAACTATGTCTTGTCAAGACTTTGGAGGGTCAGCAATATTACACTACTTGCAAGCTAACAAGTTAGCATGCTGTAGATTCATTTTGATACCAGAAATAGTTAGAAAAGAAAGATGCATCAATCATTATTTTGAACTTCCTTTTTTTTTAACATCAGAAATATAGTTCATACATTGAATGTTTAAGGTTATTTGAGTTGTCATGATTATGAAATGTTAAAATATGTCTCATGGGGAAAAGTCAACTGTGTCACTTTTAAAACTGAAAGAAAAAAATAATTCTCAAATTTATTTATTGACAAGAACAATATAAGATCTCAAGCATCAAACCGAAGCACCGAATCAGAACAGAAGAAGCTACATACCATTTTAACCAAAGACTGGCTATTATAAACAGTGCTGCGATGAACATTGGGGCACATGTGTCTCTTTCAATTCTGGTTTCCTCAGTGTGTATGCCCAGCAGTGGGATTGCTGGGTCATAAGGTAGTTCTATTTGCAATTTTTTAAGGAATCTCCACACTGTTCTCCATAGTGTCTGTACTAGATTGCATTCCCACCAACAGTGTAGGAGGGTTCCCTTTTCTCCACACCCTCTCCAGCATTTATTGCTTGCAGATTTTTGGATCGCAGCCATTCTGACTGGTGTGAAGTGGTACCTCATTGTGGTTTTGATTTGCATTTCTCTAATAATGAGTGATGTTGAGCATCTTTTCATGTGTTTGTTAGCCATCTGTATGTCTTCTTTGGAGAAATGTCTATTTAGTTCTTTGGCCCATTTTTTGATTGGGTTGTTTATTTTTCTGGAATTGAGCTGCAGAAGTTGCTTGTATATTTTTGAGATTAGTTGTTTGTCAGTTGCTTCATTTGCTATTATTTTCTCCCATTCAGAAGGCTGTCTTTTCACCTTGCTTATGGAAACAACCTAGATGTCCATCAGCAGATGAATGGATAAGCAAGCTGTGGTACATATACACAATGGAGTATTACTCAGCCGTTAAAAAGAATTCATTTGAATCAGTTCTGATGAGATGGATGAAACTGGAGCCAATTATACAGAGTGAAGTAAGCCAGAAAGAAAAACACCAATACAGTATACTAACACATATATATGGAATTTAGGAAGATGGCAATGACGACCCTGTATGCACGACAGGAAAAAAGACACAGATGTGTATAACGGACTTTTGGACTCAGAGGGAGAGGGAGAGGGTGGGATGATTTGGGAGAATGGGAATTCTAACATGTATACTGTCATGTAAGAATTGAATCGCCAGTCCATGTCTGACGTAGGGTGCAGCATGCTTGGGGCTGGTGCATGGGGATGACCCAGAGAGATGTTGTGGGGAGAGAGATGGGAGGGGGGTTCATGTTTGGGAACGCATGTAAGAATTAAAGATTTTAAAATTTAAAAAATAAAAAAATTAAAAAAAAATAACCAAAGACTGGAATATTGACTTTCAGAATCTTTTTTTTTAAATTTTTATTATTTTCATTTAATTTTATTTTTTTACTTTACAATATTGTATTGGTTTTACCATACATCAACTGCTTGATATGAGGTAAGTTCTAGTTCTCGGGTATTAGTTAAATGGGAGTATGATGTGGTTATTGGAGAGTGTAGAATTATTCAAGTCTTACTGGGAACTAGGACATCAAATATAGGGAAAACACACCCATCAGTGAAATACACCTCAGAATAAAAACTGGATACTTCTATTTTTGGGAGGGGGGTTCATGTTTGGGAACGCTTGTAAGAATTAAAGATTTTAAAATTTAAAAAATTAAAAAAAAATAAAAAATTAAAAACAATTAAAAAAATAAAATAAAAAATTCTTAGTAAATACTATTAACTCTGACTTGATACATGGGCACACACACAATTAAGTAAAATTATAGATGATAAGAGAGAATCACTTTGTTGTTGTTATTGTTTATTCACTAAGTCTTATCTGGTATACTGAGATATACCACTTCTTTGTGACACCATGGACTATAGCCTGTCAGGCTCCTCTATCCATAGGTTTTTCCAGGTAAGAATACTGGAATGGGTTGCCATTTCCTTCTCCAGGAGATCTTCCCATGCCAGGGATCTAACTGACCCCTCCTGATTGGCAAATGGATTATTTACTGATGAGCCACCAGGGAAGTGTATATATATATAGTATGACACACATTTCAGGTTAAGTTGCCTTATAATGGGCCTTAATGGATTTTTGGTTCTATGTCCTTTAATTTTAAAAACATAAATTGAACAGTCTCTCTTCTTTCAGGGAAAAACGCTTAATGGAATCTAAACACATTTCATCATATGGATTTGCAACAATAGTTTTTAAGGAATTAGAGTCCAGCATGAAATCAAGACAGGCAATGGCACCCCACTCCAGTACTCTTGCCTGGAAAATTCCATGAATGGAGGAGCCTGGTAGGCTGCAGTTCATGGGGTCACTAAGAGTCAGACATGACTGAGCAATTTCCCTTTCACTTTTCACTTTCATGCATTGGAGAAGGAAATGGCAACCCACTCCAGTGTTCTTGCTTGGAGAATCCCAGGGACGGGGGAGCCTGGTGGGCTGCCATCTGCGGGGTCGCACAGAGTCGGGCATGACTGAAGTGACTTAGCAGCAGCGTGAAACCAAGAATATCCTGCTATTATAGAAACACCTGGGTCAACTTGTCATATATATCACATTATGGGAAGTGGAAATACATATTAACACTTGAGAATGACAGACCTTCAAACACGTTTGTCCTTACCTAATGCACCAAAATGAAATTTAAGTATCTCCTATTTTAACCTGCAAATATTGTTTTCTACTTTAGTGATAATTTTCTGGATCCATTACCATTAAGGTTTGCATAACATAATCTTACAAAAGAAAGCATAACAAAGGTGGTTCAAATGACATAGATGTCCATCAGCAGATTAATGGATAAGATAGCTGTGGTACATATACACAATGGAGTATTACTTAGCCATTAAAAAGAATACATTTGGATCAGTTCTGATGAGGTGGATGAAACTGAAGCCTATTATACAGAGTGAAGTAAGCCAGAAAGAAAAACACCAACACAGTATACTAACGCATATATATGAAATTTAGAAAGATGGTAACGATAACCCTGTATGTGAGACAGCAAGAGACACAGATGTATAGAACAGTCTTTTGGACTCTGTGGGAGAGGGAGAGGGCGGGATGATTTGGGAGAATGGCATTGAAACATGTATAATATTATATAAGAAACTAATCACCAGTCCAGGTCTGATGCATGATCCTGGATGCTTGGGGTTAGTGCACTGAGATGACCCAGAGGGATGGTACAGGGAGGGAGGAGGGAGGGGGGTTCAAGTTGGGGAACAGGTGCATACCTGTGGCAGATTCATGTTGATGTATGGCAAAACCTATATAATATTGTAAAGTTATTAACCTCCAATTAAAATAAATAAATTTATATTAAAAAGAAACATTTTCATAATCCAAAGGAGTTTCTGGGTTTTACAAATACATCAATTTTTATAACATGTTAAAATATACTCAAGTCACTGTTAACAATACAGTCTCTTGACCTCCTTAATAAAATTATAAAAACTGACTTGTATGTATTATTTGCTTTCTAAGTATGCTATAGCTTGCACAACAGAACACTAACTACATTGTACATAATCTAGTATTACAATCACATGCAATTTTAGATGATGACAGATCACTAAATCACATCACATTAATTTTTTTCTCTCTGAGTACCTAGAGGTAAATCATAAGTCAATCCTTTTAGAATTCTGGAGGCGTTATTTTCTCAAGTCAACATATCTTAGGGCAGATAGGATTTCTGCTCTTGTTAAGCTGATTGATCTTGATTGTTATTACTTGATAGGACTATGAGAGAAGTATATAAAGTATGAATGAAATCCCATGAAGCACTGCTTAATACAATCAGGTCATGTAATAAAAATCGATACGCAATTGGAACCCCTCAATACAGAAAAGGAAAGGGACTGCAGTAGACAGATGCTTTAGGAGAATGGCTTCCCTCATAGCTCAGCTGATAAAGAATTCACCTATAAATACAGGAAACCCCAGCTCAATTTCTGGGATGGGAAGATCCCCTGGTGAATGGATAGGCTACCCACTCCAATATTCTTTGGCTTCTCTGGTGGCTCAGATAGTAAAGAATCCATGTACAATGCAGGATACCTGGGTTTTATCCCTGGATTGGGAAGATACCCTGGAGAGGGGATGGCTACTCACTCCAGTATTCAGGCCTGGAGAATTCCATGGACAGAGGAGCCTGGCAGGCTACAGTCCATGGAGTCGCAAAGAGTCAAACATGACTTAGCAACTTTCAGTTTCACTTTAGGAGAATACCTTTGGAACCAAGACCCAAGCAAGGAACCAAGACCAGACAAGGTATTGGCCCAAAACTAAAAGCATATAAAATGAGTAATGGAAGAAGGAAATTATAAATACTAGCTACAATGTGACGAATTGTACCAATAATAATGTAAGCGTTATGGGTATATATTCTTGATTTTGATGCATACACACCTGTATGTATTCGATTATTTTCTAATTTTATGCTTCTCTGTCACACTCCGTCCAGTAATAGAAATATGTTAAAATATAGCAGCTTCAAGCAACTTCAAACAATATCTTAAACCTATAAGAAAGCCTAGCACTATGAAATTATTCATTGTTAATCTAAGGCTGTATTTTCCTCATTTCTTTTTTCTCATAAGGTTGTTCCTAAAACAAATAGCTTAGAGTCTTCTCTATTATACATTCCTTACAATGTAGAAATAAGTATAATACATTCAGAGTTTTAAGAAATAGTTATTTGAGAAATTATATATAAATAGCAATAGAATATTTTAATGTGTAAACATTTATAGATAGAGCTTAAAATTGAAAATAAATGACTTTGATATTAGCATCATTATCTCAGTGATAGAATTAAGAAACTCTCTAGTTTCAAGTAGGTTTATCATAGAGAGACAGTCATGGTGTGTTTAAAGAAAATCTAGGAAAAGTAATCTGAGGGTTAAGATAAAATACATACAAGGAGGTCCAAAAGAATAGCCAATAGATGACACATCAGATGCTATCCAACAAAGAGATACTCTAGGACAATACATTATACTAATATTTGGTAGACAACTGGAATTATAGATGACTGGCTGTAAATAACAAAATTGAATACCCCTTTGGTGGAACTCAATAAAATAATTTCCAACAGGAACAACTTCCTATTGCTGTCATCTTGGAGTAATGGAACCACTACCTGGGTCTGGCACTTATTTACATGGATAGTCCATGATTCCAGTTTATGAAACTAGAGCTCAAGTATACATTTTTAAAAGACTCCATACTTTAAAAAAATGATAACTCTTATTATATCTGATGTTTGACAGGAACTTCATTGACATGATTCTTCCAAATTAAAAAAAAATAATAATTTTTTCAATTAAATACTAATTTACACTTAGTACAAACACACTTTTGTAATCAGTCATCTCATAATCTGTGCTTTGTTTAAATTTTCAATCACAACTTAAATGGATTAGTCTGTGGCAATTGAAGAAATCAGGAATCACAAAGGTAGGGTAATTTAGGAAGTAGGACAGGAAAAATAGGAAACAGCTTCTTGGAGAGGAAAAAAAAAAGAGCATTTTCTCCTGTTTTCTGAATAGAATATATTCACCCTAATTTTCTTTACTTTGAAATGATTTTTTTCAATTGAGTTTTCAGAATATAGTGTGTTAGTTTTTGCAAAAAATTCTAACTCTATTATAAAACAAAGATATATTGCAAAGCACATTAGTTTCCTCATTGTTAAGTACTATGCTTATGATAATTAATGTACAGTTCTAATATATATTTTTATTACAATAACTCTCTGATACAATTATGTAAATAACCTCATTCAAAGATAAATACTAAGAAAAAACACTTTAAACTCTCCACTTTTGCTTACATTGATATCTATCCCTTCCTGTCATTTAGATGAGGGATATTGTACATCTTAGTAAAATTATGAAACTCTTAGTTTGATCTCTCAGGGATAATGCCTTATTAAATATAATTCCCAAATATGAAATCTTTGGGCTGACATTTTCTTTCCAGAAGGATTTTGTCCAAGACATAATTCTCAAGATATGTAAGTCACAGCAATAATCTTTTGGATAAATAAGCCAGCAAAGATATGGTAAAAGAAATTTACCAACATAATGTTCTATTTTCTGTTGCTTTCTGAGTTAGAATATTTTATACCATTGAACAATCTAGATAATTGTGTTAAATGTGAAAAACTAATTAACTTTTATTTTTATAAAGTCAGTTGAATGTGAAGGGTCTTTAATGCTAGACCCAGGTTATTTTAGACTATAAACTATATTCTTCCCTAATGATTACTTAATTGACAATTATTATTGAGGAAAATGACAGCAGGAGCAAATGGAAGATTATCTGTCAATAGATGACTTCATACGCTATGGAGAAGCTTATTTAATCTCAGTGACAATTTTTCTGAAAATGAAGGTCAAGTCATTTCTGCCACAAATTAAGTGGTACAGAGTGATTGACAGCTTGATAGATAATTAATAAGACAGTTTCTACGCTACAGTGCTTTATATGGTGAGGAATTAAGACCTTTGGGGACTCTGCTGTTGGAGACCACACATTCATCAAGGAAGATTCTTACAACTCTTGGTCCAAGACATTTTTCTACATCTATCTGAATCTTAATGTGTTTGGGTACAAATGGCATTTTGAGGGACATATTTATCTTTCAATATTAATGACCATGGATATTTCATGTTATTACTCTGTTTACTTATTCTTTCAAATGATAATGTCTATCATCTTATTTTGGGTTTTTGTTTGCTTGTTTGTATCTTCTTTTACAATCTCATATTGTTAATGTACAGTTATATTTTTAGAAAGCATAAAAAGTTATGTATATGGAGAAAGAAGAGTGGGGTTGTGTATATAACAAGGCAGCAAGAACAACCAGAGGCTCCATGTCTTCACATTTAAAAATAAAATGTCATATATATGCATTAATATATATTTATTTTTTTTCTCTTTCTGACTTACTTCACTCTGTATAATAGGCTCCTGGTTCATCCACCTCATAGAACTGGGGAAGGAGAGGATGGGATGAATAGAGAGAGGAGCATTGAAATATATACATTACTATATGTAAAAATAGATAGCCGATGGTAATTTGCTGTATGATGCAAGGGACTTAAACCTAGTGTTCTGTGGTAACCTAGAGGGGTAGAGTGAGGTGGGATGTGAGAGTGAGATTCTGGAAGGAGGCTACATATATTTGACTATGGCTGATTTATGTTGATTATGGCAGAAACCAACATAATATTGCAAACCTGCCGCTGCTGCTAGGTTACTTCAGTTGTGTCTGACTCTGTGCGACCCCACAGACGGCAGCCCACCAGGATCCCCCATCCCTGGGATTCTCCAGGAAAGAGCACTGGAGTGGGTTGCCATTGCCTTCTCCAATTGTAAACCTAGTATCCTTCAGTTAAAAATAAATAATATTTTTTAAAAGCAAATATCATTACACATTAGTCAGCAAAGACAGAATTAAAGTGAGATTGTATATCTAATATTATAAGCTATTAATTAAATTACACAGGATTCAAATGTTAAAAGTTTGGGGACTAGCCTGGTGGCTTTTTTTTTTTTTTTTGCATTTGCTTTCCATGGGGATGGTCTTACTCCCTGTCTCCTGTACAATGTCACGAACCTCCGTCCATAATTCATCAGGCACTCTAGTATCAGATCTAGTCCCTTAAATCTATTTTTCACTTCCACTGTATAATCACAAGAAATTTGACTTAGGTCATACCTGAGAAAAGCTGTGAAAAGAAGAGAAGTGAAAAGGAAAGGAGAAAAGGAAAGATATAAGCATCTGAATACAGAGTTCCAAAGAATAGCAAGAAGAGATAAGAAAGCCTTTCTCAGTGATGAGTGCAAAGAAATAGAGGCAAGCAACAGGATGGGAAAGACTAGAGATCTCTTCAAGAAAGTTAGAGATACCATGGGAACATTTCATGCAAAGATGGGCTTGATAAAGAACAGAAATGGTATGGACCTAACAGAAATAGAAGATTTTAAGAAGAGGCGGCAAGAATACACAGAAGAACTGTACAAAAAAAGACCTTCATGACCCAGATAATCATGATGATGTGATCACTAATCTAGAGCCAGGCATGTTGGAATGTGAAGTCAAGTGGGCCTTAGAAAGCATCACTATGAACAAAGCTAGTGGAGGTGATGAAATTCCAGTAGAACTATTTCAAGTCCTGAAAGATGATGCTGTGAAAGTGCTGCATTTAATATGCCAGCAAATTTGGAAAAATCAGCAGTGGCCACAGGACTGGAAAAGGTCAATTTCATTCCAATTCCAAAGAAAGGCAATGCCAAAGAATGCTCAAACAACCACACAATAGCACTCATCTCACATGCTAGTAAATTAATACTCAAAATTCTCCAAGCCAGGCTACAGCAATATGTGAACTGTCAACTTCCTGATGTTCAAGCTGGTTTTAGAAAAGGGAGAGGAACCAGAGATCAAATTGCCAACATCCACTGGATCATCGAAAAAGCAAGAGAGTTCAAGAAAAACATCTATTTCTGCTTTATTGACTATGCCAAAGCTTTTAACTGTGTGGATCACAATCAACTCTGGAAAATTCTGAAAGAGATGGAAATTCCAGACCACCTGACCTGCCTCTTGAAAAATCTGTATGAAGGTCAGGAAGCAACGGTTAGAACTGGCCATGGAACAACAGACTGGTTCCAAATAGGAACAGGAGCACGTCAAGGCTGTATATTGTCACCGTTCTTATTTAACGTCTATGCAGATTACATCATGAGAAACGCTGGGCTAGAAGAAGCACAAGCTGGAATCAAGATTGCTGGGAGAAATATCAATAACCTCAGATATGCAGATGACACCACCCTTATGACAGAAAGTGAAGAGGAATTAAAAAGCCTCTTGATGAAAGTGAAAGTGGAGAGTGAAAAAGTTGGCTTAAAGCTCAAGATTCAGAAAACGAAGATCATGGCATCTGGTTCCATCTCTTCATGGGAAATAGATGGAGAAACACTGGAAACAGTGTCAGACTTTTTTTCGTGTGTGTGGGGGGGAGTTGTGCTCTAAAATCTCTGCAGATGGTGACTGCAGCCATGAAATTAAAAGACGCTTAGTCCTTGGAAGAAAAGTTATGACCAACCTAGATCAGTTCAGTTCAGTCGCTCAGTTGTGTCCGACTCTTAGCATGTTGAAAAGCAGAGACATCACTATGCCAACAAAGGTCCGTCTAGTCAAGGTTATGGTTTTTCCAGTGGTCATGTATGGATGTGAGAGTTGGACTGTGAAGAAAGCTGAGTGCCGAAGAATTGATGGTTTTGAACTGTGGTGTTGGAGAAGACTCTTGAAAATCCCTTGGACTGCAAGGAAATCCAACCAGTCCATTCTGAACGAGATCAGCCCTGGGATTTCTTTGGAAGGAATGATGCTAAAGCTGAAACTCCAGTACTTAGGCCATCTCATGTGAAGAGTTGACTCATTGGAAAAGACTCTGATGCTGGGACGGATTGGGGGAAGGAGGAGAAGGGGATGACCGAGGATGAGATGGCTGGATGGCATCACTGACTAGATTGACGTGAGTCTGAGTGAACTCTGGGAGTTGGTGATGGACAAGAAGGCCTGGCGTGCTGCGATTTATGGGGTCGCAAAGAGTCAGACACTACTGAGCAACTGAACTGAACTGAACTGGTGGCTTAGACCACAGAGAGTCTGCCTACAATGCAGGAGACCCAGATTCAGTCCCTCATCAGGAAGAGTCCCTGGAGGAGGGAATGGCAACCCACTCCAGTATTCTTGCCAGGAGACTTCCATGGACAGTGGAGCCTCCGGGCTACAGTACATGAGGTCACAAAGAATCAAACACAGATGCCACTGAGTGGTTAGTTTACAAAATCCTAGGAAAATAGCCCAAAATATGATTCATAGTTTTACACACTGGATTCATTTATAATGGAACTGTGTCTCTGTTTACCATTGTAGTTTAATCTTAAGGCAATGAGACAGCATGATAACTTTGATTAATAGGAAAAAACTTTTAAGTAATTTCATTAACTTTATCCTGGAAACATCTATTATCTTTTACTTACATTGGTGCATTACTTTTCAATTTCTTGTTGATTTGAATTCATAAGCTTCCTAAGACAGGTTAAAATCTGTAAGTCTTTCTAAAAGAAATTATTTTTTAAAATTTGGAATCAACTGATTGACAGTAGATAACAAATTTTTGAGAAATTTAGTTCATGCATAAAATTTTGTCTCAAGAAAGAAAATATATTAAATATGGAACACAAGAAAATATAACTTGTATTTTGAATATATTTTAACAAATCTCATTTTTCCAAAGAAAGAGTTTAAAATAAAATAAGCAGGCGATAACTTTTTAAATACAATTCCATAAAGAAAGAATCAATAATTTGGATTTCATTAAAGTTAAAAACTTATCCCCTGCAAAAGACAATGTCAAGAACATGAAAAGACAAGCCACAAACTGGAAGAAAATACTTTTAAAAGTTATATTTCATAAAAGGAGTATTATTCAAAATATACAAAACCCTTAAAACTCAGTAATAAGAATATAAATAGCAATTAAAAGTTGAGCCAAAGGCCTGAATAGAGATCTCAAAAAGAATATACAGATGGCAAATAAGCTTATGAAAACATGCTTCACATCATATGCCATTAGGAAAATCCAAATTAAGACAACAAAGAAAGATAACACCTCACACTCAGTAGACTGGACAAAATTCATAACACAGACAACACCAAATGCAGTGAGGATGTCAAACAACAAGACTTCTCATTGATTACTGGTGAAAATGCAAAATACTGCAGCCACTATAGAAGACAGTTGACAAATTCTAACAAAAATATACTCTTATTGTATGATCCAATTCAATGTTCCTTATTACATCCCAAAATAGTTGAAAGCTTATGTCCATTATGAAAATTTACACATAGATGTTTACAGCATCTTTGTTCACTATTGCCAAAACATGAAAGCAACAAAGATGTTCTTCAATAAGTGAACTGATAAATAAACTGAGGTGCATCCAGTCAGTGGGGTATTATTCAGTGCTAAAAGGAAGCAATGAAAGTGAAAGAGAGAGTGAAAAAGTTGGCTTAAAGCTCAACACTCAGAAAACTAAGATCATGGCATCCAGTCCTGTCACTTCACAGAAAATAAATGGGGAAACAGTGGAAACAGTGGCTGACTTTATGTTTTGGGGTTCCATAATCAATGCAGAAGGTGACTGCAGCCATGTAATTAAAAGACGCTTACTCCTTGGAAGGAAAGTTATGACCAACCCAATGAGTGAAGTGAACTCGCTCAGTCGTGTCCGACTCCTTGTGACCCCATGGACTGTAGCTTATCAGTCTCCTCCGTCCTTCGGATTTTCCAGGCAAGACTGCTGAAGTGGATTGCCATTTCCTCCTCCAGGGGATTTTCCCAGCCCTGGAATTGAACCCGGGTCTCCTGCATTGCAAGCAGATGCTTTACCATCTGAACCACCAGGGAAACCAGCCTATGACCAACCTAGACAGCATATTAAAAAACAGAGACATTACTTTGCCAACAGAGGTCCATCTAATCAAGACTATAGTTTTTCCAGTAGTCATGTATGGATATGAGATTTGGACTACAAAGAAAGCTGAGTGCCGAAGAATTGATGCTTTTGAACTGTGGTGTTGAAGAAGACTCTTGAGAGTCCCTTGGACTGCAAGGAGATCCAACCAGTCAGTCCTAAAGGAAATCAGTCCCGAATATTCATTGGAAGGATTGATACTGAAACTGCAACTCCAATACTTTGGCCACATGATGAGAAGAACTGACTCATTTGAAAAGACCCTGATGCTGGGAAAGACTGAAGGCAGGAGGAGAAGGGGAGGACAGAGAAGGAGATGGTTGAATGGCATCACTGACTCAATGGACTTGAGTTTGAGCAAGCTCCAGGAGTTGGTGATGGACAGAGAAGCCTGGTGTGCTGCAGTCCATGGGGTCATAAAGAGTCTGACACAACTTAGCAACTGAACTAAACTGAAAAGGAAGTGAACTATCAAAGCATGAACAGATATAGAGAAAACTTAAAACACGTATAGCTAAGCGAAACAAGCCATTCTGAAAAGGTTACATACTATATGATTCTACCAACATGACATTCTGGAATTCTATGGAGATAGTAAATAGATTTATGTTTTTAAGGATTTAAGAGATGATAAGGAGAGATGGTTAGGTGTAGCACATAGTAGTTTTAGAGTAGTGAATTTGCGATACTATAACGATGAATAAATACATGCTATTATACATTTGTCAAAACCTATGAAATGTTCAACATCAATAATGGCATGTAATGTAAGCTTCAACTTTGGTTTATAACGACTTTTCAATGTAGGTATATCAATTTTAATAAATTCATTACTCTGGTGGGGGATGTTGACAATTGGAGAGACTATTAATGTTTGGAGTCAGGGGGTTTTAGAAAATCTCTGCACCTTTTGATTAATATTGCTGTGGACCTAAAATTTCTCTTTTAAAAAGCCTATAAAAACATACCCATTGCCAAGAACCCAAGTATTTCTAAAGTGTAAGGAGTAAAACTCTTATCACCTAGAAAGAGAAAATACTATCAATATTTTAGAGTAGATTATATCACTATTCTTAGTGACAAAATTATGTTCTATTATTTTGATGTAGCATAATTTAAATATATCTAAAGTACATTTTGATATTTTAGGGTTGTTTTCTTTCTATTGTGAATAATTATAGCCATGTGTGATTATTGAGAAATATTCTTTAAAAATATGAATGGCTCCTAAATGTTACCTACATAGTTTTAAAATTTGATACATATTTCCTAATTTCCATAGAGAAATATATATTAATTAATATTCAAGTAAATGCTAGTACCTTGACTTTCAGCCACATCAGTAATATAATTTTTTTTAAAAAGCATATCAAACTGATTATGATAAAACACAGGGTAGGGAAAAAATAACCAGGAACATTAATTTCAATTTATCTCAGGGTAAATATAATAGTAATAGATCTGAAATACAATTAATTTATTTTTGGTAAAATTATCTTCATTTTCATTTTTTTTTATTTAAGTGGTGTGAAATAAACTGAATAAATTTAAATGAACTCAAAGAAATTCAGATCTGATAATTTTCAGGTAAATTTTTGTCAACAGATGTCTTCATTTCTAAAACACCTAATATATATTTGAAACTATTTATGCACATATACACATACCCATGAGTTCATTCATCCATTCAAAATTTTATGACTATCTAGGATATCAAGAAAATATTATAGAGAATAAATTCAATATTACACTAGTTTTAGGTCACTAATTCTGTTTTAAGTTACCTTATCTTTTGTACTGTTCACTTTTGCAAGATTTTTAATTTTTATAGATTATTTTTACTTTTGATGTTATTACACTTAATTCACTACTTCTAACAACATGTTAGGCTTTTCTTTATTTGATATACATCCAATTTTCTGTCAGACTAATTAGAAATATTTTATTCTCTTCATTTTTCGCTGTGTTAGTGTTTTAGCATTTAGGATCAGTTTTTAAATTGCAAATAGAACTACCTTATGACCCAGCAATCCCACTGCTGGGCATACACACTGAGAAAACCAGAATTGAAAGAGACACATGTACCCCAATGTTCATTGCAGCACTGTTTATAATAGCCAGGACATGGAAACAACCTAGATGTCCATCAGCAGATGAATGGACAAGAAAGCTGTGGTACATATACACAATGGGGTATTACTCAGCCGTTAAAAAGAATTCATTTGAATCAGTTCTGATGAGATGGATGAAACTGGAGCCAATTATACAGAGTGAAGTAAGCCAGAAAGAAAAACACCAATACAGTATACTAACACATATATATGGAATTTAGGAAGATGGCAATGACGACCCTGTATGCAAGACAGGAAAAAAGACACAGATGTGTATACCAGACTTTTGGACTCAGAGGGAGAGGGAGAGGGTGGGATGATTTGGGAGAATGGGAATTCTAACATGTATACTGTCATGTAAGAATTGAATCGCCAGTCCATGTCTGATGTAGGGTGCAGCATGCTTGGGGCTGGTTTATAGGGATGACCCAGAGAGATGTTGTGGGGAGGGAGGTGGGAGGGGGGTTCATGTTTGGGAACGCATGTAAGAATTAAAGATTTTAAAATTAAAAAAATAAAAAAAAAATTAAAAAAAAAATAAAAGTTTATTCACACCTAATAGTTCTAAATGATTTTCGGTGATATTTCTCTCCATTCCCATTTAGTACTAAAGGAACTCCTTTCAGTTTCCAATCTAATACCCAAATTTCTCCAATAATAATATTATTTAAGGGGCTTTCCTGGTGGCTCTGATGGTAAATTATCGACTAAAATGCAGGAGAACTCGGTTCAATCGCTGGGTTGAGAATATTCCCTGGAGGAGGGCATGGCAACCCACTCCAGTATTCTTACCTGGAGAAGAGCTTGGAGATTACAGTCCACGGGGTCACAAAGAGTTGGACACGACTGAGTGACTAAGCACAATATTGTTTAATTTTGTCAAACTAGTTATCCTATTCAGCAGATGTACTTTTTTTTTAATTTTATTTTTTTTAATTTTTTTTTTTTTACTTTACAATACTGTATTGGTTTTGCCATACATTGGCATGAATCCACCACAGGCATACATGAGTTCCCAACCCTGAACCCCCCTCCCACCTCCCTCCCCCGTATCATCTCTCTGGGTCATCCCAGTGCACCAGCACCAAGCATCCTGTATCCTGTATTGAACCTAGACTAGAGATTTGTTTCTTACATGATAGTATACATGTTTCAATGTCATTCTCCCAAATCATCCCACCCTCTCCCTCTCCCTCTGAGTCCAAAAGTCTGTTCTTTCTTTTGCTGTCTCACATATAGGGTTATTATTACTATCTTTCTAAATTCCATATATATGTGTTAGTATACTGTATTGGTGTTTTTCTTTCTGGCTTACTTCACTCTGTATAATCGGCTCCAGTTTCATCCACCTCATTAAAACTGATTCAAATGTATTCTTTTTAACGGCTGAGTAATACTCCATTGTGTATATGTACCACAGCTTTCTTATCCATTCATCTGCTGATGGACATCTAGGTTGCTTCCATGTCCTGGCTATTATAAACAGTGTTGTGATGAACTTTGGGGTACACGTGTCTCTTTCAATTCTGGTTTCCTCTGTGTGTATGCCAAGCAGTGGGATTGCTGGGTCATAAGGTAGTTCTATTTCCAGTTTTTTTTAAGGAATCTCCAGACTGTTGTCCATAGTGGCTGTACTAGTTTGCATTCTCACCAACAGTGTAAGAGGGTTCCCTTTTCTCCACACCCTCTCCAGAATTTATTGCTTGTGGACTTTTGGATCGCTGCCATTCTGACTGGTGTGAAATGGTACCTCATTGTGGTTTTGATTTGCATTTCTCTGATAATGAGTGATGCTGAGCATCTTTTAATGTGTTGGCCATCCGTATGTCTTCTTTGGAGAAATGTCTATTTAGTTCTTTGGCCCATTTTTTGATTGGGTCGTTTCTGGAATTGAGCTGCATAAGTTGCTTGTATATTTTTGAGATTAGTTGTTTGTCAGTTGCTTCATTTGCTATTATTTTCTCCCATTCCAAAAGCTGTCTTTTCACCTTGCTTATAGTTTCCTTTGTTGTGCAGAAGCTTTTCATTTTGATTAGATCTCATTTGTTTATTTTTGCTTTTATTTCCAATATTCTGGGTGTTGGGTCATAGAGGATCCTGCTGTGATTTATGTCGGAGTGTTTTGCCTATGTTCTCGTCTAGGAGTTTTATAGTTTCTGGTCTTACATTTAGATATTTAATCCATTTTGAGTTTATTTTTGTCTGTGGTGTTAGAAAGTGATCTAGTTTCATTCTTTTACAAGTGGTTGACCAGTTTTCCCAGCACCACTTGTTAAAGAGATTGTCTTTAATCCACTGTATATTCTTGCCTCCTTTGTCAAAGATAAGGTGTCCATAGGTGTGTGGATTTATCTCTGGGATTTCTATTTTGTTCCATTGATCTATATTTCTGTCTTTGTGCCAGTACCATACTGTCTTGATGACTGTGGCTTTGTAGTTGAGCCTGAAGTCAGGCAGGTTGATTCCTCCAGTTCCATTCTT
Organism: Capra hircus; assembly: GCF_001704415.2. Classification (NCBI taxonomy): domain Eukaryota; kingdom Metazoa; phylum Chordata; class Mammalia; order Artiodactyla; family Bovidae; genus Capra; species Capra hircus. Next base: position 103,730,120 of record NC_030808.1, read on the forward strand.
CTTTCTCAAGATTGCTTTGGCTATTCGAGGTTTTCTGTATTTCCATACAAATTGTGAAATTATTTGTTCTAGCTCTGTGGAAAATACCGCTGGTAGCTTGATAGGGATTGCATTGAATCTGTAGATTGCTTTGGGTAGTATACTCATGTTCACTATATTGATTCTTCCGAACCATGAATATGGTATATTTCTCCATCTATTAGTGTCCTCTTTGATTTCTTTCATCAGTGTTTTATAGTTTTCTATATATAGATCTTTAGTTTCTTTACGTAGATATATTCCCAAGTATTTTATTCTTTTCATTGCAATGGTGAATGGAATTGTTTCCTTAATTTCTTTTTCTGCTTTCTCATTATTAGTGTATAGGAATGCAAGGGACTTCTGTGTGTTGATTTTATATCTCACAACTTTAGTATATTCATTAATTAGTTCTAGTAATTTTCTGGTGGAGTCTTTAGGGTTTTCTATGTAGAGGATCATGTCATCTGCAAACAGTAAGAGTTTTACTTCTTTTCAAATTTGGATTCCTTTTATTTCTTTTTCTGCTCTGATTGCTGTGGCCAAAACTTCCAGAACTATGTTGAACATAGCTGGGCACCCTTGTCTTGTTCCTGACTTTAGGGGAAATGCTTTCAATTTTTCACCATTGAGGATAATGTTTGCTGTGGGTTTGTCATATATAGCTTTTATTATGTTGAGCTATGTTCCTTCTGTTCCTGCTTTCTAGAGAGTTTTTATCATAAATGGATGCTGGATTTTTTTCAAAGGCTTTCTCTGCATCTATTGAGATAATCATATGGCTTTTATTTTTCATTTTGTTAATGTGGTGAATTACATTGATTGATTTGCGGATATTGAAGAATCCTTGCATCCCTTGGATAAGTACTTTTAACTGAATTTCAGGGGAAAGAGAAATCAGATATAACTGTGCAATTCCTCATAATTAAATATAATTTATTGTCTCATATTGATACTATAAGTAATATTCCCTGACCGTTGAAATTATATCACTTAATTTTTCTTACTTCATTTCTAATAAACATTAATAGTTTTGAAAAATAATATTAATGATAAAATAACTTAAAGATAAATAGAAGGCATATTATGTATCAGGCAGTGTTTCAAATGTTATATATATTCACACATACACACATACTTTATATATAGTGTATGTGTGCATATGTGTAATATTTGTTACATATATTTGTTACATAATATGTTATATTATAGTATATATGATATTTATGCATTTTTATACATATATATTTTTGTAAATCCCCCATATTTACAATTTCTCTATGAGAAGATACTATCAAAACCATTTTAGGAATAGGGAAATGGAGGCACAGAGACTAGCCATAATTTTCCCAAGATCACACAACCTACACATAGAAAATTCACCTTTGAAAACCGGATTATCTGATCTCAGATCCTGGCCTCCTAACTCTCATAACATGACATCTTAAACAGAAAGCTATTTCTTGAAAGCACATATTTTAACCACATCTAGAACACTCAAAAGATACTTTCTTTAATATGTTTCACTCTGAGAACTCCATAACATATTGTGAATGCTCTAAAAACAATGGTGCAAAAAAGTTGTCATTTTTTCTCTAACAGTGTTACATGAATACCTTATATGTAAAGAATAAGATAAAAACAGCCTATGTTCCCTTGAAGATTAAAATTGAAAGGATATAAATTAATATAATATGTATAAGAATAAAGATAATCCATATTAGGTTGCAAGTTTAATAAAACAAATAATTATGTGAGTAATAAATTTCTATTATGTATAAACTACTCATAAGCTATGTTATATAAACTCTGCTAATTTGTTATAACAGCCAGAATAAGCTATACCGTATTTTATTCATCCATGTTTGTGATGAACATTTGGTTAATTTCTAATTTTAAGCTACCATAAATGAAGTACACTACATTTTTTTATTGAAATTTTTTTGAGATAAAATTTGAGGTATTATTAGCTTGGTAGTTTTTATTTTTTTGTAGTTATTGGGGGGATTGTCCACATGAATAATCACATAATCTCCAAAAAACAATGGTATTTTATGATTTTCTTTCTTTATACATTTTTAATCTTTTTCTGTCCTATTGAAACAATGAGGGCCTTAAGGACAATACTGAATAAAAACAATACAAACAAGCTTCTCATACATTCCAGATGTGGCGGGCAATGTATAGTCTCTCACCATTAACCTGTCTTAGTTCATTCTGGCTGTTATAACAAAATACCAGAGACTGGGTGTCTTATAAGTGATAGAAATATATTTCTTACATTTCTGCAGACTGGGAAGTCTAAGATCAAGGCACCAGAAGATTTGTGTCTGATGAAAAGTATATTTCTAATTCATAGATTGAACCTTCTAACTGTAATATTAATGGCAGAAGGAAGGGGCTAGAGTTTGGGGAGCTTTGTGTGGTCTTTTTTATTAGAATATTAATAAAATTCAGAAGGGCTCCACTCTCATGATCTAATGACCTACCAAATTCCCTATATCCTAATATATCACATTGGCATTAGGTTTCAACATATGAATTTGGAAGGACAAAATATTCAAACTATAGCAAAATATATATGTATACATTAGTTTTATTAACATTACCATTTTTATTTTTTGGTAGAATATCATTTACTAGATTGAAGTTTCCTACTAGTCTTCTAGTTTGATAAGAATTTTTATTTTTAAAAACTTGTTTTCTTTCACATGCTTTTTCCTTCCAGTGGAGATGATGATGTTTTTTCTTTATTCTCTTAAGATGAATTCCACTGATTAATTTAAAATGATAAATCAATCTCACATTACTGATATGAAGCCTACTTCTTCATGGTATATTTTCTTTTTCACATATATAGCTGTGCTCAATTTACTTATATCTTGTTAAGCATGTTTATCTATGTTCAACAAAGATACTTTCCAGAATCCTTTCTGACATAGCTGCAATATTTAAATATTAAGACTTGTGGTGGTTTACTTACTAAGGCATATCCAACTATTGTGACCCCATTGACTATAGCCCACCAGACTCCTCTGTCCATATGATTCCCCAGGCAAGCATGCTGGAGTGGGTTGCTACTTCCTTCTCCAGGGTATCTTCCCAACCCAGGCATCAAAGCTGGGTCTCCTGCATTACAGGCAGATTCTTTAACATCTCAACCACCAGGGAAGCCCTATTAAGATTTGGCTGGCTCCTCCATAAATAAGTTGGGTAGTAGTCTTTTCTGCATGTAAATTTGTTAATTTTTCTTTCTTGAAAATCTGATAAAATTCACCAGTGAAAGTATCTGGGCCTGGAGTTTTCTTTATGTGAATTTTGCTTGTTTGTTATGAATTCCATTTCCTTAGTAGAACTATTAAGATATTCTATTTATTATTTTGTCAATTTTGTTTAATTGTATTTTTAAAAGAATTAGTCATTTAATTAAATTGTCAATTAACTTCTGAAATAAGTTACTCATATTATTCTATAGTTATTTTTAATTCTGTAGGATTTGTAGTGAAAAATTCTCTTTCTCTACTGATGTCAAAAATTTGTGATCTCATTTTTCTTAATCATCCTATCTAAAATATTAATTTTGTTGACATCTAAAAAACACCAACTCTTATTTGTTCATTTTGGCAGTATATATAAAAAGTTGTAGAGTTATTACCTCCCTCTAAAGATATTTCCCCCTTTCCTCTACAAATAGATAAAGAGATGGCTAATTACCTGAATTCAATCTGAAGAGGGGCAGTGTAGCACCTTAGTTACAATCAATGCACTTTTCCTCTTTTAAGGGTTTTCACTTGAGAACCCTGTATATACTTTGATTCTTTCCTCTGGTGTGACTCTAACTCTAATCCTGTTCTCCTTAAGCAAAGAGAGATCTACTCTGAGTTTCAGAGTTTCGTGATTATGTTTACTGCTTTCTGCCCAGTTCAGTCCTACTATTCAACTACATTTTTTGGGTAAAAACTCATGGCAAAAACTGCTTGAGGTCTGCCACATGTTCTTTTAATTTCTCTCATCTCTGCATCCTGCCTTTAATTGGTTTTAAAACTGCTGTCATATGAAAAGCAGCAACAGAGAAGCTGTTTCTCTCTCAAAAGTCTTACTTCTTTGCTTTAGCTCCTTTAGTAAGCTTTATCTCATTAATCTTCCCCACCTTCCAGCAAAAAAATGTCAATAATTTGGTTTATGTTAGTCTATGTGTCATAACACTTGATATTTAGCTACTAAAATAAACCCAGAACAAGGGGATTAAAAATGTCTACATTTTTAACAAACTGGAAATTTTTTTTTTGCCATTTTGCATTAGCTAAAAGAGGAAAATAAATATAAAATTAACATATATATTCTTTTTTTAACTAATTTCATCTGTAAATATTTCAGTGTTTGAAATCCTTATCTCCAGGCATAAAAGAACCACTTTTAAAATTGATTTTAAGTACTCTTTGTTACTTTAATTTGTTTTTACTTTTGGTAAGTACATGAGATAGTAAGTACTTTTAGTTTTATCACTATTTTCTAAATAATTTTTAAGTCAATTCTCATAATTTTTGGATTACTATGTGTCTCTGTTTTTTGTTATGCTTTTTCATTTAGACAAGAACACTAGTTTTTGTCCTATTTTTACCTAATTTAATTTTTACTTTTGGAAGTCCAATATTTTTTATTTTAAATGATAGTAATTTAATCTGTTGCCTAACTCAGGCACAATTTTGAATTCTACCCAGATTTACTCTGACATAGGAAGTCTCCAAGAGTTCTGGTTTTAATTAACGGTACTTTTAAATTAAAGAACACAGCTGTGTAGTTGGACATACACTGTTATGGATCAACAGATGCATTTGTGTTTTTCTATGAACATATATTTTTCTTTAAAAAAACCCAAAACAATATTTTAAGTTAATTTTGAGTACATACTGAGCCAAAAAAAAAAAAAAAGAAAAAGAAAATGAAAGCAAATTAGTAATTTTACTGTCAAGTATCATTAATTATTTAAAACTACTTTAGCATATGAATAAATTCTAAATCTAAATATCATTGAGTATATAAAGTCTATATATACAAACATATACTGTTTGAAGCTACTTCCATTAAATCACAAGTAAGTACTTGAAAAAACATTCCTAATTTAAAAAAATTATCTCAGGAAAAATAAAAGAGGTATACAGCTTAAATGTATGACTAATATATTCAATCTACCACAATCATACATTTAAAAATTAAGGAAAATAAGACTAGAGAAATATATTAGCAAGTCAAATATTTTAGTTTTCTATTCTTCCAAAGTAACTGCATTCTATAACTGATAATTTGAATTGGCGTTTTGTCACACCCAAAATTACCAAAAAATAAATAAATAAGACAAAATAATACAAAAGATATTGTATGTAATGCCTGTGATGAGGTTCAAGGCTACTTCAAAAATATTGCAACTTGGTATATCGAATAATTCAGACTACAGGAATTTGGGAAACAGCAGGTAAGGTAGGATTTTCTGACTTTGCCCTGAAGCAGGTTATAAAACCATCAGATGAGAGATCTCTCCCTATTCCTGGGAAAAGGAGCAAACTCCTAAAGAGACAGGGAGAGGGCTCTGAACTTATAAGCCATGTTGTTTCTCCCAAACTGCAACACTCAGTTCACACTCTTAGAATACTTTCTTTCTTTTTTTTTTTTTTTTTTTCCTGCTTTTCCATGACTTTCCATTCTTCGTTAAATCTAGAATACAAACTTTCCAGTTCAATTGCTTCTTCAGGTCTAATTTCCTCATGAAGACTCCGCATCACCAAAAAAGCATGCAATAAATTTGTATGCCTTTCTTTTTTATTCTGATTTTTGGTACAGACACCAGCCAAAAACTACCAAAAACAGTAAAGGCATATTTTTCAATTGTGTGTTGGAATAATAAAATGATTCTGAAAACCAAGTACCGTTACTGTTATTTTTTAGTGTGCTCCTACAATTCTTCTCATAGGTTAGCAGAGTGCATCTTTGTAAGTCTGGCCTCTATAATTCCACGTCTTACCTGAGGCACAGATGGCATTTAATCATGGTCATTCTGATATTCAGCACTACTGTACTCTGAGGAGTAAATTTAGAACTCAATTAAGGAAAAGATATAGAAGGCTATTTTCTGTATTGTGTTAGTCTCTCTAGGAATCACTTTTGCTGAATTTCTTTGGCTTGATGCCATTAGTCTACCAGAAAGAGACCTATGAAATGCATTGTTGAACTTACTGTAACAATTCAGTTCAGATTGTTTACTATATTACGCAGTGTTCACTACAAGAGGTCTCAGGAGAAATTTCTCTCTTGTCTGAGGCCAAGCATATTATTCTTCTATAGAACATCTGGTTTGCTTTCATCTTAAGTGTGCTATAAATAAACAGAGTGATAATGTTCTTCTGTTTGCATTGGCTGCTGAAAAGCCTAGTGCTAAAATTTGTTACAGTGCTCCAGCAAGTGTACTGGAATTAATAGCATATATTTAATGGTCCAATCTCCCTCCTAGCTCACTTTGACTTTACTTAAAAATATTTGCTCACTGTAAAAATACAGTTTTTTGAAAATAATCTTAAACATTATATTGTGAATTCCATGAGGTACTACATGAGGAGCCTTATAATTAAAGGTTTGAAAATCAGAGAAAAGAGAAATGCAGATTGTAGGCTAATTTTCATAATCTTTTGTTCATAGTCATCTAAAGCTTTAAAAGACAATGAATGTTGAATTTTTCTCAAGAAAAAAGTTTAATTGAATAGTTGACTTCAAATGGCTGCTTTTATATTGCAACTTGAACATTAAAAAAACAAAAAATCTGCCAGCAGCAGAGCAAAGCAGCTTGGTACAAATACAATGTTGCATTTTTTGTTTGTTTATTTTAATTTAGTATAATATTCCTCATAAAGCTTTCACCACATGTGTATCTAGCATATGGACTAGAGGATTTATCTGTGCCTCAGGCCAAAAGGAAAAAGAGGAAGACTGCTGTGAAGTTTAGTACAAACAGTAATAATGAAAGTTAGATGTGAACTAAGGTTAAAATGAAAGAGATTATAGCATCAGATATTTTTAAGTCTTATGGGCTTCAAAGGCCCTCAGGTTTTGAGACATATTGCTTCAGCTCTCAAATATGTCCTGAGTTTTCTCATATGTGAAGTACAATATAAACAGATAAACATCTAACACAATGCTAAACACACAACACTTAAGTATTATTCTCATCCCTCCCTTTTTTGTTCTTATAATTGATTCACAAGACTCTCTAAACAAGTTCTCTAGAGATTTTTAAAAGTTATCAATGTATGTCCCTATATGAAGCCTAGTTGAACATCTCTCTTGGTGGAGTCAAGAAATCCGTGATTTTCAAGCTTTCCACGCAATTCTGTTTCTATCCAGTCATTACTTTCTCAAATGACCTTCTGAAGCATCCAGAATAGTGTTTATCATTTGGTAGAACTTTTGAGTTTGAATATTGATTGAATAAATCTGTGGATCTGACAATATCAGAATATTTAGCTCATGACACAGTTCAGAAAGAGTGACTATCATAATTTCAGCAGCAGGATACCAGAGGATTCAATGGCTATTGTGAATAGGTCAGGTCCTCTTGGGGATATATAGGATCTTCTGGGGAGAATGTAAGACCCTTCTCATCCATTTCTTTTTCTTTCAGGTTTCCATACCTATCATTTTCCTAAACCAATGTACTTGAATATTACTGATGATTTCATTGCTGATAAATTAAAAGCTTTTTCTTGTTTTCTTGATCTTAGAATCACTTGAAACAATTAATCATTCTTTCCTTTTGTAAGGATTTTTCTACTTTTCATTCTGGAAAAACCTCACATGAGTCAATGATTATATATATATATATATATACATATATATATACACATATATATATGTGTGTGTGTGTGTGTGTGTATATATATATTTAAAGCATTTTGAGAATACTTTACTGTGTGATTTTAGTTCCAATATTTCCTTCATCCTGCTTCTTGCTTCAAATTATATTGCTAAGATTGATCACCTAATCAAATGAAATGATCCTCTGACTCATTTTTCTGTTTTCACTGGATTCAATGAATCCATATTCCACATAGCATGTCAAATAATCCTTTTGTTTTACTTCCAGGAACTCAATGATGTTCTCATAGTAAATATCTGAGGCAAATGCCCTTGTGATTCTCTTAGTTTTTCTCTGACTTCATGGGCTGTTTTCCTGATTCACCTTTGCTGGAATGTTCCTGACCACCAACATGGTGGGTGCACCTGGTATGTACCAGGGCTTAATGCTCTCTGACTTCTTCTCTTCCTTATTTTAACATACTCTATACAGGATCCCTGCAAGGAGATCAACCAGTCCATTCTGAATGGGATCAGTCAGGTGTTCATTGGAAGGAATGATGCTAAAGCTGAAACTCCAATACTTTGGCCACCTCATGAGAACAGTTGGCTCATTGGAAAAGACCCTGATGCTGGGAAGGATTGGGGGAGGGAGGAGAAAGGGACGACAGAGGATGAGATGGCTGGATGGCATCACCAACTCGATGGACATGAGTTTGACTGAACTCCTGGAGTTGGTGTGAACAGGGAGGCCTGGCGTGCTGTGATTCATGGGGTTGCAAAAAGTGGCCATGACTGAGCGAGTGAACTGCTACAGGATCACATGTAGGTACATGACCTTAAATGTCTATTCTGATGACTCCAAAATAGTTATCCTTAGCCATGACATTTTCCCTATATTCTGACTCACATTTCAATGTCTCATTATCCCCTCTTTAATGTCCCAAAGGCATTTCACACCTAACATTGTCCAAAACCAAATTCTTTATCTCTTCCTTCAAACTTGATTATTCTCATGTTTATTAAATTAGTGATTATCGAGATCAATTTCCTCAGGTCAGAAAACTTGGAGCCACTCTGGAATCATTTCACCCACACACCATATATAAAACATTATCAAATAGTGTCAGAGCTATTTCCAAATTAATTTCAGAATTAGACTATTTTTAATTACTTCCATCTTAGACCAAAGCACCATTATACTTCATTTGAACTAAAACTCTAAGCTCCCAATAAAAGTTTTCTTGTATATTTTTACTCTGTATCCTGTGATCATTATGAGTGTAAATTAATTCATGCTCTCCCCCTTAAACACAGACACTTTTCTCTTGGGTTTCTTCTACACAAATATTATGATCATGGAACTCCAAATGATCTGCCCTTCTGCCATCCATTAATATTTCTCAAATATTTATCCCAATTTGGTATCTAATATTTTCATTGCCCAAAACACTTCTCACATATGTATCTGTAAGACTGCTCATTCACTTCCTTTGCATCTCTGCTCAGAAATCACTTTTTTAGAGAGATCTTTGATTCCCTAATTGCATTCTATCTTCTTATCCTATTTACTATAACTTTACAGCACTTATTTAGATGGAATTTTGTTATGTAAGAATCCTTTCTCATTTATTGATTTTTCTTTTGCATTTGACCTACCAACTAGAATGCAGGAGGCCAAAAACCAGAGAATGTGTCTGTCTGTTCTTTGTTTTATGACAAGTATTAAGAATAGTTCTTTCCATAAGATAGGCATTCAGAAAACATTTAATTTGGTGAATTCCAACTGAACTATTTCAAGTCCTAAAAGATGATCCTGCACTCAATATGCCAGCAAATTTGGAAAACTCAGCAGTGGTCACAGGACTGGAAAAAGTCACTTTTCATTTCAGTTCCAAGGACAATGGCAAAGAACGTTCAAACTACTGCACAATTGCACTCATATCACATGCTAGCAAGGTAACACTCAAAAATCCTTCAAATGAGGCTTTAATGGTACATGAACAAAGAACTTTCAGATGTACAAGCTGGATTTAGAAAAGGCAGAGGAACCAGAGATTAAATTGCCAACATCTGTTGGATCATAGAAAAAGCAAGAGAGTTTCAGAAAAACATCTACTTCTGCTTTATAGACTATGCCAAAGCTTTTGACTGTGTGGATCATAGCAAATTTTGGAAAATTCTAAAAGAGATGGGAACACCAGATCACCTTACCTGCCTCTGTGAAACCTGTATGCAGGTCAACAAGCAACAGTTAGAACTGGACATGGAAGAACAGACTGGTTCCAAACTGGGAAAGGAGGATGTCAAGGCTATATATTGTTATCCTACAAAATGCTGAGCTGGATGAAGCACAAGCTGGAATCAAGATTGCTGGGAGAAATATCAACAACCTCAGATATGCAGGTGACGTATGGGAGAAAGTGAAGAGGAACTAAAAAGCCTCTTGATGATGGGGAAAGAGGAGAGTGTAAAAGCTGGCTTAAAACCCAACATCCAAAATGCTAAGATCTTGGAATCCAGTCCTATCAGTTCATAGCAAATGGGTGTGGAAGCAATGCACAAAGTGAGAGACTTTTTTTTTTTTTTTTTGACTCCAAAATCACTGCAGATGGTGACTGCAGTCATGAAATTAAAAGACACTTGTTTCTTGGAAGAAAAACTGTGACCAACCTAGACAGCATATTACAAAAACAGAGGTGTTGATCACAAAGGTCTATATCATCAAAGCTATGATTTTTTTCAGTAGTCATGGATGGATGTGAGAGCTGGACCATAAAGAAGGCTGAGTGCTGAAGAACTGATGCTTTTGAACTGTGATGTTGGAGAAGACTCTTGAGTGTCCCTTGGACTGAAAAGAGATCAAACCAGTCAAACCTAAAGAAAATCAACCCTGAATATTCATTGGAAGGACTAATGCTGAAGTTCCAATACTTTGGCCATCTGATGGCAAGAGCCAACTCATTAGACAGCCAACCTCATTGAGGTTGGGAAAGATTAAAGGTAGGAGAAGTGGATGACAGAGGACAAGATGGTTGGATGACATATTCAACTCAATGGAAATGAGTATGAACAAACTGGGAGATGCTGAAGAACAGGGAAGCCTAGCTTTTCGGCACAATGGGTCGCAGAGTCAGACAACGACTGAGCGATTGAACAACAACGACAATTTGTTGTCAGACCATATGTTCGATTGACCTCTATTTTCTGATTCTTCCATAGTTGAAACAATCCATCCATTAGGATTTCATACTATTTGCTCTGACCCTCTATTTGACAGCTGTCACATCGTTATCTCACAGAACACTTTCGACCTCTATATGAAGCAACTGGCTTTGACAATATATGTTGGCCTTTTCAAGTTTTTTAAGCTTTCAGTTAAATTTTTGCCCATTGCTTGGCTTCCTTGGACTGCAAGGAGATCCAACTAGTCCATTCTGAAGGAGATCAGCCCTGGGATTTCTTTGGAGGGAATGATGCTGAAGCTACTCCAGTACTTTGGCCACCTCATGCAAAGAGTTGACTCATTGGAAAAGACTCTGATGCTGGGAGGGATTGGAGGCAAGAGAAGAAGGGGACAACAGAGAATGAGATGGCTGGATGGCATCACTGACTCGACGGATGTGAGTCTGAGTGAACTCCAGGAGTTGGTGATAGACAGCAAGGCCTGGCCTGCGATTCATGGGGTCACAAAGAGTCGGACACAACTGAGCGACTGAACTGAACTGGCTTCCTTTATATTTGCTGTCCTTGTTTCTTAGTTATTGAATTTATATTTTATTTTATAAATTTATTTTATCTAATAAAGAAATATTATTTATATCAATGTGTGTGTGTGTAAGTATTCATCTTATGCCATGGGATGGCCATGCCCCAATGTTTGAGATGGCATGAGGAATGTAGTGTTTCTTTTGGTAGGAAATTGTTTACAAGAACACAATAAAGCTCAATTTAACTATTACAGAGGTCACCTTTTTATTGACTTAAAAAAAAATATTTGTTTGTCTAAAGCTGTTAAATTAAATTCAGGGTACATTTAACTTTGTAATACAACAGGGCTTTATGAGACATTTTTCTGTTCTTCTTGAATGTTTATGAGCTGTCAAACATGGTTGTAATTTAAAGTGATTTTTATTTTTGGTAATACAAATATAAGCTTATGCTGAGAATATTGCAATGCTTTCTTCTGAATATAATTAACATGAACTATATTTAAAATAACAACAATTTAGAAGTTGTAAAACTAAGTAATCAGAAAACTCTCCAGTACTGTTTTAATTAGCATTTTTTGATGGTCAAGTCTCTTGGAATACAAACAATTTTATTTTAGCTATTCATATTTTAAGAGTATTATATAAATGAAGATTAGTATAATCATGTTTTACTCCTCCATCTAATAATACACAGACACTTCCTAGGCCGCAGTGAAAGAATTTTCCTGGTAGAATGTTACGTTAGCATAGCTATGACAAATATCAAGCCAACGAATCATTTTCACATCAATTATGTTTTTCTTTCATAAGATTAGAGAAATAAAATATGAGTGGTAAGTTTTCTTTCCAACTCTTCACTAATAAATCCATTCCCTGGAATACCACATGTCACAGTTGATATTCAGATGCCATCTTTCTCTCAGTAGAAAGCAGTTTTAGCATGCTAAGTTTATGGTTCTCATTCCACTTTGTCTATAGCCATGTCCTAACTCTTTCCTGCCTCCTAACATCCAACAAATAGTTTACGACAAATAATCGCTGTACTGCGAAATTCATTCAAAGTATAATAAATAATAGCACTGTTGTGATTAATGATTGATTTACATATTTTTTAAACACTGGGATATGTTTAAAAATATGTTTTAAAATTAAAAATGAGAAAAATTATATCTTTCTAACATCATTTCTTTTGTTTTTATTTTATTATTATTTCTATTTTTTGATATACAAGTCTGCATCTGAATTCCAATTATAGTGGCCCAGCAAATTGACATCTCAAGTCTATCCTTAATTATCACCTTTGTTTCTCTACGTCTCTGGAGATTCATAGAATAGGTAGATAGTCAAGTGACTTTCAAATCTGATCACTTTCTTAAAATCATTTGCTTTACTTAAGCAGGAATGCTGCCCATTTATATTTAACCATTCATGCAGAGTCGGACACGACTGAAGTGACTTAGCAGCAGCAGCAGCAGCAGCAGGAACAGCAGCATGAACATAATATTAGAGTTTAAGCTAGAATTCTAGCTAATAAATGGCTATTCTTCTAGAAGAAGGAAATTGTTATATTCCAGGACAGCTTTTTCCACCAATGAGTAGCCCTATTCATCAAAAAGATCTATGGTAAATGCAAGTATGTCTTTAGTTTCAACTTATTTGTCCTAGCCTTATGCAGGGGAAACAAGCATTCTCTGTTACCACATTTTTACAATGATCCCACAAACATACATAGACCTACCTTATGTTTCTTCTCATTCTTCTTTTCTCCAAAGTACACACAGGCAGACTTTCAACTTCTTTCCATATAACAATCTTTCTGTCATTTTGATCTCACCAATTTTTCATGTCTTCCCCCAAATCAAAGCAAAAAAACCTGAAAACAACTCTGACATGCAATTAATAAACATTACTGTTAATCTGGGTCAAAGTATTCAGTATCTAGTTAGTGCTTCTTGAATACATGATGCTCAGTCTTTCCTAGTTTCTATATTAACATTATTATATATTATTTTATATTCTAGAATAATTAATATTTAATATAAATAGTCTATATTTCACATGATGTATAAGTTAAATAAGCAGGGTGACATTTTATACAGCCTTGAAGTACTCCTTTTCCTACTTGGAACCAGTCTGCTGTTCCATGTACAGTTCTAACTGCTGTTTCTTGACCTGTATACAAATTTCTAAGCAGGCAAGTCAGGTGGTCTGGCATTTCCATCTCTCTAAGTATTTTCCACAGTTTGTTGTGATCCACATAGTCAATGGCTTTGGCATAGTCAATAAAGCAGATGTTTTTCTGTAACTTTCTTGTTTTTTCTATGATCCCGTGGATGTTGGCAACTAGATCTCTGGTTCCTCTGCCTTTTCTAAATCCAGCTTGAACATCTGGAAGTTCATGGTTCACATACTTTTTAAGCTTGGCTTGGAGGATTTTGAACATTACTTTGCTAGCGTGTGAGATGAGTGCAATTGTGCAGTAGCTTGAACATTTTTGGCATTGTCTTCCTTGGGATTGGAAAGAAAACTGACCTTTTGCAGTCCAGTGAACACTGCTGAGTTTTCCATATTTTCTGGCATGTTTAGTGCAGCACTTTCACAGCATCGCATCTTAAGATTTGATATAGCTCAACTGGGATTCCATCACCTTCACTAGCTTTGTTCATAGTGACACTTCCTAAGGCCCACTTGACTTCACATTCCAGGATGCCTGGCTCTAGTTGAGTGATCATATCATCGTGATTATCTGGGTCATGAAGGTCTTTTTTGTATAGTTCTTCTATGTATTCTTGCCACCTCTTCTTAATTATATCTTTTGCTTCTGTTAGGTCCATACCATTTCTGCCCTTTATTGTGCCCATTTTTATATTAAAAGTTTCATTAGTATCTTTAATTTTCTTGAAGGGATCTATAGTCTTTCCCATTCTATTGTTTTCTTCTATTTCTTTGCATTGATCACTGAGGAAGGCTTTCTTATCTTTCCTCCCTATACCTTGGAACTCTGCATTCAAATGGATATATCTTTCCTTTTCTTCTTCTTTCACTTCTCTTCTTTTCACAGCTATTTATAAGGCCTCCCCAAACAACCATTTTGCCTTTTTGCATTTTTTTTTGGCAGGGGGGAAGAAATGCAAAACACAAGAGAAGACCCTACACGTAGACATCACCAGATGGTCAACACCGAAATCAGAGTGATTATATTCTTTGCAGCCAAAGATGGAGAAGCTCTATACAATTAAGAAAAACAAAACCAGGCACAGACTGTGGCTCAGATCATGATCTTAAGCTTATTCTACAGTTATTTCAACACCTATCCTATTTGTGTTTCTGTCTTCATATACTGATCTTTTGATTCTGGATTACACTTTCTCTTTATTCTCACCCTGTTAAATTTTAATATTAAACTGGGTGATATATGATGATATGATATTTTGATTCTGTAACTCTTCTCTGAAAATTGAGTTTTATGGTTAATGGGCTCTGAAATATCCAGGAGATTTCCTTGACTTAGTAGATATTCGATTGCATACTTTGTATGGTGGATCTATATAAATTCTGTGCATAGGAAACTTTATATTTTAGTTTTCTAGCAATCCCATTCATGGGCATATATCTGGAGAAGCCATAATTCAAAAAGATATATGCATCCAAATATTTATAGTAGCACTATTTATAATAGCCAAGACAAGGAAGCAATCTAAATGTCTACCAACAGAGTAATGGATAAAGAAGATGTGATACATATATACAGTGGAATATTACTTAGCCATAAAAATAAACAATGCCATTTGCAGCAACATGGATGGACCTAGAAATTATCATCATAAATGAAGCAATTCAGAGCAAGACAAACATCATATGACATCACTTATATGTTAAATCTAAAACAATGATACAAATGAACTTATTTACGAAATAGCAACAGACTCATAGACTTCAAAAACAAACTTATGGTTACCAAGGAGGAATGGTGGGGGGGGGGGACAGAAAAATCTGAACATTTTGATTAACAAATACACACTTCTATATATAAAATGATGAACAAGGTCCTACTATATAGAACAGGAAACTCTATTCAATATTTTATAATAACCTAAATGGAAAATAATCTATAAAAAAGTTATGTGTGAAAGAATAACTGAATCACATTGTTGTACACCTGAAACACAACAGTATATATCAACTATAATTAAAAATAAAATTTCAAAAAATACTATTTAGTGCTAAGGATAATGCCTCAGTCATAATGCAGTGCAGCCCTCCTGGAACAATAAAGGAAAGCTAAAGGTATTTGGCACATTTCTCTATGTTATCAAGTCAACTCCAAACTGCATCGAGAAGTGGCTGAGACCTCTGTTCAGGTATTTTAGCTTTCCAAGTGAAGTTTTCTCCCTCTCATCTTTGGAATCTTAACTTCAGTTCTGAGGTCAATAGAAAATCTGTGGGAATTTATGTGCATATTTTTGGCTTATAAATTTATGGCTCTCTCATATCCCAACATTCCTCTCACTTTCCAGTCTCTCTTAATGTCACTTATTCCTCAGGCCAGTAAGAGTATAACTTTCTATTATGTTCTGCTCAGTGAGCCTAAGAAATGACCTTAGGAGAAAGCTGTGTAAATGAAGATCTCACCCAAATTAAGCCCTTCCATTCAGGAGTTAAAATTCCTTCACATATCTGTAAGCCTCTGTTCACACTTCAGTACCTTTAACTATGATATTTTATATTTGCCCACCAGTTGGTAATGTTTCCTGCAGGAGGGTTAATTTGATATAAGCAACTCTGCCATTACTGGAACAAGCTTTGTAATTTCTAGCTGTGTGATTATGGGAAAGCTTTTATTTTATGTTTTAATTTTAATGTGGTCTTCCCTCATCTTTAAATTAGGAATGCTAAGGATATATACTCCCTAAGGTTGTTGTGACATTCAATTGTGAACATTAATGCAAAGCACTGAAAAGAAGTTTTGTACTTCATAAGCACACAAATGTTTAGTGGAACTAACTTTCACAAAAATCTCAGGACTAATAGGCTTAGGTTAGCAATAAAATAAACCTATTTTTATTGAATTTGGGGCCGCTGTCTTGATTGCAAGCTTTCTAAAATTTATCCTCATATGATAATGAGAAATATTTCATTCCTGTCACCAAAATGTTTTACTTAAAGAGATGAATAAAATAATTTCCACACAATAGGTTTATCATTTTTGTATTTGGAGGTGCTCTTTCTACAGCAGTTGCAGGGATGATTTTTTAATTAATTTACCTGGATCATCAGCTTCTTCCATTTTGGACTTTGTCAATTTGGCACTGATACTTATATATTAGCTTATACTGCATGCTCGGACTACTAAATACTGATAGTGATACTTAAAGTAAACATTTATGTGATACTTATAATGGGAACAGTTTTGCCTTAAGATCTCTTCATGTATCAATTCATTGAATCTCCCGAACCATTTTATCAGGTGGACATTTATTATTATTTCCACAAACAACAGAGATTATGATTTATCCACATATTGAATTATAAACTCAGGAAATATAGCTTCAGAGAATGTGCTCCTATTTTACATATCTTACCTCTCTATTAAAAGAAATTAAAAACACATCAAAAGTAAATTTAATAAGCTGATTTAAACTTTAAAACAAAACAAAAAATTTTACAACTATTATCCTGACAAGATTATATGCCTATAAGCCCTCATTGACTTTCTTGATGTACACAAATCATTCATCTTTTAAAAAGCTGCCTCCAGGAAAGATTTTCTATCACTATGCTTTCTTTCAGACTATTTCTTCTGACATTTCCTCAATAGCTAGTTTCTATAATTCTAAAACTTATCTCAACCCTTGGAATTCTAATTTTGCTGATAAGAAATCTGCTAATAAGATCCTTTCAGATATTCAGAATAAGAGATCTTGTAATTTTAAGTATTGCATCACTGTCATTTAAGGCTGAAGTTATATTGTTACAGAACCAAATGTGGGTCAATTTGCCTGACACATAGCAAAGGCAGTCTACTGACACCAGATTGTAGCAAAGGCAACCACAGTTTTATCGTAAGCCCAAGCAAGAAGAAGTGCATGCTCAGAACTGCCTGATGGCTTTCAGGGAAGAATTTTTAAAGACAGTGTGAGAGAGAGTGTGTGGTCAGCTTGTGTAGAATCCTCTGATTGGTTATTGTTATGTGCTCAGTCACTAAGTCATGTCCAACTCTTTGCCACCCCATGGACTGCAACATTACAAGCTTCCCTATTCTTCACCACCTCCCGGAGTTTGCTCAAACTCATGTCCATTGAGTTACTGATGCTATCTAACCATCTCATCTTCTGCACCACTTTCCCTCTTGCCTTCAATCTTTCCCAGCATCAGAGTCTTTTCCATTGAATGGTTTCTTCACATCTGGTGGCCAAAGTATTGGAGCTTCAGCATCAGTCCTTCCACTGAATATTCTGGATCAATATTTTTTAGGATTGACTGGTTTGATCTTGCTGTCCAAAGGACTCTCATTTGATTGGTTGATGGTAAAGTAACAAAGTGATGTTTTGGGAATCTCAATCATTAACCTTCTGCTGATCTGGGGCCTACCTGCTGGTGGTCAGCATGCAGTTAACTTATTCTACCTGGCGAGGGCTTTAGTGCCTGCAAAACTCAAGGATATAGCTCAGGAAATTATCTATAGCCCTCAAGGAGGAATTAACTATGGCTCAGATCAAGAACTCCTTATTACCAAATTCAGACTTAAATTGAAGAAAGTAGGGAAAACTGCTAGACCATTGAGGCATGACCTAAATCAAATCACTTATGATTATATAGTGGAAGTGAGAAATAGATTTAAGGGGCTAGATCTGACAGATAGAGTGCCTGATGAACTATGGAATGAGGTTTGTGACATTGTACAGGAGACAGGGATCAAGACAGGGATCAAGACCTCATGGAAAAGAAATGCAAAAAAGCAAAATGGCTGTCTGGGGAGGCCTTACAAATAGCTGTGAAAAGAAGAGAGGTGAAAATCAAAGGAGAAAAGGAAAGATATAAGCATCTGAATGCAGAGTTTCAAAGAATAGCAAGTAGAGATAAGAAAGCCTTCTTCAGCAATCAATGCAAAGAAATAGAGGAAAAGAACAGAACGGGAAAGACTAGAGATCCCTTCAAGAAAATTAGAGATACCAAGGGAACGTTTCATGCAAAGATGGGCTTGATAAAGGACAGAAATAGTATGGACCTAATAGAAGCAGAAGATATTAAGAAGAGGTGGCAAGAATACACAGAAGAACTGTACAAAAAAGATCTTCACGACCCAGATAATCACGATGGTGTGATCACTCATCTAGAGCCAGACATCCTGGAATGTGAAGTCAAGTGGGCCTTAGAAAGCATCACTATGAACAAAGCTAGTGGAGTTGATGGAATTCCAGTTGAGCTGTTTCAAATCCTGAGAGATGATGCTGTGAAAGTGCTGCACTCAATATGCCAGCAAATTTGGAAAACTCAGCAGTGGCCACAGGACTGCAAAAGGTCAGTTTTCATTCCAATCCCAAAGAAAAGCAATTCCAAAGAATGCTCAAACTACCACACAATTGTGCTCATCTCACATGATAGTAAAGTAATGCTCAAAATTACCCAAGCCAGGCTTCAGCAGTACTTGAACCATGAACTTCCTGATGTTCAAGCTGATTTTAAAAAAGGCAGAGGAACCAGAGATCAAATTGCCAACATCTGCTGGATCATGGAAAAAGAAGAGAGTTCCAGAAAAACATCTATGTCTACTTTATTGACTATGCCAAAGCCTTTGACTGTGTGGATCACAATAAATTGTGGAAAATTCTGAGAGAGATGGGAATACAAGACCAACTGACCTGCCTCTTGAGAAATTTATATGCAGAACAGGAAGCAACAGTTATAACTGGCCATGGAACAACAGACTGATTCCAAATAGGAAAAGGAGAACGTCAAGGCTGTACAGTGTCACCCTGCTTATTTAACTTATCTGCAGAGTACATCATGAGAAACGCTGGACTGGAAGAAACACAAGCTGGAATCAAGACTGTCGGGAGAAATATCAATAATGTCAGATATGCACATGACACCACCTTTATGGCAGAAAGTGAAGAGGAACGAAAAAGCCTCTTGATGAAAGTGAAAGAGGAGAGTGAAAACGTGGGCCTAAAGCTCAACATTCAGAAAACGAAGATCATGGCATCTGGTCACATTACTTCATGGGAAATAAATGGGGAAACAGTGGAAACAGTATCAGACTTTATTTTGGGGGGCTCCAAAATCACTGCAGATGGTGATTGCAGCCATGAAATTAAAAGATGCTTACTCCTTGGAAGAAA
Organism: Capra hircus; assembly: GCF_001704415.2. Taxonomy (NCBI): domain Eukaryota; kingdom Metazoa; phylum Chordata; class Mammalia; order Artiodactyla; family Bovidae; genus Capra; species Capra hircus. Next base: position 103,750,035 of record NC_030808.1, read on the forward strand.
AGTTATGACCAACCTCGATAGCATATTAAAAAGCAGAGACATTACTTTGCCGACTAAGGTCCGTCTAGTCAAGGCTATGGTTTTTCCAGTGGTCATGTATGGATGTGAGAGTTGGACTGTGAAGAAGGCTGAGCACTGAAAAATTGATGCTTTTGAACTGCGGTGTTGGAGAAGACTCTTGAGAGTCCCTTGGACTGCAAGGAGATCCAACCAATCCATTCTGAAGGAGATTAGCCCTGGGATTTCCTTGGAAAGAATGATGCTAAACCTGAAACTTCAGTACTTTGGACACCTCATGTGAAGAGTTGACTCATTGGAAAAGACTCTGATGCTGGGAGGGGGTGGGGGCAGGAGGAGAAGGGGACAACAGCGGATGAGATGGCTGGATGGCATCAGTGACTCAATGGACGTGAGTCTGAGTGAACTCCGGGAGTTGGTTATGGACAGGGAGGCCTGGTGTGCTGCGATTCTTTTGGTCGCAAAGAGTTGGACACGACTGAGCAACTGAACTGTACTGAACTGAACTGACTGTGTTTTATGACTAAATTATTATTATTTTGCCTTGTTTGACTGTTTTCTTTCATTTCTGTTCTTTTTGTATGTTTGTTTCTCTCACTTAGTTTGTTCTTCATAAATTAGGAAAGGTCCAGAAGTCCAAAGATTTTTTTACAAACAAGAGGCAAGGGAGAGGGGTGGAGAAGGATCTGTCCCTGGGAAGCCCCTACATGTTCCTGCTTGGTTTCAATATCCTATGAAATATGTCCAATTTTTGCCTTGAAATGTTATCTCTCTTTCTTAAAATGGTTGTGTAACTATGCTCTTTGATACATATCCTGTTTAATGCAATCATTAGGTTCTGTGTCTGAGTTTACTGAGCCCGAGTTTACTGAGCCCTATATCTCTATTCTCCTATACCTACCAACCCAAACAACTATAATTTCTTTCTTTTTTTCTTTATTTTCGACCACGATGTGCAGCTTGTAGAAACTTGATTCCCTGATCAGGGATTGAATCTGGGCCCTCGCAATGAAAACACAGAGTCTTAACCCCTGGACTGCCAGGTAATTCCCTATACTTCCTTTAAATTTATATATTTTATTCAAGGGCAAACTGCTTGAAATACAGTGCATCAAATGCTCACAGAGAATATACCAGTATTACAGAATCAGCTGGGCAACATTTCAGTGCCAAAGTCAGTATGAGAAAGACAAATACCATATAATATCCCTTACATGTGAAATCTAAAATATGACACAAGTGAATGTATCTATGAATCAAAAACAGACCTCGCAGACACAGAGAACAGACTTGATTGCTAAGAGAGAGGGTGTTGGGGGAGGGATGAACTGGGAGGTTGGGGTTAGCAGATATAAGTTATTATATATGAATAAACAGCAAGGTCCTAGACTTAGCACAGAGAAATACATTCCCTATGATAAACCATAATGGAAGAGAGTATTTTAAAAAATAAGACATATATATGAATCACTTTGCTGTCCTGCAGAAATTAACATTGTTAATCAACTATATTTTAATTAAAAACAATTTTTTAAAAAAAAGTTATGTGTATGCACTTTGGAAATAAATATGGAAAGAATTTTGACAATCCTGGGGAGTTCACTAAAATAAAAATAATAAAGTAGAACAATAATAGTGAGCTTAGGAAAATGGACAAGCTGACATTTTGCCTTTTAAGTTTTATTACAAAGAAAACTCAATTAAAACTCTATTTCACATCTTTTACACGATGATTTTCATTTACTTTTAAATTGATAAAAACTACACGTAATCCCAGCTGGTTTTCGAATGCTGAAACTTTCCCCTACAGAGCACCACATTTATATACTCCTTTTTCATCCTAACGAAGTTGCACAGAGAATCAATAGCAGTTGTAAGCTGCTGTGACCCAGATATTTTATATCTGACCGTCCTGTAGATCTCTAACAAACCTTTGAAACTGTAGAAGCAGAAAGATTACATGGGTGATGATTAGGAATCTCAAAATATGAAATTGCTACAAAATGTCTTATTTGCACCTTTTTTTGTCACTGAATTTGCAATTTAGCACTATGAAAATGTTTCCATTTGATCATCAGCTGAGCTAAAGCACAGACAATTTGTTCAGATTCCAAAGACAATAATTAAGGTTATTATAGTGATAACCCCAAGCAGCGTATCTATAGACTTACTAGGCAAGAATAATAACCAGCCCCTCTTTTTTAAATTAAAATGGTAGTCATTTTGTTTTCTAAAAATAAAATTGGATTTCATTTCATTTTCAGTTCAAGAATATATTTACTATAGTAAACATTTATTTCAGGTTTCATTTGATATTAAGATAATTTTTATCTTACATGACCCATATTATCAAACTAAATGTAAAATAATATTATGCCTATAGTAACCATTAAAACATAGTAATGTACTTTTAAGGAAGTATCTGGCTTTTTAAATATAATCATGACTACTGCAATTTTATGTTCTTCATAAACAGAAAAATTACAGATATTACTCTCTTGCAAATTTTAAACAAGTAAATGGATCTATAAAATTTAATCAAGGTGATGCTCTAAGTGGATAATTTTGTGTTTATAATAATACCTTTTCTTTCTCACTATTATCATTATAAATTGCAAATTAGATTTTTATGTATTTAAAGGAAGCCTAAAGAGAAGGGGATGACAGAGGATGAGATGGCTGGATGGCATCACCGACTCGATGGACATGAGTCTGAGTGAACTCCGGGAGTTGGTGATGGACAGGGAGGCCTGGCGTGCTGTGATTCACGGAGTCGCAAAGAGTTGGACATGACTGAGTGATTGAACTGAACTGAACTCAACCGAAAGACTAATAGATACTTAAGTAACTTCATAGGTGAGGAAAAGATTGCTGGATCATGATTAATAAACCCAAGATTTGCTTAGGATATATGAAATAGAGAAGATTAGGGGTATTCTTTGAACTACAAAGTATAGTTTGATTTGAATAGATTAGATTTTGTCCATTAAATGTTTTGCTTCCTTGACAAAATTTCTTGATGATTAGAACAGTTTCATATTGTTTCTCTTTTTTTTTTTTTTTACATTATTATTCAAACCAAGTGTGTGACTATAATCACTCTTCATTTTCTCTTTAACAATTGAAGTGGTAAAGGTTTGAAATCACCATTAAATTTATTCTTAATACTTCATTTCAAAATAACAGTATTCTTTTTACTTTCATTTTTACATTCAAAATATTGGATAGAAAGTGGCAGACTTCATGAAAGAGAAATGGCAATTTGGGGCAAACTATTTTTTTTTATATTTAATATCCTATTATTCTTAGAGTCATTTAAATGGGCAATTGTTGAAACTTAGTTTTGTTCTATTGTGTGACTTGAAATTAAGTTACATTAATTTCTATTTGTTTCTTTAACTACAAAATAAAAGACGAGGTAAATGATGTTATAAGGCAATAGTTTATATTTACCTTTTGGAATACGTTTTCAATACTTTGCGTGCATGCTAAGTCACCTCAGTTGTGTCCAGTTCTTTCCAACTCTAAGGACCATAGCCCACCAGGCTCCACTGTCCATGGGATTCTCCAGGCAAGAATATTGGAGTGGGTTGCCATGCTCTTCTCCAGGGGATCTCCCAAACCCAGGGATGGAACCCGTATCTCTTAAGTCTCCTTCATTGGCAGGCAGGTTCTTTACCACTAGACAACTGGGAAGCTCTGTGTTACTTTACTCTGTAGTTAATTATTAATGCAAACAAAAGTATTATTTTATATGCCTGCTATCCTTAGAATCTGAATGAAAGGGATGTTGTTTCTCTCTTCCTTCTATATGAGCAGAAGTGTCAGTTCGTGAGATGGAAGAGCTAAAGAGAAGGATCCCCAACGTATATTTATATATATGCTGGTGTTTATGTATATGTGTTTACGCACATGTATGTCTACAAAAATGCACACATATATAAAAATACACATACAATATACAGTATACCTATGGTAACAGGTACTGATATGCTGAGTACAATTATAGTGGTGCACACATGTGCTGAGATGAGAACAGAGCCCTGTGAATATCTGCTAAACTAGAGTTTTGGGAACATGTCTGAGTGAGGAATTATCTTGGCATTTATAAGAAAAAAAAAAAAAAAAGATGTGGCTGGAACAAAGTAAGCAAGGATGGGGAGAGGAAGAGAAGGTTGATTGGCTTGGGAGGACTAGATAATAAATAGCTAAGTTACCATGTTGAAAGGGGGATGAGTTTGCTACCTTTGAAACAAACAAACAAACAAAAAAAGCATAAAGAAAAACAAAACCTTTTCTTTTTTTTCTTTTTCTAGAACTTTAACTAGGGAAGCGGTGAAACAAAAATTGTCTTACAAAAAGTTCACTATGGTTCCTGGGAACAAGGTGAGCCAAAGTGGAAGCAGATTGATTATCATGAACCCACTGATAGAAGTCCAGGGTGAGGCCATGGTGTCTCTGGTGGATGGTCACACTTAAGTTTGAGGAATGTAGGTAGTAATTAAGGTTCAGTGAATGCAGGGGATAAAAACCTCCAGTACATGAAATACTAGTAATTGCATTTTTAATAGCAAGTGTTTTATTTCCACCTTAGATTTTTATAATTTTTTTTTTTCCTAAATCAGATTTTCTCAGTCAGAGAGGGACTGAAAGAGGATCATGATCCTAGTCTATTAAAGTTTTCTCCCATGAATGGACTCTTCAACTTGTAGTATAGCAAATACAGCAGGACAGGAACAGAGACAGAGATATAGAGAAAGGACTTGTGAACACAGCAGGGAAGGAGAGGGTGGGACAAACAGAGAGTAGCATAGACATAAATACACTATCATGTGTAAAAAGGCAGTGGGAAGCTTCTGTTAATATATAACATGGGTGGCTCAGCTCTGTGATGACCTAGAGGGGTGGGATGGGGGTTGGGAGGGAGGCTCATCTGGAAGGGGACATATACATAGTTATGGCTGATTTACATTGTTGTACAGTGGAAACCAACACAATATTGTAAAGCAATTATCCTCCAATTAAAAATAAATTTTAAAAATTAATATTATTATATATTATGTTATTTTCTTTTTGATACACAGCAGTACTTAAGCTCTCAGTTCTCAAGGCTTTTTTAATAATGTTGCTGAGTTACTTCAGTCATGTCTGACTCTGCAACCCTATGGATTGTAGCCCGCCAGGCTCCTCTATCCATGGGAATTTCCAGGCAAGGATAATGGAGTGGGTTGCCATTTCCTTCTCCAGGGTTTTTAATAATAGTCTTAAAAATAATTACAACCCCAGAGAATTTTTATTCTCTTTTAGGTGTTATATCTATTTACATTTCCCTGTTAAAAATGAAAATTAGGAACTTAAAAATATTATTTTATAGAAAATAAAAATAAACCCATGTTATCACAAAAACATTTAAATAAACATCAAATATTCTAAAACCAAACTAGAGAATAGAGACATTGTTTTACAGTTTTGCAAATGTTTTATAGACTTGCCTACTACAATATAACTGGATTCGCATATTTCTACTTTCAGTCAACTCTGATACATTACTTTAGTTGAAGTACATCAGGAAAAGCCAGCCACACACATAAATAAGTGGATATACATGTTTGAAACCATAAAGAATTTGACAGTAGTAGTTTTGTTATGGGGCAAAGCCTATTAAAAACTCCCAGGAAATAAAAATAGAATTTGTGTAATAATATAAAGTCTAACCTTTTTTTTTTCTTTCTCCTTTGTGCTTAGTCAGATTTCACTTGCTTATAGGGTGCCATCTACAGAAGATTTGTCCTCAGCTTCAAACCAAAGATCCTGGAATGAAAGCCTGCATCATCTCACAGAAACGCCCTGGAAAAACTGAAATTCAAGATGGCGGGCGCCGCTTGCTGAGAGGCTGTGCCTGCACTGAAATCACGAGCTGGAGCAGCACAGCCGTGCCCAATCCACAGCACTCTGCCCTCTGCATTTTAAAAAAAACCACACACCCCTGCCCATGACCTGATCGGAGTGGGTTGTACAGCTGCAGTCCATCCCCAACCTTTTTAGCCCCAGGGACTGCTTTTGTGGAAGGCTATTTTTCCACGGCCAGGGAGCAAGAGATGGTTTGGGGATGATTCAAGTGCATTACATTTATTGTGCACTTTATTTTTATTAATATTACATCAACTCCACCTCAGGTCATCAGGCATTAGATCCTGGAGGCTTGGGACCCTTGCTGTAGAGCTAGCTAGCTCACATCTGTTCTTTCCTTGATCAGAAACTAAATCTTTCCATGGCTTTTGAGCTGAAATAGGAATGCTTCATTGGCTCAAAAGACACTGGGCCAGAAAGACCCTTGTTGGAACCTGACAGGAACAGGTAGGTAACAGTTTCTCTAAAACTAGATGCATATGGAATATGAAACCATATCAATTAACTTTTTACACTTCCTTATGTTACAATCCATTGATTTATCTTGTCCTTTGTCTGCATCCCTATCCATTTGTGATGTCACATTACGGTCATTAAAGAAATATTGGTTCACTGAGTTATGTAGATATGCCAAATGCTGATATACATTTTTAAATGAAATCAAGTAATGTTAGTATCAGCTTCCCTGGTGGCTTGGCTGGTAAAGAATCTGCCTACAATGCAGGAGACCTGGGTTGGGAAGATCCCCTGGAGAAGGGAACAACAACCCACTCTAGTATTCTGGCCTGGAGAATTCCATGCACTGCATAGTCCATGGGGTCACAAAGAGTCAGACACAACTGAGCAACTTTCACTTTTCAAGGTTACTATCAGGCTTATTAGCAAAAACTTTACTGGAAAGCTGTAAAGATTTCAGAGATACCTTTTCCAAAATTCTAATATTTGGTTGAAAACTCGAGTGTTACCATTCACAACAAAAGTATTTGCTTTCCTTGAAAAAGCAAATCCATTTCTTTACATTTTAAGACAATCTGTAAAATACTCCAGTCTAAAGAAACATTGTTTACCTGCCAGAAATTCTCTCTAGTGAAAATGATTTCATTAAGAACACCTGGACTTCCCAACAGACATGCTACCCCAGCTCCATAGGACCTGGGTGTGCCGGGTGTTGTGACCTCGCCTTGAGAACATGTGTTGTGGGAGACATAGGCAAGGGCAAGGTGCTCTTAGGAGCCTGTCTGGTTGGCAGTGGGCAGGGAGTCAGAGCCACAGCAGCAAAGCTGTGCAGCCTTCATAGTGACAGATTTGGGGATGCTTCTCTCTCCTCTGTGTAATTGGTAGTTTGAGTGGTGAAGAGATTGCTGACTGTCAAAACCTTTCCGCAGTACCTTTCTAGGAGAATCAAGAACACCATTTCTGGAAGTTGTACCATCTCATAGCTAGATGCTCAAATTCAGCAAAAGAGAGAGGAACAGCATCTAAGAAGGCTAGTAGAGTGTTTGAGAGGACATGTAAAGCCCAGGGTATACAAGAGGAAGCAAGATTGAGCCATCCACACCTAATAGAATTTCTCAGTGCTGTACATGACGTGGCAGACTATTCTGCTTCATTCTCTTCCCGGTTTTATGAAGTGTGTATTCCTGTGTTTTAGTCAGTAATGGCCCAAATGATTGGTTATCCATTTCTACATAGAGATGTTTGATTCTGGCTGAAATATTTATTCCCATCAATTTTCAGTGCTCCTCCTCTTTGTGCTTAGCAAAGTTGTGGATGTGATATGATTTTAGAATATAGTTGATCTGGCACTTATGGTATCAGGGAGGAAGCCTCACCCATTCCTTACTGACATGGTCTTCAACATGTCAATTGCAGGCTATTTTCTGTACCTAGGAAATATTTGTGGGTCTCTTTCTCATCCATCTTGTTGGTCAACTGGTTAATCTCCAATCTTTTTTTCTACTCACTATGGTGGACTTTCCAGTAGGCACCCCACCTCCTACATTATCACTAGCTGCCTTTGCTCTGTTCTCTTCCCTTTGTTTTTTATGAACACCAATGAAGCAAAAGGTGAAAGTGTTAGTCACTCAGTCATGTCTGACTCTTTTCCACCACATGGACTATACCCCACCAGGCTCCTCTATCCATGGAATTCTACTGAAAAGGGTAACCATCCCCTTCTTTGGAGGATCTTCCTGACGCAGGGATTGAACCCAGGTCTCCTGCATTACTGGCGGATTCTTTACCATGTGAGCCACTACTGAAGCCCAATGAAGTAAATACCCCTGGCAAAACCTGCCTTTCCACCTGTAACCTCTTTTCCATGGTGATTTCCTTAAGCAACAGAACCTTCCAGAAAATGGTTTACTGCAGTCTGCCCTTAGTAGCTCAACCTCTGCAGAGAAGCTCCCTTCACAGCACCAGTCTCCTACCAAGCAAGACTGTGGCAGTTCACTGTGTTGGCCATCAAGAAGGGATGGATGGGAATAGGGGGACCCTGTGGCAGCTCTTTTCCTTGTCCACCTTCCCTATTATGAAAAGCAGGATCCACCATGCAAGTGTCCTCTGCATATTCCCTTCTTTCTGAGGAAATTGGGACTTTTGTCTGGTGCACCTAAGGCAGAATCTTCCTGACACTGGCACATTGATTTCTAACATTGGTGAATCTGAAAGAATCACAGGTTTTTCTGCAGCTCTTTTTCAGCATCTCTTCAGCCCCCCTACCGGAACAGATGGGAATAGATTCCCCCTCCACCAACCGTGCCTTTTACCCTGCCTTCCACCACCCTTGGATGAACAGAATTTTGTAATCCTAGCTGTTGTGGAACTGTTATTTTTGCTGTTTTTCTGTGAACCGCATATATTGGATGTTGGAGATAAAGGAGAATCTCAGTTCCTCTTGGTCACTTCTTTTATAGCCATCATTGTTACATTTCTTGTAACTCAGATTCTATTTTGTTCCCTCTTGCTCTACTGCAAAAAACAAGCCTGGAGAGATGGGATGGGAGGAAGTACCTTATAGCCAGATCTGCCGGATTTTGAGGGGTGATTTTTTTTCCTTCCCCTTGAAGGGGAAAAAGCTCTTTTTCACTGGTACATTTAAAGTCTGCAAACTTTGGAGAAATACCAGTGCAAGTGCCACTGCAAAACAAAATGCTAGACAACCTGAACTGTTAAATTCTGGAGGTCAGAAGTACTGTTGGTCACTGCCTGATTTGTCTGGTATTTCAAAGGATTATTGGGTGCTGCAAATAGGGACTGAATGGCAAAATCTTATTAAATTCATAAACCTGTGGTGTGGAAAAAAAAAAAACACAACTAATTCACCTTGCAACTGAAACAATTACTACCACCTCCCTTCACACAGGTGCTTTTCCTAACAGCAACCATCATACTCAGGCAGCAGAAGTGCTTTATGACTAAGTTCCATTTCCTTACACAGAATATTGAAAAATATGTACTATGGGGTCAAAATTGAATCAAAGCAATAATTTGTACTGCTTCATCAAGAACCTTGTTAAGTGAAACCTGTATGTCTTTACTGTAAGTTCAGAATGGCAAGAATATAATGAACATGAGTGTAGCTTAGTGCCACTGCTTTAATTCATGTCAAAGTGCCATAATTTTTATGCAGAATTGTTTTTGTAACATCAGTGCAGATTTCATTTCAGCAAAACTCTTTAATATTATTATAAAAAAATATTTTTAATTTTTTTGAGTTCCTAAAATGGTCTTAAGAACACCCAGGATTTCATAGAAGGAACTGTAAAGACTACTGTGATAGCATAATTAAAGTACATTATGCATTTTATATAAATAATTTTGTGACTGTGTTTGGAATTTACACAGATTGTAATTTTTTTTTTCTGTATCATATTGGGGGCTTCCCAGATAACACAGTGGTAAAATACCTTCCTGCCAATGCAGGAGATGCAAGAGACACAGGTTCAGTCCCTGAATTGAGAAGATACTCAAGAGGAGGGCATGGCAACCCACTTCAGTATTCTTGCCTGGAGAATCTGATGGACAGAGAAGCCTGTCAGGTTACAGTCAATAGGGTTGCAAAGAGTTGGACATGACTGAAGTGACTTAGCATGCATGCATGGCAGGAGGGATAGGATAGATACAGGAAAAAAAAAAAAAAAAAGGAGTGGCCTATGGCCGTGGTTCCTACAGTCCATGTGTAGAACAAAGTGGTAACCTTGACTGGAATAGATGCCATAAGTGTAGAAGACAAGAAAGATTTAGAAGACAACACTGGTAGTTTGATGATTGATCTGTAAGAGAGAGAGTAAATCTAGATTTTTGTCTAGTATGTTTGGATGGTTGGTAGTCTATAAAATCAATGCTAGCAAAAGATAAATCAGGAATGTGAAGGTAGGGATTATGAATTTGGTATTGGACATATTGAGCTAGAATTACTTTTTAGAAATCTAAGAAAATGTGATAAAGAGCCAGTTGAAAATGAGTTTAGATAGAAAATACACACTATTCATGGAGGAGGTAATAATGTACCCGTAATTAACCTCACAGTTTACTGTTTATGACTTCCCTGTTCTCCAGGTTAATTCTCTTTTCTATGGCAAAGATTGATCATCTTAGTCCAAAGTGAACAGGTAAATGCTGGGCTGCTCTGAAAGAACTCCTTCTCCAGGCAGATTCTAAAATCAATTCTTGTTTCCTAAGTCCCTGAGACTCCCAGGAGTTGCAGTCTGCTTTTCAAAGAACTTTTGCTTTGTTCTTCCCTGGTGGCTCAGTCAGTAAAGAATCCACTGGCAACGCAGGGGACCACCTGCAATGCAAGAGAACTGGGTTCGATCCCTAGGTTGGGAAGATCCCCTGGAGAAGGAAATGGCAACCCACTCCATTATTCTTGCCTGGGAAATCCCACGAACAGAGGAGATTGGTAGGCTATAGTCCATGGGGTCACAGGAGTTGGACACAATTTAGTGACTAAACTACCACTACTTCAGAGTACAGTTTCAGCATTTGGCAAGTCAGGTTTAGTTCCCGTCCCATCCTGTTCACTGGAAACTGGCAAGCTACTAATTGTTGTCTCTCCAGATCCGTGAGACTGCCAAAGCTCTGCTGACTTCTCTTCTTTTTAGTTATTAAGAGTCCTTGCATCAGTTCTTGGTCCATATCCATGGCTTGTGTGTTGTGGAACAGAAAAGGCCCTGCTTGAAAATGGGGATATACAATTTTATTGCCCTTCTCCCTATGGTTTTCCTTTCTTTGAGATTACTTTTATCCCTTTGATTGGTTACCATAACAGTTCTTGTATCCTGTCAGTTTTTGAGCACTTCTTGAATTTCTGATGAAACAAAATGTTTCAGGCCCATGTTATATTTTCCCTGCCCCAGTACAAGAGTTAATATACACAAAAACTTCTGTTTTCTTATTAATACTCTTGTCTCATCATTTTTAGGCCATTTTAGTGGATAATTATATATGCACATATAAACATATATGTTTAATATTTATAAATAAATAATTTATATTCATAATTGCATGTTGATATCTACAATTCCAATCCTTTGCCACAGAGTTATCCCTTTCTTCCTTCATTTTATGTTTGTATTTCCCCCATACCTGTGGTGGATTCATGTTGGTGTATGGCAAAACCAATACAATATTGTAAAGTAATTAACCTCCAATTAAAATAAATAAATTTATATTAAAAAATTTTAAAGAATAAAAAACCCTGCTTCCTAACACTTTATGTTATAGAGTTTAAGGAACAGCAAATAGCATTTCCTAGGAATGCATAGTATTTTAACTCAAAAGGCTACAGGCTTTATGAGCAATATAAGCCACTTAAAGTTCATTTCTCAGTGCTTCTAAAATGTATTCATTTAAAAACTCTAATGCTCACTGAGCTCAGCATCTAATCCAGGTAAAGGCAATATGGAACCACGTTTGCATTTATAGCCTATCTATGGGAAACTCTCTTGTAAAAGGATTTAAATATCTCTTCAGGGGAGTACCATAAATGTGAATGTGTGAAGATGATGTTAAAATATGGCTGCCGATCCTTTCTGAAAGTATAAAATCTTTTCACTATAAATAATATAATAATATTTACTCAAAAATTTATTCTTAAGAGTCACAGGGCTATATTGGAACACTGAGATACTGTCAAATCTATTTTCTAACCTTCAAGCATGAACACAATTAAACTTCCATTGATGTGGAAATCTCTTTCCCTGTAAAAGATATCTTCCCTTGGGTAGCCCACTCTTATGCTTAAATATTCTTAACTGTGAAGAAACCCTTCATTATACTTAGCTTATACCCTCCATGCTGGCTTTTAATTTCCTTTCTTGTCTTCCATTTTAGATAATGAAATGTTTGTCATGATTTATTGAATAATATCCCTACTATTACTATATAGACTAGAAATATATATATATATAAATCTTATATGTCTCAGCATCATTTCTGCTGTGCTTAGTTGTGTTCGACTCTGCAACCCCATGGACTGTAGCCTGCCAGGTTCTGCTGTCCATGGGAATTCTCCAGGAAAGAATACTGGAGTGGATAGCCATGCCATCCTCCAGGGGATCTTCCCAACCTAGGACTCAAACCCAGGTCTCCCACACTGTAGACAAATTCTTTACCATTTAAGCCACCAGGGAAGCCCCTTTCTTTATGTATGCCTTTATATATGTGTACTATATATATATATATATATATATATATATATATAAATATATATAATTTGAATCTTACTCCATGATATCTATTTATAAATCTTACTATCTGCTATAATCTCTTCAAATTAAGTCCAGTTTCAAACAGTATTGTAGTCATGAAGTGGCTGAATTCTAACTATAGGATAAGAGATAAGAACTTACACCAATTATTTGTTTTTTGTTTATTTACCCAAAGGTAAAAGATTTATGCAATCTGAAGAGAAACAAGAGTACATTCTGTTATATGTTTGTAAAGTGACTCTACATTTCTGAATCATTATTTTATTTTTCTCCATTAGATATCAGAGATATTTCTCTGTTCAGTTATATTTAGATATGTAAGCTGAATTTTCATAGAAAGCCAATTATTTGATGCAAAAGCATTAGGAATTCTAGAATGGTGCTGATGTTGTATCTCAACCAGCCAGTTCCTGAGCAAGTGAGTAACAGTAACATTATACAGACAACCATTATTTACTGAGTACTTAACATATGCTACTACTACTTACAAGTTAGATAACTGAAATAACATGGCAACCTGTATCAATGTAAGATGCTATTATAAGATGCTATAGAATGAGAGTAGAGACAGGATAGATTTAACTGAGGAAAGAGCAACTTTGTTGGAAAATTAGAGATGACTCAGGGAGTCTATTTCAGGTTGATGTATTTTTACATCCTTTGGAATACAGGATGCCTTGAATTTCTTACTAAATGGAAAAATAGTTTTGGAGGAAAGTGATTTCAAAATGAAATTATAAATCTAAGGTGTGATATAATCTTGGCCCCAAAATGGATAGCTGCCACTGTGGGCCTAACCTAGTACCAAGATTCAGAAGGCAGCAGATCATAAATATGAGAAATTATTTCATCAGGCAGAGGATCTACATTTAGTGTAAGTTAAGTAAGAGGTAAAGCTGAGAGAGCTCAGAGCGACAGGAGACAGTAAGTTTGATCCAAGGAGTGCTATAAGCATGCTGCTGCTGCTGCTGCTAAATCACTTCAGCTATGCCCACTCTGTGCAACCCCATAGAAGGCAGCCCACCAGGCCCCCCATCCCCGGGATTCTCCAGGCAAGGACACTGGTGTGGGTTACCATTTCCTTCTCCAGTGCATGAAAGTGAAAAGTGAAAGTGAAGTCACTCAGTCATGTCCGACTCTTCGCAACACCATGGACTGCAGCCCACCAGGCTCCTCCGCCCATGGGATTTTCCAGGCAAGAGTACTGGAGTGGGTTGCCATTGCAAGCATAGGGTAGAGGAAAATCAGAACAAATATGTTATTTACCACCACTTACTAACCATCATAATTTTGTAAGTAACTGAACATAATTAAACATAGAGGTCTGGGGACAGTGATTTCTTAGTGAGAATCTGTGAAGTTTAGTTCCATGGATATAGGAAAAGGAAGATCTATTTACACTCTATTTCTATTCTTCCTTCCAAACAGGTTGGCTCATTTAGAAATAAATATTATAAATCATAGCATATCAGCACAGGAAAGCTTTTTAAAAAAATCTAGTGAAGAATTAAGACAAAGGAATGAAACCAAATATTTTCAGCTTTAAGGGCAACTATTTAACTCTGCCACCTAGTGCAAAAGCAAACACAATGTTTAAAAAAAAGGGGTGTGACTGTGCTCCAATAACAAGGCTCATTTAGCCATGGGTAGTAGTTTCTGACCTCTGATCTAGTCTAAACCTGTCATTTTTTTTTTTATTAGGAAAAGAAGTCTAAGTGTGATGATATGAAATAAATGTTAAGAAGCTGTAATCCACACAGCATAAGTAAAATTCAAATCTTCAGAATCCTAGATAGATGTACTGACCTGATCACTCATCATACATAAATCCTATAACAGGTAACACTAATGTTTTGTGAAAGTTAATATTACTGGTTGAAATAAGAATCCTAATAAGTAACTACGGAATGTTTTCTACATAATAGGAAATTTACTAACTGCTTTATTAAAATTATTTTATTGAATCCCACTAATCATCCTTATGAAGATCACATATAATTATCCTTAATATATAGATGAGAAACAAGAGAGTAAGACAGAAACACACTCAGTAAATTATCCAGGGTCATACCTCAAGAAAGTGGTAGAGACAGATTTGACCCCAGACAGATGTATTAAGAATTCAAAAATTAAATTTTAACACATATTATATTTTAAGTATTGATTCTCCAGAGATAAAATTGAAAAAAGTCAATTATAAAATGTTAAAAGAAATATATAAAGCATGCATAAACTGTTGGTTAATAAAATAGGGTGTGAATATATATGGATTAAATAGTTTTCATAAGAAAATTCATAAGAAAATATATAACTAAGTTTAAAGTAATGAAGATGAATTTTTTTCTCAAAAATATAAATTATTTAGGCTACCATGAGGATTCTCATACACATATGTAGCATGAATATAAACACATATGTACTTCAAACACTTTTATATGCTATTCTAAAGATAGATTTGAAACCAGTTGAAATTTTTAAAAACATAGATTAAATCTACTAAAAAATAAACAATATGCAAGCACCAATTCAGATATTATTAAAATATTTTTATAAAGCACTCAAAGAAGATAATATAATCTATAGCCTTTATAAACTCTTCTGAAGAACAGAAAAAGTTGGGAATATTTCACCCTCCATCATTTGATTAGGTTGGCATATTTTTGATACTAAAATCAAGATGCTTAATCACTTAGTCATGTATGGCTCTTTGTGACCCTTGCGTTATAGCTGATGAGATTCTCCAGGCAAGAATACTAGATTGGTTAGTCATACTCTTCTCCAGGGGTCTTCCCAACCCAGGGGTGGAACCAGCATCTCTTTCACTGTGCTAGGTAGTTAGAATAGAAAACAGGAATCCAGAATAACGGTGGCTAAAAGATAAGGAAGGGAAAAGCCCATGAAAACAGAACAAAGGAAGGTCGGAGGACCAGAGTGAGGATCTCAGGTAAAACAAACAACACTCCTGGCTAGCCCAATTTACATAGGGCAGGCCCAGGGAGAGGAAAAGACATATAAAAAGGGAGCCAAAGGGCCAGGTGTCTCTCTCTCTCTCTCTCTCTCTCTCCTCCACATGCTGGGGTGCTCTTCTCTTCATGTCTTTGGGTCAACATGCCCTCACACCTCGAGGATGGATTTTCCTGCTATTTTCTAAATAGAGCTGTAACATGGAACTGTAACACTGATTTATCTAAGAGCTATAACACGGTCTGTCCAAGACCTGGGAGCTGAGGGCTTTAATGTCCATCACTCCAAACCTTTGTTGTGATGAGAGAGAACCAAGGAGCATACACTCGCCTGACAATTCCCAAGTGAATTATTTACCGTCTGAGCCAATATGGACAGTAAAAAAATAAATCTCACTTATTAACATAGATGCAATGATCCTAGATAAAATATTATTAAACTAAATCCATCGATTAAAAAAAATACCTCTTGAATATATAAGTGTTATCTCAGGAATGAAAAATTTATTGTCTCAAGAAGTCAATTCAAGTAATTTATTATACTAATAGCTTATCATGCACTTACTATTGACTAAAAATCAGTCACAAATCATTAAGAATCATACAGTAAAAATGTTTTTATATAAATCACCACTTATTTATAGCATTAACTCTTAGCAATTTTATTTTTTAAAATTTTGTTATACTAATTTAGCTTAATTCTATAAGCAAAATATATAGTTTATCTTTAAAGGAAATAAAGTTGATAAAATTTAAAAAAAAACAAACCTTTTTTTTCTAAAGTTAAAACTGCAAATCATTGTACCTTTAGTACATTGTGGCCATAGATTTATTCCTACCTATTTAAATGATCTTTTAAAAATCAAAGTCATGGTTTCAATATTGATAACAGTACTGGTTTGATACATTTACCACAGATCATGAATGATTAACAAAAAAAAGGAAAATTGTACTTTCAGTTTGTGTCCTTGTTTTGGTTCTCTTCAAGCTTTTGTCTCTCTTCCTGTCTCCCTGTTGATCCACTCCAGTGTGTGTGTACTCAGTCATGTCTGACTCTTTGCAGCTTTATGGACTGTAGCCTGCCAGGTTCCTCTGTCCTTGGGGTTTTCCAGTCAAGAGTATTGGAGTAGGTTGTCATTTCCTTCTCCAGGGGATCTTCCAGACCCAGGGATTGAACCCAAGTCTCCTGCATTAGCAGGCGGAATCTTCACCTCTGATCCGTTCAGATTCAATTTAAAAAGGAGTATATTAACATACAAGCATCTCCTGAGCACCCTGGAGTCCTGAATAAAAGAAAAAAAAGTAACAAATAATTATTGAGAAGCTACAGGGATTTCCCTAGTGGTCCAGTGGTTATTTCCTGTGCTTCCAATGAAGGGAGCATGGGTTTGATTCCTGGTCAGGAAGCAAGATTGATATACCACATGGCCAAAATAAATAAATAAATAATAATAATAAAGAAATCGAACAATGGTGGAGATTAAAAGGAGAGAGAGAGAAACTACAATGCATCAAGTATTGCACTAATGACACAAAAGTTTTAACTTTTAGTCTCCCTTGTGCATTAGTTACATCTTAAATTGTTTTTATAGATGATGAAATACACAATAAAATGAAAACAGGATCCAAACTCAGAAATGTCAGCAGCCAGCAGTTAAGGAGTTGTTGAAATAGTGTGAACAATAAATGTGATGAATGTTATATCAGACCTGGTGGGAAAGTACTACCAAGGATAGACATTGATATATGTACAAACATTTTTATTCAACATAAATACATCACATGTCTGACTGATGATGTGAAACTTAAATATTTTATTCCAGTTAGTGAGGTCTGATACCTTTTTTAGTGACTCAATATTTTTAAAAGAAAGAGTAGGTTACAAGGTTTGGGGAATCTATTAATTTTAAAACTCCTTAAGAAGGGGCAGCCACACTGGTATAAAATATATTAGTTTTAATACTTGTTCTCAGGAACATTAAATAATTTGCTGATAATAAAAATGTCCTTTAACTAATGGAAATATGCCAAATATTCAATCATTTTTCCTTGTATATCTCAAGGAAACATGAGGAAAAGTTTTATTAGTACCAAACAATATTTCTAGTGGCTGTTCCTTCATAACCAAGAAATCGTTGATTCTACTGCCCAGAGTGAGACTGAATCTTTTGAGCAGTTTTTACATATACAATGATATTCAGCAGAGTATCTATTGTCAGTTCTTGTAGAAATGGCATATTTGGCTAATAGATTACAGTGAGCATATTTCACATTCCACTCCTTTTATTGACAATCTTTTTGAAAGAAACAAAATTCATTTTCGGAACAATAAAGAAAACTCAAAGAATAATGAAAGTGAAAGTGCCTAGGCTTTTAAGTCAAACACATGCTGATAAAGTACCTACTTTAAGAAAGTAACAGTTCATTCAAAATTGCTTCTAAAATTGGGCCAGAATTGTAAAGAGAACTTATATATCTTTATGATGCAAAAGCATAATCTTTAAAAGTATTATCTTTTCAAAGCATCTAATTCTTGTTTGTTTTTAAAACTAATAATTATTGTTTCTAAATCTATAATCTGTCTTGTAGTTGAAAAGGTAAGTTTGAAAAATTATTTTCAATGTAATTACAATGCTGTAACTGATGAAATAAGTTTATCATACCTTTCTAAAATAACTGCCTTGAAGAATATGGTACTCATTTGAAATAATTGTTGTAATCTGATTTTTTTTTTTTTAGTAATAACACATGAATTTCATCTGATTAAATATAAAATAGACACACCATTGGGGGAAAAACATGAGGCTGAAATAGCTAACTTCATGTTCAAATTTTGTGCTTTTTAAAAACTATTGCACAATAAATTCCTTTTGTAAAATTACTCTAAAAGTAGCATAAAATCAGCATCAGCTAATATCCAAAATGTATGCTAAATGTTTATTTTGTGTTAATTGAAATCATTTTCAGTTTTAGTTCACTCGCTCAGTTGTGTCCGATTTTTTGCGACCCCATGAACCGCAGCACGACAGGCCTCATGTCCATCACCATCTCCCAAGTTCACTCAGACTCACGTCCTTCAAGTTACTGATGCCATCCAGCCTTCTCATCCTCTGTCGTCCCCTTCTCCTCCTGCCCCCAATCCCTCCCAGCATCAGAGTCTTTTCCAATGAGTCAACTCTTCTCATGAGGTGGCCAAAGTACTGGAGTTTCAGCTTTAGCATCATTCCTTCCAAAGAAATCCCAGGGTTGATCTCCTTCAGAATGGACTGGCTGGATCTCCTTGCAGTCCAAGGGACTCTCAAGAGTCTTCTCCAACACCACAGTTCAAAAGCATCAATTCTTTGGTGCTCAGCCTTCTTCACAGTCCAACTCTCACATCCATACATAACCACAGGAAAAACCATAGCCTTGACTAGACAGACCTTTGTTGACAAAGTAATGTCTCTGCTTTTGAATATACTATCTAGGTTGGTCATAACTTTTCTTCCAAGGAGCAAGCATCTTTTAATTTCATGGCTGCAGTCATCATCTGCTGTGATTTTGGAGCCTCTAAAAATAAAGTCTGACACTGTTCCCACTGTTTCCCCATCTATTTCCCATGAAGTGATGCCATGATCTTCGTTTTCCAAATGTTGAGCTTTAAGCCAACTTTTTTGCTGTCCTCTTTCACTTTCATCAAGAGGCTTTTTAGTTCATCTTCACTTTCTGCCATAAGGGTGGTATCATCTGCATATCTGAGGTTATTGATATTTCTCCCAGCAATCTTAATTCCAGCTTGTGTTTCTTCCAGTCCAGCGTTTCTCATGATGTACTCTACATATAAGTTAAATAAGCAGGGTAACAATATACAGCCTTGACGCAGTCCTTTTCCTCTTTGGAACGATCTGTTGTTCCATGTCCAGTTCTAACTGTTGCTTGCTGACCTGCATACAGATTTCTCAAGAGGCAGATCAGGTGGTCTGGTATTCCCATCTCTTTCAGAATTTCCCACAGTTTATTGTGATCCACACAGTCAAAGACTTTGGCATAGTCAATAAATCAGAAATAGATGTTTTCCTGGAACTCTCTTGCTTTTTCCATGATCCAGCAGATGTGGGCAATTTGACCTCTGGTTCCTCTGCCTTTTCTAAAACCAGCTTGAAAATCAGGAAGTTCACAGTTCACGTATTGCTGAAGCCTGGCTTGGGTAATTTTGAGTATTAATTTACTAGCGTGTGAGATGAGTGCAATTGTGTGGTAGTTTGAGCATTCTTTGGCATCTCCTTTCTTTGGAAATGGAATGAAAACTGACCTTTTCCAGTCCTGTGGCCACTGCTGAGTTTTCCAAATTTGCTGGCATATTGAGTGAAGCACTTTCACAGCATCATCTTTCAGGATTTGAAACAGCTCTACTGGAATTCCATCACCTCCACTTGCTTTGTTCATAGTGATACTTTCTTTTTTTTTTTTTTTTCCAGATAAACTTCTGTTTATTTTTTATTTTTTTTTATTATTATTTTTTTTTAAATTTTAAAATCTTTAATTCTTACATGCGTTCCCAAACATGAACCCCCTCCCACCTCCAAGGCCCACTTGACTTCACATTCCAACATGCCTGGCTCTAGATTAGTGATCACATCATCATGATTATCTGGGTCATGAAGATCTTTTTTGTACAGTTCTTCTGTGTATTCTTGCCACCTCTTCTTAATATCTTCTGTTTGTGTTAGGTCCATACCATTTCTGTCCTTTATCGAGCCCATCTTGGCATGAAATGTTCCCTTGGTATCTCTAATTTTATTAAAGTGATCTCTAGTCTTTCCCACTGTGTTCTTTTTCTCTATTTGTTTGCATTGATCACTGAGGAAGGCTTTCTTATCTCTTCTTGCTATTCTTTGGAACTCTGCATTCAGATGCTTATATCTTTCCTTTTCTCCTTTGGTTTTCACCTCTCTTCTTTTCACCGCTATTTGTAAGGCCTCCCCAGAGAGCTAGTTTGCTTTTTTGCATTTCTTTTCTATGGGGATGGTCTTGATCCCTGTCTCCTGTACAATGTCACGAACCTCATTCCATAGTTCATCAGGTACTCTATTTATCAGATCTAGGCCCTTAAATCTATTTCTCACTTCCACTGTATAATCACAAGGGATTTGATTTAGGTCATACTTAAATGGTCTATTGGTTTTCCCTATTTTCTTCAATTTAAGTCTGAATTTGGTAATAAGGAGTTCATGATGTGAGCCACAGTCAGGTCCTGGTCTTGTTTTGTTGACTGTATATAGCTTCTCTATCTTTGGCTGCAAAGAATAAAATCAGTCTGATTTTGGTGTTGACCATCTGGTGATGTCCTTGTGTAGAGTCTTCTCTTGTGTTGTTGGATGTGGGTGTTTGCTATGACCAGTGCATTTTCCTGGCAAAACTCTATTAGTCTTTGCCCTGCTTCATTCCGTATTCCAATCCCAAATTTGCCTGTTACTCCAAGTGTTTCTTGACTCACTACTTTTGCATTCCAGTCTCTTATAATAGAAACGACATCTTTTTTGGGTGTTAGTTCTAAAAGGTCTTGTAGGTCTTCATAGACCCATTCAACATTAGCTTCTTCAGTGTTACTGGTTGGGGCATAGACTTGGATAACTGTGATATTGAATGGTTTCCTTGGAGACGCACAGAGATCATTATGTCGTTTTTGAGAATTCATCCGAGTACTGCATTTCGGACTCTTTTGTTGACCATGATGGACACTCCATTTCTTCTGAGGGATTCCTGCCCGCAGTAGTAGATATAATGGTCATCTGAGTTAAATTCACCCATTCCAGTCCATTTTAGTTCACTGATTCCTAGAAATGTCGACGTTCACCCTTGCCATCTCTTGTTTGACCACTTCCAATTTGCCTTGATTCATGGACCTGATGTTCCAGGTTCCTATGCAATATTGCTCTTTACAGCATCGGATCTTGCTTCTATCACCAGTCACATCCACAGCTGGGTATTGTTTTTGCTTTGGCTCCATCCCTTCATTCTTTCGGGAGTTATTTCTCCACTGATGTCCAGTAACATATTGGGCACCTAATGACCTGGGGAGTTCCTCCTTCAGTATCCTATCATTTTGCCTTTTCATACTGTTCATGGGGTTCTCAAGGCAAGAATACTGAAATGGCTTCAGTGGTCCCTTCTCCAGTGGACCACATTCTGTTAGAGCTCTCCACCATGACCCACCCATCTTGGTTGCCCTGCAGGCATGGCTTGGTTTCGTTGAGTTAGACAAGGCTGTGGTCCTAGTGTGATTAGTTTGACTAGATTTCTGTGAGTATGGTTTCAGTGTGTCTACCCTCTGATGCCCTCTTGCAACACCTACCATCTTACTTGGTTTCTCTTACCTTGGGCATGGGGTATCTCTTCATGGCTGCTCTAGCAAAGCACAGCCACTGTTCCTGTGTTTGGGTAGAACTTATTAATTTTATTTCAAATAACCAACTTTTGCTTCCATTGATTTTTCCCTAGTATTTTCCATTTTCAATTTATTTGATTTCTACTTTTAATTATTACTTTTTCCTGCATGTCTTAAGCTTAAATTTATCTTGTTTCTTTACCTTGCAAAGATGCAAGCTTAGATAACTGATTTTATATCTCCTTTTTGTTTAGTCTCTAAGTCACATCTGACTCTTTTGTGACCTCATGTACTGTAGTCCTCCTCTGTCCATGGGATTTCTCAGGCTAGAATAGTGGAGTGGGTTGCCCTCTCTTTCTCCAGGGGATCTTCCTAACCTAGGGATCAAGCCCACATCTTCTACATTGGCAAGCAGATTCTTTTCCTCTGAGGCTCCAGGGAAGCCCAATGTGAAACTTACATTTTATATCTCACTTATTGTCTAATATGGGCATTTTGCTCTATCACTGAAAGTTTTATCAGTTGTATTTTCATATTTATATCAAAACATTTTAAAATTTATTTTAAGATTTATTCACTGACCCATGTATTATTTAGAAGTGAATAGTTTAATCTCCAAATATGTGGGGATTTTCCAAATACCTTTTGGTTATTGATTTCTATCTTAATTCCATTTTCTTTTAATTTTGTAGACTTAGATTGTCAAGGTATGTTTTATGGCCAAGAATATGGAGTAGCCAGGTAAATTTTCCATTCCCATTTCAGCTTGAGTAACATATGTATTCTACTATTGTAGAATGCGGCTTTCTGTAAATGTAATTAAGGCAAGTTGATTAAAAGTTTTATTCAGGTTAACCATTTTCTTATTGATTTTTTCCTGCTTGATCCATTGATTACTGAAAGAAAAGAGTTAAACTCTCTTACTATAATAGTAGATTTGTCTGTCTTTTTATAGGTTTATTAGTTTTTCCTTAATTATTTTGACATATAAGTCCATACATATTTAAAATTGTTGTGTCTTTTTATTGATGTTTTTCATTAGCCAATATATCCTATTAATACATGTTTCCCTATTCTATTTGAAATTGATATAGGTATTAAACCTATCTTTTGATTAGTATGAGCAAAGTATGTCTTTCTCCATCACTTTCTTTTAAACTAACTTTTTATTTAAGTGCTTTTCATATTTAAAATGGGTTTTGACATATAGTTGGATCTTTCTTGCTTTTCTCCCACCCCACACAGAATGAAAGGATATTAAACTAGAAATAGCTAGTACATAGAAGTATTTGGAGACATTTTACTGCAAAAGAGAACAAAGAAATGGTAGAGCATATAACATGAGATGGAGTAAAAATAATATTTTACTTTTTTTTTGGCTGGGTAAATAACAATATCAGCCAAGATTGTGCAAATATACTACAGTTAAGAAATGATGGTACCAGTTCTGCTAATTAACCCAGCTAACATTTATTTCATACTCATGCAAAGTATTTTTTTTTAATTTTCTAGAATTATCAGTTTTGCCATAGCTCCCTACCGAAAAAAATGGTTTAAATATCCCTGCTGCTGCTGCTGGTGCTGCTGCGTCACTTCAGTCGTGTCCAACTCTGTGCGACCCCACAGACAACAGCCCACCAGGCTCCCCTATATAGCAGGTAAATGGAGCATAATAAATTATTCACTCGCTCTCATCACTGGGAATGATTCAAAGTTGCTTTATTAAAGAGGTTGTCTTGAAGGCAAATAAGCACATGAGTAGTTGTTCATATCATTAGCCATTAGGAAAATCAATTAAAATTATGGTGATATCTCCCTATAGGCAACTGTATTAGTTAGATGGGTTACCATACAAAATACCAGACACTGGAAGGCTTAAACAACATAGTTTTAGAGTCTCATAATTCTGGAAGTTAGTAGCCCTAACTGAAGGTATTTGGCCAATTTGTTTTCTGCTAACGGTACAAAAAAGATCTTCATGACCAAGATAATCACGATGGTGTGATCATTCATCTAGAGCCAGACATCCTGGAATGTGAAGTCAAGTGTACCTTAATAAGAATCACTAGGAATAAAGCTAGAGTAGGTGATAAAATTCCAGTTGACCTATTTCAAATCTTGAAAGATGATGGTATGAAAGTGCTGCACTCAATACGCCAGAAAATTTGGAAAACTCAGCAGTGGCCACAGGACTGGAAAAGATCAGTCTTCTTTCCAATTCCAAAGAAAGGCAATGCCAAAGAAAGCTCAAACTACTGCACAATTGAACTCACACATTACTATAAAAGGAATGCTGAAAATGCTCCAAGCCAGGCTTCAGCAATACATGAACCGTGAACATCCAGATGTTCAAGCTGGTTTTAGAAAAAGCAGAGGAACCAGAGATAAAATTGCCAATATCCATCAAAAAAGCAAGAGAATTCCAGAGAAACATCTATTTCTTTTTTATTGACTATGCCAAAGCCTTTGACTATGTGTATTACAATAAACTGTGGAATATTCTGAAAGAGATGGGAATACCAGACCACCTGACCTGCCTCTTGAGAAACTTGTATGCAGGTCAGGAAGCAACAGTTAGAACTGGACATGAAACAACAGACTGGTTCCAAATAGGAAAAGGAGTACATCAAGGCTGTATATTGTCACCATGCTTTTTTAACTTATATGCAGAGTACATCATGAAAAATGCAGGGCTGGATGAAGCGCAAGATGGAATCAAGATTGCCAGGAGAAATATCAACCTCAGATATGCAGATGACACCACGCTTATGGCAGAAAGTGAAGAGGAACTAAAAAACCTCTTGATGAAAGTGAAAGTGGAGAGTGAAAAAGTTGGCTTAAAGTTCAACATTCAGAAACAAAAATCATGGCATCCGGTCCCATCACTTCACGGCAAATATATGGAGAAACAGTGACTGAATATTTTGGGGGGGCTCTAAAACCACTGCAGATGGTGACTGAAGCCATGAAATTAAAAGACACTGCATGGAAGGTAAGTTATGACCAACCTAGACAGCATATTAAAAAGCAGAGACATTATTTTGCCAACATAGGTCCATCTAGTCCAAGCTATGGTTTTTCCAGTAGTCATGTATGGATGTGAGAGTTGAACTGCAAAGAAAGCTGAGCACTGAAGAATTGATGCTTTGAACTGTGATGTTGAAGAAGACTCTAGAGAGCCTTGGACTGCAAGGAGATCCAACCAGTCCATCCTAAAGGAGATCAGTTCTGAGTGTCCTTTGGAAGGACTGATGTTGAAACTGAAACTTCAATACTTTGGCCACCTGATGCGAAGAGCTGACTCATTTGAAAAGACCGTGCTGCTGGGAAAGATTGAGGGCAGGAGGATGAATGGACGACAGAGGATGAGATGGTTGGATGGCATCACCAAACTCAATGGACATGAGTTTGCATAAACTCCAGGAGTTGGTAATGGACATGAAGGCCTGAAGTGCTCCAGTCCATGGGGTTGCAAATAGTCGGATACAACTGAGTGACAGAACTGAACTGAACTGAGGTGAAGAGCTCCCTTTATGCCTCACAGATGGCCATATTCTCATTGTATTTCTCACATGGAATTTCCTTGGAAATTATGGAGAAAGAAAGTTCTGATATCACTCTCTTTTTAAAATGTCAGTTCTATCTAGATAAAGATCCCATATTTATGACCTCATTTAATCTAATTCTCCCATAAAGGCCTTATCTCCAAAACAGGCAGCTTGGACATTAAGGCTTCAATGTATATATTTTAGGGATTATAATTCACTTTAAATCCATAACTAGTACAATGGCTAAAATAAAAACACTGACAATATCTAGATGTTAGTAAAAGTGTAAATAATCTGTAATCCTCAAACATCTCTCATGTGAGTGTAAAAGTTGCAATCACTCTGGAAATCGTTTGACAGTTCAGTTCAGTTCAGTTTTGTTGCTCAGTCATATCCGACTCTTTGCAATCCCATGAATCACAGCACGCCAGGTGTCTCTGTCCATCACCAACTCCCGGAGTTCACCCAAACTCATGTACATCGAGTCAGTGATGCCATCCAGCTATCTCATCCTCCATCGTCCCCTTCTCCTCTTGCCCCTAGTCCCTCCCATCATCAGGGCCTTTTCCAATGAGTCAACTCTTCGCATGAGGTGGCCAAAGTACTCGAGTTTCAGCTTCTGCATCAGTCCTTCCAATGAACACCCAGGACTAATCTCCTTTAGGGTGGACTGATTGGATCTCTTTGCAGTCCAAGGGACTCACAAGAGTCCTCTCCAGCACCACAGTTCAAAAACATCAGTTCTTCGGTCAGCTTTCTTCACAGTCCAACTCTCACATCCATTCATGACCACTGGAAAAACCATAGTCTTGACTAGACGGACCTTTGTTGACAAAGTAATGTCTGTGCTTTTGAATATGCTGTCTAGGTTGGTCACAACTTTCCTTCCCAGGAGTAAGTGTCTTTTAATTTCATGGCTGAATCACCATCTGCAGTGATTTTAGAGCCCCCCAAAATAAAGTCTGGCACTGTTTCTACTGTTTCCCCATCAATTTCCCATGAAGTGATGGGACCAGATGCCATGATCTTCGTTTTCTGAATGTTGAGCTTTAAGCCAACTTTTTCACTCTCCTCTTTCACTTTCATCAAGAGGCTTTTTAGTTCCTTTCACTTTCTGCCATAAGGGTGGTGTCATCTGCATATCTGAGGTTATTGATATCATTTGACAGTATCAAAAAAATTTTTACTCTATAACTCAGATATCCAATTCCTAAATTTTCCCCCTTAAAAACTTTTAGCTATTAATTAAATTTATAGGAAATTTTAGTGGTTCTATTTATAAACACAGCAAATTTGAAACAACCCACATATTGTTCATTGAATAAACAGGTAAACAAATTGTGGTGTAGTATCCAAAAGAATACCATTATAGAGGTTATTTTTATGTGTCAATCATATTTTGTCATGGTGAACACCCAGGTATTTAGGTAAACATTATTTCTGGATGCATCTGTGAAAGTGTTTCCAGGTGAGAGAATAACATTTGAATTGATGGACTCAGTAAAACATCACCTTCCCCTTGAGTGATTATAAGATAATTCAATAAGATTTTATATGTGTGTGGTGGGTTTGTGTACATATATGTATATGTGCTATTGATTGTTTCTTTGGAGAACCCTGACTAATATAACTACTTATTATCTTAGTTCAGTTCAGTTGCTCAGTTGTGTCAGACTCTTTGTGACTTCATGGACTGCAGCATCCCAGGCTTCCCTGTCCATCGCCAACTCCAGGAGTTTACTCAAACTCATGTCCATTGAGTTGGTGATGCCATCCAACTATCTCTTCCTCTGTCATCCCCTTCTTCTGACTTCAATCTTTCCCAGCATCAGGGTGTTTTCAAATGAGTTAGTTCCTCACATCAGGTAGCCAAAGTATTGGAGTTTCAGCTTTAGCATAAGTCCTTCCAATGAACATTCAAGACTGATTTCCTTTAGGATGGAATGGTTGGATCTCCTTGCAGTCTAAGGGACTCTCAAGAGTCTTCTCCAACACAACAGTTCAAAAGCATTAATTCTTAGGGACTCAGCTTTCTTTATCGGAGAAGGCAATGGCACCCCAGTCCAATACTCTTGCCTGGAAAATCCCATGGGCGTAGGAGCCTGGTAGGCTGCAGTCCACTGGGTCGCTGAGGGTCGGACACGACTGAGCGACTTCACTTTCACTTTTCACTTTCATGCATTGGAGAAGGAAATGGCAACCCACTCCAGTGTTCTTGCCTGGAGAATCTCAGGGACGGGGGAGCCTGGTGGGCTGCCGTCTATGGGGTCGCATAGTCAGACATGACTGAAGTGACTTAGCAGTAGCAGCAGCTTTCTTTATATTCCAAATCTCACATCCATATGTGACTGCTGGAGAAACCATAGCTTTGACTAAATGGACCTTTGTTGGCAAAGTAATGTCTCTGCTTTTTAATATGCTATCTAGGTTGGTCATTATCTCACTAATAATATAAAAATACTGAAAAGAAAACATTAACAGAGGATTAATTTAAATCTATTAAGCTGAATGAAAGCAATTAGTTTCAAAGATTACCTCTTATGTGAGTCCATTTACATAGTATTCTCAAAAACAAAACTGAAGTTTCAGAAAGCAAGTTTTGCAGTTGCCAAGTATTTGAGTGAGATTCAGTCAGGACTACTAATGGAAAACATAAGGGAGATTTTGAGGGTAATGAACTGTTTCCCTGTACCTTGATTGTTGTAGGTATATAAGTCTATACATATTTTAAGCTCAAAAAACTGTACAGCAAAAAAATAAATTCACTCTCTATTAATTAAGAAAATAACTCTGTAAGATATAAAATTAAAAATAATAATGAAACTTTTGTATTGATATAGAGAATTGGAAAAAAAAAGTTTCAAAAAATAGAAGAACTGGGCTCATTAAATGGATTCCAACAGATAAATATATATAGGAATGCTATATATGGTTCAGGTGACATTTCATTTTAGTGAAGAAATACATGATACATTTAATAAACAGTAATAGCACAAGTAGCCATGCCAAAGTGACTCACACTATATACAAAAATACTTCTATTAAATTAAAAATCATAAATGTGAAGAATGTTCACAACAATACAATAAAAAACTTAGAATAATATTTTGGATATATTCACTATTATCAGTTCTCTCTCCCTTACTTATTGATAGAACCACTGAGTTTTAGCTAAGCACTTTTATGGTCACCTAAATACAGACAACTTTTCTCTGGCTCTCTTGCAGCTAAATCTGTCAAATAATTAAACTCATTCCATCAGGATTTGAGTGGAAACATAGCATTGTCTCTTCCAGAAAATATCTATTAATGAATAAGTAGACCCTTATTTCCATGCTATCTCCTCATATTTTTAATGTGTATATAATTACTATATTACTACCATCATAGATTAGAAAGAGAAATAAAATTTTTGAAGATGTAGAACAGCAAGATAGAGAATTTGAAGCCTCCTTGCCAACCTTGAATTGGTAACTTCCAAAATATATTTACATGAGAGAGAGGTAGCTTTTGTATCATTGGCATTTTAGAGTTTCTATTACTTGAAGCCTGTAACTTAACTCTTAACCAAAAGGGACACCTGGTCATAATGAAATAGAAAACACCTTTTTAATGAAAGTCAAAATAACTAGAAACTATACAAGAAAATATTAATATATTTCTATAAATAAAAGAAAAAAAGTTTAATATATTTTTTAGATTTTAAAAAAAGAACCTCTTAAAACTGGATGTATAAAAAATAGTAAGGGGATAAGGAGCAGAGACAAGTTGTCAGAATTAAGTTTTGATTTCCTTTCTTTTTGAATCAATGTATTCACATGAACTCCAAGCAAAGAATGAATTGCTTCCTTCTGAAAAGGATTCCAGAATGGTCGGCAGGGAGTGGGGGTGGGGGGGAACAGGTGGTATTTTAGAAGTATGTTATTCCTATTTTTCAGCTGCATAGCATCAGGTCATAAATTGAATTTCACATAATGGTCCTAAGGAGGTCAGGAATTCATTTGATAACTCAACAACTCTCAAGAATTATGCTATGCGTTTGCTTTTTAGTTGGGTCTCAAGCAGGCTTTAGTTCCAAGAAAGCCCATAAATTACACAAATGTATTTTTTTTAATGTTATATAACATACTGGGGGAAGGTAACTTTCTAAAGCAAAATTAAGGTATTCCTTCCAGAAAAAGAAGAAGTGAATGATGAGTAGACAAAATGATAACTGTCCACTATAAAATCAACTTTGACTTGTAACTGTTTGACTTTTTCATTTTTGGATAGTTTGCTTAAAATGAAACACTGATAAATATGCTAGAATTATCACATGAGCTAGGCAGTTTATTCTCATACTGATTATGGACAATAATGCCTTTGGCTATACAGTTGCCATTAAGGAAAATAAAATAGGAAAATTTCCTCACTGCTTAAAATACATTACACATTTTGTTTCATGTTCTCCTATAGAATCTCTATCAGTATATACTCTGCTAGCACAGTTTAGAAAATTTACATGTCTATTATCAAGGGGAGCTCTATTGCTCTCTATACATCCCTTACTGTACCAGTGCCTACTTCTCCTACTCATATGATTGACCTTTCTACATACTTGCCCCAGGCCCCAGCTGCTAATTATTATCAAAGGAGCTGTAAAGGGCATGCCCTTCTTCTTGTTTCCTTGGTAATGAATGAGCCAACCTGATGTCAATTACCCCTATAACTGGAGATCTCTCCTGCCCCAGGAGCAAAGACTGCTGCCACATCCTGCAGGCAGCCCATGGCAGGGTGTCAGTGAAGTGTCAATCCAGGATTTTGCTTCAGATGTACGAAGTCTCTCTATTCATGAAGCCTTTGAAGTCTCTCTTGCTGACTCTGGGCTCTTTTCTTCAGTCAAAACTGGACAATTGCAGGCTTTATAGGCCTAAAGGCTGCAGCCCAATATAGGTTTATTCTAAACTTTTTTTCCCTTAATATTGTATTTTCTATAGCTAGCATTTTCCATTCTCCAGCTAAATACATCTTTAATTTCTTGTTACTGCAAATCTATTTCATTAGACACATTTACCTCCAGTGAAAAGTTAGACCACTTAGCCTCTCTTCTCATAGTTTTACAGCATTTAATTTACTTTATACAATTCAATAAAAACTTACAAAATATACATCTCTTTAAAATTATCATTTTTTGTTTTTATTTCTCATTCTTAGAAAGTTCAGGAATGTATTGTGGGGAGAAAAAGCTTAAAATAAATTATTAATATATTATAGAAGGCCATTTTTTTGTTGTTTGGCACTGTCCTTGAATTCCCCATCACCCCTAAACATGAACCACAAAAACAAGCCAGCAGGAATCATTGCATTAGGGAGAAGGGACAGACAGCCCCAGGGCAGTACTGCCCTGACAAAGAAAGAGTCCAAGGACTAGAATTCAGGGAAGTCTGGTATCTGCTTTGGCAAAAGCAATCATGTCAAATTACATACAGGTTGTATGCATGTATATATATTTATTTTATGTGTGAGAATTTGTTGCTGTTTAGTCACTTAAGTCATGGCAGATTCTTTTGTGATCCCACAGACTGTAGCCCACCAGGCTCCTCTGTCCATGGGATTTCCCAGGTAAGAATACTAGAGTGGGTTTGAGAATACTCTAATTATTGGTAATTTTGATTTATCTATATTTTTTCTTATAACATCACTTTGTTTTTGTTTTGTAATAGTCTTTGCTTAACAGCTAAGTTTGATTGAGAATTCAGCTAAAACCAGGGATATATTTTTAGCCTTACTTTGTGTGTTCCATGTGACTGATTCCCTTTTGTATACTAGGAGTTTGCAGGTTAGAATAACTGTGACATTTGCCCAATTAGTCAAGACCAAATTTGTTTCATACTGTTCATGGGGTTCTCAAGGCAAGAATACTGAAGTGGTTTGGCATTCCCTTTCCCAGGGAATATTCACTGGAAGGACTGATGCTGAAGCTGAAACTCCAATACTTTGGCC
Organism: Capra hircus; assembly: GCF_001704415.2. Taxonomy (NCBI): domain Eukaryota; kingdom Metazoa; phylum Chordata; class Mammalia; order Artiodactyla; family Bovidae; genus Capra; species Capra hircus. Next base: position 103,781,536 of record NC_030808.1, read on the forward strand.
ACCTGATGCAAAAATCCGACTCATTGGAAAAGACCCTGATGCTGGGAAAGGTGGAAAGCAGGAGGAGAAGGGGATGACAGAGGATTAGATGGTTGGATGGATGGCATCACTGACTCAATGGACATGAGTTTGAGTAAGGTCTGGGAGTTGGTGATGGACAGGGAAGCCTGACATGCTGCAGTCCATGGGGTCACAAAGAGTCAAACACGACTGAGTGACTGAACTGAACAGAAATTTATTTATTGAAAATAGTTGTTAGAGATATCTGTGGTTCTATCCTTGAGTCAGGAAGATCCCTAGATGAGGAAATGGCAACCCACTCCAAGACTCTTGTCTGGAAAATCTCATGGACAGAGGAGTGTGGCAGGCTACAGTCCATAAGGTCACAGAGAATCAGACACAACTTAGAGACTAAACAATAATAATAATAAATGATTTTCTCTAAAGTTCTACTATATGAAGTGAAGTGAAGTGAAAGTTGCTCAGTCGTATCCGACTCTTTGTGACCCCATGGATTATACAGTCCATGGAATTCTCCAGGCCAGAATACTGGAGTGGGTAGCCTTTCCCTTCTCCAGGGGATCTTCCCAACACAGGGATTGAACCAGGGTCTCCTGCATTGCAGGCAGATTCTTTATCAACTGAGCTATGAGGGAAGCCAAAGTTCTACTATAAAATCTTTATATATAACAGAAAATTTAACATGTCCACATACTTCCAGTGCACTTAATATAATAGCAGAGGGTTCTTGATCATTCACAAAACCTTCCCTTACTTGTGAGTTACTTCCATTCTTGACATTGGTATTGCTGTTAACATAATACTGTAAATTGGAATATTTTAATCATATGTTATGAAGTTACACTCAAGTAATGAACACGGGCTTCCCAGGTGGCTCAACAGTTAAGAATCTGCCTGCCAATGCTGGATCCTTGGGTCAGGAAGATCTCCTGGAGGAGGAAATGGCAAACCACTCTAGTATTCTTGCCTGGGAAATCGCATGGACAGAGGAACTTGGAAGGCTACGGTCCATAAGGTCCAAAGAGTCAGACACGACTTAACATCTAAAACAACAACAATAAACATAATGAACATATTTTACTAATAATAACTAATATATTTTAATTTTTATAGAGCAATTCACTGAATACATTAATTTTAAAACTATTTGATTATACTTTGATTATGAAGAATAGAGACAACCATTATTTCCTTAAATAGAAAGCAAGAAATATGTCATTTTATAGATAAGAAATGTACCACATAGTCATGACTCTGGCAAACAGCTTTGTAACATACTTAAAGCTTATATTTATATCTAGCTCTATATGCAATATACAAAAGAAAAAAAATTTTAATAGTTTTTTCCTTAGAGATTTTGATTCCCGTCATTTTTTAAGTGCTTCTCATTTATTTCAAAAATTTCCACAGGTAGCTGCTACTGCTGCTGCTAAGTCGCTTCAGTCGTGTCTGACTCTGTGCGACCCCATAGACAGCAGCCCACCAGGCTCCCCCGTCCCTGGGATTCTCCAGGCAAGAACACTAGAGTGGGTTGCCATTTCCTTCTCCAATGCATGAAAGTGAAAAGTGAAAGTGAAGTCGCTCAGTCGTGTCCATAGGTAGAGATCACATCAATTCAATATTTTTTTCAATCTATAATTATTGATATATTACTTCATTCAGTTCAGTTCAGTTCATTTCAGTCACTCAGTCGTGTCCGACTCTTTGCAACCCCATGAATCTCAACAGCCAGGCCTCCCTGTCCATCATCAACTCCCGGAGTTCATTCAGACTCACGTCCATCCAGTCAGTGATGCCATCCAGCCATCTCATCCTCTGTCAACCCCTTCTCCTTCTGTGGCCAATCCCTCCCAGCCTCAGGGACTTTTCCAATGAGTCAACTCTTAGCATGAGGTGGCCAAAGTACTGGAGTTTCAGCCTTAGCATCATTCCTTCCAAAGAAATCCCAGGGCTGATCTCCTTCAGAATGGACTGGTTGGATCTCCTTGCAGAAGTATATATATATATACCTACACATATATGTGTATAAATATAAATGTTTGTATATATACATACGGGTATATTGCTTTTGTATTATGAAAATTAGACTGATAAAGTAAATTATAATCTCTAGACTTTAAACATCAAAATCTTTATTTTTCTCTCAAATTATTTTTACTACCATTCTCAGTTTGCGTTCTATTATTCAACCCCAAACATTATGTCTTTGAGTTCAGTGCTGAACAGACTCATGAAGAATACATTTTTATGGCAATAAAAATGTCAGCAACTTGTCTACTTTTTCAGCTTTTAATTACCCCTGTATCTATACATTTGATTACACACAATCACAGTTTGTCTTCTCTTTATGCAGATGCTGCTACAAAGGCATTAAAATTTTATATCTTTTAAGGATATAGTATTTTGCTATTTCAGAAAACCACTGATATACCTTTCCTTTTATATCATACTTAAATTCTTAAAGTAAATAAAATTGTTTGTTTATATTTCTATATTTTTTGTTTTGTTTTTTAGTTTTACTAAATAGCATAGTGTCTATAAAGAATAAAAAATTCAAAGTAAAAAAATAAATAAATAAATGAGGAAATGGTTACTATAAACTAAAAAAAAAAGAATAAGAATTTCTTAAAGGAAATTGTGCATACTTTCAGAATGCTGTTCTCAATTGTTTTTACTTTCTTTAAAAAATTATAAAAGAAAATACTTTTAATGTAAATTATATCATTCCATATATTAAATATATATTTTTGTATATTCATCTCTGAATAAAGAAAATGGAGAAATATAGTTTTAGAGAGAAAAAATATTTGTATAGATACAGACACACATACTTTTTTTTTTTTCTTCTTCTCAAAATCCCTCACAGGGAGTGAGCTTTGAGAGGTTCTGGGGTCAGATGCTTGTGTACTCACTGACAGAGACGATAATGATGCTCCTGACAGTGCTGAGATACTGCACGCTGTATGACAACAGGCTTGAAAAGGCATCACTGAAGGTGATAATAATGAGGACCAGCAGGAGGACATATTTCAGACTGAGAAACTGGGAGGGTTTTATCAGTCTGATGGAACAGGCTGAGCTCTGGATCCATGTGCATGTCATTCTTCTTTTATTGAGAATCCTGCTGAAACAGATATCCTGTACTCTAAGATAGGCTTTTTGCAGCAACTAAAGAAACTGCAAAATAGTCTTCATGCAAGAGCAAGTCTGGTGAATGATAAAGTCCCCAAGTAAGGAGAATTTTTAAAAAGCAAGAGACTTAAAAAATTATCTTGAGAGTTCAAATGTATTATAAAACTAAGCAATTTATGCTATATTTTACTATATATTTATTAATATAAAATTATACATCAGTTTTTCTATCTACAATCAGTCCTTCTAGAATATAGGATATAAGGTCATTGCCCATTTTAATCAGCAGGCTTACCAGTACTACCAATAATGTTCTACCCAGCATGCAATTTGTAGTGGAGTCCTGAATTCCACAAAGGAATTTTCAAAAGAGGCTTGGGACAAGTTCTACATCCTACAATTCCCTTAATCTAAGCACTAGCTAACACAGATGAAGATTTATGTAGTAACATATCTAGGAAGGACAATTTTGGAAATGCAAGGACTCACACTAAATTTGTAACTGAATTTTTAGGAATCACAAGTATAGAAGGAGACAAGAAAATGTCCCTGGTTTTTGTATGCAGGAATGCATTCTGGGTGTAATTCCAAGTGATTTGATTAAATACTCAAGGCACATTCTTCTTTGAATGGTTGCCTAGTTAATCCTCAATGCCTTGGTAGACACATTTTTTCTTAATAATTGATTTTTTGTTAAATTTCATTTATTTATTATGTCTATTTTTAGCAGTACTGGGTCTTCATTCCTGCACTAGGGCTTTCTCTAGCTGTGGCAAATGGTGGCTACTCTCTAGTTGCAGTGCACAGGCTTCTCTTGTTGAGGCTCAGGCTCTAGAGCACAGGCTCAGAAGTTGTGGCACGTGGGCTTAGTTTATCCAAGACATGTGGAAACTTCCCAGCCCAGGGATTGAACCCATGTCTCCTACACTGGCAGATAAAAGGTCTGCCATTGAGAAAAATAATAATGATTCTCCAGGGGAAATGACATGGAGGATTCTGCAGCCCTAGAGGAAGATGGCCTGTAAGTGGCTAAATATCCATTTCTATTCAGGAGAGATCAAAGTCAATCTGTTTCAGGGCACAAGATTCATGTACATCAAATCTCATTAAAAAAATTGATTATATTTTCTATGTCAGTGTACTTACTAACCAATCATTTTGAGCCCCTCGTAGTCAGCTTCTGCTCCAACCATATCTTTGAATGCCAAGTTTCTAACCATTTTGTTTTTAATTCCAAAGGACACAATTAGCTATTTCATCAGCTTTCTTTGTAATATTTTATTTTATTCCTTCCTTTAAAATTCTTTACTTTTCTCCACAAGATTCTACAACCTCCCATTTTATCTTATTTTTTCCAGCTATTCCTTCTCAATATATTTTAGCTTTCTAATGGATAATAGTAGTGTGTCTCTCTTCCTGAATAACCTTACTCAAACTGATGCTTCAGAGGATTATATTTCTACTTTATCACATTTCTCTGAGCTCTAGCATTCTTTATTCTACTGCCTTTAGAAATTTCAACTGAATTGTTTTGAAAGTATTTAAGGTATTTATTTTTAATTTATTTATTTTTAATTGAAGAATAATTGCTTTACAGAATTTTATTGTTTTCTGTAAAACATCAACAAAAAAATAACATTTCATCTGAAACTTTTGGTCTTTTCAAATCTTATTGTTTACTTTTCTTTCAAATTAGGACATTTCTTTATGAAAGCGAGTTTCTCCCAACAAAATATTTTAATTTGTCCTTTTATTTTAACATTAGGTCAACTTTCTGCCCCAATCTCCTCTTCTGTGTCTTTTTTCTATGTATTTTAGACTGTTATCTGAGCAAGTAAGCTTACTTTACTTCCTGGAAGATCAGCATAAGTAGGAATAAAAAAGTCTAACTTGGTCTTATGATAAAGAGGATAACATATGAAAATAATTTAACAGAATGCTCTACATTTGATAGATCCTTTCTTTGCTTTCCCATTCAGTGTTACTTGTTCAAAATGTTCATGAAACGTTCTCAGAGAGGATATCGCTGACAACACTATCTGAATTTGCTCTTGCCCATCTCCATCCCTTAATACTATCATGCTATCTCATGGCATATATTTATTGGTAGGCTAGGTGAATATATCTTCAAACAATATTTAATTTTAAGACTGTACAGTTGAACATTGTATCCAAGTTCCTAAAACAACATTGGCAGGCAGTACTCACTCAATAAAGTGTTGATGAATGAATGAATGAATGAACATACTCAAACACAGATATACTATAAAAATATGACTGGAGTCCACTGTTCTATACATCTGTGTCTCTTTTGCTGTCTTGCATATAGGGTTATTGTTACCATATTTCTAAATTCCATACATATGTGTTAGTATACTTTATTGGTGTTTTTCTTTCTGGCTTACTTCACTTTGTATAATAGGCTCCAGTTTCATCCACTTCATTAGGACCGATTCAAATATATTTTTTTAATGGCTGAGTAATACTCCACTGTGTATATGTACCACAGCTTTCTTATGAAACGAATTGCCAGTCCAGGTTCAATGCATGATACTGGATGCTTGGGGCTGGTGCACTGGGACGACCCAGAGGGATGGTACGGGGATGGAGGAGGGAGGGGGGTTCAGGATGGGGAACACCTGTATACCCGTGGTGGATTCATGTTGATGTATGGCAAAACCAATACAGTATTGTATAGTAATTAACCTCCAATTAAAATAAATAAATTTATATCAAAAATATATGACTGGAATAGCTGTGTATAAATCAAGTATGCCCAAAGTATCACCATGTACATTCACAATTTTGAGGCCCCTAAGCAAGTTACTATTATCCTCAGTTTATGTTTCTCTTCTTTTTTTGTTAGAAGATCAAGAAAGATAAAGTGTTCCCTTTATGAAAGATTTTCTAATATAAAATATATGACATTTAAAAACCTTCCTGGAATATTACTCATACATAAAAGGGGGTGAATTTGAGTCATTGCAGAGTCATGGATGGACCTAGGGACTACCATACAGAGTGAAGTAAGTCAGAAAGAGAAAAGCAAATATCATATAATATCACTTATATGATACATATATTATTTTTATACTTGTTAATTCAATACATAATGAAAAATTTATCATGCTGTTAAAAATTCTTCAAAAATGTCTTTACTAGTTCTGTAATGTTATAACAAATTATATTCATGATTCACCTAATAATTCTATTCTGGACATTTAGCTATTTTACCAAAATTTGCCATTATAAATGGCTGTCTTCATAAACAACTTTTGTCTGCATTTCTGGCTATTTTCTTGATTATTCTTCAAAATTAATTTACCGGTCAAGTATTTTAAGGTTCATGAACTATTGGCCAATATCCAAATAAGCTTCCAGCATCTATGTCTGAAAGTATTCATTTTATCCAAAATTCATTCAGCATGCATTCTTATTGCAAATGTAGCACTTAAATTATGCTTAAAATAATTTGCATTATTAACATTTTCTCAATCCTGTTGTTATTCTTAAATTTGTCTATAATTTCTTTTGGTTTGTAATTTTATAGCATATTTTTAAATATTTATAGAATAACATTTCTATTGTCAACATAAATATTTCATTGCATTGCCATATATATTAGTTATGAAATAAATCAAGCACACAATCCTTGTTCAGATCAATTTAACTGGTTCAGCTGGTATGAATTTTCTCCCACAACCGGTAGGTGTAATGTGACATTTATTTCACTTCTGTAAGTGAAATATTGTCTTTTCTGAGATCCCATCTAAACATGCTGGTAGGAAATTCAATGGCAGTCACTGTTGGGATTCTTTTTCCCATCCAGAATTCTGGTTAAGTAGAGGGATCTTGGCTAGTTTAGAACCTAAAAGCAGAGAGACACGATGATTACTGTTTACATACTTTGGTCTACTACCTCTAACTGTAGGAAGTATTTTAGATTTTTCTCTCCACTTCCTAAAGTCTTGATGTCTGTGGCATAAGGAATAATATGTCTGACAGAGCTTAAACGCTTAACAGTGAGCCTATCACCATTTCTTAAACATAATGTATCTCCTGCTGCCTAACTACCACATTTAACCCTTTCTTAAAAGTCACTGCTGTTGGGACTTCTCTGGTGGTCCAGTGATTGAGAACCTACCTTGTAATACAGGGGACTCAGGTTCAATCTCTGGTCAGGGAACTAAGATCCCAGATGCCACGGAGCAACTATGCCCATGCATCACAACTACTGAAAGCTGTGCACTCTAGAGCCCATGTGCCATAACTAGAGAGCCCAAATGCTGCAACTACTGAACCTACTCACCGCAACTAGAGAGTCCCTGCACCGCAACAAAAGATCCCACATGATGCAGCAAAGAGCCTGTGTGTCTCAGACCTGGCAAGCCAAATAAATATTTAAAAGTGGGCTCTCCTGATGAATGTGGGTCACTATTTTCCTAACATAAGGAGAAAATATTACACACAAACTCCTCTACACTTTAAGTTGCTAACTTTGACGTTTACTTTGCTATGGGTCAAAGCTCCTCATCAAAGTTGGATTTTTTGCCTCAAATTTTAAAAGACTTAACTTTTTTTTTTTTTTTTTTTTTTGGCTACCTACTCCAGTATTCTTGCCTGGAGAATCACATGGACAGAAGAGGCTGGCGGGTTACAGTCCATGGGGTCACAAAGAGTAGGAAACGACTTAAGCAACTTAACACACGTGCAAGGTACCAGGATCAATTGTAACTGGAAAACCAGAAGACAATATTTGAGTAAGATGGAGCTTGAAAATGATTATTGTGCTCAATATTATCTGAAGACACCCATATCCTATGTGGAATTTATATTGCTGTTTCTAAAACTCCCATGTCCATTGTCCTCCATAACTTTCTAACCTCAGTAATAAATGTAATCACACTTTCTCCTGCTTATGGTAAAACTTAGGAAATTCACCTGTGGTTCTTCCAAATTTACAATGTGTCAAGAAAGTTTAAAGTGTTTAAACTGTCCCTGAATATTTGTCTTGAGTACTTGTAGGTAGATTACAAATTTGAAGTTATACTTCTAAATACATCCTATCAGAGGATCATCTCTTTCCACCCACCCACATTCCTTCCCTAACACAACAGAAAACACATTGATTTCTGGATATTTTCCAATATTCCAGAGTGGTAGCTGAATACCTTAATTAACATTTAAATATCTATAATTTAAGGAAGGTATTTTATCTCTCTAAAACATCACCAATTCTGGGATTTTTATTTCCTCTATCAGCCCATGGTCTTTCTAACCCAACATGTAAACCCCTATCTTGGTGGAATTTCCTTTGGAGGGAAAAGAATTGTTGTTGTTTTTTTTTTTTTTTTCAGAACATTGGCAGTATTGGACATTATATGTTCTTCCATTTCTTGTAAGAATTAGGTTTATTTTATTTTTAACTTTTTTATTTTTATATTTTATTTATTTTTACTGAAGCATAGTTGATTCACAATGTTGTATTAGTCTCATGTACACAGCAAAGTGATTTGGATTTTATATATATATATATATATATATATATATATATATAGAGAGAGAGAGAGAGAGAGAGAGAGAAATTCTTTTTCAGATTCATTTCCATTATAAATTATTATAAGATGCTGAATATAGTTCACTGTGCTATACAGTAGGCCCTTATTTTTTATCTATTTTATATATAGTAACGCATATCTATTAAATTTAGTCTGTTAGGGAAAACTTATAAATGCATCTTTCTTCCCCTCAATTTCTTGACAATCTACAGGAATCACAAACTAAATCTTGCCAGAAAGCTATAAAAAGACTACATTTCCTATTTCTTCATTCCTGTAACTAGGTTCTTCTGAGCACCCTATGTACATCATGGCTTGCAAACCATTGTAAAGTAATGTTCCAAAATTCCTCTTATCATAGTTCAGTGATATTCCTTCAGTCACTACAAATTATGAAATATAGCATTCATTTCTACATATGAATTCTGCAGCAAGGTCATGGCTATTGTTTAAAAATTGTCTCCAATTAGTAGGGATGAAAATACTTACTATACAAGAATTGTAGCTAATCATTTGATGACAGAGCCTCCATAATTAGAAAGGATAAATTTTACTCCAACATTCAGAACTAAAAATATCAATTTCTTTCATTTTTTGAATAAAATTTAAATTAACTACCAAGTTGGTGAGAAACGCAATATCAGTTCTTTAGGAAACTTCTACCCCAGTATCAGGGGAAGGTGATATTTGCAGAAGTCTCAGTCTGTCAAGTACACATAAAGAGAGCTCAGTATCTTTGGTTAACACAAGATATTCCTGGTAGACCCGTTTTCCAAATGTTCAGGCCTCCTTAATATCAGGTCACTCCTGTGCTCTGTGTTTTGATCACACTTTGGTATCTGGGTCAAACAAGGATTTTGCTAGGTTTGGGAGCATCCATTTACAAAACTTGACTCTCTGTGGGTCCTCAGAAAAAGTGGATTCTATAGATCTATTCTGACATAGACTTTTTTCTAAAAACCGACCTCACCTAATGCCACTTTTGCACCTTTGACTTGAAGTTCTCATTTGTATCATTTCCTTCTTTGGAGAGCATCTTAATTTTCATTTATACATATTAAAAACTCTTTGAGATTAGAGGAAGTATTTTTTTTAATTGCACTAACAAGTTTTTTTTTTCTTTGCTCAATTTGATTTTGTTTATATACACATATAATAGCTCAGTGATTAACTTTGACTCTTTCTGAAATCAGACATATCTTGAATTGAAATTTTGGTCCCAACATTGACTTTCAAAGGTCTCAAACTTTCACTTTTATCTTCACTGTAAAATTAGAATTATCATAGCATTATTATGAACATTGCACAAATAACATGTATAAATGATATAGCCCTGAGCATGACACACAGTAAAACAACACCTCTCAAGAGATATTGCCATCATTATTACTAACATTTTGATACTAAATAAAAAATGTGTGCATTATATGTAGGAACTTTCTCTTACTCATTCGTAATAATTTAACTTGAATTTTTATTTTTCACTTATCTGGCAACTTATTTGTCTGGTGTTCTTTTCACTGCTCTCTCCCCAGTCCTTAAATCAGATTGAGAACTTAGTAAATAGTCGTTAAATATTTGTTGGTTTAATGAATAGTCATAGACTTTCACTAAGAACCCTTCCTTGGCAAAAAGGTATGACAAAACTAGACAGTGTCTTAAACAGCAGAGACATCACTTTGTGACAAAGGTTTGTATAGCCAAAGCTGTGGTTTTTCCAGTAGTCATGTATGGATGTTAGAGCTGGACCATAAAGAAGTCTGAGCACCAAAGAATTGATGCTTTTGAACTTCAGTGTTGAGAAGATTCTTGAGAGTCCTTTGGACAACAATTACATCCAACCAGTCAATCCTAAAGGAAATCAGTCCTGAATATTCATTGGAAGCACTGATGCTGAAGCTGAAGCTCCAATACTTTGGCTACCTGATGCAAAGAGCCGACTCATTGGAAAAGATCCTTATGTTGGGAAAGATTGAGGGAAGGAGGAGAAGGTGGCAACAGAGGATAAGATCATTGGATAGCATCGCTGACTCAATGAACTTGAGTATAAGCAAATTCCAGGAAATAGTGAAGGACAGGGAAGCCTGGCATGTTGCAGTCCATGGGGTCATAAAGAGTCAGACACAACTTTGCAACTGAACAACAAAGAGAACCCTAGATGGGGGTTGAGGGTTGAAAGAAATTTTCTTCAATTTCTTTTTCAAGTGTGAACTACAACAGACCTTGAGGCAAGAAACCATGTGTTCGTTTCCACTCTTTTTGAATAGTTAAGGAAAACTATCTAGGGCTGATAAACAGAATACAACTCATGTTCAGCTTATTACAGGATTACTAAGTAATTTTGTCACAATGAAGAATTTTTAAAAACTGAAAAGCATGGCATCTAATAAATCAAAGTCATTTGCCATTCATGGCAAAATTGAATGCGACAGTTTGGATTCCAGACACTTAACTTTTATGATTCTAGCTTCATCTACATCCAAACATTAGAAAATGAGTTGTGTAATTCTTATAGCTCTATCATCCTGTGATTACAGTGCTCTTCCCATGATCAAGCTGTGTCTACTCCAAATCCCAAAACATTTTGATAGTGAGGAATACAGTTTAAATGGAAAATTAGTGGGTTTGGTAATAATGAGGTAAAGCAGATATTTGTGTTTCAGAAACTAGTGCTGGAATCATGTAGCCATGAATTTAGACACAGCTACACCTACAAGAGAGGTAAGATGTGGTATCAGGATAATACTCTTCCACCTCTTCTGAAAGGAAGCACTTTTTGACAGTGAATACAGTAAGACTTGAAACAACTGATCAGTACTGAAAGGGGCAGAAAAAAACAGCAGTAGTCTTGTACTTGAAACCCAAAGATGACAAAAAGCTCTTCCTTTAGAACTATTTTTTGTCATGGTAAATTAAAAAGATGCTTTGGAAATGCTGCAAAACCATGCTTTTTTTTTTCTGACAAACTTATAAAACACCAATTAACATCATATATTTTAGAAAACTGCATTTAAATTTTTCTATAACTGTGAATGAGAGTGAGTTTGGCAGTCTTTTAATAAGAATAAAGTAACATTCTTAATGAGTCAAAGGGCAGTCAAGTGATACTAAGAATGCTTTCTTGAAAAACAGAATCAGTAAATTTTTCTTAGAACAGTTTTTAATATATATGTATACAGATACTTTTGCAACAACTATAAAAATTGTTATAAAGACAATAGAGTGTTTATAGTACTTGTGCATATGTACAAAAATAAGTTAAACAGGATTTTAAACCTTGAAAATGGTAACTGCCATTTAAATAAACAATTTATTTGCTAGTATTTATACAATAATGGGACTTCCCTTATGTCTCAGAGGGTAAAGCATCTGCCTACAATGCGGGAAACCCAGGTTTAATCCCTGGGTCAGGAAGATCCCCTGGAGAAGGAAATGGCAACCCACTCCAGTACTCTTGCCTGGAAACCCATGGACGGAGGAGCCTGGTAAGCTACAGTCCATGCAGTCACAAAAAGTCAGACACGACTGAGTGACTTCACTTCACTTTGTACAATGATGACTTATAAAATTAAGAATTTTTTTTTTTACCTGTGATAGTCACTGTCTTTTAAAGCCATTATTATCATTCAACTAACCAAACACCTACACCTTCAGATAATGCAGGAATTCTGGTGACTAAGGTTATACTATTAGCATACATTGTCTCATGTTTAATTTATGACTCTGAAAGTTTAGCTTTTTTCTTTCTTCTTTGGACTGTAGGCATAGTGCTCAATTTCAGCTAATCCTTTCATCTTTTTTCAATCTAGATTGTGAAGGTCGAACTGAATATAATATTCCTTATAAAATCAGAACCAAGGTCAGGCTTTGAATTTTATGATCAAAATTTCCCGCAGGAGAGAAGACTAAGACCTGGGAATCAATCCAGCATCTGAAACCACCATGAGCTAATTACTGAACACTCTCCTCTGAAGGTCTTGGTTTAAAAAACAAAATATATTCCTTGATAAAAACTTTATAGCTGCAAGTCCAAGTTAAAACCAGTAACAACCAAATGGCTTTTTTAATATGTGGTAATTTAAGTAGTTTTTGTAAAAAAATGACTACATTGCATTCCTGGCAATTACTTGGTTTCTTTACTCTGGACTCAATGCATTTGCAAGCCCATGCACAGCATTTTGACATGACAACATGATCTATAAAAAACCCTCACTTATACTTCTGCATCATTTTTTTCTATGCAAATTCAGGATAGATTCTCTTCTTAATGGATTAATTTACGGGTAGGGTACATTAAATCCTTCTCAACTTTAAAAATGTCCTTTTAAGTGAGAATTAGGAAAAAGAGAGAAACCTCTACTAATAACTGCTAAATGTATACTCCACCATTACTGATTTTGTTTTTATTTTCAACTTTTTACTTATTCCCATTGCAAGAATAATACATAGCTGCTTCTCTCTATTCCCAATTCCACATGCTATCCAGCAGTAAGAACTGGAAATAGTTTTGTGTACTCTTTCTAAATGCTTAAAAACATACACACATTCTCATATTAGAGCCTCTTATTCTGATGTTTCAATAAGTATTTGATCGAAAATATCTATTAAATTTACTTAAAGAGGACAACACATTTCACAATATGGCAGCTTGTTTAATATTCCTTAACTTACCTGTAGAGTTATCATATCATTTTTTATCTATGGATTATTTGAGTACATAAAATATATGATGTGTATGTATGTTGCTGCTGCTGCTGCTAAGTCGCCTCAGTCGTGTCTGACTCTGTGCGACCCCATAGACGGCAGCCCACCAGGCTCCGCCCTCCCTGGGATTCTCCAGGCAAGAATGCTGGAGTGGGTTGCCATTTCCTTCTCCAATACATGAAAGTGAAAAGTGAAAGTGAAGTCGCTCAGTCGTGTCTGACTCTCAGCGACACCATGGACTGCAGCCCACCCACCAGGCTCCTCCGTTCATGGGATTTTCCAGGCAAGAATACTGGAGTGGGTTGCCATTGCCTTCCCCAGGTAAGTATGTAAGCACACATAAAATATATGTGCTTGCTTTCCTCAATGATAAGTGTTCAAGTTGTTTCATATAGCTCTTTCTTAAAAAGTGGCAATAACATTTCTACACATACATCTTTGCATATATATGAGTGTAAGATAATTTTATTTCTTTCTTGAATTCCAAATCAATGACCTTTATTTTTAAATCTTAAAATTTTGAAAGTAAGCGAAACGGCATAGTGAAAAATGTATTAGCAGCCACGTCCTTAGCATCCTGTTGTAACTGCTGTTAGCATTTAACCATGTTTTTATATCTATGAAATGTGTCAGATTTTTACTTGAAATGCATTCTTTTCTTTCCATCAAGGAAACCTTGATCCTAAAGTTCCGGTTTACATGCATTGTCAATGTTTGTATTTCACTACAATATATGGTATATATCCAAATATGTTATTATTTGGCTTTTTTAACATTTACCTGAACTGCAAAATTTTCTAAATATCCTTTTATTTATTTATTTATGTTTTTACACAGCAGTCATACAAGTAGGCATGTGGGGATCAAGTTCATTCATAATTTATAAGTGCTGTGTTATAGACAAATTTCAGAATATTGTACATTTTGCTTTTTCATTACCCTATTGATGGTCACTTAGTTTATTTAAATTTTCACCACTAGAATGAATTGTTTACTGATTTATCTGGTTATCTTGTAGTATATGCATATACTCAGGTGATATAAGTATACCTACTTGAATGTGGTATTGCTTCATAACAGAGATATTCAGATTCAGTTTTATTAAAAAGCAATCTTATGCTGTCCAAATGGATAAAGCTAATTTATGGTTTCACTATTGGATATGAAAGTTAATATGCTCTGTAATGGTGGCTTAATGATAGAATTCTCACCTTCTACATGCGAGACCCTGGTGTGATTCCTCGCCGATGTATACCTTTAGCTGCTACACACTTCACCTTTTGGGCTTCCCTAATGGCTCAGATGGTAAAGAATCTGCCTGCAACGAAGGCGAATTGGGTTCAATCCCTGGGTAGGGAAGATCCTCTGGAGAAAGGAATGGCTACCCACTCTAGTATTCTTACCTGGGAAATCCCTTGGACAGAAGAGCCTGGTTGGCTACAGTGCATGGGGTCACAAAGAGTTGCACATGAATAAGCAGCTAGCAAATATATTTTTCAACAGTTTTAACCCTTCATTATATTAAAGCTTTCTAAAATTTTAATTTATGACAATTTTATAGTTCTTAATCTGCATTTAATTGTTTTAGTTGTCTTTCTCAGATTACTAGAGAAGTTGAATGAATCTTCATAGATTGGTGACCAACTAGATGGTTCCTTCTATAAAATGTATTTTGTTTATAATTCTTTTGCCAATATGTAGAAGTTGCATATGCAATTCTTCTAGTAATTATTCATATTTTATTTGTTGCAATAAACAGATCAGGATTATCTTTCAACTTATTATTGTTTTTATTTTATAAATGATGACATGTAAGCAGATGACTATTTATTTTCATGAGTTATACTGAATATTGTGAATTAAAATCACTAGCTTCCATAACAAAACAGATCTTAATGACACAGATAACCACGGTGGTGTGATCACTCACCTAGAGCCAGATATCCTGGAGTCCAAAGTCAAGTGGGACTTAAGAAGCATCACTGCAAACAAAGCTAGTGAAGGTGATGGAATTCCAGTTGAGCTATTTCAAATGCTAAAATATGATGCTGCACAACTATTGCTTTCAGGAAATTCTTGCCCAGATAGTTAAGGTTAGAAAACAATAAATAACTTTATTGTCAGCAAACAAATTTATATAACTGGACAACCTTTCCTCTATCAGAAAAATAGAAAGCTAAGCTAAGCATACAGCTTACTTATGAAATAATGATTTGCTTATCAAAATTAACTTCATGACCTTCACTTCTTAATATCTATCAATCTTACACTATTATGTTGCTGATTTGGCCTAGTTCTAATCAGTTTCCCACCTTGAAGCCTCTTAAACAATTGATAGCAGAGTTAGAGATGTGTCAATATTTTCTATGACAGATCAATTTCTTCTAGGAAGTATTAAGACTGTGAAAATGGTGTTCTCTCTTACTAAAATAACTTTAATGAATTTAATTTGTTGATTTGAGTAATCAGCTTTGCTATGTGGTTTTCTGGAAGAAACAAACAGATGACAACCCTGAAAGTTACACCTAGATCCAGTCAAGATCATCCTCACTGCTATACTTCAAAATCCCCAACTGGGAAACACTGTACTCCTGGGAGGACATTTTAGCCCTCTTCCTAAGCTGCCCTCCTGCCCCCCACCACCACCTCCCAGGAGTTATAGTGAGATAGGGGTTACACTGTGTCTGATTCCAATTTTTTTTTTTTTTGGCTTTTAAAGCTCTCAAATATTTCCTGAGGAATAAGCAACACTTTTATGAATCCTTAACTATCTGATCAAATATAAAAACTTTTCTCCTGGGTGGAAATTAGCCTGTTTTATAACAACATGATTGTTCATTTTTACATATTCTGCTGTGAATCAATAAGAGGGAAACCATAAAGATGACGATGTATGCAGAACAAATATGGTCATCTCTTGACCTGAAAGTAAAGACTGATAGATTTTTTTCAACAGAGTATTGTTCGTTACAGACAAAATTTCCTTGGTTCAACTCTCAAAGCCTTGGGAGAAATCCCCCCTCTCTCATCTTGCTTTTTCCCTAAGATGTCCCTAAGAATCCAGTCTGGAAGTGATTTCTTCTCTAAGAATATGGTCTGCCAGGAACTGAAAATCTGTTAGGTCTGAAACAGAGAGATTCAGCCATTAAGGTAAAGGCCTGAGAAATAAGATACACAAATATTAGTCATTCAACAATTTTCAGACACTCACTATGTCTGTCTTGTAAGTTATATTCACGCCACATCAGATCACCACTTCTTATGTGTATTCAATCTATAGCTTTAATTCTTATGCTTATCTTTAAAAATAGCACAGTTTCACCAAGGATAATTGAGAATTCAATAGCCATTTGGGAAACTTTCAATATGGACAAAATAGTCATTTGATAAGTACCTAAAGATAAAAAGGGAAGACTGTAAAATTACAAACATCCAATGGTCTATATTTTGCATTAGTATGTAAAAGTTTCTAATGAAATTCAAACTGCATAAATGTTTTGATAAAAAATTTTCTTGGCCAAGAAAAAGTATGAACCTACAAAGCTTTCTATTCTCCTACATCACCCAAATCCCAATGTGAACACAGTGGGTCTTTATTTAGTGGCCATCTTCCCCTGTGCTATGTACTCTCATTATCATCACTCTCTAACCTTTTTTATCAACCATTTATTTAATTTTTTCAAGCCAAAAACACCCTCAACTTAATTGCTTCTTAAAATTAATCTCCCTTTGAAACAGGCACAATCCTCATGGTTAATTTCAGATCCTGGTATCATTCTCTGCTGATAACTGTTATCTAAGAATTTTCAAAATTCTGAGAGTATATAATTCTGCACTTCAAGATTTGTAGAAATTGGTTTATATCCTGAAAGCAATCTCAAATGAGAAAAAATGTATATAAAGACAGAGTGGGGAGATTCTGTGGATGATTTATAAAACAATAAATTGTGTAGAACACAAAAATTCAGAAAACCTGGACACTGAACAATATCTTTTGGAGGATTTACCCAGAGTCTCTCCTGTGAAATAGATTGGACTCTAATTCAATCTTGAAGATATGAAAGGATGAAGCCAATGGAAACTGTCAAATAAGTTAACATAAGTGAACAGCATTCAGAAGTGGATTCTGAAACAGATGTGACACTGACTTTCTTTTTACTTTTTTATAACTAACCTTAAGACATAAGTAAATGTATTTAATTTGTAAGGCAAAACCAGATTGGTAAATGACCTTGTTGCCAGATTCCTAGCTCCTTACTGAACACTTGCAAAGAGGGGGCAAAAGCAGATCCTAGGCATTAGGTATCTGACAAGAGATCGTCTTGATAAAGACACCTGAGGGTATTGTACACAGTAGTTCTCTCCCACTGAGGGATAAAAAACAGCAAAAGCAGAGTGGGACGTCTGAATTTCACCTTCACTCTTCCCCAATAGAGTGATGTCAGTGGAGGCTAAGAGAACCTGAACTTTTAGTAATGCCCAGTGATGACTGATTTTATTTTTCACAATTGACCTGTCATTTGCATTTTAAATGCTTACTTAATGTTTTCTCAGTGTTTCCTGTTTCATTCCTAATATCATTTACCTATATTTTTTCCTTTTTTCTCAAAATATTTTGCCAGAAATTTGTTTTTTATTGTAATTTTCTAGAACCAGTTTTAAGTATTCTGACCTTCTCTATGTATTATAATTATTCTGCCTTCTGTATTCACCCATATTACTTAATTCCTTTAAATTCACAATCATTTTACTTTGATTTATTGAGTTGATTAGGCATTAGTTAGAAATATATTTAGAGATAACAGTAAAATTCCTTGTAATTGCTTATTTGGTTTACTAAATAGACTTCCTTTATTTTCTTTTATTCTCAGAAAAACTGGAAATGGGTGAGTTGATGTTAAGATGACAACATAGTTCCCACTTCAGTCCTCCTACAAGTAGACCAACTAGCAAATACCCAGAGAGAATAAACCATTTTGAAAATCCCACAATATCAGGCTGAGGCTGATGCACCCCCACCTCCAACCATAAAGACTGAGAAGTGGAATCTGAAAGAGATGTGACAGGTAAGAGGAGCTAAGCCACTACACGTGGACCATTATACCCCTCTCCCAGGTCATCATAGCACTGCAAGACCCCCATGGGACTCTGGTCTCTCTAGTGGGAAAAGAAAGCCCAAGGTAGACATCCATGCCCTTCAGCATTGTGGGATACTTCCTAGGAGGCCCACTGAGCCCTTTTCATAGAAATCACTGGTGGAAACTGTGGGCTAAACCACTGGGGATCAAATAGAGACGGAGAAGGGGTGAGGCTTATAGTAACCAGTGTTCTTACCTTGGAGAGCCCATATTCCTGCTTGCAGCAACACTCAACCAGAGATGCCAGCCAGTGGCTCTCAGATGTGGGATTGCTTGATCATATGATACTTCTAGTTTTAGTATTTTGTGCAGTCTCCATACTGTTTTCCACAACAGCAGCACCATTTACATTCCCACTGATAATGTATAAGGATTCTGATTTCTCCACAACCTTATCAATTCTCCTTTTAATTATCATCAATCTTTTTAGGTTCACAGATTAAAATTTATTCTCCTTTCCCATACCTGGCCAGTGGAGAGAAAACACCTATTTTCTAATATCCTGCTGGTAGAGGAGATCTCCCACTTAACAATTGGCTTCCCTGATTTCTCAAAGGTTAAAGCGTCTGCCTCCAATGCGGGAAGCCTGGGTTCTATCCCTTGGTTTGATCCCTGGGTTGGGAAGATCCCCTGGAGAAAGAGATGGCAATCCACTTCAGTATTCTTGCCTGGAGAGTCCCATGGATGCAGGAGCCTGGTAGGCTATGGTCCACGGGGTCGCAAAGCGTTGGACACGACTGAGCGACTTCACTTTGATTGTTCCATTTAAGAGACCACTTAAGAGAAGAGTCAGCTAGGCTCTTTGTGGCTCAAATTTTTGATTTCTTTTGGAACAAGTCTTAGAAGAAAGAGGCCTGGGACTTTCTTCCCTAACTACTTCTATTATCTCAGTGTATGGATTCTCTGGTCTTACATAGTGAGGGGGAAGTTTCTCTTGTAAGCCTTAGAAAGAGTGGGTAAAGGCGCTTTCCAATGATAACCTGCAAAAAACAAAAGGTGTGAGAAATGAAATATTATTCAGCCATAAAGAAGAGCATCTTGCATCTTGTGACAACATGTCCATTTGGCATTTCCTTGAGGGCATTATGCTAAGTGAAGCAAGTCAGAGAAAGATAAATACTGTATGGTTTCATTTATATATGGAATATTAAAAAGCTGATATAGAAACAGAGAGCAGATTGGTAATTGCCAAGAGTAGAGGCTAGGGTGGGGAAAAAATGAATGAAGGTGGTCAAAGGATACAAAATTCCAATTATAAAATTAATGAGTTCTGGAATCATAATCTACCATATAATCACTATAGTTACAATTGCTAAGAGAGTAAATCTTGAAAGTTCTTAACACACAAAAAAAGTGTAAATATATCAGCTGATAGGTATGATAACTAACCTTATTGTGGTAGTCATTTCACAATATTATATATTAATTTATCAGATTTTAAATCTTAAACTTATATAATAATATGTGATAATTCATCTCAATAAAGCTGGAAAAATAGTTTTTTAAAAAAAATTACCAGAGGCAATCTTTTTTAGGGCAAGGTGAACCTGAAGTATTATTGTTTATCTTCAATATCCATAGACTCTCTTCTCTAAATCACGCCATCATCCAAAAAATGCTAACCCTCTAGCTATGTAATCAGTGCTACAGATAATAATATCTGCTACAGATAATAAGGAAGACAATAGAAAAAATGAAGGACGCTTCAAGTTTTGCACAAAAATTTGAACCTCAATGCTAAAAATAAAGTCATAAATGTATACCTTAGGCAGTCGAACAAAGAATTTTGGATAGAAAATCTAGTCTGAAGGTCATATACCAAATTAAAATCAGAAATTATATTACCAAGAAAGAAAGGGTGAAAAAGTATTGGATTACCTATGTTCTCAGCTAAAAATACCTAGGAATTAAGTGTGAGGCTTTTTTTTTTTTTTCCTAATAGCTACATTTAAAGTTCATGTTATGGGCTGGATTGTGTTGCCAACCAAAATTTGTATGTTGAAGTACCAACTCCTGGTTACCTCAGCATGTAACTGTATTTGGAGATGAGAACATTTAAGAAGTGATAAAATGAAAATGAGATTTTCATGGTGGGCCTTAATTCCATGTAAGAAACTGAGATTAGGACAGTGACATGCATGCCCAAAAAGGAAAGACCATGAGAAGTCACAGCAAGAATGCACTCATTTTCAAGTCAAGGGAAGAGGCCTCACCAAAACTGGCAACAATTTAGACTTCTATCCTCCTAAGCCATACTTGGGCCACCTCATGCAAAGAGTTGACTCATTGGAAAAGACTCTGATGCTGGGAGGGACAGGGGGCAGGAGGAGAAGGGGATAGCAGAGGATGAGATGGATGAATGGCATCACCGACTCGATGCACATGAGTTTGGGTGAACTGACTGAGCGACTTCACTTTCAGGAGTTGGTGATGGACAGGGAGGCCTGGCATGCTGCGAGTCATGGGGTTGCAAAGAGTCGGACATGACTGAGCCACTGAACTGAACTGAACTGAAGCCATATTTTACGTAAGACACATTTTCAAAGAAATATGGCAACAGTATTAAAAGTTGTTTTTATGAAGTAGCTTATTTCTTTAAATTATTTGATCCACAATTTATCTCTAAATTTATCTTTGCTTTATTATTTTCATGCTACAGTACTTTGTTTCTATTTGACAAATCCTAATTAGAAAAGCATATTGCAAGTTTACATGGAACAAACTGATTTTTCTACTGTAAATTTTAGTTGTTTCTAAAGTGTTCAGTTGCTTGTGGTAAATAAGCCATCAGATTCATACTAACTAAAACATTTTAACAATGGAACTTCTTTTAGATTGTTCCATAATTGAGTATCTTAATGTTCAACTTAGAATATCTGTGATTTCACATATTTCTGCCCCACAATCCTCTGGGAGTGAAAATTTCTAACAAAGAGTTTTTGATAAACTCTCTTCTCCAATGTTGACAATCTAGAATCTATTCAATAGTTTTAAGAATATGATTTTGAAATGCTTACTGCTTTGGATATGATATAATCACTAAATTATCTCAATGTATATTGATAAGAAACAAATGCCAGTATATGCGCCATAATTTAAAATTGAAGTTATGATTATAGACAGTATATTAGGACATATAAAAATATAGAAATTTCATATAAATATATCCAAATGAAAATTTAGGATCACAATGGCACCCATAAAATTTAACATGTCAAAATAAGCCTAATTAGTTCAAACACCTTCCTTTCATAAGAAAGAATACATCTTTTGAGATTTTCCAGAGTCCCTCTGGAAAGTCTCAAGTAAATTTCAAGGTCAAAAAGATTATATTTAGGATTTTATTTTTGGAATTTTTGTCAAAAATATCAAAAAGGTTTAAAACGAAAAAAGCCAGTGTTCAAGAAACTTAGTTATGCATTTAACCAAGTGACAATCAAAGACTTCAAAGGCAAATACAGAAAG
Source organism: Capra hircus (assembly GCF_001704415.2). Lineage (NCBI taxonomy): Eukaryota > Metazoa > Chordata > Mammalia > Artiodactyla > Bovidae > Capra > Capra hircus. The sequence goes on from NC_030808.1 coordinate 103,803,554, forward strand.
CTACATACTCATAAAAACTTAGCTCTTTTAATAAAGAAGACTCAGTTTTCTTAAATAATCAAAGATTTGATAAAGATAACACTTAGCATAGAAAATTATTTTGATAAAACAGACTCCTTCTTCTAGGTGGATTGCTTAAAAGGTAAAGAAAATCCTTTCATATTCCCATCAAGAACAGTCCAATAAAATTTTATCTTTTTAGCAGATAAAAGAAATTAAAATTTGGTTCTATTTAACTAAATTTTGATATTTAATATTATCTTTCTTCAGTTCAATTAAATGGAGCTCCTTTATAAAATTTGTTTGACAATATCTTCCATCGATAGAAAAACATCACATATACAGAACATATGTACATAGATATGTATATAAATTTACAGGAACAAGCAGAGACCCCATAGCTTTTATTCTAAAAATTTAGCCATGAATCAGGTAAACCAATAGAAAACTCCATTCGTTTATAAATAACAGTTGAAACCAAATTGTTTTTGGCAGATAGAACAAGTTAAGGATACCCATTCACATAGCTAAATCTTTTTACTAATATTTATAGAGAGGACTTTTAAAATTTGTATTTGCCCGTGATGAGTAATCGTACAGAGTCTATGATTTAGGGCAGGAGAGTTTTTATGTCAGTCTGTATTTTTAAAGATGTCTTTTTTTTCCTGGATTTGTTTTGTTTTGCTTTTTTCAGTCTCCATTTACAGTGTTTTGGTTATTTCCTGGGGTGTTTCCATTTCAAATATATGAAAATATTTATAACTTCAAGAGACAGAGGAATAATGCAAGTCTTTTCTTAGGAGTTTCTGGGATATATTTCTATATGCTTAGAGGTCTGAGGTGATTGCTATTTAAATTTATTCTTTGTATTTGGGGTTGAAAGGTATGGCCACTCTGTCCATTTCCTAGCCAGTCACTACAACATCCTCCTCTTCATTTTCATCACATCCCAGGGGTGCCATCTCTAATCATCTTAATCAGTCTTAACTGGTTTTGTCACAAGCACTGAAAAGCTTATTAAGGTAGCTTGTGCCCTCTTTGCTTCACAAAACAGCACTCTGAGGTCTCCAGTTTATTACTCTGCTCTCTCAATTTTTCTACTTGCCCCAAAGCTTGCAGAGTAGAATACAACAGAATGTCCTTCGATACTATCAGCTGTTTTTCCAGGTTTCTGTCTTGAGTTTGAGCCTCTGCTTGGGCATTGATATCCAGCTGAGCTGCCCACAGTAGAGGCCAGCTCACTATGGCAACAATTCATCTCTATTCTTTCCCACAATGAGCTATATACATTTCTTCAAATAAGTGCATCAAGCAACCAGCATTTGGGGGCCACCCTCATACTCACAAGGCAGTCTACAAGCATCTGACATATAGGCTTACACCTCCCTATACAAAGGTCTATGGACAACTCAGGATTTTCTCCAAGGATGTTTCTTCCTCTTGGCCTAGTCCTTTGTCTTCCTGACTGACTCACCAACTGTTGGCTCATAAACCAGCCCCCATACATACAGGGCAAGGAGAGACTGAAAAAAGAGGCAGACCAGGTTGGTAGGTAGACAGTTAATATCAAGGGAACTTATTTATGAGATTTGTCTTAGGAGGCTGCAAGATGAATAGATCTTTACACTAGCCTGCCAAATCTTAAAATCTTAGAGAGAGACCTTAACCAGTTTCAGTCACGTATACTGTTCAGGCGATCTCAACATAACGTTACTATGTCAAGGCTATGTCCTTGAGGCAGCTTCTGGCATGAGGAAAGGAAAGAAATATACAGAATGTACGTTCCAATAATATAGACAGGAGTAAGGAGCCTCTGATTGCCAAGTTGTAGACGACAGAGGATGACTTGGCTGGATAGCATCACTGACTCGATGGACATGAGTCTGAGTGAACTCTGGGAGTTGGTAATGGACAGGGAGGCCTGGTGTGCAGCGATTCATGGGGTCACAAAGAGTCAGACACGACTGAGCGACTGAACTGAACTGAGGCCTTAGGGTGAATACAGGTCACTCACACCCTCTCAATGATCTTCTCCAACAGTAGGTACTGAACATCCACCAGTATTCTACTAAATCTGATAAGCTATTCTTATTGCACAGATCAGTAAATAAGCACTATGGAAATTTTGAAAAGTTGCCCATCTTTCCCCCCGTCCTCCAATGAGGAGTACAATGATGTGTAGTCAGTTGTGTTTATTGAGTCCATGTTTTTAATTATCAAAATGTCATTTTAAAATATCTAATACTACTTCCCTCTTCTATGTTAGAACCCATAATAAGAGAGAAAAAAGACATCTATCTAAGTATTATTTCTCTTGTTTCTTTTTTTTTTTTTGGTTTGTTTATTTCATAGTGTTCTCTCTGAAGATTTATCAGCTTAACTTAAATAGTAAGGAAAAGAGAGATTTCATTTATTTACCCATCAATAGTAATTATGATGTTCCTCTGTCCAGTTGGGAGGCGTAGTAAAGTAGACAAGCTTATAGAATTTACATTCTAATGGGGAGAGGAAACAACCAATAACCAAAGAGATGGAGACTCTGCCATTGATGTATAAATATCGAGACAAAAGATGAAGGTTTCATAGGTGGTCAGTAGGGAAGTCCCACTAATGGAGTAGAGACCAAAAGAAAGAATGAAAGCAAGTAATGCAGACATCTGAAGGAAGATTATTACAGGCGAAGAAAAGAGGAGGAGTAAAAGACATAAGGAAGGAATGTGTTGCTAATTCTTGAGGAAGAGCAAAGAGACAAATGTCACAATTAAAATAAGTAAATATAGAGCATTTTATTTAAATTTCCAAATGTGTGTATCTGAGTGCATTTCTTTTTCTTCCTAATGTATTAAAATATAATTAACATATAACACTGGTAAGTTTAAGGTGTACAAGGTAGTGATTTTATTGTTGTTATTCAAAATCTCAGTCATGTTCGACTCTTTGTGACCCCATATAATGCAGCACATCAGGCTTCCCTGTCCTTCACCATCTGCTAGAGCTTTCTCAAACTCATGTCCATTGAGTCAGTGATGCCATTCAACCTTCTCATCCTCTGTAGTCCCCTTCTCCTGATTTCAATCTTTCCCAGCATCAATGTCTTTTCTTCACATCAGGTGGCCAAAGTATTGGACCTTCAGCTTCAGCATCAGTCCTTCCAATGAATATCCATGATGCTATACACTTTGTGTGTGTGGGGGGGGTGTGTGTATATATACATATATATATATATGTAAAATAATTATTTTATGTGTAAAATAATTACCACAAGTAGGTTAGTTAACACATCCATTCCCTCATGTAGTTAAAGTTTTGTGGATTTTTCTTGGCCAAAAGGAACAAACTTTTAGTTATATGATGAGTAACATCTGAGATGCAACGTAGAGCATGGTGACTATAGTTAACAATACTGTATTGTACATTTGAAAGTGCTAATAGAGTAAATTTTAAAGGCTCTCATCACTAAAAAAATCAAAAGTATATTTAATAGATTTTCTGAATAGAAATCTCTGCTTTTATTTAGAAAAATGTAAAACCAAAATAATATGTCTTCTCTTTCATTAAGGAAAATATGAAATGCAAAGTGTAAGTAGTACTTTGAAATGAATGTGCTGCTGCTGCTGCTGCTGCTGCTGCTAAGTCGCGTGAGTCGTGTCCAACTCTGTGTGACTCCATAGACGGCAGCCCACCAGGCTCCCCCGTCCCTGGGATTCTCCAGGCAAGAACGCTGGAGTGAGTTGCCATTTCCTTCTCCAATGCATGAAAGTGAAAAGTGAAAGGGAAATCGTTCAGTCATGTCTGACTTAGCGACCCCATGGACTGCAGCCTACCAGGCTCCTCCATCCATGGAATTTTCCAGGTAAGAGTACTGGAGTGGAGTGCCATAGCCTTCTCCGGAAATGAATATACTTCTGTTAAAAAGGCACTGTAAAGCATACCACTTGGGGCTAAAAATATTCAAGCAACATGTTAAAATCCCTTCACTTTGATGATAAGACAGGCTAAGAATACATAAATTTATGATCCGGGAAACTAAATAAAGAACTTGCTTCTAACCACTCAGATTTGATGAAAATATATGTATATATTAATCCTGTCTGATCATGATTGAAATATTTCTGATATTTTTACATGCCACTTAATGTAAAGGTTTACGAACTTTTTTCTTATAAAAGACAGCTATATCTAAATTTGAAATTCACTGGCCTAAGCTACACTCCCATAGACAAGAAATATGTTTTTGTAAGAAACAAATAGTCCATAAAAATATATGCATATTATTTTTATTTAAATTATAAATGAGATCATCATATTTTTTCTATTCTATTCTATTTCTATTTTTTCCATTCTTTCCTCAAAATAAGTATAAAAGTTAAAAGAGGTTTTGTTTGTGGTAGATGACTGCTGTGATCCTTTATCTACCATTTACAAAGTAGATATTAACATAAATTATTAAGACACAAAAATTATTTTTAGAGTTTCCAAAATCTAAACATTGAATGGGATATAATTTATATCTCTACATTAACTTTCATTGTGATAATTCATTAAAGTTGAACACTCTGAAAATGAAAAATATTTATCTATACTCTGTTCAAGAAATATTTACTCAGAACTCCCTGTGCACTAGATATCCCTATTCTAGGGATAAAAGAAAAATTAAGAAAGTGAAAGCTAAGTGTAGGTCACTCAGTCATGTCTGATTCTTTGCAACCCCATGGACTGTAGCCCACCAGGCTCCTCTATCCATGAGATTCTGCAAGCAAGAATGCTTGAAGGGCTCATTCCCTTTTCCAGGAGATCTTCTTAATCCAGGGATTGAACCCAGGTCTCATGCTTTGCAGGTGAGCCACCAGGGAAGCCCCTCAAAAAAGAAAAATGAAGTGCAGTGTTTATCCTGAAGATCACAGTCTAGAAGGGAAGCCATACTAATAAACAGATTAAGATTAGGACATTCAATATGAGAGGTGAAATGATCATAATATGCCTAAGCTGGTGTGATATACAAAAATAGACAGCAGACAAGAAAATAATTCAACAGTCATTTAGAAAATATATCTTAATCTCTTACTATGTGCCAGTCAATGTTTTTGTGGCTGGGAACATGGCAGGGAAGAAAACTGCTTTCACAAGGCTTATATTTCATGGCAGGGAAGCAGATAATAGAAACAGATAAGTTGTATGTCCTTTGGGCAAGCTCAGGGAGTTGGTGATGGATGAGGAATCCTGGTGTGGTACAGTCCATGGGGTTTCAAAGAGTTGGATACAACATAGTGACTGAATTGAGCTGAAGTTGTATGTCAGGTGATGGTAAGTACTTCATTACTGAAAGGAATTCTGAATCTTGACTTGACAGCCAATTGAGATGTAGAAAAAACTTGCTTAAAGTAACTTGACTGGGATCAGAAATCATGTCAATTATCATTCTCATTATCACCATGTGAAGACAACAGAAGATTAAAAGCCAATGAAAATACATTGTTCTAGAAATCTCTGTTTCCAAGTTTATATGCACAGTATGGAAAGCATGATAATAACCAAGAATGACTAATAAGCTACACATAGTATGTTAGAATAAGTATGTTGAGGAGTAGACAGAGGCAAAGTTTTAACTACTGGGTAGTCCAGATGAGAAACAAGGTTCCATAACCATAATAAAAGTTATGGTGGGAAGAAAAAATTATAACCATCCTAATTCTTCCTTCTCTTCTTATAAAGAGGGTGCATTCTTTTTAACCTGGCATCAGCCTCCCTAGATACTGTGGGGTGGGACGGAATAATAGGTAAGGAGAGAAACTCTTATTCTTTATAACACAAAGGAAAATACAGCAGTGACTTTTTTTGTGGGGTGGGAATTATAATTAAAGGAAGAAATGTATATCAAAGGTCCATTTAGAGAAACACATTTAAGGTGTTACTTTGTGGTGGGTATTATGACCCCAATCTTGTGACTTCATGATACCTGAGTAAACATCTGTCTTACTAAAGATTTTGTTAATGGATCTATTGCTCTGTTGAGAAAGCATCATTTTTCAAGAAAACTTAACACAATTGCTAGAGGAAGACTGTCACAACAGTCCCTTTTGAGAACACAGTATATGTGGACTGAGTATATGAAATAGCCTGGGGGTTTCATTTTACTTTTTCAAAGACAGTGTTAACCTTTAAAATATGTAGTTATTTTTAAAAAAATTTGTATCCACAGTAAAACATTCTGGTCAAATAATGTTTTTATAAACCTATTAATTTTTAAAATGTACTGTAAGGTCATAGTTTAGACAGGAAGAGCAAAAGACAAACTGCATGTTTCAATTCTCTTCAAAAGTGTTTTCCACAAATCAGTCAAAAAAACTCTCACGTTTATTGGCTAGAATGTCTATCTCAAGTGGTAAGCTTTCTAAGAAAAAAGACGAGAATGGATGTGTTCTAGGTAGGTAGTAAGATTCATCTGTCTAAAGAAAAATATACATTCAAAGTATTGTTATTTTAAAATTCTTATTTTAAGTGATTTTATTGAATTACTGCTGCTTATAGCAACTTGGAGAAGGAAAGGCAACCCACTCCAATATTCTAGCTTGAAGAATTCCATGGACAGAGGAGCCTGGCCGGCTGCAGTCCATGGGGTTGCAAAGAATCAGACACAACTGAGCTATTTTACATATATACAAACCAACTGCTTATACTAGTAAAAGTAAAATAATGGGTAAAAATTTTAATATAAAGAGTAATTAAAATTTAGTAATAATAAACAAATATGTTCTTTAGTAGACTAAGAAGAACTTAGACAATGAGCTCTGGCATAGACATCTCTCTATACTAATTGAATGAAATATCTATAAGGATCACAAATTGAAAATCTTTCAAACACGTCATCCATGTCTATTTCTTGGCAGCCTTTGGGTATAAATGAATTTCAATCCTAGACAATTTATAAATCGACCTTTCCATAGTTTCTAACAAACAAAGGTAGGCAAATTCAGCCAACGTTTTATTATAAACATACTACAGGTGAAGCGTCATCAACTAACTGTAGATGACCTTGAGATAGTAAACATTTCATGCTGAATTAAGAAATACTTTAATCTGTTTCTCCTTTCATTCAGCAAATATTTACTTTGAACCAATTAAGTATTACCCCTACTGAGAATCTATGATTCAACTTAGTGTTTTAAAATATGTTCTATATAATTAACTGTTTTGTGGTTGATTAAAGGAAAAAAAGTTTTATTTTTTGTAAATATTTTCATCTGCTTCCTTGAAAAGCTGTCTGTGACTTGGGAGTACTAAGCTTAGTATAAGTAGGCTGTTGATGTGAAGAGGCTCTGGGCGGGGGGTCAGGGGATGAGGAGCAAACTCATAAGAAACGGCACAGATCTAAAAGGAAGACAGAATCAAGTGAGATATAGCAAGGGCTATCCTTCACAAATACTCCTTACAGCTTGAGAGAAAATCAAAAAGAAAGGGGCAAGAGTACCATCACTTCAAAAGCTGACCTAGAAAAGTTTTTCAATGGTTACAAGCAAGTGTTCTCACTGGGAAGGCAAAGTCTGCAATAACTAAATGATTTTAACCTAAAATCTGATTAGATATGGTTCGTACAAATGCCACTTGCTGGAATGGAAAAGAAGGAAGTACAAATGGTTAAATTGAGTCAAAATGTGAAGGCTGTATGCACCACACAAAACTGTGAGTGATTTGAAACTTCTTTTGGATGAAATTGTACTGCATCTTAATTATTTTATCAAGCCAAAAGATATATTGATTGATTGATCACTAAGTGATGAATTTTCTGAACACTGGTATATTTTCCCCAACTACTAAGAAAGCTTATAAGAAAAATACAGCCTAGGAAAGTTCATCCTATGTAGTACGATGTCATCATTAAAGTAATGTATAGAGAAATAAAAAGTTAGTTCTAGATATTAAATTTCTTACATGAAGTGTAAGAATCCCCAAAGAACTGTGAAAAAAGAAAATTATTGGATCTTCCTGGAGATGTTTTTTTCTTTTACAATTATTGTTGTGTTAATGCTTGTTGCTAGTATTATCTGTGTTGCAATCATGCCCATGTTAAGTGAATTTCTCCAAGAAGAACAGATAACTGATCAAATGTTGTTTGACCAACTAGTGTTGGTCTAACAAATGTGATGATAAAGATGTCTTGATCAACCACGAGGGGCTTTTTAAAAGCTAGCTTAGAAAAAATGAGCCTAGGGAGTTCCCTGGTAGTCTAGAGGTTAGGATTCAACACATTCTTTACAATGATTTTTGGTTTATAAAACTGCCAGACTCTTTACGGACATGTTTATTTCAAGTTGCTAATTTTGAGAGAGAGCAAGAGAATCAAGTGAAAAATACGTTATTTTAAAATCCAGCATAATTGATATGAAAAGGTAGTAGCAAAGAGTAGTAAAGGTATATATTTCACTATTTAAAGAAGGAATAGGGAGAGGCTGTGATTGGAGAAGATTTAGAACACATTATAAAGAAAATAGTATGTGTGGAGTTCAAAAAGTCTGTTACAATGTCTTGGAGCCAAAGCTTGCAGAAACATGCACGGTCACCAAGATTGCCATCTGCCATTCAGAATGCATATGTCTGTGCATTCAATTAAGAAACAAGAACTGAGATGCTTTTCATTTACTTTCACAAAACCTTAGAGGAAAAATAAAACCTACATGATCTGATGGCAGGAAGCTGCGAGGATAGTAGGGTGTGGATTAGTCTTTGAACTTCATGAATACGTGAATGGCAGTAGAAGTTCAATATGGAACAATTTCGAGGCAAAGTACAAATCTTAGAGACAGAGAAAGGAGCTATACATGCAAGAATTTAGAGGGGACAGAATACACAAGTAGAACTAACACAAAGCATCAGTTATAATGCAGTCACAGGAGGCAAGAAAGGATTAACAAATTTAGCAATTTACCTTTGTGGCCTGCTTTGAAAGATTTCAAAACCAAGAGTACGAACTTCAATGTAGGTGATTGCAATATAGCTCAATGATGTGAAGTATCATTAGGCTTGCTTCTGGCAAATGCCAGATTACTTCATGGAAAAAGAGATTCCATGAAGATATTGAAGATAATTTCAATATTTTGAAAGTGACACAATGTGGGAGGATATGAGAAGAGAACTATTAGTTATGCTAGGTTATTGGATTTTCTGGGCTTCCCAGGGGGCACAGTGGTAAAGAATCTTCCTGCCAATATAGGAGACACAAAAGATGCAGCTTTGATCCTTGGGCTGGAAAGATTCCCAGGAGAAGGAAGTGGAAACCCACTTTAGTATTCTTGCCTGGGAGATTCCATGGACAGAGGAGCCTGGCAGGCTACAGTCCATAGTTGGACATGAGCATGATTGAATTTTATCCAGAAAGCATTGAAAGTATCATTTGCATTTTAAAAATTCTTTGCAGTGTGGATAATATATGGAGGGGAGATGAGGTTGGAGGCAGAGGGATAAATTGGAGAATGCTGCTTGACTCAGGGGAGAAATAATCATGTTAGAGAGAAGATTATAGGTTCCATGAATATTTCATAGTTTGACTTGTCAGTATTCAAAGATTAATTGAAATGAAACTGTTGAAGTAAAAGATGGAATTAGAGGAGAATCATAGCTCTCTATCTTAAGCAAATAGGAACAGACTGTCATTCTGAGATGTAATAGGTATTTGGTAGGAGAAGCTTTATGGTAGTGGGTAGTGGTGATATGTGTTGGGTTCCTTTAGAACAAGTTGGAGCAGGAAGAGCTCTCATTCACTGCTGCGGGGACTGCAAAATGTTACTGCCACTTTGGAATGTTTGGAGGTTTATTACAAAACTATAAACACACTCTTACTATTTGATGCAGTAATCATGCTCTTTGGTATTTACTCGAGGAAATTGAATATTTGCGCCCATGAAAAGCCAGCATAATGATATTTATTGCAGTTTTACTCATAATTTCTCAAACTCAGAGGCCATAATGTGTCCTTCAGTAGGTAAATGGATAAATGTACAACCAAACATTGGACTATTATTCAGTGCTAAGAAGAAATGAGCTATCAAACCATGAAAAGACATGAAGAAACATGTATGCATATTACCAATAAAAGAAGCCAAACTGAAAAGAATATGTGCATATAATTCCAACTACATGAAATTCTGGAAAAAGCAAAAACTTTATAGACAGTAAAAAAAAATCGCTATTTTCCAGAATTTGGAAGGGAGGGATGAATAGGTAGAGCAAAGTGGACTTTAGATCACTGAAACACTCTTCTGTTATGATCACTACAATAAAGGGTACACATCATTACACATTTGTCAAAACTCTTGGAATGTAAAACATCAAGAGTAAACTCCAATGTAAACTACGGATTTTGGGTAACTATGAGCCAAGACAGATTCATGGAATGTAACAAATGTGCCACTGTGGTGCTGAATGTCCAGGTTGCAGAAGTTGTGTTATGTGTGAGGGTGTGGATGTGGGCAGGGTATATATAGCAACTTCCTGTACTTGCTGCTATTTTGCTATTTGTTTGTGAACCTAAAACTGCTATAAAAATTACTTTATTAATTTAAACATACACAACCTCATGGGATCTTGGTAAATTTCACATTCTGTGTATATTTTTTATGACATACATAATTCTTGAAAGAATGTTTGGAGGCATATAAGGATACAGGAATCTATGTCTATATCTCTGTCTATATTCATATCTCATAAGATGGGAGAAAATAGGGGAAAACTGAAAGAAAAGCTAGTGCAAGTACAGAAATTACTCAATAATAAATTGAACAGTTCCATTCTTCTTTCTCAAGATTGCTTTGGCTATTCGAGGTTTTTTGTATTTCCATACAAATCTGGAAATTATTTGTTCTAGTTCTGTGAAAAATGTGGCTGGTAGCTTGATAGGGATTGCATTGAATTTGTAAATTGCTTTGGGTAGTATACTCATTTTCACTATATTGATTCTTCCGATCCATGAACATGGTATATTTCTCCATCTATTAGTGTCCTCTTTGAGCAATCCCACTGCTGGGCATACACACTGAGGAAACCAGAATTGAAAGAGACACATGTACCCCAATGTTCATCGCAGCACTGTTTATAATAGCCAGGACATGGAAACAACCTAGATGTCCATCAGCAGATGAATGGATAAGAAAGCTGTGGTACATATACACAATGGAGTATTACTCAGCCGTTAAAAAGAATTCATTTGAATCAGTTCTGATGAGATGGATGAAACTAGAGCCAATTATACAGAGTGAAGTAAGCCAGAAAGAAAAACACCAATACAGTATACTAACACATATATATGGAATTTAGGAAGATGGCAATGACGACCCTGTATGCAAGACAGGAAAAAAGACACAGATGTGTATAACGGACTTTTGGACTCAGAGGGAGGGGGAGAGGGTGGGATGATTTGGTAGAATGGGAATTCTAACATGTATACTGTCATGTAGGAGTTGAATCGCCAGTCCATGTCTGACGTAGGGTGCAGCATGCTTGGGGCTGGTGCATGGGGATGACCCAGAGAGATGTTGTGGGGAGGGAGGTGGGAGGGGGGTTCATGTTTGGGAACACATGTAAGAATTAAAGATTTTAAAATTTAAAAAATAAAAAAAATTTAAAAATTTAAAAAAAAATAAATAATAAATTGAACATATCTATAATATTCACCTTCGAACCTCTACAGGGCTCAAAATTTGTTAGAAACTCTTGTTTAAAAAGAACATATTTTACTCATGTACACATTTCACATCACAGGATTAAATATATTTTTGAAGATGTGATAATTACTCTTTAATGTTTACTGTAATGAGTCCTTGATGGCATTGTGTTTTCATTGTTTTAGGAAGGCTTTGCTTCCTGAGCTCCTGTCTTAGCATTTTCTCCTGTAGAGATCCATAAGTAATCTCCCAAAAGCAATTTTGCAGAAATGGTAGGTGGAGCAATAAAATGCAATCCAGTTACTAACTCTCTATTGCTTTTATTGAACCCAGTGGCAGTACTTTCATATAAAGTACCCTATATGAAAGGCTCCACATACAGTCTGACAATCCAACAAATGTGTGTATTCAACCAACCTTTCCAGTATAATCCCCTGTTGGGCACAAAATGTCTGTGTATATAGACATGCGGGCATTCAGAGAAGCTGAATGACTTTAGCTTGTCTTAAGCTTCAACATCCTGGGTTGCATATGCATGCTGTTGCATATGAATCAGAGAGAAATTCATAAAGTGAAATATGGAAAGAGAGAAGTAAAGACTAGGATAAATCAGATCAGCATGCTTCAGGTTGAAAACTCATGAATTCCTGAATGTGTTGTGACCTAGCTTACCCTATATAACTCTTGGAAAAGCACTCTTTCTGTTTGTATCAAATAAAAGAAGTAGTGTAAATTATAAATCACTCAATTTCACATGTAAAAATATACATCAAGTATAGATTTGAGTTGACATTACCAATTCTCTTACTTGAAACATAAGTACATGAACTGTGACAATTAAATGTGGCAGAGCAAACAATATCTATGAAGTATTTATAATGTTCTGTGAAGAAATTTTTCAACACTTAATTGCAACCGCCAACTTTACATAATACCATAAGAAAATATAGAATTTCCCTTTATATATCCTGTATTTTTAAATTAAACTTTCACTGCATTATGCTTTATTTTGCTGTCTAGCTGGGTAGCTTATACACAAATTACACAAATAAGAATAAATACTAAGTCTCTTCTGCCTTGAGAAACACACATACACAAAATTGTAGTATTTTAAGAATTAGAAGTCTTAGAACATCATAAACTCGATGATGTAAAACTCAGGCTCATTAATAACACACCAGTACTGCATGATATTTTGGTCGATACAGATTTTAAAGTCAAATACCAATATGGGTCAAGTAGATAACCTAACTGGTAAAGTTGGACAGCTGGAATCTGTGGTAAAAAATAAATTGTCACCACCCAATCTTTCCTTGTGGCTCAGCTGGTAAAGAATCTGCCTGCAGTGCTGGAGACCTGAGTTCGATCCCTGGATTGGAAAGATCCTGCAGAAGGGAAAGGCTACCCACTTCAGAATTTTAGCCTGGAAAATTCCATGGACTGTATAGTCCATATGGTGGCAAAGAGTCAGACACTGAGTGACATTCGCTTTCACTTTCAATGGTATCCTGCAAAATCATGAAGCTGAGTTGTGCCTTATCTTCTGATTTTCTGTTAATTGGGAATGAAGATTTTATATTTAAAACAGACAGCCTATATATAAAATATAGACAATTAATTCTAAACATGTGTGTATATATATATATATATTTATGTACACAATTATCTCCCTACTTCTGCAGGATGCTGCTACTGTTACTGCTAAGTCGCTTCAGTCGTGTCCGACTCTGTGCGACCCCAGAGATGGCAGCCCACCAGGCTCCCCCGTCCCTGGGATTCTCCAGGCAAGAACCCTGGAGTGGGTTGCCATTTCCTTCTCCAATGCATGAAAGTGAAAAGTGAAAGGGAAGTTGCTCAGTCGTGTCTGACTCATAGTGACCCCATGGACTTCAGCCCACCAGGCTCCTCTGTCCAAGGGATTTGCCTAGCAAGAGTACTGGAGTGGGTTGCCATTGCCAAATAGACTCCGATTTAACAGAAATCTTCTGAACCCAGGGATCGAACCCAGGTCTTCTGCATTGCCGGCAGATTCCTTACCAGCTGAGCCACAAGAGAAGCCCATTTAACACCACCAACATTAGGCAATTATTAACAATATGAATAAAGTTATTTTAGGCATATGATTGAAATATATACATACATAGTACTTCAGAGAAATAAATGGTCAAATTGTATGAAAATATTTTTATCAATGTTTGAAGAAAGCAAATTAATTCTATTCATGTCCTGAAATCTATGTATATACACAAGGTTTTATAATTTTCAAAATTAAATTATATAAGTTTATGCATTGAAACAAATGCAATTTTAAGGTTGACTCATAATTATAAATAGAAAAAAATATTTAAAATTTTAAAAAATGATCTCTTTCTCTTTTGTTGCTAAGTCATATCCGACTCTTGCAACCCCATGGACTGTAGCATGCCAGGCTCCTCTGTCCATAGGATTCTCCAGGCGACAATACTGGAGTGGATGCCATTTCCTTCTCCAGGGGATCTTCCTGACCCAGGAATCAAACCTGGGTCTCCTGCATTGCAGGCAGATTATTTACCAATTGAGCTATCAATTGTTTAATCGTGTACTAAGCATATTTTCCTTAATATTTCAATACTATTCATTTATTTAAAATTTTAAATGATATTTTCTCACTGTTGAAAATATTGACAAATAAACATATAAATTAAAAGCATGCAGATACATCAAAGAGATAGCCAGCGTTAAACTTTTGGTGAATTTTATTCCTGATAATTTAATTGAATACATATAACCAATAGAGAATTTAGGGTGAATTGGCTGTAAAGTTCTATAATCTGTCTTGTAACTCTTATAATGTAAGCATTTATACCATTAAACAGTGTTTGAATATTTACTTTTTAATGGCAATGTGATATGCATCATGTAATTACACATAGTTTAATAGGCAAAACTCATAGTATTAGTAATGTGTGACGCTCTCAACATTTTACTATTATGAAAAATGCTATGAAGGACATTTTATTAATTAATGTTTCATGGCATCTGTAGAATAATTTGCTAGAGAAATTCTGAATCATGTAACACAACTATATTTACTGCCAGAAGGCTTTCCACCATTCTGTGAAAATTTTCCTCTCTGCACAGTCCTGCTAGCTGTAAATATGAATAATAAACAAAATTTTGTCAGTTTGATTGATGATAATCTCATGAAATGTCTATTCTTATCTCTTAATGAATATGAGCATATTTTTTTGTGTTTGCTATTTGTATTTGTACTAAGAACAATAATCTTTTCTCTTTCATACTTATTGCAAATATTTTCCTAATTTTCATACTTTAGTATTTTTACTAAAGGAATGGATAAGATACTAGAAATATTTAATATTTACATGTTTATGTCATTTTGTAAAATATGAGAGTAGGAAAAATAGGAAAATGCTAAAGCAGATTTATTTACCTTCGATATACATTCATTTTCTTATGAATTTTCTCTCTCTTTAAAAGATTCTATTTCTTGTGTCAGTGTGAGAACAATCTTTAAATTCTCCTCTCTAGAGAAAGTAGATGAAATAACTGGCTCAATAAAATTGTAGCAAACTAAGGAAAATTAGGCAAAATGATTGCTAAGTATAGAAAAGATATAAAGATTTCTTTAAAACAATCCCTGTCACACTGCTCTAAATATGATTACATGTGTGATATACTAGATAAATGCTACTGTGTAAATGCTTGTAACAGAAATATATCTTGATTCTAGTCCTAATAAATATTCCTGTTGTTTTATTCCATTTTAAATTGACCCATGTTCCATGAATGTTTGAAAATAACTTTAAATTTTCTTTACTTTCAAGTAGGAAGATTGAAAAAAATTTTAGCACTCAAAACCACCTTTCACATGTCCCAGAGAAATGAAAATACAGTTCTATGTAAAAGAATACAATTATGTTGCAGAGATGCACTTTTGTGATTGTGAATTTATAGTTGGAAACTTTGACAGTTGGGAACAAAAATTAAATTAATTGATACAGTGTAATATTAAGTATGATAATATCACAAACTGAAGCTTTTAAATGGGTGTCACCTGTATATTTTATTCAAAGAATTCATCACTGAAATGAATTCTATTGAATAATCTATAATTTCATGATATACAATGAAATCCAACTTAAATCACTTTATAAAGTTTGACTTTGCCTCATATGGATTGAATTTTTGATAGTGAACAAGAGCTGAATGAATGGGATTCTTGGGAAGAGGAAGTTTAAGTGATGAGTTATGATCATTCTATTTTCATTCATGTAATAAAGGTATATTGTTATTTATATAAGTAATCCAAGTTGCCTTTTTATTAATCTGAGCAATAATGTTTGCTTAATCTTATTTAGAGATCCAATACTTGAAAAATGTAACCACTTTAACTTTGAATTATATTAGTTTTAATGTAATCAATGGATTCTATTGAAAATATATGAAATGTATTAAAGAAGCGTAAATATTAAATCAAACTGAGAAGCTTCCTTAATTGTATATAGTTTATATGCCTATTCATAGAATAATTCATGGATAAATTGTCATTAGCAAAACCAAAAATGAATCATTGATAAATCATCATGGATGATGTCTATGAGTGACTAATTTTTAATAATTAAAACTGAGAAAATCATAAATAATTTCCCAGTGTGGTGATTTAATTTAATATTGAGTTACAGAAAGATCATGAAATAAAGTTAAGATAAATTAGAATCAAGTGGATATAAATAAGAATGTAAGATGAATTAAAGGTCAAAGTTGCTAGAAAATTTTATCAACTTATCTACATGAAACATTCCTGGGATGAATTTTTCAAGCTGGCTTGAGGAATAAACAAATATGCAGCATCAGAATTGATCATAAGTGGTGGGAGTTAATATTAGAAAAAAATTTCTTAGGAAAGAATGAGACCAACATATGGTGCTTGACACATATTAGGAGTTTAATAAATGTTAAATAAAATTTAAGACAAAATAGGTGAGGAAAAGCAAATAAAACATTATCTGCTTCTGATAGATGGTTATTGAATGTCATATTTAAAATAGCTACTCAAAAAAAGATATTATAATCAATTAATTCACAGCTAATTTGGTATTTATATCTTGTCAAGTACAAATTAAGCACCTGTATATACTCCTGAAGGTTAATAAATACATTCGTATGAATGCAGTTACAATTTTAGTATTTATAAAGTTTTAAGTTAATTAATGATTCAAAGAGCAATACACTGCATATGTATAAATTTCTATGCTTTATGACTTTATTTATCATTATTTTATAAAATATATTGCCTCTGGGTTTATTTGTATGATAAACATATAATATAATCACATTCTGCAGTAATCATAAAACTGAAATTAGAAGTTGCTCTAGATGCAATGTAAAAACAAAAAACTGGAAAACTTCTCACTTATAGTGAGAAAATTATGTTTCATGTTGATGTTAGGTACAAATCAATGCAATGTTATAAAGCAAGTGTGCTTCAGTTAAAAATAAATTTTAAAAATTTTTGAGAAAATTAAAATTTTAGTACTGTACATCATTTAAAGACATGAAGCAACATGGCACACAGGCACCCAGTTCCTTTAAAACATCCATACTAAGGACAATGAGTCTGATTTTCCATGAATATATGATTTGTTTATTTGTGACAATCATATGTATTATCAATATTTTAGAATATTATATGTCATATAGCTTTGATATAAGTAATAGTTTTGTACAGAAATATTATTATAGCCATGAAGTGGCAAAAAAGCAAAGCTAAATAACTAAAGAACAATTTTAAATGAGATAGAGTTTAAAAATATGATTAGGAGGTGATGACCATTCATTGAAAGTCTACTATATCCCAGAAAATGTGCTATATATTTTCACATTGTTTAACTTTCTAAAATATCTTAGCAGGTATTTTTATTCTCATTTGTTAAATAAATAACAATTTGATGAGTTAAAGGAAAGAATTATGATTCTTTCTTTTCCAGTACGAATGATCCAGAAATGATTAATACATCTAAAATTATGCAGCTAAAAAAATTAAAAAATAAATAAAAATAAAAAATAAAATTATGCAGCTTGAAGGTGAAAAATTGTTCAACCATAACTGCAAAACTTACACTTTTACCATGATATCATGCTGAATTTTTGTATAATAGAAATCAAATTACCATTAAGCTGAGACATATTTATACCATTATTCCTCTTAGTGTGGAAAGGAAGTTCAACATAAATCCTGATAATGAGAGACACAATCTATGAGAAAGTCAGAGACTACTTAGATGGCCACATAACTAAGTAAACAAAGTTAACACTGGATGGGGATTTTCAAGAGGAAGTAAAGAGCTTTCTAGTCCTGTACAAATAACCATGGATCAACTGGCTGAACAACACTAGCCCACTTCTCTATTGTGTCTCTCTGCTTTATTTATCTGATTCATAGACCTTGAATATATTACAAGATTAAACCAATTCATTCAAACATTAAGCATGATGCTCACCTATCTTTACTGAAGAAAAGTATTGATTTGCCAAGACAAAATTTCCTAACTCTCAGAGGTTATAAATGACTAATTATATTCACCAAATAAATTGAATCTGCCTAGAGTCAGTTTATTTACCACTGCGTGTTCTGAGATTTCAGTCTTTACATTATAACATATGCCCTGTTGTTGTTCAGTTGCTAAGTCGTGTCCACCTATTTGCCACCCTACGAACTGCAGCATGCCAAGCTTCTCTGTCCTTCACTATTTCCTGGAGTTTCCTCAAATTCAGGTCCACTAAGCCTGTTATACCTTGCAAACATCTCATCCTCTATCACTCCCTTCTCCTCTTGCACGCAATCTTTCCCAGCATCAAGGTCCTTTCCAATGAGATGGGTCTTCATATTATGTAACCAAAGTATTGGAGTTTCACCTTCAGCATCAGTCCTTCCAATGAATATTTCTTTAGGGTTAACTGGTTTGATTGCCTTGCTGTCAAAGGTACTCTCAAGAGTCTTCTCCAACACCACAGTTCAAAATCATAAATTTTTCAGTGCTCAGCCTTCCTTATGGTCCATCTCTCACATCCGTACATGACTACTGGAAAAGCCAAAGCTTTGACTATATATACCTTTGCCATTTTTCAGCAAAGTAATGTCTCTACTTTTTAAAATGCTGTCTATGTTTGTTACAGCTTTTCTTTCTAGGAGCAACCATCTTTTAATTTCATGGTTACAGTCATCATCCACAGTGATTTTGGAGCCCAAAAAAAATGAAATCTGTCTCTGTTTTTCACTTTTTTTTCCCCATCTATTTGACATAATATGATGGGACCCGATGTCATTATCTTCATTTTTTGAATGTTGAATTTTAAGTTAGCTTTTCTAATTTCCTCATTTACCCTAATCAAATGGCTCTTTAGTTCCTCTTCAATTTCTGCCATTAGACTGGCATCATCTGCAGATCTGACTTTGTTGATATTTCTCCCAGCAATCATGATTCCAGCTTGCGTCTTCCAGGCTGGCATTTCACGTGAGGTATTCTGCATATAAGCTAAATAAACAGGGTGACAATATACAGCCTTGACGTACTCCTTTCCCAATTTGGAACCAGTCTGTTGTTCTATGTCCGGTTCTAAATGATGCTTCTTGACCTGCATATAGATTTCTAAAGAGGGAGGTAAAGTGGTTTGGAATTGCTATCTCCTTAAGAATTTTCCACAGTTTGTTGTGACCCATTTGGTCAAAGGCTTTAGCATAGTCAATGAAGCAGAAGTAGATGCTTTCCTGGAATTTTCTTGCTTTGTCTGTGAGTCAACGGATGTTGGCAATTTGAACTCTGGTTAGTCTGCCTTTTCTAAATTCAGCTTGTACATACTGGAAGTTCTTGGTTCACATAACACTGAAGCCTGGCTTGAAGGATCTTGAACATTAATTTGCTAGCATGTGAAATGAGTGCAGTTGTATAGTAATTTGAATATTCTTTGGCTTTGCCTTGTATGACCTAAATCAAATCCCTTATGACTATACAGTGAAAGTGAGAAATAGATTTAAGAGACTAGATCTGATAGACTGCCTGATGAACTATGGATGGAGGTTGATAACATTGTACAGGAGACAGGGATCAAAACCATCCCCCAAAAAAAGAAATACAAAAAAGGCAAAATGGTTGTCTGAGGAGGCCTTAAAAATAGCTGAGAAAAGAAGAGAAGTGAAAGGTAAAGGAGAAAAGGAAAGATATACCCTCTTGAATGCAGAATTTCAAAGGATAGCAAGGAGAGATAAAAAGCCTTCCTCAGTGAACAATACAAAGAAACAAAAGAAAACAATAGAATGGGAAAGACTAGAGATCTCTTCAAGAAAATTAGTAATCTTCAAGAATATTAGTAATCATGGCCTACCTACCATTTAACAGCTGAGCCACAAGGGAACCCTCAAGTTGGCTTAAAACTCAACATTCAGAAAACTAAGATCATGGCATCTGGTCCCATCACTTCATGGCAATTAGATGGGGAAACAATGGAAACAGGAAGAGACTTTAATTTCTTGGTCTCCAAAACTACTGCAGATAGTGACTGCAGACATGAGATTAAAAGATGCTTACTCCTTGGAAGAAAAGTTATGACCAACCTAGACAGCATATTAAAAAGCCGAGATATTACTTTGCCAACAAAGGTCCATCTAGTCAAAGCTATGGTTTTCCCAGTAGTCATGTATGGATGTGAGAGTGGACTATAAAGAAAGCTGAGTGCCAAAGAATTGATGCTTTTGAACTGTGGTGTTGGAGAAGACTCTTAAGAGTCCCTTGAACTGCAAGGAGATCCAACCAGTCCATCCTTAAGGAAATCAGTTCTGAATATTCATTGGAAGGACTGATGTTGAAGCTGAAACTCCAATGTTTTGGCCACCTGATGCAAAAAAAAACTGACTCATTTGAAAAGAACATGATGCTGGGAAAGATCAAGTTAAGAGGAGAAGCATACAGCAGAGGATGAGATGGTTGGATGGCATCACCAATTCAATGGGCATGAGACTGGGTGAACTCTGAGAGTTGGTGATGGACAGGGAAACTTGGTGTGCTGCAGTCCATGGGGTCACAAAGAGTCGGGCACAACTGAGTGACTGAACTGAACTGAACTGGGATTGAAATGAAAACTGACCTTTTCCAGTCCTTTGGCCACTGCTGAGTTTTCCAAATTTGCTATCTTATGGAGTGCAGCATTTTAACTGCATCATCTTTTAGGATTTTAAATAGCTCAACTGGAACTATATCACCTCCATTAGCTTTGTTTGTAGTAATGATTCCTAAGGCCCACTTGACCTCACACTCCAGGATGTCTGTTTCTAGTTTGGTGACCATGTCATCATGGTTATCTGAGTCATTAAGATAGTTTTGTATAGTTCTTCTATCTATTCTTGTCATCTCTTCTTAACCTTTTCTGTTTCTGTTAGGTGCATGCCATTTCTGTCCTTTAATTTACTTGTCTTTGCATGGAATATACACCTGGTATCTCCAATTTTCTTGACGAGATCCCTAGTCTTTTCCATTCCATTATTTTCCTCTGTTTCTTTGTATTGTTCATTTAAGTATGCTTTTTTATTTCTCCTTGCTCTTCTCTAAAACTCTGCATCCAGTTGAGTATATCTTTCCCTTTCTCCTTTGCCTTTCACTTCTCTTCTTACTCAGCTATTTGTAAAGCCCCCTATGACAACCACTTTGCCTTATTGCATTTCTTTTTCTTTAGGATGGTTTTGCTGACTGTGGCTCAGATCATGAGCTCCTTATTGCAAAATCAGTCTTAAATTGAAGAATGTATGGAAAACCACTGGACCATTCAGGTATGGCCTATATCAAATCCCTTAGGATTATACAATAGAGATGACAAATAGAGTCAAACAATTAGACCTGGTATACAGAGTGCCTGTAGGACTATAGACAGAGGTTTATAACGTTGTACAGGAGGTGGTGGTCTTGTCTGTTTTTGCTTACTTTTTTCCAATCTGATAGATAAGAAAAGTATGTAAGTTTAGTTTCAGTTTGTATTGCTTGTATTACAACCTAAGTTTGTTCTCTTTTTAATGTTTATAGGCAGTTTATATATTTTTATTTGTAAATTGCTTGTTCATCAATTGGGAATATTTAATAATACTGCATACCCAGTAACACTTTGGCATGGTAAACTGCTTCTAGAATCTTATTGTTTACTTTTCAAAGTATCAAAATACATGCATTCATTTTATATACATTATTCACCATGCAATATATTCATACATACAAATGCAAAAGGTTTTTCTTTGAGTCTTAATTTTAGTAATAAAATTTTGCAAGCACAGGAACAAGCAAGGATTACTTCTTTCACCACTACTATTCAACTTAGTATGGAAATTCTCAGCTACTGCAATAAAAAAGAAGATATATATATATACCTACATACATACATATATATACACATACATACATACACATATATATATATATATATATACATATATACCCATATATATGTATATACTGCTGCTGTTGCTAAGTCACTTCAGTCCTGTCTGACTCTGTGCAACCCTATAGACGGCAGCCCACCAGGCTCCGCTGTCCCTGGGATTCTCCAGGCAAGAACACTGGAGTGGGTTGCCATTTCCTTCTCCAATGCAGGAAAGTGAAAAGCGAAAGTGAAGTTACTGAGCCATGTCCAACTCTCAGCGACTCCATGGACTGCAGCCTACCAGGCTCCTCTGTCCATGGGAGTTTCCAGACAAGAGTACTGGAGTGCGGTGCCATTGCCTTCTCCAATATGTATATACATACATACATACATACATACATATATATGTGTATGTATGTACATACACATATATGTGTATATACACATACATATATGCACACACATATATGTACTTATACGTACATGTATGTATGTATGTACATATATACGTGTATGTATATATAAACAAAGAAAAAAAGGAAACTTCATTTGCAGAAAAAGTGGTTATCTATGTAAAACATCTTGCCCACCACCAAAAATACAAGGCTGACAGGGTTTCAAGATATAAAGTTAATATACAGATAGAGCACAAGCTGGAATCAAGATTGCCAGGACAAATATCAATAACCTCAAATACGCAGATGACACCACCCTTATGGCAGAAAGTGAAGAAGAACGAAAGAGCCTCTTGATAAAAGTGAAAGAGGAGAGTGGAAAAGTTGACTTAAAGCTCAACATTCAGAAAACTAAGATCATGGCATCTGGTCCTATCACTTCATGGCAAATACACGGGGAAATAGTGGAAACAGTGGCTGACTTTATTTTCCTGGATTCCAAAATGACTGCAAATGGTGATTGTAACCATCAAATTAAAAGATGCTTACTCCTTGGAAGGAAAGTTATGACCAACCTAGACGGCATATTAAAAAGCAGAGACATTTCCTTGCAAACAAAGGTCCGTCTGGTCAAGGCTATGGTTTTTCCAGTAGTCATGCATGGATGTGAGAGTTGGATTATAAAGAAAGCTGAACACTGAAGAATTGATGCTTTTGAACTGTGGTGTTGGAGAAAACTCTTGAGAGTCTCTTGCAAGGAGATCCAACCAGTCCATTCTAAAAGAGATCAGTCCTGGGTTTTCATTGGAAGGACTGATGTTGAAGTTGAAACTCCAATACTTTGGCCACCTGATGCAAAGAGCTAACTCATTTGAAAAGACCATTGGTGTATGCCAAAACCAATACAATATTGTAAAGTAATTAACCTCCATTAAAATAAATAAATTTATATTAAAAAATAATAATTAAAAAAGAAAAAAAGAGACCATGATGCTAGGAAAGATTGAGGGCAGGAGGAGAAGGGGATGACAGAGGATGAGATGGTTGGATGGCATCACTGATTTAATGGAGATTAGTTTGGGTAAACTCCGGGAGTCGGTGATGGACAGGGAGGCCTGGCGTGCTGCAGTCCATGGTGTTGCAAAGAGTCGGACATGAATAAACTGAACTGAGCAGTAGTTAATTATTTTTCTATATACCAGAAGTGAACAATTTCAACTTAATATTAAAAGAAAGTAGCATTTATTTTATCATCAAAAAGTAAGCATAAATCCAGGAAAACATACATGAAACCTGTAAATGAAGAGGTACACAAAATTCTGAAAAGAAACAAAGAAGTTCTTCTTGTTTATTGATCAGAATATTCAATACTTTTACGCTTTCAATTCTTCCAAACTTGATCTATAGACACAATGCAAATTTCATCAAAATTTTAGCAAGGGATTTTGTAGATATGAATAAATGATTTTAAAGTTTATATGGAGAGAAAAATATATAGAAAAGCCAAAACAGTATTAAATAAGAATAAGGCTAAAGACTTACACTAAATGATTTCAAGACTTAATATAATGTTACATTGATCAGAACATTGTGATAATGAAATTAAGATACAAATCAATGGAACAGAGTACAGAGTCCAGAAACATTCACACAAATACAGTCAAAGGCAAGACAAAGAAGCAAAGACAAGTCAATGGATAATATATATTATTTTCAGCAAATGGTGCTGGGAAGATTGAATATCTATGTATAAATAACTGAAACTAGACACAGAACTTATAATATTAGGACACACATGCACAAACTAAATAATAGATTTAAATGTAAAATAGAAATCTATACAGCTTCCAGAAAAAAAATAGGAAAAAAGTTATAGGACCTTGAGGTTAGGATGAGTTTTTAAATATAAGAATAAAAGCATAATATATAAGAGAAAAAAGTGATGTTATGAATCAATAAATATAAAGCTTAAAGCTTCTGCTCTGCAAATGACACTGTAAATAGAATGAAAAGACAGGTCACAAACTGGGAGAAAATACTTGCAAAGTATAAATCTGATTAAGGACTTGGATTCAAACTCTATAAAGGATTTTTTAAACTCTACAATAATAAAAAAAATAACCTGATTAAAAATGGGTAAAAAGACCTGAATAAATATTTTGCTCACTAATATATATGAATGGCAAATAGCAGGTGAAAAGATGTCCAACGTAATTTATTATTCAAGAATTTTAAATTAAAACATCAGTTAAGATACCATTAGCATTTACTAGCAAGGCTAAAATCCCAAAACTCCAACAATACCAATTTCTGGCAAGAAATGTGGAGAATAGAAATGCTTAGTCATTTGTTGTGGAATGCAAAAGAGTACAACTTTGGAAGACAGTTTGTAAGCTTCTTATAGAGCTAAACATAGTCTTACCTTAAGAACCAGCTATTGCACTCTGTGTTTAGCATTTTGTACTTCTGAGTATTTACCCAATGACTTTGAAAACTTAAGTGCATACAAAAATCTGTATGCAAATGTTTATAACAGCTTTTCCCTTAATTGCAAAAACTGGAAGCAAACACAGTGTCCCTAATCGATACATGGAAACAAAACTCTGTTACAACCATACAATGAAGAATTAGTCACCAACTTGAAAAAATGAGCTATCAAAATATGAAAAGAAATGAGTGAATAAATGCATATAGCTAAGTAATTGAAACCAACCTTAAAAGGTTACATAGCATATGATTCCATTAAATGACATTCTGAAAAATGTGAAACTACAGAGATAGTGGAAACATCACTGGTCGCCAGAGTATTAGAAGTGGGGGTTTAAAAGATGGAGTATATGAACCCCCCTCCCTCTGAGTCCAAAAGTCTGCAACGCATGTAAGAATTAAAGATTTTAAAATTTAAAAAAAATAAAAAATTAAAAAAAATAAAAGATGGAGTATAGAGGATTTTCAAGGCAGTGAAGCTACATTATATGATACTCTAATTGTAGATACATGACACATGCTTTCATCAAAACACATAAAACTTTAAGCATAAACAGTTCAGTTCAGTTGCTCAGTCGTATCTGACTCTTTGTGACCCCATGAAACACAGCATGCCAAGCCTCCCTGTCCATCACCAACTCTTGGAGTTCACCCAAACTCATGTCCATTGAGTCGGTGATGCCATCCAACCATCTCATTCTCTGTCATCCCCTTCTCCTCCTGCCTTCAGTTCTTCCCAACATCAGGGTCTTTTCAAATGAATCAGCTCTTCACATCAGGTGGCCAAAGTATTGGAGTTTCATCTTCAACATCAGTCCTTCCAATGAAAACCCAGGACTGATCTCCTTTAGAATGGACTGGTTGGATTTCCTTGGAGTCCAAGGGACTCTCAAGAGTATTCTCCAACATCACAGTTCAAAAGCATCAATTCTTCAGCGCTCAGCTTTCTTTATAGTCCAACTCTCACATCCATGTATGACTACTGGAAAAACCGTAGCTTTGACCAGACGGACCTTTGTTTGCAAGGAAATGTCTCTGCTTTTTAATATGCTGTCTAGGTTAGTCATAACTTTCGTTCCAAGGAGTAAGCATCTTTTAATTTGATGGTTGCAATCACCATTTGCAGTCATTTTGGAGCCCAGAAAAATAAAGTCAGCCACTGTTTCCACTATTTCCCCATCTATTTGCCATGAAGTGATGGGACTGGATGCCATGATCTTAGTTTTCTGAATGTTGAGCTTTAAGCCAACTTTTTCACTCTCCTCTTTCAATTTCATCAAGAGACTCTTTAGTTCCTCTTCACTTTCTGTCATAAGGGTTTTGTCATCTGTATATCTGAGGTTATTGATATTTCTCCCGGCCATCTTGATTTCAGCTTGTGCTTCTTTCAGCCCAGCGTTTCTCATGGTATACTTTGTATATAAGTTAAATAAGCAGCGTGACAATATACAGCCTTGATGTACTCCTTTTCCTATTTGCCACCAGTCTGTTTTTCCATGTCTAATTCTAACTTGCTTCCTGACCTGCATACAGGTTTCTCAAGAGGCATAAACAGTGAACCACAAATAATGCAATTTGAAAATATTAATCTCATCTAGGAGTTCAGAGAATCCCATGATGAAATGCTGAATATGACAAAATAATTTAACTGTATGACAAATATATAAAACAACCACATAGAAGGTAAAGGAAAAAGAATGTGCTAATCTAAATAATTTTGTAAATGAGTAGTTTGTAAGACTAAAGGCAAAAGAAACTGTACATAAATATTATACATAAGTAATAACTTATGAGGTTGTTTCCTATGGTGGTACAGTTAAGATTCTGATATATTACATTTGTATATATTATACATACATAATGTAACTAAAGTATTAATATGTGAGTGACAGATAATAGAAGTCAAGTTTGCTACTATTGGAGTGGAAAGTTATATACAAACGTTGGGAAGATAAGACATTCCATGTAATAATGGACTGGATTTGGAGACATTAGTAAGAATTCATGCTTACCTATAGAAAACCAATAGGTATCAGTGCTTACCTAAAGGAAAACTTACAGATATGTGTCTATAATGACCAGTAGGCATGTATGTATCTCTTTGATCTATAGGCTGAGAGGTCCCAGAAGTCATCATATCCCAATAGCAATGAAAACACCTACCATTCAAATACTTGCTTCTCGTACCATATGCCAGTGAGAAGAACCACAGTGATTGGGAACAGTCCTAATTCTAGGACTAAGGGAAGAAATGTACAAGATGAACCCAAAGCATCTTATAATTACAGTGTAAGGAAGTGCTAAGAAACAAAAAATCACATTGAAAGGGTATATGCCAAGGGACATAGGAGCCAGAAAGTGTTCTCAGTGACCAAAAATGAGAAGTAAAGCACATAGCATTGATTTATAAGCCAAAGGGTAAAATAAATATGTGTGAATTCATACTGATATAAATAAATGATCTGATAAATAAACATGGAAAAATAGATAAATCTCTGGTTAGAAAAATTCTAAATAATTTATGTAGGTACTCCACTCTGAAGGCGATGGAGTGGAATTTCCACTCAAGTGTGTATGCATAGTGACTTGCTCCCAAATAATACACTATAGAGAGGGAGAAAAACAGAGTGACTTTACAGTGGAGAAATGTGAAATGTTAACATCAATAGCGATAAAGGAAAAAAATTGCAACTGAGACCAAAGCAAAAATGAGCTTGCCCAGGGAACACAACAAAAGAAACACTGGTATGTCTGGAGTGTAGGAAATGAAGGGGATGTGGGCACAAACCAGTGTCAGTAAAGGCAATGAGGATATGAAATATACTTGAATGAGGGCTGTATACTGGTCTTATGTGGCTTGATATATCTTTGTTTTTTAATGGTAAATGATCAACTTTCTGTGGTTGTTGTTGCTCATTCAGTCAGTTATGTCCTACTCTTTGTGACCCCATGAGCTGTGGCATGCCAAGTTTTCCTGTCCTTGGCCTTCTCCCTCAGTTTGCTCAAACTCATGTTCATTGAGTTAGAGATGCCATTCATCTATATCGTTCTCTGTCTTTCCCTCCTCCTCTTGCCTTCAATCTTTCCCAGCATCAGGGTCTTTTCTAATGAGTCGGCCCTTCATATCAGGTGGCCAAAGTATTGGATCTTCAGCTTTAGCATCAGTTCTTCTGTGGTTATACACCAATTATTCTCAACTGTAGTGGCTGAGTTTGTTCCTATTAAAATAGTCACTTTTGGTGTTAGGTGGCATGTGAAGGATTTCTCTGTACTAAGACTATAAAAAGCATTTTTCAGTGACATGCTTACAAAAAGTGTTTTCATTACTAAATTGCTTTGGTTGGCTTTTCGTCACAGAGTATAATGCGTTGTGAAATGCAACAGTATTAATGCTTGGGACACAGTGTTAAGACTATAAAAAAGGCAGAAGAGTCATCCCTATACTTTGCAAGGCTATAGGCACTGTGTTCTGGTCATTCCCATACATCACAAAGGGATGTAGACATGCCCAGGAAGGCACTTTGTAACACTAGGCCCTCTGCAACCCAGGGCCTGAGTCAGGGCCACACTGGCCCAGGTCTAAGGAGGTACTGTTCTTTGA
The DNA here is from genome assembly GCF_001704415.2 of Capra hircus. Taxonomy (NCBI): domain Eukaryota; kingdom Metazoa; phylum Chordata; class Mammalia; order Artiodactyla; family Bovidae; genus Capra; species Capra hircus. The sequence goes on from NC_030808.1 coordinate 103,832,095, forward strand.
ATAACTTAGAATACTGTGCATTATTCTCAGTATTATTCTCTGTAATACTGATTCAGCATTCCTCTCCACAATTTATTCCCCACTGTGGTCAAAGGATTTGGAGTCATTTATTAAACAAGAAGTTTAAGAACAGTTAATCCCATGGCTCTCGCTTAGGACCTTAAAATAACAAGGCACAGAACTTCTCCTTTGGGAGAGGACTGAAGGTGCCTCTAGGTGCTATATTTGCCCTAAAAGGTAATTTTAAATCAAGAGAAGAAAATTCTAAGCCCACTTTGAAAACTGAGTCATGTTTTCTGATCTGGTTTTACTTTGATTTTTCACTCATAGCTATTGTGTTAGAATTTAGAAGGTATGTAGTGTTACTTCATGTATGCGAAACCCCTAATATTTAAAAGAAAGTAGCATCTGTAAACTATAAAATGACATAAAATTTATGGACAAAACCATGTACTCATGTATACCATGGTTTAAAATCATATGTGTACAAAGGATTAGGCAGTTTGAATGACTGTCTAGGTCAGGTTAAGTATAAGTTTGTGAAAGCATGACCTGCATAAGAACATTCCAACTCACCAATTTTGAGACTATTAGCCAAAGAAGACATTTGGAAATTGGCTTATCCTGTGGCTACTAAAATGCATTTTCTTTAAGGTTTGAGATTGATTGAGCTTATTCTTTTTAATGTCCCTAGTACCCATCATTCAGTTCAGTTCAGTCAGTCATGTCCGACTCTTCGTGACCCCATGAATCACAGCACGCCAGGCCTCCCTGTCCATCACCAACTTCTGGAGTTCACTCAGACTCATGTCCATCGAGTCAGTGATGCTATCCAGCCATCTCATCCTCAGTCGTCCCCTTCTCCTCCTGCCCTCAATCCCTCCCAACATCAGAGTCTTTTCCAGTGAGTCAACTCTTTGCATGAGGTGGCCAAAGTACTGGAGTTTCAGCTTTAGCATCATTCCTTCCAAAGAAATCCCAGGGCTGATCTCCTTCAGAATGGACTAGTTGGATCTTCTTGCAGTCCAAGTGACTCTCAAGAGTCATATTATATTATTCTCCACAGTGGTTTTCTGGAAATATTGCAGAATATGATATTAATTTGTAAGAAAGCTTTTAAACTACTGTAAACTGGCAAAAAAAAAAAAAGAGTCTTCTCCAACATCACAGTTGAAAAGCATCAATTCTTCGGTGCTCAGCCTTCTTCACAGTCCAACTCTCACTTACCTGGTACCTATTAGGTACCCAATGAATATTGCTTTATTAATTGCTTAATGGATGAAGGATCAGTTCTCTTGAATTTATAATTTATTATCTATAGCTCAAATTGCCCTAGTCAGATGCTCTTCTACAGTTAATACTAACAAGACAACAGTATTCAGGTGTGCTAGATTGCCAATCTAAAGTAATTATACACACATGTTGTTCAATGCAAAAATAAGTAATGTTATTGGATATATCAAATATATAAGGCATTGGTATATTCTGTTACATAAATTCAGTTTTATGTATTAGGGAAATTGAAATCAAAGAAACTTTCTAAAAATAAATGTTACAAACAGGTGAAACGTATATCAGTAAATAAAGAAGATTCTGAATGTCTTTTACCTATAAATTTTGTATTAAGATACATAAACTCAATCATGGTAGGTCAAATATTTTCTTCAATTTTTTAACAGTTTCTGATAGTTTTTCATTTCTAAGAATATCTAGTTTTATCTCAGAAAATCTCAGGAGATTCATCATTTTTAATTTTGTAATGTTTGCTTACCTGAAGTAATAAATACTCTCTATCATAAAAGTGTTTAGAAGTTGTTGATTTCCAAGTTCTTTATTTACATACGTATGTACTACCTAAAATCCAAATGTGAACAGGAATATCATGTCAAACTTTTATTTACAACATAAAATCCTGTGATAAAACTGATAGAAATGATTGATATATAAGTGAATCCCAACAGTAAACATTTTGGATTCAGATTGAAATATAACTACATCTGAGTCATAATAAACAAAATAGCTATCATATTCCTTGAGATGGCTTGAACAAACATTACTGAAGGTTAAGGATTTAATGGTAATCTTGTAAAATTCCCCCCAAATTTTCTTACTAATTCAAATTTCATGAAATAGGCTTCCATGTGTTCTTATATTGCAGAAAGAAAGTTACCACAGGAATTTAGTGTTCAGGAATTTCGACACTTTTAGGCTACCTATTAACAGAAATTAATAAAAGGCGACACCAAAATGAAATGTTTCTTCCTTTCCACCCCAAATACAAATTTGCATTTGAGTAGACACACTACTTGAAGAAGGCAATGGCACCCCACTCCAATACTCTTGCCTGGAAAATCTCATGGATGGAGGAGCCTGGAAGGCTGCAGTCCATGAGGTTGCTGAGGGTCGGACACGACTGAGCAACTTCATTTTCACTTTTTACTTTCCTGCATTGGAGAAGGAAATGGCAACCCACTCCAGTGTTCTTGCTGGAGAATCCCAGAGATGGGGGAGCCTGGTGGGCTTCTGTCTATGGGGTCTCACAGAGTCAGACACGACTGGAGCGACTTAACAGCAGACACCGTACTACCCACAAATGCAGAAGCATGCCTATACTTTCAGTTAATGGCATTCCTTTTAACTTCTTTGTAAATTTGAAGCAATCAGAAGAGACCATTCACAGATTTCTAATACCTTATTTCCTTAACTTTCAGCATCAAAGATACATCTCTCCTTACTTCCTATTATCAAAGATGAACTATGAATCTTCATAAGTTCCAATCACTCTGTGGCACTAAACCCACCCCATTTCAGTATCCTATCTAAAGATATTGCCTCCCACAACATTCCCCTCTCTCTCTTCTACATCAAAATTTCACTTTTTACTGGATCATTCTTGTTACCATTCAAACATTCCTTAATTTCTTCCATTAAAAATAGAGAAAGAAAACCTCTTTATCACATTTATCTTAATGAGCTATCACTTTAGTTTGCAGTAACATTCCTCAAAAGAGTTGCACATATTTGCTATCTCAGGTTCCTTTTTACCCATGCTGTCTTAAGTCCATTCTCCTCTGGCTTTCATTCCCAGTACTCCAGCCAAATTGCTTTTTACAAAAGCCACTGTTCTCCATACTGTTGAATTCAATGATCAGTTTCCAAACCTCATTTTATTTGAGCTACCAACAACATTTGGTGCATGTGATCATCCCCTATACTAATTCATTTCTTTGCTTGGTTTCCAAGATATCACACTTACTTTTCTTTGCGCCTTACTTGCCACTCTTTCTTATACCTTTTTACTGGGTATAATTGCACCATAATCATTTGGTCATAATCATAATAACCTCTTTCCTAAACTAGTACTATGGGTCCCTTATTGCAACATTTGCATATATTATTGCCTCTCACACTCCTCATCTCCATTCTTTTTTTAAAAATATTTTATTAATGTGTATATTTATTTATGTATTTTTCACTGTGCTGGATCTTCATTCCTGCATGTAGGCCTTCTTTAGTTGTGGCAAGTGGGAGCCACTCTCTAGTTGAGGTACTTATGGTGCCCTCTCTTGTTGCACAGCTCAAGCTCTAGAGTGCAAGCTCAGTAGCTGTGGCACCCAGGCTCAGTTGCTCAGAGGCATGAGGGATCTCAGTTCCCTGATCAGCGGTTAAACCTGTGCACTCTCCATTGTAAGGTGGTTTCTTAACCACTGGACTACCAGGGAAGTCCCTATTTCCATTTTTTTGTCAACACAGCTGCCAGGATGATCCTTTAAAAATGTTAATCAGATCAGTAAATTCCTAGTTAAAATCCTGCAATGGCATCATACATTAAAGAGTTAAAATCTTAAGTTCCGTAAGATGGCCTAGTAGGCCCTACTTGATCCAGCCTTCCATTATTTTCTTTCTATTCCTCTTTCCCATAAGCGCTTTGCTGCACTGACCTTCTTGACATTCCTTGAACACTAGATTCTCTCCTGCCTTAGGGTCTTCACGCTGCCATATATGCCAGAAAATTTGGACAGATATTTCTATGGACAACTCTATCATCTTCTTCATGATTTGCTCTAATACTGCTTTTGAAAAAATCAACCTCATCTCAACTCTCATCTCAAATCTTGCATACCCAATTTCCCTTACCATTATTGAAATCTCTCCCATCCATTTGAAAATTACCTTGTTGACATACTATGGGCTTCCCCTTGTGGCTCAGCTGGTAAAAAATCCGCCTGCAATGTGGGAGACCTGGGTTCAGTCGCTGGGTTGGGATGATCCCCTGGAGAAGGGAAAGGCTACCCACTCCAGTATTCTGGCCTGGAAAATTCGATGGACTGCATAGTTCATGGAGTCGCAAAGAGCTGGGCACAACTGAGCAACTTTCACTTTCACTTTTTTGACATACTATATGAAATTGTCCCTTATTAAACTACTAAATTTTAAGTCTGGATTCCCTGGTGACTCAGATGGTAAATACTCTGCCTACAATGCCGGAGACCTGGGTTTGATCTATGGGTCGGGAAGATTCCCCTGGAGAAGGAAAGAGCAACCCACTCTAGTATGCTTGCTTGGAAAACCCCATGGATGGAGGAGCCTGGCGGGCTACAGTCCATGCGGTCACAAAGAGTCGGACATAACTGAGCAACTTCACTTTCACTTTCTTTTTCAAGTGCAGGGCTTTTATCTTTATTTTTTAGTTCAAAAGAAATCCCAAGTGCTTGGGGGTATAGTGGTTGCTCAAAAAATAATGAATAAATGGACAAAAAATAAATCTTACCTAATGACATCATGTATATTATTCTCCTATGAATCTAATTGCATCATTTAGCATTTCTTGAATTGTTGTGTGTGTGTGTATTTATAATCTGCCTCATGATCATTATTAGTGTACTTTATGATGATGTTTTTCCTATACTGTGTGAAACCATGCTCAACAGGAAAACCCAGAGATGACTGTTTTTACCAGATAGCTACATTATATACAAACAAACACATTCTGTGATGTATTTGTGGTTCATCTTTTGGGGCTATTGATGTTGTTTCTCATGCATTTGGGACACACACACACACACACATACACACACATACACATATGCATATATATATGTGCATGCATGCTATGTCACTTCAGTCGTGTCTGACTCTTCGCAACTCTATGGACTGTAGCATGCCAGACTCTTTTGTCCATGGGATGCATCAGGAAAGAATACTGCAGTGGGTTCCCATGCCCTCCTCCAAGGGATATTCATATATATATATATTTAGGCTTCCCAGGTGGTGGTAGTGATAAACAACCCGCCTGCCAATGCAGAAGACATAAGAGATGCGGGTCGGGAAGATCCCCTGGAAGAGGGCATGGCAACCCATTCCCTTATTCTTGCCTGGAGCATCCCATGGACAGAGGAGCCTGGTGAGCCAAAGTCCATGGGGTCACAAAAAGTCTAACATGACTGAAGCAGCTTAGTAGGCATGCATATATATATGGTCTGTGTGTATTTTGACTCATGCCTTTTTAATTTGAGAGGTTTTTTGTTCTTTGTCCTATTCTATGCTCAAGTTTTCTACAGATTTTTCATGTCTTTCTTTGATCATACACATAGTGGTCAAGTGTACACTCTAGAATTAGGGTACTGGCTGAAATCCCAGATCTTTCCTTTGCTGTTTACTCTTGGAAGGTGTTCAGTATCTCTGCACCTAGTTTTTATATCTGATAATTAAAGATGATAATTGAACATCTCATTGGATTTTTGTGAGGATTAAATAAGAACTCTTCTAGTGGGGTCTGGCACATAATAAATGCTAACATTTTGTGTCTCTCATATTTCTGCTAGAGTATTAACTTCTTGTTTCTTTTTAACTTCTTATCATAAAACTTATTTTTTCCTCCTCTAAAAACACTTGCACAAAGAAATTTTCTAAAAACGTTAGTCTTCAGATTATAAATGGTAGAATTCAATTTTTGCTTGATCATTTAAAGAAATGTCACTTATGCTTTTGTCATGTTATGAGTCACTGACCAAATCTCTCACTTTCACTCTCGTTCTCACTCTGTCCCAAACCGAGTCACTGTGTTTATCAGGGGTGTTTTTTTCTTTGTTGCCCATATATTATTTTATCAAAGTAATAATTTTTTTCAGGAACTGTGGCCACAGGCCAGAAATTTTACTTTCAGGTGGAGCCCTCACCATTTTAAGTTTTACAGCAGACACAAGTCTCTCAACGCTAAACATGGGCACCTTGACCACTCCCGTGGAATATCCCTCTGCGCCCTAGGAAGTTGGGGCTAAAGGCATTATTGCTTAATTATATCATCAGATTACATATTGTTTAATTGTATCATAAGATTACATTTGTTAGTATAAAGACACATCTCTGCACTGATTTGGGGATTTCTTCAATCCTCTTTTTAAGATTAAGATGATATCAACTCCTATAATTCTATGAACTCCCACATCCAAAGTGCAATATTATCAACACGTGCAAAGTTGACAAGTGTTCATTGCCTTACTAATGGACTAAATATGTTCTCTATAATGAACCAAAATGTTGGAGAATCTTCCTACATTTAGAACTAATATTTAGTACTATTCTTATGCTTAATTCTGTGAGTATGATACGAATAGCTTTGCAGTTTAAAATAATGCTATGCTGAAGCCAGTTTATGTGCTTTCAAATTTCTTATCTAGATTCTGATATACAAAGTCTAAATATATTCCTCATAAAGCAAATATCTTTTCCACTTTATTGCATATGTTATCCATCACAGTTCTTGATTGCAAATGACACTGGTTCAAGCAGATTTAAGTGCAAAAGCAGTTTTAGTACAGAATCACTCAGAGTAATGCAGAAAAAACTGGAGAATCTGTCCTGGAAAATAGAAAGGAACAAAGAAGGCTTTAAGTCACAGCTAAAGTCAAAACAAAACTTGAGAACCCTTTAGGTAAGGACATCATTTCCACTGTTTCCAAACACTTGTATTTCTGACTTCACTGTAAACAGAGTCAGCATTGGACAATGGGAGCCCTACAGGTTCTATGGCAATTACTACTTCTGGAAATTAGACATCACCTTTGTTGCTGATTCAGAGTTAATTCTCCACACTCTATTCTGTTTTTCATCAAAATAGTTCAAAGACTAGGAGTTTGGATTTAATTTGCTAAATAAGAGAGTTTGAGAAAATAAATATCTGCTCTTTCCCTGTTCTATAGTTGATGGTGAACTCTATGTAGAACCGGATTTCATGAGTGGTTAATTTCCCAATTATATGAAGTTCAGAACAGGTTACCAAAAATAATGAAGTTTGACTCAATTTCTGCTAGATAATTTGCCAATAAAATTAACGTTTAAAAACTTGGAGCAAGAAACTATATGCATCCTCACATTCATTGAAGTTATTCACAGCAGCAAGGTATGGAAAAACCTGTCCATTCATTGATAAATAGATGAAGAAAATGTGGCACTATATACAAAGAAATATTATTCAGCCATAAAAAAGGAAAAAAGCCATTTTTGACAACATGAATGAGCTTTGAGGACATAATACTAAATGAAATAATTTGGATAGAGAAGACAAATATTGTGTGATCTCACATACAGAGTACAAGTGTCAGTCTCATCAAAGCAAAGAGTCAGCTGGTGATTATCAGGGTCTGGGGCTTTGGGGAAAATGGGCAGATGATGGTCAAACGTTGCTAACTTCCATTTATAAGATGAGTTCTAAGGACTTAATGTACAATATGGTGACTATAATTAACAAAATTATATTGTATTTTTGAAATTTGAAAGAGTGGATGTTCTCACCACACATATACACATAAATGGTAATTATGTGAGATAATAGATATATTAACTTATCAATAATGTTACCAAATGTCAGCTTGTGTGCCTGACACACAGGGAGGCCAAACAAACTGAAATGTTGGAGTCTGGAGCAGAGAAAGATTATTGAAGTATCGTGCAAGGATGTAGGTGGCTTGTGCCCCCCAAAACCTGAACTTTCTGAAGGGTTTCAGCCAGGTACTTTTAAAGGCAAGGTGAGGGAGGGGCGTGGTTAGTTGTTATAAACTTCTTGATGTCAGAATCCTTTGTTCTTGCAGTTATCAGGTAGATCAAGTAAGGATGTCCCTGTAAACTTCCAATGAGACAAATACTGTTCTCTGTATTTGATCAGAGATCAAGATCAGAACCTTGAGAATAGGCTATCATGTATCTCTCAGGCTGTAAGGAACATTCTTTTATGAAAGATGCAGATCTAGCATGATTACGCACAGGCAACAGAGCACAAAGGCTAAAGTAAAAGGAAAGGGTCTAATATGGGGTCAGACTTGTTATTCCCTATCACAATAATATTTTATTATGATTACCATAATAATCTTATTATGATAATCACTTCACAATGTATTCATATATCAAATCATCACACTGTATAATTTAAAATTACACATTAATATATGTCAATTATATTTCAATGAAGCTGAGGAAAAAACCCTTAGAGCAGTATTTTTTAATCTGGCTATAAAATAATATATTTACATTATTAAATATTCAAGTACCTGCACTTAGAGAAAACTACTGCTGACATTTTGATAAAGATGGTTTGAATATTTCTCTATGTGTTCAGGCAATATATAATCTTTATTACTAACCTGGCATCAGTTTCTCATAATACAGAGTCCTTTTTGATGTATGAAATTACCCCTTCCCCATGCAGTTATGTGCCATAAGAGAGACTGACACAACACTCAGCTTTATTTTGGGGTATGAATGATATGAAGTGACCCAATCTACATTTCCAGGGAATAGTCCAGGAAGGACATATACAATTTTTTTTTTTTTACAGTCTGCTTAAGATTCTAAGAAAATTTCTCTTTGATTTTAAGAGTGTGAGCTATTGTAAAACATTATAGACAGACAGAAGAAAGATGAATGTAGCACTGATTGCAGTTGGCAGCCATTCTACAATCAAAACAGAAAAAGCTCTAAAATGAAGTTGACAAGAAGGGAAAATAAAATCACTAGAAAAATCTGAGCCCATGAAAATGTTTTTTTATTTTTTAATATAAATTTATTTATTTTAATTGGAGGCTAATTACTTTACAATATTGTATTGGTTTTGCCATACATCAACATGAATCCGCCACAGGCATACATGTGTTCCCCATGAAAATATTTTAAACTGCTGGATCTAATGAAAGTTGAAACTTTGTTACTCCATTGTATGTTATCAAATATATTACCTGTAGTGTAATTTAATTTTGGTTAGATTTTCTACTGTTTGTGGCTCAAAGAGCTTTAAATAGAGCCAAACAAAATAAACAGTCATACAATACAAATGTTCACAACATTTAAACCTTTTAAGCTACTCTCCCCCATCTCAAAATATATATATTAACTAATAGATTGATTTAAAAACTCATAGTTCCACCTTTTATGAATTTTAGTAATGCATAGTATAGATGTATGTTATTTTATTTCAGCATGTCCTTATTGATGAATGTCTAAAATACTTTGTTTTATTTTGTTTTATTACTATAATTAACACTGTAGTGGCAAAATCTAGGCATGCCTCTTTGTGCATAATCGCTATCATTACATTAACTGTAGAGTGCATATGTGCTCACTTCAGTAGTGTCTGACTCTTTGTGACCCAGTGTAGCCAGCCAGGCTCCTCTATCCATGGATTCTTCAGACAAGAATACTGGAGTGGGTTGCCATACACTCCTCCAGGAGATCTTTCCAATCCAGAAATAGAACCCGTTCTCTTATGTCCTCTGCATTGGCAGCTAGGTTCTTTACCAGTAACACCACCTGGGAAGTCTATTAACTATAGAGTGATTGCTAAATGTATTACATGTACATCAACCAATATACATATTTTCAATGTTAAAATTGATAGCAATATTTGCTCCAGAAGTTTACAATGACTCATATTCATATATTTGTAAAAATATTTATTTATCTATATGCTTATCAGATTTGGGACTGAAAAGTTTGTTAAGCATTTCAATCCAAGTAGATAAAAATATTATATTATTATTTCAGTTTTTAATTATTTCCTTGCTTGTACAAGCCTATGTGATTTTTTACATTTGGTTATCATCATTACTTCTTTTATAAAATGCTTGTATATGACTTTACCTATATACTCTTTGGGTTGTTCATCTTGTTTCTTGTTGCTCTGTAGGTGATAAATGTATATTTGTTATTTTAACATTTGTTTCAGGACTTGAAAACATTTTCTTTTATATATAAGTGTGTTTATTGCAACTTTATATATACTAATTTTGATATAGCCAAATCTATTTATCTTTCTTTTATGGTTTTTAGTTACTCTCTTGCTTAATTTATTAAACTTTCTTCCTCTAAATTGTGATTCTCAACTGGTTCAGTCTCAGATGGATTGAAAATGTTCTATTATTTCAATGCAAATCTAAAGAACACTAAAAAAATAAATGTTAATTACCAAACTTAAACAGGATATATTGTTAATTGTGTTTTATGGGGTTTTAAGTGAACTGTCAATGGAGTAATAGCTCATGTTTATAAAATCATGATTAATTCATGCCATAATTACGAAAACAGTGCTCATCTTGGCTTTTGATTTGTAATTCTTTAGTACAGTGTTAATCCATTTTAAAGTATATAAATTTTATTGTAGGAAAATATGGAGTAAATTTATAACTGTGGAAAATAAGAGCATTCATATATACTGAACATAAAATATGTTCAAAGTAAATAATTATCAGTTACAAATTAGAATAACATAGTAGCATCTTTGCTTTTGTTTGAAGGTCTTAGATGCATATTCTATTTCTTTATGGCCTTAACATAATTCTTACTATTGCATATATTTCTGTCTCTTAAGGAAATATTTGCCACAAGTTTATATAATTAATATCACAATCTTGACAGTCATAAAGTGTATTAATAAAAAAGACTTGTGAGCTCTCAATTATCACTTGTAGTTACATGATATTTTCTTGTAATAAAAGAATACAAAAGAATACATTATTCAAGGTTATTTAAATTTATTTTAATAATCATTTGATCTCTTCTTAAATACATGCTTATCTCCAGTGTATGTTTAATAATTATCTGTTAAATAAGTGAAAGTGAGTCATCTAGGTAACATATGAAATGAAAATAAGACATTAATCCAATAAATTTACTCTAAGCAATGAGAGCTATTTTAAACACTAATTATGTGGAATCACTGGGGCAATAACCCCAATGTGAATGAGATATCTCTAAAATATGCTAGTTATTGTCCTAATTTCAAGATCTCCTCTATTATAGGTTTTCCAAAGCTTTATTATATATGCATACACACACTACAATATTATACAGTTTTTTTGGTCTTTTTTTGCCTTTGGTTCACTTATTTTTTTTTTTTAGAGGACACAGTACTGATACCTCTTCTACTTGTATCTTTTGTTCTCTCATGCTCTATTCTCTACTTATCCTATTATTATTGTCATACTGATGGCATCATTTCCAATTTAATTTTCTACTAATTCCAAATTCTCCTTACACAATGGCAACTGTCTATGTATTCCACATTCTTACTATCTTTTATGTGCTGAACATTGTTTTATTTTCATGAGATCAAAGCATAAAAATGGAACTTGAGTTTCAGCTATGACATGTAAACAGCTTAAAAGTCCTGTGGGCTCAAGGTAAAAGCTAAATAAACTGAAAAATCAATGTTTTTCTTAGACTTATCAGAAAATTGAGATTGTAAGCTATATCACTACCTTAAAATCTGGAGAGACAGGCTACTATAGAGAAACACAGCTAACCAGAAAGAGAAGCTACCAGAGCCATAAACTGTAGAACACGTAAATAATAATTTTGATGAATTACTGGAGGCCAAGCTTGGACTCCTGAGAGTGAAAAACCCCTAAAGTGATGCAGTCTTGGAGGGGGATCTCACATTTTGGGAGGATTTTGCTCCAGGAACCCAGAAAGAAGTTCCTCACATTGAACAGTTAAGAAAACGTCCCTCCTGATTGGCAAGGGGTAAAGTAACCATTGTGTAATATACCAAGTGTTTACTCTGTATAAATCCTTCTCTCCAGTGAAAATACTCGACCAGAGAGCCTTGTTCTACATAGGCAGGGGTGTAATTACCTAACACAAACGTTGACTAACCTTTCAAACTCACATAAGTGGGAGAGAAAAAAAAGATAAACACTTGTGTAGGTCACAGTCAAGCTACACAGGCCTACTAAAGGATTGATATTTAATCAAAAGATGATAGAAAAATTACCTTCTCAATTCCTTACCACTGCTTGAGCAAGGCTTCAAAATAATAACAGGGAATTATCTCTGGAAATGATGCAAAACATATGCAATCTTTAGGAAAATGTTTTCAGGGAAACACAAAGTCAAGTTTAATTATTAACAGATATTTAACCCTTGTTCATGTACTCCAATTAGCCTAGGAAATGGGATTTTTTGGGGGGCATAAAAATGCATTTATATTCTTGAAGACATTATCTGAAGCTTTGAAGTCAAAACTAGGAGATTCTTCCATCATAGTAACATACTAGTCTGTGATTTTAGCCACTTAAGAATTTGCAGCTTTGTTTGATGAACTATACATTTTCCCACAGTTACAAAAGTACATTAAAATATATATATATATATATAGTGTATGTCTGTGTATAAAATAGAACAGGGAACAATGATAAAATTAGGTTTTTAGGGTTTATGAGATACAAATTAGGGAAAAAAAAAACAAGACAAAGCTTTCAGACTATAAACTAAAATTTAAAACTGCTCTTCTAATAAATGAGATATAAAAATCAAGAATACATGTATTAATATAATACATGCTTTAAGATTTATGCAGATCTTATACTGTGCATAAAATTATATAAAGTAGTTTTATTATTTTTAACAATAAAAATATTACTTTTTTGCTTTGAATTATATATGCTACCCTTTTGCCTTCTGAATATATCCCATTTTGAACTAATATATAGTTGTAAATAATAAATTTCATGGTAGAAAATTCCTAGGGATTTCAGAAGATGATAAAGCCCCAAATATTTTAATCAGTTAATTCATCCCTCAACTTATTCCTTTACTAGAATGTTATTACTTTTGTAACAAAAATCTGTATTTGAGGCATGATCATGTAAATAGGCACTGCACACACACTGAATGAAATATCCCTGTGCTTGTACCTAGAGACTCAGAAGAATCTTTGTGTAACTCAAGTTTATTATTTATAGGAATCAACTCTAGTTACCCTAGTAGCAATGAATTTAAAACATAGCTCAAATATTTTTACAACTCAAATAATGGTTGACATATGAGCAGGAATCCAATATGGCCAGATAGGCTGATTCACACTAAATCATACTAAAATAAGTGTCAGGTTGGAATGCCATCATCACTGCAGCCAATGACCAAGGCCCACTGTTGGCATTACTTCCACTGAACCTGTATGCTATCATCACTATTTCTGGTCCTGTTGGCACAGCTGCTACTGGGCATTGGGATCTCCTGATGATTAAATGAGCGTTAAGTCCCAAATTATTTGCATCAGTCTTTACAAACTGAATTCAGAAAGATAAGATTATGTATGACTCAACACTGTGCCTCCATCTCTCACTCCACATCTAGTCTTCTGGAAAATCTGTTGTCTTTTAAGATAAATGCATCATATGGCCACATTTCACTATGTCCACTATATCGCAATCCAAGTATGCAGTGATCTTTTTGTCTGCATACATGAGTGCTAAGTCCCTTCAGTTGTGTCCGACTCTTTGCGACTCTATGGACGATAGCTGGCCAGGCTCCTCTGTCCATGATATTCTCTAGGTAAAAATACTGGAGTGGGTTGCCATACCCTCCTCCAGGGGATTTTCAGTGGAACCAGGGATCTAGCCTACAACTGTTATGTCTCCTGCATTGGCAGAAGAATGACATGGTTTGATTCATGATTTGAAAAGATCACACTGGATACACCCTTCCTAGGTGGCAGCAACCCTTCCTAGTGGCTTCCTAGGAAGCCAGATTACAGTATATTTCTTAAATGCCTGTTTTCACACTGCTCTGTCCTCAAGGGTGTATCCAGTGTGATCTTTTTAAATCATAAATCAAACCATGTCATTCTTCTGCTCAGAATTCTCCAGTGTCTTGCTATTTCACTCAGAAGAAACTCCAAATAAGCAAAACTCATTGAATGGCTAGATGCAAACACTTGAGAAACTGGACTTCCTGTTAATTTCTCACCTTGATTCAGTCCTCCTGGCCCTCATTGATCCTGCATAAAGGCAGATGTGCTCCATCTTAAGCCTCTCACCTGCTAGTTCATCTGCAGAAAGGCTCTTCTTCAGATACCCACATGACTAACTCCCTTTTCTTTCTCAAGTCGCTACTGACTTCCCATTTCCAAACACAGTTTGCCCTCTCTCCCTGGCATTCCCAATCCACTCAACCCAACTCTATTTTATCCCAAGGAAAACTTCAATTATCAATTTACTCTTTTATATGATTTTTCTATCATTTGTCCCCTCTCATTCTTTTCATTTTCACTTAAAAAATATATATATATATTTATAAATATATATATTATCTTAAATTTATTTATTTAATTGGATAATTGCTTTACAATATTATGTTAGTTTCTGCCATACATCAATATGAATTAACAAAGGTTATATACATATATTTATTCCACACCCTCTTGAACCTCCCTCCTACCCCTCTAGGTTGTCACAGAGCACCAGGGGTTTGTTTCCTGTGTCATAAGGCAAATTCCCATTGGCTACAGAAAAATAACCTATGTTAGGGTAGGTGTTGGGTAAGAGGGAGGGATAAATAAGCAGATTATAGATGATTTTTAGGTCAGTGAAACTCTTCTGTATAATATAATGGTGAATCCATGTCATTATGTATTTATCAAAATCAGTGGAAAATGCAGCACTAAGATAAACCCTGATGTATGGAGTTTAGGTGACACTGATCTGTCAATATGGGTCCATCAAGTGTAATGAATGTGCCACCCTGATGTGGGATTGCTACTGGCAGAAACTGGGTGTGGGGGCAAGTGGGTATATGGTAGCTCTCTCTACTTCCTGCCTAATTTTCCTTTGAACTGGAAGCTATACTAAAAATTGTCTATTAGAAAAACCCCTTAAATTAGAAAAAATAATTATAACTGTAAATAGATTAGTATCCAGAATACATCAAGTTTAAATTTACATAAGTGTAAATTTAAAAATTAGGACAAGATATAAGAAATTTCCAAGCAAGAAAATATGAATGGATATAAAAATATGCTGTACTGAAAGAGGAAAATGTGAATCAAAATCATGTCCTCTAAAATGAATTTTTGTATAATTCACGTACATTGAAAATAACATTCTTGATAATTATAGTCATTAATTGAAAATATATGGAACATTGGGACCTAGTTTATAATTCTGGTGATGTTTAAAATGACACATCTGTTTGATATAACAATGTGATAGTGTCTGAAGTGTTACTTTATAGCCTGTCTTTAAAGTCTTTGAAGTAATGTTTCCTAAATATTTAACACCAAGAAATCTATTTCAAATAAACTGGTGCTAATTGAAATAGAAGGCAAATCTTCACATGGAAGATTTATAGTATCAAATGTTGACACCAGTTAAATGAAACTGCACTTTCCTAAGAGGACAGCTGGCATCTTCCTGCCATGGGCATCAGAAGGACCGTTGATTGGTTACAGTTTCTGTGGCCCATTTAAGTGTAAAATACTGAAACGGTGCTGTTGCCCCAGAGTTGAGGATTTGCTACCTGGGTCCTATGGAAGTCGGAGAAGACAATGGCGACCCACTCCGGTACTCTTGCCTGGAAAGTCCCATTGACAAAGGAGCTTGGTAGGCTGTAGTCCATTGGGTCATGGAGAGTTGGACATGACTGAGCGACTTCACCTTTCACTTTCATGCATTGGAGAAGGAAATGGCAACCCACTCCCGTGTTTTTGCCTGGAGAATCCCAGGGATGGGGTAACCTGGTGGGCTGCCATCTATGGGGTCACACAGAGTCAGACATGACTGAAGCTACTTAGCGGCAGCAGCAGAAACCTATGGAAGTATTAAGTAGAAGTAAGTTTCTGCAGTAAGAATCACTTTAGTAATAGTCTTCTGGTCTTTAGACTTTCACATTCTGTAATGCTTACCTGTAAGAATGAATATGGCGTTGCCAATCCAACCTGATGTCATTGTTACCCTGAATTTCCTGCATTTATGGTTCCACTTTGGGTTGCACTGGCAACTGGCACATGCTGAGCCAGAACAATGGACTTTCAAGACAATTCTGACTTCTATGGTGTCCACACACATGCATTTAAATGCACTTGCAACTGGTTAATTACCATGAAGTATAACTTCCACTTAATAAGTGTATCAGCCTCTAAAAAAAATAAAAATTCCTTGAAGTATCTTTGCTTTTTTCTCTCCCTAGGCCTAGTTATCTTAAATAATGTTTCCTGGCCTCACTGAGAAAGGCTAAGAGGAAAAACCAAAGTTCATATTTCAGAGATTAGGAGAGTCTCACAGGTATATCTAATCTTTTCATTCAATGAGTTCAAATTCATATATTTCTGGGAAATGTGTTTGGCACTGTGACTCAAATCTGTTTACAGGATCTTGTTTTACATAGTTAAACACATCATTATATATATATTTGCACACACACACACACACATATATATGCACACACACATATGTATATATGCAGAAATATATACACACATGGGCTTCCCTGGTGGCTAAGATGGTAAAGAATCTGCCTGCAATGCAGGAGACCCAGGTTTAGTCCCTGGCTTGAGAAGATCACCTGGAGAAGGGAATGGCAACACACTCCAATATTCTTGTCTGGAGAATTCCATGGACAGAGGATTCTGGCAGGCAGTCCATAGGGTCACAAAGAGTTGGAAAAAATTGAGCAATTAACACACACACACACACACACACACATATATATATATATGTAAAATAAAGATACAAATGTATTTTTCAATTATCCAATCAAAAATAATGTGTAGTTAAAATAAAGATGACTTTTGGGAGGCTTCCCTGTATTTCAGTCCTCAGGGTCATGAACAATAAGAATGAACCTACAAGATTCTTTAAGGCAGACCATTTTGGTGACTATACTAACTCTGAAATCTATTTTGACGACCATACCCACTCTGGAGCTTTGTGTCACTCTTTGATCTTTACCTCCTTGGGGTCATTTCACTCTCTAGTTGTAGTTGAATTCAATCCATTTCAACCACAGAAAATTCTACTAGCATCTACGTGTGTGTGTGTGTGTATGTGTGTGTGTGTGTGCACGCACGTGTTAGTCATTCAGCCATGTCTGACTCTTTGTGACCTCATGGACTATATAGCTCACCAGGCTCCTCTGTCCATGGAATTTTCCAGGCAAGAATACTGGAGTGGGTAGCCATTCCCTTCTCCAGGGGATCTTCCTGACCCAGAGATCAAACCCAGG
Organism: Capra hircus; assembly: GCF_001704415.2. Lineage (NCBI taxonomy): Eukaryota > Metazoa > Chordata > Mammalia > Artiodactyla > Bovidae > Capra > Capra hircus. The sequence goes on from NC_030808.1 coordinate 103,849,585, forward strand.
TCTCCTGCATTGCAGGAGGGTTCTTTACCATCTGAGCCGCCAGGGCAGCCCCACTAACATCTATAGTCCATACAAAATTGCCACAAAATTGCTTGTCAAAGATGGTGACACCCCTCCCCAAAGTATATCCTTTGTCCTTGGTGGAAACAATGTTTTCTGGGTCCTGTCAGGGGATCTTGAAGGATGTGGATGGTCCATGCCAAATTCACTGCAGCAATTTTATTTATATCAAAATTGTTTTAATTTACTCGTCAACATAGTACTTGGATTTGCTGGCATTGTCATTCATCATCAGCAATCAGTGTACCTGATCAGTTATGTGGCCCACTTACAGCTGTAATGCTACCAGAGTGAATCTAGCAACTCTAGCATATACATTGATATTAATTCAGTCAATCTGAATTAATTATGCACTCAGAATACCTATCTACAGTCCCCAGTATTTCTGTAATATAAATACTAATCTAAATTGTGAAAATGAAACACTGAAAATATTTTGATATAATGCCTTTTTTCAAGGTTGTCTTTAATTGAAAATCCCCATGGGATTTTAAACTGTTACCTAATTCAATGTTTCTCAATATTGGCTAAATTTCAAAATCACCTGGGGAGATTGAAGATTCTTAATGTCCAAGTCATTCCCAAACCAATTGCATTAGTATTCCTGGAGAGGAATTCTGGCATCAGGACTTTTGAAAGCTCCCTGTACAATTTCACTGCATAGAGAAGGTTGAGAAATACTGCTTTTGTCATCGAACAAAAGGTGGGTCCCCATGCTCACACACAGTAAAGCAAATCTACTGACTCTAGGCTGTGATGAAGGAAAATGCAGCATTTAAAACATGGTGCCAAGCAAGAAGTCTGAGTAGCTAGTGCTTAAAAGGTCTGAACTCCCTGAAGGCTTTCAGGGAAAGAGTCTTAAAGATAGGATAAGGGAGGTGGGTTTGTGTGGTGCATGATCAGCTCAGGGACGCTCTTCTGATTGACTGGTGGTGAGGTAATTGGGAGTCAGCATCGTTAGCCTTCTAGATCTAACTGGTCTGGGGTCTACATTGCTTGTGCCAGCATACAGTTAACTTCTTCCACCTGGTGGGAGTTTCGGTATCTGCAAAACGCTCAAAGGATGTGGCTCAGAATACTGTCTACAGCCCTTGAGGAGATCTATGATTCTATCTAATGGCTAAACCATTATTATTTTGTCTTGTTTGATTATATTGCCTTTGACTGCTTGACTTGACTTTCTGTATTTTCTCATTGTCTTCTTAAATTTACACTTTGGAACTCAGGGAGAGCCTAGGAGGCTGAAGTTTTTCTACATATAGGAGGAAAGCAGAGGACATGAGGGAGAGAGGCCTGTTCTGGGAAGACTCCATAGGGTCCTGCTCGGTTACACTTATAGAAGACAGTGGTAAATACACAATACAGAGGCTGAATGTTGGCCATACAAAAGATATGTCCAAGTTCTGATCTCCAGAACATATGTCTATTAATTACCTTATATGATGAAAAGACTGAATATTGTCTTATATGGCAAAAGAAGTGATTAACAATCTTAAGAGGCTTTTCCTAAATTATCTGGGTGGGTCCCAAAAGGAATCACCTGTATCTGTGTAAAAGCAAGGAGGAGGGAGTTTAGGGACAGACACAGAGAAGAGGATATTTACAAAGGAGAAGATGCAGTGAAGACGGAGGCAGAGATTGGAGCGATGCAGCTACAAGCCTAGAATGGCTGGCTGCCACTAAAAGCTAAGTAGAAGCATCCAGTGGATCCTTCCTCACAACCCTTGAAGGGAGTATGGCTTCACCAACACCTTGATTTCAGACTCCTGGCTTCCAGAACTATAAGAGAATAAATTTGTTATTTTTTTAAGCTGCCAAATTTGTGGCTATTTGGTAAGTGTCCATACAAAAACTAATACAAGGAGGAATAAAAAACAAATGTATTTTTCAAGGAAATGTCCACATATTTAAGGCAGAGCGGATATAGTCTTAGATAATGGCTAACAGGAAACACACATAGCACATACCTGGTACCTGGTACTGTCCTGTGCATTTGCTGTGAAGAGGAACAAAGGTAGTAGAACATACATACTCACTCTGATCCTTGAACAACTTAGAGGTTAGGGGTACCAACTCTCTGTGCAGTCAAAAATCTGTATAACTTGTCAGTCGACCATCTATATTCGAGGTTCTGCATCTGGGGATCTAACCAGCTGTGAATCATGTAGTACTGAGTATGTATTTATTGAAAAAAAATCTAAATAAAAGTGGGCCCACACAGTCCAAACCTGTGTTGTCCAAGGTTCGACTGTATGTATAAGTGTAGAGACAGAGACAGCAGAATGAGCATGTCCCCATCCTTTTAGCATCGAGATATATTCCGACATATGAACAGCTGAACCGCAGGGGGTCCTCCAGAAGGCAAACCCTAAGCATGGCAAAGGAACTAAGAACATACAGCCCATCATGTAACAGTGCATACTTCCTGGTTCAGGAAATAATCTTTCATAGCTTGAGGAACTCAAGTAGAGAGTTTGCAAATCAAATGTTGATGCTATCAGTCAGTGGCCCTGTTGAACTAGCTTTTTGCTAAATGATCAAAATAAGGGAAAGAATAAGTCTCCTCAGGCCATCAGAGTTTCTGTGGCACTTTGTATATTTGAAATTGATTTAATTCTTTCAACAACCATATTTTATAGGCACTATCTTCATTTGCACATTAGGAAATTAGTCTCAGAGTACTTGCTCAATTAAAATGCCAATGGAAAAGTTGAGATTTGAGCACAGTAGGCTGGCTCTCCTACCTGTGCTTCTGCCCACATAGCTGCGTCTTAGTGAGTGAGACTCTGGGGTTTCAGTGTGTCACACTTAGTAAGTCAGGGTCACTTTCCTGGACAGGTGACCCATTCAGTTACACAGGACTCTGAACTTAAAATAGTCCTGTGATAGGCTTAATTCATCTTGAAATCGTAATTTTAAACAAATATAGCCCTTAAACAATGGGCTATACATTTTGCAATGGGTTCTCCAAATTACATAACCAGGCTTGCTCTAAGTTTTGGAATTCTCCTGAATAGTTTAATTCTATTATTGGGTTTCTATTCCTTACTTTACAGAGTGCTTATGTGCACATGACATTAAAAACTATATTTCAGAGTTTCTAAATGCATACTTTAACATCATTTTTGAATACTGCTGATTTTTGGATGTGCCTTTCAAAAAAATGGCATCATATAGTCCTTGTTCTGGTGGCAGTTCTGAGTAGCTGTGACCTACACTTGTGCAAAGATAATCATTGCTATCCACATTACCATTAAATCAAGTTAGCTACATTAACAACACATGTTGTGTTTAATTATCACTCAAAATGTCTTCAAAAAGATTGTCACACTTCTTAGAAAACTCTGTGAATCATCATTAGACACTCTGTTAAAGAGCAAATTTTAGTTTATTTGACCTCATTGCAATAAGAGAAAACACCACCTTGATAGTCTTAGAATTAACTTAGTAGGATGAAATCAGAAGTGGGATCTTCTGATTTGGAGGATCAAGTATTTGGAGGACTCTGAGCTCAAGTGGTCTAAGGTGGCTCTTTTAAGGTGGAGAACCAAAAGGCCTAAGCCAAAATATGTGAGCCTTTGTCCCATTCCTTTACTGTTTGGGAATTTCCTGAAGCAACATGCACAAGTCATTCATGGGTTGACAAATTTATCTTTCCTGAAACAAGTTAATATCATGGGCTACAGGTTTTGTTTTCAAAACTAAAGTTTACTGTGTTCACAGGAAATGTACAGTTTATACTAATGGGAGTAATAATACAATTCCACATTTTGTTACAGAGCAAAAGGCACCACAAAAAGGAAACATCCCACATGCACAAAAAGCTGTGCAAAATTTTGGCACCAAGTTGAGAAGAGCATAGCCTATCAAACTATATGCAATGTAACTGGAGGCAGAAGAAATTGCCAATTTCTTTAGAAGAGGAATTTTTTTAAAAAACAAGTTAGTAAGTAGGTTTTCTGTTTCAGGCCAATCCTGTGTTTAACTTTTGACAGCTTGCCAGGAAATTTGCATTTTGGAGAGAGCTGTTTAATTTCCATGTGCTTCAACTCAGTGAATGAAGAAGAATTGGTTTTATTTAGAATGGACCAGCAGAAAAATTTGGCAGGTGTCAGAAACTTGGAAGAATACCCCAGAAGCTATAACAAAACTTTTGTAAAAAAGAAGTGCTGTACTGTCAACAGTATTGGGGACACAATGATAAAATTGCATGGGAAAACCAATATATCAAGGACTCCAAATTGAAAAGAAATTTAAAAATTCAGACATTGAATTTAAGACCACTTTGGTTATACCTTAGCTAGTTTATTCCATAAGCATTTCCTTTATTGATTATGTGTTACTTACTCAGTCCTATAGGACTCTACAACCCTATGGACCATAGCCCACCAAGCTCCTCTGTCCGTGGAATTCTCCAGGCAAGAATAATGGAGTGGGTTGCCATTTCCTTCTCCAGAGGATCTTCCAAACCCAGGGATTCATCTCTGGTCTCCTGCATGGCAGGCAGATTCTTTACCATCGGAGTCACCAGGGAAGCCCATTTTATGGACTATAAGAGTGACCAATTCATTATAAAATAATTTACATAAAAACCTTGTCTTGGTTACTTTTGTGTTTTGTTATTCTAAATCTTACTGCAGCTTCTCACAGCAGAAGTGAGTTTGCAATGCCAGGGTCATATTGGGTTTCTCACAATGGGGCTCCAGGAACCAGCGCACATGGGAAGGAAACAAGTGCCACTCTGCAGAGGACCAGGATTTCTGGCCAGGAGGTTCTTGAAGGAAAGGGTGCCAGGGAGGATGGGTCAGGGCACCATGTTTCACCACCTTAAGAAGAAGGGCTCTCGGCGCACATTGCTGCACAGTGACCCTCCACACTCTGAACCTTGTAAGTAAAGTTATCTATGAAGGAGCAGTGGAGGCCCAGGGGCTGCAGCAGAGAACACACTTTCTCCAGGCAGCAGCAGCCATTGATGATGTGTGTAGGAAGGGCTTGGGGACACTCAGGTGCTTCCTTAGCACTAGCTGTTCACCCTATTTGGGAAAAACTCTTCACCCTTGAGGGTCCGTCTGAAGTCCCCCATGAGCCTGAAGAGTGGCGGGATGCTGATGATGTCTTACTAGGTCAAGACCAGATCTCGCTTCAGCACCTCTTGGTTTGTTGATGCAGCTGTCTGCATATGAATTCTGTTCTCTCAATTTCTTGTTTGACAGATTAATCATTATTTTTCCCCCGCCTGGAAAATCAGAGCTTCCCGGTGGTCCTCCTTCAGGTGTTTCCACAACAGTTGGTGAGTATCAGCTGGAAGCTCTGTTTTGGTACAGGAACCAAGCTCATGCATCACGTGACCTGTTTACAGCCAAGAGGCATAGCATTTTACGGAGGTCTGCAAGTCCTCAGGTCTGAGGATCTTCTGGGTAGAGCGGTGTGTCTCATGGCTCCATTGCTCGAGTAACTGCTCTTTCCGAGAGATTTCTGTCCAGGAGATCTTTCTTCTCCTGGACAGTAACCAGAGGTCTCATTCCTGGGCTTCCAAAGGAGTTGAGGTCAGTAATCTGTTTCTTTTTTTTCATAGGGTTGCCAAAAATAATGCCATATTACTTTAATAGTTACTAGCATGTTCAGTTTGATTAATCAGGGCAGTGATTCAGAAAAAAACAGGATCAAACTTTATCTACTTTCTTTTTGCCAAGGCTATCAGAGATAAGATATTCTTTAACAAGGTCATAGAATGTTCCTGTGTTGCTAAATAAACTTTTCAGTTCAGTTCAGTTCAGTCACTCAACCCTGTCCAACTCTTTGTGACCCCATGGACTGCAGCACCCCAGGCCTCCCTGTCCATCACCAACTTCCAGAGTTCACTCAAACTCATGTCCATTGAGTCAGTGATCCCATCCTACCGTCTCATTCTCTGTCACCCCTTTCTCCTCCCGCCTTCAATCTTTCCCAGTATCAGGGTCTTTTCTAATGAGTCAGTTCTTTGCATCAGGTGGACAAAGTATTGGAGTTTCAGCTTCAACATGAGTTCTCCCAATGAATATTCAGGACTGATTTCCTTTATGATGGACTGGTTGGATCTCCTTGCAGCCCAAGGGACTCTCAAGAGTATTCTCCAACACCACAGTTCAAAAGCACTCCACACTCAGCTTTCTTTATAGTCCATCTCTCACATCCATAAATGACAACTGGTAAAAACATAGCTTTGACTTAGATGGACCTTTGTTGGCAAAGTAATGCCTCTGCTTTTTAATAAGCTGTCTAGATTGGTCATAACTTTTCCTCCAAGGAGTAAGTGTCTTTTAATTTCATGGCTGCAATCACTGTATGCAGTGATCTTGGAGCCCCCAAAATTAAGATCTGTCACTGTTTCCACTCTTTCCCCATCTATTTGCCGTGAAGTGATGGGACCAGATGCCATGATCTTATTTTTCTGAATGTGGAGCTCTAAGCCAACTTTTCCATTTTCCTCTTTCACTTTCATCAAGAGACTCTTCAGTTCCTCTTCACTTTCTGCCATAATTGTGGTGTCATCTGCAAATCTAAGGTTGTTAATGTTTCTCCTGGCAATCTTGATTCCTGTTTGTGCTTCACCCAGTCCAGCATTTCTTATGATGTACTCTGCATATAAGTTAAGTAAGCAGGGTGACAATATACAGCCTTGATGTACTCCTTTTCCTATTTGGAACCAGTCTGTTGTTCCATATCCAGTTGTAACTGTTGTTTCTTGACCTGAATACAGATTACTCAGGAGGCAGGTCAAGTGGTCTGGTATTCCCATTTCTTGAAAAATTTTCCACAGTATATTGTGGTCCACACAGTCAAAGGCTTTGGCATAATCAATAAAGCAGAAGTAGATGTTTTTTCTGGAACTGTCTTGCTTTTTCAATGATCCAAAGGATGTTGGCAGTTTGATCTCTGATTTCTCTGCATTTTCTAAATACAGGTTGAACATCTGGAAGTTTATGGTTCATGTATTTTTAAAACCTGGCTTGGAAAATTTTGAGCATTACTTTGCTAGCGTGTGAGATGAGTGCAATTGTGTGGTAGTTTGAGCATTCTTTGGCATTGTCCTTCTTTGGGAATGGAATGAAAACTGACCTTTTCCAGTCCTGTGGCCACTGCTGAGTTTTCCAAATTTGCTGGCATAAAGAGTGAAGCACTTTCACAGCATCATCTTTTAAGATTTGAAATATCTCAACTGGAATTCCATCACCTCCTCTAGCTTTGTTGGTAGTGATGCTTCCTAAGGCCCACCTGACTTCACATTCCAGGATGTCTGGCTCTAGGTGAGTGATCACACCATCGTGGTTATCTGGGTGGTGAAGATCTTTTCTGTATAGTTCTTCTGTGTATTCTTGCCACCTCTTCTTAATATCTTCTGCTTTTGTTAGGTTCATATCATTTCTGTCCTTTATTGTGGCCATCTTTGCATGAAAATTTCCCTTGGTATCTCTAATTTTCTTGAAGAGATCTGTAGTCTTTCCCATTCTATTTTTTTCTCTCTTTTTTTTTTTTCATACTGATCACTGTGGAAGGCTTTCTTATCTCTCTTTGCTATTCTTTGAAACTCTTCATTTAAATGGGTATGTCTTCCCTTTTCTCCTTTGCCTTTCACTCCTCTTCTTTTCATAGAGAAAAGCTGTTTGTAAGGCCACTTCAGACAACCAGTTTGCCTTTTTTGCATTTATTTTTCTTGGGATGGTCTTGGTCACTGCCTCTTATACAATGTCATGAACCTCTGTCCATAGTTCTTCAGGCACTCTGTCTGTCAGATCTAATCCCTTGAATCTACTTGTCACTTCCACTGTATAGTCTTGGGGGATCTGATTTAGGTCATACCTGAATGGCCTAGTGGCTTTCCTTACTTTCTTCAATTTAAGTCTGAATTTGGCAATAAGGAGTTTATGATCTGAGCCACAGTCAGCTCCGGGTCATTTTTGCTGACTGTATAGAGCTTCTGCATCTTTGGATACAAAGAATATAATCAATTTGATTTTATTATTGCCCATTTGGTGATGTCCATGTGTAAAATTTTTGTAAGGTATTTTCTTCCTCTGTACTTTCTATGTCATTAGTGACAGCCATTCATACTGCAGTTATTAAATTTATTGTGTCCTTTTCTCTATTTTAGGGTGTAGCCAACTAAAACCCTAATGGCTCCAATGAGCACCTCATTTTAATAAATCCTCTGTATCAATTTAGTTATCTCTTTTGTTAATATGTGTCTTGGAATGCTGGATTCTAATACTAAAACTCTATTTTTACTGCATTCCATCTGAATTAAGAAAAATACCCAATCTCCCTCTGATGGCCACCTAATGTGAAGAACTGACTCATTTGAAAAGACTCTGATGCTGGGAAACACTAAAGCATGAGGAGAAGGGAATGACAGAGGATGAGATAGCTGGATGGCATCAGCAACTCAATGGACATGAGTTTGAGTAAACTCTGGGAGTTGGTTATGGACAGGGAGGCCTGGCGTGCTGTGGTCCATGGGATCACAAGAAGTCGGACATGACTGAGCGACTGAAATGAACTGAACTGAACTGAACCCAATCTCCAGGTTGTTCCTACTTCCTGGGAATCTCTTTCTAGAAACCTGCACCCTGTCCCTGTTTGCAGTATGTTTCAGTCAGAGATTGTGACAGAAAGTGAGGTGTCCAGCTGCTTGCCCTGTGAAGACAATAAAGAGATAAAGTTGGTAGAAAGGAAAAGTTTTCTTTATTTCAGATTCTGGGGATCAGAGATGGTGGAAAAGAGCAGAAGTCTATTGCCCAAAGGCTGACTTTCCCTAACAATCAGTGGGCAAGGACTTTTATAGGTGAAATGAGAGGGCTCCACGTAGAAACAGCACAGTCAGCTCTCTTGTTTTGAAATTGGTCACACAGTATTCTGATCAACATCATCTTGATTGTTTTAAATACAGTTAGTGTTTAGATCCAGGGTCAGTTTGTTCCCATTTTTTTTGAGACCAGTTCTAGGAATTATGGCAACTTATATCTGGTCATTATGTACCTAACTTCTTCCATCTAGTGGGGGTTTTAGTATTTATAAGATATGGATCAAAGTATCAAAGGATATGGCCCGTAATATTATCTATAGTCCTTGAGGAGAAACTTGAGGTGTTTGACTTTGCTTAATGACTAAACTATTATTTGGTTTCCTTTGACTGTTTTCCATTGTTTTTGCATTTTCTCACTTCTCTGATTTATTCTTTAGCTAACCTTTTACCACAGAGAAGAGGCAGGCCCAGAACTGGGGGTGCGGGGTGGATTGGGGGTGGGTGGGAGGGAGGAGGATCACAGGGTTTTGCTCTGTTTCAAGATAGTGGTTGAATATATCAGAGATCAACTATGGTTAATTACTCAGAACACAAACTTACTAGAAATGCATTGTTGAGGAAACAGGATTGTTCTGTGTGCCATTATTATCTGAATTCAAAGACTCACGTTGTATATAAATGCGTATGTCTTGGTACAATCCTCTGTCAGTTGTCAAAGGAGCAAAGAAGTCTAGCACCTGAACTATGTGACTTTGGGAGTAGAAGGAATGCCCCTTCTCTGTGGTATTCATGTACAAGAACTACATGTTGATATATTCTTCAAACATAGGACAGGTTTTGGAATGCCAGTATGGAGGGAGTGTTCATTGTGTCTTCAAATTCGCCTAAGAATTGTTCCAGTTATGTGTTAGGGATGAGGCAGAGGATAAAGAGTTTTCCAGGCTGTCGGAGTAAAGGAAACTGGTCAGAATCATAGTTTAGGATTCTTGTTTAAGATGGCAACTGCCAACTTTTATTTGTCCTTCTACCCAAAATCCTGCTGAAATAATAGGAAAAAATGGATAATTTTATTGGATGGAAAAAGGAGAAAGAGTGGGAGACACTGTCTTTTGTAATTTTAGAAAGCCATAATCTCACTGACCAATGAAGAGAGAGAAAGAATGTGAGAGTATGTTTGGTACAGAAAACAGGAATATATTGTGACAGAAATGCAGATGATTAAACAAAGGACTGTATAGTGAAAAGCAGAGCTAGATCTTTCACCCTTCCCACATTTTCAGGGAAATAAATCCATTCACTGGCAGCACCAGTGTTGGTCCCCAGGTTAAAATCATAAAGGGCATGATCCGCCTGGGAAAGGCCTGGGCTCTGTGCTATTGTTTTCTTGGAGAAAAGCCTAAAAACCTTTACTTGGCATTGAATGGTTTAATTTTCAAAATCACCACTTTATTGTTAGCCACTGTCATTAAACAGAATTCTCAGTCATTTCTTCCAGAAGATACCTCTAAATTTTATTTATAAATTCAAAGTATACCTAGGGGGAATTTTGAAAACCATTGACTTGACTTAAAAAGACATTTATGGAAATAAAAGTTAAAAATTTTAGTATTTTTACATCTGTATTCATCACTGACTTAAAAGGTTTTGTCTAAAGTGTGTGATGATTAAGTCTTCTTAGTTTAATAAAGAAGAGGGAGAAGCTACTTCTCCCTCTTTCCTCCTTAAGTGTGTCTTCTTGAGAGCACAAAACCTTTTGATTTAACAACACAAGGTTCTGGGCCTTCTGGCTCTTGAAATGTAAATGCAAACCTCCAAGCCCCAACTTTTATTTCGGAGGCCCCCATAAGAAAAGCTATCACAAAGTGTATTTTCTTGTCTCAACAAAATGCGGGAAGCTTTTTTACCTTTTACTTTTCTGTATAAATTTTATGAAATGCTATCGGGATGCTGTAATCTTTCTTGTTTTACTTTACATACAAATAATCTAAGAGGAGAGTGAAAAATTTGGCATAAAGCTCAACATTCAGAAAATGAAGATCATGGCATCCGGTCCCATGACTTCATGGCAACTAGATGGGGAAACAGTGGAAACAGTGGCAGATTTTATTTTTAGGGGGCTCCAAAATCACTGCAGATGGTGGCTGCAGCCATGAAATTAAAAGACACTTACTCCTTGAAAGAAAACTTATGACCAACCTAGACAGCCTATTAAAAAGTAGAGACATTACTTTGCAAACAAAGGTCCATCTAGTCAAGGCTATGGTTTTTCCAGTAGTCATGTATAGAAGTAAGAGTTGGACTATAAAGAAAGCTGAGCACTGAAGAACTGATGCTTTTGAACTGTGGTGTTGGAGAAGATTCTTGAGAGTCCCTTGGACTGCCAGGAGATTCAACCAGTCCATCCCTGAGCAAATCAGTCCTGGATATTCATTGGAAGGAATGATGCTGAAGCTGAAACTCCAGTACTTTGGCCACCTGATGGGAAGAACTGACTCATTTGAAAAGACCCTGATGCTGGGAAAGACTGAAGGTGGGAGGAGAAGGGGACAACAGAGGATGAGATGATTGGATGGCATCACTGACTCAAAGGACATGAGTTTAGTAAACTCTAGGAATTGGTGATGGACAGGGAGGCCTGGCATGCTGCAGTCCATGGGTCACAAAGAGTTGGACAGGACTGAGAGACTGAACTGAACTGAATATATTACTGTTAGTACTAATCCAGTTATATGTTATAATTGTTTTCTGCTATTTTTCTGTTGGTAGGGAGAGGACTTTTGTTGACAAGATATTTTTCCTGACTATATATATATATATGTATATATATATACACACATATGTATACTACATATATATATATATATATATATATATATATGGAATTGGCTCTTATCATTTATAGTACTAGTTCTGGAAACAGAATCTTCACCTTTAATGTCCCTCTAAGAATTTTTGTACTTAAATATAAGATGCTTACCAGGAGCAATGCACTAAAACCAACCAACAAACAAAAAGACATAATTTAAAGCAGCATTTCAGCATATTGGGTGAGATAGTTGGAGTAAATATAATTTCTGTAAAGTTCCTCAAACCATACTGTACCTGAAATTATGCAATTTCTAGTCAGTGCATTGTATGTCACATTTGTCTATTTACTATTTCCTGTGGCACACTGTTATTAGCTCTGAGAATTGGGAGTGGAAATGAGTTTGTTAATCTGATGGTTATTCAGTTCTGCCTTCCTTCTTTAGCTCCAGCTGAAAATATATTCAAAGGCTCAAGTGGCGAATCATATTTATTTCTGTAATATAGACTTAAATATGCTTAATTCGGCTTTTCTGTCCGAAATGTTTTACATAATATTTATTATTTAAATAGTACTTAAATTGTGATCTGTGTTTAGAAAATAGGTAATTATACAATTAGAATCTATTTTTAAGCTTATATCTAGAATGAAGAGTTCTACTGCAATTATTACACAGAGGCCACTTTCACTGTAATTCTGAATTTTCATGAGTCCATTGGGAAAGCTTAAGATGTGTGTAATGGTAATTTGAGTTTTATTGGACTTCCTTCCTCAAGAAATAACCATACTAATTATTGTCTATGGAGTGTACGTATGAGTTGCATTGTTCTGCACCTCCTTTCAGTATTAATACACTCCCTGGCTATATGTTATATTTTGTGTAAATTCATGCCTATATATCAGACATTTTGTAATTCCCTAGATGGTGCTGATGACTGCGGCTCTGTTGGTAAGAAAAAAAAAAATTCTCTATAATCGGAATTGATGTCAATTTCTGTGAGAATGAGTTGTTACCCTTGGTAACAGGAAAATTTATTTTCTCAGGAAATGTGGCATATGAGTGCTTCAGAACTGATCTTTCTTTTGGAGAGATTAAACGTTCTGAGACGGCAGAAGCTAGATTGTTAGAATTCATGCCTTTGGGCCCTGGTGTGGTCTCCATCTTTACCCAGTGATTACTCTATTCCTGTACCTGTTATGCCAGGTCTGGCATAGCCAGTAACAAAGACTGTTTAATATAAACAAGTAATTTTAACTACTTAGTAGTTCAACACTCTTTCCATGGTGAGTGCTTGCTGGTGGGCATTTATATTGGACATGGAAAATATCACTTGATGCCCCCTTTCATATGTCCATCCACGTGTTTCTTCCATAGACCTTATTTTATCTGATATTCCAAACTTTTAATTTTAAGTCCATTCACCATTTCCCATAATTCCACAAATTTTCATAGCTGGCTATAACTCCTTCCCTATTAAGTTACTGGTTTTAAGAGTGGGACCACTGTTCACTGGGAAGATTTTCACTCACTAATTGTCCTTCAGAGTTACCGCTGAGTGGATGCAATGTAGCCTCCATTTTTATTGGGGGGGCAGGGGTGTTGTTTTATATACTGAACCAATCTATCTATAAACCAAGTTGAACTTTTCATATTCCTTCCATATATCCATAGATAACAAGGTGAAGGAAGAATGAAAATATGGTAGGTAACATGGGAATCTAGGCTTTGTACTTATGCAATTTACTTAAGCCTTCTAGTACTGCTCAGGCCTGACTCCTTGATGCACCATTTCTACCCCACAATGAATTATTGCTGAATCTATCCAATTTGATGACTTTTTGAGTTATCACAATGGGAATATATCCATTGGGGCTGTTCTGGAATTTAACCCTAGTTATCAATCTGGTAGCCAGGAAAAAAGATGCAGACAACTTTTGAGGGGTCACTTTGTTGCCTTGCAGAGAGGAGGACTTTTTAGCTTGTTCCCATATCAAAAAGCTGCTATTATTTTAATAGGAAAGGGTGTGCTCCTGCTGAAGACTGAAGATTTTAACTGTGAGCCCACAGAGGAGTCCACACAGTAACGCAGACTTGTTTCAACCAGGATACCAAACACAGCGTAACAGTTCTGCCTAAGCTGAGCATGAATTCAATAGTCTCCGTAGCTAAAGGATCTTAATCTCATGAGTCTGCTCCTCATTTTGTCCTACCCGACACTGAAAGAGCTAAGGCCTTCTTAAACCACAGCAGAGGCTTTCTGACTCACACCCTTAGCTACACTGTTTTTCATTGTCCTCCTGCAGGATATCTGTGTAACTGTGTAGATAATGGCCAATTCCAATTCCATTATCCTTGTGTGTATCCTGCTTCTGAACTTTTCAAACTCCTTGTTCCTTACACTGGATGGGTCATTCCCTTCCATGATTGTAACACTATATCCTCCAAGTTGTTTTCCATGTTGCTAATGGCTTCACCCTGAAAGTTATGACAGTTCCTGATGGCACTTACAACAGGAAGCAGTCAGGTGGGAGAACTCTTTGTGGGAGTTTCCCTTGTGAAAGGAGATATGAGAAACTTAACGCTCATGTCTGCGCTAGTTTATAAACTATGTTATGTCCTTCCTATAGCATGATTAATTTAGATGATAAAAATATCATAAAAATATTTATTTGACATGTGACAATTTTTCACTAAGAATATAAAAACTGTGTGATACATGTTCTCTGCTCTGAATTTATCATTAGGATGAAATGTGTGTTAGGTTCAAGTAGCTATATTTAGAGATAATGTATAATGCTCATGAGAAATTTCTTAGGAAACAAGGATGTTTAGAGATGAAGTTAGAGGTCATATCCACTTGAGAACTAGAAGAAGGCAGCCTAGAGGTGCCATTTAAGCTTGAAGTTGAAATGATAGTAAAAGTTGGGAAAATAGATTATTCCAAAGAGGAGCAAAAATTAGGAAACTATAAGAGCAGGTGGAGGAAAGTGCAAAAGGTGCTTTGGGAAACAGGGTAAGCACTTGAACTGGACATGGTATACTTAGTATGAAAGAGTGCTGCATGTGTCTAGGTGATGGCAGATTGTCGAGAGTGTTAAAGACCAATTTTGAGTAAGCGCCAACCCGTTGCAGCTGTGGAACTGCATTTCTAGCCCAGGCAGAGCCACTTCTACAGCTGGCCTAGATATTTACTAAAATTTCATTAAGCATTACCAGTACTTCGTTGTGGAATCCATGGAGGCATAATATCCTTTGCTGGTTGGACTCTTTTGTGTTTTGAAGAAGTTTACAACATTTTATGAGTGGGGGAATAAGAAACCAAACTTTTTCTGCCTTCCTACGAAGAACCTCATCTTTTAGATAAACTCACTCTTTTCACAGATAAGGACACAGACTTCATAATCAGTTCCTTCTTGTTAGTTATGTCGTGAAACCATTGATGAAACATTTAACAAATTCAACATAATGGGCTTGGGAAGGCAAAGGTAAATTTCAGAGGTGTTAAGAAAGTAAAAATAACAAGCCTTTACATCTAATGGGATGTGTGAAATCAAGGAGACAGTGCAGTTAATGATGGGGAGACTGGTAATAAGAATAAACAAAGGTAATGAACAAATTAAACAATGCCACCATAGCACTAAAATGTGACAATTTAAATTTATGTATTTGGTAAATTTAAAAATATAGTGTGATTATTTTAGGTCACTATTTGTTTTATGAAAAATGTCAGTCTTTCCAGTAAATGTTAATGGAAAAGTTTATTTTAAAATTGTACATTGGGTTCATGAGTTAATGTGTCACCTATTTTCAAAGTTAGTAGGAGCTGATAAGAATTCCTTAGCAAAAATGTGATTGCTTCTATTGCTCTTGATACTGGGAGTGATGATTTGTTATGATAAGTGTAAGTTGATGTTTCATGCTTAATTCCCATATTACTATATTGAACTTATTATGGTATAAATGTAATTCTTAAATTTGAAACCTTCTATGTGGGCATCAAAATATGTACATCAGTTCAGTTCAGTTCAGTCGCTCAGTCGTGTCCGACTCTTTGCGACCCCATGAATCGCAGCACGCCAGGCCTCCCTGTCCATCACCAACTCCCGGAGTTCACTCAGACTCGTGTCCATCGAGTCAGTGATGCCATCCAGCCATCTCATCCTCGGCCGTCCCCTTCTCCTCCTGCCCCCAGTTCCTCCCAGCATCAGAGTCTTTTCCAATGAGTCAACTCTTCACATGAGGTGGCCAAAGTACTGGAGGTTCAGCTTTAGCATCATTCCTTCCAAAGAAATCCCAGGGTTGAGCTCCTTCAGAATGGACTGGTTGGATCTCCCTGCAATCCAAGGGATTCTCAAGAGTCTTCACCTACTTTAGGTCAATTTGAAATGAGTACCAAGTATTAAACATTTTCAAAGTTTAAAAATAAATTTTGACATTTCAACACTGTGACTACTTTCAGCAACAATAAAAATGTACTGTGAAAATATTGATATCAAGGTAAATTATTTATATGGATTTAATTTCTTTGAAAGCAAAATGGTATTAGGCTCTAATAAAAATGCATCTTTATCTGAAAGGAAAATGTTTATACAAAAGATGGATATAGATGCTCTCAGTTTTGTATTCCCCGCATGTTTACTAGTGTTTATAGGAATATTTATCTAGAATTTTACTTGGTTAGCTATACAAATGTAAAGTGTTTCATGCTTAATGAAAACACTTATCAAACCTATCTGTTATTCAGATGCATCTACTGACTTGTGTTTCAGAACTATGCCCAAATATTTACATTTTCTGAAAAGAAAAGATGATATGTTGATTTTTAAATTTGTATCTTTTGGTCACTTCATTCATTTTATACCCCCAACCCCCACTTTTGACAACCACTGATCTAGTCACTATATCTATGAAATCTTTTTTTTTTCTTTTAGATTCTACATATTAAGGAGGCTACATGATACTTATTTCTCTGTATTATTTATTTCAATTAGTGTAATACCCTCAAGGGCCAATCAAGGTGTCACAAATGGCACCTTGTGCCATTGCTGGATACTATCCCATTGTCTGTGTGTGTGTGTGTGTGTGTGTGTGTGTGTGTGTGTGTGTATTTAATTGACCTCTGAACAACATGGATTGATGGACTGGAATTGCGAAGGTCAATTTACATGTGGAGTTTTTCAAGAAATATGTCCTATAATAAAAAAACAATCCACTGTTGGTGAAATCTGTGTATAGAAAACTGCAGGTAGGAAGGACCAGCTGTACAGATGTACTCACATTTTTGTCTTCATGAAGGGTCAGCACCACTTGCCCCAGTATTGTTCAAGAGACTACTATTTATATAATATAAAATCACATTTTCCTCATCAATGAACACTGCGTTGTTTCCATGTTTTGCCTATTGAAAATAATGCTACAGTGAACATAGGAGTGCAGATATATTTTTGAGTTAGTGTTTCATATCCTTTGGACAAATACCTAGAAATGGAATTGCCTGATAACATGGTAGCTCAATTTTTAATTTGTGAGGAACCTTCATATTGGTTTTCTGTAATGGCTATAACCATTTACATTCCCATTAACAGTGAGCTAAGGTTCCCTTTTCTCACCAACGCGTGTAGTTTTTGTCTTTTTGACATTAGCTCTTCTAATAGGGTCGAGTTTGTATCTCTTAGTTTTGATTTGCATTTCTCATTGTGATGCTGAGCACCATTTCATGTACATATTGTCCAATTGTGCATCATCTTTGGGAACACATCTATTCAGATCCTCTGCCCATTTTTAAAAATAGGAATGTTTTTTTGTTTTTATTATTAAGTTGTAAGTTTTTATAGCTTAGATGTTAACCGCTTATCTGATACATAAATTTCAAGTATTTTTACCATTTGGGAGGTCACCTTTTCATTAAAAAAAAAAAAAAAGATTTATTGGTTGGTTGATTTTTAGCTATGTTGGGTCCTTGTTGCTACTCCTGGGCTTTCTCTATTAATAGTTACAGCGTGTGGGGCTACTCTTTGTTGTGGTGTGTGGGCTTTTCATTACAGTGGCTTCTCTTGTTGCAGAGCATAGGTTCTGTATTCATGAGCTTCAGTAGTTGTGGTGCATGGACTTAGTTGCTCTGCAGTATGTGGGATGTTCCCAGACCAAAGGTTGAACTCTTGTCCCATGCATTGGCAGGCAGATTCTTAATAACTGGACCACCAGGGAAGTCCTGCCTTTTCATTTTTGTGATGGTTTCCTCTGCTGTGCAGAAGCTAGTTAGTTAATGTTCTAATTTCTTCTTCTTCTTCTTTTTTTTTTTCTATTATTGCTTTTATTTTTGGAGTAATGTCCAAAAATCATTGCCAAGACTGAATCAGTAAGTTTTATGCCCATGTTTTCTGTGAGAAGTTCTGTAGTTTCAAGTCTTGTGTTAAAATATTCATCCATTTTGAGTTAACTTTTATGTATGGTATAAGATAGTGGTCCAGTTTCATTCTTTATTATGAGGCTGTCCAATTTTTCCAAATAAATTTGCTGAAGAGACTTGCTTTCTAATTGTACATCTTGGCTCATTTGCCATAAAATGACCAACCATATATGTAGGTTTATGTCTGGGCTTTCAATTCTGGTCCATATATCATGTGTCTGTTTTTATGCTGACATTAAACAGTTTTAATGACTATAGCTTTGTAACGTAGTTTGAAATAAAAAAGCATGATGCTTCTAGCTTTGTTTTACTTAAGATTTCTTTGGCTATTTTGGATCTTTTGTTGTTTTTGTTCAGTCACTAAGTTGTGTCTGACTCTTTGAGACCCCATGGACTACAGCATGCCAGGCTTCCCTGTTCTTCACTATCTCCCAGAATTGGCTTAAACTCATGCCCATTGTGTTGGTGATGCCGTCCAACTATCTAATCCTCTGTCACCCCCTTCACCTCCTGCCCTCAATCTTTCCAAGCATCATGGTCTTTTCCAATGGGTCATCTCTTCCCATCTAGTGGCCAAAGTATTGGAGCTTCAGCATCAGTCCTTCCAATGACTATCCAGAGTTGATTTCCGTTAGGATTGACTTATTTAATCTTGTTGTTCAAGGCACTCCAAATAGTCTTCTCTAGCACCATAGTTCCAGAATTTTAGTTCTGTGGCGTTCAGCCTTCTTTATGGTCCAAATCTCATATCCATACATGACTACTGAAAAAACCATAGCTTTGATTATATGGACCTTAGTTGGCAAAATGATGTTTCTGCTTTTCAGTTTGCTATCTAGATTTCTCACATAGATTTCCTTCCAAAGAGCAAGAGTCTTGCAATTTCATGGCTATAGTCACCATCCACAGTGATCTAAATGATCTTGTTGATCTCAGTGATCTTGGCCTCCCCCCAAAATAAAATCTTTCAGTGCTTTCACTTTTCCAACTTCTATTTGCCATGAAGTGATGGGACTGCATGCCATGATCTTAGTTTTTGGATGTTACTTTTAAGACAGCTTTTTCACTCCTTTTTCACCCTCATCAAGAAGCTCTTTAGTTCCCCTTTGTTTTATGCTATTAGAGGGATATAATCTGCATCTGTGAGGGTGTTGATATTTCTCTTGACAATTTTGATTCCAGCTAGTGATTTATCCAGCCTGGCATTTTGCATAATGTACAGAATGGTTCCAAAAGGGAAAGGAGTATGTCAAGGCTGTACATTATTACCCTGCTTATTTAACTTATATGTAAAGTGCAAAATAAGAAACTCTGGGCTGGATAAAGCATAAGCTGGAATCAAGATTGCTGGGAGAAATATTAATAATCTCAGATATGCAGATGACATCACCCATATGGCAGATAGTGAAGAAGGACTAAAGAGCCTTGTGAAAGTGAAAGGAGAGTCAAAAAGTTGGCTTAAAACTCAAAATTCAGAAAACTAAGATCATGGCATCTGGTCCCATCACTTCATGTCAAATAGATGGAGAAACTGGAAACACTGAGACTATATATTTTGGGGCTCCACTGCAGATGGTGACTGCAGCCATAAAATTAAAAGACACTTGGTCCTTAGAAGAACAGTTATGACCAACCTGGACAGCACATTAAAAAGCAGAGACATTGCTTTGCCAACAAAGGTCTGTTTAGTCAAAGCTATGTTTTTACCCAGTAGTCATGTATGGATGTGAGATTTGGACTATAAAGAAAGCTGAGCACTGAAGAATTGATGCTTTTGAACTGTGGTGTTGGAGAAGACTCTTGAGAGTCCCTTGACTGCAAGGAGATCCAACCAGTCCATCCTTAAGGAAATCAGTCCTGAATATTCATTGGAAGGACTGATGCTAAAGCTGAAACTCCAATTCTTTGGCCACCTGATGTGAAGAACTGACTCATTTGAAAAGATCCTGATGCTGGGAATGATTGAAGGTGGGAGGAGAAGGGGATGACAGAGGATGAGATGGTTGAATGGCATCACTGACCTAATGGACACGAGTTTGAATAAACTCTGGGAGTTTTTGATGGACAGGGAGGCCTGGTGTGTTGAAGTCCATGGGGTTGCAAAGAGCCGGACAGGACTGAGTGACTGAACGGAAGTCTCAATATAAGTTTAAAAGCAGAGTGACAATATACAACCTTATCATATTTCTTTCCCAATTTTAAACCAGTCCATTGCTCCATGTTTGTTCTAACTGCTGTTTCTTGACTTGTATATAGAATTTTCCACAGTTTGCTTTTATCCACACAGTCAAAGACTTTAGTAAAGTCAATGAAGCAGAAATTGATTTTTTTTTAAAATTCCCTTGTTTTCTCCATTATCCACCAAATGTTAGAAATTTGATCTCTGGTTCCTCTGTACATCTGAAAGTTCTCAGCTAATGTATTACTGAAGCCTAGCTTGAAGGATTTTGAGCATTACTTGCTAACATATGAAATGAGTGCAACGGTATTGCAGTTTGTACATTCTTTGGCATTGCCCTTCTTTGGGATTGGAATAAAAACTGACCTTTTCCAGTCGTGTGGCCACTGCTGCATTTTCCAAATGTGCTGACATATTGAATGCAGTGCTTTTAACATCATCATCTTTTAGGATTTGAAATAGCTCAACTTGAATTCCATCACTTCCACTGGCTTTGTTTATCATAATGCTTCCTAGGGCCCACTTGATTTCATACTTAAGGATGTCTGGCTCCAGCTGAATGACTACATCATCATGGTTATTTGGGTCATTAAGACCTTTCTTGTACAGATCTTCTGTGTATTCTTACCACTTTTTCTTAATCTGTGCTGCTTTTGCTATATGCTTGCTCTTTCTGTCCTTGATTATCTCCAGTTTTCTTAAAGAGATTTCTAGTCTTTCCCATACTTTTGTTTTCCTCTATTTCTTTGCATTATTGATTTAAGGTCTTTTTATCTCTCTTTGATATTCTTTAACTCTACATTCAGTTCAGTATATCTTTCCCTTTCTCCCTTGCCTTTCACTTGTCTTCTTTCCTTAACTATTTGTAAAACGCCTCAGACAATCAATTTGCCTTCTTGCATTTCTTTTCCTTGGAGTTCATTTTGGTCACCACCTCCTGTACAGTGTTACAAACCTCCATATTTCTTTAGGCACTCTATCTACTATATCTAATATTCCCTTGTCACCTCCAATGTATAATCATAAGGAATTTGATTTAGGTCATACCTAAATGGACCAGCAGTTTCCCTACTTTCTTCAGTTTGTCTGAATTTTGTAGCAAAGAGCTCATAATCTGAGCCACAGTCACCTCCAAGTCTCATTTTTACTGATTGTATAGAACTTCTCCATCTTTGGCTGCAAAGAACATAAATCTGATTTCAGTATTTACTGTCCGGTGATGTCCATGTGGAAATTTCTTCAAGAGATGGGAATACTAGACAACCTGACCTGCCTCTTGAGGAACCTATACGCAGGTCAGGAGGCAATAGTTAGAACTGGTCATGGAACAACAGACTGGTTGCAAAGAGGAAAAGGAGTATGTCAAGGCTGTATATTGTCACCCTGCTTATTTAACTTCTATGCAGAGTACATCATGAGAAACTCTGGGCTGGATGAAGCACAAGCTGGAATCAAGATTGTCGGAAGAAATATCAATAACCTCAGATATGCAGATGACACCACCCTTATGGCAGAAAGTGAAGAGGAACTAAAAAGCCTCTTGATGAAAGTGAAAGAGGAGAGTGAAAAAAAAAGTTGGCTTAAAGCACAACATTCAGAAAAATAAGATCATGGCATCTGGTCCCATGACTTCATGGGAAATAGATGGGGAAACAGTAGAAACACTGTCAGACTTTATTTTTTGGGCTCCAGGATAACTGTGAATGGTGACTGCAGCCATGAGATTAAAAGACGCTTACTCCTTGGAAGAAAAGTTATGACCAACCTAGATAGCATATTGAAAAGCGGAGACATTACTTTGCCAACAAAGGTCCATCTAGTCAAGGCTATGGTTTTCGCAGTGGTCATGTATGAATGTGAGAGTTGGACTGTGAAGAAGACTGAGCACTGAAGAATTGATGCTTTTGAAATGTGGTGTTGGAGAAGACTCTTGAGAGTCCCTTGGACTGCAAGGAGATCCAACCAGTCCATTCTAAAGGAGATCAGCCCTGGGATTTTTTGGAAGCAATGTTGCTAAAGCTGAAACTCTAGTACTTTGGCCACCTCATGTGAAGAGTTGACTCATTGGAAAAGACTCTGATGCTGGGAGGGATTGGGGGCAGGAGGAGAAGGGGACGACAGAGGATGAGATTGCTGGGTGGCATCGCCAACTCGATGGACGTGAGTTTGAGTGACCTCCGGGAGTTGGTGATGGACAGGGAGGCCTGGTGTGCTGCGATTCATGGGGTCACAAAGAATCGGACATGACTGAGCGACTGAACTGAACTGAACTGAACTAAACTGATGTCCTTGTGTAGATTTGTCTCTTGAAATTTTGGAAAACAGTGTTTGCTATGACCAGCATATTCTCTTGATAAAACTCTGTTAGCCTTTGTCCTTCATTTTCTACTCTAAGACTGAACTTGCCTGTTATTCTGGGTGTCTCTTGACTTCCTACTTTTCATTCCAGTCCCCTATGATGAAAATGACATCTTTTGGGGGTGTTATTTCTAGAAGGTCTTGTAAGTCTTCAGAGAATTGTTCAACTTCAGCTTTTTTGGCATCAGTGTTTGGGGCGTAAACTTGGATTATTTTGTTGTTGAATATTTGCCTTGAAAACAAACTGAGATCTTTCCTTTGTTTTTGAGGTTGCTCCCAAGTACTGCATTTTGGATTCTTTTGTTGACTATGAGGACTACTATGTTTCTCCTAAGGGATTCTTGCCCACAATAGTAGATAAAATGGACATCTGAATTAAATACACCCATTCCCATTCATTTTAGTTCACTTATTCCTAGGATCCCGATGTTCACCCTTGCAATCCCCTGCTTGACCAAGTCCAATTTACCTTGTTTCATGGGTCTAACATTCCAGGTTCCTATGTAATATTGCTCTTTATAGAACCAGACTTTACTTTCACCACCAGACACATCCACAGCTGACTGTCTACAACAACACCTTTGGAATTTACCTTTGCTTTCCCTTTCCTATTATGCTGAATTTGTTTAATGCTTCATCAATGACATCAATACATAAGTAACAAGAAGGAACCGTTTGTGAAGTCTGTGTCTGTATTTAATAAGGAAGTCACTTTATCTAAAAAATGAGGTTTTTGTAGGAAGACAGAAAAATTCATTCTATTTGTTTTATTATACCCCCACCCACAAAATTTGTGAAATAATGGAGTGCATTTAATAAGAGGCTGGTTATTAAAATAAGCAACTGTAATGAACAAATGATGAAACAATGCCACAGTTTATAAATTAAAAATATGCTTTGATTAAGTCACTATTTGCGTTTTGAAAAATAACAGTATTTTCATCAAATGTTAATGGAAAAATCAATTTAAGCTGCACATGGAGTTCATGGACATAGAGTTCATAAATACTATATGTAATCCAACTTAATATGTCACCTATTTTCAGAGATAGTAGCTGATAAGAAGTCTTGCTCCTTGGAAGAAAAGCTATGACCAACCTAGACAGCATATTTAAAAGCAGAGACATTACTTTACCAACAAAGGTCTGTCTAGTCAAAGCTGTGGTTTTTCCAGTAGTCATGTATGGATATGAGAGTTGGACCATAAAGAAATCTGAGCACCAAAGAATCTATGCTCTTGAACTGTGGTGTTGTAGAAGACTCTTGATGTTCCCTGGACTGCAAGGAGATCAAACCAGTCAATCCTAAGAGAAATCAATCCAAAATACTCATTGGAAGGACTGATGTTGAAGCTGAAGCTCCAATACTTTGGCCACCTGTTATGAAGAACTGACTCATTGGAAAATATCCTGATGCTGTGAAGGATTGAAGGCAGGAGGAGAAGGGGATTACAGAGGATGAGATGGTTGGATGGCATCACCGATGTGATAGACATGAGTTTGAGTAGGCTCTGGGAGTTGGTGATGGACAGGGAAGCCTGGTGTGCTGCAGTCCATTGAGTTTGAAAAAAGTTGGACATGACTGAGTGACTGAACTGAAGAAGTCTTTAGCTAAGAATGTGATTACCTCTGTTTACCTCGATGCTTAGGAGTAATTATTTGTTAGGATAAGTGTAAGTTGATATCTCATGTTTAGTTCCCATCTTATAATATTAAATTTACTATGGTATTGATATAATTCCTAGACACACAACCCTATATTTGAGCATCCACACATGTACATATATGTACTTAAGGTTAACTTGAAATTAATATCAAATATTAAACATTTTCAGAGTTTAAAAGTGAATTATTATGTTTTCATGTTGAGATTTCTTTCAATAATAGTAAAAATGTCCTTTAAAAACAATTGATGTCAAGGTGAATTATTTATATGGCTTTCTTCTTTGAAAGGAAGATATTTGTAAGCTCTAATAAAAATATATCTTGACTTTATCTGAAAGGAAAAAGCTCATAGAAATATGGATATAGATGCTTTCAGCTTTGTAGTCACTACATGTTTATTCCAGTGTTTATAAGAATTTTTATCTAGGATTTTACTTGGTTAGCTATACAAATATTAAGGATTTCATACTTAATGAAAAATTTCATCAAACCCACCTTGTCATTCAAATATACTTACTTACTTAGTGTGTTTCAGAATTATGCTTACTTTCACTTACTGAAAGGAAAGGGTGATGTCTTTAAGTTTGTACCTATCGATCACCTTCAGTCATTTCACACACACACCTATTCCCAACATCTGGCCATCACTGATCTCTTCACTCTATCTATGAATTTGGCTTTAGAGGCTTTTTTTTTTTCCCCTAGATTCCATATAAAAGTGAGGCCACATGATATTTGTTTTTCTCCCAGGGGATCTTTCCAACCCAGGGATCAAACCCAGGTCTCCTGCATTGCAGGCAGATTCTATACCAGCTGAGCCACAAGGGAAGCCCTGATTTCTTTCACTTAGTGTAATACCCTAATGGCACATCCAAGTTTCACAACTGGCAGAATTTCCTTTCTTATTTCAAGATAATATCCCTGTGCGTGTGTGTGTGTGTGTGTGTGTGTGTGTGTGTGTTTATAAGTGACCTTTGAATAGTGCTGGCTGGAACTACAAAGGTCACCTTATATGTGGATTTATTTATTATTTTTTTTAAGAAATATGTACTACAGTACAAAACAGTCCACTGCTGGTGAAATCTGTGGATATAGAACTGAGAAATGGAGGCCCAACTGTAAAGGTATACCCAGATTTTTGACTACATGGAAGATCAACACTCCTAACTCAGTGTTGTTCAGAATTCAATTCTTATATATAACATCAAATCACATTTTCTTCTTTCATCCATTGATGGATGATGCTGTTTCCATGTCTTTCCTGTTGCAAGCAGTGCTATAGTAAACATGTGGGTGCAGATATCTTTTTGAGTTAGTGTTTCATATCCTTTGGATAAATATCCAGAAATGGACTTTCTGTATAATGTTGTATTTCTATTAATATTTTGAGGAACTTCCATACTATTTTCTCTAGTGGCTGTACTCACATTTCTACCAACAATGAGCTAAGTTTCCCTTTTTTCACCAATGTGTGTCTTTTGTCTTTTTGACACTAGCTGTTCTAACAGGGAATAAGGTTATATGGCTTTGTAATTTTGATTTGCATTTCTCATCATGACAGTGAGCACCATTTCATGTACCTGTTGGCAATTTGCATATCATCTTTGGGATAGTCTACTCAGATCCTCTATCCATTTTTCAAATAGGAATTATTTTTGTTACTGAATTCTATGCATTTTTTTAAGCTTGGAATAATAACCCCTTATCAGTTATGTCAATCATAAGTATCTTTTCCTATTTGAAAAGTTGCCTTTTCATTTTCATGATTTTTTTTTTGCTGTGTAGAAACTTTTTATTTATATATAGTTGCACTTGTTGATATTTGCTTCTGTTGCCTTTGTTTTGGAGAAATGTTGAAAAAATCATTACCAAGACTGATGTCAATAAGCTCCAATTAAGTTCAGTCACTCAGTCGTGTCCAGCTCTTTGCAACCTCATGGTCTGCAGCACACCAGGGCTCCCTGTCTATTCGCAACTCTGGGTGTTTACTCAAACTCATGTCCATTGAGTTGGTGATGCCATCCAGCCATCTCATCCTCTGTCGTCCCCTTTTCCTCCTGCCCTCGATCTTTGCCAGC
The DNA here is from genome assembly GCF_001704415.2 of Capra hircus. Classification (NCBI taxonomy): domain Eukaryota; kingdom Metazoa; phylum Chordata; class Mammalia; order Artiodactyla; family Bovidae; genus Capra; species Capra hircus. Next base: position 103,875,922 of record NC_030808.1, read on the forward strand.
ATCAGGGTCTTTTCAAATGTGTCAGTTCTTCACTTCAGGTGGCTAAAGTATTGGAGTTTCATCTTCAGCCTCAGTCCTTTCAATGAATATTCAGAACTTATTTCCTTTAGGATTGAATGGATGGATCTCCTCACAGTCCAAGGGACTCTCCAGAATTTTTTCCAGTACCACAGTTCAAAAGCATCAATTCATCAATTGATTCAAAGCAATCAATTAAGTCATTTAAGTCAGTAAGCTTAATGCCTATGTTTTCTAATAGGAATTTTGTGGTTTCTGGTCTTGTGTTCAAATCTTTATATATTTTGAGTTAATCTTTGGGTATGGTATAAAATAGTGATCCAGTTTCATCTTTTGTATGTGGCTGTCCAGTATTTCCAACACAATTGACTGTAGAGACTTGCTTTCCCATTGTTTATCTTGACTCCGTTGTCACAAATTAATCAGCCATAAATGTGTAGGTTTCTATCTGGGATGTCAATTCTGTTCCATTTAGCGTATGTGTCTGTTTCTATGCTGACATCAAACAGTTCTGTGATGACTATAAGTTTGTAATATAGTTTGAAATAAGGAGGCATGATGCCACTAGCTTTGTTGTTCTTTCTTAAGATTGCTTTGGCTATTTTGGGTCTTTTGTGGTAGCATGCAAATTATTGGATTATTTGTTTTATTTTAAAATCTGTGAAAATTCTATTGGACATTTGGCAGAGTTCACATTGAATCTGTGGATGGCTTTGAATAGTATGGATATTTTAAAAACATTCATTCCTCCAGTCTATGAACATGAAATACTGTTCCAATTATTTGTGTCTTCAGTTTTTTTCATCCATGTTTTACAGTTTTTAGTATATAGGTCTTTCACTTCTTTGCTTAAATTTATACCCTGGAGTTCTTTTGATGCAGTTATAAATGAAATTGTTTTCTTAATTTCTCCTTCTGATAGTTATTAGTGCCCAGAAAAGTAACAGACTTTTATATATTGATATCTATGTCCTTTACTGAATTTCTTTCTAGTTTGAGCAGTTTTTGGTGGAGTCTTTAGGGTTTTCTTTTCTGATTTGGAGACTTTTCTTGCCTAATAGCCTTGGTTAGGACTACCAGTACTATGCTGAATAAATGTGATGAGAATGCACATTCTTGTCTTGTTCCTGATTTTGGGGGGAAACTTTCAGCTTTTCACCACTGAGTATGATGTTATCTGTGTGTTAGTCATGTATAGTCTTTATTATGGTGAGATACATTTCCTCTATATTCATTATGAGAATTTTTAATAATAAATTCTGATGACTTTCAAATGCTTTTTATTCATCTTTTGAGATATTGATTTTTATCCTTTATTTTGCTGATGTAGTACATCATATTGATTGTGGATGTTGAACTATCCTTGCATCTGTAGAGTAAATCCCAGTTGATCATGATTTATTATCCTTTTTTAAATATTTTGTTGAATTCAGTTTGTTAATATTTTTCTCTGTTCATCAAGGATATTAGCCTGTAATTTTCTTATGCCCTTCTATCTAATTTTAGTATCAGATTAATCATGGTCTGTGAAGCTAAATTTGAAAGAGTCCTCTCCCCTCCTGTATTTTGAAAGAGTTATACAAGGATTGATATTAGTTTTTATTTAAAAATTTGGTAGAATTCAACAGTGAGACCTTCTGTCTTGGACTTTGTTGGAGGTTCTGATTACTGATTTAATTTCCTCACAGATTTAGTTTGATTACTTACTAAACTAATAATTATTCTGTTCAGACATTGTTTTCTCATGATACAGTTTTGTTGTATGTTTCCAGAAATTTATTAATTCCTTCTAGTTAATCAAATTTTGGGCATATAATTTATAGTATAAATGTGAAATGTGAATTCTGAAGGGACCCAAACTTCCAGTCTGTAACAGTTCTATTGATTATCAGATAATTCTTTATTATGGGAGGTCATTCTGTGCATTGGAGCAGATTTAGTGGCATCCCTACCACTAAATGTCAGAAGCACAATCTATTCACAAAAAGTCAGAAGCAGTGCTCAGATGTGAAAACCAAAAATGTCTCCAGCTGTTGCCAAGTGTCCTCTGGAGATCAAAACCTTAATGGTTGAGAACAACTGCTTTGTATGAATAGTTAAAGAATCCTTAACAGGAAAATGTGTGTGTGTGTGTATATATGTATATATATAAATTTTCATGTGCATACATCATATATACATGCATATATACGTATCTACTTTATGTATATTTATACACACTCATACATACGCAAATAAATTCCTTTAGAATATGTTATATATAATAGAGGCAGGGAACAATTGTTGTTATACAGAATCAAGATTGCTGGGAGAAATATCAATAACCTCAGATATGCAGATGACACCACCCTTATGGCAAAAAGTGAAGAAGAACTAAAAAGCCTCTTGATGAAAGTGAAAGAGGAGAGTGAAAAAGTTGGTTTAAAGCTCAACATTCAGAAAATGAAGATCATGGCATCTGGTCCCATCAATTGATAGAAAATAGATGGGGAAACAGTGGAAACAGTGTCAGACTTTATTATTTTGGGCTCCAGGATCACTGTGGATGGTGACTGTAGCCATTAGATTAAAAGACGCTTACTCCTTGGAAGGAAAGTTATGACCAACCTAGATAGCATATTCAAAAGCAGACACATTACTTTGCCAACAAAGGTCCATCTAGTCAAGGCTATGGTTTTTGCAGTGGTCATATATGGATGTGAGAGTTGGACACAAGAAAGCTGAGCACTGAAGAATTGATGCTTTAGAACTGTGTTGTTGGAGAAGACTCCTGAGAGTCCCTTGGACTGCAAGGAGATCCAACCAGTCCATTCTAGAGGAGATCAGTCGTGGGATTTCTTTGGAAAGAATGATGCTAAAGCTGAAACTCCAGTACTTTGGCCACCTCATGTGAAGAGCTGACTCATTGGTAAAGACTCTGATGCTGGGAGTGATTGGAGGCAGGAGGAGAAGGGGATGATAGAGGATGAGATGGCTGGATGGCATCGCTGACTCGATGGATGTAAGTTTGGGTGAACTCCGGGAGTTGGTGATAGACAGGGAGGCCTGATGTGCTATGATTCATGGGGTTACAAGAGTCGAACGCGACTGAGCAACTGAACTGAACTGAGACTAACTATATATCTTCTTGGGTAATTCATAAATTGAATTGAATGACCTTTCCTTACTTATCCTCTCTGTTAGAGAACAGCATACCAAAATTCTAGTTTATCACATTATTAAAAAAATAAACTCAGTCAAATTTTATATTGTGTAATTTTAATAAATGATTTAATTAAATAATTTAAATTAAGATTTAAATGTAATTAATGAAAATTTTCATATTTTTATTTTCACAAATAAATGCAACCTCATCGTTCATAAATAATTTAGCCAATTTAATATATTTAAGTCCTTGAATTTAAAATTTTTTAAAAAGGAAAAATAAAAGTTTGTTCTCAGGTGAAGATTTTAGCATGGATCCTGTTAACAAAACATGTCTATTTTGGCAAGTTGCTTTTCCTGAGATCAGAATTAATGGACTGCTTAGAATAATTCATTGATTCAGAAATATTATATTGAATATCAGCTATGTTCTAGGCATTGTGATGGGTATCAGGAATATTATGGTGAATAAGACAAGGAAAAAATGCTCTTTTAACTATGATCGAAATTTCTTTCTGATTGGTGCAGGGGCTTATCGAGGAGGTAGATAGAAAATAATAATATAAATGTATTAAAGATAATTATGTAACTATATAGCCATATAATTATTGAAGCAATAATATATGCAACTGATTTAGGGAGTGTTTGATGGGGTTTGAGTAGTGTTACATTAGGTAGCTAGAGAGCTCCTAAAGACCTTTCAGGAGAAGTGTCATTTGAACTGAGAGGTTAGTGTTGGAAAGTAGGCAGAACTGTGAATGAAAAATACTTCAGCCAGTGGATCAGCAACATCATAGTTCAAAGAATGTGGCATATTACAGTGATAGTTCACTCATATGGCTGAAGCTTGAAGGAACAAGATAGGATTTTTTTTTCAGTGTCTATCTTAAATGATTTTATTTTTTAAATAACTATCTTAAATAACTCATTATCAGTAAAAATAGTGTTACACTTTTTTAATTTATTAAGTATTGCCATTTAGATTGGTAGTTAAGGTGTACATTTAAATCTAAGCTCTGTTTAAATTTTATACAGCATGGAGTGCTGTTGATGAAAAGCAATGTTGTTTCTAAAATCTATATAAAATTTGGGAGTTAAATTTCTTGAATATGATGTAAAAGAAGGCAAATGAAACTTGGGGTCAGATAACTTGAACTAAGAAACTTGTTATTAGACTTAATGGAATCCCAGTAAATACAAAAATGATATTTTTAAAATGAAGGGGATTGAGTTGACAATAAAATCCATAAAGAGAAGCAGACAAACAACAGTGGATATATAGACTAAAAGGGAAATTATATTAGGAAGGAAGCAGTTTTACCAATCAAGACAACATCCTGAAAATGTTCTTCAATTAGTTTGGTTTTGGCATATGAATAGAAAGTCCAGAAATAAAGTAACCTCTATATAGAAATCCATCATGGAGCAGCAATGTCAAAGATAAGCTTTTTTCGGACAGCTAGATAGGCATTTGGAATAAAATACATAAATTGCTCAGTCGTGTCTGACTCTGTGACACCATGGACTTCAGCACGCCAGGCTTACTTGAACTCCGCCATATACCGGAGCTTGCTCAAACTCATGTGCATTGAGTTGGTGATGCTATCCAACCAGTTCGTCCTCTGTTGTCTCCTTCTCTTCCTGCCTTCAGTCTTTCCCAGCATCAGGGTCTTTTCTAAGGAGTAGGTTCTTTGTATTAGGAAGGCCAAAATATTGAAGCTTCAGCTTAAACATTAGCCCATCTAATGAATATTCAGGATTGATTTACTTAAGATTGACTGGTTTGTTCTCCTTGCAGTCCAAGGGATGCTCAAGAGTCTTCTCCAACACCACAGGTCAAAGGCATCAATTCTTCAGTGTTCAACCTTTATGGTCCAACCCTAACATCCATACCCTACTACTGGAAAAACAATAGCTTTGACTATAGGCACCTTTGTTGAGAAAATAATGCCTCTGCTTTTTAATAAACTGTCTAGGTTTGTCATAGCTTTTCTTCCAAGGAGCAAGCATCCTTTAATTTGATGGCTGCAGTCATCATCTGCAATGATTTTGGAGCCCAAGAAAATAAAGCCTATCACTGTTTCCATTGTTTCCCCATCTATTTGCATTAAGAGATGTGACTGCATGCCATGATCTTAGATTTAGGAATGTTGAGCTTTAAGCCAACATTTTCACTCTCCTCTTTCACTTTCATCAAGAGGCTGCTTAGTTCCTCTTCACATTCTGCCATGAGGGTGATATCATCTGCATATCTGAGGTTATTGATATTTCTCCTGACATTCTTAACTTCAGCTTGTGCTTCACCCAGCCTAGCATTTCGCATGATGTACTCTGCATATAAGTTAAATAAGCAGGGTGACAATATACAGCCTTGACGTACTCGTTTCCCAATTTGGAACCAGTTCATTGTTCCATGTTTGGTTCTAACTCTTGCTTCTTGATGTGCATACAGTTTTCTCAAGAGGTGGTAAGATGATCTGGTATTTCCATCTTAATAAGAATTTTCCACAGTTTGTTGTGATCCACACAGTCAAAACTTTTAGCATAGACAATAAGGCAGAAGTAGATATTTTTCTGGAATTCTCTTGCTTTTTCTATGATCCAGTGGATGTTGGCAATTTGATCTCTGATTCCTCTGCCTTTTTAAATCCAGCTTGAACATTTGGAATTTCTTGGTTCACGTACTATTGAAGCCTAGCTTGGAGAATTCTGAGCATCACATTGCTAGTATGTGAAATGAGTGCAGTTTACAGTAGTTTGAGCATTCTTTGGCATTGCCCTTCTTTGAGATCGGGGCTCCATGGAGGCTCAGAGGTTAAAGCATCTGCCTGGAATGCAGAAGACCCAGGTTCAATCCTTGGGTCAGAGAAGATCCCCTGGAGAAGGCAATGGCAACCCACTCCAGTACTCTTGTGTAGAGAATCCCATGGAGGGAGGAGCCTGGTAGGCTACAGTCCATGAGGTCGCAAAGAGTCGGACATGACTGAGCGACTTCACTTTCACTTTTCTTTGATATTGGAATGAAAATGGACCTTTTCTAGTCCTGTGACCACTGCTGAGTTTTCAAAATTTGCTGACATATTGAGTGTAGCATTTTGACAGCATCATCATTTAGAATTTGAAATAACTGGAATTCCATTTTCTCCACCTGTTTTGTTTATAGTGATGCTTCCTAAGGTCCACTTGACTTCGCACTGTAGGATGTCTGGCTCTAGGTGAATGATCACACCATCTTGGTTGTCCGGGTAATTGAGACCTTGTTTGTATAGTTCTGCTCTGGGAAACCTGGCATGCTGCAGTCCACGGGGGTCGCAGAGTCAGACACAACCGAGTGACTGAACTGAACTCTATTCTTGCCACCTCTTTTTAATATCTTGTGTTGTTCATAGCTCCATAGCATTTGCATCCTTTACTGTGCCCATTTTTGCATGAAATGTTTGTTTGATATCTCTCATTTTCTTGAAGAGGTCTCTAGTCTTTCCCATTCTATTGTTTTCCTCTATTTCTTTGTATTGTTGACTTAAGAAAGCTTTCTCAACTCTCCTTGCTCTTTTGGAACTCTGCATTCAGGGTGGGTATATCTTTCCTTTTCTCCTTTGCCTTCTGCTTCTCTTTTCTCAGCTATTTGTAAGGCCTCCTCAGATAGCAATTTTGCCTTCTTGCATTTCTGTTCTTGGAGGTAGTTTTGATTACCTCCTCCTGTACAGTGTTACAAACCTCCATCCATAGTTCTTCAGGCACTCTATCAGATCCCTTGACTCTATCTGTTACTTCCACTGTAGAATAGTAAAATTTGATGCAGGTCATACCTAAATGGTCTAGTAGGTTTCCCCACTTTCTTCAATTTATGTCTGAATTTTGTCATAAGGAGTTCAGTATCTGAGCCACAGTCAGCTCCCAGACTTGTTTTTGCTGACTGTATAGAGTTTCTCCATCTTTGACTGCCAGTAATATAATCAATCTGATTTCGGTATTGACCATCTGGTGATATCCAAGTGCAGAGTTGTCTCGTGTTGTTGGAAGAGTTTGGTTGCTATGACTAGTGCATTCTCTTGGCAAAACTGTTAGCCTTTGCCCTGCTTCATTCTGTACTCCAAGGCCAAACTTGCCTGTTACTCCAGGTATCTCCTGATTACCTACTATTGCATTCTAATACCCTATGATGAAACGGACATTCTATTTTTTTTTTTTTTTTTTTGGTATTAGTTCTAGAATGTCTTGTAGGTCTTCATAGAATTGTTCAACTTCAGCTTCTTTGGCATTTCTGGTTGGGACAAAGAGTTGGATTACTCTGGTATTGAATGGTCTGTCTTAGGAGTGAACCAAGTTCATTCTGTCCTTTTGGGGATTGCACCCAAGTAATGCATTTCAGACTCTTTTGTTTACTATGAGGGCTACTCCATTTATTCTAAAGAATTCTTGCCCACAGTAGTAGATATAAGGGTCATCTGAATTAAATTTGCCCATTCTTTTTCCTTTTAGTTCACTGATTCCTAAAATGTCAGTGTTCACTCTTGCCATCTCCTATTTGACCACTTCTAATTTACCTTGATTCATGGACCTAACATTACAGATTCCTATACAATATTATTCTTTCTCATTTTCATTAGTTTTCTGTATTTCTTATTCAAAGTTCATACAACATTGATTGCTTTGTTCTTTCCTTTTCCACAATAAATGTATTTCCCCTTAAATTTTTGCTCTCCCTGTATTCCCTTGGTTGATTTCAAAAGTACTTTATTCTGTTCTGAACAATCTGTTATATTAAAACTTTGCAATTTCAAAATTTTACTTAACAGATTTTCTCATGCTAGAAATAAATTCCTCCTATTACCTACCAGTCAAAATTAGCTGATATTCACACAAAAATACTATATAATTCAGCAGTTCTTGAAATTGAATACACTCTTTTTAAAGATATTTTGTTAGTTATGCTAAAGTATATTTTATTCAATCCAGTTATAATTATGAAGTTACTATTTTGATGCTATAGCACAATTTAAATGTTGAAGAACTTATTTTCAAATAGATTCTAAACAATACAGCTCTAAAATTTATAATACCTTTGCCTGTCTCTGCTGAAGAGTATTCCTCACTTTCCTCTTTATTACACTAAGAAAAGCATTAATATTCATATATTATTTGGTATACAGCTTGGCTTATTATCAGTTTTATTTGTTTCATATCAAACACTTGTATTTCTATATTCTTAACATTTTCTGAAATGAACTAGTTAACAATGATGTCATGCCGCTGCTATAGTGAATCTAGCATTTTAGAGATATAATTGTAATATCAAGATAACCTTATGTTATTTCTTCTTGAAATGCTAACACTGCATTCTATTTTCATTCATTGCCAAAAATTAGGGTTGAGAAATGGAAGAACAAGATTTACACTATATGTAGAGAAGTTGTTGAAAATATCACTGAAAGCCATCATTAACATATAAGGGTATATTTTTGTTAAAGACACCAAGTTGAAGCAATTTGCCTTTTTTTGCTAATTATAATTACTGCCTTTGTGGATATCTTTATAACTGACAAATTTTCAAGTAATGATGTGTTCAGTGATGGCATTCATCAGGTTGTCATTCATTTTTGTGAAGTTAAAACTAATTGGCAATGTGTTCAAGAGCGGCTTGTTAAAAAAAAAAAAAAAAAAGTTTAGATAGATGTGTCAGAGTCGGGAAAAAGGGCCTCAAACTGCCCAGCAAAACAGATGGTTCAATATAAATTTTTAAAAATTGCATGTTTGCCAAGCTGCATGCATTGCCTGCTGAGTAAAAGCAAGAAAACAGTAATATATCTTTAATATACCGTTTCTGAGGAAATCAGTGCTTAAGACATGAGTTCTGAGTTTCATGATTTTTAACAAAATGTAACGTAATAAAAAGCAACATCATAGTAGATCTTTTTGATGGTAAAAGAAGTGTATTCTGAATATTTTACCATGTAAATGTTATGTGGATATCAGGAGGTTCTGAAACATTATATGCAATCATTTATTAATACTTCACATAGGATCCTCAACTCTGTATTTATAAATTAAATGAATGCAAACCAAACCCATATCACATATAAGAGGCCATTGATTCTTCAGTTAACTAAAGCCTTTTATAAATGTTATCCTGTTTTGTCAATTGAAAAAGAGAGATGGGTGTGTCTTTCACAGAGCAGAGCTAGATGAGGTGGGGAGAAACCAGTCCCCTACTATTTCTTATCTCCCTTGAGCCCACAGTGCCTAAAACAAGCTCAGTTTTCTGATAAAGATTCACTCTGCAATAAATAAATAATAAAAAGTTGAATAATAATAAAAACTAACCAAAATATTTAGTTAGAAATTAAGGAATACATTGCTAGCCAATCCTGCATGATGGTTCTCAAAAGGTAGTCCCTGTTTCAGAAGCACTAACTCACCTGAAAACATGTTAGAAATTCACATTATTGGGCCTCACTCCAGATGTACTGAATGAGAATCTCTGGGGCTGGGCCCAGCAATCTGTATTGTAACATACTCTCCAGGTGATTATGATACAAATTAAAATTTGAGAGACATTGTCACAGAACATATGAAGCTAAAAAAGGATATATAAAATTCTAGAAAATAATGAAAATAGTGCTGTCTACTTATGAAACAGTGGAATTTGCACTGAAGGAAACGGCAACCCACTCCAGTATCCTTGGCTGGAAAATCCCATGGATAGAGGAGTTCTTCAGTGCTCAGCTTTCTTTATAGTCCAACTCTCAGATCCATTTCCTACTGGAAAGACCATAGCCTTGATTAGACGGACCTTTGTTGGCAAAGTAATGTCTCTGCTTTTTAATATGCTGTCTAGGTTGGTCCTAACTTTTCTTCCAAGGAGCAAGCATCTTTTTACTTCATGGCTGCAGTCACCATCTGCAGTGATTTTGGAGCCCCCAAAAATAAAGTCTGTCACTGTTTCCACTGTTTCCACATCTATTTGCCATGAAGTGATGGGACCAGATATCATGATAACCTGAGTATATTCAAGTCTGTGGATAATCCATGAATCTAAGATATTCCTTAATTTTTAATAGAGAAATAATTTGAAATGAGGATCTGGTTGTAAAATACACATTTTCTGGCTTCAGAAGAATTTGGCAGATTACCAAATATCTTCTATAGCTCTATAGTTTATCTGTTGTCTATACTTGAAGTACTGTATACAAAAGCTGGATAGAGTACATTACATTAAAAACTATAAGATATTTGAAGCATAGAGGATGTCTTATTTTGCCTCTCAGTAGTCTTTTCCCATTTTTTGCCTGTTTGTTTTTGGTACTTAGTTACAAAGACTTTAATTATTTAGAGCATAATTATTGTACCAGGTAAACATATTTTCCTAGGGGGAGTGATTGAATGTTCCGAATCATAAGTGATCTTTCAAGTTACAAAATGGTCAGAGTACATAATTTAAATTAATGGATAGAGTACAAAAAATTTTAGGAATATAATAAAGTTCCAAGAGGAATTTTCATGACAGCATCATTAATACCAGTTTTGACAAATTAAATAGTTAGAAATTCGATGCTTTAATAATTCTAAGAACTAGGCACATTTTTGATATGGTTGAAACAATACCTTTAAAATGGAACCCTAAAGAAATGGAGAATGAGATGGAATTTAAGCTGCTCTTAGGTGTATATTCTGTTCCTTTGATCTTTATATAATACAGTGTTACATTGCTAGCACAGTTAATAACATTCATAAATATGAAAAATAATACATGACTAGTTGTATTCTATACTAATCCAGATGAAAAGACAATTGTGAAGATTAAGAATTGGGTATATATGTGCTATGTAGATACAAGTTATGTAACATGTGGAAATTAACATTTCTTCAATAATTCAATATTGAGATCAGTGATATCAACATTTCATAATTATAGCCTCTTAATAAAAGCCTATCTATAATAAAAAGTTTCCTCATGTCTCACTGAATTAATTTTGCACATTAAATTCAAGTTAATAGTGAAAATCTTCATGCCATCTCCCCACAGAGTTGATAAGCCTCATGCTCCCATCACAGACAGTGGCAATGGTACTATTATTGATAATGGAGTCACTTGTTATGACAAATTATTAGTTCTAAAACACCCAGCAAACTAAAATGACATCCTGTCAATTTCTATGCTTTAGATATGATCAACAATAGGCTATTATGGCCATAATTAAACAATAAATCATCATTGAAATGGTAATCCTATTTTATCTAGACAGCAAGGAGAAAGTAATACTATAAGGGTATAAAATACAGTTATTTAGTTATATTAGGAGTTAAACATTAAAAGATCAACTAATATAAAATCAGATAATATAATAGGCCACAATTCTTACATAATGGCAAATAATATACAAAAGTATTGACATAGAAACCACTTGCTTATGTTATTATAATTTCTAATGAAAAATTGTATGATTTGTAAATATTTCCACTGATATATTTGTTTGGTTTAAATTTGGTTTTAAATGTAAAAAGTAATTAAATGAGTTGTGTATGTTATTATCTAGCATATTACTATACCCTATGGTGTTACTCTAGTTATAAAAAAAAAACAACAACAGAAAAACGGTCTCTTTCTGTAAATATATAATGGAAGCAACAAGGAGGAAAAACTGTTATTTGGGAATAAACTGTTAAAAATTATCAATGAAAAATTCTGAATTGCATATAACTATGCCAGTCTCTGGCTGGTTTTAGAAAAGGCAGAGGAACCAGAGATCAAATTGCCAACATATGCTGAATCATGGAAAAGCAAGAGAGTTCCAGGGAAAAAAACATCTATTTCTGCTTTATTGACTATGCCAAAGCCTTTGACTGTGTGGATCACAACAAACTGTGGAAAATTCTGAAAGAGATGGGAATACCAGACCACCTGACCTGCCTCTTGAGAAATCTGTATGCAGGCCAGGAGGCAACAGTTAAAACTGGACATGGAACAACAGACTGGTTCCAAATAGGAAAAGGAGAACATCAAGGCTGTATATTGTCACCCTGCTTATTTAACTTATATGCAGAGTACATCATGAGAAACGCTGGGCTGGAGGAAGCACAAGCTGGAATCAATTTGTCAGAAGAAATATCAATAACCTCAGATATGCAGATGACACCACCCTTATGACAGAAAGTGAAGAGGAACTAAAGAGTCTCTTGATGAAAGTGAGAGAGGAGAGTGAAAAAGTTGGCTTAAAGCTCAACGTTCAGAAAACAAAGATCATGGCATCTGGCCCCATCACTCCATGGGAAATAGTTGGAGAAATAGTGGAAACAGTGTCAGACTTTATTTTGGGGGGCTCCAAAATCACTGCAGAGGTTGATTGCAGCCATGAAATTGAAAGACGCTTACTGCTTGGAAGGAAAGTTATGACCAACCTGGATAGCATATTAAAAAGCAGAGATGTTCCTTTGCCAATAAAGGTCTGTCTAGTCAAGGCTATGATTTTTCCAGTGGTCATGTATGGATGTAAGAGTTGCACTGTGAAGAAAGCTGAGCAAGGAATTGATGCTTTTGAACTGTGGTGGTGAAGACTCTTGAGAGTCCCGTGGACTGCAAGGAGATCCAACCAGTCCATCCTAAGGGAGATCAGTTCTGGGTGCTCTTTGGAAGGACGGATGCTAAAGCTGAAACTCCAATACTTTGGCCACTTCTTGCGAAGAGTTGACTCATTGGAAAAGACTCTGATGCTGGGAGGGATAGTGGGAAGGAGGAGAAGGGGGTGACAGAGGATGAGGTGGCTGGTTGGCATCACTGACTCAATGGACGTGAGTTTGAGTGAACTCTGGGAGTTGGTGATGGACAGGGAGGCCTGGCATGCTGTGATTCATGGGGTCGCAAAGAGTCAGACACAACTGAGTGACTGAACTATTTTGCTAGTCTCTGGGTTTCTCTGGTAACTCAGATGGTAAGACTCTGCCTGCAGTGCAGGAGACCCGGATTTAATCCCTGAGTCTGGAAGATATCCTGGAGAAGGAAATGGCTGCCCACTCCAATATCCTGGCCTGGAGAGTTCCATGGGCAAAGTAGGCTTGTAGGCTACAGTCCATGGGGTCACAAAGAGTTGGACACGACTGAGCAATTAACACTTTCACCTTCTCTTTTCATGCCAGTCTCTAATATAATGATTGCTTTTAGGTAATAATCATAATCTATTCTGTATAAGGATTTACACTGCCATTGTCAATAGTAAAGCATTACAGGTCACAGTAACACTTCAGCATATGAGCCAATGTCACAAGCTCTAGGAGCACTGTCACCAGTCATTATCAAATAGCTAACAGAGCCCTGCGTTTTCTGAAAAGAGAAAAGAAAGGTTGAATGTATCACTTAGAATAACATTGAAATATTTTAAACAATGTAAAATAATATACTTGTGTGTTTGTTTTTTTGTTGTTGTTTGTTTGTTTGATTTTTGATATCACAAAGGCACTTAAAGAGTTTTTTATAACTAATTTTTGTATGATACATCTTGGATCAGCTCCCAGGCATGTGGCAATCATCTGAATTATCTCAATCCTGTCTTTCACCTAACTCCAAGCCATCCCACGTTGAAGGTCAGGAAGGGCGACGGGAGGAGATACACCTCATCCAAGGTAAGGAGCAGCAGCTGTGCTTTGCTGGAACAGCCGTGAAGAGATACCCCACGCCCAAGGTAAGAGAAACTCAAGTAAGATGGTAGGTATTGCAAGAGGGCATCAGAGGGAAGACACACTGAAACCATACTCACAGAAATCAAGTCAATCTAATCACACTAGGACCACAGACTTCTCTAACTCAATGAAACTAAGCCATGCCCACAGGGAAACCCAAGATGGGTGGGTCACGGTGGAGAGGTCTGACAGATTGTGGTCCACTGGAGAAGGGAATGGCAAACCACTTCAGTATTCTTTCCTTGAGAGCCACATGGACAGTATGAAAAGGCAAAATGATAGGATACTGAAAGAGGAACTCCCCAGGTCAGTAGGTGCCCAATATGCTACTGGAGGTCAGTGGAGAAATGACTCAAGAAAGAATGAAGGGATGGAGCCAAAGTAAAAACAATACCCAGCTGTGGATGTAACTGGTGATAGAAGCAAGGTCTGATACTGTAAAGAGCAATATTGCATAGGAACCTGGAATGTCAGGTCCATGAATCAACGCAAATTGAAAGTGGTCAAACAGGAGATGGCAAGAGGGAACCTCGACATTCTAGGAATCAGTGAACTAAAATGGACTGGAATGGGTGAATTTAACTCAGATGACCATTATGTCTACTACCGTTGGCAGGAATCCCTCAGAAGAAATGGAGTGGCCATCATGTTCAACAAAAGAGTCCAAAATGCAGTACTTGGATGCAATCTCAAAAGTGACAGAATGATCTCTGTTCGTTTCCAAGGCAAACCATTCAATATCACAGCAATCCAAGTCTATGCCCCAACCAGTAATCCTGAAGAAGCTGAAGTTGAACGGTTCTATAAGGACCTACTAGACCTTTTAGAATACCCAAAAAAGATGTCCTTTTCATTATAGGGGACAGGAATGCAAAAGGACAAAGTAAGGAAACACCTGGAGTAACAGGCAAATTTGGTCTTGGAATATGGAATGAAGCAGGGCAAAGACTAATAGAGTTTTGCCAAGAAAATGCACTGGTCATAGCAAACACCCTCTTCCATCAACACAAGAGAAGACTCTACACATGGACATCACCAGATGGTCAACACCGAAATCAGATTGATTTTATTCTTTGCAGCCAAAGAAGGAGAAGCTCTATACAGTCAACAAAAACAAGACCAGGACCTGACTGTGGCTCAGACCATGAACTCCTTATTACCAAATTCAGACTTAAATTGAAGAAAACTGGGAAAACCGCTAGACCTTTCAAGTATCACATAAATCAAATCCCTTATGAATTTACAGTGGAAGTGATAAATAGATTTAAGGGCCTAGATCTGATAGATAAAGTGCCTGATGAACTATAGAATGAGGTCTGTGACATTGTAAAGGAGACAAGGATCAAGACCATCCCCATGGAAAAGAAATGCGAAAAAGCAAAATGGCTGTCTGGAGAAGCCTTACAAATAGCTGTGAAAAGAAGAGAAGCGAAAAGCCAAGGAGAAAAGGAAAGATATAAGCATCTGAATGCAGAGTTTCAAAGAATAACAAGAAGAGATAAGAAAGCCTTCTTCAGCGATCAATGCAAAGAAATAGAGGAAGAGAACAGAATGGGAAAGGCTAGAGATCTCTTCAAGAAAATTAGAGATACCAAGGGAACATTTCATGCAAAGATGGGCTCGATAAAGGGCAGAAATGGTCTGGACCTAACAGAAGCAGAAGATATTAAGAAGAGGTGGCAAGAATACACAGAAGAACTGTACAAAAAGGATCTTCATGACCTGGATAATCACGATGCTGTGGTCACTCATCTAGAGCCAGACATCCTAGAATGTGAAGTCAAGTGGGCCTTAGAAGGCATCACTACAAACAAAGCTAGTGGAGGTGATGGAATTCCAGTAGAGCTATTTCAAATCCTGGAAGATGATGCTGTGAAAGTGCTACACTCAATATGCCAGTAAATATGGAAAACTCAGCAGTGGCCACAGGATTGGAAAGGTCAGTTTTCATTCCAATCCCATAGAAAGGCAATGCCAAATAATACTCAAACTACTGAACAATTGCACTCACCTCACATGCTTGTAAAGTAATGCTCAAAATTCCCCAGGCCAGGCTTCAGCAATACGTGCACTGGGAACTTCCTGATGTCCAAGTTGGTTTTAGAAAAGGCAGAGGAACCAGAGATCAAATTGCCAACATCTGCTGGATCATGGAAAAAGCAAGAGAGTTCCAGGAAAACATCTATTTCTGCTTTCTTGACTATGCCAAAGCCTTTGACTGTGTGGATCACAACAAACTGTGGGAAATCCTGAAAGAGATGGGAATACCAGGCCACCTGACTTGCCTCTTGAGAAATCTGTATGCAGGCCAGGAAGCAACAGTTAGAACTGGACATAGAACAATAGAATGTTTCCAAATAGGAAAAGGAGTATGTCAAGGCTGTATATTGTCACCCTGCTTATTTAACTTCTATGCAGAGTACATCATGAGAAACGATGGACTGGAAGAAACACAAGCTGGAATCTAGTTTGCCGGGAAAAATATCAGTAACCTCAGATATGCAGATGACACCACCCTTATGGCAGAAAGTGAAGAAGAACTAAAAAGCCTCTTGATGAAAGGGAAAGAGGAGAGTGCAAAAGTTGGCTTAAAGCTCAACATTCAGAAAACAAAGATCATGGCATCTGGTCTCATCACTCCATGGGAAATAGATGGGGAAACAGTGGAAACAGTGTCAGACTTTATTTTTTTAGGGCTCCAAGATCACTGCAGATGTTGATTACAGCCATGAAATTAAAAGACACTTACTCCTTGGAAGAAAAGTTATGAGCAACCTAGATAGCATACTCAAAAGTAGCGGCATTTCTTTGCTGACTAAGGTCCGTCTACTCAAGGCTATGGTTTTTCCAGTTGCCATGTGTGGATGTGAGAGTTGGAATGTGAAGAAGGCTGAGTGCCGAAGAATTGATGCTTTTGAACTGTGGTGGTGATGAAGACTCTTGAGAGTCCCTTGGACTGCAATGAGAACCAACCAGTCCATTCTGAAGGAACTCAACCCTGGGATTTCTTTGGAAGGAATGATGCTAAAGCTGAAACTCCAGTACTTTGGCCACCTCATGCAAAGAGTTGACTCACTGGAGAATAATTTGATGCTGGGAGGGATTGGGGGCAGGAGGAGAAGGGGACGACAGAGGATGCAATGGCTTGATGGCATCACTGACTCAATGGATGCAACTCTGAGTGAACTCCGGGAGTTGGTGATGGACAGGGAGGCCTGGAGTGCTGCATTTCATGGAGTGGCAAAAAGTCAGACACTACTGAAAGATTGATCTGAACTGAACTGAATACTTTTAACATTTTTCCAAAGCTACATTGCTTCCATATCTATTGTTAGCAGAGTAATTAAATGAGTGATAGAACACTATCTGTACTACTCAGCAGTCATAACTTCTCTTCCAATCTCTGTTATAGCTTTATTCAATTACATCCTTCATGTATCTTCTGACTGTGGCTCAGATCATGATGAGTAGTTTTTGTTTGCATTTTTCTAATAATTAGTGACATAGAGCATCTTTTCTTGTGTGTGTGTGTTTTTTTTTTTTTTTTTTTTTTTTTTTTGGCTATCTGTATTTCTTTGAAGAAGTGTCTTTTTAGGTCTTCTGCCCATTTTTTGATTGGGTTGTTTTATTTCATATTGAGCTGCAAGAGCTATTGATATATTTTGGAGACTAGTCAATCACTTCATTTGCAAATATTTTCTCCCATTCTGTAGATTATCTTTTTGCTTATGGTATCCTTTGGTGTGCTAAAGATTTAAGTTTAAAGTTACATTTTTTTTTTAATTGTAGGAGGTAAAAAATCAGAAAAGATCTTGCTGTCATTTATGTCAGAGTGCTCTGCCTGTGTTTGCCTAGAGTTTTTAGTATCTGGCTATATTTAGGTATTCAATCCATTTTTCAGTTTATTTTTGTGTATATGATTGTAAAGAGTGTTCTAATTTTACTCTTTTACATGTAGCTGTCCAGTTTTACCAGCACCACTTACTGAAAAGACTGTCTTTTCTCCATTGTATATTCTTTTCTCCTTTCTCATAGATTAGTTGACCACAGGTGTGTAGGTCTGTCTCTGGAATTGCTGTCCTATTTTATGGATCTATATTTCTATCTTCATTCTAGTACATTTTTGATGACTAGGTTTGTAGTAAAGTTTGAAGTCAGGTAGCCTGATTTCCTCCAGTTCTGTTTTTATCTATTTATTTTTTAGATTACTTTGGTTGTCTGGGGTCTTTTGTGTTTCCATACAAATTGTAAACATTTTTGTTCTAGTCCTGGGTGAAATGCCACTGGTAACTTGATAAGGATTGCATTAAATCTGTAGATTGCATTGGGTGGTATAGTCCGTTCTCACAATATTGAGTTTTCAAATCCAAAGATATGGTATAGCTCTCTCTGTTTGTGTCTACCAACTATGCCCTAGATGACCTGGCTGTTTCCCACTATTTAATTAATTTTAAGCTTAACAGTACAAATTTGTTTGTAGTACTCTCTCTCTTCCTTCATGCTGAGGAATGCCAAGGGAAGTATAAACAAAAATTATCTATAATAATGAAGTTAGAGAATGACAGGACTGGACTGATATATTTCTTTATAGTGTAGTAGGGATGACATATATGCTATGATGGCTTTTGAGTTGAGAGCCTAATGAAATAAAGGGGAAAGCCTATTAACATCTGTATTAAAACCATTTTGGGCAAAGACAAAAGTTCTGAATCTGGAGTTCAATGGAAAAGGAGTTATCAGAGGAGACAGAGTTTGAAGAGAAACATCATTTTTTAAGGCCAGATGATAGAAATTTCCAGCAAAGAATATCTAGAGTGCTATGTAAAAATGCGCACTCCATTAGTGAATTTTTCTGAGGTAGAGGAGCCCCCAGGTCTATATTTCAAAAATGTTTCCAAAGGGATCTTCCTGACACAGGAATTGAACCAGGGTCTCCTGCATTGCAGGCAGATTCTTTACCAGCTGAGCTATCAGGGAAGCCTGGATTATAATATAACACATAGTAAATTAAAATTTTAATGTAATGGAAAGACATTGTCAAAGAGTAGCTCTCAAACTCAGACAAGCATCAGAGTTCCCTATTAAACTGGTTAAAATATATTGCTACACTTCATCTTCTGATTTTTCTGATTCAGTAATTTTGGGAG
The DNA here is from genome assembly GCF_001704415.2 of Capra hircus. Classification (NCBI taxonomy): domain Eukaryota; kingdom Metazoa; phylum Chordata; class Mammalia; order Artiodactyla; family Bovidae; genus Capra; species Capra hircus. Next base: position 103,894,905 of record NC_030808.1, read on the forward strand.
TTTGGTCTGAGAATTTGCATTTTTAACAAGTTCCCAGGTGATGTTAATACTTCTGGTGCTGGGATCATATTTGAAAGCCACTGAAAAATGTTGAGCTAAACCAGGCCCAGGATCTACAGCTGGCGGTGTCTGAATGTGTGTCTCATGTGGAATTGGGTGGTATAGAGTAGCAGGTGCTGGTTGGAGTAGCTGGGAGAAGGAGGAGGCAGTGGTAGCAAATCACTTATAAATGGTGACAAACCAGGATCAGAGGCCTAAATTCCAGGAGTGTGAAAGAGTGTTGTGCTTTCTTGGGCCTCTTCTTTGTTTTATTCTATTTTTTGGAGGAGGGTAGGGGGCTTTTCTTTATGAATCAAATTGTGTGAAGGTGGCCATAAAGGATAAACAAATGAAATACATTACCATGGTTGGAATAAAAATTGGGATGAATGGGTTCCAAAGCGGGTACTCAAATACCGTAGGCACCAATCTGCATAAACAATGAGAACTTCAAAAAGCCAATCAGGAGCAGTATGCAGAGGAGAAGACCAAGAGGGGCTGCCCCTGGAAAGAAGACCTCTGGTCTGCAACAGAAAAATGTTGAAGTGAAAACAAAAGAGAAAAAAGAGAAAACACCTGGAGATAGAGAGGGTAGCAATGAGACACCTCAGTCTCTTCAGGAGAAAAGGGCCCAAGTAGATCCTACTGCTGAAAATGAGGAAACATTCACAAACAGAGTTGAAGTTAAAGATTCCTGAAGAACTAAAACGGTGGCTTTTTGATGACTGGGACTTAATTACCTGCCAAAAACAGCTCATTTATCTTCCTGCCAACAAGAATGTGGATTCTATTCTAGAGGATTATGAAACTATAGGAATCTTAGGAACAGGAACATCACTCAGTTGTGTCCGACTCTTTGCAACCCCATGGACTGTAGCCTACCAGGCTCCTCTGTCCATAGGATTTTCCAGGCAATAGTACTGGACTGGATTGCCATTTCCTTCTCCAGTGGATCTTCCTGACCCAGGGATCAAACCCGGGTCTCCCACATTGTAGACAGACGCTTTACCGTGTGAGCACAAATAGTAAGGGGTGTGCTGTTTAATGGAGTCCTGGAAGGGAAAAAGGAATACTTCACTGTAAAGCTGGGCACTTGGCCTCTCTACACATTTGAAAGACCACAGTACTCTGAAATCCTCACAGACCTCTCTGTTGCACCCATGTCCCAGGTCTATAGAGTGCCACATTTGTTGAGACCATTTGCATGAATTGGAGCAATGTTGGCCTATATGCCTCTGGATGAGAAAAGTCTTGCTTTATTACTAAATTATCTTCATGATTTCCTAAAATATCTGGCAAGAATGTTACAACTTTGTTTAGTGCCAGCACTTATGAAGTGTCTTCTCCAGAGTACCATCAGAAAGCTGTGTGAGGCACTTATACTCACTTATGTTTGGATGTCTGTAAACTCGTTTTTGTTTTTTAGTCTTTCTCTTGTATGAATGATATGTGTATAACAGGATTGTTGGATATCTGTTTGATTTCAAAGAGATAAAATAAAAGGAGTTACAGCAACTTTTTTTCTTTTTTTAATTTCAAAGTTACTATCAGGGAATTCAATGATAGCCAATAGAGAGACATACTGTAGACTGTTTCATTGCTTAATTGACAAAGCTGCTTTTGAATGCTTGGGGTTCAAGTCCTTTGATACCACACACTTTTATAACATGTGTTAATGCTGTATGACAAAGTGCTCTGATTCTTAGTGCCAAAGGTTCAATTCAGCTGAACACACATATCTATTTTCTGTCCTCGCCCCCCCCCCCCACTTTTTTAATCGTTCTTACTTCAAAAGCCCATCCTTTACAAGTCATCCTTGTTGTTTCTTTAGGCATTTTGTCTTTGGTCAGATTGTTGAAGGATGGTCACTTGTTTCATAGCTTTTGCATTTTATTATGTTTTAACATGATAAATACATTGCACTATAGCTACAGTTTTCTGGAAAAGCTAGTGTTTTAGAAATTTACAGATCGGCAGTAAATTTTTCTTTAAATGTCTAAAAAAAGAAAAATGTTGAGCTACATAACAAAGACCAGTTTATAATTTCAAGGGTCCAAAGGTTGATTCAAAGGTAATTAAGACCAAGAGGTACAAGGGCAATATCTGGCAAGAATAGACTTCTAATCATCCAAGTGGTATGACATTGATTCTTTTTTTTTTTTTTTTTTTGAGCTAAAAAGACTGGCAGTGAGGCTGCAGTGTATATAGTGGAAGGAAGGTGGTCAGAGAACTCAAGTTCTTATTGAAGAGAGATGCAGATTGAACAAGATCCTCCAGGTCCTTTTGGCCATGCTTGTCAAAAAATTAAAATCTAAAGATGTATTGAAAGGCTTTAAAGGAAAAAAACATCATCATCAGAATTATTTTAAATATTTGAGGGAATGCTAAACTGACAAGAAACTCGAACACTAAAAAGATAAAAGAACAGGAAACATGTTGATTTCAAAATTATAGTGATCTGTTTTACGTGTTCCTATACTAATGAGTGTTAATACTGAAAATAATTTAGTTAAGTAAATGTATATTGCATAATTTTCGATATTTAGGTGACTAAAATGTAAGTTATTTTTGGTATTAGTACTCATTTATATCTTTCCAGTTCCTCCCTGGTGGCTCAGCTAATAAAGTATCTCCCCACAATGTGGGAGACCTGGGTTTGATCCCTGGGTTGGGAAAATCCCCTAGAGAAGGGAATGGCAACCCACTCCAGGATTCTTTTTATGAAAGTAAAAGAGAAAGTTGCTCAGTCGTGTCTGACTCTTTGGGACCCCATGGACTAGACAGTCCATGGATTTCTCCAGGCCAGAATACTGGACTCTTTGTGACCCCATGGACTATAATATAGTCCATACATTCTCCAGGCCAGAAAACTGGAGTGGGTAGCCTTTCCCTTCTCCAGAGGATCTTCTCAACCCAGGGATTGAACCAGGTCTCCCACATTGCAGGTAGATTCTTTACCAGCTGAGCCACAAGGGAATACAGTCACCTGAAATTTGAAGGCTAATTATTTCATATACATTTACTTACCTAACTTTATAATAATCACTTGAAGTAGATAGAAATTAATACCTCCCATGAGAATATAAAGGCCTTCCACTGATGGCTGCAATGTGAGAGAGCTGGGTCTGATCCCTGGGTTGGGAAAATCCCTTTGAGGAGGGCATGGCAATCCGCTCCAGTGTTCTTGCCTGGAGAAGCCCCAAGGACAGAGGTGTTGAGTGGGCTACAGTCTATGGGGTCACAAAGAGTCGTACATGACTGAGTGACTAAGCACATGAAAATATGAAGGCAGTTTTTATTAAAATGAACTGAATTCTTGATACTTAATCAAACAGGGAGGCCTGAGGTGCTGTAATCCATGGAGCTGCAAAGAATCGGACATGACTGAGCGACTGAACTGAACTGAATCGAATCAAACAGATTTATGAGATATCTCGGAGATAACCTACAAAGTGAGTTCAGCCATGTCAAAAGATTTGTCACAGGTTCACTAACATATATTGAGGAAAAAAATGCAACTCCCTTTGGTGGTAAATATGCTTGTAAATATGCTGAAAGAACCCCAGATATATACTAAGTTGACTGAAATAGTCACATATTTTCTTTTCTCTTATCCATCAATCATTTATTGAGTACATGGATTTTTAAAACAATAATAGGAAATATTGGAAATTTTTAAAATGTCCGTAAAGAGAAAACATTAGATGTCTTATTAATGTGTTTTACTTCATGTAGCTTAGGTACACGGTAAAGTAGTTTCATGTTATTCTACTTATCCAATACTGTACCTCACACGTACAGACTCATATGAACATATGTATATACTCATATGCACCTACATTCACTATTCTGCATTAATTATTTCTTTTGTACCTTGTAGTTGTTGTTCAAACACTAAGTTGTGTCCAACTGTGCGACCCCATGGACTGCAACAGTCCAGGCCTCCATGTGCTTCACTGTCTCCCAGAGTTGGCTCAAACTCATGTCCATTGATTTGGTAATGCCATTCGACCATCTCATGCTCTGTCTCCCCCTTCTCCTCCTATCCTCAGTCTTACCCAGCATCAGGGTCTTTTCCAATGGATTGGCTCTTCCCAGGTAGCAAAGTAGCGGAGCTTCAGTTTCAGCATCAGTCCTTCCAAGGAAAATTCAGGGTTGATTTCCTTTAGGATTGATTGGTTTGATCTCCATGCTGTCCCAAGGGACCCTCAAGAATCTTTTGCAGCATGATTCAAATGCATCAATTCTTCAGTGATCAGCTTTTATATAGCCCTCTGTACATGACTACTGGAAAGAAAGCATAGCTTAGACTATACAGACGTTTGTCAGCCAAGTGATATATTTGCTTTTTAATGTGCTATCTAGGTTTGGCATAGCTTTCCTTCCAAGGAGCAAATGTCTTTTAATTTCGTGGTTACAGTCATCAACAGCAGTAGTTTTGGAGCCCAAGAAAATAAAATCTTTCTCTGTTTCCATTTTTTCCCCATCTATTTGTCATGAAATGATTGGACCGGATGCTAAGATCTTAGTGTTTTGAGTATTGAGTTTTAAGTCCGTTTTTTCACTTTCTTCTTTCACCTTCATCAAGAGGCTCTTTAGTTCCTCTTTGCTTTCTACCATTAGAGTGGCATCATCTGCATATCTGTGGTGTTGCTATTTCTCCTGGCAGCCTTGATTCCAACTTGTGATTCATTCAGCCCAGCATTTCACATGATGTTCTCTGCATATGAGTTAAACATGGTGATAGTATACAGCCTTGATGTACTCATTTCCCAGTTTTGTATGGGGAAACATAGAGATTAGATCAAAATAATATCATAAGAAAGAACAAAAAGAAAAGAAGGAATAGAGAAATTAAAATAGCTCAATTTAAAAATATTACAATTTGATGTTGAAGAAATAAGGAAATAAGGTAATTTCTGACATTGCTCATTAGTAGATGTTGCTGTCTGAATTTAATATTACTACATTATACCAACTTCAGGAGGCTGCCTATATTATGGAGAAGGAAAAATCAGTGACCTAATTATGGCCAAAACAATGGAGATAAATCCAAGTTTATCAGTCTTTTCTTAATGGAAATGTATATACTCTACCTTTTTCACCCTAAAGTCTGAATCCATCTTGTGTCTTGGAGTACACTGATAAGGGTGTAGTTTCATGGTAATGGAAACACTCCTACCTTGTAACCAAGCTGCTGATCCAAGCCTGATTAAAGTAGTATTCCATCATACCATCTACATGAAATTTTACAGGTTTTATATCATACTAGCTACATGAAGAATTGCACAGGTCTATATATTTGGCATAATGTTAAGAGTAATTGGCAAAAGTTTATATGGCTCAACATTTAATAGGACATTTAGAACACCCCGCCAATTTACTATTCCTATGACAAATATGACTTCCCTGGTGGCTCAGACGGTAAAGCATCTGTCTACAATGCAGGAGACCTGGGTTCGATCCCTGGGTTGGGAAGATCCCCTGGAGAAGGAAATGGCAATCCACTCCAGGACTATTGCCTGGAAAATCCCATGGACGGAGGAGCCTGGTGGACTGCAGTCCATGGGGTCACAAAGAGTCGAACACGACTGAGTGAGCCTGACTGACAAGCATGACAAATATAACAGAGTGTATTTTCTAAGAAAATTTAACAAATTAGCTCCTATTCCATATACTCTTTCTGCAATGTGACCTTGTCATTTCTCCATCAAAAACTGGAGTATGTTTCTCTTTCTATTTCTTTTTCTCAAGGCAAGTGTAGGATGAATGTTCTACAATTAGAATATATCAGGAATGTTGCTGGTCTGGTAGTAAACATTTGCCACTTCTTATCTTATGGGACACTCACTCTTGAGATCCTCTCAGTCAGGAATGAACTACCATGCTGTGAGAAGAGGAACCCAAGCCCATGTGGCAAGTTCATATACAGGAATTCTGTGCTACAACCCCAGATGAGTTCCTAGACAACAACCAGACAATTCTGCCACCCAAGTTAATGGGTCACCTCCCCTGAGTGGGCCTAAATAGGGGATTTCAAGTAAGAATCACTCACTTAAGTGTAGTCAAATCACTGTGCCACAGAGATACTTTGCTATAAACCACTAAAATTGGGCCATTTGTTATGGAAGAACAGATAAATGAAATACCAACAAACACTCTGGCTTGAAAATCTGCAAATCCCCCATTAAGGAACTTAAAGAGGTCTCTGGAATTTTCTCTGAGCTTTGGAAATGCATATTCTGTTCTAAAGAATATTAGTTGTCAGGATACAAATTAACTAGCTCCAAATTATGAATACCTGGTCATAAAATGCTTGTCCCAATAAGAACCTTCTAGACACATGCTGATGAGGAAAAAGTGAAATGTCTTTATCTTTTGAAAATTTCTCCAACGTCTCTTCCTTGATTTTTCTTATAGAAGATATCTGCCTCTGCCTTCCAAGTATACAGTTTTCAGGGTTTATACTTACAGCCAAGGTTTTCTATAAGCATATCCGTCTTGATTTTGGGGAAAAATGTTCTCACTCTCCTGATTGGTCTCAGTTCATCCTCCCAGTGATTGGATGTATTTTCTTGTCTTATATGCAAAATCTTGCTGGTTCATAGTGATATAAAATTTTAGAATTGTAAAGTATGAATTATTGTTCAGTGTTTCCAATGGTAACCTGTCATCTAATTTAAGTGTTCATGTCATCACCATCACTCTAAAAAAGTACAGAGAAGATTAGATAATTGGTTTCCAAAAGTTGTTCTTTTAATGATTTTTCCCCTCTTCATTGCATTAGAACATTGAATTCAATATCCTATTTAGATTATTAGGTTAAGGAAGCTTCTAGAATTATAATACATGCTGTACTAAATTCTTTTCTCATCTATTTACCTCTGAAAATTCAGCAGTCACTTTGAATTGCTCTAATAAGATAAATTTCTTCAGTAAATGTGTTCTATAAAGACGCTTCCTTCAGTCACAAAAGGTAGTGATCACTTATTATACAAGTTAATCAAGTTAATTGATCATAGGAATGAATTATACTTCCAATTGTTACTTTGAATTTTAGTTCTTTTTATTTTTTTGAAGAGTGAAGTTGCTCAGTCGTGTCTGACTCTTGGCGACCCCATGGACTGTAGCCTACCAGGGTCCTCCATCCATGGGATTTTCCAGGCAAGAGTACTGGAGTGGGTTGCCATTGCCTTCCCCAGGAGATCTTCCCTACCCAGGGATTGAACCCGGGTCTCCTGCACTGTAGGCAGACGCTTTACCATCTGAGCCACCAAGGAAGTAAATTATTAATAAATTACAAACTGAGAATGTGTTTTATTTGGGCAAAGTTAAGGTAGCTAGCTGTTTCATTTTTAAATATTCTTTAAGGTTTTATTTTTCTTTTTATTGATATGATTCAGATGCCCAGAGATTAATATACACTGTAACCTGGGCTCTGAATATAGTTATTATTGCTATTGGAGAAATACAACTATGGAATTATAAGACTCAAGAGACAGCAAAGGTTTTAAACATCCAAGAGGGGTGATAATTTTATTTTAGAACATTTATTATTATACAGTCTTAGAAGTTGAAGATAGACTTAAAAAAAAAAGACAATAAAATGTTCTTAGTGTTCCATTATTTGTTAAAGCCATCTGGAATTTGAGTACATTTTGTGTCCTGTTATTTTCTGGAGAATAGTTATTTGATGGTATTTGTGCCCTTGCAGCATTTTAATACTTACATATATCAGAAAAGTATTCCAATATGCCACTGAAATTAAATGCAAAATATGATTGCAACTACATTTAACTTAAGTTTATCCATACTTGATGACAAATTAAGTAAACAAGAAGACAATGTGGATTTTAACTTTAGCATGTTAACTTTGAGTGCCTTCTGTCTTTGCAAATTTATCACAGAAAAACAATAAAATATTTAGGTCACTGGATCTTTTAAAAGGCTCAGTTTCCTGAAATTGTAAATAAGCAAGTTATCTGTTATGAAATAGATTTTAAAAAACTATTGTATGTTCAGAGTGTTAAATTTTTTAAAATATAATGACATTTCATTGTTTCTTACCAAATTCTATTTTAGACTGAGGAGAAGAGATTGAAGTGTTCATTTTGTTCTTGTTGTTCAGGTGACTTCGACAACCTGGACTGCAGCATACCAGGCCTCCTTGTCCCTCTCTATCCCCTAGCTGCTGCTGCTGCTGCTAAGTCACTTCAGTCGTGTCCGACTCTGTGACCCCGGAGACAGCACCCCACTAGGCTCCCCCGTCCCTGGGACTCTCCAGGCAAGAACACTGGAGTGGGTTGCCATTTCCTTCTCCAATGCATGAAAGTGAAAAGTGAAAGGGAAGTCGCTCAGTCGTGTATCCCCTAGAGTTTACCCGAATTCATGTCCAGTGAGTCAGGATGCTATCCAGCCATCTCCTCCTCTGACTCCCTCTTTTCCTTTTGCCTTCAATTTTTCTCAGTATCAGAGTCTTTTCCAATGAGTTGTCTGTTCACATCAGGCCAAAATATTGGAGCTTCAGCTTCAGCATCAGGCCTTCCAACGAATATTCAGGACTGATTTCCTTTAGGATTGACTGGTTTGATCTTGCAGTCCAAGAAATTCTCAAGTCTCCCCTAGTATCACAATTCAAACACATCAGTTCTTCAGCATTCTTTATGATCAAACTCTCACATCTGTACCCAACTACTGGAAAGACCGTAGCTTTGAACATATGGCACTTTGTTGGTAAAACGATCTTGGCTTTTTAATACACTGTCTAGTTTTGTCATAGCTTTCTGTCCAAAGATCAGACATCTTTTAATATCATGGCTGCAGTCACCATTTGTTGTAATTTTGGAGCCCAAGAAAATATAATATTTTACTACTTCTACTTTTCCCCTTCTATTTGCCATGAAATAATGGGACCAGATGCCATGATCTTATTTTTTTGAATGTTGAGTTTTAAGCCAGCTTTTTCACTCTCTTTCACCTTCATCTAGAAGCTCTTTAGTTCCTCTTCGGTTTCTGCCATTAATGTCATCAGCATGTCTGAGGCTCTTGATATTCTCCAGGCAATCTTGATTCCACTTTGTAACTAATCCAGCCCAGCATTTCTCATGATGTACTCTGCATATAAGTTGAACAAACAGGCTAACAATATATAGCCTCGTTGTACTCCTTTCTCAATTTTGAACCAGTCAGCTGTTTCACATAGGGTTCTGACTCTTGCTTCTTGACCCTCATACAGGTTTCTCAGGAGGTGGGTAAGGTGGTCTGGTACTCACATCTCTTTAAGAGTTTTCCAGTTTGTTGTGTTCCACACAGTTAAAGGATTTAGCCTAGTCAGTGAAGCAGAAGTAGATGTTTTGGGGAATTTCCTTGTTTTTTCTATGATCCAATGGATGTTGGCAATTTGAGACCTGGTTTCACAACCTTTTCTAAATCCGGCTTGTACATCTGGAAGTTCTCAATTAAAGTACTGCTGAAGCCTAGCTTGAAGGATTTTGAGCATAACATTACCAGCATGTGAAATGTGTACAATTATCTGATAGTTTGAATATTCTTTGACACTGCCTTTCTCTGGGATTGGAATGAAAACTGACCGTATTTGCTGACATATTGAGTGCAGCACTTTAAAAGTCTTCATGTTAGTGTTAACACAAACTACATTTTTTTCCCCATTGTAGATGGTCTATCCAAGAGGAAAAGCAAGGGAGGGACCATGTTAAAGGTTATTGTATTCTCTTAGTGATGATAAACTTGGCTAAAGCAGTGAATACGCAGATTAAAATACAGGAAGGTATTTGTAATATATTAAAAGCATTGAATTGAACTGTTTGAACATAGAACTGACATAGAATTGAATACTGAATACTTTGCATTCTTATCAGATAAAGATACTTTTGAATAATAAGTAATAAAATAAATGAAATAATTCTTTCCTAAGTACTGCCAATAGTTTTTTATACTATCAAATAGCAGAAAGGGATAAAAAGAGCAATGCTAAACTGCCAAATTAAAAATAAAGGATATGTGTAAGTCACAATATATGTTGTCAAGTCATTATGCTGTGTAACTTAAACTTATATACAGCTAAGTGTAAATTATATCTCAATAAAATTAGGGGAAGTAAAACATGCTTGTGCCAGATAACTACATCTGTTGCAGCCTTTAAAAAAGAGTTAGAAAACTTGCTTTGTAAATATGTAAAACAAAAAACTCTTTATATCTAATAAATTCACTCTGAAAATAAATACAATCCTTTTCAAAGTCAACAGCCTCATATTGTATAAAGTAGAGATATTATGTATTGTATAAAGTAGAGGATACATATTGTATACTCTATTGAGTATACATGTTGTATAAAGTAGAGTATATTCAGAAGAGATATACCTAAGTGTAACATAGACATTTAAAAAATAAGATATCTGACAAGTACAGATACTAAAAGCAAACAAAAATATTTCACATTAAAAAAATTGAAATCAAGGCAAATGAAATTCAGTGTGACATAAATATCTTATTTCCATAATCATAACACTTGAAGGAAAATTAAAATAGCAGTTGATGCTTTTTATATGAAATAGCCTAGCATTAAATCATTGTTGAAAATAGAAGCATATATTAGAAAATATTTTTTTATAAATCCTATAAGCATAAACTATATTGAAGGTTAATCTTATAATTGAGGTCAATATTTATCTGATGAGGTGAAACTTTAATGCTTTTTAAATAAAAGGTATTTATTAGCAATTCAGGAGAAGGTAATGGCACCCCACTCCAGTACTCTCGCCTGGAAAATCCCATGGATGGAGGAGCCTGGTAGGCTGCAGTCCATGGGGTCGCTAAAAGTCGGACATGACTGAGGGACTTCACTTTCACTTTTCCCTTTCATGCATTGGAGAAGGAAATGGCAACCCACTCCAGTGTTCTTGCCTGGAGAATCCCAGGGATGGGGGAGCCTGGTGGGCTGCCGTCTATGGGGTCGCACAGGGTCGGACACGACTGAAGCGACTTAGCAGCAGCATTAGCAATTCATAATATTGAGGAAAGTATGTGGAGATTTTTACATAAGGAGCCAGGGTTAGGCTTATTAGACTTTTTCATCTATAAATCAAATATAAACTTTTGATTCAAAGAAAAACTTTCTGTCAAAAGCCCAGTACAAGTAATATAACATACATAAGATGTTAATACTAATGTAAAGACCAAACTGTGTAAAATAGATGACCAGTGCAAGTTCGATGAATGAAACAGGGCACTCAAAGCTTGTGCTCTGGGATAACCCAGAGAGATGGGGTGGGGAGAGAAGTGGGGGTGGTTTCAGGATGGGAGGGACACATGTACACCCATGGCTGACTCATGTCAATGTATGACAAAAATCACCACAAAATTGTAAAGTAATTAGCCTTCAATTAAATTAATTAATTTAAAAAAGACAAAACTAGTAGGCAGGTTTTTGCAAATACATTGTCTTTGAAGAAGAGATTTTCTGGAATTAAAATCTTTTGGATGCCAGAAACTGAGAACTGTTGTTACCCAAACATGTTGGCAGCTTATATCCCAGTGGGGTAGTACAGTGGATGAATCTAAGAACTACTTAGTTCTATGTTACCAATTTTAGCATGGAGCACAACAGGCTGTGTAATTCGTTTGGAGAAAGAAGGATCTCCCTCTTTCTTCTGGTTTGATCTCCTTGCCATCCAAGGCACTCTCTCTTCTTTAGTCTGACAGTTTGAAAGCACCAATTATTTGGCACTCAGCCTTCCTTGTTAGTTGCTTCATTTGAAAATTTCATGACCTATTAAACATGTGTTGTACATCTGCCTTAAGCATTAAAGAAAATAATGCATTTAAAAATCAGATTGGAATAACTGGTTCAGGAATCCAAAATGGAGCTGGGTGGCCATTGTGGATGTACTTTCAGACATGTTTCTGTATCGCTGAGAACTTGAATTTTCTGAACTGTATTAGACTCAAGGACACCACCAGTTCTCTCAAAACAATGTCTGCTAGCAGCTACAATGTGCAGATTTGTAGTCTCAAGTTCTTCCCTTGTAACTATGCAGCCATTTCACACCCCAGCAAATCCTCCTTTAACCAGCATCTTTGCTTCTTGCCAGCTCCAGTTGTAATAGTTTGCAACTTATGTAATTCTTCAGTGTTTGTGTATATAAGCCTCTCCCATTTTGTAGTCTGATGGATCACTGTTTTAGTGCTTCTTGAACCTGTTTCTACTGGGCTTTAGTGCTCATTTTTGCTCAGATAAAACTCTTCTATTCCTACAGACTGATTATTGTCTCCATTGACATTGTGATACATAAGTTAATATTTTAGAGTATTTAACAAATTGGGTTGTATAAAAAAAAATTTTTTTTTCTTAGGGAAAAATAGTATGAAACCTAGAAGTCAGCCCTCAGATTGCTTTGCAATTGATTTTAAGTTCTTACTCTCTTTTTAAGAAAACAGAACATGAATGATTATATGATGCATTATGGATAGGATTATTAAAAGAAAACCTACAAGAAACATCCAACCAGTGGATCTATACTCAGAAGAAAGACAGCCAATAAAATGCACATCCAGATTATTTAGAGGATGGCAGCTTGATTCTACCATGAAACATTAGCAGTGTTCATCTTTATTTATATATTCTGTTTTTAATATTAATGACCATGAGTCAGTTTCCCCTCAATACAGACAACTGGGGATATGTGACCCCAAACTTTATATATTTAAACCTTAACAATAACCATTATAATATTAACCGATAAAAAGTTTTGTAGAAACTGAATTTTGTAAACTACAGAGCCTTTTCAAGGAAAAGAATGATTCAAAATTAAATATTTATAGAATGAATAAAGTAATTAAAACACATCACAAATTAAACAATTTCCCCCTGTTTTATTGAAATATAATTGGCATACAACTGTGTATAAATTTAAAGGTATACAGCATGGTAACTTACATCATGAAATGACTGTCCCAGTAAATTTATTGAACATCTGTTATCTCATATAAATACAAAATTAAAAGGGTAGAAAAAAATTTTTCTTGCAATGGGAAATCTTAGGATTTACTCTCAACATTCATATATAGCATAGAACTGTGTTAGTTATATTAATATTTATTCTACTGTACATTATGTCTTGACTATTAATACTTAGTTTTTTTTATAACTACAAGTTTGTATTTTTTGATGACCTTCATCCAATTGCCTATACCTCTAGTATCACATAATTTTAAAAACTGTCAAATGTCACATGTATGTTCACAACTTAAAAAGCAAAAATGGTAACTGCAACAGCATTTCTATAATATATTCTTATATATTCTACAGTTTTTGTCCTTTAAATAAGATTTTTTCAAAGAGAAATATAGTTTAGGCTTTCCTCTGGCATGGTTGACTGGAATCTGATTTTTATAATTTTATGTTTTGAATAGTTTTCTTTAGCCCCATACGTTATTCAGTTAAGTTCAGTAGCTCAGTCGTGTCTGACTCTTTGCGACCCCATGAATCGCAGCACGCCAGGCCTCCCTGTCCATCACCAACTCCCGGAGTTCACCCAAACTCATGTCCGTCGAATCAGTGATGCCATCCATTGATGATGTCATCCTCTGTCGTCCCCTTCTCCTCCTGCCCCCAATCCCTCCCAGGATCAGGGTCTTTTCAAATGAGTCAACTCTTCTCATGAGGTGGCCAAAGTATTGGAGTTTCACCTTTAGCATCAGTCCTTCTAAAGAACACCCAGGACTGATCTCCTTTAGGATGGACTGGTTGGATCTCCTTGCAGTCCAAGGGACTCTCAAGAATCTTCTCCAACATCACAGTTCAAAAGCATCAATTCTTCAGCACTCAGCGTTCTTTACAGTCCAACTTTGACATCCATACATGACCACTGGAAAAACCATCGCCTTGACTAGACGGACCTTTGTTGGCAAAATAATGTTTCTGCTTTTGAATATGCTGTCTAAGTTGGTCACAACTTTCCTTCCAAGGAGTAAGTATCTTTTAATTTCATGGCTGCAATCACCATCTGCATTGATTTTGGAGCCCCCCCAAAATTAAGTCTGACACTGTTTCCCCTGTTTCCCCATCTATTTCCCATGAAGTGATGGGACCAGATGCCATGATCTTATTTTTCTGAATGTTGAGCTTTAGGCCAACTTTTTCACTCTCCACTTTCACTTTCATCAAGAGACTTTTTAGTTCCTCTTCACTTTCTGCCATAAGGGTGGTGTCATCTGCATATCTGAGGTTATTGATATTTCTCCTGGCAAAGTTGATTCCAGCTTGTGCTTCATCCAGCCCAGAGTTTCTCATGATGTACTCTGCATATAAGTTAAATAAGCATGGTGACAATATACAGCCTTGACGTACTCCTTTTCCTATTTGCAACCAGTCTGTTGTTCCATGTCCAGTTCCAGCTGTTGCTTCCTGACCTGCACATAGGTTTCTCAAGAGGCAGGTCAGGTGGTCTGGTATTCCCATCTCTTTCAGAATTTTCCACAGTGTATTGTGATCCACACAGTCAAAGGCTTTGGCAAAGTCAATAAAGCAGATATAGATGTTTTTATGGAACTTTCTTCATTTTTCCAGGATCCAGTGGATGTTGGCAATTTGATCTCTGGAAGTTCACAGTTCATGTATTGCTGAAGCCTGGCTTGGAGAATTTTGAGCATTACTTTGCTAGCGTGTGAGATGAGTGTAATTGCCTGGTAGTTTGAGCACTCTTTGGCATTGTCTTTCTTTGGGATTGGAATGAAAACTGAACTTTTCCATAAATAACTCCAGAAAGAATGAAGAGATGGAGCCAAAGCAAAAGCATATGTTATTAGTATAATGTAAAGTTTTTTGATTACTGTCAAAGTTGAAAATTCTAATTTTTATGTGGGCTGTCAGACTTCAGGAAATTTCAAGTTGTCTTAAATTTATATACCCTCATATTTTTACCACTCTGCACTGAAGACCCATTCATGTCATTATGTGATACCTGACTCTGCTGTTTAGTGTTTCATTGCCTAGTGAGTCATCAGAGAACTTGTTAAGCATATCCTGAAAGCCATCTCTACTCTGATATGGCTAGCAGTATTTCATTATGGTAGGTAGAATTCCAAGATGACTTCTGAGAGTTTAGTCTTGTGGTATACATACCCTGTGTAATCCTTTCTGCTTGAGTTGGGCAGAACTGTGAATATAATGTCTAGCACTCTCCTAATTAGGTTTAGTTATATCAGCTGTCCCTAAACTTTTTGGCAAGTGGAACTGGTTTTATGGGAGACAGTTTTTCCATGCACTGGGGGTAGAGAGGGAGGGATGGTTTGGGGATGATTCAAGTGCATTACAATTATTGTGCACTATATTTCTGTTATTATTATATCATCTCCTCCTCAGGTCATTAGGCATTAGATCCAGTTGTTGGGGACCCCTGAGTTATATGAAAAAACTGAAAGGATTCTATAAAGATAAGTAAGTTTCTAAATCAGTTGACTCTAAGTTGATCAAAAAGGTGATCATCTTGGATGGGTCTGACCTAGTTAAGTAAGCCCTATTTAAGGGGCTGGGCTCTTCCTTAAGTAAGGGATTCAGAGCATGGCAATCTAAGAAGGCCTATGGAGGGAGACATATGTATGATAGGCAGAAAGACAATGGAGGCCTGGGTCCTACAAATGCAAACAGATTAATTACCCAAAAAACTCATATGCTTAAAAGAGAACCCTAAGTTACAGAGAGGAAAAAAGGCTAACACCTGATTTATGCTTTGTAAAACCCCAGTGATAAAACCCTGCACAGCCATGTTCAGACTTTGACTTTCATGAATTTTAGATAAAATATCAATGCTGATTTTAGCCACTAATCTACAGTTAGTTTTTATATAGTGGAGAAAATTAATACTGTAATAATACACAGAAATTATACAGAACCTATACATAAATCCCCTAACTCAAAACTAAATGTATTTGCAAGTCAACTTCCCCTTAGCCTGATTGTGAAAATGTCCATGGCATTGTACTTGACCGATACACACAAAAAAATGATGAAGAGGAAATACTAAGTGAAAGTGAAAAGAATCATTACAGTTAAACTATGTTTACTTTGTAAAAATTATAAAACATGTAAGAAAATGTGAGGATGTTTCTAGGGTCCCTTCTTGAGTGTTGGAGGGGGTTCATACACATGAAATGCAACAATCAGTTCAGTTCAGTCACTCAGTCATGTACAACTCTTTGCGACCCCATGAACCGTAGAATGCCAGGCCTCCCTGTCCATCACCAACTCCCGGAGTCCACTCAAACCCATGTGCATTGAGTCGATGATGCCATCCAACCATCTCATCCTCTGTCATCCCCTTCTCCTCCTGCCATCAATCTTTCCCAGCATCAGGGTCTTCTCAAATAAGTCAACTCTTCTCATCAAGTGGACAAAGTATTGGAGTTTCAGCTTCAGCACCAGTCCTGCCAATGAACACCCTGGTCTGATCTCCTTTAGGATGGACTGGTTGGATGTCCTTGCAGTCCAAGGGACTCTCAACAGTCTTCTCCAACACCACAGTTCAAAAGCATCAATTCTTTGCCGCTCAGCTTTCTTTATAGTCCAACTCTCACATCCATACATGACCACTGGAAAAACCACAGCCTTGACTAGACAGACCTTTGTTGGCAAAGTAATGTCTCTGCTTTTGAATATGCTGTCTAGGTTGGTCATAACTTTCCTTCCAAAGAGTAAGCCTCTTTTAATTTAATGGCTGCAATCAACATCTGCAGTGATTTTGGATTAAACATAAGCTTCTCATATGTTAAGTGATTTTGACTTAAACATAAGCTTCTCAAGTGTTAAGCACTGGGAGAAATACTTTTGTGCATAATCTCATTTAATTAAATCTGTGCATGAGTAATAAGGATCAGAAGACAAGTTATTTCACTGTAGATCCTGTGATCCTAGTTGTTATTCTGTACTTAATTGCAATTAGATCAATTGCTTTGCATTAACGACATACATAAAATTTTAAGAGAACAAACATACCATGTCAGTATCAGAAAACCTGTGTGAAGAGTTTTAGCTTGATTTTGACATTGAACTTTACTGGTTAGGATTAGATTATCTTGGTTTTGATATCTTAAAACTCAATAAATGTACTCAAAGAAATGTACTAATTGAACAAAAACACCCTTTCTGTGACAATATTGAACCTATAGGGGAAAGAAATTCCAAAAAATGTTTCCTGTTCTAAAACAAAAGGCCATTGACCAGTGTGCATTGTGGATACTATGCAGATATACCTTTAGAGGAACAGTGCAAAGCTTATTGAAATACAAGTTTCAGCTGAAGAGTAATGGGATTATTGGGTCAAATTTTCTGTGTATTTTAAACTTTGGTGTCATCATTAGGACAACTTAAAAATATTTTCCTGAGTGTACAATTTGTATTGCAAACAAAATCTGGAGAAAAATGACAATTTGTTAATGGTAGGCTGGTATATTGAGCTTAAATGTGATTCTTCTTAAAAACCTTAATATATGAATTGAGACTGAGTTCAGAAAATTAATTTTAAAGAAAAATACAGAAAGAATTCCTCTCTCTTCTGCCAGAAAGAATTCCTCTCTCTTCTGTCAAAGTCTGAACATGGCTGTGCAGGGTTTTATCACTGGGGTTTTACAAAGCATAAATCAGGTGTTAGCCTTTTTTCCTCTCTGTAACTTAAGGTCCTCTTTTAAGCATATGGGTTTTTTGGGTAATTAAGCTGTTTGCATTTGTAGGACCCAGGCCTCCATTGTCTTTCTGCCTATCATACATATGTCTCAGAAGAGAGAGGAATTCTTTCTGTATTAACATTAAATTCACAGTATTTCATTTTCTTGTTGGGAACCAACCAACATCATGTTCCTCAAAAGATAGCTATCCATCAATCTTTTTCAATTTAGAACAAATTAATACTTGGGAAAAAAGACCAAGGAATTGAAACTATCCTTTACTTTTAAGAAATAAAAACTGGATGGGATAGGTTAAACTAGAGTATTTCTCTTTGAAACAATATTTCTCTTTGCACAATTCTTGAGAGAGAAAAATGCAAATAGAATACAATTGTTGGGAATTTTAAACAGGAAATATATAATCTTTAAAGCAACTAGAGTTTTCAGAGAATAAAACAAAAGCAATTATATAATATGGTAAAAGTGATAGTATCTTCCCATCTATTATTGAAAAACATAATTTAAACACAAAATGTTTCTATGTTATTTTGAATGATTAAAGACAAAGGCATCAGAACAACATAACTTTCAAAAGATGAATTTCATAGTGGTAATTCTAACTGTAAAATCAATGAATTGTGGGTGTTTTTTTTTGATAATTTATGGCTATGCTAACTAATTTTAATGGAATAGATGTTAGATGATATTTTGAAACATATGTAACTGGAAATCTAGTTACTTGCCCTTAAAGCTGGGAAATGTTAATTTTTTGTATTGACTTTCTAAAATAAGTATTCTTTGCATGAATTTTTTATGTTCAGTATTGATTCATAATTTGAAATATCTCCTGTTACTGGACCTACATTTCTTCATTGTGTAATTGTTAGGACTCTAATGGCTGCCTCTTTTATAGGAAGCAATGCTCTCCAGTTTCCCTTAGTGTCACAAGCCTCTCTAACCACATACATGCTTAGCCTGCTGAGGCATTTGAGTTTGATTATTTTGTATACATGCAGACACATAAATAAATTTGGGTTCATGATAGAAATAGATACAACCTTGCTGCAATTTGCATTGCTAAAATTTTGATACGGTGAATGTTTAACATTCCCAGACACTTTCTATAAAACAATTGTATTAACTCATAAAAAATGCTTTGGCATATCTCTTAGATGTTTATAAATATCTTAAACTGAAAACCATGCAACTCATTAAATATTTATTAGTCCCATTTATGCAAGGCTGGAACCTTTGATATAAGCCCCAGACCTCTAGCAACCTACTCCTATTCCTTATATGACAGGTATATATAAAAGACTACAAACAAAGCTAGTGGAGGTGATGGAATTCCAGTAGAGTTATTTCAAATCCTGAAAGATGATGCTGTGAAAGTGCTTCACTCAATATGCCAGCAAATTTGGAAAACCTAGCAGTGGCCACAGGACTGGAAAAGGTCAGTTTTCAATCTAATCTCAAAGAAAGGCAATGCCAAATAATGCTCAAAATACCACACAATTGCACTCATCTTCCCTGGTGGTTCAGAGGTTAAAGCGTCTGCCTCCAATGCGGGAGACCTGGTTCGACCCCTCGGTCGGGAAGATCCCCTGGAGAAGGAAATGGCAATCCACTCCAGTATTCTTGCCTGGAGAATCCCATGGATGGAGAAGCCTAGTAGGTTACAGTCCACTGGGTTGCAAGAGTTGGACACGACTGAGCGACTTCACCATACATACCACACACTAGTAAAGTAATGCTCCAAATTCTCTAAGCCAGGCTTCAGCAATACGTGAACTGTGAACTTCCTGATGTTCAAGCTTGTTTTAAAAAAGACACATGTACCCCAATGTTCATCGCAGCACTGTTTATAATAGCCAGGACATGGAAACAACCTAGATGTCCATCAGCAGATGAATGGATAAGAAAGCTGTGGTACATATACACAATGGAGTATTACTCAGCTGTTAAAAAGAATACATTTGAATCAGTTCTGATGAGATGGATGAAACTGGAGCCGATTATACAGAGCAAAGTAAGCCAGAAAGAAAAACACCAATACAGTACACTAACACATATATATGGAATTTAGAAAGATGGCAATGACGACCCTGTATGCGAGACAGCAAAATAGACACAGATGTGTATAATGGACTTTTGGACTCAGAGGGAGAGGGAGAGGGTGGGGTGATTTGGGAGAATGGCATTGTAACATGTATACTATCATGTAAGAATCGAATCACCAGTATATGTCCAAAGCAGGATACAGCATGCTTGGGGCTGGTGCACGGTGATGACCCAGAGAGATGTTATGGGGAGGAAGGTGGGAGGGGGGGTTCATGTTTGGGAACGCATGTACACCCGTGATGGATTCATGTCAATGTATGGCAAAACCAATACAGTATTGTAAAGAAAAATAAAGTAAGAAAAAAATAAAACATAATAAAAAAATAAAAATAAAAAAGGCAGAGGAATGAGAGATCAAATTGCCAACATCCGCTGGATCATGGAAAAAGTAAGAGAGTTCCAGAAAAAAAAAAAAAAAAAACAACACATCTATTTCTGCTTTATGGACTATGCCAAAGCCTTTGACGGTGCGGATCACAACAAACTGTGAAAAATTCTGAAAGAGATGGGAATACCAGACCACCTGACCTGCCTCTTGAGAAATCTGTATGCAGGCCAGGAAGCAACAGTTAGAACTGGACATGGAACAACAGACTGGTTCCAAATAGGAAAAGGAGTACGTCAAGGCTGTATATTGTCACCATGCTTATTTAACTTATATGCAGAGTACATTATGAGACACACTGGACTGGAAGAAACACAAACTGGAATCAAGATTGCCGAGAAAAATATCAATAACCTCAGATATGCAGATGACACCACCCTTATGGCAGAAAGTGAAGATGAACTAAAAAGTCTCTTGATGAAAGTAGAAGAGGAGAGTGAAAAATCTGGCTTAAAGCTCAACATTCAGAAAACGAAGATCATGGCATCCGGTCCCATCACTTCATGGGAAATAGATGGAGAAACAGTGGAAACAGTGTCAGACTTTATTTTGGGGGGCTCCAAAATCACTGCAGATGATGATTGCAGCCATGAAATTAAAGGACGCTTACTCCTTGGAAGAAAAGTTATGACCAACCTAGATAGCATATTCAAAAGCAGAGACATTACTTTGCCAACAAAGGTCTGTCTAGTCAAGGCTATGGGTTTTCCTGTGGTCATGTATGGATGTGAGAGTTGGACTGTGAAGAAGGCTGAGCGCCAAAGAATTGGTGCTTTTGAACTGTGGTGTTGGAGAAGACTCTTGAGAGTCCCTTGGATTGCAAGGAGATCCAACCAGTCCATTCTGAAGGAGATCAACCCTGGGATTTCTTTGGAAGGAATGATGCTAAAGCTGAACCTCCAGTACTTTGGTGACCCCATGTGAAGAGTTGACTCATTGGGAAAGACTTTGATCCTGGGAGGGATTGGGGGCAGGAGAAGAAGGGGACGACCGAGGATGAGATGGCTGGATGGCATCACTGACTCGATGGACGTGAGTCTGAGTGAACTCTGGGAGTTGGTGATGGACAGGGAGGCCTGGCGTGCTGTGATTCATGGGGTCTCAAAGAGTCAGACACGACTGAGCGACTGAACTGCACTGATGAAATAAAGGAGAATTTGAAAACAAATACAACACATAATTATCAAACAGAAATGTGCTTGAAAATTCTAATTTTGCTTCAGAGTAATTAGAGAAGACTTTGTTTAAAAGGTGACACAATCTTTGTCTTGAATGATGAGCAGGATTTATCTTTTGGAGATATGTATAGGTATGATAAAGACTGAGCAAAGGAAAAGAATGCATAGAGCTACCAAATAATTTGAAGACTGGCAAATATTATTATTTTTTGTCTTTTAATTAAAATAACAATATGTATTAGAAGGTAAAGTAAATGGAGCAAGAATGCAGAGAAATGACAGTTACTTTTCATGGTATATCAGTTCAGTTCAATCACTCAGTCCTGTCCAACTCTTTGCTACCCTATGTACTGCAGCAAGCCAGGCTTCCCGCCCATTACCAGCTCCCAGAGCTTACTCAAACTCTGTCCATCGAGTCAGTGATGCCATCCAACCTCCTCATTCTCTGTCGGCCTCCTCCTGCCTTCAGTCTTTCCCAGTGTCAGGGTCTTTCCTGGTGAGTGAGTTCGCATCAGGTGGCATTGGAATTTCAGTTTCAGCTTCATCATCAGCCCTTCCAATGAATATTCAGGACTGATTTCCTTTAGGATGGACTGGTTGGATCTCCTTGCAGTGCACGGGACTCTCAAGAGTCTTCTCCAACGCCACGGTTCAAAAGCATCAATTCTTTGGCCCTCAGCTTTCTTTATAGTCCAACTCTCACATCTGTACATGACTACTGGAAAAATCATAGCTTTGACTAGATTGACATTTGTTGGCAAAGTAATGTCTCTGCTTTTTAATATGCTGTCTAGGTTCATCATAGCTTTCCTTCTGAGGAGCAGGCATGTTTTATAGGTTAAGTGATGGTGCAGTAACAAAAGCCCATTCCCTTAATCTCAGTAGGTATAGTAAAAATGGCTTATCTCCTGCCTACATGCATATCTAGGATTACTATAGGCTTTGTTTCACATCATAGTAATGCTGTAAAGCTACCCTACTATAGGTTGTTACTGTTGTTCAGTCACTAAGTTGTGTCTAACTCTTTGTGACCCCAAGGACCACAGTACAACAGACTCCTCTGTTGTCCACAGTCGCCTGGAATTTGCTCAGATCCACGTGCATTGAATCGGTGATGCTGTCTAACCAGTTCCTCCTCTGCAGCTATCTTCTTCTTTTGCCTTCAGTTTTTCCCAGCATCAGGATCTTTTCCAGTGTGCTGACTCTTTGAATCAGGTGGCCAAAGTACTAGAGCTTCAACACATCAGTCCTTCCAGTGAATATTCAGGGTTGATTTCATTTAGCATTGACTGGTTTGATCTCTTTGTGCTCCAGGGGACTCTCAAGAGTCCTCTCCAGCCCCACAGTTCAAAAACATCAATTCTTCAGCGCTCAGCCTTCTTTATGGTCCAGCTCTCACATTCATCTAAAACTACTGGATGCATCATGGCCTTAACTATATGAACTTTGCTGGCAAAGTGATGTCTGCTTTTTTATACACTGTCTAGATTTGTCATGGCTTTCTGTCCAAGGAGCAAGTGTCTTTTAATTTCTTGGCAGCAGTAGCCATCAGCAGTGATTTTGGAGCCCAATCAAATAAAGTCTGTCACTGCTTCCACTTTTTTCCCACTTATTTGCTATGAAGTGATGGGACTGGCTGCTATGATCTTAGTATTTAAATGTTGAATTTTAAGCCAGCTTTTTTGCCCTCTTCTTTCACCTATATTTTAGGGCTCTTTAGCTCTTCTTCACTTTGTGCCACAGAGTGGTGTCATCTGCATATCTGAGATTGTTGATATTTCTACTGGCAATCTTGATTCCAGCTTGTGATTCATCCAGCCTAGCATTTCATTTGATGTCCTCTGCACATAAATTAAGTAAGCAGGGTGACAATATACAGCCTTAATGTATTCATTGCCCAATTCTGAACCAGTCAGTTGTTTCATGTCTGGTTCTAATTGTTGCTTCTTGACCTGTATACAGATTTCTCAGGAGACATGTTAGGTGGTCTGGTACTCCCATCTCTTTAAGAGTGTTCACAGTTTGTTGTGAACCACACATTCAAAGGCTTTAGTGTAGGCAGTGAAGCAGAAGTAGTCATTTTTCTGGAACTCCCTTGCTCTCTCCATGACCTAATGAGTGTTGGCAATTTGATCTCTGGTTCCTTGCATTTTCTAAAGTCAACTTGTACATCTGAAAATTCTTGGTTCACATATTGCTGAGGCCTAGCTTGAAGGATTTCGAGCATTACTTTACTAATGTAAAATGACTGCAGTTGTATAGTAGGAAGTTTGAACAATCTTTGGCATTGCCCTTCTTTGTGATTGGAATGAAAACTGACCTTTTCCAGTCCTGTGGCCACTGCTGAGTTTTCTAAATTTGTTAGCCTATTGAGTGCAGCTAGCACTTTAACATAATCGTCTTTAAGAATTTGAAATAGTTCAGCTGGAATTCTGTCATCTCCATTAGATTTGTTTTAGTAATGCCTCCTAAGGCCCTCTTGCCTTCGCACTCCAGGATGTCTGGCTCTAGGTGAGTGAAAACACCATCATGATTCTCCAAGTCATTAAAACCTTTTTGTACAGTTCTTCTGTGTACTCTTGCCACCTCCTCTTAATCTCTTCTGCTTTTGTTAGGTCCTTACCATTTCTGCCATTTATTGTGCTCATTCTTGAATGAAATATTCCCTTGATATCTCGTTTTCTTGAGGAGATCTCTAGTATTTCCCAGTCTATTGTTTTCCTCTATTTCTTTGCATTGTTCTTTCAAGAATGCTTTTTCATATCTTCTTGCACTTCACTAGAACTCTGTGTTCAGTTGTGTAAATGTTTCTCTTTCTCTCTTGCCTTTCACTTCTCTTCTTTCCTTGGATACTTGTAAAGCCTACTCAGAGAACCATTTTGCCTTCTTGCATTTGTTTTCCTTGGGGATATTTTGGCCACTGCCTCTTTTACAATGTTATGAGCCTCCATCCATAGTTCTTTAGGGACTCTGTCTATGAGATCTAATTCCTTGATCTATTTTCACCTCCACTGCATAATCATAAAGGATTTGACTTAGGTCATACCTGAATGGCTTAGTGGTTTTCACTACTTTCTTCAATTTAAACTTGAGTTTTTCAATAAGGAGCTCATGATATGAGCCACAGTTAGTTCCAGGTCCTGTTTTTACTGGCTGTATAGAGCATGTCATCTTTGACTGCAAAGAACATAGTGATTCTGACTTCAGTGTTAACCATCTAGAGATGTTTGCATAGAATCGTCTCTTGGATTGCTGGAAAAGCATGTTTGCTACGACCAGCATGTTCTCTTGACAAAACTGTCATACTTTGCCCTATTTTATTTTGTACTCCAAGAACATAGTTGCCTGTTACTCCAGGTATCACTTAGCTTCCTACTTTTGCATTCCAATCTCCTATAAAGAAGTGGACATCTTTTTAGTGTTCCAGAAGGTGTTATAGGTCTTCACAAAACTGTTCAGCCTCACCTTTTCTGATATCAGTGGTTTGTACATAGACTTAAATTGTTGTGATGTTGAATGATTTGCCTTGGAAACAAATGGAGATCATGCTGTTGTTTTTGAAACTGCACCCAAGTACTGAATTTCAGACTCTTTTGTTGGCTATGAGGGCTACTTCATTTATTCTAAGGGATTCTTGCCCAGAGTAGTAGATATAATGGTCATCTGAATTAAATTCGCTTATTCCCATCGATTTTAGTTCAGTACTTCCCAAGATTTTGATGGTCACTCTTGCCATTTCTTGCTTGACTGCATCCAATTTACCTTTATTTATGGGCCTAACATTCCAGTTTCTTATACAGTACCATTCTTTACTGTATCAGATTTTACCATCACCATCAGATACAACCACAGCTGAGCATCATTTCTGCTTTGGTCCAACCACTAATTCTTCTGGGAACTATTAATAACTGTCCTCCACTTTGCCCCAGTAACATATAGGATACCTTCTGACTCGAGGGAATCATCTCCAGTGTCATGCATTTTTGCCTATTCATACTGCTCATATTGGGGGTGGGTTACCATTTCCTCCTACAATGGACCAATTTTTGTCAGAACTCTTCACTGTGACCCACCCATCATGGGTGGCCCTGCATGGCCTGGCTCATAGTTTCATGAGTTATGCAACTGCCATCGCCACGACAATGCTGTGACCTATGAAGGGGCTACTATAGGTAGAATCTGTCATTTATATTTTTACTGCTCATTGAGGAAGGGGGAAGCATCATACTGAATCACTTATTAGAAGATCCCATCTGGAATAAATATCACTTTCATTCATAAATTATTAACCACTGAAAGCTATCTAACCATGCCTAATTCTTGAGAGACAATCACCCATACATATCTTACATTTCTGAGTGATATAAGCTAAGACATTTACAATCAACCCAAGACAGACGGGTCACAGTGGAGGGTTCTGACAAAATGTGGTACACTGGAGAAGGGAATGCAAGCAACTTCAGTATTTTTGCTTTGAGAACCCCATGTACAGTATGAAAAAGCAAAAATATAGGACACTGAAAGATGACTCCCCAGGTCGGTAGGTGCCCAGTATGCTACTGAAGATCAATGATCAATGGAGAAATAACACCAGAAAGAATGAAGGGACAGAGCCAAAGCAAAAACAACACCCCACTGTGGATGGGACAGGTGATGGAAGCAAGGTCTGATGCTGCAAAGAGCAATATTGCACAGGAACTTGGAATGTTAGGTCCATGAATCAAGGCAAATTGGAAGTGGTCAAACAAGAGATGGAAAATATGAACATCGACAATTTAGGACTCAGCAAACTAAAATGGACTGGAATGGGTGAATTTAACTCAGATGACAATTGTATCTACTACTGTGGGCAAGAATCCCTTCGAGGAAATGGATTAGCCATCATAGTCAACGAAAGTGTCCAAAAAGCACTACTTGGATGCAGTCTCAAAAAAAAAAAAAAAAAAAAGGGGGGGGGTCTCTGTTCATTTCCAAGGCAAACCATTCAATATCACAGTAATCCAAGTCTATGCCTCAACCAGTAACACTGAAGAAGCTGATGTTGAATGATTCTATGAAGACCTACAAGACCTTCTAGAACTAACATCCAAAAAAGGTGCCCTCTTCATTATAGGGGACTGGAATGCAAAAGTAGGAAATCAAGAAACACCTGGAGTAACTGGCAAATTTGGCCTTGGAATACAGAATGAAACAAGGCAAAGGCTCATATAATTTCTCCAACAGAACGCACTGGTCATACCAAACAGTCGCTTCTAACAACACAAGAGAAGACTCTACATACGGACTTCACCAAACAGTCAACACGAAAATCGCATTGGTTATATACTTTGCAGCCAAAGATGGAGAAGCTCTATAAAGTCAGCAAGAAAAGACCAGGAGCTGGCTGTAGCTCACACCATGAACTCTTTATTGTCAAATTCAGACTTAAATTGAAGAAAATAAGGAAAACCACTAGACCATTCAGATATGAGCTAAATCAAATCCCTTACGATTATATAGTGGAAGTGAGATATAGATTTAAGGGACTAGATCTGATAGACAGAGTGCCTGATGAACTATGGATGGAGGTTCATGACACTGTACAGGAGATTGGGAT
Organism: Capra hircus; assembly: GCF_001704415.2. Classification (NCBI taxonomy): domain Eukaryota; kingdom Metazoa; phylum Chordata; class Mammalia; order Artiodactyla; family Bovidae; genus Capra; species Capra hircus. The sequence continues at coordinate 103,921,903 of NC_030808.1, forward strand.
CAAGAGCATCCCCAAGAAAAAGAAATGCAAAAAAAGTAAAATGGCTGTCTTAGGAGGCTTTACAAATAGCTGTGAAAAGAAGAGAAGCAAAAAACAAAGGAGAAAAGGTAAGATATACCCATTTGAATGAAGAATTCCAAAGAATAGCATGCAGATAGGAAATTCTTCTTCAGTGATCAGTGTAAAGAAATAGAAGAAAACAATAGAATGGGAAAGACTAGAGATCTCTTCAAAATTTCTAAACCATAGAAATGGTTTAGACCTAAGACAAGCAGAAGATATTAAGAAGAGGTGGCAACAATACACAGGAGAAGTGTACAAAAAGATCTTCATGACCCAGATAATCACGATGGTGTGAACATTCACCTAGAGCCAGACATCCTAGAATGTGAAGTCAAGTAGGCCTCAGGAAGCCTCACTAAGAACAAAGCTAGTGGAGGTGATGGAATTCCAGTAGAACTATTTCAAATCCTAAAAGATGATGCTGTGAAAGTGCTGCACTCAATGTGTCAGCAAATTTGGACAACTCAGCAGTGGCCAAAGGACTGGAAAAGGTAAGTTTTTATTCCAACCCCAAAGAAAGGCAATGCCAAAGAATATTCAAACCAGTGCATAATTACACTCATCTCACATGCTAGTAAAGTAATGCTCAAAATTCTCCAAGCCAGGCTTCAGCAATATGTGAACTGTGAACTTCCAGATGTTCAAGCTGGTTTGAGAAATGGCAGAGATCCAATTGCCAACATCTGCTGGATCATCAAAAAAGCAAGAGAGTTCCAGAAGAACATCTATTTCTGCTTTATTGACTATGCCAAAGCCTTTGACTCTGTGGATAACAATAAACTGTGGAAAATTCTGAAAGAGATGGGAATACCAGACCACCTGACCTGTCTCTTGAGAAATCTGTATGCAGGTCAGGAAGCAACAGTTAGAACTGGACATGGAACAACAGACTGGTTCCCAATAAGAAAAGGAGTATGTCAAGGCTGTATATTGTCACCCTGCTTATTTAACTTATATGCAGAGTACATCATGAGAAATGCTGGGCTGGAAGAAGCACAAACTAGAATCAAGATTGCCAGGAGAAATATAAATAACTTCAGATACCCAGATTATACCGCTCATCTGGCAGAAGTGAAGAACTAAAGAGCCTCTTGATGAAAGTGAAAGAGGAGAGTGAAAAAGTTGGTTTAAAACTCAACATTCAGAAAACTAAGATCATGGCATCCAGTCCCAACACTTCAAATAGATAGGGAAACAATGGAGACAGTGACAGACTTTATTTTTGGGGCTCCAAAATCACTGCAGATGGTGACTGCAATCATGAAATTAAAAGACACTTACTCTTTGGAAAGAAAGTTATGACCAACCTAGACAACATATTAAAAAGCAGAGACATTACTTTGCCAACAAAGGTCCGTCTAGTAAAGGATATGGTTTTTCCAGTATCATGAATGGGGGAGCTGGACTATAAAGAAAACTGAACACAGAAGAATTTATGCTTTTGAACTTTGGTGTTGGAATGACTCTTGAGATTTCCTTGGACTGCAAGGAGATCCAACCAGTCCATTTCCTAAAAGAAATCAGTCCTGAATATTCATTGGGTGCACTGATGTTGAAGCTGAAACTTCAATACTTTGGCCACCTGATGTGAATAATTGACTCATTTGAAAAAACCCTGATGCTGGGAAAGATTGAGGGCAGGAGGAGAAGGGGATGACAGACGATGAGATGGTTGGATGGCATGACTAACTCAATGGACATGAGTTTGGGTAAAGTCTGGGAGTTTTTGATGGACAGGGAGTCCTGGCCTGCTGCAATCCATGTGGTTGCAAAGAGTCAGACGCAACTGAGTAACTGAACTGAACTGAACTGAGGATTACTAGTGTAAGAACATATTCCAGGATAGTCCATTTAGGGATTTCTTCCTCCCTAGAGATGCTCCAGGAGAAAGACATAATTTTTCCATAGGGAAATATTAGTCTACTCTGCAGAGTGAACATATCTTTTTTCTTTTTTTCCCTTTCCTGACATAAAAATGGGTCTGTTACTAGAATCCGAATATAGGATCAGAGTATCATAAATTTAGGATTCCTGTCCTTTATTACATTTTAATGTGTGTGCAGACACCATCCAGCTCTCACCATGTATGTGTGGATCAGGGCTTGGGACAAATGTTATGGTGTTACTTTTTCTGTTCCTTCTTTTTTCTTGCGTAATAAATTCTTTCTCTCTGACCCGAGGCCTCAGATTTTCTGTCAGGGTATAAATATAAAACTCTGACAGTTAACCTCTCAATTTGAAAATAGAGTAAAAATCTCAAAAAAATCAGTTTTTTTGAACTCAAAATAACATCATGGATTCAGAGAAGTACAATCTTAACATGTGCTTAGAAGAGATGTTGGAAAAGCAGCAAACCTCTAGAATCAAGTGTGAAAAGGAAAATGGGAATAATACTGTTGGTTCATTTGTTTCTCACATGTTACAGAAAGCATTATGGTTGTAGTAACCCTGTTGTTGTTACTGTTTAGTCACTAAGTCATGATTGACTCTTTTGTGACTTCGTGGACTATAGCCTACCAGGTTTCTCTGTCCATGGGATTTCCCAGCCAAGAATACTGGAAAGCCCAGTAACCTTGAACTTACATTTAATACTGCAATTAGACCCAAATATGGCTTCCCTGGCAGCTCAGTGGTAAAGCTGTCCTATCAATGCAGGAGACATGGTTCAATCCCTGAGTTGGGAAGATCTCCTGGAGAAGGAAATGGCTGCCCACCCCAGTATTCTTGCCTTTAAGTCCCATGGACAGAGAAATCTGGTGGGCTCCAGTCCATTTGGTTGCAAAAGAGTTGAACACGACTTAGCAACTAAACAGCAATGACAATAGACCCAAATAAGAAGGTCCTTAGGGACTCTCAGCTCCATTCCATGGTGAATCCTATATATCACAGATGTAAAAATATTAAAAAAAGAAAATTAAGTGACTTCTCTCACTTGTATTCTGATGTTCATAACTAGCATATCACAAAGTATTAAATACAATATTTGTTCTTGAACTAACATTTAAGTCCCAAGTAAGCACTTTTCTAAGTCTTTTTCCCTTGAAGCTAAAGTTCCTCATATCTGAGTGGCATAACTATTCCTGGGCTCTGCTGCTATATATAATATGTTGAAAACGAATACTACTTAGGGTTTGTGAAAGATTTGTGTGGTGAAGATACTCAATTGTAAGCTGAATAATGGCCATCCAAGATTTCCAGGGCCTAATACCCAGATTTTGTGTTATGTTACTTTACATGGAAAAGAAATTTTGCAAAAATTATTAAAAGGACCCTGGATTATCCACATGGGCCCAAACTAACCTTAAAGCAGAGTATCTTTTGTAGCTATGGTGAAAGGGGATTAATACCTATGGGAAATGGTCAGTAACCGTGTGATGGCAGATGGAAGTTATAATGGAGCATCTTAGATTAGGTGTACAAAATTAGAATTGAGCAACCATTGAGGACCTAGTCCCAGATTTGTTCCTGCACTACAGAGAATGTGAATTTTCTGTGAACTGTACATGACTCAAGGACGCCAGCCTTTTTAAAACCAACATCTGCAAGCTGTAACCTTGTGTCTTAAGGTTGTTCCCCCCCTGTAACTGTGTCATTTCAGACCCTAACCAATCCTAACTTGATAAGCACACATACTTCTTGACAGCTTCAATTACAGTTCTTGATAAACAACTCATGTAACTTACTGAATCTTGATTTTTGCCTTCGTAAGCCTACTTCATTTTGTAGTCTAGTCTGTGTGCCTAGTTGCTCAGTCATGTGTTACTCTGCAACCCCATAGACTGTAGCCCACCAGGCTTCTCTGTCCAAGGGGATTCTCCAGACAAGAATACTGGAGTGGGTTGCCATGCCCTTCTTTCTCCAGGGAATCTTCCCAACCCAGGGATAGAATCCATATCTCCTGCACTGCCAGCAGATTCTTTACCAGTTGAACCACCAGGGAAGCCCAAGAATACTGGAATGGGTAATCTATTCCTTCTCCAAGGGACATTCCCAACCCAGGATTCAAACTGGGGTCTCCTGCATTGCAAGCAGATTCTTTACCAGCTGAGCTATGAGGGAAGCCCTATTTTGTAGATTGGAGGAACACAATATAAGTGCTTCTTGCATCTGTGTCTCCCCGGAAAACCACCCAGTCCTCCACAAAACACCCTTTTATTTCAATCAAGTCTATGTTCCTGAAAATCTTGTTAAGGCAAGGAATGTGGATGGTCTGTAGGGTCTGGAAAAGGCAAGAAAATAGACTCTCCCAAGGCATCATTTGATAGGAATAAAGCCCTTACAACATCCTTGATATTAGTCTAATTAGACCCATATAGGAATTCTGACTTATGGAAACGATAAGATAATTTTATTGAGGTCATTAAGCTTATGCTAATTATTAGGACAACAATAGAAATCAAATAGAGTACAAGAAAAGACAGAAGAATTAACTTATCACATCCTTCCTTTAGAATAGCATGCATGCAACTCATTCTTATATAGCAAGTATCACCTCCTGTTTGTGGTGTGCACACATTCCATTGTTTCTTCATAGTTCCCATCTGTGTTTTTTAGTATATAAAAGAATTGCACATGGCTAGTTCAGTTTAGCTGCTCAGTCGTGTCCGACTCTTTGTGACCCCATGAATCGCAGCACATCAAGCCTCCCTGTTCATCACCAACTCCCGGAGTTCACTCAGACTCATGTCCATCGAGTCAGTGATGCTATCCAGTCATCTCATCCTCTGCCATCCCCTTCTCCTCCTGCCCCCAATCCCTCCCAGCATCAGAGACTTTTCCAATGAGTCAACTCTTCGCATGAGGTAGCCAAAGTACTGGAGTTTCATTTTTAGCATCATTCCTTCCAAAGAAATCCCAGGGCTGATCTCCTTTAGGATGGACTGGTTGGATCTCCTTGCAGTCCAAGGGACTCTCAAGAGTCTGCTCCAACCCCATAGTTCAAAAGCATCAATTCTTCGGCACTCAGCCTTCTTCACAGTCCAACTCTTACATCCATACATGACTACTGGAATAACCATAGCCTTGACTAGACAGACTTTAGTCGGCAAAGTAATGTCTCTGCTTTTGAACATGCTCTCTAGGTTGGTCATAACTTTTCTTCCAAGGAGCAAGTGTCTTTTATTTCATGGCTGCAATCACCATCTGCAGTGATTTTGGAGGCCAAAAGAATGAAGTCTGACACTTTCCACTGTTTTCCCATTTATTTGCCATGAAGTGATGGGACCAGATGCCATGATCTTCGTTTTCTGAATGTTGAGCTTTAAGCCAACTTTTTCACTCTCCTCTTTTACTTTCATCAAGAGGCTTTTTAGTTCCTCTTCACTTTCTGCCATAAGGGTGGTGTCATCTGCCTATCTGAGGTTATTGACATTTCTCCCGGCAATCTTGATTCCAGCTTGTGTTTCTTCCAGTCCAGCGTTTCTCATGATGTACCTTGCATATAAAAGAATTGCACATGGTAGCTAAGGAATATTTGCAAGATTAAAGAAGCTGTGTTAATGTGAAGTATCTTTTATAGGTCTCAGTTCAGTTCAGTCTCTCAGTCGTGTCCAACTCTTTGCGACTCCATGGACTGCAGCATGCCAGACTTCCCTGCCCTGTTTATAGGTCTAGATGTAGTATATAATATCAGTGTTTCACATTGACTACTAGATGTATAAGGGCTTCTGAGGAGGTGCTAGTGGTAAAGAACCTTCCTGCCAATATAGGAGATGTAAGAGACATGAGTTTGATCCCTGGGTCGGAAACATCCCCTAGACAAGGGCATGGCAATCCTCTCTAATATTGTTGCCTGGAGAATCCCACTGACAGAGGAGCCTGATGGGTTACAGTCCATAGGGTCACAAAGAGTAGGACACGACGGAAGTAACTGAGCACACACACAGCACAGATGCATATTGAACAAGATTTTAGAATATATCATTAGTATTTAATATATTTTGCAGTTCATATTTATTAAAATAATTTTGACTAAAATTTTATATTACAATTTATATTTTACATATAAGGAGTTAAATATTAAAATTGTGTTTATATTTAATTTATACTTTTGAAGAGCTTGTATTAAAATTTTTATGATTCAGTTTTTTGTTAGATCATTACTATTAGTAAAAAAATTATGTTTCATAGTTGGTTGTTGCAAAATTATAGATTTTCTTGACATTAAGATTATAAAAATGAGCTTTATGGAATATACTATTAATTATATATTTATTTTCTTTTCGGACCGCTAAATATTGTTGACCCAATAAGTAATATATGTTAAGTCCTGTCCAAGAATGAATTCAAAATTCTTTGGTATTTTGCCAGATTTTAATTGTATAGAAACAGCTTTATGTGTATTTTTTTCTTTTTGAAAGCATATATGTAAAATTGGATGTTCAGTTCAGTTGCTTAGTGATGTCTGACTCTTAGGAAGCATTATATTTAAAAGCTTATTAGATTAATCTTTAAATATAGAAAAAGGTAAACATAGACACATGTTAAATGGCCCTCTTTTTGTATTACTGTTCTGTCTTTGAAAATATTAGAGGGAAGGCTATGTTAAGTGTTCATAAATTTATCAATAGTTTCCATGATCTGCACATATATGACCTTGTTCACAGCCCTTCTTATTACTGTCACTTTAGGTACTTCATCTGTTAAGATTATATTCCATTTGAAATAGCTACAACAACAAAAAATAATGAATAACATTTGAAATGAAATTATTTTTTGTGTTAGAAGACTAGAAAAAACTAATGAAGAATAAATGTCAAGCAAACATTTGTTATTGAAGGAATGACCACAATTTCATATTCCTTTCAAAGCAAAAGTTAACTGCTTTATGGAGCCTAAGAAATAAAAATCTCCATAGATAAATTTGTGTTATAGTTTATGACAATACGTTCAAACTTAGAATGTAAAAAATATAAAAATACTCATTAAGGAATTTATTTCTTTATATATAATATAAATTATATTATGTGTCAAGTAACAAAAATTATATTTCAAGCTGTATTTCTATAAAAAGATCCTTCAAGAAATATGAAATAATAATTCTGAATGATATGGAATTATGGGTTTCTAACTGCAAGGAGATCCAACCAGTCCATTCTAAAGGAGATCAACCCTGAGTGTTCTTTGGAAGGAATGATGCTAAAGCTGAAACTCCAGTACTTTGGCCACCTCAAGTGAAGAGTTGACTCATTGGAAAAGACTCTGATGCTGGGAGGGTTTGGGAGCAGGAGGAGAAGGGGACGACAGAGGATGCGAGGGCTGGATGGCATCACCAACTCGATGGATGTGAGTGTGAGTGAACTCCGGGAGTTGATGGACAGGGAGGCCTGGTGTGCTGCGATTCATGGGGTCACAAAGAGTTGGACATGACTGAGCGACTGAACTGAACTGAACTTACAAGAAACTCTTTATTTTTTTTACTCCTGAGATGTTCATTAAATAATAATTCATCTCACAATCAGTGGCATATTAGATTAGATGAATTATGATAAATCATAACCAAGGATGCATATCTAAAAATTCAGAGATGCTTCAATGTAGGAAATTAATGCAATACACTATTTTAATGGGCTATGGAGAAAAGCCTAAAAGCATATTAATAAATGTAGAAGAGTCATAGGCAAAATTTGGCTTTCTTTCATTATTCAGACTTGGCACATAAACAACCTTCCACAATTTGATGTAAAGCATCTGTTAAAATTTTTAATTATTGAAAATTGTTTATAATCTATCCCTTATATTAGGAACAAGATTGGGGGTTCACCAGCATAACTGTTTGCAGTATTGCATTGGTAGGCAGAACCTACCATTTACAATAAGCAATACCAGAAGCTCAATGAAAAAAAAAATGGAAATAAATAAGTTACTACTTTTCAATACTATTAATATCAAACTAGGACATAGAGCATAATAAGAAGACTCAGTTGACAGTAGTAATCAAAACAATGTGGCATCTGAGAATGAACCTAATAAAATATGTAAAAGCCTAAATTGAAGAAAAGATAATGATCAACCAAAAAGCATAATCTACTATCAGAACTCTGTAATAATAATGAGACGTTAATTTGTAAATACAGTGCATTTTTATTCAAAACCGAAAAGGTTTTAATAAAACTAAATACTTATTTATAAAATTTATGTAGGCAAATATGGGCTAATTTTTGAAGAACATGTGAGAAATGTTTTAAGAACCAGATGAGGATTACTCTTACACATAACATACTTTACCACAAAGCTATATTAAGAGTATGTTATTGATAAACTGATAGACAGAGATCAATGAAAGGTAAAATGCTCAGCATATCAGTGCAAGTATACAAACTTGATGTGTGGCAGAACTAATAATCTAGACCAGTGGAAAATAAACTCTACATCTGTGTATAATAATCAATTCCAGATAAATTAGAAATTTGTGATACAAACAGACTGCACAATTCTTAGAAAAGTAATGAACATTTGATTAATGTTGGATTAAAAACTACTATTTTAAAATGAACTTGGAAGTAAAGGGAAGGAATTTTGTTCATTAAAATTTGAATTTACAAAACAGAAAAATGGCATAAAGTCAGGCAGAGAGCCGGTAAAGATATGTATATAAACCTTTGACCTAGAATGTTTGTTTACAAAATCTTAATCAGCAGTGAGAAAATTTATCTTCAATATGAGTGAATAATATGAATAGATGCTTCAATGTAGAGATTGTTTGAATCACCAATAAACAATTAGTCTCGTTACTTGTTGCTACGTGACAAACCAAGATTGAATAGGCTCATTTGGAAGATTTTCCCTTAGAATCTTTAAAGCATATTCAGTCAGAATATGGCTGGGATTGGAGTCATCATTTCTGCTGTCTAACACTCAGGCTGGATGGCTAGAAAAGCTGAGGTCAGAGAATGCATCTCTCCCAAATGCCAGTACTCTTGCCTGGAAAATCCCATGGATGGAGGAGCCTGGTAGGCTGCAGTCCATGGGGTGGCTAAGAGTCGGACCGACTGAGTGAGTGACTTCACTTTCACTTTTCACTTTCATGCATTGGAGAAGGCAATGGCAAACACACTCCAATGTTCTTGCCTGGAGAATCCCAGGGATGGGAGAGCCTGGTGGGCTTCTATCTATGGGGTAGCACAGAGTTGGACAGGACTGAAGCAACTTAGCAGCAGCAGCAGCAGCAGCAACATCATTCTGGATTTCTTGCGTGATGATCAACTTACCCCAGAGCGAGTATTCCAAAAGATATGAAAGTTAAAATGTCAGCCTGAGGCCCCAAATTGGCAGTGTCACTTCTGACCTACTCTGGTGGATGCAGCAATCCCAAACCCACCTGTTTTCAAGGGATTAGCTCAGTTCTTAGTGGGTGGAGCTCAAAAAGTTTGTGGCCATCTTTGATCTGCTGCAAACTGAAAATAAACTCAAACTATAAGCACTGTAGCGTTGGAGAAGACTCATGAGAGTCCCTTGGAATGCAAGGAGATCAAACCAGTCAACCCTAAAAGAAATCAGTCCTGAATATTCATTGGCAGGACTGATGCTCAAGCTCCAATACTTTGGCCACCTGATGTGAAGAACTGACTCATTAGAAAAAACCCTGATGCTGGGAAAGATTGAAGGCAGGAGAAGGGGACAATAGAGAAGGAGATGGTTAGATAGTATCACTGATTCAATGGACATGAGTTTGGTGATGGGCAGGGAGGCCTGGCATGCTGCGGTTCATGGGGTCGCAAAGAGTTGGACACAATTGAGCGACTGAACTGATAAGCACTCAAGTAAATTAAGACAGTGATGAAATGGTCTTTATCCAACATCTCATGGACTGGAGGTTTGAACTCTGAGAATGCAAAGTTTTTAGTGAGTAGGTAAACAGAAAAATCTCATGTAGTCTTGGGTATATGTACATGGGTACAAGTCTTTGGAGGACAGTATTTATACCACCTAGTAAAGTCAAACATGTTCAAACTTTTTGGGCTTAGGAATTCCACTTCTGTGAGTATAACCTAGAGACACTCTCACAACTGTGCATTAGGATATTTGTATGTGAAGTTAATGTTATTCATTGTTCATAGTAGCAAACAGAGCAACTGCTGGATTAACTCTATTATTATTATCATTATTTTAGTGTTTTATTTATTTATTTATTTATTTATTTATTTACTTTTCAATACTGTATTGGTTTTGCCATACATTGACATGAATCCGCCACGGGTGTACATGAGTTCCCAATCCTGAACCCCGCTCCCACCACCCTCCCCATATCATCTCTCTGGGTCATCCCAGTGCACCAGCCCCAAGCATCGTGTATCCTGCATCGAACCTAGACTGGTGATTCGTTTCTTACATGATAGTATACATGTTTCAATGCCATTCTCCCAAATCATCCCACCCTCTCCCTCTGCCACAGATCCAAAAGTCTGTTCTATACATCTGTGTCTCTTTTGCTGTCTCGCATACAGGGTTATCATTACCATCTTCCTAAATTCCATATATATGTGTTAGTATACTGTATTGGTGTTTTTCTTTCTGGCTTACTTCACTCTGTATAATCAGCTCCAGTTTTATCCACCTCATTAGAACTGATGGCTGAGTAATACTCCATTGTGCATATGTACCACAGTTCAATTCTGGTTTCCTCGGTGTGTATGCCTAGCAGTGGGATTGCTGTGTCATAAGCAGTTCAATTCCCAGTTTTTTAAGAAATCTCCACACTGTTCTCCATAGTGGCTGTACTAGTTTGCATTACCACCAACAGTGTAAAAGAGTTCCCTTTTTTCCACACCCTCTCCAGCATTTATTGCTTGTAGAGTTTTGGATCACAGACATTCTGACTGGTGTGAAATGGTAACTCAATGTGGTCTTGATTAACTCTAACTCATCAGAGGAAAATGGGAAAGAAAAAAGAAATGGGGTCTCATGTGTATCTGCTATATTTAGTATTTAATTTCATTCCTTAAAAGTCTGAGGTAAATATAGCATAATGTTAAGATTTACTGAAGCCTGGGAAGTTTGTAAATGAGTGTCATAATATTAATATATTTCTTTCAGTGGATAAAAATGATTTCAAAATTTTAATAAAGAGAACCTAGAAAAAAATCTCAAGTAATACTGGATTCTGTGACTTAGATCTCAGAAAGTATGCCATAAAGGAGAAAAGATATTTACATATATTAATGTGCTTAAAGCAAATTTTCTTTGGGACATGTTCTTTGTAAAGCCCTTAATTTGTGCTTAAATTAAAATATACACACTAAATACATCAGACAAGAGAAAAAAATCATTTTTGTTTGCTTTCTGCATATATAAATACTGTATATGTATATTTTTCAAGCTTTAGTGCATCCCTACATATTGAAAATGGATGGTTATGTTTCAGATTATTATCAAATGATAAAATTTACATGAAATTAATACTTTATATTATGAATTCACTTTAATAGAGAGTATTTATAATTTTAAAGTGATATAATCATAAATAATGCAAAGTGTTAAAATATTTAGTGTTAAATATTACACAAGTGTTAGTTGTAACACTCAAAGAATTACCAGTATATACTTTTGCAGATATAAAAAAATAGTCTTTATAACTTCATTAAAGATAGTCTTAATATGTTCTGCAGGTATTCTCTTTGGCTAATTACTAGTAATTTAAAAAATGTATCCTATGTGTTTTATAAAATATACATCCTCCAGATCTGGGATTAAATTTTTTATTCATGTATGTTAGATCAATCATGATAATTGATTTATTTAAATCTCTACTGAATTTTTGTCTGTTTGTTCTGTCATTTACTGAGAGAATAGCTTTTAAATACTCACAATATGATAGCAGATTTATGAATTCCTGCTTCTAGTTCTGTTAACCTATTATTTTTATAGTTGAAACTAGATTATTAGGGAAAATATATTTTGAATTGTTATATCACCTTGATTAATGAAACTTCTACCATTATAGACTGGTTTTCTTTTTCATTTTCCTTTTTTGTGGCTATGCTTTTCCTTCAAATACTTTCTCTGGATTAATATTTTTGAATAATAGTTTGGAATAGTTTTGTCTACCATTTGACTTCAAATATTTACTGGGTCCTTATGTTTTATGTCTGTGTCTTGTAACCTGCATATAAGTGATAATTTTTAATTAATTAAGCGGTGCTCTTAATCATTTACTTTTACTGATAATTTTAGATTCATTTTATTTCTTCTTTTTGTGCTTTGTGCTTCCCTTTTCCTAGTACTTTTTCCTTTCTAGTCAATTTTTAAATTGAATTTTTATTCCATTTTCCTCTTTACCACCTGGAAAATGACACACTGTATCTCCATTTTTCCCCAGGGGTTAAGCTATTCATGTTTATAATAATAAAATCTAAAATTTAGAAATATCTCAAATCACATTCCAAAAAATACAGGTTAAGTAAATTACTATTGTGTCTGGCTTCTCACATCTCATTTAGCAAATTCTTCTTGCCCATTACTTTAATTCTGTTTTGTTTTTGTTTTTGTTTTGTTAGCCCACAATATATAAATTATTGCTGTTTTATAAATGCAAAGCATATTTAGCTTTTCTCATGTGTATCATCTATTCTTTTGCAGGACATTCTTTCCTGCAAGTCAGACCTTTTGTAGATTATATACCGTCTTCCTGAAAAATATCTTTCAAATGTAACTTTATTGAGTCACCAGGTATTACTCTCAATGGCGAGTACTCTGTTTTTCTTTGTCTGTCATGCTATTGAGAAATGATTCCATGGGATAGAGAATTCTTGAGTTAATTTAAGATTTTAAGGATGTATTTCTATTGCATATGTCTTCCATTATCTCTGTCAAAATGAGACTTGTCAAATTGCCTTTGTCCTCTCTCCACAACTTTTAAAGTCTCACTTCATTCCTTTTGTGTTTTAAAGTTTCAGTAAATCCCTAAAGTAGATTTCATAATATTTACTTTCCATAAGATACATCAGGATTTCAGAATGTAAAACTGTTGTCATTTATCAGTTGGGAAGATTTAAGTATGATCTCACCAAACATTCTCTTTATATCCTTGTTTTCTTTCCTGATAGAGATCTATTTTGAATTATAGTAGTTTTTCCCTTTTTGTTTTTCATGACCATTAATTTCCATTTCATATGTTCTATTTCTTTGTTTTACTTTGCTCTTTTATACATTAACCTAACTCTTAATTCGTGTTATATAATTTGATCTTAGACTGAGTCTAGTTGGCTGTTTTAAATCATTAATGTAGTTTCCATATTAATCATTGTATTTTCCCATCTAGAAATTCAATTTGCTTTTTATTCAGATCTCTGGTCATTTTTTATGGACAATTTTTCTTTGTCCTACTTTCAATATCCATTTTAATGTTTTAATATAAATATACTCACTAAATTATGCTGAAAGATAAGAAACTTATACATCAGTTCAGTTCAGTCGCTCAGTTGTGTCTGACTCTTTGCGACCCCATGAACTGCAGCACGCCAGGTCTCCCTGTCCATCACTAACTCCCGGAGTCCACCCAAACCCATGTTCACTGCATCAGTGATGCCATCCAACCATCTCATCCTCTGTCATCCCCTTCTCCTCCTGCCCTCAATCTTTCCCAGTAGCAGAGTCTTTTCCAATGAGTCAGCTCTTTACATCAGGTTATGGTTCAACTAAATAGATTGTTTGTCCAATAGATCCAATAAGTGCCCTTGACTTTTGAAGACTCTGATATGAAGCTGTGTACTTTTTTGCTTTTTGCAGTATTTGGAACTTTTTTTTAATGAACATATTTTCCTTTGAACTTTTTTTTGTGGCATTTTTGAAGCTTTGTTTGGGATTAAGTTCCTCAGGACAGGATTTGACTTTGCTTCCAACATATAACACTACAAACTCAGGATTATTTTCAACTTTATTGTAAGCCTGGGATTTTTGTTTGGTTTCAAATAAACTTCTAGTTTAGGATAGTTTTAAATTCACAGAAAAATTACAAATGTAACAGAGTTACCATATACTTCACTTAGTATCCCCATTTGTTAACATCTTGATTTATTTCATCCAAGAAACCTACATTGCTCCAGGCTTTATTTGTATTTTACCAGTGTTGAATCATTAATGTTTTTTTTTTTTAATTTTCCAGTATCCCATTCAAAATCTCATACTTCATTTATTTATTTTTTAACCTTCTAAAAATAATATTTTTATTTATGTATGTATACATTTAGCTGTGCTCACCCTTAATTGCACCATGCAGGATCTTTAGTGTGGCATGTGAGATCTTTTTTATGTCTCCTTAGTCTCCTCTGGTCCGTAGCAGCTTTTCTATCTTTCTTTGATTTTTCTGATCTTGACAGTTTTAAGGATTACTGGTCAGATGTTCTGTAGAATGTCTCTCAATTTAGGTTTGAATTATGTTTTCTTCATGGTTGTACTGTGGTAATAGGTATTGGAAAAGATGATCACAGCTGGTAAATTGCCCTTCTCACCAGACATACTGTGGGCACTAATATACCTGATCAGTACATCATTAATATACTGTATCATTTATTTTGTTTTAAAGTATTGCCCAGATAGTATAGATTTAGATCTCAAATCTATGTGATGAAGTGATTGTTGTTAGGAATTCTTAAGCAGAGAGTTCCCTTTTTATTTCATTTCATTTTTTCTTTTCTTCCAGATCCAAAGGTAGATGCAAAAGTAACTCCAAGTTAGAACCTTATGTATTTCCACACTTAAGAAAGAATGGGAATAAAATTTCTGATAATGTTATTTTTCTTTGGAAATGTACAATTTAAAATTAGAACTCTGAATTATGAATTTTTTGTTTAATGTTTTGGGAAATAAATACTCATTAGTAATTATCTTAGACCAGACTGATATAACTAAATATCATACACAGTAGTTTAGACAATTGGCCATTTATTTCACAAAGTTTCAGAAGGTGGGGATTCTGGGATGAAGCAGATCTGGTTTCTGTCAAGGGTCTACTTCCTGTCTTGTAGACTGCTATTGTCTTCTTGTGCCCTCAGATGGCAGAAGAAGGAGAGGAAGGAACAAACTTTCTCCTCATTCTTTGTAAGGGTACTAACTGCATTAATCAGTCTCCACTCTCATGATCTCATCTAATCCAATTATCTCCAAAAGGCCCCACTTCTAATACCATCACATTGGGTGGGTAGGTCTTTATAATATAAATTTATGGAGGGAACAAGCATTAAGTCCAGAAAAGTAATTTTGTATTTGATTTTGTGTCTTTCATTTGGCTTTGTCTTAGCTGTATGAAGAAAAGTTAATTGGACTTTAAGCTCCTCACTTAACTGTCTTTATAGTGAGGATAAAGTGTATTAATGCATATAATTTAGCACCACAATGACATATTATATGAACATGATATCTATTTTCAGTTACTATTATTGAAAGAGGAAAAATCTAGTCTGGCAAAGAAAGAATGATAGCCTTGTTCTGGAGCCAAGGATAAAAAAGGAAATATCTAATAGACCTTTGTGAACACCTTTAGGCTAAAAATAACATTTAAAAAAATCATATGTGTGTGTGTGTGTGTGTGTGTGTGTGTGTGTGTATGCAGAGTAAAGCAGTTCAATTCAGTTCAGTCACTTAGTCGTGTCCGACTCTTTGTGACTTCATGAAACAGAGCACGCCAGGCCTCCCTGTCCATCACCAACTCCAGGAGTCTACCCAAACCCATGTCCACTGAGTCAGTGGTGCCATCCACCCATCTCATCCTCTGTCATCCCCTTCTCTTCTTGCCCTCAATCTTTCCAAGCATCAGGGTCTTTTCCAATGAGTCAACTCTTTGCATGAGGTGGCCAAAGTATTGGAGTTTCAGCTTCAACATCAGTCCTTCCAAAGAACACCCAGGACTGATCGTTAGGATGGACTGGTTAGATATCCTTGCAGTCCAAGGGATTTTCATGAGTCTTCTCCAACACTATAGCTCAAAAGGATCAATTCTGCACTCAGCTTTCTTTATAGTCCAACTCTCACTTCCATACATGACCACAGGAAAAACCATAGCCTTGACTAGATGGACCTTTGTTGGCAAAGTAATGTCTCTGCTTTTGAATATGCTGTCAGGTTGGTAATAACTTTCGTTCCAAGGAGTAAGCGTCTTTTAATTTAATGGCTGAAGTCACCATCTGCAGTGATTTTGGAGCTCAGAAAAATAAACTCAGCCATTGTTTCCACTGTTCCTCATCTATTTACCATGAAGTGATGGGACCGGATGCCATGATCTTCGTTTTCTGAATGTTGAGCTTTAAGCCAACTTTTTCACTCTCCTCTTTCACTTTCATGAAGAGGCTTTTTAGTTCCTCTTCACTTTCTGCCATAAGGGTGGTGTCATCTGTGTATCTGAGGTTATTGTTACTTTTCCCGGGAATCTTGATTCCAGCCTCTGCTTCTTCCATTCCAGCATTTCTCATGATGTACTCTGCATATAAGTTAAATAAGCAGGGTGACAATATACCACCTTGACGTGCTCCTTGTCCTATTTGGAACCAGTCTGTTGTTCCATGGCCAGGTCTACCTGTTGCTTCCTGACCTGCATACAGGTTTCTCAAAATGCAGGTCAGGTGGTCTGGTATTCCCATCTCTTTCAGAATTTTCCACAGTTTATTGTGATCCACACAGTCAAAGGTTTTGCCATAATCAATAATTAGGATGAAATTTGAAAGGGAATTTAACATCTTTGAGCCTTAGATTTTTAATATTCCTAATTACTTTTTAAAGAATTTGTAAATTTGTTTTTATAGAAATTTTGTTTGTTTAGTTGTTTGTTTTGTTTTGTTTTTGGTCATGTTACATGGCTTCTGGGATATTTGTTCCCTGAGCAAGGATTAAAACCCTTTCCTTGGCAGTGAGGCTATGAAGTCCTAACTACTGGATCACCAGCTAATTCCCTAAATGTGTGCTGTTCAGTTCAGTTCAATCACTCAGTCATGTCCAACTCTTTGTGACTCCATGAATTGCAGCACGCCAGGCCTCCCTGTCCATCACCAACTCCCAGAGTTCACTCAGACTCATGAGTCCATCGAGTCCGTGATGCCATCCAGCCATTTCATCCTCTGTCGCCCCCTTCTCCTTCTGCCCCCAATCCCTCCCAGCATCAGAGTCTTCCAATGAGTCAACTCTTCGCATGAGGTGGCCAAAGTACTGGAGGTTCAGCTTTAGCATCATTCCTTCCAAATAAATCCCAGGGCTGATCTCCTTCAGAGTGGACTGGTTGGACCTCCTTGCAGTCTAAGGGACTCTCAAGAGTCTTCTCCAACACCACAGTTCAAAAGCATCAATTCTTCTGTGCTCAGCCTTCTTCACAGTCCAAATCTCACATCCATACATGACTACTGGAAAAACCATAGCCTTGACTGGACGGACCTTTGTTGACAAAGTAATGTCTCTGCTTTTGAGTATGCTATCTAGGTTGGTCATAACTTTTCTTCCGTGGAGTAGGTGTCTTTTAATTTCATGGCTGCAATCACCATCTGCAGTGATTTTGGAGCCCCCAAAATAAAGTCTGACGCTGTTTCCACTGTTTCCCCATCTATTTGCCATGAAGTGATGGGACTGGATGCCATGATCATCGTTTTCTGAATGTTGAGCTTTAAACCTACTTTTTCACTCTCCTCTTTCACTGTCATCAAGAGGCTTTTTAGTTCCTCTTCACTTTTTGTCATAAGGGTAGTGTCATCTGCATATCTGAGGTTATTGATATTTCTCCCAGCAATCTTGATTCCAGCTTGTGTTACATAAATTAGCTTTTGGTAAGTGAAAAAAATAGTTGATCAAGAAACTAAGACAACATATAACTTTGACCCAAATTTAATATGGCACAGTGTGTATACTATATATATTATGTGATATTATATTATATTTTATATTATATATATATATGTATGTATCTATGTATATATAATATACACACTGTGCCATATTAAATTTGGGTCAAAGTTATATGTTGTCTTAGTTTCCTGGTCAATTATTTTTCTCAATTACCAAAAGCTAACCAAGCCATGCCTGTGGGGCATCCCAAGACCTGCGGGTCATGATGGAGAGGTCTGACAGAATGTGGTCCACTGGAGAAGGGAATGGCAAACCACTTCAGTGTTCTTGCCTTGAGAACCCCATGAACAGCATGAAAATGCAAAATGACAGGATACTGAAAGAGGAACTCCCCAGGTCAGTAGGTGCCCAACACACTACTGGAGATCAGTGGAGAAATAACTCCAGAAAGAATGAAGGGATGGAGCCAAAGCAAAAACAATACCCAGCTGTGGGTGTGACTGGTGATAGAAACAAGGTCCAATGCTGTAAAGAGCAGTATTGCATAGGAACTTGGAATGCCAGGTCCGTGAATCAAGGCAAATTGGAAGTGGTCAAACAAGTGATGACAAGAGTGATTCTAGGAATCAGTGAATTAAAATGGGCTGGAATGGGTGAATTTAACTCAGATGAGCATTATATCTACTACTGCGGGCAGGAATCCCTCAGAAGAAACGGAGTAGCCATCATGGTCAACCAAAGAGTTCGAAATGCAGTACTTGGATGAAATCTCAAAAATGACAGAATGATCTCTGTTCGTTTCCAAGGCAAACCATTCAATATCATGGTAATCCAAGTCTATGGTCCAACCAGTAATGCTGAAGAAGCTGAAGTTGAATGGTTCTATGAAGACCTACAAGACCTTTCAGAATTAACACCCAAAAAAGATGTCCTTTTCATTATAGGGGACGGAATGCAAACGTAGGAAGTCAAGAAACACCTAGAGTAACAGGCAAATTTGGTCTTGGAATGCAGAATGAAGCAGGGCAAAGACTAATAGAGTTTTGCCAAGAAAATGCACTGGTCATAACAAACACCCTCTTCCAACAACAGAAGAGAAGATTCTACACATGGACATCACCAGATGGTCAACACCAAAATCAGACTGATTATATTCTTTGCAGCCAAAGATGGAGAAGCTCTATACAGTCAACAAAAACAAGATCAGGAGCTGACTGTGGCTCAGATCATGAACTCCTTATTACCAAATTCAGACTTAAATTGAAGAAAGTAGGGTAAACCGCTAGACCATTCAGGTATGACTTAAATCAAATCCCTTATGATTATACAGTGGAAGTGAGAAATAGATTTAAGGGCCTAGATCTGATAGATAGAGTGCCTGATGAACTATGGAATGAGGTCTGTGACATTGTACAGGAGACAGGGATCAAGTTCATCCCCATGGAAAAGAAATGCAAAAAAGCCAAATAGCTGTCTGGGGAGGCCTTACAAATAGCTGTCAAAAGAAGAAAAGAGAAAAGCAAAGGAGATAAGGAAAGATAAAAGCCTCTGAATGCACAGTTCCAAAGAATAGCAAGAAGAGATAAGAAAGCCTTCTTCAGCAATCAATGCAAAAAATGGCTGAAAAGAACAGAATGGGAAAGACCAGAGATCTCTTTGATAAAATTAGAGATACAAAGGGAACATTTCATGCAAAGATGGGATCGATAAAGGACAGAAACGGTATGGACCTAACTGAAGCAGAAGATATTAAGAAGAGGTGGCAAGAATACACGGAAGAACTGTACAAAAAAGATCTTCATGACACGGATAATCACGATGGTGTGGTCACTCATCTAGGACCAGACCTCCTGGAATGTGAAGTCAAGTGGGCCATAGAAAGCATAACTATGAACAAAGCTGGTAGAGATGATGGAATTCCAGTTGAGCTATTTCAAATCCTGAAAGATGATGCTGTGAAAGTGCTGCATTCAATATGCCAGCAAATTTGGAAAACTCAGCAATGGCCACAGGACTGGAAAAGGTCAGTTTTCATTCCAATTCCAAACAAAGGCAACGCTAAAGAATGTTCAGACTACCACACAATTGCACTCATCTCACATGCTACTAAAGTAATGCACAAAATTCTCCAAGCCAGGCTTCAGCAATACGTGAACTGTGAACTTCCTGATGTACAAGCTGGTTTTAGAAGAGGCAGAGGAACCAGAAATCAAATTGCCAACATCCTCTGGATCATGGAAAAAGCAAGAGAGTTACAGAGAAACATCTATTTCTGCTTTATTGACTATGCCAAAGCCTTTGACTGTGTGGATCACAATAAACTGTGGAAAATTCTGAAAGAGATGGGAATACCAGACCACCTGACCTGTCTCTTGAGAAATCTGTATGCAGGCCAGGAAGCAACAGTTAGAACTGGACATGGAACAACAGACTGGTTCCAAATAGGAAAAGGAGTATGTCAAGTGTCTATATTGTCACCATGCTTATTTAACTTCTATGCAGAGTACATCATGAGAAACACTGGGCTGGAAGAAACACAAGCTGGAATCAAGATTGCTGGGAGAAATATCAATAACCTCAGATATGTAGATGACGCCACCCTTATGGCAGAAAGTGAAGAGGAATTTAAAAGCCTCTTGATGAAAGTGAAAGAGGAGAGTGAAAAAGTTGGCTTAAAGCTCAACATTCAGAAAATGAAAATCATGGCATCTGGTCCCATCACTTCATGGGAAATAGATGGGGAAACAATAGACAGTGTCAGACTTTATTTTTGGGGGCTCCAAAATCAGTGCAGATGGTGATTGCAGCCATGAAATTAAAAGACACTTACTCCTTGGAAGGAAAGTTATGACCAACCTAGATAGCATATTCAAAAGCAGAGACATTACTTTGCCTACTAAGGTCTGTCTAGTCAAGGCTATGGTTTTTCCAGTAGTCATGTATGGATGTGAGAGTTGGACTATGAAGAAGGCTGAGCACCGAAGAATTGATACTTTTGAACTGTGGTGTTGGAGGAGACCCTTGAGAGTCCCTTGGACTCCAAGGAGATCCACCCAATCCATTTTGAAGATCAGCCCTGGGATTTCTTTGAAGGAATGATGTGAAAGCTGAAACTCCAGTACTTTGGCCACCTCATGCGAAGACGACTCATTGGAAAAGACTGATGCTGGGAGGAATTGGGGGCAGGACGATAAGGGGACGAAGAGGATGCAATGGCTGGATGGCATCACTAACTCGATGGACGTGAGTCTTAGTGACTTCTGCGAGTTGGTGATGGACAGGGAGGCCTGGCGTGCAGCGATTCATGGGGTCTCAGAAAGTAGGATACGATTGAGCGACTGAAGTGAATTGAACTGTGTATTATATCCATCCCTGTAATTAACTATCTTTCCCAGTTTTTTATTACCCACAGTTATTTATTTTAAGATATAGAAATATTTTTCTTGTTGTGGGTAATGATCTATGACTATTCTTGAGCTCTCTGTCGAAAATGTAATGATTCCATACCAGAAAAAACAAAATTTAAAAAAAAAAAAAACCTCATTATTTTTATGCAATTACAATTAGTTGGGTTTTTCTACAGCCCTATTAGGTTTTTCATCAAATATCTTTTTTTCTTTGCTGAATATTTGTCTTGCTTGAAAAACTGGCTAAGTTCATCCTTCCATCATATACAGAATTTATGAAGAATATAGTATTTTTAAAGAACCACCATCAATACAGAAGGAATTTAAGCCAAAACCTAAAAATGAACATATATTTTATAATAAATGAAAATACCAAACAGTTGAGCTGATCGTTTGTCAATATAGTGAAAGTGTTAGATGCCCAGTCATGTCCTAGTCTTTGCAACCTAGGCAAGAATACTGGATTGGGTAACCTTTTCCTTCTCCAGGGGAACTTCCAAACCCAGGGATTGAACCTGGGTCTCCTGCATTGCAGGTGAAGTCTCTACTGTCTGACCCACCAGGGAAGCCCTGGTTATTCAAAAGTTGTAATGAAGCATGAGAGGTTTATGGAAGCTTCCTGATAGAAGAGACTGACTGAGCGAGAAACTGAGTCTTGTTCTGATGGGTAGGGCCATGCTTAGTAAATGTTTAATCCAATTTTCTTTTGGGGGGTGGGGGTGTTGCCCCCTCCCTGTTGTTTGACCAGAGGCCAAACTATGGTGCAAGTAATGAAGATTATGGCAACCTCCTTCAGAAGGTCCCATGCACTCACTGCTGCCCTTAGTGCCCACTGAACTGTGGTATTGGAGAAGACTCTTGAGAGTCCCTTGGACTGCAAGGGGATCCAATGAGTCCATCCTAAGGAAACCAGTACTGAATATTCGTTGGAAGGACTGATGCTGAAGCTGAAATTCCAATACTTTGCCCACCTGATGCGGAGAACTGACTCATTGGGAAAGACCCTGATGCTGGGAAAGACTGAAGGGGGAGAAGGGGAAGACAGAGGATGAAATGGTTGGATGGCATCACTGACTCAATGGACATGAGTTTGAGTAAACTCCAAGAGTTGGTGATGGATAGGGAGGCCTGGCATTCTGCAGTCCATGGGGTTGCAAAGAGTCAGACACAACTGAGCAATTGAACTGAACTGAATGAAGAATAGCTTGTTAAGTAACAAAAACTTATAAATAAAAATGATAAATATAAGATCACATGGTTCTAATATTATATATAAATTTATTAAAATTGGCTAAATTGCTATGAGCATGGCTATACTCAATATAAAAACTATCTTTCATCCTTACTTTCTTAAAGATTTTTCACATTTCTACTTCTAAATCAATATCTGAAAATATACTTACAAGTAGACTAGTTTAACTCATTGACATTTACAGCAAATAAAACATTTCCCCATATTTTGAGGAGGATCATAAGCAGTATCAAGATGGAAAATTTTAAATAGTTCATTAAAAATCCTTATTCTTATATATGATTGCCCTTTTCCTATAATCAGGAGAAGAGTAAAAGTTTTCCTTGAGTTTCATGTCTCAACACCATGAACAATAATATGCTTTTCAGACTTCCCTTTTGACTTCAGATGTTTTTAAGCATATTGTGATTATACAGATTTCATGAAAAAGTAGCTATTTCTAAGGACATATTTTCAGGTAACTAGAGAATAAAGGCAGAGGTAGAGAAGTAGCAATACCTTAAGGGGAAAGGGCTTAGGATTTTAGGTGGGTCAAACTTCATTCTTTTGCATGTGGACACAGTAATTTCTTTAAAAGTAGTTGATTAAATTTATGAAACTGAAATGGACATTATAAGAGGGTGGATAGAGACTTAGATCTGGTTAAACATTGTTTTTGAACTGTGGTGTTGGAGAAGACTCTTGAGAGTCCCTTGGACTGCAAGGAGATCCAACCAGTCCATTCTGAAGGAGTTCAACCCTGGGACTTCTTTGGAAGGAATGATGCTAAAGCTGAAGCTCCAGTACTTTGGCCACCTCATGTGAAGAGTTGAATCATTGGAAAAGACTCTGATGCTGGGAGGGATTGGGGGCAGGAGGAGAAGGGGACAACCGAGGATGAGATGGCTGGATGGCATCACGGACTCGATGGACGTGAGTCTGAGTGAACTCCGGGAGTTGGTGATGGACAGGGAGGCCTGGCGTGCTGCGATTCATGGGGTCACAAAGAGTCGGACACGACTGAGCGACTGAACTGAACTGAACTGAAACATTGATCACTTCTGTGTAAGGATACAGATTTCCAGCTTCTCTTGCTTGGAGAAGGAAATGGCAATCCACTCCAAGACTATCGTCTGGAAAATCCCATGGACAGAGGAGCCTGGTAAGCTACAGTCCACGGGGTTGCAAAGAGTCGGACACGACCGAGTGACTTCACTTCACTTAGAGATCCGACCCTTCCAGCATGCCAGCAAAGTTTCTGGAGTTAGATAACTATTGTGTTTTTGATAAGGAACCAGCAGGCTACCTTGCTCTATTCCCCATCACTCTCTGTTGTCATAGCAGCACTTAAGTCTAGTGGCAGGGGCTTTCAGCATCATCTTTCCACCTTTATTCTCCTCATGGTAGAGTTAAGAGGAAAGCAAATCCCTACTTGTACCCTTATCTGTTTCACAAGTGGGAAAAGTAAAAATTGACCCAGAGGGCTACATCTTTCAAGAAAAGATAAGGAGCACTTTTCTCTCCCTATAAATGAAGAATATTTTTCAACTTGGCATATTTCAAACATTCACATTACCTGCCCCACACCCTATAGGCATTTGACTTTGCAAACCCTGCTTTAAGCAGTAATTCGTGGTAATAGTGAGAAGCGTGTCATAAATATTCTCAAAAGTTCATCATTATATATTTTGCTCCTGAGGGAAGCAGAAATGAGAAAAGATTTTATTAGTGCAGATAGGAACCCTTCTTCTTTCTGTTCAGGGCATGCTATTTGGGGGGCTCAAATTGAATAAAAGTCTCCTGGCATATGAATTCCATGAAGTATGATACCTGATAGCAAACTCTTCAAAATATTCAAAATTGACATTTGAATAGAAGTTTTGCTCAGTTTCCATTTTGAAGCTGATAATATGTTAAACTGTTTAACATTAGTAATTAAAAATAGATTTAAGTTGCCTATGGAGCTCTTGGGAGAAGGCAATGACACCCCACTCCAGTACTCTTGCCTGGAAACTCCCATGGACAGAGGAGCCTGGTAGGCTGCAGTCCATGGGATTGCTAAGAGTTGGACACACTGAGCGACTTCACTTTCACTTTTCACTTTCATGCATTGGAGAAGGAAATGGCAACCCACTCCAGTGTTCTTGCCTGGAGAATCCCAGGGATGGGGGAGCCTGGTGGGCTGCCGTCTATGGGGTCACACAGAGTCAGACACAACTGAAATGGCTTAGCTGTAGCAGCATGGAGCTCTTGGGCTTCCCCGATAGTTCAGTTGGTAAAGAATCCTCCTGCAATGCTGGAGACCCCTGGTTCAGTTCCTGAGATGGGAAGATCCTCTGGAGAGGGGATAAGCTACCCACTCCAGTATTCTTGGGCATCCCTTGTGGCTCATCTGGTAAAGAATCTGTCTGCAATATGGGAGACCTGGGTTCTATCCCTGGGTTGGGAAGATCCTCTGGAGAAGGGAAAGGCTACCCACTCCAGTATTCTGGTCTGGAGAATTCCAAGGGCTATACAGACTATACTGAGAGTCGGACACGACTGAGCTACTTTCACTTCACTTCATGGATCTCTAGTCTATTTTTAAAAGATTTATTACTTTTCACTCACACACACACACAATGATAGGGTAGGTAATAATGAAGTACATAAAAATAGGTTTCAGTAAAACAATAATTGAATTTTGAATTCTGACAAGTTAAGTATTAAAACTTGAAAAGAAATCCTTCTAAGCCATCTAAAGTTCTTGGTGGAACTGTAACATGCTAGGAGAATTCTAGCTACTATTTAAATTTTAAGTGCTTCAATCCATTATGGTGACACAAGTTGTTTTAGCAGCTATCATTTTTTAAAATTTCAGCACTTTGAGTCCTTCCAAGATAAATGTCCTTTCTTCTTCACTTTTCATTTCTTAAATTATTTTCTGAGGATAGCAATGTTTGGGCAGTTAAACTGGCTCCAGCCCTAGGCATTATGTCATTGCTTCCTTTTCTTTACTTACTAATGGACTGAAAATATTATTTTCCTAAAAAAATCCCCAAAAAACAAAAACCTCCCCTTCCTCTTTTGCTTCCCTTGTGTTAACAGGGTGTACCAGGAACAAATCTCCACTCTTCCGGAAAGCATGCTAAGGTGTCCTTTGCCTTCATTCTCTCCTTCTGCTCACACAAATTAACTCTCCAGTTAACAGCAGTATGACTTCTGCTAACACCATCACATTAATCCAGGGTTCTTAATAGAGGAGCTGCTTCCCTGGTGACTCAGACGGTAAATAGTCTGCCTACAAGGCGGGAGACCTGGGTTCGATCCCTGGGTTGGGAAGATCCTCTGGAGAAGGAAATGGCAACCCACTCCAGTACCCTTGCCTGGAAAATCCCATGGACGGATGAGTATGGTAGACTATAGTCCATGGGGCCACAAATAGTCGGACACAACTGAACGACTTCACTTTCACTTTCAGGATCTGGCAAATCTCACATGAGAAAACTGCCCTCCCACCAGACTGGAACACAGTCAGTGCACTGCAGCTGCTGAAAAGATATTTTTGTTAAAGACTACTTTCTTTTAGTTATAAAATGATCAACTTCTATTTATACTTTTGTAATTGTAAGTCAAACAGTATAAAGATATAATAAAATTAAGAATTTTTACTACTTAAAAAAATGCAGTAGTACAACCTAATCCCATAAAAACTTACAGAAAATCAAAAACAGAAAATGCATATGTATAGCATCATCTAGTCTGTCTAGTCAAAGCTGTGGTTTTTCCAGTAGTCATGTATGGATGTGAGATTTGGACTATAAAGAAGGCTGAGAGCCAAAAAATTGATGCTTTTGAACTGTGGTGCTGGAGAAGACTCTTGAGAGTCCCTTGGACTGCAAGGAGATCCAACCAGTCCATTCTAAAGGAGATCAGTCCTGAATATTCACTGGAAAGACTGATGCTGAAGCTGAAACTCCAATATTTTGCCCACCTGATGCAAAAAACTGACTCATTGGAAAAGACCTTGATGCTGGGAAAGATTGAAGGTGGAAGGAGAAGGGGAAGACAGAGGATGAGATGGTTGAATGGCATCACTGACTCAATGGACATGAGTTTGATTAAACTCTGGGAGTTGGTGATGGACAAGGAAGCCTAGTATGCTGCAGTCCACGGGGTCGCAAAAACTCAACATAAATGAGCAACTGAACTGAATAGCATCATCAGATAACTATCAAAGTATTTGTCAAAATGATTCCATACTTCTTACAGTGTTTTCTGAATTATTGTGATTTCCCAAGTAGTTCAGAACCCACAAAATGATTCTGTTTCATGTTCAGAGTACTGAAATGGTCTATCATTCTGCTAATTTAATTAAATGTCATTTGGTTTTAATGATCATTGTAAGCCTTTTTATTTTTTTGTATTTTACTTTTTTTCATTTAACCTATTTTTATTTTTTATTGAAGTATATTTGATTTACAATGTGGTGTAATTTCTGCTGTGCAGCAAAGTGATTCAATTATATATTTTTGCATATACATATATTTACATTCTTTTTTACATTCTTTTCCATTATAGTAAGACTTTTTTTCTTATTCCTAAAGCATTTCTATTTGTTTTTTTTTAAACTTTTTATTTTGTATTGGAGGATAGTCAATTAACAATGTGATAGTTTCACTGGGACTCAGCCATACATATACATGTATCCATTCTCCCCCAAACTCCCCTCCTATCCAGGCTGCCACAAAACATTGAGCAGAGTTCCCTTTGCTATATGGTAGGTTCTTATTTTCCATTTTAAGTATAGCAGTATGTACATGCCAATCCCAAACTCCATAACTTTCCCATCCTTCCATCCTTCCCAATGACTACCATAAATTCTTTCTCCGTCAGTATGTTTCTGTTTTGTAAATAAGTTCATTGTGTCATTTCTTTTTAAATTCATTATATAAGGGATGTCATATGATATTTCTTCATCTCTGTCTGACTGTAAACCTATTTAGCATGCGAGCATATATATATCTATAGGATATTTGATAAAATTAATTTCCTAAAATTGCATATCTAAGGAAGCTGATTTAACTCATCACAAAATCACAGACACCTAGAAAAACTGAAATAGTATTCATTTCTTTATTTGCTCCTTTAACAAACACTTCTTTGCTCAGTTCTCTGTCAGGCATTCTTTTAGGCACTGAATATAGAGAATGAGATTTAAAAAAAAAAGTTAATTGCCTTGCTTGATGGCTTATGCATTGTAGTGGGAGAAGACATATAAAACAGAATTTGATCAATTAATTAACAAGAAAATATTCTAGTCTTCAAGTTCTCAACCTTGAGTGTGCACTTAATCACTTTGAAAATTTACCAATGTTTGTGTCATTCCCCTAGAGATTTTGGTGTGAGTCCTGTGTGTGTGAATTTTAAAAATCCCCCATAGGAGTCAGAAACTAAGACACTTAAGTTAATCAGAGAATTAAGTAAAGAAATATGATAGAGTTTTCCAATTTCTGTGATTCTAAAACCCACTAGCTTGATGTCTCAAACAGCTCCTTAAAATATACTCAAGGCTTCCAGAGTCACAAGTATCTAAATTTCATTGGAGCAGGAGTTCCATTCAATAGAAATGCAGAGGATGTCTGAAGGAGTACTTTAAAAAGACTAAAGATGGCTTGCAAAATATAAAATAAATTTCTGAAGATCCTGAGAATGAGATTTAAAATGGAAAATACCCATGTATCAAAGACAAACATGAGCTCAACTGATTGAAGGAAGGGATTGAGAATGAGTATCAGAATTTTAGTGAAGGCTGAATATGGTAGAAGAGGAGATTAAAATGCTATGGAAATATTGAAAAGCCCTTGAGTGATCAAAACATTGGAAGTAAATTTTTTATCTCTTTATCATCTGTCTGTATCAGTGCAGATACTTTATATATATACTATCTTCTCTATACTGGTAAATTTTTTGGTTCATTTTAGTTCTTGGCACTCTTCCTGGTCTTCTTAAGCTATATATTTCAAACTCAGCTATGCAATTTAACTCAGTTGGATACCTTAGTGTTAGTGTGCAAAAAAGACTAAACTTTCACCTAGGCTGTATCTTGGACAGAAGATCAATTTTTATTAGAGATGTGAGTTAATAAGTTTCTGCCTCTTTTAGTTCCTTTTCTCATTCATTGAGGGGTAAGATCCAGATTCAATGAGATGAATAATTTTTCAAAGTCATTATCAGCCAAAGGAGAGTATATGGCATATAACCATTATGTACAAAACACATAATTTAAAAATGTGTATTAAATTTTGCCACTTATGGGCTATGTGATATCTAACATGCTAAGTAGTTAATCTTTCTGTGTAGATTCCAAGTTGATAACAGTAGAAATAAAGCAATAAAACACATTCTGTATTTTCAAAAATTATTCATGGTAAATTCTACCAGGATTACATTTTACTTTTTTTGTGTTTGTGTGGAAGTATTTGATTTAGGAAATTCCCACCCAAACCCAATGGATAATAAAAATATTAAGGATACAACTTAAATTATAAAATGCACAGTTAAAATATGATATAATGCCTTTGTTTTATTACAACTCACTATATCTCAGTAGTGCTTATTTTCATAATTTAAATGGTAAAATATTAACTGGTCAACCAGTCATTTAAAATTTTAGTGACTAACTTAACAAAGTCTCCATAGTTACTTCTACAAAAGTCTATTTGCTAAAATGGTCACTATGTTAAAACAGGTGAATATGATAAGCAGTCAAATAAAGTTTGTGGTATGTGGATGCTACAATATAGTTACAGTGAATTTGCTGACATAATACTGATTATGTCTGCAGGATCATATGAATAATGTTTCAACATTGGTAGATTGGTAGATTCCCTTTACCCTAGATTATAAGAAACAGCAGTGGTTAGTTTTAAAATTAGAACTTACACATTTCCCCCAAGTGAAAATGAAAGTCACTCAGTCATGTCCAACTCTTCGCGACTCCCTGGACTGTAACCCCCAAGACTTCTCTGTCCATGGGATTCTCCAGGCAAAATTACTGGAGTGGGTTGCCATTCCCTTCTCCAAGGGATCCTCCCAACCCGGGGATCAAACCCTGCTCTTCTGAATCGCAGGTAGACTTTTCACTGTCTGAGCCACAGGGAAGCCCTATTTTCCCCAAAGCCTTTCTTTAAAAATACATATTAATTAAAGTAAATAAATAGTTGCCTATAAAGACTACATAGTCCTATTGTTAACTTACAGTTTGTAAAAAATAGTTTCAGTCTTAACACTGTTTGGATCTTTACTCAGCTTTCAGTGCAGCATAATTCCAACTGAAATAGTCAATTTTGTTAACATATTACAGGGTCATAACTTTTTTCATTTTAAATGGAAATCCCTTTAGCTATGTTCCTGGGACAGTTTTGTTTTCCTCCATTCGCCACATCTCAGAAAGGGTATCTTTGAACTCTACATACACTACAGTGGCTTAGTTCATGCATTTCTTATCACAGTAAATGCAGGGCTAGGATTTTATTCCAAGTCCCTTGATGCTATCTCCATCACTACTCTGGTGTACCAAATGACTTACATTTTTATATTACTGAAAATAATAAACTGATTTAATTTTCCATTTAAAAAAATCTATCAAATAAATACTAGTTTGACCAGAAATATTGGCCAGCACTGGTTCCTTTGCCTTTCTAATTGCACTAGGTTTTGATAAGTGAGAATCTAATTCTTAAAAAGTTTATCTGGTAGCAACTTTGGAAAGAAGCCTTTGGTGAAAATATGTACTCAAGTTACAACAAAGCAATTCTGTTCTGATTTAGAACTTTTGTTTTATTGTTCTTCAATAAGGTTAGATTTAAACTTAATCTAGCTTCATTTCACATTACAAGTGCACATTATAGATTATTTCATAGTTTCCTTTTTTAATCCTGTGGGTAATTTCTTCAAGGCCCCAAATATATAAAAATTACTAAACCACAGCATGATAATAGCTTTTCCCTCTGGGTACAGATATAAGAATATGTAGCTCATTACAAGTCCTCAGAGTTTCTATATTCCCAGCAGGACAGCATTCTGCAAAATTTATAAATATGCTAAGCTTTTCCAAATATTTGTCATTGCTTAATAAATTATGCTGGTTAATATCATATCCAATCAAATATTCATTTTAAACATCAGGAGGCATGGTTTCAGCTAAGACTTTAGTTAAGATCTGTGGGTCAGTAAGGATATATTGTTTTTAATCAAAAAGAATAATGAATTGAGGCACACACAGTAGCATAGGCTGAAAATCTGTAGTGAAATTTGTCCTGCCCTCATGCTATTAACCTAATTACCATACAATTTAAAATTAATAATAAATAAGAGGCTTAAATTAGACTAGACTAAAGTATGGGCAATTATACCAAGAAATTTAATAGAAGACAAAATGAGTTTTATCAATTAATTCTAATTATATTTGACTTCTCTGAAACTATCAAAATGAAATGGATTAAATCTCAAATTAAAGAGAATAGAATTTTTGATTGAGTCACAATAAGACAATAGTGTAAATCACCCCCTGCCTTTTTATCATGTTATATTCCTTTGGAAGAAAAGTTTTTAGCACTGTTTGAGTTTTAGGTCATGCAGTATCAGAGCATTGCATTAGCAGAGAAGTGATAAGATTTATTCCCTAAACAATAGTTTTAGGTCTTTGGTTACACATCAGAAGAATACTTGCCTTGTTTTCTATATATCTGAAGTTAACTGAAAGCTCTGCTCAGTTTTACAAAAACACTGCACTGATGCTTGAGAATATATATGACTATAGAATATATATGACTATACCCCATATTTTTAGTCTGAGAACAACTCTGTTAGAAATACAATTGCAGAATGTGTGTGTGTGTGTGTTTTAACGGAGAATTACTAGCCATCTCTCTAACTATGATCTCTGTCCCATCCTCATATTCTTCTTCCCTGAAAATTAAATGCACTTAAGATTTTCTGAGGGTATTCTGTACATTTCTTACCTCTCTTCTCTAGTTTTTAGTTATTTGCCCCTATAGTTTTGTGAACTTTCTTCTCATCTACTATATATTCACTAATTGTTTAGCATATCACATCTGCTATTAAATATATCCAGTGAGAGTATGTCAATGTTGGATTTGCATATAGGAAAATACATACATGTTTAAAGAATAGATGAGATTTGTCGAATTTATACATCTTTACAAAACTGACAAATTATTTCCATCATCCTAGAATATCATGCATGTTCCCTTAGTCAATCCCTACTCCCATAGTCATTCAGGATTGATTCTGTGCCTAATTTTTTCGTTCAAATTAGTTTTTGTGATTGATCCTTGCTGTTGCATCATTGTTAGTTTATTTTTTTAGCATTAGTGTTCCTTTATATGAATATACCAAAACTGTTTATCCATTCTCCTGGTTTATGGTCATTTGGATGTCTTCTAATTTTTAGCTATTGTGAAAGGATATCTATAAAAGTTTTTAAGTCCTATTGTATTAATGTATATATAAAAGTCTTCATTTCTTGAGTCAAGTGTACATTGTGAAATTGGTAAGCTAGTGGGTAAGTACATGATTAGTATTATAAGAAACCACTTTTGCCAAGTGGTTATAATAGTTTGCCTTCTCTCCAACAACATATGAAAATTCTAGTTTCTCCACATCCTTGCCAGCATTTTGATATTGTCTGTTATTTCTTGTCATTTAGATGAGTGTAAAGTGTGATATCATCATGATGTTCCTATTACTTCTCTGACCAATGATGGCACTTTTCATGTCTTTATTGGCCACTCATATATCTTCTTTCGTGAATGATTTATTCAAATAGTTTGCCTGTTTTGTCAATTGGGTTGTCTTCTTACACTATAAGCATTCTTTATGTATTCTAAATAAAAGCCTTTTGTCAGACATAAGCAGTTTTTTTCTCCTGGTATGTGACTTGACTTTTTATTTATAAAGAGTATATTTTCTTGTTAATTCTTTCCATTGTGTCTTCTCCTGCCCTCAACCTTTCCCAGCATCAGAGTCTTTTCCAGTGAGTCGGCTCTTTGCATCAGGTGAACAAAGCATTGGAGCTTAAGCTTCAGCACTAGTCTGTCCAATGAATATTCAGGGCTGATTTCCTTTAGAATTGACTGGTTTGATCTCCTTACAGTCATAGGGACTCTCAAAAGTCTTCTCCAACACCACAGTCCTGAATATTCTTTGAAAGGACTGATGCTGAAGCTGAAACTCAAATACTTTGGCCACCTGATGTGAAGAACTGACTCATTGGAAAAGACTCTGATTCTGGGAAATATTGAAGGCGGGAGGAGAAAGGGACAACAGAGGATGAGATGGTTGGATGGCTTCACCGACTCAATGGACACGAGTTTGAGTATACTCCAGGAGTTGGTGATGGACAGGGAGGCCTGGCGTGCTCCAATCCACGTGGTTGCAAAGAGTCGGACATGGCTGAGCGACTGAAGTGAACTGAGCTGAACTGAACACCACAGTACAAAAACAATTCTTCAGCATTCAGCCCTCCTTATGGTCAAATTCTCACATCCATACATGACTTACTGGAAAAACCATAGCTTTGACTATATGGATTTTTCTGCAATGTGATGATTCTGCTTTTTAATACATTGTCTAGGTTTATTGTAGTTTTTCCTCCCAGGAGCAAGTGTCTTTTAATTTCATGGCTGCAGTCACTATCTGCAGTGATTTTGGAGCCCAGGAAAATAAAGTCTGTCACAGTTTCCATTTTTTTTCCCCCCATCTATTTGCCATGAAGTGATGGGATCAGATGCCATGATCTAAGTTTTTTTGAATGTTAAGTTTTAAGTCAGCATTTTAATTCTTCTCTTCACCTTCATAAAGAGGTTCTTTAGTTCCTCTTCACTTTCTGCTATAAGGGTGGTATCACCTGCATATGTGAGGTTATTGATATTTCTCCCTGCAATCTTGATTCCAGCTTGTGATTCATCCAGCCTAGCATTTCACGTGATGTACCCTGCACACAAGTTAAATAAGCAGTGTGACAATATGCAGCTTTGATGTACTTCTTTCCTAATTTTGGACTAGTCCACTGTTCCATGTCTGGTTCTAACTGTTGATTCTTGACCTGCATGCAGGTTTCTCAGGAGGCAAGTAAGGTGGTCTGATATTCCCATCTCTTGTATTTTCCACAGTTTGTTGTGATCCACACAGTCAAAGGCTTTCACATAGTCACTGAAGTAGAAGTAGATGTTTTTCTGAAATTCCTTTGCTTATTCTGTGATCCAATGGATTTTGGCAATTTGATCTCTGATTCCTCTGCCTTTTCTAAATCTAGTTTGTACATTTGAAAGATCTTGAAGCCTAGCTTGAAGGATTTTGAGCATGCTCTCGCTAGCATGTGAAATGAACACAATTGTGCAGTAGTTTGAAGATTCTTTGGCGTTACACTTCTTTGGGATTGAAATGAAAACACCTTTTCCAGTCCTCTGGCCATTGCTGAGTTTTCCAAATTTGCTGGCATATTGAGTGCAGCCCTTTAACAGTATCATCTTTTAGAATTTGAAATAGCTCAGCTGGAATTCCATCACCTCCACTAGCTTTGTTCATAGTGATGCTTCCTAAGGCCTACTTGACTTCACATTCTAGGATGTCTGGCTCTAGGTGAGTGGCACACCATCATGATTATCTGGGTAATGAAGATCTTTTTTGTATAGTTCTGTGTATATGATCTTAGTCAGGATAAGTTTTTTCTGTATGTATCTGAAATGTATATTTAGTGAATGAATGGGTGAGTGATTGAATAACTAAATAATTTATTTTACTTGGAAAATTATTTTTTTTCCTTAAGAAATATTTATTTTTCAAGAAACCATCAAAATATTTTCTGTTTCTTTGAGAACCTTTGAGGAAGCATTACTAACCTCTCACCCTTAACATAGTACTTAGTTTGTACCATTGGTCACATTTTATTACAGTTTAATACATGTCTATTTGTCTGCTATTCTTATTTAAGTTTGAAACCAGACTATGCTTGAGAGAGATAGTGGCTGTTTCATAAATACATGTTTAAAGAATAAATGTATTAAAAACTATTTGGACATTGTTGACCCACTGAGTAAATATTATTTTCTATTTGATAGGAACACTGCTTACATTTAAAGACAATAACTTTTCTATTAATGCCATCATTCAATCAAGAGCCTAAGGTACTGACATACGTTATAAAACAGCAGTTCACAGAGAAAAGCACTTTAAAATTTTCAGTGTGAATATAAAAGTTAAATTGATTAATATAAGTGACAACTTGTTGCTCAAATTAGAAGGATGGGCTCACAAATCAATAGTTAAATGATAGTTGTGTCCATCCTCAAGATCTGTGCAATGGCACATTGTTAGTTCACAAAGCTATTGTGGAGAATATCATGGCTATATAATCAAACATTAATACCCCAAAATGTCCAAATACTACATTTCTACTAGTAATAAACCTCTGAGTAAAAAAAAAAAAAAAATAATAAGAAAACCTATTGACTTTGTTCAGGGCACGAGGATGAACATCAAGGTATCAATATTTACCTATAATTTCTGTATATTTAAAAATAAGCAAAAGTCAAATTCCATATAAAAGCAATAATAGCTTTAGTTTCTTTAAAACAAGCTATGTCAATACTTTAAAAAAATCTTTATTTTCTATTTTTAATCTAATATTTTATCAAATATCCAGAATAATTTTTTGGATTAAATTTCCAAATTAATAATCTCATTTCATATTTCTCCAATATCTAAAATATCCAGCATATATGGGAATTATAATTACAGGATTTAGTCACACCTGAATATAATTTTAATCTGAAATTTAGTCAATCCCTAAATTTGCATTTATTCTCCCTTCTGGCTTTAATGTCTGGAATATTTACCCTTAGTTGCATGTCTGTTCTCTCTTTGAACTACTATTACTGGGAAGAAATTTTGTGATAAACTTTTATAAAAAGCTTGTGAAATATTTACAGTCACAAACTTAAGAATTCAAGAGTAGAAATTATAGCCAATAAACAGACATTTTCAATCAAAATATCAACAGAATGTCACCTTTTACTAAAAGTTAAAGGTCTGGAAAAAAGTACTCTATACTGGTGATTCATTTAAACATAGACAAGAATAATTTCACGTTCATAATGAAAAAGATGATAATTGGAAATATTGTCATTACTGATATAGTCATTCTGGATTGTTGGGAAAAAACAACAACAACAGTATATCTTAAGGAACTCTTCTGGTGAATTGTATGCAATTACTAATATTTAATTTTTTTAACCTAATAACAGTAATTTTATATGCTTCAAGCTAATATCTGCCAAGGACTTTGGCAGTTATTTTGCACTAGTAGCTATAAGTGATTTACCTTAGTAACTATAGCTGATCTGTAATAATCTATATCAACTTCTGAGTGCTAATGAGATCACCTTAATTTTTTTTCATTGTATTTGAATATTTCCCATTGATAAAACTACTCAATCATCAGTCCCCAAATGACACCTCAAATAGAGAGTTTCCATACCATATCTTGGAGAGAAAGTGGAATCTTATGCATTGCTAGTGGGAGTGTAAATTGGTTGAGCCTCTTAAGAAAAATATTTAGCATAAGTATATAAAGGCAACCTTTTATACAATAACTTCAGTGGCAAAAGTGGTAAAGAACCTGCCTGCCAGTGCAAGAGAAGTGGGAAGCGTGGTTTCGATCCTTGGGTTCGGAAGATTCCCTGTGGGAAGAAATGGGAATCCACTCATGGACAGAAGAGCCTGGTGGGCTATAGTCCATGGGGTCACACAGAGTTGGACATTATTAAGCAACTGAGCATGAGCAATGATCATTAAACCCAGCAGTTTTATCTCCTTCATATATGCTCAAGGAAAACTGCTTAAGTATTGAAAAAGACATAAAACAATTTATAATAGCAGAATCCTGAATGGGCCCAAATGCATATTGGCAGAAGAATGAATTAATAAATTATACATATTTAAACTGAAATGTTTTATAACAGAAAAATATACTTAACATACAAAACAAACCTAATGAAATGACAATATATATTTGAATGAAAAATCCCCCCAATAGTACTTAGAATGTGATATCTTTTTAATGAATTTAAAGGTTTTATTGAAAGCTAAACCAAAAAATTAAGAGATAATATAGTACATAAAAAAGCAGGGGGCTATTTCATACAAGATTCAGGATAATGGTTAATTTGGAATGGGAGTTTGGCCAGGCGGTATATATTGGTAGATGTAAGATGTTGCCAACTGTCCAGTTTTGTTTTCAATTTTCTGACGAATGTTATATTATTATAGATATGTACATAAATGGACTTCCCTCGTAGCTCAATGGTGAAGAACCTGCTAGCCAGTGCAGGAGATGTGAGTTTACTCCCTGGGTCAGGAAAATCCCCTGGAGAAGGAAATGGCAACCCACTCCAGTATTCTTGCCTGGGAAACTCCATGGACAGAGAAGCCTAGTGGGCTATAGTCTTCAAGGTAGCAAAGACTGGGATAGAACTAAGCTCACACACAAGTATGTAATTAAAGACTTCTTGTGGACAAATTGTCATAAAGCAAATA
Organism: Capra hircus; assembly: GCF_001704415.2. NCBI lineage: Eukaryota > Metazoa > Chordata > Mammalia > Artiodactyla > Bovidae > Capra > Capra hircus. The sequence goes on from NC_030808.1 coordinate 103,958,965, forward strand.
TTGCTATTAATTCAATTCAATGAATATGTAGTTCAGAATAAGAACATAAATGAATAGTGAAGTTAAACCCCTGGGAGTTAGGTAATATGCCCATTTACAAAAGAGAAAAGACACAGGCAAGTTTGTGCAGGTATTATTAGTTAGATATATATTTCTTAAAGCTACTTTACAAAAGTAATGCCTGGTTACATATTTGATGAATGACACGAGAGCCTGTCTTGCCATAAGTGTAGCTAATCTGTCATCCAGGCAGCGTGTCAGAAATGTCTATCATCAGAGACAGTTTCTGAGTTTCTGAATTCTTGGCTTATTTTTCAGAAATTTCCCTGATTTTAGTGAACCAGTCACATGTAGAGGGCTTGTGGACATATTATCTCAGCTCCAGCCAAGCTGACCTTGCTCTGCTTTCCACCTATTATGCCCAGAGGTTCTCCTCAGTTCAGTTCAGTCGCTCAGACATTTCCAACTCTTTGCAACCCCATGGATTATAACCCACCAGGCTTCTCTGTCCATGAAGATTCTCCAGGCAAGAACAATGGAGTGGTTGCCATGCCTTCCACCAGGAGATCTTCCCAACCCAAGGATTGAACCCAGATCTCTCACACTGCAGGTGGATTCTTTACCCTCTGAGCCATCAGGGAAGCCCAGAAGTTCTCCTAGATTTTCCCAATTCTAATCTATAACACAGCCTCCTTAGAAAGGTCTAACTGACCTCTCTACACAAAATAGCACCCCACCCCACCTCAACCTTGTCAAAATTGCTCTATTTTTTCTTTCAGCTCCCTCTTTTCTTTTATTAAATTTCTTCAACTTCATGCTTTATCACCCATTTATGTAATTGTTCAGTTGTTTAATTTTTTTACTCTTAATTTATTACTATTTATAATGTAAATAACTTTATGTATTATTTATTTTTAGACTTAGCAGTATTTTATGTCAGTTTGTTGTGCTTTGAAAGTTGATAACAGAGGACACTTTTTTAAAGATATTTTTATGATATTTTTGACTTGTTTCTATATGATCATGGGAACATATAAAAATAAAGCTCTACATCTTTGGTTATCTGATGGAAAGTTTATACAGTAAAGAATTCCAACCAGGGAAAATTTTTTCAGTAAACGTATACTTAACAGGGAAGTCTTCATCATTGTTTTCCTTGGCAAGTATACCTGCCTTGTGATTTTTAGATTTGAAGAAGGTATCTTTGCTGTGTATGTTGCCTTACCTACTAACCATATCATAAAATTGCTGTTTGCTGAAATACCAAGAGAAGTAGATAGCTCTCCCAATAGCTTTTATGTCATTTATATGAGTATCAGTTTGGGCTAATTGAACTAAGACTGTCCCCATCTATCATGGAAATTAAGATACTTGATAGACTGTTCTCTGGCTTTGTCCTTTTTCTGCAAGGTTTCTCACCATGTTCAATGCACTTCAGGAACTCATTCAAATATTTTACACTGACTTGAATTTAGTTTTGGTGTGTTGCTTCATTAGAAGCAATAAAGAGGCTTGAATAATGATGCTTGCTAATGAAATAAAAATACTGCAGAACAACAGCAGCAGGTTCCTTCATCCCTCTCTCCTGATCGAGCATTAAACACCGTTTTAAGGTTTTAATGCAGGAGGATATACTATATGTATCCGTTAGGTTTCTGCTGTGTCATTTCAGTTATTGCTAAGGATGACTTGCTGTTCAAACTGCATTGTATCCAGTCAGCATTACTCCATAATATAAATTGTCTAAATTATAGCTTCTGAAATGTGTATGATCTAGACTACAGGACAAAAAAAAAAAAAATACAATTCTTAGCAATGCTAAATACAACTGTAACATGTATTTGGGTTCTAGTTTCTCATGAATAATACTTGTTTAGGAAATTAAGGAAGCTTTATTTGCCCTACTGTGTCAAGTATAGCTTGTATTTGTGTAATCTGTTGCCTTTTTGGTTTCCTTTCCAAAAAAAAAAATTGATTAGATTTATAATAGGATTTTTATTTTTACAAAGAATAAAAATATCATATATAGAAACAGACTATTTGAGCTGGAAATAACTTTAGGTTATTTGGTTCAACTCCTTTTTTACAGAGTAGGAAATTATATTGGATTTGCTATCAAAATGGAATTGATCTTAAGCATTAACTTTAGGTGACTAGAAAATGTTTTCTTTTTAGTGAAGCACATGCATGATCAAAGAAAACTGAGATATATTACATATTCTGAAATTTGACACCCCATTGGACATCCCACTGATATCTTCACTGGAATATTTTAATTATGATAAGTGTTGTGATCATTACATCTCAAACACTTCTGGTTTCTTGTTCTCAAATACATGGATAAATGCCAAGTAAATGGCATCTTTAACAGAAAGAAGTATGGAAATATTTGATGAATTTCAGATCATACATGGAATATTGAAATCATTTAATGCAGTTCAAGCTGTAATCAAATAAGAAAATATTTGAGCAACTTAGTTGGATTCTGCGAGTTTGAATAGATTTTTTCCCCAGAGTTGTTAAGGTGTGATATTGACAATGGTCTGGTACTACTCTAGACCTTTTGCTCTTCCCAAAAGAAAAATAGTGGAGTGGTCTGCCTAGATTTATGTAGAATTATAGTACATTATATTTCTGGCTTTTGTCTGTATGCTTTATTTATCAAAATGTAAATCTTTGTGTAGCTTTATCCAACATCTCTCAATATGAATTGCTCTAAAACATCTTGATCCTTTAAAGGCCTCTGAAAACGCAAAGTAGGTAACAATTAGATCATATTTTCAGGTCTATATGTCCTGCTAACAGAAGAGTGCCAAATATATGCTTTATTTTTAAGGAATGTATAGACACCAATTTTAAGTCTCTAGCAGTTAAAAAATATATCAATTGCATTAATTGGGCACATTATAAATAGCATGGGGATGACCCAGAGAGATGTTATGGGGAGGGAGGTGGCAGGGGGGTTCATGTTTGGGAACGCATGTAAGAATTAAAGATTTTAAAATTAAAGATTTTAAAATTAAAAAAAATACATATGTAAAAATATACATGTAATATGTGAAGTGTATGTATGTACATTGGCTGACTAAAAAAGTACATAAGTACAACGAAAAGGATGGATGGAGTACCACTGGTGACGAGCAGTGGGAATAGGTCTCAACTCAGTTTTGAGATGCTGGAAAATATTTAGTGAAGGGGTGATTACAATTATAGAAGAAACAGAAAAATCTGTTAAACATTCCCACAAAATGAAGCATAAGAAGTCCAAAACCATAGGAGGTAACAGTCAAAAGAGCAGGGGTTTCATTCAAACAGCTCTAGTTTTGATTCCCAACTCAGCCACTTAGCTGTCATATTTTTGACAAGTTTCCAGATGTTTTGAACCTTGTTATCTGTCTTAGCTCATGCTGCTATAACAAAATACCATGGTTCAGGGTGGTTTAAACAACAAAAATTAATTTAACATAGTTCTGGAGGCTGAGAAGTTTAAAATCCAGGCACTGGCCCATTTGGAGTTGGTAAGGTCTCTCTCTTCTGGCTTGAAGGTGACTTTTCTGGCTATGTCCTCAGATGTGACCCTCCCTTGGTGTTGCATGCAAGCAGGAAGAGAAGGAGAGAGTGACCTCTCTTTCTCTTCTAAGGTCACTGATGCCATCATGAGGAGCCTACTCTAAATAGTCTAACCCTAATTACCTCTCAAAGGCCCCCTACTCATAATACTGTAACTTTATGGATTAAGTCTTTAGCACGAGAATTTGGGGAGGAGGAAAGACATTCTCTATACTGTTGTTGTTTAGCCCGTCAGTTGTGTCTGACTCTAGGCAACCCCATGGACTACAGCACTCCAGGCTTCTGTGTCCTTCACTTCTTCACCATCTCCCAGAGTTTGCTCCAACTCATGTCCATCGAGTCGGTGATGCCATCCAACCATCTCATACTCTGTTGTCGCCTTTTACTCCTGCCTTCAGTCTTTCCCAGCATCAGGGTCTTTTCCAATGAATCAACTCTTCGCCTCAGGTGGCCAAAGTATTGGAGCTTCAGCATAAGTTCTTCCAAGAATATTCAGGGTTGATTTCCTTTAGAATTAACAGGTTTGATCTCCTTGCTGTCCAAGGAACTCCCGAGTCTTCTCTAGCACCCTAGTTCGAAGCAATCAATCCTTTGATTCCTTTTGATTGAATACAACGGCACTCAGCTTTTTGTATTGCCCAGCTCTCACATCTGTACATCTCACTTTCTGTATATAACAGTATTCTTTTCTGAAAATGGCATAATGTAGACCTTGCCTGGATTTGTGAGCGTCAGAACACAGTAAACCTGGTGCTGCGCTAGTACTGTTGCTGCAGTTTGTGAGCAGCCAATGAGGGAGTCAACAGCTGATCAGCACAAAATGGCTCCTGCTAGCTTAGCTCTGTAGCCGAGAACACTCAAGTTCGAACAAAATGTGCTAGAAGACATATAAGGAATTTACAAAACGAGCTGCCAAATGGTTTTGAACTCTTAGCTTATTATCTGTGTAAGAGGTAGAAAGTTGAGAGTGCAGTTAAAGAGATAAGCAGAATTACATTGGCAAATTTTTTTGGAGTGCTGTGTGTTCTCATCCTCACCTTAAACCAAACGGGAAGATTTTCTGAGAACCACTTGCCAACCTTCCCATGTATCCCCACATCTTGTCAAACATAGAAGTGAGTCTGAAACACATCTGAGAAGCATGATGATAAAAGGACTTTTATTTGCTTGGAGTGGTAGGAAAGACAAGACAAACGTACACATTTTCCTTCCGTCAGACTTGAGCCATAAGAGGATTTGTCAGGTACTGAAAAGAACTTTCCCAACTGGATTAAGGTTGAGATGATGAGTTGAGTGTCCTGCTAGGTTTAAACCCGAGGGAGGCCTGGGGGTGGCTTAAAACGGAGAGACCTCAGACCTCTGGAGAAGACCTCAGTAACAAGAAAGCAGGAGTTGGAACTATCCGGTGAAGAAGGGAGGATTCTCTGAAAATACAAGAGAAAATAATTTTAAGAAATAAGTCAGTATGGAATAACTGCCAGGTTCTAAGAGGGCCAGTAGCAGATCAAAATAGAATTAGGCTACACTCATCACCCCCAAATCACCTCTCATCTGCTTGAATCCTTGAAGGAGTTTGAGTGAACAGAAAATGAAGTTAAAGAGTGAGTGAAGACTTGGCAAAGGAAGAACACATTGGGATTTTCTTTTCATTAAGTGCAGATTTGCAGATTTTAGTAGCATTCAGTTGGAGAGGGAGAGATGCTTTAATATAATTGAGGTTTAGAGTTCTGATTATTTTATTATTTAATCATTTCAGCTCATGCAATGGAACTATTTTGAGGCTTGGAAATACCTAAGGACCTATCCCTGTATTTATCCCAAAGGCACACAGAATCAAACTAGTAAATAATTTTGAAGAGATGGCAAAAGACATAAAGTTACATATGGAGACTAATATGTTTAATACAATAGTTATATTACTGTATAGTCATTAATAATTGATATTAAATAGTTTATGCTAGCATTTTTATAATTTCAGGAAATTATATGTACTTAACACAGATTTTTCCCATTTTGTAAAATTAAAGTGAACTTTTTGAAAACTGTATATGTAGTAATTTAAGCCTATTGCTACCATTCCCAAAAGTTAGGTATTATTGTCTCTGGGCATATCATCACACAATTTAAAGATGATATTACTTAAGGATCCAAAAATATAGATTTCATTAACTATTTAATATTCTATTGGGCCTTAAGATCCTCATAAGTGGATATACAAGTCTTTGAGTTTCAGCTGTGTTTGCATTTGTGATGCTGTTCAGGAAAATACTCCTCACAGGAATACCAATTATTAAAGAATTGTCTTCAGTATAACATATAATCAGTAAGGCAGCCAACAAATAAAGCAACCCAGGGATATGTTCTTCTAGCCTCCTGTCTGAAGTCCAAGGAATTTATCTAGTTAAAAAAGCAGCTGTTGACAGTGTCACTAAAAACAAAGCAGTAAAGATAACCAGAAATCTTTAAGTGCTTTTGACTGCCCTTTTTGAGTATATGTGGGAAACAGTATTTGTTTTCTTTATTGTTCAAAATATGGAGAGAAAAATTAGCATCAAGTTAGGTTCCTATTTTTCTGAGAAGTAGGAAGAGTAAAAATGTTGAACTTTATAATGGTATCAAATGTATCAGAATGGACTGTCACAGGTATATTGTTATATGTAAGCCTCATAGTAGCTACAGAAAAAATGCCTATAGTAAGTACACAAAAGGTGATGAGCACGGAATATAAGCATACTACCAAAGAAAGTCATCAGACTACAAAGGAAGAGGATAGGAGAGTAAGAAATAAAAAGGAACTACCGAAATAGGAAAGCAATGAACAACATGGCAATAAGCACATACTTAGCCATAATTGCTTTGAATGTAAATGGACTAAATTCTCCAATCAAAAGATATAGAATGGCTGAATGGATTAAAAAAGAAAAAAAAAAAACATATCCATCTGTATGTGGCGACAAGGCTGAAAGGACACACACAGACTGAGATGAAAGGATGGAAAAAGATCCTTCATGCAATTGGACAGCACTAATTCTTGAGTAGCTACACATATATCTGAGAAAAAAGCTTTAAAGCAAAGACTGCAGTAAGAGAAAAAGAGGATGCTACAAATGATAAAAAGATCAATCCAACAGGATATAATAGTTGCAAATATTTATGTACCCAACAAAGGAGTTGTATCTAAATCTGTAAACAAATTAACAAATTTGTAACAAATTAGCAAATTAACAAACTTATAAACAAGTTAACAAAGAAGTTGTTCCTAAACTTGTAAACAAAGAAATTATACATAAATATTTATGTACCCAACAAAGGGCTTCCATGGTAGCTCATCTGGTAAAGAATCCACCTGCAATGCAGGAGACCTCAATTGGATTTCTGGTTTGGGAAGATCCCCTGCAGGAGGGAATGGCTACCCACTCCAGTATTCTTGCCTGGAGAATTCCATGGACAGAGGAGCCTAGCAGGCTACAGTCCATTGAGTTTCAGAGTCAGACACAACTGAGTGACTTTCACCATAACAAAGAAGTACCTAAATATATAAAGCAAACATTAATGAATATAAAGCAAGAAATATATATCAATTCAATAATGGTAGGATCCAAATACACCAATGGATTGGTCATCCAGATGAAAATCAAATAAAACAATAGCCTTAGATAATATGTTAGACCAGAGAAACTTAATAGATATTTAGAAAACATTCCATCCAAAAATAACAGAATGCACATTTTTCTTAAAAGCATATAGTTTTTCTGTTTGGGATCATATCTTAAGCCACAAAATAAGGGATAAACTTAAAAGGATCAAAATCCTATTAAGCCTGTTTTCCGTCAATAGGATATAATTAGAAATCAGTTACATGGGAAAAAAACTGGAAATTCATAAGTACATGGAGATTAAATAACATAATACTGAGCAATTGATGGGTCAGAAAAGAGATCAAAAGAGAAATACTTTGAGACAAATTACAAATGGAAATGTAATTACCAAATTGGGAATGCAGTGAAAGCAGTTCTAACAAAGAATTTCATACTGATGAATACCTACCTCCAGAAAGAAGAAAGTTTTAAATAAGCAACCTATCTTTAAACTTCATGAAATTAAAAAAAAAAAAAAAGAACCAAAGAACAGATTTTGGTAGAAGGAAGGAAATAGCAAATATTATAGCAGAAATAAGTGAAATAGAGACTTAAAGTCAATAGAAAAAGATCAATGAAACTAAGAGCTAGTTCTTTTAAAAGACTTAAAAGTTGACAAACCTTTGGCTGGATTCATCAAGAACAAAATGATTCAAAATAAAAACAATGAAAGAGGAAATATTATAATTGATAGACAAAGACAATAATAGACTACTCTAATCTTTTATATGCTCACAAATCTCACAACTAAGAAGAAATGAAAAAAATTCCAGAAATATACAACCTCCCAAGACAGAATCATGATGAAATAGAAAATCAGAACAAATGAATGACTAACAAGAAAATTGAATAAGTAATCCAAAACCTCCCAATTAACAAATGTACATGGCCAGACATCTCCACTGGTCTATTGTACAAAACGTTCAAAGAGGAATTAATAGCAATCCTCTCAAGACTCTTCCAGGAAAAAAAGAAAGAAAGAAACAAATGCTTCTAAATGAATTCTACCAGATCAGGATTATGCTGATACTAAAACAAGGTAGACACTACTGTATATATATTCCAGTATCCCTGAAAGACATAGATGCAAAATCCTCATCATATGTTAGCAAACTAAGTTCAAAAATAAAAGGATGCACCATACAACATTATCACGTAGGGTTAATTCCAAGGATAAAGATGGTTCAACATTAGCAAAGCAGTCAGGGTGATATATCACATTATCAAAATAAAGAATAACAATAATCACCTCAATAGATGTAGAAACAGGATTTGGTAAATTCTATTTTTGAGAAAAACTTAATAAAGGAAGTGTAGAGGGAACATACCTCAACAGAATAAAGTTTGTAGTTGACAAGCATATATTCAATGATAAAAAACTAAAAGTTTTTCCTCTGAGATCAGAAAAAGGACCAGGATCTCCACTCTTACCACTTTTATTCAATATAGGATCAGATGTCGTATCCAGAGCTCTTGGGAAAGAAGAAAAAATAGCAGTTATCCAAATTGGAAAGGCAGAGTTAAAACTTTTGCTTTGTTCAGATGATATGCTAAAATATTTAGAAAACCCATAAGACTCCATTAACAACTATTAGAACTAATACATGGATTCAGTAAAATTGCAGGTAACAAAATAAATACTCAGAAACGTGTTGCATTTCTTTGCAGTAATAAGGAAATATCAGAAAAATTAAGAAAAGAGTCCATTTACAATTGCATCAGAAAGAAAAATAAAATTTAAGAATAAATTTAATTAAGAAGGTGGAAGACTTCTATATTGAAAACTATTTAGACATTAGTGAAAGAAATTAAGACAAATAAATGGAATGATATTACATGCTCATGGATTGGAAGAATTAATGTTGTTATTGGAACAACGTGGATTGGAAGACTATGCAATCCTAAAATGTATATGGAACTACAATGACCCTAAATAGGCAAAGTGATCTTAAGAAAGAAGAACAAAGCCAGAGGCATCATGCTTGCCTACTTTAAACTATATTACACATCTCTAGTCATCAAAAACAGTTTGGTTATTGGTATAAAAACAGACACCTAAATCAATGGAACAGATCAAGAGTCCAGAAATGAACTTATGCATATATAGTTAATTAATTTGGTTTACCGTCTGAGCCACCAGGGAAGTCTATTAATCATTAGGGAAATGCAAATCAAAATCACAGTGAGATATCATGTCACACCTGTAAGAATGGCCATTTTCAGAAAGATAGGAAATAACTTCTTGGTAAGACCATGGGAAAATCCCCCATAGGGATATATATTGGTGGCTCAGATGGTAAAAACATCTGCCTGCAATGTGGGAGACCTGGCTTCAATCCTTGGGTCAGGAAGGTCCCCTGGAGAAGGATATAGCAACCCACTCCAGTACTCTTGCCTGGAAAATTCCATGGACGGAGGAGCCTGCTAGGCTCTAGCCCATGGGGTTGCAAGGAGTTGGACATGACTGAGGACTTTACTTTTACTTCACTTTCATATTGGTACAGTCATGCACTGTAAAAAACAGCATTGGATGTGCTCAAGAAATTAAAAATATTCCAATTTCCTGGGAATATAACTGGAGAAAAACATGATCTGAAAAGAAATATTTATCCCAGTGTTCATTGGAGCACTATTTACAGTAGCCAGGACATGGAAGCAACCTAAATGTCCATTGATAGAGGGATGGATGAAGAAGATGTGGTACATATGCACAATGATATCTTACTCAATTATAAAAGAGAATGAAATAGTACCATTTACAGCAACATAGGTGGACCTAGAGGGTGTCATACTGAGTGAAGTAAGTCAGTGAAGCAGAAATGTCATGTGCTATCCCTTATATGTGTAATCTAAGAAGAAATTGTACAACTGAACTTATAAAACAAAAACAGATTTAAATGAGCTTACAGTTGCCAGGGGGAAGGATGGGGAAAGGGATAGTTAACAAATTGAGGATGGGTATGTACACACTGCTATATTTAAAGTGGATAAAAACCAAGGACCTACTGTATAATGCATGGAACTCTGTTCAAAGTTATGTGGCAGGCTGGATTGGGGGTGGGGTGGAGGGGGAGAATAGATAATAAATATAATATAGCTGAGTCTCTTTGCTATTCACCTGGAACTACCACAATATTGGTTGTTAATTGGCTGTACACCAATACAGAATAAAAAGTTTTGAAAAATACTAAAAATGAAAGCCATCTTCTGATATAGCAGTTCCACTTCTGAGTATCTGAAGAAGATGAAAATAATCCAAAATATATGTGTACCTCTATGTTCTTTGAAGCATTATTTTAATAGTTGTCTTTGAACAACTTAAGTGATAGGAAATTATGGTATATATACAATGGTGTAGTATTTGGCCATAAAATATATATATATATTAAAATCTTGCTATTTGTGACACTATGAATGGATCTCAAGAACATGTTAGTTGAACTAATACAGGGAAAGAAAATCACCATATGATCTCTTTTATGTGTGGAATCTGAGGAAAAAAATTACCCACAAAGCTCATAGGTGTAGAGAACATATTGGTTTCAAGAGGAGGTGGTGGATGGCAGAAATGGGTGAGATGGTTTTTTATCTGCAAAAAAAATTGCACACATTTTTAAATTTTTCAAATAGGAAAAATTGGCATCAAACTAGGTTCCTACTTTTTTGAAAATACTGTTTTAATGGTGTTTTTATTTTTAAAATATACCATCTCTACAATACTATAAAGTGCTTTGAATAAACTTTATCTTTTGTTAAAAGTAAGGAGGTGGGAGGGGGTTCATGTTTGGGAACGCATGTAAGAATTAAAGATTTTAAAATTAAAATAAATAAATAAATAAAATTTAAAAAAAAGTAAGGTATCACTCTGACTGTAGGTCATCTTTAAGGTTACGTAAAGATGCTAATGCTCCCCAGGTGATTCAGGGATAAACAATCCACTTGCTAATGCAGAATGCAAGAGACAAGGTTCCTTCCCTGGTTGGGCAGATCCCTTGGATTAGGAAATGGCAATCTACTCCAGTATTCTTGCCTGGAAAATTCCATGGACAGAGAAGTGTGGTGGGCCATGGTCCACAGGGTTGCAAAGAGTCAGACATGACAGAGCACACCTACCCACATACATACACACTGAAAGATTTTAATAGACTTCAGATTTCATATAAGTATGAATAGATATTGTGTATAAAATATTTATATACTAAAATCCTTAGAATATATTGGCTAGAATATATATTAGAATATATTGGCTTATTTTTTAAGCCATATATTCAGTTTAGTTCAGTTCAGTCACTCAGTCATGTCCGACTCTTTGTGACCCCATGAATTGCAGCATGCCAGGCCTCCCTGTCCATCACCAACTCCCGGAGTTCACTCAAACTCATGTCCATTGAGTCGGTGATGCCATCCAGCCATCTCATCCTCTGTTGTCCCCTTCTCCTCCTGTCCCCAGTCCCTCCCAGCATCAGAGTCTTTTCCAATGAGAACTCTTCACATGAGGTGGCCAAAGTACTGGAGTTTCAGCTTTAGCATCATTCCTTCCAAAGAACACCCAGGACTGATGTCCTTTAGAATGGACTGGTTGGATCTCTTTGCAGTCCAAGGGACTCTCAAGAATCTTGTCCAACACCACAATTCAAAAGCATCAATTCTTTGGTGCTCAGCTTTCTTCATAGTCCAATTCTCACATCTGTACATGACTACTGGAAAAACCATTGCCTTGACTAGATGGATCTTTGTTGGCAAAGGAATGTCTCAGCTTTTTAGTATGCTGTGTAGGTTGGTAATAACTTTTCTTCCAAGGAGTAAGTGTCTTTTAATTTCATGTTTTAGGTATAGACCAAAATGATTCAGTGATACACATGCACACACACGTATTCTTTTTAGATTTTTTGCATTATAGGTTATTAAAAGATAGTGCATATAGTTCCCTATGCTATAATGTAGGTTCTTGAAGTTCATTTTAAAAATATAGTCTGTAACTGTTAATCTCCAAATTCCTCCCTCCCCTTAATTCCCCTTGGTAACTGTAAGTTTGTTTTCAAAATTTGTGCATTTGTTTCTGCTTTGTAAGTAAATCCATGTGTATCATTATTTTAGATTCTACATATAAGTGATATCATATGATATTTATTTTGTTTAACTTTCTTCACTGAATATAATTTCTAGGTTTATCCATGATGCTACAAATTACATTATTTCATTCCTTTTTATTGGTGAGCAATATCCCATTGTATGTACACACAATGATATGTACATAAAATGTACATTTTTCCACCATTCAACATTTATCATATACATATATCTCTTTTTCAAATTATTTTCCCCAGATCATTACAGAGTATTGACTGGTGTTTCCTATGCTATATAGTAGGTCCATGTTGCTTATCTACTTTATCTATAACAATGTGTATCCATTAATCCCAACCTCATAATTTATTCATTCCCCCTCACCTTTCCCCTTTGGTAACCTTACATTTGTTTTTGTAGTCTGTAAGTCTGTTCTGACTTGTAAATAAATTTATTTTTATCATTTTTAGATTCCACATGTAAGTGATATCATCTGATTGTTGTCTTTCTCTGGTTTACTTCACTTGATATGACAATTCAAGATCCATCCCTGTTGCTGCAAATGGCATTATTTCATTATTTTTATGGCTGAATAACATTCCATTTTATAAATATACCACATCTTTTTCACCCATTCATCTCTTGGTGTATATTAGGTTGATTCTATGTCTTGACGATTATAAAGAGTGCTCCTGTGAATATTGCTGTGCATGTCTGTTTACCAGTTAGAGTTTTCTCCAGATACATGCCCTGAAGTGGGATTACTGGATCACATGGTTTCTCTAATTTTTTTGAAAGATATCTCCATAATGTTCTCCTTAATGACTGTACCATTTACATTCCCACCAGCAGTCTAGGAAGACTCTTTTTTGCCATATTATCTCTACATTTATTGTATGCAGACTTCATGATGTTGGCCATTCTTCACACCATTCTGACTGGTGGGAAGTGATACCTCATTATGATTTTTATTTCTCTAATAATTAGTGATAATGAGCATTTTCTCATGTGTTTATTGGCCACCTGTATGTCTTCCTTGGAGAAATTTATTTTAGGCCTTCTACTGAGGTTTTTTTTTTTTTTTTTTTTTAAATGCAGTACAGTTCATTTCAGTCGATCAGTCATGTCTGACTCTATGCAACCCCATAGCCTGTAGCACAGAAGGCCTCCCTGTCCATCACCAACTCCCGGAGTTTACTCAAACTCATGTCCATTTAGTCGGTGATGCCATCCAACCATTTCATTCTCTGTCATCCCCTTTTCCTCCCACCTTCAATCTTTCCATCATCAGGATTTTTTTCAAATGAGTCAGCTCTTTGCATCAGTTGGCCAAAGTATTGGAGTTTCGGCTTCAGCATGACTCTTTCCAGTGAATAGACTCTTTTCCTTTAGGATGGACTGGTTGGATCTCCTTTCAGTCTAAGGGACTCTTTAAGAGTCTTCTCCAACACCACAGTTCAAAAGCATCAATTCTTCAGCACTCAGCTTTCTTCATGGTCCAACTCTCACAGCCATACATAACTACTGGAAAAACCAAAGCTTTGACAAGATGGGCCTTGTTTGGCAAAGTAATATCTCTGCTTTTTAATATGCTGTCTAGGTTGGTCATAACATTTCTTGCTAGAAGTAAGCGTCTTTTAATTTCATGGCTGCAATCACCATCTGCAGTGATTTTGGAGCCCAAAAATATAAAGTCAGCCACTGTTTCCCCATCTATTTCCCATGAAGTGATGGGACCATATGCCATGATCTTAGTTTTCTGAATGTTGAGCTTTAAGCCACCTTTTTTACTCTCCTCTTTCATTTTTATGAAGAGGCTCTTTAATTCTTCTTCACTTTCTGCCATAAGGGTGGTATTGTCTGCATATCTGAGGTTATTGATATTTGTCCTGGCAATCTTGATTCCAGCTTGTGCTTCTTCCAGCCCAGCATTTCTCATGATACACTCTGCATAGAAGTTAAATAAATAGGGTGACAATATACAGCCTTGATGGATTCCTTTTCCTATTTGGAACCAATCTGTTGTTCCATGTCCAGTTCTAACTGTTGCTTCCTGACCTGCATATAGGTTTCTGAAAAGGCAGATCAGGTGGTCTGGTAGTCCCATCTCTTTCAGAATTTTCCACAGTTTATTGTGATCCACATAGTCAAAGGCTTTGGCATAGTCAATAATGAAGAAATAAGATGTTTTTCTGGAACTCTCTTGGTTTTTATTGAAAAAAAAAATCCAGAATTTTGCACATTACTTTACTAGCATGTGAGGTAAGTGCAATTGTATGATAGTCTGAACATTCTTTGGCATTGCCTTTCTTTGGTATTGGAATGAAAAGTGACCTTTTCCAGTCTTGTGGCCACTGCTGAGTTTTCCAAATTTGCTGGCATATTGAGTGCAGCACTTTCACAGCACCATCTTTTCGGATTTGAAATAGCTCGACTGGAATTCCATCACTTCCATTAGCTTTGTTCATATTGATGCTTCCTATGGGTCACTTGACTAAACATTCCAGCATATCTGGCTCTAGGTGCGGGATCACACCATCATGATTATCTGGGTTGTGAAGATATTTTTTGTATAGCTTTTCTGTGTATTCTTGCCACTTCTTAATATCTTCTATTTCTGTTAAGTCCATACTATTTTGATATTAGTTTGTTTGTTGATTTGGTATTATGCTATATAAGATTTTTGTATATTTTGGAAATTATTTCCTTATTGTTTGCATTATTTTGCACATATTTTCTTCCTTTCTGTAGATATTATTTTCATTTTTAATAGCTTCCTTTGATTGCAAAAGCCTTTAATTTTAATTAGGTCCCATTTGTTTATTTTTCTTTCCATTATGGTAGCAAATGAATGAAAAAAATATTGCTTGAATTTATGTCAAAGAGCGTTCTGCCTATGTTTTCCTCTAAGAGTTTTATATTAGCACTATCTGGTCTTACATTTAGGTCTTTAATCCATTTTGAGTTTATTTTTTGTATATGATATTAGAGAATATTCTGATTTCATTCCTCTACAGGTAGCTGTCTTAATTTTCCTAGCAGTACTTATTGAAGAGCCTGTCTCTTCTTCGTTTTATATTCCTCCTTCCTTTGTCATAGATTATTTGACCATAGCTTGTGGGTTTATTCCTGGGCTCTTTTCTATTCCTCTGTTTGTTTTTGTTCCAGTACCATACAGTTTTGATGACTATAGCTTTGTAATACAGTCCTTCAGGGTTCATGATTCCTCCAGCTCTTTTTTCATGCTCAATTTAGTATTGGCTATTTGGGATCTTTTTTGTTTCCATACAAATTTTAAAATTCTCATTTCATTTTTTTAAATGTCATTGATAATTTGATAAGTATTGTGTTGGATACTGTCTTGTTAAGCAATAGATATTCAATTTGTGAAGTATTTAAGATTATGGACAAGTACCAAGCTAACTGTTTGATAAAAATTAATAAATGTAAACATTGTATAGTCATTCCTTGAATATACTGCAACTTCAGTTCCAGATTACCACAATAAAGCACATATCACAATAAGTAATATTAATTTATTGGTTTCTGAGTGCATATAAAACTTATATTTACACCAAATTGTAGTCTATTAAATGTACAGTTGTTGTGCTGATGCAAAGTCATGTCTGAATCTTTGTGACTCCATGGACTGCAGCACATCTGGCTCCCCTGTCCATCACTATTTCCTGGAATCTTGAGAAAGAAGAGAAGGGCTGAGGGAATCATGAGCCCTGAATTTGGACTATACTACAAAGCTACAGTCCTCAAAACTATATGGTACTGGCACAAAAACAGACATTTCCTGGAGTTGGCTGAAATTCATGTCCATTGAGTCAGTGATGCTATCCAAGCATCTCATCCTCTGTCAACCTCTTTTCCTCCCTCCCTCAGTGTTTCACAGAAACAGCGGCTTTTCCAATGAGTTTACTCCTTACATCAGGTGGCTGCAGTACTGGAGTTTCAGTTTTAGCATCAGTCCTTCCAATGAGTATTCAGGGTTGATTTCCTTTAGTTGACTGGTTTGATCTCTTTGTAATAACATTATGTATAAAAAATAATGCTCATAGTTTCGTTAAAATTTTCAATACTTTATTGCTAAAACTATGCTCACCATTATTAAAGAATTCAACAAGTTGCAATCTTTCTATCTGGTGGAGACTCAGCTTTATGTTGATGACTGCTTACTGATCAAGGTGGTGGCACAAAAGGTTGGGGTGATTGTGGCAGTTTATTAAAATAAGGCAACAATAAAATTTGCCACAAGTAGTCTTCCTTTCACAAATGATTTTTCTGTACCTTTTAATAATGTTTGATAGCATTTTACCCACAGTAGAACGTCTCAAAATTGGAGTCAATCCTCTGAAACCCTAGCATTGTATAATTAACTAAAAATTTCTGCAATATTATTTTTTTGTCTTTTAAGTAAGCTTTATAGCATCATCATCTGAATAAGAAGAACCTAAGATGGAATCTTTTCTTTGCTCTGCATAAGTAGCAACTCTTCTTCCATTAACCTTTTCTCAAGAGATTGTAGCAGTTCACATTTTTAAGTTTTACTTCTAATTCTAGTTTTATTGCTATTTTCACCTCATTGAAACTGCTTCATGAATCAACTTCTTTCAAACTCCTGTTTCTCTTGATGTTTTGTTCTCTTTCCCACAAATTGTGAATGTTCTTAATGGTCTGTAGAGTGGTGAATCTTTCCCAGAAAGTTTTAAATTAGCTTTGCTCATATCTATCAGAGGAATCACTTTCTATGACAACTATAGCTTCAAAAAATGTATTTATACCTAGTACATCTTGAAAGTTGAAATTACTTCTTGATCTTTGGGCTCCAGAATGAATGTTGTATTAAAAGACATGAAAATAACATGGATCTCATTGTCCATCTCTATCAGAGTTCTTTGGTGACCAGGTTCATTGTCAGTGAGCAGCAATATTTTGAAAGGAATCTTCTTCTCTGAGCAGTAGGTCTCAACAGTAGCCTTAACATATTAAGCGAACTATGCTATAAACTGATGTGTTGTCATCTTGGCTTTGTTGTCCAATTTCTAGAGGAACAGGTACAATTCAATTGAGAATAATTCTAAAGATGCTAGATGGTAGGGTCCTTAAGAATTATCTACCATTAGGGATGATAGGTAAGCACTGGATTCAACTTAAATTCATCAGCTGCCTTAGACCCTAACAAGACAGTCAACCTATACTTTGAAGCTTTGAAACCAGGCATTGACTTCTCTGCAGGTGTGAAGGGTCTAGATGTCATCCTCTTCCAATATGAGGCTCTTTCTTTTACATTAAACATCTGTTGTTTAGGGTGGTCACTTTTATTGATTATCTTAGCTGGATATTCTAAAAAACTTGGTGCACCTTCTACATCAACATTTTGTTTCAACCTGAACTTTTATATTATGGAGATGATTTCATAAACCTCATGAGCCAACATCTGCTGTTTTAAAGCTTTTTTTTCCTGCAGTCTTCTTGAAATTCAAGAGAGGTAAGACCTTGCTATGGTTTAGGAGAATGTGTCTGATTTGATCTTTTGTCTAGAGTCCTAAAACTTTCTCCATATCAGCAGCAAGGCTGTTTTGCTTTCTTATCATTTGTGTGCTCAATAGAGTAACACTTTAAATTTCCTTCAAGAACTTTTCCATTGTATTCACATATTCACTGTTTTGTGTAAAATACCTAGCTTTTAGGCATATCACAGGTTTAGAAATGCCTTCCTCACTAAGCTTAATCATTTCTAGCTCTTGATTAAAGTGTGAGACGTGAATTTTTCTTTCACTTGAACACTTAAAGGCCACTGTAGATTTATTAATTGTCTTGATTTCAATATTGTGTCTTAGGAAAAAGGGAAGCCCAAGGATAGGAAGAGAGATGGAGAATGACTGGATGGTGGAGTAGTCAGAGCACACACATCTATCACTATCTCATATGGGCACGGTTTGAGGTGTTTGCCCCAAAATTGCAATTGTAATATCAAAGATGACTGATCATAGATTATCATAAGAAATATGATAATAATGCAAAAATTCAACATATTGTAAGAACTACCAAAATGTAACACAGAGACATGAAGTAAGCAAATGTTGTTGGAAGATGGCACTGATAGAGCTGTCACAAACCTTCAGCTTATAAAAACAGAAAGAAAGAAAGAAAAAAAACAACCAAAACTCAATATCTACAAAGTGCAATAAAGCCAGGAGCAATAAAGAGAGGTATGTCTGTACACAGTATCATGGCTGTGGTTAGTGGATTGTGAGGATCATCTTAAAATGAGGTCTCTGTTTCAGTGTCAGCAGTCAATAGTTGATGCTAAGATAGGATCAAAGTATAAATATAATCATATTCTGTTTCTTCTCCATGTTCCCCTCATGAACCTTATTGTTTTTGTTGTTCAGATTCTAATACGAGACAAAAAAGAAAGGTACAGGAGCAATAAAATCTATGAAGTCTGGGGCTAGTGAGGAGTTTTTCTGAGTTATTAAAGAAGAAAAAATAAATTTAAGGTTTGGGAAGAAGAAAACAAGGATTTTTAAAATACAGTCTTATAATCTTTAAGTGAAATACTTGCAATTTTAGAATAAAAGCCAGATTCTCCTAGAGTAAAACATGCATTCCCATATATAAATATAAACAATACAAGAATAAATATATTTATTTTAAACAAATAAAAACATATGTGTGCTACATAAAAATTTTAGAGTAAGACATGGAAAGTAGTGAGAAGAGTAGAGGTGGTAGAACGATAGCTATTTCTTTTAAAGAGTAAATTGGAACAAATATCAATGTATCTGAGAAATGCATGGCTACTGTATTCTTTTTGGTACATTTACTATATTTTATAATTGAAAGTGAATGTAATATTTCTACTTTATTCAACATTTATTAAAAGCCTACTGTATGCTCTCCTACCAGGACAGTACATTAGTAATACTAATGAATTACTATTAAGACTGGGGCTGTACCTTTGAAAAGACAGATTGAATCCTTATTCCCAATCCTGGGAATTTACATTCTCAGGAGTCATTAAAATTACTTTTGAAATTATCACACTCAGGAGCATGAAAACAGAAAAATGACAGATTTTAAAAATAAAGTTAAATGTTCCTCAGTTGCTCACAGATTTTTATTGAGTACTGCACTATCTCCCAGACACTGATGTTGTATTGTGAACACAAAGGATATTAGAATAAAAGCATATTTTTAATTAATAAATATTCCTTGGCCTATAAAATTGACTACAATAATCAGTTTCTATTGTTATGAAACATTTTCCTAAGAAAGATAAAGAATTTAGAAAATAATAATTAAGCATTTGATCCTCTATGAGGGCATTAAATTGGTAAATGAGTATGAGCATAGAGATGTGGGTTTGGAGATGTTAATACTGCAGTGAAATAAGAATCCCTTTTAGAAAAGGGTGCTAGAAAGTAATGTATTTCTTGGGATTGTTATGGCAGACATGCCTTTTCCAATTTTAACATTTGCCAGATTTTAGTCATACTCCTTCAATTTTACTGTAATAAGAATCTTACTGGAGAACCATAATGATCCAGGCCTGGGGATACTCAGAACTCACTTCTGCCTACTGTATTGACTCCAAGTAAGAAAAACTAGAATTATGAAGTGCTCCTGTCTTCAAACCAGGGAATGAAGTACAGGAGACTAAAGAGAACATGCTGCAGCTGTCACTTGTTTCCTTTCTTTCCAGATGCCAGGAAGGCCTGTTTTCTTCTTTTTCCCTTTCCTTTTTCTTTGCCTTCCTCTTTCCAGATGCCAGCAAAGCCTGTTTTCTTCTTTTTCCCTCTTCTTTTTTTTTGCCTTCCTCTTCTTCCTTCTTCTGTCTTTTGTCCTCCTCTTCTTTTCCCATATTCTTCTCTCCTTTCTTGTTCAGAAATGTAATGTCACTATATTATTTTCAGGTGTACAACATAATGATTTGGTACTTATTTATATACATTGTGAAATGATCAGCACAATAAGTAAGGTTAACATTCATCATTTGGAGTAGGAAATGGCAACCTATTCCAGTATTCTTGTCTGGGAAATCCCATCACCATGCATGGTTTATATACATATAAAATTTGCGATGAGAACATATAAGATCTACTCCCTTAGCAACTTTCAAATGTACAGTATAATATTAACTGTAATCACCATGCTGTACATTGCACTCACACAGACACATACACACACACACACACACACACACACACACACACACACTAACAGATAGGAGTCAACATTTCATTGTGGTTACATCTTGATTATTCATAATGTTGAGCATCTTTTCCTGTACCTGTTGACTATCTGTATTTTTTCTTTGGAAAATTGTCCACATTAAAAAAAATGACAACTTTATTTTTTGCTGTTGAGTTGAAGGAATTCTTTATACATATATATTTGGATATTGACCCTTTATCACATGTATGATTTGCAGTATTTTCATCCCATTCAGTAAGTAGGCTTTTCATTTTATTGATGATTTCATTTGCTTTGTAGATGCTTTTCCTTTTGATGTAGTCCTACTTGTTAATTTTTGCTTCTATGCCCTTTTCTTTTGGTGTCAAATATAAAAAGTCTGTTGAGTTTGCCACTTATATTTTCTTCTAGTAGTTAATGGTTTCAAGTCTTTACATTTAAGTTTGTGTCCATTTTGAGTTAATTTTTATGTATAGTGTAAGATAGTGGCCCAGTTTTATTCATTTGCATGCTGTTATCCAATTTTCCCAGCACTCTTTATTGAAGAGACTGTCTGTTCCCTATTTTGTACTACTGGCTAGTGTTTTAAAATAAATTAATTGACCATATATGTGTGGGCTTATTTCTGGGTTCTGTATTCTCTCCCACTGATCTATTTGTCTGTTTTATACTGGTATCAGATTATTTTTCATGATTCTAGCTTGGTAATATAGTTTGAAGTCAGGATGTGTGATGCCTCCAGTTTTAGTTTTTCTCAAAATTACTCTGGCTATTTGAAATCTTTATAATTTCATAAGAATTATAGGATTATTTTCTCTGCTGCTGCTGTTAAGTCACTTCAGGCATGTCTGACTCTGTGTGACCACATAGACGGCAGCCCACCAGGCTCCCCTGTCCCTGGGATCCTCCAAGAAAGAACACTGGAGTGGGTTGCCATTTCCTTCTCCAGTGCATGAAAGTGAAAACTGAAGGTGAAGTCGTTCAGTCGTGTCTGACTTAGTGACCCCATAGACTGCAGCCTACCAGGCTTCTCAGTCCATGGGATTTTCCAGGCAAGAGTACTGGGGTGGGTTGCTATTGCCCTCTCCAATTATTTGCTCTATTTCTGTGACAAATGCCATTGATATTTTGATGAAGATTTCACTGAATCAAGATTATTTTGGAAAGTGTGGACATTTTAACAATATTAATTCTTCAGTCTGAGAACATGGAATAACTTTCCATTTATTTGTGTCATCTTCAGTTTCTTTCATCAGTAGGTCATAGTTTGCCACAATTTGAGTCTTTCACTTCCTCAGTTACACTTATTTCTAGTTATTTTATTCTTTTTGATGAAACTGTAAATGGCATTGTTTTCTTAACTTCTGGTAATTCAGTATTACTAGAAATGGAACAGATTTTTGTATAATGATTTTGTATCCTGCAAGTTAACTGAATTTGTTAGTTCTAACAGTATTTTTGGTGGAGTCTTTGGGTTTTCTATGTATAAAATTATATTATCTACAAATAGTGATAATTTAACCTTTATCTTTCCAATTAGGATGTCTTATTTATTTATTTTTTCCTGCCTAATTACTCTGGCTAGAACTATAAGGACTGTGTTGAGATAAAAGTGGCCAAAATGTGCATCTTGTCCTGTTCCTAACGTTAAAGGAATTTATCCATTTCTTCTGGGTTATTTTATTGGTGCATAATTATTCATTATAGCTTCTTATAAATATTTATAAGTCTGTGGTATCAGTCATAACAGCTCCTCTTTCATTTCTGATTTTATTTGAATTATCATTATTATTTTTTGGTGAGTCTAAAGGTTTGTTAATTTTGTCTATCTATCTTTTCAAAAAACTAGCTCTTAATTTCATTGATCTATTTCCTTTTTGTTTCTATTTAATTTATTTCTATTTGGCTTTTGGCTTTGTTCTTCTACTAACTTTTTGACTTTGTTCTTCTTTTTCTAATTTCTTGAGGAGAACTACTTTTGCTGCATCCTATAAGTTTTGGTATTTTTGTTTTCTTAATTTGATTCATTCTTAGGTACATGTTTATTACTCTTGTGATTTTTTTCTTGGACCCACTGGTTGTTCAGTAGTTCAGTGGCATGTTGTTTAATCTCCACATATTTGTCAATTTTCCAGTTTTCTTCGTGTGATTTCTAGTGTTCCACCACTGTGGTCAGAGAATATGTTTGATATAATTTTAATCATATTAAATTTAGTAAGCATATGATCTATTCTGAAGAATATTCCAAGCACTTTAGAGAAGACTGTGTATTAAGTTGCTTTTGTATGGAGTGTTTCGTGTGTTTTCTTATTGATTTTCTGTCTGGAAAATTCATCCCTTGATGAGAGTGTGGTATTAAAATCTCTTGCCATCATTGTATTTCTGTATATTCCTCCCTTTAGGAACATTACTATTTGCTTTATATTTATTAGGTGTTCCTACATCAGGTGCACATATTTAGCAATGTTATATTCTGCTGTTGGAATGACTATTTTATCATTATTAGTAATCTTTTTTGTCTCATTACAGTGTGTTTTAATATCTTTTTCTTTGAAGTAAGTATAGTTATCACAACTTTCTTGGAGTTTTCAGTTGCATGGAATATCTTTCTACCACTATATGTTTAGTCTGTGTGAGTCCTAACATCTGAAGTGAGTGTCTTGTAGGTATAATATAGATTGGTATATTTTCTATCCATTCAGCCAGTGTCTGTCTCTAGAAGATTTAGCCCATAAAGGACTTAAATTGACTGTTGATAGATATGCATTTATTGACTTTTTCTTAATTAGTTTTTAGTTGTTTTGTAATTTCTCTGTTCCTCATTTCAACTCTTGCTCTTTTTTTCATGATGAGTATTTTCTCTAGTGGTTTGCTTAGATTTCTGTTGTTAATCACTTGTGTATCTACTATAGGCTCTGGTTTGGTGGTTAACATGAGGCTGACTTTAAAAAACTTATATTTATAATGGTCTGTCTAAGTTGATAACAGGTTAAGTTTGAATGCATTCTAAAGCTTGATATTTTTTTCTTCTCCCACATTTTGGTTTGCAATTTACATCTTTTTATCTTGTGTTTTCCCTTAAATTATTGTAATTAATTTTTCTCTCCTTTGTCTCTTAACATTTGTGCTAATTGCAGGTAATTAACCCACTACGATTTCAGCATTAGATTATTCTGAATTTTACTATATACATTTACCTTTAGATTTTAACCTCTACTTTCAATATTTCCTGTTGCTAATTTGTGCCATTTTATTTTGGCCTACAGAAGTTTCTTTAATAATCCTTGTAAGACTGACTTAGTGATATGAATTCCTTTAGAATTTTCTTATCTGCAAAAAGTCTTTAACTCTGCTTCAGATGTGAAATACAACTTTACTGAGTAGATTGTTCTTGGTTGACACTTTTATTTTCTTTCAAGCTTCTCTAATAGCTCAGTTGGTAAGGAATCTGTCTGCAATGCAGGAGACCCCTATTCAATTCCTGGGTTGGGAGGATCCACTGGAGAAGGGATAGGCTACCCACTCCATTATTCTTGGGCTTCCCTTGTAACTCAAGTGGTAAAGAGTATGCCTGTGATGTGGGAGATGTAGGTTTGATCCTTGGGATGCGAAGATCCCCTGAAGGGAAAGGCTACCCACTCCAGTATTCTTGGCCTGCAGAATTTCATGGACTGTATAGTCCATGGGGTTGCAAAAAGTCAGACATGACTGAATGACGTTCACTTCATTTTATTTTCTTTGAGCTCTTCGAATATATCTTTCCTGGTCTGCAAAATTTTTGCTGAAAAATCATCTGATAGCCCTATGGAGGTTCCCTTGTACATGCAGTTCAGTTCAGTCGCTCAGTCATGGCTGACTCTTTGCGACCCCATGGACTGAAGCACGCCAGGCTTCCCTGTCCATCACCAACTCCCAGAGTTTACCCTTCTCCTCCCACCTTCAATCTATCCCATCATCAGGGTCTTTTCACATGAGTTAGTTCTTCGCATCAGATGGCCAAAGTATTGAAGTTTCAGCTTCAACATGGGTTCTTTCAGTAAATAGTCACAAGCTGTTTTTTCTCTTACTGTTGTAAAAGCTCCCTTTATTCTTTAACTTTTGCCACTTTAATTATGTAACTTGATGTGAGTATCTTTGGGTTCATCTTATTTGGAAACCTCTGGACTTCCTAATTCTGTATGTCCTTCTCTAGGTTAGAGAAATTTCAACCATTATTTCTACAAATAAATTTTCTGTCCCTTTCTCTCACTCTTCTCCATTTGAGACCCCTGAAATGCAAATATTGGTTCACTTGATAATGTCTCCCAGTCCCCTTAAGGTATATCAGTCTTTTTATTTTCTTTTTCTTTTTTTTTTCGCTCTGATTGGGTGAGTTCCACTCACCTATCTTAGATCTCACTGGGCCTTCTCCTACATCATTAAGTCTTCTGTTGAATTGCCTTTTTTTCTAGTTCATTGTTTGTAATTTTTTCTTGGACTTCGGTTACTTTATTATATTTTCTCTGTTGAAATTCTTACTTTGCTAATTCGTTCTCCCAAGCTCAGTGAATATCTGTATGAACATTTTTTTGAACTGTTAGAAAAATCACTTATATCCAATTTATTAAGATTTGTGTATGAGACTGTATCTCGTTGTCTTATTTGGAACTTCTCTCTCTGTTTGTTCATTTTCCTTGACTCCTTATGTTGGATTTCATGCAGTAGATAAACAACTACCTTTCCCATTCTTGAAAGAGTGTCCTCATTTAGGAGATGACTTTTTTATTCAAATCCTTCCCTTTTATTGGTTGTCTCATAAACCTTTGTGGTTGTCCAAGCAGTCTACTTTATTTTTTAGTGGCTCTCAGTCATAAAGGGTGTAATGACATTTGTCAGTGTCCCAAAGGATCCAAGTTGGCATCTAGATGCCGGATGTTTGGAAACCAGACCCTTAGGCAACAGCTTTTAAAGTATGCAAATATATACAGTTCTATGGGACCAATAAGATAAGATCTGCTGGGACCAGTGCCAAGTGATCAGGAGGCATTTCCCTGGGAAACAATCACAAAACCTGTGCTATTGGATATAAAAACCAGAGCACAGGATATGTATAATATTCTCCTTCAAGAGATGCTGTGCCTTTGCAGTGCAACAATTGGGGAGCATGAAGATAGTACCTGTTCTCCGATGTCTCTGAAGAAGATTACAGTCAAATAATAGATGCTAATAGATCACAAAAAATATGAAAAATTCTTAAAGAGATGGGAATACCAGACCACCTTACCTGTCTCCTAAGAAACCTATATGCAGAACAAGAGGCAAAGGTTAGAACTGACATGGAACAACGGATTGGTTCAAAATTGGGAAAGTAGTATGTCAAGGCTGTATATTGTCACCATCCTTATTTAACTTCTCTGCAGAGTGAAAGTGAAAGTCTCTCAGTTGCGTCTGACTCTTTGTGATCCCATGGACTCTAGTCCACCAGGCTCCTCTGTCATGGGATTCCCCGGGCAAGAATACTGGAATGGGTTGCCATTCCCTTTTCCAGGGGATCTTCCTAACCCTGGTATTGAACCCAGATCTCCCACATTGCAGGCAGATATTTTACCATCTGAGCCACCAGTGAAGCAGAGTACATCAAGTATGCAGTGTATATCATGGAAAATGCTGGGCTGGATGACTTAAAAGCTGGAATCAAGATTGCTGGTAGAAATAGTAACAACCCCAGATATGCAGATGAATAGCACTCTAATGGCAGACAGCAAAGAGGAACTAAAGAGCCTCTTGATCAGAGTGAAGGAAGAGAGTAAAAATTCTGGCTGAAAAATGAAGATCATGGCACGTGGTCCCACCACTTCATGACAAATAGATGGGGAAAGAGTGGAAGCAGTGACAGATTTGATTTTCTTGGGCTCCAATTTCACAGTGGATAGTGATTGCAGCCACAAAATTAAAAGATGCTTGCTCCTTCGAAGAAAAGCTATGATAGACCTAGACAGTGTATTAAAAATCAGAGACATCACTTTCCCAACAAAGGTCCATATAGTCAAAGCTACGATTTTTTTCCAGTAGTCATGTACACATGCAAAAGTTGGACCATAAGGCTGAGTGCTGATGAATTGATGCTTTTGAATTGTGGTGCTGGAGAAGACTATTAAGAGTACTTTGGACAGCAAGGAGATCAAACCAGTCAATCCTAAAGGAAATCAACTCTGAATATTCACTGGAAGGATGCTGCTGAAGCTCCAATAATTTGGCCATCTGATGTGAAGAGCCAACTCTGAAGCCAACTCTGAAAAGAGTCTGAAGCTGGCAAAGACTTGCAAGATGAGAAGGGGGTTACAGAGGACCAACCCAG
This sequence comes from Capra hircus, assembly GCF_001704415.2. NCBI lineage: Eukaryota > Metazoa > Chordata > Mammalia > Artiodactyla > Bovidae > Capra > Capra hircus. The sequence continues at coordinate 103,985,785 of NC_030808.1, forward strand.
TGGACATGAGTTTGAGCAAACTCCAGGAGATAGTGAAGCACCAGAAAGCCTGGCATCCTGCAGTCCATGGAATTGCAAACAGTCAGACAAGACTTAACAACTAAACAATAACAGATGCATCCTTAAATGGAAACCCTCGCCTTTCAGGCCATAAACATAGGGATTAGCTAATACACCTGTTTCATAGAAAGACTGGGAAACTCAGTTGGATGCCTCTCTGCTGTGTTAACTGGTACCCAGTTAACTCTTTCTTCATTGGGTTTTGTGGGACCTTTGAGTACAAGCTCTGCTACCCACCAGAGCTTGGTGATCTATAAGTGTCCTCTGGGTGGCACCCACAAAAATTGAGGATCCAGATGAGGGTATTAGCTCCTTTCTGGGATATACTGGTGATCGAGAATGAGGCAGACAGAGTGTGACAAAATGGCTCCTGCTGGCCTCCTTCCTTAAAGAATATATCATTTAGGTCTTTAGATATCTGTTAAATGAGATGCCTGCCCCTCAGGCAATTTAAGTGTGTATTGCTCAATGTGATTTAGTGACTATTGGTATAAATTTTTGTGCCCTCTTCATTCCTTTAGAACTTAGAAATCATTCAAAACGTAATGTCTTATGTGTGATTCTTATCTTTCTGTTTGTTTAGTAAGATGCCCAGTACACTGGAGTACAGATGGAGGTAAATAAGAACTCTAATGTACAATTTAAAATTCTTCTTTGTCCTAAGAAAGTAATGAGCATTTTAGAGTGATTCTAAGTTTTACTGTGATATATTTAAGTCATAATCCTTCACTATATTCTTTCCTTTTAGAAGAATATAAATTTCTTTAATATGCGGAAAGGATATCACCTCTCTGGAGACAAAACAGCTACTACTGCGCTTGCCAGGGTGCTCTGTTTATGCTACTGGCACCGGGTATTCAATGTCTTGGCTTTCTAGTTCTGTCATCACTAAAGTGATTTTATGCAATGATTTCATATTGATTATCTGAACTGGCAGATAATCTGGACTGCTTCCTTCCTATTAATAATGGAGCCTCTGTGATGCTAAACATTGACTTCCAGTTTCTCAGGGAAACTCCATCTTCTCTGCCTACTTCCTTCTGTTCCACTGAAGTTTCTTTTTAAGTTTCTCTTCTTTTTCATGAAGTTCTCCTTGAATTTTTAATGATTCTTCCTTTGTAAATTTACCTACTAAGCTATTAGATTTGTACAGGTTCATTGCTCTTTTACTTTATTTGTAAAGTGTGCTTTATATCATGACATGATATTCTTCTTCACTCTGATTCATGACTTTAAGCATGTACATGTATGACGCTATTTTACTTGCTTTGTAAAGTGTGTTTTATATCATGACACAATATTCTTCTTCACTCTCATTCATGTCTTTATAGAGTGTACATGTATGATGCTGCTTTTTTTTTTTTCAGGTACCTTTTTGACAATACCTTCATTTTCAACATTTCTTCAATACAGGATTGGTTTTAAGTCTGCTTCCTATGACTTGTATTTAAACAAATGCTTCTGAACTCTGTATTGTAATAGGAGTTATGATATTTTCTTGTTGCACTGGGTGTTTGTTGCTGCATACGGGCTTTCTCTTGTTGCAGTGAATGGAGGCTACTCTTTGTTGAGGTGTACAGGTTTCTAATGGTGGTAGCTTCTCTTGTTGAAGAGCACAGCCTATAGGCACACAGGCTTTAGTAGTTGCAGAACAGGGGGCTTGTTAGTTGGGTCTCATGGGCCCTAGAGTATGCAGACTTTAGTAGTTGTAGCACACAGGCTCAGTAGTTGTGGCTCGCAGGCTCTAGAGCACAGCCTTATAAGCTGTGACAAACAGGCCCATGTGGAATATTCCTGGGTCAGGAATCGAACTTGTGTCCCCTGAGTTGGCAGGTGGATTCTTATTCATTGTGGCACCAGGGAAGTCCAATTGGAGTCATAATTCTGTCTACACATAGGGCAATGCTTGTTTATGGTTGTCCTGCTTTTCCCATCTTATTTTATGTTTATTGCTTATTGTAAAACTATAGTCTCCTGCATTTCCTTGTATTTTTGCATGATTTGATCAGGTTTCTATTCATTTCATGTTTTCCCCCACATATTTGGATATTGTGACTATAATTTTCATTTTATCATCTCTCTTGACCTTGCATTTATAGTTAGATACATATTTCTCCAGTATTGTTTAAAAAAAAAAAAGTATTTTCCCATGACAAATACTGATTCCCCACCAGGATGGTCTATGTCACCCATCCCACAAAGATGAGACATAAAGAAACGCGTTTACTTATCCTGTCTCCTCCATACTCTCCCCTGACTCTGGGACCTTTAGACTGTCTCAATTCCAAGCTAAGCTAGTTAATTTTAATCATTGGCTGTAATGACGACCCTGTATGCAAAACAGGGAAAGAGACACAGATGTGTATAATGGAATTTTGGACTCAGAGGGAGAGGGAGAGGGTGGGATGATTTGGGAGAATGACATTCTAACATGTATACTATCATGTAAGAATTGAATCGCCAGTCTATGTCTGATGCAGGACACAGCATGCTTGGAGCTGGTGCATGGGGATGACCCAGAGAGATGTTATGGGGAGGGAGGTGGGAGGGGGGTTCATGTTTGGGAACGCATGTAAGAATTAAAGATTTTAAAATTTAAAAAAATAAAAAAATAATAATCATTGGCTGTGATTAAAGTTTTCTTACCATTTCAAATATTCCTTTTGTTTCATGTGTCCTTATACTTGTTTCTTATTTTTAGTCATTTATTATTTGATTTATGTATATACTCAATAATCTACCATAGATGAAGTTTATTACATTATTTAGATTATTTTAGATCATCAGTCGTCTGCCTATGAGATGATATTGTCAGCAGGTATAGGATTTGGGGGATATATAATTTTTCTCAGTAGTCAGCAAATATTGTATTACTCTCTTCAAGTTTCAGGTATTACAAATCAGACATTTGATGCCAATCCTTTTTTCCTTTGTACCTAACATTTTACTATTATTATTGTCAACATTATTCAAATAGCATAAATTATTTTTATACTCTAGGAACTTGAAGGTTTAGCTTTATCATAAAATTTTAAAAATTGCTAGGACTTCCCTGGCAGTACCGTGGTTAAGAGTCGGTGTTGCCAGTGCAGGGGGCATGGATTTGATCCCTGGTTAGGAAAGTAAGATTTCACATGCCACAAGATATGACCAAAAAAAAAAAAAAAAAAAAAGGTCACATTGTAAGAAGATATATATCTGCTTTTCATTAATCCATCTTAGAAAGTGATGAGCACATTCATATCCAGACACAGGTCTCCCAAAAGCTCAGGCAGATTCCCATCCATTTGTTTAATCATTTCTTATCCTGCATCTTTTTCTTTTTTCTCTCCCTTGAAATATTATTTGCACATTGTGCATCCCGAATTTCTGTTTTTTTTTTCTTCCTTGTCTCATATATATTACATGTTTTTATATATATATATATATATATACCTTTATATTTTTCCTCTGTTTTTGTAATTTTGTTTTATAATTTTTTAAAATATTTCCAAGTCACTAATTTGGGGTGACTTGGTACTATACGTACCTATGGTTTTTCCAGTAGTCATGTATGGATGTGAGAGTTGGACTGTGAAGAAAGCTGAGCACCGAAGAATTGATGCTTTTGAACTGTGGTGTTGGAGAAGACTCTTGACAGTCACTTGGACTGCAAGGAGATCCAACCAGTCCATTCTGAAGGAGATCAGCCCTGGGATTTCTTTGGAGGGAATGGTGCTAAAGCTGAAACTCCAGTACTTTGGCCACCTCATGAGAAGAGTTGACTCATTGGAAAAGACTCTGATGCTGGGAGGGATTGGGGGCAGGAGGAGAAGGGGACAACAGAGGATGCGATGGCTGGATGGCAGCACTGACTCGAGGGACGTGAGTCTGAGTGAACTCCGGGAGTTGGTGATGGACAGGGAGGCCTGGCGTGCTGCGATTCATGAGGTCGCAAAGAGTTGGACACGACTGAGTGACTGAACTGAACTGAACTGAATTGATAAGTACCATTATCTTTTTCATTACATGAATGTCATATTTTAAATATGAAATGGGTTTCTGCCTGTTCAACCTTCAAAATGCCCCTTACTGCTATTTTTTGTTTGTTTTTGTTTTTGATCATCCTTCCTTAGATGTTCTAATACGCTAAAACTTGTGACAGGTCATCTATGAAACTACAGGGCCTGCTTAAATATACTGTTACTATTCTTTGTTGAGTGACTTGAATCATTGCTACTCAGGTTTGATTTCTTCCTTACTCTGTGAGGTGACAATCCTTCATTAAGTAGAGTATTTCTTATATGGGCCAACAGTCACAACTGAGAATTTTGGAGTAGCAAAATGTCATTCCAAAATATGTCATTTTGACATACTGATTATTTTTGAAGTAAAGATGCTTAAGCAACCTGTGTAAGCAGGGTACTCTGATTTTCCTCTCACTTTTTCTCCTGAAATAAAGATATAAATCTCCCATATGAATGGAATCTTTCTTGTACCAGGAGGATAGACAATATCTTTATCACTAGAGATATGGGATTTAGGGCTGTAAAGGCTATAAAAACAAACCTTGCTATTTTCATCATTTGCTACCTGTAGCCCCAAATCCTTGGTCTTGTCAGTTTCTACAAATTTATTGTCTAAATGGTATAAAAGTTTCCTGTTCTTGTTACTTCTTTGAGTCTTCATTCCCTTGTGAAGGTTTCTATGCAAATTGAAAAATGCAGTAAAATGATGTCTTTCTCCTGTTAATCTTTCTTTGTCAGTGTAAATTTCAGACCTAGTCATGAACCTGAAGAGAGTCAAAGAAAACTTATTCCTCCTCTACACTTGTGGATGGTCTTGCATCTTAACTTTCTCCTTCATTTTCACATCGGTCTCCTTGTCCTAGGAGAGATTAGAGTGATTTGCAATCTGAGCTGGCTAGAATGGTCAGAGAGCTGCAGGTCATGTAATTCTCAGGATCTTCTTTTTTGAGGATCTCACGTTTGTGCTTCTTCACTCTGGTGTCCCTAGTTCACTTAGGTCATGGAGGAGAACACCATATACCAGTTCTCCCTACCTAAACTCCTGCAGAGGAAGCAGGTTTTCTGTTTATTGTTTTTTACAGTTAGTGTGTGTGTGTGTGTGTGTGTGTGTGTGTGTGTGTGTGTGTTTGCATTTATGTGTCTTTAAAACTCCAGTTGTCCTTTGGCTTAAGAAAAGGAAACCTTAACCAGACATTCAGATTATGTTCAAGGACAGTTTGACCCATTTTCTTTCAGGTTCTCTTGGTTCATCCAAACTCCACTTTCTGTTCTTTTCTGGCGTATTAGTTTATAGCCTTGGTGACTTAGGTGGATAATCCACCCACCAATTGATTAGCTCAACTGCATGGATTTCTAGGGGAAAAAAAATGATGTGCATATGATTTGTTTTAGTTAGAAAATAGGACTGTATACACATGTGCATACATCAGGCTCCAGTATTTTTAGAAAGGTATTTTAAATGCATATTAAATCTTTGAAAATCACCCTTAATAAGCTTTAAATGTCACTCTGAAAAACACAGTGTGACTGTAATATCTACATAAACTTCTTTATAGCTTTTATAGCTGAATCCATAACATTTCCAGGATTATTCTTTTGCTGTCATTTTATAATTAATTCCCTCCTTGGGCCATCAGTGGATGTTCTGTGGGTGTGCATATATAATAAATGTTGCAAGAAACAAAATGTACAGGTCCAAGCTCTGGCTTCTGAAGTGCAAGCAAATCAATTTTGAGCAGTTCAGATTAAATTATTTTACTCTTTGAATATAATATTTAGAGGAAAACATAACAAAGTAGTTTATTCTGATGGAGTAATTTAGTGAGTTATGGCACAAAATTTTCAGTGTCTTTATTTGTAAGGTGAAAGATAATATACAACTAATAGTAAGATTCATTAAACACTCTGTGCCAGGCAAATCAGTAATTTAAATGCACTGTTTCCTTTAGTAAACATAACTCAAATTAGTAGTGATTACACTATTTTTCATTTTATGGATAAGGACACTAGAGTGTAGAGAATTTAAGAAAGTTATACAAATGGTGACTAATATGGCCTGATTTTAAACCGATGTTTATCTGAATCCAAGGTCTCATTAACTAAAGCTGTATGGAATTTGAAGTTTATTCATGAATATGTATATGAAATAAGTCAGACAAAGAAAGATAAATGTCATATAATATCACTTCTGTGTGGAATCTGGTAAAAGATACATATGAACTTCCACAACAGAAACAGATTCACAGACATAAAAAACAAATTTGTGGCTACCAAAGAGGATAGCAAGTTGGGGGGAAGATTCATTATTCATTTGGGATTAATAGATACAGACTACTAATATATAAACTAAATTAACCAACAAGGACCTACTGTATAGCACAGGGAACATATTCAATATCTTGTGATAACCTAAATAGAAAAGAATCTGAAAATATACATATTATAAATGTATATATGTTTATTATATATATGTACACATATATATATATATATATCTGAGTCACTTTGCTGTAGACTTGAAACTAACACATTTTAAATTAAGCATACTTCACTTAATAAAGGGTAAAAATTTAAAAATAAGGATAATACAGATGAAGAATTTTATTTAAATATATCTGAAATTATATGAATTATTAAATGTGATTTCATATCACTATTGAATGCTCTTCTAATAACCATGAAATATTTCTCTATATGAATCTGTGGCTACTGATATTGAGAAAATATTAAGTAAATACTGGGTTGTAAATTATTTGTCATTTTTTCATGCATATATTTTCTCATATTTAAAAATTTCTCACTTGTATAAATCAAGAAATGAAACTTTCCAGAAACAGCTAATTTTATGTGCATTTTACTAATATTTAAAATGATAAATAAAAGTTCTGTGATTATGGCTTTGTTACTTGGCCCTCCCTACTCCTAATTTAAAGTTAATTCAATATTGACTAATAAAATTCCTTTAACTACAGGCAGAAATATATTTTGTTATAGCAGTAAATGTAGCATTTGAAGAAGACTGTCCTTATTATAAGCCTAACACAGCATGTTTACTTCAGAAAACAACTTCAACACATTTAATGTAAATATATGTTTTTCTCCCATGTAAAACATGCAGTGCTTAAATAAACCATGTAATTTAAATATTAAACTTACTTATGAATAGACTCTTTTGCAATAAATTTTTATATGGGAATATAAATGTTTATACTTCATAAGCCAAAGCTTGTACATTTTGTTTCTTGCAACATTCGTATGTGTATATTCACAGAACATCCATTGGTGGCCAAAGGTAAGAACATGGACAGAAAAATGTAGAAATTTTATTTATTTATTTATTTATTTTTTAAATTTAAAAATCCTTAATTCTTACATGCGTTCCCAAACATGAACCCCCCTCCCACCTCCCTCCCCACAACATCTCTCTGGGTCATCCCCATGCACCAGCCCAAAGCAAGCTGCACCCTACGTCAGACATGGACTGGCGATTCAATTCTTACATGACAGTATACATGTTATAATTCCCTTTCTCCCAAATCATCCCACCCTCTCCCTCTCCCTCTGAGTCCAAAAGTCTGGTATACACATCTGTGTCTTTTTTCCTGTCTTGCATACAGGGTCGTCATTGCCAACTTCCTAAATTCCATATATATGTGTTAGTATACTGTATTGGTGTTTTTCTTTCTGGCTTACTTCACTCTGTATAATTGGCTCCAGTTTCACCCATCTCATCAGAACTGATTCAAATGAATTCTTTTTAACGGCTGAGTAATACTCCATTGTGTATATGTACCACAGCTTTCTTATCCATTCATCTGCTGATGGACATCTAGGTTGTTTCCATGTCCTGGCTATTATAAACAGTGCTGCGATGAACATTGGGGTACATGTGTCTCTTTCAATTCTGGTTTCCTCGGTGTGTATGCCCAGAAGTGGGATTGCTGGGTCATAAGGTAGTTCTATTTGCAATTTTTTAAGGAATCTCCACACTGTTCTCCATAGTGGCTGTACTAGTTTGCATTCCCACCAACAGTGTAGGAGGGTTCCCTTTTCTCCACACCCTCTCCACATTTATTGCTTGCAGATTTTTGGATCGCAGCCATTCTGACTGGTGTGAAGTGGTACCTCATTGTGGTTTTGATTTGCATTTCTCTAATAATGAGTGATGTTGAGCATCTTTTCATGTGTTTGTTAGCCATCCGTATGTCTTCTTTGGAGAAATGTCTACTTAGTTCTTTGGCCCATTTTTTGATTGGGTCGTTTATTTTTCTGGAATTGAGCTGCAGAAGTTGCTTGTATATTTTTGAGATTAGTTGTTTGTCAGTTGTTTCAGTTGCTATTATTTTCTCCCATTCAAGGATGCAAGGATTCTTCAATATCTGCAAATCAATCAATGTAATTCACCACATTAACAAATTGAAAAATAAAAACCATATGATTATCTCAATAGATGCAGAGAAGGCCTTTGACAAAATTCAACATACATTTATGATAAAAACTCTCCAGAAAGCAGGAATAGAAGGAACATACCTCAACATAATAAAAGCTATATATGACAAACCCACAGCAAACATTATCCTCAATGGTGAAAAATTGAAAGCATTTCCCCTAAAGTCAGGAACAAGACAAGGGTGTCCACTTTCACCGCTACTATTCAACATAGTTCTGGAAGTTTTGGCCACAGCAATCAGAGCAGAAAAAGAAATCAAAGGAATCCAAATTGGAAAAGAAGAAGTAAAACTCTCACTGTTTGCAGATGACATGATCCTCTACATGGAAAACCCTAAAGACTCCACCAGAAAATTACTAGAGCTAATCAATGAATATAGTAAAGTTGCAGGATATAAAGTCAACACACAGAAATCCCTTGCATTCCTATACATCGAACTAATGAGAAAGTAGAAAAAGAAATTAAGGAAACAATTCCATTCACCATTGCAACGAAAAGAATAAAATACTTAGGAATATATCTACCTAAAGAAACTAAAGACCTATATATAGAAAACTATAAAACACTGGTGAAAGAAATCAAAGAGGACACTAATAGATGGAGAAATATACCATGTTCATGGATCAGGAAGAATCAATATAGTGAAAATGAGTATACTACCCAAAGCAATTTACAAATTCAATGCAATCCCTATCAAGCTACCAGCCACATTTTTCACAGAACTAGAACAAATAATTTCAAGATTTGTATGGAAATACAAAAAACCTCGAATAGCCAAAGCAATCTTGAGAAAGAAGAATGGAACTGGAGGAATCAACTTGCCTGACTTCAGGCTCTACTACAAAGCCACAGTCATCAAGACAGTATGGTACTGGCACAAAGACAGACATATAGATCAATGGAACAAAATAGAAAGCCCAGAGATAAATCCACACACATATGGACACCTTATCTTTGACAAAGGAGGCAAGAATATACAATGGAGTAAAGACAATCTCTTTAACAAGTGGTGCTGGGAAAACTGGTCAACCACTTGTAAAAGAATGAAACTAGATCACTTTCTATCACCATACACAAAAATAAACTCAAAATGGATTAAAGAAAAATGTAGAAATTTTAATATGTTCTAAGGTGATCCATCTTTAGAATTTTAAAACTTTGCCTTCAATTATTTGCAAACAAAAAATAGCTTTGTTTTCTTTCAGTTTGTGTTCATATAAAGGTCCAGGTCAATCCCCATGCTTCAACTTGTTCATCCATACACTGCTCTTGCAGCTCAGCCATGTCTGATTCTGGGCCAGTTCTCACCAAGATAATCATATATGCCTGGTACTGTAAAAAAACAAACAAATATTAGTTTCAGGTGAAGTCTGTTCTGCTGCCATTACCTTGTTCAAAGCAACTGAGTATTTTATTTAATTGTTGTTTTTAACAATTCAGAAAAGGAAATAGCAAAAATAAGAAAAGGTAAAAAAAAATGTGACCATTGATAGCTATGTTTTCCTATATTTTAAACCCTATTTTTGTATTTCAATAAAAGGAAAAAGGAATGCTCATTTCAGAAAAAAATCACCATATTGTTGTCACCTGAATATTTGGTTTCCAACTTATCATCAATAAATACAAGATAATTTGGATAATATTGAGACTAGAAGTGATGATATTTTCAAATTTGGAAGGAGAAAAAATAAACTTTGTCTATGCATTTTTCAAGCCTCAATTTGTTATCAAGTATCATTTCTGTTCAGTAAAATAGGATGCTCTTATTAAGAGCAGTTTAGCACCCTGTTTATTTAATTTTGGTGGGTGTATGTGTGCAATTGATGTTCTTTTATTTCAAAAAGAGAAACCCAAGTAAGATGGTAGGTGTTGCAAGAGGGCATCAGAGGGCAGACACACTGAAACCATACTCACAGAAAACTAGTCAATCTAATCACACTAGGACCACACCCTTGTCTAACTCAAAGAAACTAAGCCATGTCCCTGGGGCAACCCAATGCGGGTCGGTCATGGTGGAGAGGTCTGACAGAATGTGGTCCACTGGAGAAGGGAATGGCAAACCACTTCAGTATTCTTGCCTTGAGAATCCCATGAACAATATGGAAAGACAAAATGATAGGATACTGAAAGGGAAACTCCCCAGGTCATTAGGTACCCAACATGCTAATGGAGATCAGTGGAGAAATAACTCCAGAAAGAATGAAGGAGTGGAGCCAAAGCAAAAAAAAAAAAAACAAAAACAAAAACAAAAAAAAAAAAACAGCTGTGGATGTGACTGGTGATAGAAGCAAGGTCCGAGCTGTAAAGAGCAATATTGCATACGAACCTGGAATACCAGGTCCATGAATCAAGGCAAATTGTAAGTGGTCAAACAACAGATGGCAAGAGTGAACTTCGACATTCTAGGAATCAGTGAACTAAAATGGACTGGAATGGGTGAATTTAACTCAGATGACCATTATATCTACTACTGCAGGCAGGAATCCCTCAGAAGAAATGGAGTAGCCATCATGGTCAACAAAACAGTCTGAAAAGCAGTACTTGGATGCAATCTCAAAAACGACAGAATAATCTCTTTTCATTTCCAAGGCAAACCATTCAATATCACAGTAAATCAAGACTATGCCCCAACCAGTAATGCTGAAGAGGCTCAAGTTGAATGGTTCTATGAAGACCTTCAAGACCTTTTAGAATTAACACCCAAAAAAGATGTCCTTTTCATTATAGGGGACGGGAATTCAAAAGTAGGAAGTCAAGAAACACCTGGAGTAACAGGCAAATTGGGCCTTGGAATGCGGAATGAAGCAGGGCAAAGACTAATAGAGTTTTGCCAAGAAAATGCACTGGTCGTAGCAAACACCCTCTTCCAACAACACAAAAGAAGACTCTACACATGGACATCACCAGATGGTCAACACCAAAATCAGATTGATTATATTCTTTGCAGCCAAAGATGGAGAAGCTCTATACAGTCAACAAAAACAAGATCAGGAGCTGACTGTGGCTCACATCATGAACTCGTTATTACCAAATTCAGAATTAAACTGAAGAAAGTAGGGAAAACCGCTAGACCATTCAGGTACATCCTAAATCAAATCCCTTATGATTATACAGTGGAAGAGAGAAATAGATTTAAGGGCCTAAATCTGATAGATAGAGGGCCTGATGAACTATGGGATGAGTTTCATGACGTTGTACAGGAGACAGGGATCAAGACCATCCCCTTGGAAAAGAAATGCAAAAAACTGAAATGGCTCTCTGAGGAGGCCTTACAAATAGCTGTGAAAAGAAGAGAGGTGAAAAGTATAGGAGAAAAGGAAAGATATAAGCATCTGAATGCAGAGTTCCAAAGAATAGCAAGAAGAGATAAGAAAGCCTTCCTCAGCGATCAATGCAAAGAAATGGAGGAAAACAACAGAATGGGAAGGACTAGAGATCTCTTCAAGAAAATTAGAGCTACCAAGGGAACATTTCATGCAAAGATGGGCTCGATAAAGGACAGAAATGGTATGGACCTAACAGAAGCAGAAGATATTAAGAAGAGGTGCAAAAATACTCAGAAACTGTACAAAAAAGATCTTCACAACCCAGATAATCATGATGGTATGATCAGTCATCTAGAGCCAGACATCCTGGAATGTGAGGTCAAGTGGGCCTTAGAAAGCATCACTATGAACAAAGCTAGTGGATATGATAGAATTCTTATTGAGCTATTTCAAATCCTGAAAGATGATGCTGTGAAAGTGCTGTACTTAATATGCCAGCAAATTTGGAAAACTCAGCATTGGCCACAGGACTGGAAAAGGTCAGTTTTCATTCCAATCCCAAAGAAAGGCAATGCCAAACAATGCTCAAACTACCAAACAATTGCACTCATCTCACATGCTAGCAAAATAATGTGCAAAATTCTCCAAGTCAGGCTTCAGCAATACGTGAACCATGAACTTTCAGATATTCAAGCTGGTTTTAGAAAAGGCAGAGGAACCAGAGATCAAATTGCCAACATCTGCTGGAACATCAAAAAAGCAAGAGAGTTCCAGAAAAATATCTATTTCTGCTTTATTGACTATGCCAAAGACTTTGACAGCGTGGAACACAATAAACTGTGGAAAATTCTGAAAGAGATGGGAATACCAGAACACTGACCTGCCTCTTGAGAAATTTGTATGCAGGTCAGGAAGCAACAGTTAGAATTGGACATGGAAAAACAGACTGGCTCCAAATAGGAAAAGGAGTACGTCAAGGCTGTATATTGTCACCCTGGTGATTTAACTTCTATGCAGATTACACCATGAGAAATGCTGGGCTGGAAGAAACACAAGCTGGAATCAAGATCACCAGGAGAAATATCAATAACCTCAGATATGCAGATGATACCACCCTTATGGCAGAAAGTGAATAGGAACTAAAAAACCTCTTGGAAAGTGAAAGAGGAGAGTGAAAAAGTTGGCTTAAAGCTCAATATTCAGAAAATGAAGATCATGGCATCCAGTCCCATCACTTCATGGGAAATAGATAGGGAAACAGTGGAAACAGTGTCAGACTTTATTTTTCTGGGCTCCAAAATCACTGCAGATGGTGACTGCACCATGAAATTAAAAGACACTTACTCCTTGGAAGAAAAGTTATGACCAACCTAGATAACATATTCAAAAGCAGAGATATGTCTTTGCCAACTAAGGTCCATCTAGATAAGGCTATGGTTTTTCCTGTGGTCATGTATGGATTTGAGAGTTGGACTGTGAAGAAGGGTGAGTGCTGAAGAATTGATGCTTTCAAACTGTGGTGTTGGAAAAGACTCTTGAGAGTCCTTTGGACTGCAAGGAGATCCAACCAGTCCATTCTGAAGGAGATCAGCCCTGGGATTTCTTTGGAAGGAACGATGATATAGCTGAAACTCCAGTGCTTTGGCCACCTCATGAGAAGAGTTGACTCATTGGAAAAGACTCTGATGCTGGTAGGGATTGGGGGCAGGAGGAAAAGGGGACGACAGAGGATGAGATGGCTGGATGGCATCACGGACTCGATGGACCTGAGTCCGAGTGGACTCCGGGAGTTGGTGATGAACAGGGAGGCCTGGCATGTTGCGATTCATGGGGTCGCAAAGAGTCAAACACGACTGAGTGACTGAACTGAACTGAACTATTTCAAAAATGTTATACAATGAAGTTTGTTGGGTTTGGTTATTTATAATAATGATAAGAAATCGTGTGTGTGTGTGTTTTAGGGGCAGGATATCAATATCTTTTCTCTCATGTGATTCTGTACTCAGCAAGTGTGCTTCCATAATGATTTGGCTACATAAGTCTTCTCAAAATGCTCCAAGACAGGTGGTGTATGCCACATCACATACATTTTGTGATGTCCTTCAGTATTCCACAAGGAGAACTCATCCTTTTTAGACTTTGTTCCAGTGAAACATACCCAGACAGATCAATCAGTTCAGTTCAGTTCAGTTCAGTTCAGTTCAGTCACTCAGTCGTGTCCGACCCTTTGTGACCACACTAATCGCAGCATGCCAGGCCTCCCTGTCCATCACCATCTCCCAGAGTTCGCTCAGACTCATGTCCATCGAGTCCGTGATGCAATCCAGCCATCCCATCCTCGGTCATCCCCTTCTCCTCCTGCCCCCAATCCCTCCAAGCATCAGAGTCTTTTCCTATGTGTCAACTCTTCGCATGAGGTGGCCAAAGTACTGGAGTTTCAGCTTCAGCATCATTCCCTCCAAAGAAATCCCAGGGCTGATCTCCTTCAGAATGGACTGGTTGGATCTCTTTGCAGTCTAAGGGACTCTCAAGAGTCTTCTCCAAAACCACAGTTCAAAAGCATCAATTTTTCGGTGCTCAGCCTTCTTCACAGTCTCTCACATCCATACATGACCACAGGGAAAACCATAGCCTTGACTAGATGGACCTTAGTTGGCAAAGTAATGTCCCTGCTTTTGAATATGCTATCTAGGTTGGTCATAACTTTTCTTCCAAGGAGTAAGCGTCTTTTAATTTCATGGCTGCAGTCACCATCTGCGGTGATTTTAGAGCTCCCAAAAATAAAGTCTGACACTGTTTCCACTGTTTCCCCATCTATTTCCCATGAAGTGACGGGACCAGATGCCATGATCTTCGTTTTCTGAATGTTGAGCTTTAAGCCAACTTTTTCACTCTCCTCTTTCACTTTCATCAAGAGGATTTTAGCTCCTCTTCACTTTCTGCCATAAGGGTGGTGTCATCTGCATATCTGAGGTTACTGATATTTCTCCCGGCAATCTTGATCCTAGGTTGTGTTTCTTCCCGTCCAGCGTTTCTCATGATGTACTCTGCATTTAAGTTAAATAAGCAGGGTGACAATATACAGCCTTGACATACTCCTTTTCCTATTTGGAACCAGACTGTTGTTCCATGTCAACTTCTAACTGTTGCTTCCTGACCTGCATACAGATTTCTCAAGAGCCAGGTCAGGTAGTCTGGTATTCCCATCTCTTTCAGAATTTTCCACAGTTTATTGTGTTCCACACAGTCAAAGGCTTTGGCATAGTCAATAAAGCAGAAATTGATGTTTTTCTGGAACTCTCTTGCTTTTTCCATGATCCAGCGGACGTTGGCAGATCAATATATATACTGAAAACAAATATAAAAGGAAACCGTTAATTACATCATCCACAAAAGCAGTTAAGTTTTTTAACATAACTGTATTATTAATAGCTCAAGAAATAAAGAGAATTGGTGATCTAGATATTTTAAAAACACATTCTAAAAATATTCTCAAGACTGTAAATACTTTTTTAAAAATACCTTTCTTATGAAATTACGTATGTAATTATATGAGGTAAAGAAAGTTATTTCTATTAGTCAAATAACAATAAAAAAACAATTATCACCTCAGTTGTGCCTGTCTCTGTCAACATTTTAAAAATGTGGATAGATTTGTGATAACCTTTCATGGATATGGTCAAGGTTTCTAAGTTCACTGGAAAGCACTATTAAGAGATAGCAGTGATTGTAAAGACTGAGGATCATATAATACTTTTGCTAGCTTCATAGTTAAAGAATATCCAGGGTTGTTCAGTCGGTCAGACATGACTAACTCTTTGTGACCCCCTGACCCCACGCTGGGCTTCTCTGTCCTTCACCATACGCCGGAGCTTGCTCAAACTCATGAGTATATTTTGTAACCAGAATTTCTACAATATGACATCTACTGTAATAAATGATTGTGACCTAAAATTAGTGTTTACAAAATACTCAATACTAATCACATGTTATCAGTGATAAACTTTTATATTTATCAAATGAAACTAAAAAGTGATAAATAATTACATGAAATTCTACTTAAGACATTAAAGTGAAACACTAATAAATAATTAATATATTTAAAATTATATATGTACTGACTCATTTTTAGAAACACTAACTTCAAGTGATACTTTGGAATCCACTCTGTCAAAAACAGAGTGTGCATCAAAGATTATTCAGTTGTATTTTACACCTTAACAAAATTTATTTTTTCATTAAAAAAAATCATACTCATCAGTGTTCAACATATTTCTCAGTAAATTTTATACAATCACTGTCTTCAGTTGACTGCTTCAGGAATAACAAAAAGCAATTGAAACTAAAACCTCAGTACTAGCAGTGGAGCTTTATTTTGTATTGTGGGTTTTGGGGGTATTGACCTTTGGTTTATTTTCTTGAAACATACTCACCGTAAGGAAGAACAACACGTTATTTTAAATTGTCTTTCAAAAATTTCAGTAAAATATATTTTTTCCTTTTGATATCTTTACCTGAGGTATCAAATTTCTCTGTAAAAATGTCTTTGAAAATTATAAGATTCAACAGAAATACATGCACACATGTATCATTCAGATATGAGTCTGTCTACAAGTAACAGAAAGTACAAACGAAAGTGACTCACACAGATAGTGCTTTATTTGTTCCTCATGTTAGAAAAAGTCCTGAGTAAGTGATGGCTAGAATAATCTTGAAATGTTAAGGCCAATGTAGTTATATATATATATATATATATATATATATATATATATATATATATATATTTATATATATATTTACTATTTAATAAAATTCCCTGTTCTCTTATGACCTTAAAATTGTCGTGTGATCTAGACATATTGTTTTTTTTTTCTTTTTCAGAATAAAGAGTAGATAAAAATGGGGGTCTGTGTATCTCTGTTTATCAGGGTTGTGACAGAGCTAGCAGCATGAAGAATTAGCTAAGTGAATATTTGACTAAAAAAAGAAATTGATGTTGAGTGTAAGATTGAGGTAATCTACAATGACTTCTGGAATATTTATAGCAAACATTTACAGAAATTTCAGAAAAGTGTAGATTAACTCTGTTGTCTGTTCTTATGAGTTGAATTGGGTACCCTTCAAAATATATATTAAAATTCCTAACTCCTAGTACCTCAGGATGTAAACTTACTTGTAAATAGGGTCATTGCAGATGTAATTAGTTAAGATGAGGTCATACTGGAGTGGTATGAGGTCTAATTCAATAGGACAATTGTCCTTACAAAGAGAGGAGAGAGGTGCAGAGAAGACAGCCATGTGAATACACAGGGATATAATTAAGATATATAGGAGGATGTAGGCAAAGGTTAGAGTTACATGACCACAAACTTAAGAATGTCTGGGGCTACCAGAAGCTGTAAAGGACAAGGAAGGGTATTCCTCTGGAGGCTTCAAACAGGGAATGACGCTTGCAATACCTTGGTTTCAGTCTTCTGGTCTGCAGAAATGTGTGAAAATAAATTTCTCTTGTTTAAAGATACTGTTTGTTACTGCAGCCTTATGAAGCTAGTATAGCACTTACCAAATGTCACTCTACAAAATAATTTCTGTTAAAAAATTAGTGAATTTTTCCCATAAATTTCCCTAATTGGATATCATAAAGTGAAAATGAAAGTCAGTCAGGCGTGTCTGACTCTTTGCGACCCTATGGACTATACAGTCCATGGAATTCTCCAAGCCAGGATACTGGAGTGGGTAGCCAGTCCCTTCTCCAGGGGATGTCCCCTTCTCCAGGGGATGTTCCAACTCAGGGGTCAAACCCAGGTCTCCCGCATTGCAGGCATATTCTTTACCAGCTGAGCCACCAGGGAAGCTCAAGAATACTGGAGTGGGTAACCTATCCCTTCTCTAGCAGATCTTCCAGACCCAGGAATTGAACTGGGGTCTCCTGCATTGCAGGTGGATTATTTAATAACTGAACTACCAGGGAACCCATGGACATCATAAAGACATTCATAAACATATACTTATATATTGGTTATATGTATTAGTTGCCACTTGGGCACTACCTCATATTTCTTTCAATCACTACAATGCCCACAGCCAGAACTAGTACTTATTGGTGGGCTTTGACCCATTTCATGCTTAAAGCATCTACCCTGAAGCAGAGTCAGCTCATCCTTCATGTTTAGTCCTTAGAGATTCTCTAATGCTGTTGTAAGAGATGTCAGCTGGAGCCTGCTTGTCTGAAAGGCAGGCTTACCTAAAAGTTCTGGAGCATTCCTGTCCACTTAGGAAACAAATAATGGAGGATAGAAACTAGTGAATAAATACTTCTTTAAATTCTCAAGCAATTCTTTGTTTCTAAGTTTTTTTCACTTTATTGGAATACAGTTGGCATACAGCACTGTATAAGCTTAAGGTATACAGCATAATGATTTCTTTTTTAGTAATTATATATATATATATGTATAGTAAAATGGTCAATCAAGAGATGGCAAGAGTGAACGTTGACATTCTAGGAATCAGTGAACTAAAATGGACTGGAATGGGTGAATTTAACTCAGATGACCATTATATCTACCACTGCAGACAGAAATCCCTCAGAAGAAATGGAGTAGCCATCATGGTCAACAAAACAGTCCAAAATGCAGTACTTGGATGCAATCTCAAAAACGACAGAATGATCTCTTTTCATTTCCAAGGCAAACCATTCAATATCACAGTAAATCAAGACTATGCCCCAACCAGTAATGCTGAAGAAGCTGAAGTTGAATGGTTCTATGAAGACCTACAAGACCTTTTAGAATTAACACCCCAAAAAGATGTCTTTTTCATTATAGGGGACGGGAATGCAAAAGTAGGAAGTCAAGAAACACCTGGAGTAACAGGCAAATTGGGCCTTGAAATACAGAATGAAGCAGGGCAAAGACTAATAGAGTTTTGCCAAGAAAATGCACTGGTCATAGCAAACACCCTCTTCCAACAACACAAAAGAAGACTCTACACATGGACATCACCAGATGGTCAACACCGAAATCAGATTGATTATATTCTTTGCAGCCAAAGATGGAGAAGCTCTATACAGTCAACAAAAACATCAGGAGCTGACTGTGGCTCACATCATGAACTCGTTATTACCAAATTCAGAATTAAATTGAAGAAAGTAGGGAAAACCGCTAGACCATTCAGGTATGACCTAAATCAAATCCCTTATGATTATACAGTGGAAGTGAGAAATAGATTTAAGGGCCTAGATCTGATAGATAGAGTGCCTCATGAACTATGGGATGAAGTTCATGACGTTGTACAGGAGACAGGGATCAAGACCATCCCCTTGGAAAAGAAATGCAAAAAACTGAAATGGCTCTCTGAGGAGGCCTTACAAATAGCTGTGAAAAGAAGAGAGGTGAAAAGCAAAGGAGAAAAGGAAAGATATAAGCACCTGAATGCAGAGTTCCAAAGAATAGCAAGAAGAGATAAGAAAGCCTTCTTCAGCAATCAATGCAAAGAAATACAGGAAAACAACAGAATGGGAAAGACTATAGGTCTCTTCAGGAAAATTAGAGCTACCAAGGGAACATTTCATGCAAAGATGGGCTCGATAAAGGACAGAAATGGTATGGACCTAACAGAAGCAGAAGATATTAAGAAGAGGTGGCAAGAATACACAGACGAACTGTACAAAAAAGATCTTCACAACCCAGATAATCACAATGGTGTCATCACTCATCTAGAGTCAGACATCCTGGAATGTGAAGTCAAGTGGGCCTTAGAAAGCATCACTATGAACAAAGCTAGTGGAGGTGATGGAATTCAAGTTGAAGTATTTCAAATCCTGAAAGATGATGTTGTGAAAGTGCTTCACTCATTACGCCAGTAAATTTGGAAAACTCAGCATTGGCCACAGGACTGGAAAAGGTCAGTTTTCATTCCAATCCCAAAGAAAGGCAATGCTAAAGAATGCTCAAACTACCACACAATTGCACTCATCTCACATGCTAGTAAAGTAACGCTAAAAATTTTCCAAGTCAGGCTTCAGCAATACGTAAACCATGAACTTCCTGATGTCCAAGATGGTTTTAGTAAAAGGAAAGGAACCAGAGAACAAATTGCCAACATCCGCTGGATCATCAAAAAAGCAAGAGAGTTCCAGAAAAATATCTATTTCTGCTTTATTGACTATGGCAAAGCCTTTGACCTTGTGGGTTACAATAAACTGTGGAAAGTTCTGAAAGAGACAGGAGTACCAGACCACCTGAACTGCCCCTTGAGAAACTTGTATGCAGGTCAGTAAGCAACAGTTAGAACTGGACATGGAACAACAGACTGGTTCCAAATAGGAAAAGGAGTACGTCAAGGCTGTATTTTGTCACCCTGGTGATTTAACTTCTATACAGAGTACATCATGAGAAACGCTGGATTGGAAGAAGCACAAGCTGGAATCAAGATTGCTGGGAGAAATATCAATAAGCTCAGATATGCAGATGACACCACCCTTATGGAAGAAAGTGAAGAGGAACTAAAAGACCCCTTGATGAAAGGGAAAGAGGAGAGTGAAAAAGTTGGCTTAAAGCTCAACATTCAGAAAACTAAGATCATGGTATTCAGTCCCATCACTTCATGGGAAATAGATGGGGAAACAGTGGAAACAGTGTCAGACTTTATTTTGGGGGGGGGGGCTCCAAAATCACTGCAGATGGTGACTGCAGCCATGAAATTAAAAGATGCTTACTCATTGGAAGAAAAGTTATGACCAAGCTAGATAGCATGTTGAAAAGCAGAGACATTACTTTGCTGACTAAGTTCTGTCTAGTCAAGGCTATGGTTTTCCCAGTGGTCATGTACGGATGTGAGAGTTGGACTGTAAAGAAAGCTGAGCACCAAAGAATTGATGCTTTTGAACTGTGGTTTTGGAGAAGACTCTTGTGTGTCCCTTCGACTGCAAGAAGATCCAACCAGTCCATTCTGAAGGAGATCATCCCTAGGATTTCTTTAGAAGGAATGATGCTAAAGCTGAAACTCCAGTACTTTGCCCACGTCATGCGAGGAGCTGACTCTTTGGAAAAGACTCTGATGCTGGGGGGATTGGGGGCAGGAGAAGAGGATGACAGAGGATGAGATGGCTGGATGGCATCACTGACTCGATGGACGTGAGTCTGAGTGAACTCCAGGAGTTGGTGATGGACACGGAGGCCTGGCATGCTGCGATTCATGGGGTCGCAAAGAATCTGTCACAACTGAGCGTCTGAACTGATGATAGTTGTATTTTTTCCTTTTTGAGGAACATCCATATTACTTTCCATAATGACTGACTACCAGTTTACAATCCCACAGAAGTGCACAAGGATACCATTTTCTTTACATACTCTCCAGCATTTGTTATCTCTTGTCATTTTTACAATGGCCATTATAACAAACTTAAAATGATACCTCATTTTGTTTTTTATTTTCATTTCCCTGTGATATTGAAATGTTTAAGTTACTTAGTTAATCGTTCAGTCATGTCCAGCTTACAACCCCATGGACTATATATAGTTCACCAGGTTCCTCTGTCCATGAATTCTCTAGGCTAGAATGCTGTAGTGGGTTGCATTCCCTTCTCCTGGGAATCTTCCCTACCCAGATATTGAACCTGGGTCTCCTACATTACAGGCAGATTCTTTACCATCTGAGCTACCTTTAAGGGCAGTGATACTGAACTTCTGTCTATATAGCCACCTATATATTTTCTTGGGAATTGTCTCTATTGAAGTCCTTTGTTGTTTAGTTGCTAAATGAGATCTGACTCTTTTGTGACCCCATGGACAATGAAAATGTCACATTTTATTCATTGAATGTAATTGATTCCTTGTGAAATGTTACTAGATTACATAAACACATGTTTGTTTCTGGGCTCTCGATTCTTTTTCTTTGGCTTATGTGTCTGTTTTTATGCCAGTATCGTACTGTTTTAATGACTGTTTTACTATGAGCCATTTTAATGACTATTCCTTGAGCTTTCTTTATTGCTCAGCTGGTAAAGAATCTACTTGAAATGTGGGAGACCTGGGTTTGATCCCTGTGTTGGGAAGATCCCCTGAAGGAGGGCATAGGAACCTATTCCAGTATTCTTGCCTGGAAAATCCCCATGGACTAAAGAGCCTGGCAGGCTTTAGTCCATAGAGTCAAATCAGACACAACTGAGCGACTAAGCACAGCACAACATCATACTGTTTTTAGTGACTATAGTTTGTTAACATAGCTTAAAATTTAAAAAGTGATGCTTTGCACTGCGTTCTTCTTTCTCAGGATTACTTTGGCTATCTAAGGTCTTTTGTAGTTCCATATAAAATTTATAATTGTTTTTTATGTTTCTATGAAAAATGCCATTTAAATCTAAGTATAATTTGCATTCAATCTGTAAATAGTTTGGGTAGTATGGATATTTTAATAATATTAATTCTTCCAATTCATGAATATGGAATATCTTTCTATTTATTTGTTTCTTTCTCAGTTTCTTACACAGCACAGAAATTTTCATCTCTTTGAGTTAAATTTATTCCTGAGGATTTTTATTTTAATGCTATTGTGAATGGAATTTTAAACATTTATTTTTTAAGATACTTGTTAGTGTGTGGAAATACCACTGAATTTTGTATGTCAATTTATACCCTGCAACTTTTCTGAATTTGCTTATTAGCTCTAAAAGTGGTTACATATAAAATTATCTCATCTACAACGGAGACAATTTTACTTTTTCTCTTTAAATTCTGATGCTTTTCTCTTTCTTATCTCATTGCTCTGGAATGGACTTTCAGAACTGTGTTGAATAGGAGTGGTAAGAGCGGGCACCTTTTTCTTCTTCCTGATCTTAAATGAAAAGCTCTCAACCTTTCAGCATTGATTATGATGTTAGCTGTGTGCTTGTCAAATATGGCTTTTATTATGTTGAGATAAAATCTTTCTTTTAAACCTAGGTTGTTCCATAAACTGATATTGAATTTTGTCAAATATTCTTCTGTGTCTATGGAGATGATCTGTATTAATTTTCTATGTTATCCCATTATGTGTATCACATTTATTAATTTTATATGATAAACATCATTCCATCCTGAGGATAAATCCCACATTAAGATCCTTTTAATGTGCTGATGTTTTTGGTTTGCTAGTATTTTACTGAGAATTTTTACACCTATTTTTACACCTATTTTCATTAGGGATACTGGTCTATACTTTTCTTGTGGTGCCCTCTTCTGGCTTTAGTATCAGGGTAATGCTGGCTTCATTAAATAAATTTGTGTATATTCCTTTATCTTTGTTGCTTTTGAGGAAGAGTTTGCATCGGTCTTTATTCTTGTTTAAATGTTTTAGAATTTCACCAGTAAGGGTGTCTGGTCCTTGGCTTGTCTCTGATGGCAGATTTTTGTTTGTTTGTTTTACTGATTCAGTCTCCTCAAAGTTATTGGTCTGTTCAGATTTCCCTTTTCTTTCTAATCAATCTTGGTAGAGTTGTATGTTTCTGATAATTTTTCTGTGTCTTCTAATTTGTCCATTTTGTTGGTGAATAATTGGTCATAGTAGTCTCTTATAAACCTTTGTATTTCAGTCCTGTCAGTTATAACATTTCCTTTTTCATTTATGATTTTGTTGACTCTGATCTCACTTTTTCCTTAGTAATTCTAGTAAAAAAAATTATCAATTTATCTTTTCAAAGAACCAACTCTTTGTTTGGTTAATCTTTTCTATTGTTTTCCTGTTCTCTATTTCTTTTATTGCTGTTTTAACCTTTATTATTTTAATCTTATAAATTTGGGCTCAGTTTGTTACTGTTTTTGTAATTTTCAAAGGCATAGAGTTAGGTTGTTTATTTAAGACTTTCCTTCTTATCAATGTATGTGTTTATTACTAGCAGTTTCCCTGTTAGAACTGCTTTCACTATATCCCGTAAGTTTTGGAATGCTATAGTTCCACTTTAATTTGTCTCAAGATAATACTTTATTTGCCTTTTAATTTCTTCTTTGATTTATTGGTTTCCAGAAGAGTTATTTTATTTCTATGTATTCATGGGTTGTTCAGTTTTTCTTCTGTAATTGATTTCTCATTTCATACCATTGTGGTCAGAAAAGATACCTGCTGTAATTTAAATCTTCTTGAATTTACTAAGACTTAGTTTGCAGCTTAACATATGATCTATCCTAGGAAATATTTCTCATGAACTTGAGAAGAAAGTTTATTCTGGGTTTGTAAGATATGATGTTCCATATACGTCTTATTAGGTTCATTTGGTGTATAGTGTTGCTCAAATCAGCTATTTTTAAATTAATTTAATGTCCAAGTGGTTGATTATTATTGAGTTTGATATTTAAGTCTTCAACAACTATAATATCACTATTTCTTCTTAGTTTTGTTAATTTTTGCTTTATATATTTAGATGCCTCAATGTTGGGCATGTAAATATTTACATTTGTTACTTCTCCATTTTGATAACCTCATTTATCATTATATAATGACTCCCTTTGCCTTTTTTATCATTGTTAAGCTCTATTTTGTCTAATATAAATACTCCTGCTTATTTTTTTCTTTTCGGTTATCATTTGCTTGAGAATTTTTTTTGCCATCCCTTCTCTCATGGTCTTTGTGTGTCTTTAGGGATTGACCAAGTCACCTGAAGGCAGCATATTGTTGGATCCTACTTTTTTATCCATTCAGTCATTCAGTATAGTTTGACATGATAATTTAATCTCTTTATATTGGTAGTCTTTACTGATTGGCAAAGATTTCATATTGCCTTTGACCAATTGTTTTCTAAATGTTTCTCAGATTCCTTGTTTCCTGCTTAATTATCCTGCTGTCTTTTTTTCTAGCTTGATGGCTTTCAGTCTTAATATTCTTTGTAATTCATCGACTTCTTATGTGTAATAGCTACAAGGCTGCAAGTTTTCCCCATGTGGTTACCATGAGTCTTACATAAAACACCTTAGAATTATAGCATTCTTCTTGGAACTGGCAACAACTTAACTTCAATAATATTCCTAACTTTTCATTTTTATTTCTTCTTCCCCTCACGTTTTAAGACATTGATGTTACAGTTTATATATTTATTGTTATTTAGAAAAATGTTGATTGAACAATCAGGAAAATAATCTCTTGTCCATATTTAAGCCATTTTCTTAGAAGTTGCAAATATGCATTTAAATATGACCATTGTTTTTTATAATGTTATTGATGTCCTGGGTTCTTATGTAGGCAATGTACTGAGAATGCAAGTATTTAGACAGTAGTTACTAGCATCATTAAAGTTGAATTTACATCTTTAATATCCTTGATTCCTCACCCCTCCCTCCAATTCCACCATCATCAACATCCTTATTCAAAAAAAAAATATATTGTATTATAATTGATTTAAAATGTTGTGTTTTCTGTTGTACAGCTAAGTGAATCAGTTAAACATATACGTATATCCACTCTGTTTAAAGTTCTTTTCCCATATAGGCCTTTAGAGAGTATAAAGAAAAGTTCCTTGTGGTATACAGTAGGTCCTTATAGTTATCTATTTTATATATAGCACTGTGTATATGTAAATCCTTATTTCCTAGTCTATCCTTTCTCCCCTTTCCTCTCTGATATGTTTGTTTTTGACATCTGTGCCTCAATTTCTGTTTGTAAATAAGTACATTTGTACTATTTTTTAAAAACTACACATATAAACAATATCATATATTTGGTTTTATCTGTCTCGCCTACATCACTGAGTATGCCAATGCCCAGGTCCATCTATATTGCTGCAAATAGCATTATTTTGTTCTTTTTATCACTGAGTATTATTTCATTGTATATATATTCCACATGTTTATCCATTCCTTTACTAGTGGACATTTAGATTGCTTTCATGGCCTGGCTATTGCAAATATGTTGCAGTGAACATTGAGGTGCATGTATTTGCTTGAATTATCATTTTACCTGGATATATTTCCAGGTATGGGATTGTTGGATCATGGTAGATCTATTATTAGCTTTTTAAGGAGTCTCCATACTATTCTCCATATGGATGTACCAATTTACACACCTAGTAACAGTGTATGAAGACTCCCTTTTCTCCCAACCCTCTCCAGCATTTATTGTTTGTAGATTTTTGATCATGGCCATTTTAACCGGTGTGAGATACTTCATTGTAGTTTTTATTTCCTTTTCTCTTATAATTAGTAATGTTGAATATCTTCACATGCTTTTTAGCCATCTGTATGTCTTCAGGAGAAATGCATATTTAGATCTTCCTCCCATTGTTTGATTTGCCATTTATTTATTTGCTATTGAGCTGCATGAGCTGTTTGTATATTTTGCAGATTAAATACTTGTTGGGTTTTTTTTTTTTGCAAATATTTTCTCCCATTCTGAGGGTTGAATTTTTGTTATTGTTTCCTTTGCTGCTGAACAAAATGTTTTAGTTTTAGTCAGTAAACCATTTGTTTACTTTTGTTTTAAATTTCATTACTATAGAAGTCGGATCCTAAAAGATCTTGCTGCAATTGATATCAGTTCTGCCTGTTTTCCTCTGAGATTTACATTTCATCATTACTCTACCTTGAATTTATTTCTGTCTATGTTATTAGGGAAGGCTTCCCTGGTGGCTCAGATGGTAAAAAATCCACCCACATTACAAGAGACCTGGATTTGATTCCTGGGTAGGGAAGATCCCTTGGAGAATGGAATAGCTAGGCACTCCTGTATTCTTGCCTGGAGAATACCATGGACAGAGGAGCTTGGGGGACTATAGTCCATTAGGTTGCAAAGAGTTGGACACAACTGAGCTACTAACACTTCCACTTTCATGGTATTAGAGAGCATTCTGATTTCATTCTTTCATATGTGGCTGTCCAGTTTCCCAGTGAGAGTTATTGAATAGACTGTCTGTCCTCCATTGTATGTTTTTGCCTTCAGGTGACCATAGATGCATGAGTTTCTCTCTGAGCTTTCTATCCTGTTCCATTGATCAACATTTCTCTTTTTGTGCCAGTACCATAGTGCTTTGATCACTGGAGCTTTGTAGTATAGTCTGAAGTCAAGGTTGCCTCATTCCTCTAGCTCTGTTTTCCTTTTTCAATATTGCTTTGGCTGTGGGATCTTCTGTGTTTGCATGCAAATTGTAAATTTTGTGGGTCTAATTCTTTCAAAATGCCATTTTTTAATTTGATAGGGATTGCATTGAATCTGTAGACTGGTTTGGGTAGTACAGTAAGTTTGACCATACTGGTTCTTCCAATCCAAGAACATAGTGTATCTCTCTACCTATTTGTGTCATCTTTGATTTCTTTCATCAGTATAGAGTTACAATTACAGATCTTTGGCTCTTTAGGTTGGTTTATTCCTAGGTATTTTGTTCTTTTTGGTGTGATGGTAAATGGGATTGTTTCTTTGATTTCTCTTTCTCATCATTGGTTGTTAGTGTATAAGAATAAAAATAATTTCTATGTTTTAGTTTTATAACCTGCAACTTTACCAGATTCACTGAGGAATTTTCTGGTGGTATCCTTAAGATTTTCTATGTATACTATCATGCCATCTGTACACAATGACAGTTCTTTTGCAGTTTGGATTCCTTTTATTTACTCTCTGATTGCCATGCCTAGGATTTCTAGAACTATGTATAATAAAAGTGGCAAGAGTGGACAACCTTCTCTTACTGACCTATAAGAAATGCTTTCAGCTTTTCAGCATTGAGAATGATATTAGCTGTATGTAGGTCTGTCATATTTGGTCTATATTATGTTGAAGTTGGTTCCTTCTATGACTGTTTTTGTATAGTTTTTATCATAAATCTCATGGACAGAAAATCCCATGGACAGAGAAGCCTGGTGGGCTACAGAATCCATGGTTTCACAAAGAGTCAGACACGACTGAGTGACTAATACTTATCATAAATGGATGTTGAATTTTTTCCTAAGCTTTTTCTTCATCTATTGAGATGATTATGTTCTTTTTTATTCTTTAATTTGTTAGTGTGGTGTATCACATTTATTCACTTGCTTATATTGAAGAATTCTTGCATTCCTGGGATAAATTCCAGTGGATCATAGGGCATATTTTTTTTAATGTGTTGTTGGATTCTGTTTGCAAGTATTTTGTTGAGAATTTTTGTGTCTGTGTTAATCAGCAATATTGGTATATAATTTTCTTTTTGTGTGTGTTATATTTTTGCTTTTGGTATCAGGGTGATTATGAACTCATGCAATGAGCTTGCTAGTGTTTCTCCCTTTGCAATTTTCTGGAAGAGTTTCAGAAGGATAGCTGTTAACTCTTGGCTAAATTTTTGATAGAATTTGCCTGTAAAGCCATCTGGTCCTGGACTTTTGTTTGTTGGGAGATTTTTAATAAGAGTTTCTATTTTAGTATTTGTGACTGGCCTGTTTATAGTTTCTATTTCTTCCTGGTTCAGTCTTGGGAGGTATTTTTTTAATTTTCTATTTGATTTATTTAGAGATTCACTGGTTGTTTAATAATATATTACTTAGTCTCCATTTGTTTATGTTATTTACAATCTTTTTTCCCCTGTAACTGATTTTTAATTTCATAGCATTGCGGTCAGAAAAGATGCTTGATTTGATTTCAGTTTTTTTACATTTCCCAGTACTTGACTTGTGAGCCAAGATGTGATCTATCCTGCAGGATATTTTGTGTGCACTTGAGAAGAAATTTTATTGTACTTATTTCAGATAAAATGTCCTATAAATATCAATTAAGCCTATCTGGTCTGTTATGTCATTTAAGACATGTTTCCTTATTAATTTTCTGTCTCCATAATCTGTCAGTTGATGTAAGTGGCTTGTTAAATCCCCCCATTCTTACTGTTACTCTTGGATTTTCCCTTTTATGGCTTATAGCATTTGCTTTTTATATTGAGGTGCTACTATTTGGGTGCATACATGTTTACAATTGTTATATCTTCTTCTTGGGTTGATCTCTTGATTATGTAGTTTCCTTCCTTGTCTCTTGTAATAACCCTTATTTTTAGTGCATTTTGTCTGATATAAGTATTGCTACCAAGCTTTACTTTCATTTCCATTGGCATGGATTATTTTTATCCATTCCATTCCTTTAAGTCCATATGTATCCCTAGATCTGAAATGGGTATCATGTAGACAGCATATGCATGGGTCTTGTTTTTCTGTCCATTCAGTCAGTCTTTTGGTTGAAGCATTTAGCCCATTTACATCTAAGTTAATCATCATTATGTCTGTTTCTATTACCATTCTCTTAATTGCTCTTATAGGTCTTTTTTCTTTTCTTCCTCTTTTGTTTTTTCTTCTTTTGTGGTTTGATGAACACCATTAGTGTTGTATTTAGATTGCTTTTTCTTTTTTATATGTATATCTATTATTGTTTGTTGGTTTGCATTTCCCCTGAGGTTTTGATATAGCAGTCTATATATATACAAGGCTGTTAAAGTTTCTGATTTTAAAATTTGAAATTTAATTCCCATATTTGTACTGTCCTTTTTTCATCATTGCTGTTTTTGCAACCATATCTCCCTATGGATTATTTCCTGCTTTTACTGTATGTTTGCTTTTACCAGTGATCTTTCCAATTTGTGATTCCATGGAATTCTCTAGGCCAGAATACTGGAGTGAGTAGCCTTTCCCTTCTCGAGGAGATGTTCCCAACCCAGGGATCAAACCCAGGTCTCCCACATTGCAGGCAGATTCTTTACCAGCTGAGCCACAAGGGAAGCCCAAGAATACTGGTGTGGATAGCCTATCCCTTCATTTTCCAACAGATCTTCCCAACCCAGGAATTGATCCAGGGTCTCCTGCATTGCAGATGGATTCTTTACCAACAGAGCTATCAAGGAAGCCCATGTATTTCCCTGTGGATGATTTCCTGCTTTTACTGTATGTTTGCTTTTACCAGTGAGCTTTCCAATTTGTGATTTTCTTGTTTCTAATTGTACCCTCCCCCCACTTTTTTTGTGCCTAGGTAAGTTCTTTTAGGATATGTTGTAAAGCTGTTTTTGCGCTGCTGAATTCCCTAAACTTTTGCTTGTTTGTAAAACTTTTGATTCTCTTTCAATTCTGAATGACAACCTTGCTGGGTAGAGTATTCTTGGTTGTAGGATTTCCCCCTGTTTTTACTTTAAATATATGGTGCTATTCCTTTCTGGCCTGCAGAGTTTCTGCTCAAAACTCAGCTGATAACCATATGGGGTTTCCCTTATATGTTTTTCCCTTATGTGTTATTTGCTGCTTTTCCATTGTTACTTTTAATATTTTTCTTTGTGTTTAATTTTTGTTAGCTTGATTAATTGTTTTTCAGCATATTCTTCCTTGGGTTTATCTCTGTGTTTCCTAAACCTGGGTGACTATTTCCATTTCCATGTAAGGAAGTTTTTTTTTTTTTTTTTTTTTCTATAATCTCTCAAAATATTTCCTTAGGCCCTTTATCTTTCTCTTCTTCTTCTGGGGCCCCTATAATTTGAATGTTGCTGTGTTTAGTGTTGTGCTCTGAATCTGTTCTCATTTTTTTTTTTAACTCTTTTCCATCACACTGATTTCCTCCATTCCATCTTCTAGCTTGGTTCTTCTGCCTCATTTATTCTGCAATTGATTCTTCTAGTGGACTTTTCATTTCATTTATTGTGTTGTTGATCTCTGTTCTTTAGTTGTTCTGTATCTTTGTTTAATATTTCTTATATCTTCTCCTTCTGTGCATCCATTCTTTTTCTGAGATTTTAGGACATCTTTACTATTATTACTCTGAATTATTTTTTTGGTGAGTTGCCTGACTCTTCTTCATTTAGTTGTTCTAATAGGTTTTTATCTTGCTCCTTCTGTAATACATTTCTCTGTCCTCTCATTTTGTCTGACCTACCATGCGTGTGGTCTGTTTTACACAGGTTGCAGAATCTTAGTTTCTCTTGCTACTAGTGTCTGTCCCTTGGTGGGTGAAGTTGGCCCAAGGGCTTATGCAAGTTTCCTGGTAGGAGAGATAGGTGTCTGCCCTCTTGTGAGTGGAGCTGGGTCTTATCCCTCTGGTGAGCAGAGCCATGTCGAGTGGTATGTTTTGCCGTGTCTGTGAGCTTAGTATGACTTTAGACAGCTTGTCTGCTGATGAGCGAGTCTGTATTCCTATCTACTGGTTGCTAGGCCTGAGGTGCTCCAGCATGGGAGCCTATAGGCTGTTTGGTAAGTTTGGGTCTTAGTGCAAAATGAGGACCTCTGAGAGAGCTCACACCAATTAATATTCCCTTGGGTCTCTGATACCAGTTGGTTTGCCCCCACAGTGAGCTACAGCCAACCCCATGTCTCCCCAGGAGACCCTTCAAGAGCTTTAGATAGGTCTAGCCCAGGTTTCTAGGTACTGCCCTGTGCTGAGTCCCAGGGCATATGAGCCCTTGTGTGCATCCTCCAAAGAGGACTGTCTCTTTCCCCCAACCCTGTGGAGTTCCTGAACTCAAGCCCTGCTGGCCTTCAAGGCTAAATGTTCTGGGGATTCTTTGTCCTGATGCCAGTCCCTGTCATGGAGTACTATTTTTATTTGGGAATGAACCTTACAAAATAGGCTGCAGGCTCCCATGTACCATGCATGGATTTATTTTTTAGAGTAAAGGTGCAAGGGCTTTGTTTATTATGGATGACTGCCACCTCTTTCCTCAGTGTATTTGCTGGCCATTATCTTCCTGAGAGGGGATTTGACTGGTATTGTGACCAGAGCCTACTGTGGATATAGACTGGGGACTCCCCGCTCTGTGGTTGTCATTGCCCTGTCAGGGATGGGGTTTGCTCTCACGTTGTTGGAATAGAGTCCCCCTGATCAGTTACTTAGCTGTGTTTCCCATCTAAAATGCAAGGTAGGTGGAATTGGAGCACTCCCACTGGGAGAGAACCACGGAGTATTCCTCCCCTTACACAGTATGCCTATAAGTGTACTCTGTTGTATCCTCCTTGCTTGTTGTAGGCTCAGAGTGTACACTGTTGGTACTGCTGTCAGTCCTACCTTAACTATGAATACGTTGACAACCGGTCCTGGCAACTCTCAGGTTGTTGTTGTCACCAGGCCTCTGGCACAGATCCATTGAGGTCAGGTCCCACGCCTCTGTCAGAGCTGTGGAGGCAGTTTAGACTCTGGCCTGGCCCAGCCACCACATGTACATGCCCACAAAGTCCACAGCTGATAAACCCAGTCCCATCACAGCTGCAGGAACATTTGTCTGTTCAGACGTCCCAGCACACTGAATTTAGGAAGCCAGAAGCAGAGGTGTAACTCCATGGTTGGAGGAACTGTGAGGAAAGATTTCAGCTCTTCTTCCTTAGTCTTCTTTCTGGTACTCAAATGTGGTTTCAGCCTCTCCTGTGCCTGTGGGCCACCCACTGGTGTCTGTCCTGATCCTGCTGGACATATGAGCCTGTCAGGCAGGAGGAGGCAGAGGTGAGGTGGCAATCAGTGGGGCTGACCAGGAGGGAGGAAGCTGAGCCAGCTATTAGGGTGATTGGGTGGCCCAGATGGGAAGGGGTCAGAAGCAGCGATGGCCAGGAGCTCACAAGCCAACTTGGCAGGAGCCCTCCCTAAAGCCTGTGGAGGGAGGGGCCAGTGTGTGAGGGGTGAGGCTTCAGTGGCAGCCCTGCTCTTTGCACATCACTCAACAACAGCACTTTTCTTCCATGGCATGGCAGACTTTCTCCATGAGCATTCCTGGTTGTGGAACTCCTCACTTCATCCATTCATCCCAGCACCCAGCACCTGAGTGTGCCCCTGAGTGTAGACACCCATCTCAGCCTGGGGCTCACAGAGCTGTGGCACAGACCATCTGTGTAGGTCTGAAACTGTCCTGCCTGTCCCAGGCTGGATGCTGCATCCTGCTCTGACCTTCTCTTCTATCTCAGCTGATTTTCCTGCTTATAAGGGGGCTTTCCCATGTGTGGGACCCTCCCCTCATCTTCACCTCTACTGAGGAGCACAAGTCCCTCCTGCTTCCTCTCCTCTTCTTTTAACCTTCTTTCTTTAATCCTATCAAGTTATATGGTCATCATTCTTGTACTCTTAGGGGACCAAGACCCTATGCTAGTGTTCAGCTGGTCTTCTTGGGAATTGTTCCATTTGTAGATGAATTCTTGATGTGTTTGTGGGGAAAGATGAATTCCATATACTCCTACTCCTCTGCCATTTTGACCACCCTATATATTTTATATTCAGTTCAGTTCAGTAGTTCAGTCATGTCCAACTCCTGGAGATCCCACAGACTATAGCACGCTAAGCCTCCCTGTCCATTGCCAACTCCCAGAGTTTCTTCACACTCATGTCCAGTGAGTCAGTGATGCCATCCAACGATCTCATCCTCTTTCACCCCCTTCTCCTCCTGTCTTCAATATTTTTCAGCATCAGGGTCTTTTCAAAAGACTCAGATCTTCACATCAGGTGGCAAAAGTATTGGAGTTTCAGCTTCAGTATCAGTCCTTCCAATGAATATCTAGGACTGACTTCCTTTAGGATGGACTGGTTGGATCTCCCTGCAATCCAAGGGACTCTCAAGAGTCTTCTTCAACACCACAGTTCAAAAGCATCAGTTCGCTGCTCAGCTTTCTTTATAGTCCAAATCTCACATCCATACATGACTACCGGAAAAACCATTGCTTTGACTAGATGGGCCTTGCTTGGCAAAATAAAATCTCTTTTTTTTTTTAATACTCTGTCTAGGTTGGTTATAACTTTTCTTCCAAGGAGCAAGCACCTTTTAATTTCACGGCTGTAGTCACCATCTGCAGTGACTTTGGAGCCCTCAAAAATAAAGTCTGTCACTGTTTCCACTGTTTCCTCATCTATTTCCCATGAAGTGACGGGACCAGATGCCATGATCTCAGTTTTCTGAATGTTGAGCTTTAAGCCAACTTTCTCACTCTCCTCTTTCACTCTTATCATGTGGTTCTTTAGTTCTTCTTCCATTTCTGCCATGAGGGTGGTGTCATCTGCATATCTAAGGTTATTGATATTTCTCCCAGCAATCTTGATTCCAGCTTTATATTACATATCTATTAAGTCTTCAGTCATTGTGTTCTTCAACTTTAGGATTTTTGTTTGTTTCATTGAAATGATTTTCTGCATGCATTTTTTTTTGTTGTTTGTTTGTTTGTTTTTGTTTGTGTGTTCTTGTCTTTAAGAGAATTATTCTCAGTTCATTGATAGTTTATAGATCTCCTTTCTTTAAAGTCATTTATTGGATATTTCTTATTTTCCTTTGGTGGTATCATGTTAACCTGATTTTCATGATCTTTGATTCCTTATGTGGGTATCTGTAGATATGAGTAAGATGTTTCCTTTTTCAGACTTTAATTAAAAGTTCACTTTGGCAGAGACAGAAATTTAATATTCCTGTAAGTTTGGTTCTGGATGTATCACCTGGTAGTATCGTTGAGCAGAAGGGGCTTACTATTAGGACCTATTGTGGGGCAAGACCACTGTTCCAGTTCTGAGGCTGTAGAGGAGAAGGGTGTATTGTTGGCTATGAACAGCAGTTGAATAGGAGTGCTGGTTTGGTTTCCTGCCCATGTGACACTGTAGACTGGATTCTGTGATGGCCTAGATTCTCGGATCAGGCTTCCTATTCCTAGATTGTCAAGCTGGGCACTATATTCAGCAGTCAACAGCATTATTAATCAGCTTTATTGCCCTTGTAGAGCAGCAGAGCAGGCTTCAAGGCATTCAGAACTCATTGTTTGTAGACCCAAATCAAGTTCCCATGTGCACTAAATTTCCCGTCCAGACAGAGCCACTAGATTTTTTCTGGAGATAGAGAAAGCAACAGACTGCTTTCTATTCAAGTGGCACTATAAACATGGCTGTAGAATGGACTCTGAAACTTCTTGTGTGCTCTGGTTAGGTATCCTGGTCAAGAAAGCTGAAGGCTTTATTCAATAGTAGATGGGAGCTCAAATTAGTTTCTTTGGTCTGTGGAGTACAATATAGGTTCTAGGGCTGGCAAGGGGTTTTATTGGGGATCAAACTAGACTATGCCTTGTTCTATGCCATCATTCTGACTCTGCAGATGGGTAGGGTTACTGAACAAGTTCTCCATTAAAGTACTGTTGTAATCAGGGTTGCAAGGTGGGCTACACAGATTTTCCAAGGGCTCTGATTAGGTATTTTAGTTGGACCATGCCAGAGTCTATATTCACCATTCAGGAGAGCTTTAAGTTATCTTCCAAGCCTAGTTGGGTCTGGAGAACAAATCCTAGGGTCAGCAAGGCTCTTTGCTTTGGTATCACATTAGACCTGTTTGCAAAGCTCTCTGGACAAATAAGGCCACTGTTTTGACTCTGAGAACACAGAATCACTGGTTGGGTTTCCTACTCAAGTGCTGTTGTACTGGGGCTGTGGTATGGGCTACTAAGATTCCTGGGATCTCAGGTTAGGTTTCCTGGCTATAGAGGTTATATTTAGCAGATGGCAGGACTACAGACTAATTTCCCTGTTTGGGGTGGGAATGCATAGAACAGGACCCCAGGATGATGAGAATCCTGGTTTGGGAGCTTATCAGACAGACCTGAATATCAAACTCTCTGGTCAGATAGGATCACTAGCTTGTCTCTGCAGATGGGCAGAGTGACTGGCTGGACCCTCTGCTTAAGTGCTGCCAGTCAGCCAGTTCCCAGCTGCTTGGCCAGGCTTTCTGGTCAAGCAGGACAAGGAGCTACACTCCCAGGAATTATGGGCATGCTTCTCAGTTAGTTGGGGCAGGGAGCTACACTGAGCATTGGATGACTCAGCTACTCAGCCTAGGCTTTGCGGGTAGAACAGACTCTAGGGCTAACAAGGTTATTTATTTAAGGTTTAAACACAGGAAAACCCTGCTGAGGTCCTTGGTTAGACTTCACACAATCTTGGCTCTGTAGATAAGCAAAGCTACATGTCTCTTCAACTTCTTCTCCATAATGTGATTCTCAGTGGTCAATTCCCATGATTCCTGAGAGACTAGATCAGAGTTAGGACTCCCAAGAATCAACTGACAGTGCTGGGGAGCTCATTGGCCATCCTAGGCTCTCTTTTCCCACAGGAGGAAATTTAAACTAGGTAGGGTGTGGCACTATGCATAGGCTCCTCTTACTCTTCTACTAGGGAGTGTCTCCATCTCTTTGGTGAAGAGGGCTTCACCTCTATGATTTTTGCAGAGATGTTTTGTTCATGATAAGTTGTTTGTTAGTGGTTCTTATAATAGGGAGTGAAGTCAGTGTTGCCCTATATTGCCAACTGGGTATCATCCTCTGATCAGAAAGACAACTCTGGAAAGCATTTTTGAATTCTTCTGTAAAAATCCCAGAAGTATTGGTCCCCAACTGTCTACAAGTATAGCCAAATTAATATTGCTTCTTTTTAGACTTTAATTTCAGTCCAGTTTTGTTTGCCTTGTCTTTTACTTCTGCAGTAGCTACTGCTATTGCCATAAGTAATGAAGTTCTTTGTTTCTGACCATCAAGAAGTCTGTCTTTTGCCAGGATTCTAAAAAAGGGAAACTTGTTAGTTAGCTTACAGTATTAACTCTCAGACCCTTCACAATTAATTCCTGACAAAATGGAATAGAAAAAAATGATTTTTATGATGTATTTCTTATTGCTTCTGGTACTTTATAAAATAATTTATCTTTATTTAAAGAGTTAGAATCATTAATCATAAGCTATCAATTTGGAATATATCCCATCATATTAAGTGAAATAGCTTTTCCTTCATTAATACTTACTTGGCACCTACAGATGGACCATGGCAAAGAAAACCAAAAGTAAAAATCCTAAACAGATTCCTATATATCAGGATAGTGCATTGCTATAACACAGTAAATGTTCTGACAGTTGATTAATTTTAGTGTCATATTAATTTTGTTTTTGTTTCCAACATATGTGTATAAAAAATATATATGGAGGCATGACTCATGAGTCATCCATTTGTTTATATATTGGTTAAACTAATCAGTTTTCATGGATTCATGTGTTAAAATTTCCTACCATAACTATTGGGGAAAATATTATTAGTGACATGATGCTTCATAGGTAGCAGATTATAATTAACTTTGCTATTAAAACATTTAAATTCATGGCATAATAATAAATATTTGGGGACTATTTGGATATTTAGTAAAATATAAGTCAAGAATGAGATGACATATTTGATTAAAAGAATGAAGAATCAGTAAGGGCAGAATAGAACTCTGATTTTTGTTCACAATTTGTAGCTCATGGACTGGGATAAAAGATCATAAGAGAGCTTAATGGTTTATTCTTTTTCACTGTCACATAATCCTGAGAAAAGAATGAACTCTTCAGTCTTCTCAATTGTCAATTCATGGCCTTTGACAAGTAGCACATTCACTGAACAAATTTAAAATGAAAAAAAAAAAAAGGAAATTGAGGTAGGAAGTTGAAGAGAAGATTAAGTTAGAAGGTAATAGAAAATGTATTGCTATAGATCTTTGACATTTTCTGCATTAATGTAGGTGGTGGTAAAGTGTGATCAGTAAATTAGTCAAAAAAACAGTGCTGGTATTGGGTCATTCTTCTCTACTGCATTAAGTTCAAAGAAATTTCCTCTAAAACAATTTATTAAAATGTAGACTTGATTGTGGTTGCTTATGAAGCAGGAAAGATAGTCCAATTTTACTATAATTTTAGAAAGCTTTCTGATGGCTTAGTTACTAATATTGTCAACATATATTTTTTTTTACTAAAAATCCATTCTTTCATTATTATTTCAAATAGTATACTCAAATAAAGTGATGTAATGGTGTTACCTGGCAAAGGATTATTTTATATTATACAGAAATATGAAAATAGGCCCCTTTCATAGACAGACTGTCAGTATCTCAGTCTGTTATCTGTGAAGTGCCCTGGGAGTAGTAGTCTGCCAACAACTATCTCTCTGATTATATAGTCTCATGGGACCAGGAAGCACCAGAGCCTAGATTTAAGTGGTGTTCTCTGGGTGGCAGTGATTAAAAACAAGCAAATAAACAATAACAATAACAAAAAACAGGGTGCCAGACCCATGGAACAGCTCTCCTCTAGGAGATAGTGGCACTCTGGCCTGTGGCAGAGGCAAAGCATGAAGATAATATCCACACTTGGATATTTCTGGAAAACATTAATGTCAGCCTTTAGATGTGTGTTTAATTAGAAGCCTACTCCTCAGGTAACATCCAGAGTAATCAACTAATAGGTCTTTTTTACAGAGAGACTGTGCTCTGAATCTGTTGGCTCTTGCTGTGCTCTGGGGGTGGTAACTGTTTAAGAACTCTCTCTCTATGTATTACAGTCCTGTGGGGATATATGGGCATAAGCCCTGCTGGCTGCCAGAGCCAGGCATATTTAGAGGTGCTCTCTGGAGGCAGCTATAAAATCTGGGGTTCTGGAGACTAGTATAAGCTACCATTTGTGAGATAATAACAAGATGGCTCAAGCACATGGAGAAGACAGGTTCCATCCACTGGCCTTTGTTCCCTGAGTGCAATTCAGTAGATGTTGATCAAATCAGAAGTCTACCCTTCAGGTCAAAACTCGAGAAAAGTAACCAGGCTTCTTTCACAAAACACTTGGGGTTGTTTCAGTCAGATCTCTGTGCAGTGCCTGGGGATGGTAGCCTACCAAGACCTGTTTCTCTGATTATTGCAGCCCCATGAGGGACTCAGGGATGCAGCTCACCTACCTTCAAGAGCCAAGGGCAATCAAGTTACCACCAGGTGGTAGCTATGAAAACTGGTCACCAGATATGTGTAAAAGCTCTCTTTCAGGTGATTCCGGTGCTTTATAGCATGGGAAGGGGAGAACGTTGAAGATAGTCCCTACTGAGCATAGGCAGGTATGGGGAAGTGTAAAGATGATGCCCACTGGGGAAAAAAAAAAAATAATAATAAGATTTGGGAAACAAGAAGGAAAACACAGAATGGAGGGGAAAAAGATGGTATTGATTAGCTCGATTAAGGCGAGGTAGAGATGGAAGATGATGCCCCGAGGCTAGAGTGAGACAAAGGGGAAGCATAAAGTTGGTACTCACTGGCTAGAGCAAAGCAGAGGGAGTATGTAAAAGTGGCACCCACCCGTCTTTCACTAGATAGTGTCCTAGCACTGTGTTTAATTAGTTTCCACCTGTTCTGTCACTAAGTCATGTCTAACTCTTTGCAACCCCACAGACTGAGGTCACCAGACTCTACTGTCCATGGGATTTTTCATGCAAGAATACTGGAGCAGGTTGCCATTTCCTCCTCCAAGGGATCTTTTTGACCGAGGGATTGAACCTGCATCTCTGCATTGGCAGGCAGATTCTTTACCCACTGAGCCATCAGGGAAGATAAATTAGATTCCTATACTTAAGGTTAAGCTTTAATATAAGCAAATGAGCCTTTCACTTAAAGGTTGGCTGTATCTGACCTGGGCGTTGGGACAGGGAAACACATGTGCATGAGCCTTTTAAGAGCTATTTCTCAGATAACTAGTCTTGTGGGTTTCCTGGACATGAGCCCAATTGCTCTTGACAGATATTTTATGAACTCATCTGTCAGGTACAAGTCTTAAAAATTGGGGAACCCAATGTAGAATTTAAACATTTCACTCCACAAGGAGAAATTCCAGGTTTTGAGTTCCCTCCCAGTGGTGCATTGCTGTACCAGGAGTGGGGTTAACAGCAAGATCGTGTCCTAGCCTCTACTACCACATTCAGTATGGTTTTCTCCTTTGCCTGATGTGTAGTTATCACTGAACTATTACTTAGTTATCACTTAGAATTTTTTTTGGAAGAAATTTTTATGTATATAGCTGTAGACTTGGTGTGTCCAAATAGGTGAGTTCATCTTTCTATGTTACCATCTTGTCATATAATTTAGCTATGACTTTTAAAACATTTTATATGTCTATAAACATATCTTCCAAGTTGACAGTAAAGTCATTTAAAAAATTTATTGTAACATGAGTGAGTGAGTGAAGTCGCTCAGTCGTGTCCGACTCTTTGCGACCCCATGAACTGTAGCCCACCAGGCTCCTCCATCCACGGGATTTTCCAGGCAAGAATACTAGAGTGGATTGCCATTTCCTTCTCCAGGAGATCTTCCCTAACCAGGGACTGAACCCAGGCCTCTCCCATTGCAGGCAGACGCTTTATCGTCTGAACCACCATGTACAATTTTATGTTACTTTCATCACAATGATTTAATATTTGTATAAATTGTAAAGTGATCACTATAATAAATCTACTTAGCATATACTACCATACATAGTTACAAACCTTTTTTGTGATGAGAACTTTTAACATTTATTCTCTTAACAGTTTTCAAGTATACTGTACATGTTTATATTCCAAAGACGTATTTTATATGTGGACATTTATACTTTTGGACTACCTTCACCTATGTTGTCCATCACCACATCCCAACTCTGGAAACAACTAGTCATTCTGTGTGTGTGTGTGTGTTAATTTCATATACAAGTGAGATCATATGATATTTGCTTTATTTGACTTTTACTTACATAGGTCCATCCATGTTCCTGCAAATGATACAAATTTATTCTTTTTTATGGTTGAATATTATCCCACAGTGTGTGTGTGTATCACATTTTCTTTATTCATCCATCAGTGGACATTTTGGTTACTTCTGTATTTTCACTATTGTAAAAATAATGCTGCAATGAACATGGAGATTAAGATATCTTTTCAGGTTAATGTTTTTGTTTTCTTTGGATAAATAACCATAAATAGAATTATTGGGTCACATGGAGTTCATTCTATTTTTTATTTCTTTTTAAGATCCTATGTACTGTTTTCAACAGTAACTGAACCAATTT
Organism: Capra hircus; assembly: GCF_001704415.2. Lineage (NCBI taxonomy): Eukaryota > Metazoa > Chordata > Mammalia > Artiodactyla > Bovidae > Capra > Capra hircus. The sequence continues at coordinate 104,026,334 of NC_030808.1, forward strand.
ACATTTCCATCATCACTGCATAAGAATTCCCTTCACATTCTCACCAACACTTGTTATTTTTTTCTTTTTAATAATAGGTGACACACCTCAGTGTATTTTTGATTTGTATTTCCATGATGATTAATGATGTTGAGCACCATTTCATGTTATTTTGCCATCTTTGTATCTTTGGGAAAATATCTCTTTAGATCCTCTGCTGATGTTTTAATTGTATTATTTTTTGATATTGAGGTGTATGAAGTAATTATATATATTTTTTTATGTTAGGACTTTTTAGATATATAATTTGGTAGGTAGTCTTTTTATTTTGTTGATGGTTTTCTTTGTATGTTTTTAGTTTTTTGTAGTCTCAGTTGTATATTTTGCTTTGTTTCCTTTGCTTGTGGTCTCATATAAAAAAAATAATCATCAGACTTATGGTGTTACTGCTTATGTTTTTTTTTTTTCCTGTTGGTTTTATGGTTTGAAGTCTTATATATATTTTGAGTTCATTTTGTATATGGTGTTAGAGGGTGGTCCACTTTCATTCTTTTGCATGTGACTGTTCAGTTTTGCTAGCGATATTTATGAAAGAGACTATGCTTTCTCCATTATATATTCCTGGATCCTTTGTTGTCAATTAGTTGACCCTATATACACATGGCTTTATTTTTGGGCTCTCTAGTCTGTTTCATCCATCTATGTATTTTCTTGTTAATACCATTCCGTATTAATTACTACTGTTTGCAATAGAGTTTGAAATCAGGAAGCATTATTCCTGTAGCTTTGTTTTTATTGAGACTCTTTTGCTACCCAGGGTCTTCTGTGGTTCCACTTTTAAGGCTAAAGAAATGTCTGAGATATGAGGGTACAACCAAAAATAATAAATGAATAATGTCCAATAATAGAAACTCTTCAACTACAATACTTGATACCTAAAAAAAACCTCAAAAACAAAGCTATATAAATATCAAACAGTTACTAATAAAGAGAAAATCAGGACAAATTGCCAATCATTATGACTTTTAACAAATCTTGGTAAATCTTGGTAAATACCTGGTAGAGAAAGCTATTGTCAGACTCAAAATATAAAAATGATGGATTCTCATGCTTTGTCAAGTGAAAGAGACCTATTTATACACTGTACAAATAACAGATGAAGGTCTTTGACCTTGCCTCTGAGGTCTACTTACTGTAATACAGGCTCATGATTTGAATTCTTTTATAGTAATAAATCATTACTATTATTTATTAAATATTATGGCTCTTTTCATTGTATAGACACCAGAATCACTATTGAAGCTTTCATAATATTAAAAATATATATACAGAAAGCTGGATCTTAACCCAGATCCACTTATCCAGATCCTCCAATTCTATAGTCCTGAGATTGGTATTTTGTTAAAAGTTGAATTTAATTCCCAGCCATGGAAAAAAATAACTGGTCTATTGAATGAGTGCTGAGTTTTTAGTTGGTCACTGATTTCCTCCTTTTTATGTCTAGTCCATAGAACAGACTTATAATAAACTAGGGTAAAGAAAAGAGAAGTAGGACTCTTTGGGGGCACTTGGCATATATCACATGAAATCCTGAAACTAAAAGACAGTTTGCAAAATGAGTTACAAGAACCTGATAGAAACTGTTACCTGCACACAGAGACCATGAACACTTTTGCATATTTTCATAGAACTTTATAATTAACATCAATCATATTTTACTGAGATTAAAATTATAAAGTAATAAATTGGAAAACTAAAAAATCAATATATTAAATAAACCATGGATTGGAAAGCAAATGAAAAATTGTAGTGACGACTTGTTTATAGTTTCAGACTTAACTGCCCAAATCATTTTGTCTATATTCTAATTTAAATCTGTAAACTTAAATTGAATAGTCTTCAATTCTGAGTGTGTATTAGAACCACACAGGGAGCATTAAAAAAAAAATCTTTTTTTCAGCTTATACAAAGCAACTAAATCAGAATCTATGGATGGGCCCTGAGTATCTGGCATGTTAAGTGTTATCTCCCCTACCAGATAACTGTCTGCAGCTAGGTCTGAGAATCATCATCTAAACTCCAAATTTAAGAAATGCTAATTTATTTTAATTTTGTAAAGTTTAACTCAGGCAATGATTTAGAAAACTAGGGTAGTATATTGAAAATAGTATTAAAATAGTAAATGCTTTATAAAATCATCAGTATCAAAGATACAATAATTATTCAGTCCTGAAGCTGAAGTGTTTGTCAATCATGTGTGACTCTGCAACCTCACGGACTGTAGCCCACTAGGCACCTCTGTCCATGGAATTCTCCAGGCCAGAATAATGGGGTGGGTTACCATTCCCTTCTGGAGCTATAAAAATATAAATTATCTAAGTTCCTTTTACCTAATTTAAAAAATCAGAGCAGGATTATTTATTTTGAAAAGGTAAAGGAGATTAGTCCTGGGTGTTCATTGGAAGGACTGATGTTGAAGCTGAAACTCCAATACTTTGGCCACCTGAGCGAAGAGATGACTCATTTGAAAAGACCCTGATACTGGAAAGGCTGAAGGAAGGAGGAGAAGGGGGCAACAGAGGATGAGATGGTTGGACGGCATCAGCGACTCAATGGACATGGATTTGGGTAGACTCTGGGAGTTGGTGATGGACAGGGAGGCCTGGCATGCTGTGGTTCATGGGTCACAAAGAGTCAGACATGACTGAACGACTGTATTGAACTGAGTAAGGGTCTGTTAAAGTTAATCAATAACCTCAGATATGCAGATGACACCACCCTTATGGCAGAAAGCAAAAGAAGTAAAGAGCCTCTTGATGAAAGTGAGAGAGTGAAAAAGTTGGCTTAAAACTCAACATTCAGAAAACTAAGATCATGGATCCCATCCCATCATTTCATGGCAAATAGATGGGGAAAGAATGGAAACAGTGAGGGACTTTATTATTTGGGGTTTCAAAATCACTGCAGATGGTGACTGCACCATGAAGTTAAAAGATGCTTTCTCCTTGGAAGGAAAGCTATGATCAAACTAGACAGCATATTAAAAAGCAGAAATGTTACTTTGCTAGCAAAGGCTCATCTAGTCAAACATCTAGTCTACTGTGATTTTTCCAGTAGTCATGTATGAATGTGAGAATTGGACTATAAAGAAAGCTGAGTGCCAAAGATAATGCTTTTGAACTGTAGTGTTGGAGAAGAGTCTTGAGAGTCCCTTGGACTGCAAGGAGATCCAACCAGTCTATCCTAAAGGAAATCAGTCCTGAATAGTTATTGGAAGGACTGATGTTGAAGCTGAAACTCCAATACTTTGGCCACCTGATGCGAAGAACTGACTCACTAGAAAAGACTCTGATGCTAGGGAAGATTGAAGGCAGGAGGAGAACTTTACAACAGAGGATGAGATGGTTGGAGTGCATCACTGACTCAATGGACATGAGTTTGAGTAAGCTCTGGGAGTTGGTGATGGGCAGGGAAGCCTAGTGTGGTGCAGTCCATGGGGTCGCTAAGAGTCAGCTACAACTGTGTGACTGAACTGAACTGAAGGTTAGTGATAAAGACAGGGTGAGAGAGAGGAAGTGAAAGAAAATATGAACCTTCAATGTGAATAATTATTTAAGGAAAATCCTGAGGAAAAGAAACCTTGAATTTATAAAGTTGTCAACATGTTCAAGTTCTCAACTTTTGGTGATTGTATGAAAAATATGCTTGCTTTTTATCTTAGATATTTTGTCATTTTAATATTTTCTGTACTAAGCACAATGCATCTATAAACTACTATTATGCTTTTTGTTTAGTTTCAAAAAATTTTATTAAAAATGTGTGTAAGATTTTAAATTATAGAAAAATATATGCCATTCTCTTAAAGGTATGCAGAACACAAGAGGAGGAAACAAGAAAGAGTTTCCGTAAAATATCATTGCTTGCTAGTCAGAGGCAAATCTTCAGAGCAGCAGCCATCTAACCTATTTGCAGCATTAGAACACTAGTTTACATTGTAAAGTTTCAGGCACTAACAGTAAAATATAAAGTATAGTTTCTGTGGTTCAGTACTGCTACTGTTTTATATGTGATTTAACTTGTGAAAAGAGCAAACAGCAATAATTGCATTGCTAATGTATTTAATTTACAGGTTGGGTGGCTCCAGAAGTATGTTTCAAAGTGTTCAGTCTTGTTAACCATGAAGTATAAACTGCAGGATTCTCATCTGCAGGTGAAACAAGCAGATGCTGCAGCTTTGATTTCACAGGTAAGAAAATAACATTATTTTCAGTTTGGCAGCTTGCACTCTTTTATGTATGTATATGTGTGTGTGTGTGTGTACACACATCCATGATATTTTTCAGTCAAATATATATGACTGTGAATAAGCAGCATGATTATTACAAACATAAGCCTTTTTTATTTTTATTTTTCGTGGAGTGAACAATTTTAACATCAGGTATTACCTTCGGTGTATGTTCGCTAAAAAAAAAGAAAACTAGTGCCTCTTTTCTTCACAAAGACTTCAGGCTGCATCTATCAGTATGTAGATTGTCACAGAGGTTATCAACCAGATACCTTTCCTGGATTGAATTAGACATGACTCTGGGAGAGATTAATATTGCAGAGAGAGATGTAGAGTGGTATTCAACTAAATTCAACTTAGAGTGGTATTTAACTTAGTGCTTCTTAATAATAAGGAATTTTCAAACTCTTTTTGGCCAAATCTCTCATATGAGAACAACAGGGGTGATCTTCTACAGTGAAGCTATGCGCAGAGTTACGCCTTCACTGGCATACCTGGTAGTCATATATCAAACAAACATTTTCCAGGGTAAATAGAAGTTCTTTATTTATGTGATCACAATAATACATAGTTTTCTAAACATGTAGACTCACCATAATTTATCTAAATATCTGCTGTGATTTTTTTAAATTTTTCTCTCAAATTGCCACTGAATAAACAGATTTTATTGCATATTAATATTTGCCTTATTTATAGATGGGCTTCAAACAGTAAGATTGTCATATTAAGGTTTTAATTCTATGAATCTATGATTCTGTTTTCAGAATGTTTGACTCATACATTTATCTACTATGAAAGTGACAAATCATTTCATTTTTTCCAACCTTTAGGATTAAGTTGTATTATATATTAAAATATTAAATTTGACTAGTAAAAATTACATCTTCGTTCATTTTATCTTTAATTTACTTGTTACTGAGTACCTTGTATGTTCCCAGGACTATTATAGGCTCTGGGGCGTCAAAAGTAAAGACTTAAAAATCTGTCCTTATGTTGATTACAGAGAAATAGAGCAAGAGAAGTGGTGGAACAATATACCTGAGAAAGGAAGACTGGAAGAAATGTATTTCACAATTAGAGGTATGAACCCTGAATGCTGGTCTGTGTATCGAGGAGAAGAACATAGGACATATAATCATAGATGAAGGACATAGCAGTTAAAGCTTGTAGAATTTGTCTTCATATATAGCTTTAGTTCATTGTTTAATAAGAATTGAGATCATCATGTGAGAGTGAAGATTAATAGGAGATATAGTAGAATTAAAGCACTATATATGAAAGTTTTGTCTTAGAGAATGAGAGAATATGGTTTTGTTTGGCGGCAGTATTAAAGACTATTTTAATTTGATGATTTTGCAAAGAATATAAAGTAAGATTAGTAAGCTTGACTGTAGTTTTTCTAGGTATATTTAACAACACAATACAGTTAACCCTTGAACAACATGATGGTTATAGGTGCTAATCCTTCACACAAACAAAAACCTAAGTATGATTTATAGTCAGGACTCTCTATATGCAGATCCTTCATATGTGAGAGTCTGCAGATTCTCAACCATGGATCATGTAGTATGTAATATTTACTATTGGAAAAGTCTACAACCAAGTCAACCCAGCAGTTCAAACTCATATTTTTCCAGGAGTAACTTTATAGGCCTGCAGAACACAGAAGTTTGCAGTTTGTTTATGAGAATATAATGAAGTAAAAGGAAGGTAAGTAAACATCATGATTCATCCTGGGAATTATGATAGGAAAGTAAAGAAGAAAGAAGGTTGAGGGATGGTGTAGCATCAAATGCAGTTTAAAAGGTGGGACATAAAAAAAAAAAACACACACACACACACACAAAATTCTTTTTTTTTTCAATGAGTTGGAAAAAATAACTGGTGATTGGAAAAATATTTAAATTGTAATGACGTTACAAAATAGCTACAAAAGATGGTAAACAAAATTATTGCAGGTGAGAAGATCAAGAAAATGAGTGAAATAGGGTCATTT